>NC_066619.1:230313641-231538666 GCF_025201925.1 Gopherus flavomarginatus | reverse complement strand
TAGCAGAGTCCACTAAAGTCAGTACGTACTGCTTTCCTCTGGGCGTCTTTTTTGGGAAAGGACCCAGAATATCCACAGCTACTCGCTGAAATGGGACCTCAATTATGGGGAGTGGCTGGAGAGGGGCCTTGACCTGGTCTTGGGGTTTTCCCACTCTTTGGCATACCTCACAAGACCGGACATACTTGGCAACGTCCTTGCCCATCCCCTCCCAGTGGAAGGACTTCCCCAACCGGTCCTTGGTTCGGTTCACCCCAGCATGGCCACTGGGATGATCATGAGCTAAGCTTAAGAGCTTCCCCCGGTACTTAGTTGGAACCACCAACTGTTTTTGTGGCTGCCATTCTCCCCGGTGTCCACCAGACAGAATCTCCTTGTATAAAAGTCCTTGGTCTATAACAAACCGTGATCGATTAGAAGAGCTGAGAGGCGGTGGGGTGCTCCGTGCCGCCGCCCAAGCTTTCTGAAGGCTGTCATCTGCTTCCTGCTCAGTCTGGAACTGTTCCCTTGAGGCTGGGGTCACCAGTTCTTCCTCAGACTGATGTAGGTGATGGGGTTGTTTCCATTGCCGGTGAACCGCTGTCCGCTGGCGCACCTGAGGGTATCCCAGGCTCTGGCTGAGCCTTTTGGGTATGGCTGTTTGTTGCTTCTGCCAGTTCTGGCTTGCTGGCGCCCTCTGGCGTTGAGTTTGAAGATGTGGTTGCACTTGCTGGTGCTAGTTGCTGTTCCAGTTCCGGGCCTGGGACTGGAGGTGCTGTGGCTGTTTCAGTGGTTGGCATGGAATCCGGGTCCATTACCTCTGTCTGGGTCTCTGGTAACACAGACGGGGCGTCTGTGGACGGCTCATGAACAGGAATGGGTCTGGAAGCTTGCCTGGTTTGGCTACGTGTAACCATTCCCACTCTCTTGGCCCGCTTCACCTGGTTGGCCAAGTCTTCCCCCAGTAGCATGGGGATAGGATAATTGTCATAGACTGCAAAAGTCCACCTTCCTGACCAGCCTTTGTACTGGACAGGCAGTTCAGCTGTAGGCAAGTCTACAGCTTGTGACATGAAGGGGTAAATTGTCACTTTGGCCATTGGGTAGATGAATTTGGGGTCTACGAAGGATTGGTGGATAGCTGACACTTGTGCCCCCGTGCCTCTCCACGCAGTAACCTTCTTTCCGCCAACTCTCAAATTTTCCCTTCGCTCTAAGGGTATTTGAAAGGCATCTGGGCCTGGGGATCTTTTGTGTGATGGTGGTGTAATGAACTGCACTCGGATGGCGTTTTTTGGACAGTTGGCCTTGATATGTCCCAGTTCATTACACTTAAAGCATCTTCTATCTGATGGATCACTGGGCCGAGGTGAGTTACTGGAGACTGGTGAGGTGGAAGAATACTGTGCCTGTGGCTTTACTTGGGTTGTAGGTGGGGTTTTTGGCTGCCCTCGGTTGTAGGGTTTATGGTCGGTGTGCCCCCTGGGGTATTCGTTCCCCTTGACAGTAGCTTTCTTGCTTTTTGCCACTTCCATCCATCTGGCTCCAATCTCCCCCGCCTCAGCGAGATTTTTGGGTTTTCCATCTTGTATGTACCGTGTTATGTCCTCAGGAACACCATCCAAGAACTGCTCCATTTGTATGAGGAGGTGCAGTTCTTCCAAGGTTTTAACATTGTGTCCTGATATCCAGGCCTCATAATTTTTCCCAACATAGTAGGCGTGTTTGGGAAATGACACATCTGGTTTCCACTTTTGGGTTCTGAAACGCCGACGGGCATGATCCGGGGTTATCCCCATTCTGTATCTGGCATTGGTTTGAAAAAGTTTATAGTCGTTCATGTTCTCCTTAGGCATTTCAGCTGCCACCTCTGCTAAAGGTCCACTGAGCTGTGGCCTCAATTTTACCATGTACTGGTCTTCAGGGATGCGGTACCCAAGACAGGCTCTTTCAAAATTTTCCAAGAAGGCCTCGGTGTCATCACCTGCCTTGTAGGTGGGAAATTTCCTGTGCTGTGGAACAATCATTGGCGCAGGGTTGTTAGGGTCGGCTGTGTTTTGCTTAGCCTTTTCTAATTCCATGGCCTGTCGGTGGGCTTCCCTCTGGAGTTCCAGCTGTTTTTGGTGGTCTGCATCTTTGGCTGCTTGCTCTCTTTTGTAGGCTGCCTCTCTTTTTCTTTCTCTCATCTCCATCTCTTGTAGTCTTTTTTCCAGTTCTCGCCTGTGTTCAGCTTCTTTGATTTGTTCTTCGGCCTCCATTTTTGTCTTGGTAGGCATGGTTCCTGTTTTCTTGTGTTGGGGTGCCCTCCGGTGTTTATCTTCTGAACTGCAGGCTCTGTTGCCTCCTGGGGTCTGCCTAGCAACAGTGCCTTTTTCCCTTTCTTCCTAGCTAATTTTTTTCAATGTAAAGTAAACCAGAAAAACCACTTTATTTGCATGTATATAGTGCTGGTATTTGCCTCCTAATGGGAGTGCTATTGTGACAAAAGACCCTTAACAGTCTCTTAATGGTTGCTTGCTTAATATGCAAGCCACAGCTGCCAGAGAGAGCAGAGAAAAAAAAATTCTCTCTGGTTCCCTTTTAAAACCAAACTGTTTCTCTCTGCTAAAAAGCCCCTAGCAGAGAAAAGAAAAATATAATATTCCTATTGGCTTCTGGATTCTATCTTTCCCAACGCTGCCACTCATGTCAGTAACCTAGTCCCAGATTTGGACCTTAGCGTCCAAAATATGGGGGTTAGCATGAAAACCTCCAAGCTTAGTTACCAGCTTGGACCTGGTACTGCTGCCACCACCCAAAAAATTAGAGTGTTTTGGGGCACTCTGGTTCCCCAAAAAACCTTTCCTGGGGACCCCAAGACCCAAATCCCTTGAGTCTCACAACAAAGGGAAATAAACCTTTTCCCTTCCCCCCCCCTCCAGGTGTTCCTGGAGAGATACACAGAAGCAACCTCCGTGAATCTAAACAGAGGGATTCCACCCTCCCCGTTCCCAGCCTGGGAAAACAAAAGTACCGAGAGTTAATCTCTCTTTCCCCCCTCACCCAGAGGGTATGCAAAGTCAGGCTAGTAAATCTAACACACACAGATTTTCCTCTGACTTCTTCCTCCCACCAATTCCCTGGTGAGCTGCAGACCCAATTCCCTGGAGTTCCTCACTAAAGAAAAACTCCAACAGGTCTTAAAAGAAAGCTTTATATAAAAAAGAAAGAAAAATACATACAAATGGTCTCTCTGTATTAAGGTGACAAATACAGGGTCAATTGCTTAAAATAAATATGAATAAACAGCCTTATTCAAAAGAATACAATTTAAAGCACTCCAGCAACTATAGACATGTAAATACAAAACAAAAAACCAACTTTGTACTCACAACTTGGAAACAGAAGATTAGAAAGCAGGAAATAGAAAAATCCTTCTTTAGCTGAGAGAGATTCAGGCAGAAGACAAAGAACTCAGACACAAACTTCCCTCCACCCAGAGTTGAAAAAAGTCTGGTTTCCTGATTGGTCCTCTGGTCAGTTGTTTCAGGATACTTTTTTTTTTTCAGGTGAAAGAGACATTAACCCGTAGCTATCTGTTTATGACACGCCCCCCAAATTGCAGACAGTGGGGAAGCTCACTGGCGGCGATTTCCTTCTAGAACTTTAAAATAAACAGATTACTACAACACATGCACCTTTACATATACCACTAAGTATATAACTAACAGACTTCTACATTTTAAGAACACTTTTTAACTACTAGATTCTGGGAAACTAACCCTTAGCTATCTGTTTATGACACGCCCCCAAATTGCAGACAGTGGGGGAGCTCACTGGCGGCGATTTCCTTCTAGAACTTTAAAATAAACAAATTACTACAACACATGCACCTTTACATATACCACTAAGTATATAACTAACAGACTTCTACATTTTAAGAACACTTTTTAACTACTAGATTCTGGGAAACTCTCATGGGAGAGTGCATCAGCTACTTTGTTAGGAGCTCCTGAGATGTGCTGAATTTCAAAATCAAAATCTTGGAGAGCTAAACTCCAACAAAGAAGTTTCTTGCTGTTCCCCTTGGCAGTATGAAGCCACTTTAGCGCAGCATGGTCAGTTTGTAGCTGGAACCGCCGTCCCCAAACATATGGGCGTAGCTTTTCCAGGGCGTATACAATGGCATAGCATTCCTTTTCACTGACTGACCAGTGACTTTCCCTCTCAGACAGTTTCTTACTGAGAAACACGACAGGATGGAAGTTGTGATCTGTTGCTTCCTGCATGAGCACTGCTCCTATACCACGCTCAGATGCATCCGTGGTTACTAGGAATGGCTTGTCAAAGTCTGGGGCCCTGAGCACAAGGTCAGACATGAGCGTTGCCTTAAGTTGGGTAAAGGCCTTTTGACACTCATCAGTCCACTTAACTGCATTTGGCTGGGTCTTTTTGGTCAGGTCGGTCAGTGGGGCAGCGATTTGGCTGTAGTGTGGTACAAATCGCCTGTAGTACCCGGCCAAGCCTAAGAAGGATTGGACCTGTTTCTTTGACCTTGGGACAGGCCACTTTTGGATAGCATCCACCTTGGCCTGTAGGGGGTTTATGGTTCCTTGACCCACCTGGTGCCCCAGGTAAGTCACTCTGTTTTGGCCTATTTGACACTTTTTGGCCTTAACAGTTAGTCCGGCCTGCCTGATGTGCTCAAAGACCTTTTCCAGGTGTAGTAGGTGTTCGGGCCAGGAGTCTGAAAAAATGGCCACATCATTGAGGTAGGCAACTGCAAATTCTCCCAGTCCTGCTAGTAGACCATCTACCAGCCTCTGGAAGGTGGCGGGTGCATTTCGAAGGCCGAAAGGAAGGACATTAAATTCATACACCCCCGCATGGGTGACGAATGCTGACCTCTCCTTGGCAGGTTCATCTAGCGGTACTTGCCAGTACCCCTTGGTTAAGTCTATTGTAGAGATGAACTGGGCACGTCCCAACTTTTCCAATAGCTCATTGGTGCGTGGCATTGGATAGTTGTCCGGACGAGTTACCGCATTTAGCTTACGGTAGTCCACGCAAAAGCGTATTTCCTCATCTGGTTTGGGTACCAGAACCACTGGAGATGCCCATGCACTGGTAGATGAGCGGATTATACCCATCTGTAGCATGTTCTGGATCTCCCGTTCTATAGCAGCTTGGGCATGAAGAGACACCCGGTAGGGTTGGGTTCTAATGGGGTGAGCATTACCTGTGTCAATGGAGTGGTATGCCCGTTCAGTCCGTCCTGGGGTGGCTGAGAACAATGGGGTGAAGCTAGTACACAGCTCCTTGATTTGTCGCTGCTGCAGACGTTCCAGGGTGGTTGAGAGGTTCACCTCTTCCACGTCACCGTCTTTTTTCCCATCGTAGTAGACACCTTCAGGCCACTCAGCATCATCTCCCTGGACTGTAAACTGACAAACCTGTAAGTCTCTGGAATAGAAAGGCTTGAGAGAATTAACATGGTACACTCTGGGCTTTAGTGAGGAATTGGGAAATGCTATGAGGTAGTTCACAGTTTCCAGGCGCTCTTGGACCGTGAATGGCCCTTCCCATGATGCTTTCATCTTATGGGCCTGTTGCGCCTTCAAGACCATAACCTGGTCTCCTACCTTGAAGGAACGTTCTCTGGCATGTCTGTCATACCAGGCCTTTTGCTCTTCCTGAGCATCCTTTAGGTTTTCTTTAGCAAGGGCTAAAGAGTGTCGGAGGGTGTTTTGTAGGTTGCTTACAAAGTTAAGAATGTTAGTCCCTGGAGAAGGCGTAAACCCCTCCCATTGCTGCTTCACCAACTGTAATGGCCCCTTAACCTCGTGACCATACACAAGTTGAAACGGTGAAAACCCTAAACTGGGATGTGGTACAGCCCTGTAGGCAAACAGCAACTGCTGCAACACTAGGTCCCAATTATTGGAGTATTCCTTGACGAATTTACATATCATGGCCCCCAAAGTTCCATTAAACCTTTCCACCAGGCCATTGGTTTGATGGTGGTACGGGGTGGCAACCAAGTGATTCACCCCATGAGTTTCCCACAGTTTTTCCATGGTCCCTGCCAGGAAATTAGATCCTGAATCTGTAAGGATGTCGGAGGGCCAACCTACCCTGGCAAAGATGTCTGTTAGGGCCAGGCACACAGTGTTAGCCCTGGTGTTGCCTAGAGCTACTGCTTCTGGCCATCGGGTAGCAAAGTCCACTAAAGTCAGTACGTACTGCTTTCCTCTGGGCGTCTTTTTTGGGAAAGGACCCAGAATATCCACAGCTACTCGCTGAAATGGGACCTCAATTATGGGGAGTGGCTGGAGAGGGGCCTTGACCTGGTCTTGGGGTTTTCCCACTCTTTGGCATACCTCACAAGACCGGACATACTTGGCAACGTCCTTGCCCATCCCCTCCCAGTGGAAGGACTTCCCCAACCGGTCCTTGGTTCGGTTCACCCCAGCATGGCCACTGGGATGATCATGAGCTAAGCTTAAGAGCTTCCCCCGGTACTTAGTTGGAACCACCAACTGTTTTTGTGGCTGCCATTCTCCCCGGTGTCCACCAGACAGAATCTCCTTGTATAAAAGTCCTTGGTCTATAACAAACCGTGATCGATTAGAAGAGCTGAGAGGCGGTGGGGTGCTCCGTGCCGCCGCCCAAGCTTTCTGAAGGCTGTCATCTGCTTCCTGCTCAGTCTGGAACTGTTCCCTTGAGGCTGGGGTCACCAGTTCTTCCTCAGACTGATGTAGGTGATGGGGTTGTTTCCATTGCCGGTGAACCGCTGTCCGCTGGCGCACCTGAGGGTATCCCAGGCTCTGGCTGAGCCTTTTGGGTATGGCTGTTTGTTGCTTCTGCCAGTTCTGGCTTGCTGGCGCCCTCTGGCGTTGAGTTTGAAGATGTGGTTGCACTTGCTGGTGCTAGTTGCTGTTCCAGTTCCGGGCCTGGGACTGGAGGTGCTGTGGCTGTTTCAGTGGTTGGCATGGAATCCGGGTCCATTACCTCTGTCTGGGTCTCTGGTAACACAGATGGGGCGTCTGTGGACTGCTCATGAACAGGAATGGGTCCGGAAGCTTGCCTGGTTTGGCTACGTGTAACCATTCCCACTCTCTTGGCCCGCTTCACCTGGTTGGCCAAGTCTTCCCCCAGTAGCATGGGGATAGGATAATTGTCATAGACTGCAAAAGTCCACCTTCCTGACCAGCCTTTGTACTGGACAGGCAGTTCAGCTGTAGGCAAGTCTACAGCTTGTGACATGAAGGGGTAAATTGTCACTTTGGCCATTGGGTTGATGAATTTGGGGTCTACGAAGGATTGGTGGATAGCTGACACTTGTGCCCCCGTGCCTCTCCACGCAGTAACCTTCTTTCCGCCAACTCTCAAATTTTCCCTTCGCTCCAAGGGTATTTGAAAGGCATCTGGGCCTGGGGATCTTTTGTGTGATGGTGGTGTAATGAACTGCACTCGGATGGCGTTTTTTTGGACAGTTGGCCTTGATATGTCCCAGTTCATTACACTTAAAGCATCTTCTATCTGATGGATCACTGGGCCGAGGTGAGTTACTGGAGACTGGTGAGGTGGAAGAATACTGTGCCTGTGGCTTTACTTGGGTTGTAGGTGGGGTTTTTGGCTGCCCTCGGTTGTAGGGTTTATGGTCGGTGTGCCCCCTGGGGTATTCGTTCCCCTTGACAGTAGCTTTCTTGCTTTTTGCCACTTCCATCCATCTGGCTCCAATCTCCCCCGCCTCAGCGAGATTTTTGGGTTTTCCATCTTGTATGTACCGTGTTATGTCCTCAGGAACACCATCCAAGAACTGCTCCATTTGTATGAGGAGGTGCAGTTCTTCCAAGGTTTTAACATTGTGTCCTGATATCCAGGCCTCATAATTTTTCCCAACATAGTAGGCGTGTTTGGGAAATGACACATCTGGTTTCCACTTTTGGGTTCTGAAACGCCGACGGGCATGATCCGGGGTTATCCCCATTCTGTATCTGGCATTGGTTTGAAAAAGTTTATAGTCGTTCATGTTCTCCTTAGGCATTTCAGCTGCCACCTCTGCTAAAGGTCCACTGAGCTGTGGCCTCAATTTTACCATGTACTGGTCTTCAGGGATGCGGTACCCAAGACAGGCTCTTTCAAAATTTTCCAAGAAGGCCTCGGTGTCATCACCTGCCTTGTAGGTGGGAAATTTCCTGTGCTGTGGAACAATCATTGGCGCAGGGTTGTTAGGGTCGGCTGTGTTTTGCTTAGCCTTTTCTAATTCCATGGCCTGTCGGTGGGCTTCCCTCTGGAGTTCCAGCTGTTTTTGGTGGTCTGCATCTTTGGCTGCTTGCTCTCTTTTGTAGGCTGCCTCTCTTTTTCTTTCTCTCATCTCCATCTCTTGTAGTCTTTTTTCCAGTTCTCGCCTGTGTTCAGCTTCTTTGATTTGTTCTTTGGCCTCCATTTTTGTCTTGGTAGGCATGGTTCCTGTTTTCTTGTGTTGGGGTGCCCTCCGGTGTTTATCTTCTGAACTGCAGGCTCTGTTGCCTCCTGGGGTCTGCCTAGCAACAGTGCCTTTTTCCCTTTCTTCCTAGCTAATTTTTTTCAATGTAAAGTAAACCAGAAAAACCACTTTATTTGCATGTATATAGTGCTGGTATTTGCCTCCTAATGGGAGTGCTATTGTGACAAAAGACCCTTAACAGTCTCTTAATGGTTGCTTGCTTAATATGCAAGCCACAGCTGCCAGAGAGAGCAGAGAAAAAAAAATTCTCTCTGGTTCCCTTTTAAAACCAAACTGTTTCTCTCTGCTAAAAAGCCCCTAGCAGAGAAAAGAAAAATATAATATTCCTATTGGCTTCTGGATTCTATCTTTCCCAACGCTGCCACTCATGTCAGTAACCTAGTCCCAGATTTGGACCTTAGCGTCCAAAATATGGGGGTTAGCATGAAAACCTCCAAGCTTAGTTACCAGCTTGGACCTGGTACTGCTGCCACCACCCAAAAAATTAGAGTGTTTTGGGGCACTCTGGTTCCCCAAAAAACCTTTCCTGGGGACCCCAAGACCCAAATCCCTTGAGTCTCACAACAAAGGGAAATAAACCTTTTCCCTTCCCCCCCCCTCCAGGTGTTCCTGGAGAGATACACAGAAGCAACCTCCGTGAATCTAAACAGAGGGATTCCACCCTCCCCGTTCCCAGCCTGGGAAAACAAAAGTACCGAGAGTTAATCTCTCTTTCCCCCCTCACCCAGAGGGTATGCAAAGTCAGGCTAGTAAATCTAACACATACAGATTTTCCTCTGACTTCTTCCTCCCACCAATTCCCTGGTGAGCTGCAGACCCAATTCCCTGGAGTTCCTCACTAAAGAAAAACTCCAACAGGTCTTAAAAGAAAGCTTTATATAAAAAAGAAAGAAAAATACATACAAATGGTCTCTCTGTATTAAGGTGACAAATACAGGGTCAATTGCTTAAAATAAATATGAATAAACAGCCTTATTCAAAAGAATACAATTTAAAGCACTCCAGCAACTATAGACATGTAAATACAAAACAAAAAACCAACTTTGTACTCACAACTTGGAAACAGAAGATTAGAAAGCAGGAAATAGAAAAATCCTTCTCTAGCTGAGAGAGATTCAGGCAGAAGACAAAGAACTCAGACACAAACTTCCCTCCACCCAGAGTTGAAAAAAGTCTGGTTTCCTGATTGGTCCTCTGGTCAGTTGTTTCAGGATACTTTTTTTTTTTCAGGTGAAAGAGACATTAACCCGTAGCTATCTGTTTATGACACGCCCCCCAAATTGCAGACAGTGGGGAAGCTCACTGGCGGCGATTTCCTTCTAGAACTTTAAAATAAACAGATTACTACAACACATGCACCTTTACATATACCACTAAGTATATAACTAACAGACTTCTACATTTTAAGAACACTTTTTAACTACTAGATTCTGGGAAACTAACCCTTAGCTATCTGTTTATGACACGCCCCCAAATTGCAGACAGTGGGGGAGCTCACTGGCGGCGATTTCCTTCTAGAACTTTAAAATAAACAAATTACTACAACACATGCACCTTTACATATACCACTAAGTATATAACTAACAGACTTCTACATTTTAAGAACACTTTTTAACTACTAGATTCTGGGAAACTCTCATGGGAGAGTGCATCAGCTACTTTGTTAGGAGCTCCTGAGATGTGCTGAATTTCAAAATCAAAATCTTGGAGAGCTAAACTCCAACAAAGAAGTTTCTTGCTGTTCCCCTTGGCAGTATGAAGCCACTTTAGCGCAGCATGGTCAGTTTGTAGCTGGAACCGCCGTCCCCAAACATATGGGCGTAGCTTTTCCAGGGCGTATACAATGGCATAGCATTCCTTTTCACTGACTGACCAGTGACTTTCCCTCTCAGACAGTTTCTTACTGAGAAACACGACAGGATGGAAGTTGTGATCTGTTGCTTCCTGCATGAGCACTGCTCCTATACCACGCTCAGATGCATCCGTGGTTACTAGGAATGGCTTGTCAAAGTCTGGGGCCCTGAGCACAAGGTCAGACATGAGCGTTGCCTTAAGTTGGGTAAAGGCCTTTTGACACTCATCAGTCCACTTAACTGCATTTGGCTGGGTCTTTTTGGTCAGGTCGGTCAGTGGGGCAGCGATTTGGCTGTAGTGTGGTACAAATCGCCTGTAGTACCCGGCCAAGCCTAAGAAGGATTGGACCTGTTTCTTTGACCTTGGGACAGGCCACTTTTGGATAGCATCCACCTTGGCCTGTAGGGGGTTTATGGTTCCTTGACCCACCTGGTGCCCCAGGTAAGTCACTCTGTTTTGGCCTATTTGACACTTTTTGGCCTTAACAGTTAGTCCGGCCTGCCTGATGCGCTCAAAGACCTTTTCCAGGTGTAGTAGGTGTTCGGGCCAGGAGTCTGAAAAAATGGCCACATCATTGAGGTAGGCAACTGCAAATTCTCCCAGTCCTGCTAGTAGACCATCTACCAGCCTCTGGAAGGTGGCGGGTGCATTTCGAAGGCCGAAAGGAAGGACATTAAATTCATACACCCCCGCATGGGTGACGAATGCTGACCTCTCCTTGGCAGGTTCATCTAGCGGTACTTGCCAGTACCCCTTGGTTAAGTCTATTGTAGAGATGAACTGGGCACGTCCCAACTTTTCCAATAGCTCATTGGTGCGTGGCATTGGATAGTTGTCCGGACGAGTTACCGCATTTAGCTTACGGTAGTCCACGCAAAAGCGTATTTCCTCATCTGGTTTGGGTACCAGAACCACTGGAGATGCCCATGCACTGGTAGATGAGCGGATTATACCCATCTGTAGCATGTTCTGGATCTCCCGTTCTATAGCAGCTTGGGCATGAAGAGACACCCGGTAGGGTTGGGTTCTAATGGGGTGAGCATTACCTGTGTCAATGGAGTGGTATGCCCGTTCAGTCCGTCCTGGGGTGGCTGAGAACAATGGGGTGAAGCTAGTACACAGCTCCTTGATTTGTCGCTGCTGCAGACGTTCCAGGGTGGTTGAGAGGTTCACCTCTTCCACGCCACCGTCTTTTTTCCCATCGTAGTAGACACCTTCAGGCCACTCAGCATCATCTCCCTGGACTGTAAACTGACAAACCTGTAAGTCTCTGGAATAGAAAGGCTTGAGAGAATTAACATGGTACACTCTGGGCTTTAGTGAGGAATTGGGAAATGCTATGAGGTAGTTCACAGTTTCCAGGCGCTCTTGGACCGTGAATGGCCCTTCCCATGATGCTTTCATCTTATGGGCCTGTTGCGCCTTCAAGACCATAACCTGGTCTCCTACCTTGAAGGAACGTTCTCTGGCATGTCTGTCATACCAGGCCTTTTGCTCTTCCTGAGCATCCTTTAGGTTTTCTTTAGCAAGGGCTAAAGAGTGTCGGAGGGTGTTTTGTAGGTTGCTTACAAAGTTAAGAATGTTAGTCCCTGGAGAAGGCGTAAACCCCTCCCATTGCTGCTTCACCAACTGTAATGGCCCCTTAACCTCGTGACCATACACAAGTTGAAACGGTGAAAACCCTAAACTGGGATGTGGTACAGCCCTGTAGGCAAACAGCAACTGCTGCAACACTAGGTCCCAATTATTGGAGTATTCCTTGACGAATTTACATATCATGGCCCCCAAAGTTCCATTAAACCTTTCCACCAGGCCATTGGTTTGATGGTGGTACGGGGTGGCAACCAAGTGATTCACCCCATGAGTTTCCCACAGTTTTTCCATGGTCCCTGCCAGGAAATTAGATCCTGAATCTGTAAGGATGTCGGAGGGCCAACCTACCCTGGCAAAGATGTCTGTTAGGGCCAGGCACACAGTGTTAGCCCTGGTGTTGCCTAGAGCTACTGCTTCTGGCCATCGGGTAGCAAAGTCCACTAAAGTCAGTACGTACTGCTTTCCTCTGGGCGTCTTTTTTGGGAAAGGACCCAGAATATCCACAGCTACTCGCTGAAATGGGACCTCAATTATGGGGAGTGGCTGGAGAGGGGCCTTGACCTGGTCTTGGGGTTTTCCCACTCTTTGGCATACCTCACAAGACCGGACATACTTGGCAACATCCTTGCCCATCCCCTCCCAGTGGAAGGACTTCCCCAACCGGTCCTTGGTTCGGTTCACCCCAGCATGGCCACTGGGATGATCATGAGCTAAGCTTAAGAGCTTCCCCCGGTACTTAGTTGGAACCACCAACTGTTTTTGTGGCTGCCATTCTCCCCGGTGTCCACCAGACAGAATCTCCTTGTATAAAAGTCCTTGGTCTATAACAAACCGTGATCGATTAGAAGAGCTGAGAGGCGGTGGGGTGCTCCGTGCCGCCGCCCAAGCTTTCTGAAGGCTGTCATCTGCTTCCTGCTCAGTCTGGAACTGTTCCCTTGAGGCTGGGGTCACCAGTTCTTCCTCAGACTGATGTAGGTGATGGGGTTGTTTCCATTGCCGGTGAACCGCTGTCCGCTGGCGCACCTGAGGGTATCCCAGGCTCTGGCTGAGCCTTTTGGGTATGGCTGTTTGTTGCTTCTGCCAGTTCTGGCTTGCTGGCGCCCTCTGGCGTTGAGTTTGAAGATGTGGTTGCACTTGCTGGTGCTAGTTGCTGTTCCAGTTCCGGGCCTGGGACTGGAGGTGCTGTGGCTGTTTCAGTGGTTGGCATGGAATCCGGGTCCATTACCTCTGTCTGGGTCTCTGGTAACACAGACGGGGCGTCTGTGGATGGCTCATGAACAGGAATGGGTCTGGAAGCTTGCCTGGTTTGGCTACGTGTAACCATTCCCACTCTCTTGGCCCGCTTCACCTGGTTGGCCAAGTCTTCCCCCAGTAGCATGGGGATAGGATAATTGTCATAGACTGCAAAAGTCCACCTTCCTGACCAGCCTTTGTACTGGACAGGCAGTTCAGCTGTAGGCAAGTCTACAGCTTGTGACATGAAGGGGTAAATTGTCACTTTGGCCATTGGGTAGATGAATTTGGGGTCTACGAAGGATTGGTGGATAGCTGACACTTGTGCCCCCGTGCCTCTCCACGCAGTAACCTTCTTTCCGCCAACTCTCAAATTTTCCCTTCGCTCCAAGGGTATTTGAAAGGCATCTGGGCCTGGGGATCTTTTGTGTGATGGTGGTGTAATGAACTGCACTCGGATGGCGTTTTTTGGACAGTTGGCCTTGATATGTCCCAGTTCATTACACTTAAAGCATCTTCTATCTGATGGATCACTGGGCCGAGGTGAGTTACTGGAGACTGGTGAGGTGGAAGAATACTGTGCCTGTGGCTTTACTTGGGTTGTAGGTGGGGTTTTTGGCTGCCCTCGGTTGTAGGGTTTATGGTCGGTGTGCCCCCTGGGGTATTCGTTCCCCTTGACAGTAGCTTTCTTGCTTTTTGCCACTTCCATCCATCTGGCTCCAATCTCCCCCGCCTCAGCGAGATTTTTGGGTTTTCCATCTTGTATGTACCGTGTTATGTCCTCAGGAACACCATCCAAGAACTGCTCCATTTGTATGAGGAGGTGCAGTTCTTCCAAGGTTTTAACATTGTGTCCTGATATCCAGGCCTCATAATTTTTCCCAACATAGTAGGCGTGTTTGGAAAATGACACATCTGGTTTCCACTTTTGGGTTCTGAAACGCCGACGGGCATGATCCGGGGTTATCCCCATTCTGTATCTGGCATTGGTTTGAAAAAGTTTATAGTCGTTCATGTTCTCCTTAGGCATTTCAGCTGCCACCTCTGCTAAAGGTCCACTGAGCTGTGGCCTCAATTTTACCATGTACTGGTCTTCAGGGATGCGGTACCCAAGACAGGCTCTTTCAAAATTTTCCAAGAAGGCCTCGGTGTCATCACCTGCCTTGTAGGTGGGAAATTTCCTGTGCTGTGGAACAATCATTGGCGCAGGGTTGTTAGGGTCGGCTGTGTTTTGCTTAGCCTTTTCTAATTCCATGGCCTGTCGGTGGGCTTCCCTCTGGAGTTCCAGCTGTTTTTGGTGGTCTGCATCTTTGGCTGCTTGCTCTCTTTTGTAGGCTGCCTCTCTTTTTCTTTCTCTCATCTCCATCTCTTGTAGTCTTTTTTCCAGTTCTCGCCTGTGTTCAGCTTCTTTGATTTGTTCTTTGGCCTCCATTTTTGTCTTGGTAGGCATGGTTCCTGTTTTCTTGTGTTGGGGTGCCCTCCGGTGTTTATCTTCTGAACTGCAGGCTCTGTTGCCTCCTGGGGTCTGCCTAGCAACAGTGCCTTTTTCCCTTTCTTCCTAGCTAATTTTTTTCAATGTAAAGTAAACCAGAAAAACCACTTTATTTGCATGTATATAGTGCTGGTATTTGCCTCCTAATGGGAGTGCTATTGTGACAAAAGACCCTTAACAGTCTCTTAATGGTTGCTTGCTTAATATGCAAGCCACAGCTGCCAGAGAGAGCAGAGAAAAAAAAATTCTCTCTGGTTCCCTTTTAAAACCAAACTGTTTCTCTCTGCTAAAAAGCCCCTAGCAGAGAAAAGAAAAATATAATATTCCTATTGGCTTCTGGATTCTATCTTTCCCAACGCTGCCACTCATGTCAGTAACCTAGTCCCAGATTTGGACCTTAGCGTCCAAAATATGGGGGTTAGCATGAAAACCTCCAAGCTTAGTTACCAGCTTGGACCTGGTACTGCTGCCACCATCCAAAAAATTAGAGTGTTTTGGGGCACTCTGGTCCCCCCAAAAACCTTTCCTGGGGACCCCAAGACCCAAATCCCTTGAGTCTCACAACAAAGGGAAATAAACCTTTTCCCTTCCCCCCCCTCCAGGTGTTCCTGGAGAGATACACAGAAGCAACCTCCGTGAATCTAAACAGAGGGATTCCACCCTCCCCGTTCCCAGCCTTGGAAAACAAAAGTACCGAGAGTTAATCTCTCTTTCCCCCCTCACCCAGAGGGTATGCAAAGTCAGGCTAGTAAATCTAACACACACAGATTTTCCTCTGACTTCTTCCTCCCACCAATTCGCTGGTGAGCTGCAGACCCAATTCCCTGGAGTTCCTCACTAAAGAAAAACTCCAACAGGTCTTAAAAGAAAGCTTTATATAAAAATGAAAGAAAAATACATATAAATGGTCTCTCTGTATTAAGGTGACAAATACAGGGTCAATTGCTTAAAATAAATATGAATAAACAGCCTTATTCAAAAGAATACAATTTAAAGCACTCCAGCAACTATAGACATGTAAATACAAAACAAAAAACCAACTTTGTACTCACAACTTGGAAACAGAAGATTAGAAAGCAGGAAATAGAAAAATCCTTCTCTAGCTGAGAGAGATTCAGGCAGAAGACAAAGAACTCAGACACAAACTTCCCTCCACCCAGAGTTGAAAAAAGTCTGGTTTCCTGATTGGTCCTCTGGTCAGTTGTTTCAGGATACTTTTTTTTTTTCAGGTGAAAGAGACATTAACCCTTAGCTATCTGTTTATGAAAGGAGCCTAATCAGCTCTATTTCTAAGCAGGAGAGAGAGGCAGGTTAAACAGTGCATGTGACTCTTAGGCAGAGCCCACACCACCAACCAAAACATCTGTGCCCCATCCTCTCTCTTCACTAGGATATGACATCCAAACCTCCTCCTTAGCAAGTGCAGTTCAGTTGAGGGTGACCAGTGCTTAATTTCTAACTAAAGAGGTGCCAGGCCTCAAGCAAGTTTGTTACTTTCGTAACTGATATGACAAGCCCAGAGGTCCCAGGGCTATGAACTCCAAGCCCAGAGGTGCTGGCGCTCAGCCCTGGCAAGCCCTAGGACAAATTTAGCACTGAGGGAGACTGCTTCATTCAGGCAGGCTAAGTACAGTTCTGCTGCCCTTTACTCATACAATAAGGATAACAACATTTCATGACCCCCACATTTAAAAGTTTATTAGAAAATGTTTAAAAGTAAACGATACAGAGAGTTTGAAAAGTCAGTTATTGATCATCGGGCGTAGCATGCAGAGTATAGGGGGATGCTAGTAATTTGGTATTGAACGGCACATAGCTTATACAGTCTGCCATGTTCCCAATGCAGGGTGTACGGTGGGTGAGATCAAGATACAGTCAGGAAGCAGTGGGGGTACATCGCTCATACATACAGATTAAAGACAGTCATGGGTAAAGATAAGCGGGCTGGGGTACTAACATGATTTGTAACCCAATACCAGCCAAAACTGATCACTTGGGCAGCACAGCTCTGTCTGCTGGATACCTAGGCAGAGTAGGTGAGTTCATATAAAAACAGTCTTGTCCTGAAGCCTTGCCCACCCCAGCTCATCACTAGATGTCAGGGAAGAGCTGATTCAAACCTTGCTTACAAAACATAATTTGAAATTATTAGGTAGGCCAATATGGCCAAAACAAATGCACCAACATTGTCATAAATAACAGCTGTATGAGGGAGCTAGTCTTTGTTCATATGTTTCAAACCCATTATGCTTTCTCAGGTACGAGTATTTTCTCATATACTGTATATGCTTTTAAAGTGTCTATTAATGTTTCAACTCCAATTCAAATTTCCAACCAAGCTGAAAACACTGTTAACTGGGGCGGTATGGGAGGTGTTGGGGAAATTTAGGGTGTGTGTAGGGAAATCCCTGGTGGTATGTTGATATGAATTGGAATTGTGGTATTACCCAGTAGCTAAAACCCCTGCTTCTGGCCCTGGCCAAAGTGGGCAAAGAGCTGTTACATGCCAAATAAAGTAACCCGATGAGCTGGAGTCAAACTGAATTTTTTTGATCCCAGAGAACTAGATGAAGTGTTCTCCCAGAATTGGATGAGGTGTTCTGGATAAGCTGAGTGGAAAGGTCTCAGGGTATCCCAACATGCACCACTCATGCAAAGTTTTGAAAAATGCAATAGGTTATTTATTCATAATGATGGCATTCCCCTAGGTCCAGATTCTTCAAAAATATTCTGGCAACAGGAATATTATTTTCTTGCCAGTTCTAGGAATGGTCCTCTTGGTATATTGCTTGGTATATTGCTATTCTAATTTATGCATGTTTTTGACCCAGAATTCTCCTTTGTGATTCTACATGGAAAGAGTTGTGGTACTTGTTACAGGAAGCTCTGACTGAGTCATGTATATTTCTGTTTTTATTGGTGTATACATTAGTATTGGAATATTGAGATGCTTTAGATCATAATTCTGCATGTTGGCTTTTGATACAGCTTGGCATAAAGGTGAGGTGATGTAGAGAAGGACAACATGCACACATTGTCCCAGAAAAGAGGAAATTTAGCAGAGGACAGGTACTCTATAGGGCAAGACAAGGGAGAGAGCATGAGAAGTTAATCACTGGCACCAGGTATTAATGTATCATAACCTTTTTCTGTTTGTTTAGATAGTGTATTAGTGTCTGCAGCAGGTTCATATATATATTTGTAATTAAATCTTGGCAGGTTTAAAAAAGCCAGATACTCTTTATCTTACAGACTAACAGACGTTTTGGAGCATGAACTTTCGTGAATACTCACTTTGTCAGATGCATGCATCTTCGTCGACATGCATCTGATGAAGTGGGTATTCACCCACGAAAGCTCATGCTCCAAAACGTCTGTTAGTCTATAAGATGCCACAGGATTCTTTGCTGCTTTTACAGATCCAGATTAACACGGCTACCCCTTTGATGTCTTTATCTTATGGTAGCAATCTTTATCTCTAGTCTATTACAGTTCCTTACAATTTAAATATCCATTTAACCAATCAGTTGCTTTTTCATTGGCAACTTCCTCAATCAAATGGACAGGTCTTAAGACCTCAGAATAATTCAAGGTAGCAACCTTGATCGTTAAGCCTGTGGTTGGCTTGGTACAGAAGCAATCTGTGTTAGTTTTCTACAAAGAGTAATGTCAATGACAAGATTTCTCAGACCTGCAATTTCTGAGAAATATTGAGCGAGGTGAGGAAGCGGAAGTTGATTAAGCAGCTGCTGCCAGTGTTGTGCCTGAGTGAAGGTGTTGATACGCTCTCTTTCAAGAGTGCTGGAAGTTCTCTAACTATATGGTCACAGCATGTGCCTTCTTCTAGGTCACGAGGAAACTATGAAGCCTCAGAAATTTGATCCACTAGAATTGTAAATTCACAGTTGGCCAAACTAAATTCAGCACAGGACCCAAGGAAGTGGGGCAAAGGTGGCATTATGCTTGGGTCCTGACATAAGTTAAGAGGAACCTGAAGACTCCTCTAATTTATGTGGGCAGAAACCACCCCCTGGGGGCTGTTCTGCAAGTCCAGCATAGCTGGAGTGCAGCATGTTGTGGTCATGACCGCTTCCACTCCCATTCCCCTCCAGACTGTCTACATACATGAGTTGGGCCCTACCAATTTCATGGCCATGAAAAACATTTAACGGACTGTGAAATAAGCCCTTCCCTGTGAAATCCAATGACCCCTTGTTCCTAGGAGCGCCCCAGCTCCTAGCTCCAGCTGGGCAGGGGAGGGAGAGCTACTTGGGGGCGGGGGGCAGACCCACCTCCAGGTGCCTCCCCTGCTGCAGGACACTCTCTGGCACTGAGTAGCAGCTTGAAAGGTTCCTGCAGCTGGACAAGACTTGTGGAGCTGTGTCCAATCTTCCCTGGGCTGGTGGGAGTGCCACAGCAAAAGGGGCTCCTAGCTCAGGCCCAGGCAGGAATGGGACAGGACTTGTCCATCTCCTGCACAGCTGCTCTGGAGGGTGGTGGTGGGGAAACTCCTGAGACTGCAGGAAACTCTGCAGTTGCTGCCTTCAGAATCCAGCTCTGAAGGCAGCACAGAAGTGAGGGTGGCAATCCCATGACCCCCCTACAACAGGTTTGCAACACCTCCCCCACAATCCTCTTTTGGGTTGGGCCCTCCATGGTTACAACACCATAAAATTTCAGATTTAAACATCTGAAAACATGAAAATTACCAATTTTCAAATCCTATGGCCATGAAACTGACCATAATGAACAGTGAATTTGGTAGGGCACTACACATGGGGGAGGGCTCAGAATGGATCTCATATTGCTGGCTCTTCTGGTTCCCCTCTGCATGGGAGATTTAGCGCTATCTGTTTAAGCAAACCTTGTGTCCATTTTGTGCTGCAGAAACTTGGATTTGTCCTGTAGTGACTGTTACAAGCTGGCCCAGTACGCCACTGTATGGTCACAATCTGTTGTGACACAATCATTGAGTTGCATGTGCTTCTAAGCCAACTGGGTAGCATCTAGTCACTGTTTCTAGCTCTGAGACAATATGGCATATTCCCAGGTTCAGATCTCTTGTCTGATGCCCTGCTTTGTGACATGGCACACCAAAATCAGTGTCTGAGACCTCCTGAGCCTCCTAGTTATTTACACATGCTCCCTCAGAGCTCAATCTAGGTTGTGGGCACTCTGGGCTTTTACCCCATAAAAGGAAAATTACGTATTTTGATAGTGGGTCACTTCTTTTTCACTCTGGCAAAACAGTGCATAGAATAGAGTTAAGGTGCTGGATTATGCTTAAGACCCAAATAGACTAGTGTATGCATTTCTAATGGATATGTACAGTTCCAGAGTGACAACCCTAGAGAATAACTCTGTTTATCCAAAGGATAGGTACAGCACAGACAAGTGCAGTGCAAGCTTCCCTGCACTTTTGAGCCAATATGCCTCAACTTTCATTTAGAAAGACCATCTCTAGACACAAGGGGTATGTCATGGCAAGGCAGAGTAGCAGATGGGGATAGTTTTCACTTATTTTATCTACTGATAATAATTTATAAAAATGACAAATGTATATAAATATTTATATATTTGTATCTTTCTCTTTAACCAACCTGCATGTATCATCATTCATCTGTCTAGATTTCCAGTTCTTCAGGATGGAGATTGTGTTATCTGATGTGTTTGCACAAAAGAGTACTGGTCTTGATTGGGGCCTTTGGCTGCTAATGTAATTATTAAAAAACAATAACCTAGGAGACTGTTAGCAATACAGGCAAGGGCATTTAAAAAAAAACCTGTCAATTTAATATTGAGAGTGTCCCTTTAAAGACTATTACTGTTATGAAAGAGTCAAAAACAAAAGTAGCCAGATGCTATTAAGTTGACAAGATTTGCTCTTCTGTGTATTCAAACTTGCGGGCTGCAAGTAGATATCAACAAGTTATCAGTGCATTGTGCTGAATTCTCTTGATAATGCATTTGGTAGTAACTTTGTCCGAGTACGTGGGTGTTTATGTCACTTTTGTTTATCTTTTCTATGACCAGTGGACTGTAAACAGTATAAACATAAATCATTGAGGGAGTTCATATTTTAGAATGAAATAATCCTTGGTGTATCTAATCACAGCAATACTCCTTTATCTTTTCAATATTATTCTGTTGCCATAGTGGCAAAATATGCTGCTAGTTGAGATGATAATAAACAGCCTGCTTCTGTACTGTCAGGAGCAGAACAGCCAGCAAGCTTTGGTGTTCTTAATGATAGCTAAATAGGAATTATTTCTTTCCACTCCAATTTAAAGTTAACAAGCATAAAATCTCTCTAAAAATAAACCAATCTCAGTACACCCAAATGATATGAAATCATAGTTCTTCTGACAAGATTAGTAACAGAATGGGCTTAGTGATGCTTCTGGTAAAAAACTGAATAACAAAACTGCATTGGGCTTTTGAAGACTTTTGTTTAAGATACTTTGCTTTCTTTTTATGTCCACAAAGGCAGTTATAATGGAGTGGGAGGAGGAGGGAACCAGTATTTGCACAGTTTCCAGGTTGCTAGCCGTAGATGACCTACATACATTCTGTAGGTTAATATTGGCTGGCAGCTCCCATATTGTATCCAAAGCCCAAAGTGAAATTTCCAGCTACCAGTGGAATGAACTAATTCAGAAAAGTTTGGTTTCTTCTCAAGAGAAAGTTGGGAATTTTAATCCTGTTCTGTACCCCTAAAGAGGATTTCATCCAAGGTGCCTTGTTCTTTGTTCCTCTGTTATAGGAAATTTCTAGGTCTTCCAAGCACTACAGTAGACAATTCAATTTAAGACAGGCAGCACATCATTCACAGCAGCCTTGGGAAAGGAAGCAAATAATACTTAAACTATAAAGGTGAAAGATAATGTAAATGATTAAAAATAACCTTAAATGTGTGTGTGTGTATGTGTGTTCCACTCTCCACATACACTCAGCTGTCTCTACATCTATTTGTCCCTGCCTGGGGCCTCAGTTCCTGGTGGAACTCACCTCCTGGTCTTTGTAGACCTGGTCTCCATTAAGGAAATTCTCAGCAGTGGAACTACTTTGATGTAGTTACACTGATACAACCCCTAGATGCAAATACACTGAACTGGTACAAAGTGGGGTTTATACTGGTACAGCCTGAGCTCACTTCAGTATGTTACTGAATTAAACTGTACTGGTATGAACCCAGCTTTGCCCTGGAGCGATGTATATATCAGGAGTTTGTACTCAGATAAATTCAGCAGTGTACTGATGTGATGTGATGTGAATTTTCTCAATGTAGAAAGGGCTCAATGTAGAAATGTTTAAATGCTTTTGACTTTGTACTCTCTACTGTGTTGCCCCCTATGGTTTGAAGAAGTTCCTATTCCCTGTACTCCAAGACTTATCTCCCTCTCTCCTCCTTGACGTCATCCCTTAAAGCAAACTTGTTCCAAGGATCTGTCCTCCTCATGAAAAATCTTTCCAAGCTCTCCCTTCCCTGAACTATTTTCCAGTTTCTCTTTGAAAACAATTTGTTTGTCTTCCTTTGCTTATATACGTTTGGGGGGAAGGAAATGTGTCTCAATCTGTTTGTAAAGGGCCACATAAATGTATGGTGCTATATAAATCCTTTTTAATAATAATCTGTGTAAGTGGGATTCCTGTTCATAAGGGGTCAGCTTCCAGGTTTAGTTATACCAGTAAGTCAATGGAGTTAATTCGAATGAAAATTTAGCCCTATGTATCTATTTTACGATTTGAAAGGAACACAGTCTCGTGTAATGTAGTTTAGTCCCAAATGTTGGTCTGATGGGGGAGAGTGTGCTATGGAGCCTAAATACCACACTTTTTGTTGTTAAATGCACCACTCGAGGCCATATTCAGGGGTAATGTGAATGATGAAAAGAACTCAGCTTCATTTTTCCACATAATAATCCAGATAAAACAACTTTGAATGGTGAAAGGTTGCTTATAATACAGCAAACTCAGAATATTTTTGATCTTTCTGGTGAATTATGTATATGGAATTAAACACTATGTCTAGCATTTATATGACATTCATAACTGTGGTGTCTGTTTAATTTCAAGGGATCTATTAAATGTACAAGAAAGATGATGTCAGAGTATTTTACAACATATTAAATGTACTGAATCGTGCTATAATTGAAGGTCAATAGTGAGAACCCTAGCACCGAACTAAGCAGAGCAAACAAACTTGTATGGTAATGTCAACAATGCCTATCTGGTCACAGGTAGTGTTCATGTTAGATCAAGGCCATCTTGAATAACTAGAAGTCTGCTGTTCTCTACCCTGTTTTCCTTAGGGCAGCATCCTCCCTAAGTAAAATAAATTCCTCTTACCTTTGTGTAAGCAGGGTCTGAATGAATGCTTCCCTGACAGCTAGCTGGGCGGGGGAGAGACTCTGGGTGTGGTTATGTAAATACAGCTTGCTCCTGCTGTTTGCTGCTGCTTTGCTTAGATATTCACCAGACGGAGCAGTGTTTTGCTCATTGTAATCAACTTGGTTGGTGTTGGGTCACAGATCATGTTAGTACTGAATGCAGGGGTAATGAAATGCTGTTATCAATGTTGTGATTATTATGGAAATGCAGGGAAGCAGGACTGTGCTTAACCTGTTCCATTGCGGGGAGGAGGAGTGTCACCCTTTGCGAAGAGGACCTCAGTGAGCCAGGGGTTTGACTGACAAAGCCCTGTGAAAGTAAGGGGTGAGGGGAACAGAAATTCTGGTCAGGAGGCTGTATACTTCCTCTTCTCCCTCCTTAGACAGGCTTAACCTGTTCTTCCCCACTGGCCAAAGAATACAGCTGAATAGATTTCATTAGGAGCTTCTTTTGTTATTTTTATTGCTCAACCAGAGCTGAAACCAAATGTGGTAAGACTGTGTTTCCACCCTGCTTGCTAAAGCTAAAATCACTGAGAGCTGAAATCACTTGAGATGGAGCAGTGTTTCTGCCCAGCCTGCTAAAGAGCTGAAAATCACTGAGAGACTGATGTGCAGAGGTCACAGCAGAGTGGCAGAAGGTGACTTCCAGTCAACTGGCGGAGGAGTGACCAGCAGGGTGGTGGTGTAGAGGTGTGATGAGCGGCCAGCAGGGCAGTGGCAGAAAGGCACCATGAGTAGCCAGCTAGATGGCTAGTGGAGGGGCATGGCAAGAGCAGTGAGCAGGTGGCTGGTGAGTGGCCAGCAGAGTGAGTGATATGCCTCTTTACCCCCCATCCAGGGTCAGGGGCGGCTCTAGACATTTTGCTGCCCCAAGCACGACGGCATGCTGCAGGGGGTGCTCTGCCAGTCACCGGTCCTGCGGCTCTGATGGACTCTCGCAGGCATGCCTACGGAGGGTTCCTCTGGTCCCGCGGCTCCACCGAAGCCACGGGACCAGAGGACCCTCCTCAGGCACGCCTGTGGGAGTTCTATCAGAGCCGCGGGACCAGAGGACCCTCCGCAGGAATGCCGCCGAAGGCTGGCTGCCTGCCGCCCTCCCGGGGACCGACAGAGCACCCCCCACGGCTTGCCGCCCCAAGCACGCACTTGGTTTGCTGGGGCCTGGAGCCGCTCCTGCCCAGGGTGGAAAATGAACTCTGCAGATGCACCTCTGAACTCTGGGTCTGCACTGACCAAGGACGGCAACTGTGAGTGGGGTGCAGAGAAGGGATGGGCATGCTATGCTCATACAAAGCACACAGGATCTTTATAGAGGAAGGCAAATATGTAGCATTTATTGAAAATACAACAGTTAGCATATGTTTTTCAGTCACACACATATACACACACACACAGAGTTCTGCCAGTGATGTTTATAGTTACAAGTCTGTTGTAGCTTGAGTCAATCTAATGTCCAGTTAGATTGAGCAAGAGTGTGGGCTCTTGTCGGTCACAATCTGATGCTCCGAGGCTTTGCAGGACTGAACCCAGAGTTCCATAGCAAAATACCTCAGCTTTGTAGTTATAAATTCCCATTTGAGTTCATGCATTTTGCAATGTTATCCTGTAATTATTAGTCCTTAAGTGGTGTTATCATTTGATGGTTATTGTCGGGCTTCCCATCGTTATCTCTTATTTGTTGTCTCGTCTTCGGGGGTGCCTGCCTCACCTCTGAGATTGTCAATGCTGCTAATGTGTTTAGCATCGGATACAATGGATGTTTTCTGATTGTCTTCTGGTCTTTCCAAGTTTCTCACTTCTTCTTGACCATCTGGACATTTGTGATGGCTTTCACACCTTATCTTTTCCTGATGCATGCATTCCTCATTCACACAAACAATATCTTACAGAAACCTTCAAAGGTATACAGACAGCAGTATTGTATATTTAGCAGAATACATTGTAAATCAAGCCTTGCTAAATCTTATAACTAAAACAATTCACATTGGAGCTTCAGGCCCTCAACATTCCTCCGATCTCCTTAACATAGATACAATACAAGATCCTGTCTTTTACTTACTAAAACCTTAAAACAAAGAAATGTACATGTAACTAGAGTGCCTAATTTTGTAATAGGTATAGGAAACCATAGTAGACATTATAACGAATCCTAAAACAAAAGGGTGACCATAATCAGTCAGAAGGAGTTTTCTGGTCTGTCATTCCTTACTGCTATTCAAAAAGGGTGGCTGACAGGATGAAATCAAATCATACATTAATTCTTATGGGACATTATAAAATCCTGCTTCTACAGACACATTAAAAGGACTTTTGGGTTGCTGGACTTAAAGACCTGAGGGGGACTGGGTTGCTGGACTTAAAGACCTGCCCAATCTACTTGGGGGTGGGTCTTTTACTCATGGTTTATATTTTGAACCCCATTTTGGTGTTTTCCCAAATTAACTCCCAGTTACTTCCCTCCTTTTATTAAAAGTTTCTTTTTTACACTCGAACTCTGTGCTTGTGAGTGGGGAAGTATTGCCTCTCAGAGGTGCCCAGGGGTAGTGTGTCATTTTCCCAGGTTACTGGGTGGGGGCTCAAGCTGGTTCTGTGTTGTATCGATGGAAAGGAATCCCTAGATATAGAACCTGGCCCTGGTTGCTGCTGGCTCCACCTGGCAGAAGGGTTACATTTGTATTGTTTAAAATTGAACTAGATGAACTGTTAGAACATACATCATAGGCATTTCTGTGCTGGCACAGAGTTTTCTGTCCTTAAAGATTGGTGGAGGGCCTGGACAGTTTACCAGCTTCTTTGCTGTGTCCTGCCGTTTATTCAGTCAATTTCCTGATCTCTCAGGTGTACTCATTAGTTGTTCTTAAGCCTGAATTTGATGTGGTGGAAAAGGGGGAACAATTTACCATTTTGTTCATGGAAGTGACTCTGATCATTGGAAGCATCCATGTTGCATCATATCCCCAAATTTAGGTCAGTAGAATCTGACACAAAATTCACTAGCTGCCAGTAAGTCACTAAGATTTACTCACTACTGATTTTGTAAAGAAGAGGGTTATGTCCTGAGGGATACATATCAAACCTTTTGAATCAAGGTTTCAGCCATCGGATTAGTACAATTAATCACAGAGGAGATTTAATTAATTGCATCCATTATTAGGGATGCTGCTATTTACTAAATAATTTCAGATCAGTCTGTTGGTTGCATGACATGCCTAACAAGAAAGACAAATATATTCTCTCAAATCTAATGGAGCTTATCTGACAAATTAGCTTTAAACAAATAATTGATTACAGTAGTTTCGGCTTCAGTTTTCATTAATAGAGAGAGAAATAGAAAAGGCTTTCAGAGAATTGCTGCATAATTTAAAGATTCCCAGTGACAGCTCCAACTTGCTCTTTGTTCATTTACAGAGGATTATACACGTTATTTCCCTATGTTGGGTTTACACAAGAAACTCATTGCATTGTCATTAGTCTGAGACAGAGAAACTGTAACTACTTGATAAATGCAGTTCGTAATCTTCAAGTATATATAGAGGTAGAGGTGTTAGCTGAGCACAGGATTAGGTGCCAGCATTTCCTGAGTTATTAACTTGCTGTTGCAAGGAATAATTGTTGAACATACCTTGAAAATAAAAAGTATCATATATGCCGAAGTGATGATGGTTATGGTTAGATTTTTTTCCTGGAACTATGTTACTCATGTGGAGTGCCAGCTACATTTCTGCAACACTTGATGTGACCCAGCTGCTGCTCATAGAAGTAAATATTTTGCTCCAGTCTACATGTGTCTTAAAAGTGTTTCTTTACTCTGGCAGTACAATGTGGTATTGGATCATATAATATGTACATCAGGCTGGATGAACGCATTTGATGCAACATTACATAATAGGGGGGCTGTGATGCAATCATTGTTATCACTAGCATTTCCTTAAAGCAGAAACTTGCAGTGCAAGAAAAAGTGTAACATGCTTTTAAGAGAGAAATAAGAGAAAAAAAGAGAAAAAATATTTTTTTTCAGATTCAGATGGACTGCCATAACAAATACACTGAAATCTCATTAGGCTGCCTACATTGTCAACATTTATCAGGGAAATTTATGCCAGTATGTCTGATGAATGATTTTCCATTATAAGAAAATATAGCTCCAAAATGGCCTTTTAATTTTCATACATACATGAATGTAATGTTTCTGGTTGAATTCTCTCTGTAAATCTCTGCTGTGTGTTTAGGGGTATGCCCTATAGCAGAGGTCAGCAACCTTTCAGAAGTGGTGTGCCGAGTCTTCATTTATTCACTCTGATTTAAGGTTTCACGTGCCAGTAATACATTTTAACATTTTTAGAAGGACTTTTTCTATGTCTATAATAAATAACTAAACTATTGTTGTATGTAAAGTAAATAAGGTTTTTTAAATGTTTAAGAAGTTTCATTTAAAATTAAATTAAAATGCAGAGCCCTCCGGACTGGTGGCCAGGACCCGGGCAGTGTGAGTGCCACTGAAAATCAGCTTGCGTGCCACCTTTGGCACACCTGCCATAGGTTGCCTACCAGTGCCCTATAGTATGCAAACCAGGAGCAAACCTAATTTCTCTGTTCCAGTGATCCTCTGGCAGGCAAAACCAACCTTCTCGAGGAAAAAGTACAGCACCCTGTGTTACACTAATCACACCCTACACTATTACTGTAATAATATTTGTACAAAACTTGCCTTGTAAGGTATCATTTGAAAACTAATAACACACAGGTGGTTAATATTCTGTCCTGATTTATGTACATGATGGGTATTACATGTTATCAATATATGCTGGAATTATAACTAAAAAGTGTTCAAAGCAGGTATGTCAAGGGGAGTTGCTAAACCGATCTATCCTAAACAAAGGAATGTATGTTTACCTCAGTTTACATATAAACAATAAAAAGACCCATCAAGCTATCAAGGAGTGGAGGCAAACCTCATGAGGGAGAAGAAAGCAAGGCATCTACACCCAGCAGGAGAAAGAAGCTAGGATTTTACTTTTAAAAGAATCCATTTCAAGATTACTGGTCTATGAAAACAGTAGGGCTGAATCTCAAGTGATAAGCAACTGAATCAACTGAGGGAATGTCTACACTTAAAACCCTACAGTAACAGCTGCGTTTCAGTAGCGCTTTAGTGTAGACACTACCTATACTGATGGGATGGCTTCTCCTATTAGCGTAGGAACTCCACCTCTCTGAGAGGCGGTAGCTACATCAATGGAAGATTTCTTCCATTAACCTAGTGCTGTCTGTCCCTGGGGTTAGGTTGGTACAGCTATGTCTGTCAGGGCTGTAAATTTTTCACACCCCTGAGAGACGTAGCTATACTGATATAGGTGCCTACTGCAGACCAGGTTTGATTGTATACAATACTACTGTATTATAAAAGTGTATACAGTGAGGTCTTTTCCAGGAGAGGACTGGACACTGCAGCGCACAAGTTTTGGGGAAATTCAGGACTGGGAGTATACTGAGGTCATTTTGGTGGTTTCAGCCAAAGCTTGTGGAAGTCAGAGTGGTCCTGTGGGGCTATAAATAGGCTGCTGGAGTCAGAGCTGCTGAACCAACGCTGTCTAGCACTCAGGGTGTGACCAGCATGATTGTAGGCTGGTTGTGAGGTTCAGAGCTACAGGAGCAATGCACTGAGAGGCACTTAAGGTTACAATGCAGGTGGTGACACGACCTCTCATTGGTCTGGACTGCACCTTCTCTGGACTGGACACCCTGCTACAGAAGCAAATGCCAAAGGTTGTGGGAGGATACAGATGAAGTTCAGTAAACATGCTCAGGGAGGAAATGCATTTTCACAGAATGAAACAAAAGCTATTATAAAAAGAACAGGAGTACTTGTGGCACCTTAAAGACTAACAAATTTATTTGAGCATAAGCTTTTGTGGGCTACAGCCCACTTCTTTGAATGCATAGAATGGAACATATATTGAGGAGATATATATACACATACTGAGAGCATGAAAAGGTGGGAATTGTCTTACCAACTCCGAGAGGCCAATTAAGTAAGAAAAAAACTTTTGAAGTGATAATCAAGATAGCCCAGTACAGACAGTTTGATAAGAAGTGTGAGAATACTTACAAGGGGAGATAGATTCAATGTTTGTAATGGCTCAGCCATTTCCAGTCCCTATTCAAACCTAAGTTGATTGTATCTAGTTTGCATATCAATTCTAGCTCAGCAGTTTCTCGTTGGAGTCTCTTTTGAAGCTTTTCTGTTGCAAAATTGCCACCCGCAGGTCTGTCATTGAATGACCAAACAGGTTAAAGTGTTCTCCTACTGGTTTTGGGGTGTTATGATTCCTGATGTCAGATTTGTGTCCATTAATTCTTTTGCATAGAGACTGTCCTGTTTGTCCAATGTACATGGCAGAGGGACATTGTTGGCATATGATGATATATATCACATTGGTAGATGTGCAGGTGAATGAGCCCCTGATGCTATGGCTGATGTGATTAGGTCCTATGATGATGTCACTTGAATAGATATGTGGACAGAGTTGGCATCGGGCTTTGTTGCATGGATAGGTTCCTAGGTTAGTGTTTTTGTTCAGTGATGTGTGGTTGCTAGTGAGTATTTGCTTCAGGTTGAGGGGTTGTCTGTAAGCGAGGATAGCTCTGTCCCCCAAGATCTGTGAGAGTGAGGGATCATCTTTCAGGATAGGTTGTATATCTTATGTGATTATCTTTGAAGGAGGATCTGAGAAGGACTTGTGAACATCTGTAGTCCTGTGAATGGTAGAGAATGAACTGTATTGTTAAACAAACAAAAAACAAAACCTCTCTCCTGACTTGGGGTTGCTGTTACCTTGACAACTGTAGGTAATGGATAGCTTTAGCGTTTGTCTCTCCAGATCCTCTTTTAACTCCGATCAGAAATTAAGAACAGTTTGTTTTTCAAGTGGCTTTACATGGCTTCCCAAAGCTTTGCTGCTCAGATGGTTTATCTGTTTCTGTGAGTGACTGTCTCACAAAGAAGTGAGTTTGAGGAACTTGACACAGGGCAGTTACAGCTAACTTGATTATTCCCACTGGATTATGTGTGTAGTCAGCTGATTCTGTGTGAATGTCTAGCTGGAAATTTCCTTACATTCTTCCAATTGGAAATTCAGGTACCCTCCTTAGATGAGTTGCATCCATAGAATATCCAAGGTAATCAGACCTCTCAGTTACACATGCAATAACCTATAAATTGCTAAGCTGTGCTTGGTGAATATAGAGCAAAAAGAGGGGTAAGCTTAAAGTTCTGGTAAAGAAACAAAACCAAACCTGATTCCTGATGCTGGCTTCTATACCACATTTATCATGATTACAATCTATTACTCATATACACATACAGGACAATATTTTCAAACATTGGTGCGCAAAGTATGACACCTAAAATTTGGCACCTGAGTAAATGGCCTTGTCATAAACAGATAGCTAAGGGTTAATGTCTCTTTCACCTGAAGCACCTGACCAGAGGACCAATCAGGAAACCAGATTTTTTCAACTCTGGGTGGAGGGAATTTAGTCTCTGAGTCTTTGTCTGTCTGCCTGCTTTCTCTGAGCTTTGGAGAAGTACTTTCTACTTTCTAGTCTTCTGTTTCTAAGTGTAAGGACAAAGAGATCAGATAGTAAGTTCTATGGTTTCTTTTCTTTGGTATTTGCATGAATATAAGTGCTGGAGTGCTTTGATTTGTATTCTTTTTGAATAAGGCTGTTTATTCAATATTCTTTTAAGCAATCGACCCTGTATTGTATCATCTTAATACAGAGAGACCATTTGTACTTATTTTTCTTTCTTTTTATATAAAGCTTTCTTTTAAGACCTGTTGGAGTTTTTCTTTACTTCAGGGAAATTGAGTCTGTACTCACCAGGGAATTGGTGGGAGGAAGAAATCAAGGGGAGATCTGTGTGTTGGATTGCTAGCCGGATTTTGCATTCCCTCTGGGGGAATAGGAAAGTACTTTTGGTTTCCAGGACTGGAAACAGAGAGGGGAAGTCACTCTGTGTAGTTTCACAGAGCTTGTGTCTGTGTATCTCTCCAGGAGCACCTGGAGGGGGGAAGGGAAAAAGGATTATTTCCCTTTGTTGTGAGACTCAAGGGATTTGGGTCTTGGGGTCCCCAGGGAAGGTTTTTCAGAGGGACCAGAGTGCCCCAAAACACTCTAATTTTTTGGGTGGTGGCAGCAGGTACCAGGTCCAAGCTGGTAACTAAGCTTGGAGGTTTTCATGCTAACCCCCATATTTTGGACGCTAAGGTCCAAATCTGGGACTAAGGTTATTACATGAGTGGCAGCAGGTGGGATATAGACAGAATCCAGAAGCCAGTAGGAATATTATATTTTTCTCTTCTCTGCTAAGGGCTTTTTAGCAGAGAGAAACAGTTGGTTTTAAAAGGGAACCAGAGAGAATTTTTTTTTTCCCTGCTCTCTCTGGCAGTTGTGGCTTGCATGTTAAGCGAGAAGCCATTAAGAGACTGTTGAGGGTCTTTTGTCATGCAATAGCCCTCCCATTAGGAGGCAAGTACCAGCACTTATATGCATGCAAATAAAGTGGTTTTTCTGGTTTACTTTCATTGAACATTAGCTAGAGAGAGAAAGGGAAACAAGCACTGTTGCTAGGCAGACTTCAGGAGGCAACAGAGAACCTGCAGTTCAGAAGATAAACACCGGAGGGCACCCCAACACAAGAAAACAGGAACCATGACTTCTAAGGCAAAAATTGAGGCCGAAGAACAAATCAAAGAAGCTGAACACAGGCGAGAGATGGAAAAACACAAACAGGAACTGGAAATAAAACAAAAAGAGATGGAGATGAAAGAAAGAGAAGAACAGATCAAAGAGGCAGCCTACCAAAGAGAACAGGCAGCCTACCAAAGAGAACAGGCAGCCAAAGAGGCAGCCAAGGAGGCAGCACACAAAAGAAAACTAGAAGAAGAAGAGGTGGCCTACCGAAGGAAACAAGCAGAAGAAGAGTTGGCCCACAGAAGGAAGCAAGAAGAAGAAGAGGCGGCCCACCGCCGAGACATGGAAAAACAACAAAAAGAAATGGAAAAACAACAAAAAGAGAATGAAGAGAAGGAAAAACAGAGAAAACATGAACTGGACTTGGCAAAAGCTGGGCTGCCTGTGCCAGCCAACCCTAACAACCCGGCGCCAAATATTGCTCCACAGCACAGGAAATTTCCCACCTACAAGGCAGGTGATGACACCGAGGCCTTCTTGGAAAATTTTGAAAGAGCCTGTCTTGGGTACAACATCCCCGAAGACCAGTACATGGTAGAATTGAGGTCACAGCTCAGTGGACCTTTAGCAGAGGTGGCAGCTGAAATGCCTAAGCTGCAAATGAATGACTATAAACTTTTTCAAACCAAGGCCAGATACCGAATGGGGATAACCCCAGATCATGCCCGTCGGCGCTTCAGAACCCAAAAGTGGAAACCCGAGGTGTCATTTCCCAAACACGCCTACTACATTGCAAAAAACTATGAGGCCTGGATAACAGGAAACAACATTCAAACCTTGGAAGAACTGAACCTCCTCATACAAATGGAGCAGTTCTTGGATGGTGTTCCTGAAGACATCACACGGTACATACAAGATGGAAATCCCAAAGATATCGCTGAGGCGGGGGAGATTGGAGCCAAATGGATGGAACTGGCAGAAAGCAAGAAAGCTACTGTCAAGGGGAACGATTACCCCAGGGGGCACACAGACCATAAACCCTACAACCGAGGACAGCCAAAGACCCCACATACCACCCAAGTAAAGCCACAGATACCCTACCCTTCAACCTCACCAGTCTCCAGTAACTCACCTCGGCCCAGTGACCCATCAGATGGAAGATGCTTTAAGTGTAATGAACTGGGACATATCAAGGCCAACTGTCCAAAGAACACCATGCGAGTGCAATTCATTACATCACCATCACACCAAAGATCCCCAGGCCCGGATGCCTCTCAAATACCCTTGGAGCGAAGGGAAAATTTGAGAGTGGGCGGAAAGAAGGTTACTGCGTGGAGAGACACGGGGGCACAAGTGTCAGCTATCCACCAATCCTTCGTTGACCCCAAATTCATCAACCCAAAGGCCAAAGTTACAATTTACCCCTTCATGTCACAAGCTGTAGACTTGCCTACAGCTCAACTGCCTGTCCAGTACAAAGGCTGGTCAGGAATGTGGACTTTTGCAGTCTATGACAATTATCCTATCCCCATGCTACTGGGGGAAGACTTGGCCAACCAGGTGAAGCGGGCCAAGAGAGTGGGAATGGTTACACGTAGCCAAACCAGGCAAGCTTCCAGACCCATTGCTGTTCCTGAGCCGTCCACAGAGGCCCCGTCTGTGTTACCAGAGACCCAGACAGAGGTAGTGGACCCGGATTCCATGCCTACCACTGAAACAGCCACAGCATCTCCAGTCCCAGGCCCGGAACTGGAACAACAACCAGCACCAGCAAGTGCAACTACATCTTCAAACTCAACGCCAGAGGGCGCCAGCGAGCCAAAACTGGCAGAAGCAACAGACAGCCATACCCAAAAGGCTCAGCCAGAGCCTGAAATACCCTCAGGTGCACCAGCGGAGAGCGGTTCACCAGCAACGGAAACAACCCCATCAACTACATCGCTTCCAGAGGGACCAAGCCCCAGTCCACAGTCTGAGGAAGAACTGGTGACCCCAGCCTCAAGGGAACAGTTCCAGACTGAGCAGGAAGCAGATGACAGCCTTCAGAAAGCTTGGGCGGCGGCACGGAGCACCCCACCGCCTCTCAGCTCTTCTAATCGATCCCGGTTTGTTATAGACCAAGGACTTTTATACAAGGAAATTCTTTCTGGTGGACACTGGGAAGAATGGCAGCCGCAAAAACAGTTGGTGGTTCCAACTAAGTACCGGGGGAAGCTCTTAAGCTTAGCCCATGATCATCCCAGTGGCCATGCTGGGGTGAACAGAACCAAGGACCGGTTGGGGAAGTCCTTCCACTGGGAGGGGATGGGCAAGGACGTTGCCAAGTATGTCCGGTCTTGTGAGGTATGCCAAAGAGTGGGAAAGCCTCAAGACCAGGTCAAGGCCCCTCTCCAGCCACTCCCCATAATTGAGGTCCCATTTCAGCGAGTAGCTGTGGATATTCTGGGCCCTTTCCCAAAAAAGACGCCCAGAGGAAAGCAGTACGTACTGACTTTAGTGGACTTTGCTACCCGATGGCCGGAAGCAGTAGCTCTAGGTAACACCCGGGCTAACACTGTGTGCCTGGCCTTAACAGACATCTTTGCCAGGGTAGGTTGGCCCTCCGACATCCTTACAGATTCAGGGTCTAATTTCCTGGCAGGGACCATGGAAGAACTGTGGGAAACTCATGGGGTGAATCACTTGGTTGCCACCCCGTACCACCATCAAACCAATGGCCTGGTGGAAAGGTTCAATGGAACTTTGGGGGCCATGATACGAAAATTCATCAACGAATTCTCCAATAATTGGGACCTAGTGTTGCAGCAGTTGCTGTTTGCCTACAGGGCTGTACCACATCCCAGTTTAGGGTTTTCACCATTTGAACTTGTGTATGGTCACGAGGTTAAGGGGCCATTACAGTTGGTGAAGCAGCAATGGGAGGGGTTTACGCCTTCTCCAGGAACTAACATTCTGGACTTTGTAAGCAATCTGCAAAGCACCCTCCGACACTCTTTAGCCCTTGCTAAAGAGAATCTAAAGGATGCTCAGGAAGAGCAAAAGGCCTGGTATGACAGACATGCCAGAGAACGTTCTTTCAAGGTAGGAGACCAGGTTATGGTCTTGAAGGCGCAACAGGCCCATAAGATGGAAGCATCATGGGAAGGGCCATTCACGGTCCAAGAGCACCTGGGAGCTGTAAACTACCTCATAGCATTTCCCAATTCCTCACTAAAGCCTAAAGTGTACCATGTTAATTCTCTCAAGCCTTTCTATTCCAGAGACTTACAGGTTTGTCAGTTTACAGTCCAGGGAGAGGATGCTGAGTGGCCTGACGGTGTCTACTACGACGGGAAAAAAGACGGTGGCGTGGAAGAGGTGAACCTCTCAACCACCCTGGAACGTCTGCAGCGGCAACAAATCAAGGAGCTGTGCACTAGCTTCGCCCCATTGTTCTCAGCCACCCCAGGACGGACTGAACGGGCATACCACTCCATTGATACAGGTAATGCTCACCCAATCAGAACCCCACCCTACCGAGTGTCTCCTCATGCCCAAGCTGCTATAGAACGGGAGATCCAGAACATGCTACAAATGGGTATAATCCGCCCATCTACCAGTGCATGGGCATCTCCAGTGGTTCTGGTACCCAAACCAGATGGGGAAATACGCTTTTGCGTGGACTACCGTAAGCTAAATGCTGTAACTCGTCCGGACAACTATCCAATGCCACGTACCGATGAGCTATTGGAAAAGTTGGGACGTGCCCAGTTCATCTCTACAATAGACTTAACCAAGGGGTACTGGCAAGTACCGCTTGATGAACCTGCCAAGGAGAGGTCAGCATTCGTCACCCATGCGGGGGTGTATGAATTCAATGTCCTTCCTTTCGGCCTTCGAAATGCACCCGCCACCTTCCAGAGGCTGGTAGATGGTCTACTAGCTGGACTGGGAGAATTTGCAGTTGCCTACCTCGATGATGTGGCCATTTTTTCAGACTCCTGGACCGAACACCTACTACACCTGGAAAAGGTCTTTGAGCGCATCAGGCAGGCAGGACTAACTGTTAAGGCCAAAAAGTGTCAAATCGGCCAAAACAGAGTGACTTACCTGGGGCACCAGGTGGGTCGAGGAACCATAAACCCCCTACAGGCCAAGGTGGATGCTATCCAAAAGTGGCCTGTCCCACGGTCCAAAAAGCAGGTCCAATCCTTCTTAGGGTTGGCCGGATACTACAGGCGATTTGTACCACACTACAGCCAAATCGCTGCCCCACTGACCGACCTGACCAAAAAGACCCAGCCAAATGCAGTTAAGTGGACTGATGAGTGTCAAAAGGCCTTTACCCAACTTAAGGCAACGCTCATGTCTGACCCTGTGCTCAGGGCCCCGGACTTTGACAAGCCATTCCTAGTAACCACGGATGCATCTGAGCGTGGTATAGGAGCAGTGCTCATGCAGGAAGCAACAGATCACAACTTCCATCCTGTCGTGTTTCTCAGCAAGAAACTGTTTGAGAGGGAAAGTCACTGGTCAGTCAGTGAAAAGGAATGCTATGCCATTGTGTACGCCCTGGAAAAGCTACGCCCATATGTTTGGGGACGGCGGTTCCAACTACAAACTGACCATGCTGCACTAAAGTGGCTTCATACTGCCAAGGGGAACAACAAGAAACTTCTTCGTTGGAGTTTAGCTCTCCAAGATTTTGATTTTGAAATTCAACACATCACAGGAGCTTCTAACAAAGTAGCTGATGCACTCTCCCGTGAGAGTTTCCCAGAATTCAGTAGTTAAAAAGTGTTCTTAAAATATAGAAGTCTGTTAGTTATATACTTAGGAGTATATGTAAAGGTGTATGTGTTGTATTAATCTGTTTATTTTAATGTTCTAGAAGGAAATCGCAGCCAGTGAGCTTCCCCACTGTCTGCAATTTGGGGGGCGTGTCATAAACAGATAGCTAAGGGTTAATGTCTCTTTCACCTGAAGCACCTGACCAGAGGACCAATCAGGAAACCGGATTTTTTCAACTCTGGGTGGAGGGAATTTAGTCTCTGAGTCTTTGTCTGTCTGCCTGCTTTCTCTGAGCTTTGGAGAAGTACTTTCTACTTTCTAGTCTTCTGTTTCTAAGTGTAAGGACAAAGAGATCAGATAGTAAGTTCTATGGTTTCTTTTCTTTGGTATTTGCATGAATATAAGTGCTGGAGTGCTTTGATTTGTATTCTTTTTGAATAAGGCTGTTTATTCAATATTCTTTTAAGCAATCGACCCTGTATTGTATCATCTTAATACAGAGAGACCATTTGTACTTATTTTTCTTTCTTTTTATATAAAGCTTTCTTTTAAGACCTGTTGGAGTTTTTCTTTACTTCAGGGAAATTGAGTCTGTACTCACCAGGGAATTGGTGGGAGGAAGAAATCAAGGGGAGATCTGTGTGTTGGATTGCTAGCCGGATTTTGCATTCCCTCTGGGGGAATAGGAAAGTACTTTTGGTTTCCAGGACTGGAAACAGAGAGGGGAAGTCACTCTGTGTAGTTTCACAGAGCTTGTGTCTGTGTATCTCTCCAGGAGCACCTGGAGGGGGGAAGGGAAAAAGGATTATTTCCCTTTGTTGTGAGACTCAAGGGATTTGGGTCTTGGGGTCCCCAGGGAAGGTTTTTCAGAGGGACCAGAGTGCCCCAAAACACTCTAATTTTTTGGGTGGTGGCAGCAGGTACCAGGTCCAAGCTAGTAACTAAGCTTGGAGGTTTTCATGCTAACCCCCATATTTTGGACGCTAAGGTCCAAATCTGGGACTAAGGTTATATGTTTCAAAATTCTTGAGTACTTGTAGCTCCTAACCATTTCCTGTAACTTTGGTGAAAGTGAAGGGCACTCAGCACCTGATGCTTGGGTTTTCATAATCAACTCATGATTTGTGAATGCAGGTTATGTTGACCTCCTTCTGGCTCCCTTAGTAGATTCTTTCCTTCATATTGGCATTTGTTAAATCAGCATACTACAGTAATATCTTCTCCAGTACTCAGACTATATGTTCTATGTTCATGCACATCTTGTCACTTAGCTAACACCTTTCCCTAATGGAATTTAGTATCTTCTGTATTAACAGCATTCTTAAAGTGCAAAGCAGTCCCATTCATTGAGCCATTAAGACATCCCTGCCAGCTGGTGCTATTTTTATATGTCATAGGTAAATATAGAGGAGCTTAATATAGATATTCAGAATTCTATTCTGATCTTTCCTGAGTATTTTATCTTTGACTTGCTACGTATATACAGCTTCAGGGTATGTACGCCATAGAAGTATATGACAAATTTCTTACAGAACACTTAATCCTTTCCCCATTTCCAGTAATTCTGGCTTTTCACCAGCTTTTACTGACTTTTCATGTTGTTTTCTGTATTAAAAAGAAACTTTTGGGAGTTTCCCATGCCCCAGAAAAATGACCCGGGTGTGGGCCTTAAATTTACTGTAAGTTTATTACATAAACTAGAAGTTTATTCTTGGCAGTGAAATAAAATTATGTACCAAAAACCTACTGACATTTATTTCTTTGTGTTATTTCTTTAAGACCTTCTACATGAGAAACATCTGTTTCTTCTCTTGGTTCACCACCATCCCTTGTCCTGACTCCCAGGACAGCTCTGGAAAGTATTTAATGGCAGCAGAAAAGCCTCATCATTCTGCAATTTGAGTAATGCGGCAGCTCCAGTTTATGAGGGATTACAATACAGAGGGAAATGCAACAGATAAGGCCGGCTCTAGCAATTTGGCCGCCTCAAGCACAGCGGCACGCCGCGGGGGGAGCTCTGACGCTCGCCGGTCCCGCGGCTTTGGTGGACCTCCCACAGGCTTCGCTATGGGGAGTCCGGTGGTCCCGTGGCTCCAGTGGAGCTCCCCCAGGCGTGCCTGCGGATGCTCCACCAGAGCCTCGGGACCAGCGGACCCTCCGCAGGCACGCCTGCGGGAGGTCCACTGGAGCCGCCTGCCACCCTTCCGGCAACCGGCAGAGCGCCCCCCTCAGCATGCCGCCCCAAGCACTCGCTTGGCACGCTGTGGCCTGGAGCCGGCCCTGGCAACAGAAGATCCAACAGCAGGTAAGATTTCAACAGAACCAGCCTATCCCTGCCCTTTCTTTATGATTCCTTCTTCCAATCAGCAGCTGTTTGGCTTTTTGTAATCAGAGATCTTTGTTCCATCCAGCTTCCAACCATATTGGAGGTTCAAGCGTCTATGAGACATGAGCTAAGGTGGTGTGAATGCAGGTATTTTAATTTTAATTAAGGATTTTTTTCCTGGCACCAACAGAGTTACAAACAATCAATATCAGCATGATAAGCACACAAAATACAAAACTGACACAGACAATCCCTGTGTGCAGTGTTGTTGTAGCCGTAGTCCCAGGATAATTTCTGACATAGACAATGGCAGTGGTTGCTAAGCTTTTTCGTAATGTGGACTACAACTTAATAGAGAGATTGTCACATACCATTTGCTTTAGAGCGTGTCTCTTCATCTCCTGTTTACAATCCCATAACATCCTTGTGGCAATAATGTACACAGAAACATTATATTAGAAAAATATTTAATGTATTTTCAGCTGTCTTTAATGCAATGTAGTAGCTGGAAACAAGACGGAGTGCTAGCACCATATAATCAGTCAGCTGTCTGCTGATGGCCAGCCAGTACTCTGTGGACCACCAACAATCCATGGTCTGCAGTTGGGGAGTACTATAAGTTGTTAGAGAGTTTCCAAATTTTTGGAAAGTAATGCTATCATACCTATACTAACTCTCATTGAGCTAGCATGCTAACAATACTAGGTTAGCTGCAGTAGCATGGGCAGTGGTGAGTGATGGCATGGACTAGCCACCCCAACTATGTACTCACAGGAGCCAGGCAGATTTGTGCTCGAGGTGGTTAGTTCTTGCTGCTGCCAGCGCTACTGTGGCTACTTGAGTACAAGTATGTGTACCCAAGTTGGGAATCATGCTCTCAGCTTCAAATGTAGCCTAATATCCTATTTGCAGATCATCTTAAATGTCTGGTGTTCCACAGCTACAGATATGCCTTTTAAAATTACTTGTTGATGCTCCCTCTTGATAAACAAGGTTTGCTGGTGTTGCACTGTCCATTGTAAGGCTCTGTATTGGATTCTATTGTCATGAGTGCAGCACTCAAAAGGGAATGTGAGGGTTAGATTTACCTATGCCTTGTCCTTTCAAGGATTGAAGGCCTGCTGAAGAGCTCAAGGGGACAGCTCTGGTTGCAGCAGCAGAATTGGAGCAAAGTGCAGGCTATGTTTGTTTTTGGCTACCAAGTTTAATTAAACTCCAATTTAAAACTGCTCCTGGTATGTAAGTGTAACTAAGCACTCCACTTCCACTCTACAAGAGTTAAGCAATGGAACTGATACTTATATAAAGTTAGAGGAACTCCTAAGAACAATCAGAACTTATTGGCTTGATGCAAGAATCACATAGTGAAATTATATGGCCTGTGTTAATGCAGGAGGCCAAACTAGATGATCCTAATGATCTCTTGCAGGAGTAGCCAACAGCTGACTTCTCACCAAGATCCTGAAGGTCTGATGAACTTGTCAGCAGTTGGATATGTCCTCACAGCAATCCTGAGTCTCTGAGGGTATATTTACACTGTGATAAAAAACCCATGGCACTGAGTCTTAGAGCCAAGGTCAGCTGAATTGGGCTTGTGGGGGATGTAAGGGAGGAATGGGGTAGGAGCTATACAATTGCAATGTAGACATTCATGTTTGGGTTGGAGCCCAGACTCTGAGACCCCCACAGGGCTCCAAACTGAGCCTGAACATCTACATGGCAATTTTATAGCCCCGCAGTCTAAGCCTTGAGTCAGCTGACTTGGGCCAGCTGTGGCAGTGTTGTGGGTCTCTTATCACAGTGTAGAGGTACCCTGAGGGGATAAGGGTTATGTGGAGATCTGTGGGTTTATCTTCTGAAGAAGAGGGGTGAAAGGGAAGAGAGTGAGAGAAGGCCAGGAGAGGAAGAGGATGGTAGAAAGAAAGGGAAAGAGAGGAGGAATGATGAAAAAGAGAACAAGGGCAGAGGAGTAAGAATAGGAGAGAGAGCAGGACTGGATTAAGGCAGAGAGATGCAGAGATCAAGGGAAAAGGAAGAAGAGATCCTTTGAAATCCTTGCATATGAAGACCGCAGATATGATATGTTAATTACCTGGTAACATTATATCAAAATGAAGTTATATTTTCCTCTTTGCAACCTACTTACACCTCACATTTATACTTTGTGTGTAGATTGTGCTCTCCAAGGAAAGGCAGACACCTTATACTGCAACCTTAATTTTGGATCATTCCATCTACTTTAATGGTGGTTGGCTACCAGCCCAAGGCACCCAAAATAAAGCCCTCAACCTGCATTTCAGACTGCCCCTGCTTTTTCTAGTGAGGCATACTGTCTATTTTAAAAATATATCACATACTTATGTCTAGTCAAAGCGGTCCATTGCCAAATCTTACCCAATCTCATGCTTCATTTCTTTCTTCTGCTGCTGAAAGGACTTTTGGCTTTCATTGGCAGCAAGTAATTTGATCCTGCCTTTTCAGCTTTGTATATCATATATGGAACAGCAATGGATCCATTGTGATAGTACTTAGAATATTATCAGCTGTGATGTGTTCACAAGGCTGAAGAATAGACTGAAATTGAATTCTCTACCTCTGAAAAGAATTATTTCATTTCAAGTTTTCAATACGCTTTTTTTTTGCTGCTGCTGCTTTTTTGTCCAAATGGGTTGTCATGTGATCCTGCAGAGTTCCCACAAAAAAAGAAAAGAGAAGACCAATTTGGTGGATTTAATGGAATCTGGAGAAAATTGATGTTATGGGGTCACTGGAAACTTGGCTGAGTACCAAGAGGGAGCGAATGAGACAGGATTTTTGTGATATAAAGGTCAGAGCACAGAACTGCCATGAACTATGGCAGGGACCATGTCCAAATGAGGGATAATAATCAAATGAGGTTGTTTCTAGAGGGGTTGTGTAGGGATCACTACTAGGCCTGATGCTATTCAATATTTGCATTGATTCTCTGGAAATAAGTATAAAACCATTGCTGATACATTTTGTGGATGATGCAAAAATTAGTGGAGTGGTAAATAATGAGGAGATCAAGGCAGTCATACAGAGCAATCTGTATCACTTAGTAAGCTGGGCTCATTCATACAAAATGCATTTTAGTACAGCCAAATGCCAGGTCAAACATCTAGGCCATACCTACCGAATGGGGGACTGTACTGGGAAAAGCAGTGACTCTGAAAGGAAACAACTGGACATGAACTCCTTGTCTGATGCTCTGGAAAAAAAAGGGCTAATGTGATCCTTTGTTGTATAAATCTTCTTAGGCCTGGTCTACACTGAGGGGTGTAGGGGAATCGATCTAAGTTACGCAACTTCAGCTACGTGAATAACGTAGCTGAAGTTGATGTACTTAGATCGACTTACCGTGAGTCGACTGCTGCCTCTCCCCCATTGACTCCGCCTGTGCCTCTCAGTGGGCTGGAGTACAGGAGTCGACGGGAGAGCGCTCTTGGTTTATTGCATCTAGACTAGACCAGATAAATTGATCCCCGCTGGATTGATCGCTGCCCGCCGATCTGACCAGTAGTGAAGACATACCCTTAGTGTATGTGCAATATGCTTCAGCTGGCACGTGACCAGGATTCATCACTGATTTTGGTCCGCTGGCATGGAAGAGTAGTGAGTAGAAGTAAGGAGGTGACTTTACTTCTGTATGCACCATTGGTGAGACTGGTACTGGAATATGGCATGGTTCTGGTGTTCACATTTTTAAAAAGATGTTGAAAAATTGGACAGGGTGCACAGAAGAGCTACAAAAACAATTCAAGGGCTGGAAAAAATGCCTTAGAGGGAGCGACTTATCTGTTTAGCTTATCAAAAAGACTGAGCAGTGACTTGATTATGGTGTATAGGTACCTGAAAGAAAACACTGGGTACTACAGGGCTTTTCGGTCTAGTAGAGAAAAATGTAACAAGAACCAATGACTGGAAGTTAAAACTAGGCAAATACAAATTTAGAAATAAAGCACATTTTTTAATAGCGATGGTGATTAACCATAGGAACAAATCTACCAAGGAAAGATGTGAATTTTCCATCTCTGTCTTCCGATCCAGACTGGATGCCTTTCTAGAAGATATGCTTCAGTCAAACACAAATTATTGGGTTCAATACCAACATTTCCTCTAAATTTTCTTTGCACTGAATGGGCTACAAACTCAAAATAAATATTTCTGGCCTTGGGCCAGCTTATACTAGTCCAAGGACAAAATGGGGGGGTTTGTGTGGGCTGCGTGTGTAGGGTTGTGTGTATGGAAAGGGATAGAGGCTGCCCTTTGGGGGTTCCTCCCCTCCTCGCTGGAGGGAGCATGGGCCCTGGGAGCTGCAGGGTGGGGGTGGGCCCACATACACCTGTCAAGTGTATACAAGACTGCTGCACAGCAACACGTGCACAGAGTGTGCAGGGAACATTGCTCAATGTTACTTTGGTTTGTGTTATACAGGAGGTCAGACTAATGGTCCCTAGGTGGGTAGGTGTTTGTTCAACCTGCTCTTAAAAATCTCCAATGATGGAGATTCCACGACCTCCCTAGGCAATTTACTCCGGTGCTTAACCATCCGGACAGTTGGGAGTTTTTCCTAATGTCCAACCTAAACCTCCCTTGCTGCAATTTAAGCCTATTGCTTCTTATCCTATCCTCAGAGGTTAAGAACAATTTTTCTCCCTCCTCCTTGGAACAACCTTTTACGTACCTGAAAACTGTTATCATGTCCCCTCTCAGGGTACGTCTAAACTACGGGATTATTCCGATTTTACATAAACCAGTTTTGTAAAACAGATTGTATGAAGTCGAGTGCACACGGCCACACTAACCACATTAATTTGATCGTGTGCATCCATGGTCTGAGGCTAGCGTCGATTTCTGGAGCATTGCACTGTGGGTAGCTATCCCGTAGCTATCCCATAGTTCCCGCAGTCTCCCCCGCCCCTTGGAATTCTGGGTTGAGAGCCCAGTGCCTGATGGGGCAAAAATCATTGTCGCGCGTGGTTCTGGGTACAGCCTCACCCCTCCCTTCGTGAAAGCAGCAGACAACCATTTCATGCCTTTTTTCCTGGGTGAACTGTGCAAACGCCATAGCACAGCAAGCATGGACCTTGCTCAGATCAATACCGCAATTGTGGACGTTGTAAACACCTCGTGCATTCTCGTGCAGTCTATGCTGAACCGGGACCTGCAAAGCCAGGTGAGGAGGAGGCGGCGGCTATGGCAGCGCGGCGACGAGAGTGATGAGGACATGGACATAGAATTATCTCAAACCGCGGGCCCCTGCGCTTTGGAGATCCTGATGGTAATGGGGCAGGTTCTAGCCATTGAATGCCTATTTTGGGCCCGGGAAACAAGCACAGACTGGTGGGACCGCATAGTTTTGCGGGTTTGGGACAATTCCCAGTGGCTGCGAAACTTTCGCATGCGTAAGGGCACTTTCATGGAACTTTGTGACTTGCTTTCCCCTGCCCTGAAACGCCATAATACCAAGATGAGAGCAGCCCTCACAGTGGAGAAGTGAGTGGCAATAGCCCTCTGGAAGCTTGCAATGCCAGAAGCTACCAGTCAGTCGGGAATCAGTTTGGAGTGGGCAAATCTACTGTGGGGGCTGCTGTGATGCAAGTAGCCAAAGCAATCATTAAGCTGCTGCTACAAAAGGTTGTGACTCTGGGAAATGTGCAGGTCATAGTGGATGGCTTTGCTGCAATGGGATTCCCTAACTGTGGGTGGGCGATAGATGGAACCCGTATCCCTATCTTGGCACCAGAGCACCGGGGCACCCAGTACATAAACCGCAAGGGGTACTTTTCAATGGTGCTGCAAGCACTGGTGGATCTCAAGGGACGTTTCACCAACATCCACGTGGGATGGCCAGGAAGGGTTCATGACGCTCGAGTCTTCAGAAGCACTGCTCTGTTTAAACTGCTGCAGCAAGGGAATTACTTCCCAGACCAGAAAATAACAGTTGGGAATGTTGAAATGCCTATAGTTATCCTGGGTGACCCAGCCTACCCCTTGATGCCATGGCTCATGAAGCCATACACAGGCAGCCTGGACACTGGTCAGGAGCTGTTCAACTACAGGCTGAGCAAGTGCAGGATGGTGGTAGAATGTGCATTTGGCCATTTAAAGGCACGCTGGCGCACATTACTGACTCGCTCAGACCTCAGCCAAACCAATGTCCCCTTTGTTATTGCTGCTTGCTGTGTGCTCCACAATCTCTGTGAGAGTAAGGGGGAGACCTTTATGGCGGGGTGGGAGGCTGAGGCAAATCACCTGGCCGCTGATTATGCGCAGCCAGACACCAGGGCGATTAGAAGAGCACACCAGGAAACGGTGCGCATCAGAGAAGCTTTGAAAATGAGTTTTATCACGGGCCAGGGTACGGTGTGACTGCTGTGTTTTGTTTCCCCTTCATGAACCTGCCCCCCTTCATTGACTCCTTCCCTGTAAGCAACCCACCCTCCCCATTCGATTACAGTTTGCTTAAGGAAATAAAGTCACTATCGTTTAAAAATCATGTATTCATTATTAAAAAGTAATTATAAAAAGAGGCAGAGAACTGACAAGGTATCTCGGGTGTGGTTTGGGAGGAGGATAGGAGGGAAGGAAAAGGCCATTAAACACATTTCAATGTAATGACAGCCTTTTGGTTGGACTGTCCACGGGGGTGGAGTGGGCGGGTGCACGAAGCCTTCCCCCACGCGTTCTTACACGTCTGGCTGAGGAAGATATAGAACATGGTGAGTGGTGAGGGTGGTTACACAGGGGCTGCAGTGGCACTCTGTGACCCCGCTGCTCTTCCTGAAGATCCACCAGACGTTGGAGGATATCAGTTTGGTCACGCAGCAGCTCCAGCGTTGCATCCTGCTACCGCTGATCTTCTTGCCTACACCTCTGATCTTCCTGCCACCACCTCTCACCTCGAGCCTCTCTGCTGTCCTCACGTTCATCCCTCCTATCCTCACATTGGTCCCTCCTGTCCTCAAGTTCACTGGCATCTTTCCTGTACTTTGCTACCATGTCCTTCCACTCATTCAGATGAGCTCTTTCATTGTGGGTTACTTCCATGATTTCTGAGAACATTTTGTCTCGCGTCTTCTTTTTCCTCTGCCTTGTCTGAGATAACCTTCAGGATGGAGTAGAGAGACTTGAAAAATGTGCAGCTGCATGAGGGAGGGAAAAAAGGGAGAGAAGTATTTAAAAAGAGACATTTTACAGAACAATGGTTATACTCTTTCACAGTGAACAACACTATTCACCTTACATAGCACATGTGATTTCACTACAAGGTCGTATTTTGCATCTTAATATTGAGTGCCTCCGGCTCTGGTGTTACAGATCTCAGAGATGCAGGTCCGGGCATCAGAATTCAGCTTGCATGCAGCCATGGTAAGCCATTGTCTTTCGGCTTCTCCAGCCTTCATATACACAGTACCCTCTGATGCTCCTTTCCTGTTAACATGCAGCAGCAGAAGCCAACCCCCCTCCATCCAATTCTCTAGGATGACTGCTTTACTCCTCCCCCCACCGCATGGCTAGTATCATGGAAGATCACTGCTAATCACCCCTCTTTCCTTCCCCCACTGCGTGGCTGGTAGCTGGGAAGATTCCTGCTAGCCAAACGCAAAAAAGCTCAGTGCTATCCTTCCTCCCCTCCCTCCGCTTGGCTACATGCAAGGAAGGATTTCTTTTAAGCAACAGCCCAGTAGGAAAATGGCCATCTCTGTCCCCTTAATTAAATTCCTGAATTTCAACCATGTTACCATGAACGATATCAGTCTGCTGCGGATAACAGAGAGAGATAAAGAACGGATGTTTCTTGAATGCCAGCAATCACCGGGACCATACGCAGCTATGCTTTGTCATGCAATGATACCCGATTACATGCATGGCGTGGTAAAGTGTCCTACCATGGTGGACGGAACAAGGCTGCCTTGCCCAGAAACCTTCTGCAAAGGCTTTTGGAGTACCTGCAGGAGCGCTTCATGGAGATGTCCCTGGAGGATTTCCGCTCCATCTCCAGACATGTTAACAAACTTTTCCAGTAACTTTACTGGCCGCGAATGCATCCCAAGCCCTCATGGCAAATCAATCATTAAAAAACACTTGCTTTTAAACCATGTTTTATATTTACAAAGGTACACTCACCAGAGGTCGCTTCCATGGCTTCACTGTCTGGGCTAATCGCTTGGGAGGGCTGGGAGGGTAATTCCATCTGGGTCACAAAAAGCTCCTGGCTGTTGGGGCTAACGGAGTGCTGTGTGCTTGCTGCAAGGTTGTCCTCCTCTTCCTCCTCATCTTCCCCCTCTGCAGAATCCTCAGCCATGGTTGAGATTACAATCCCCAGCTCAGAATCCACGGACAGGGGTGGGGTACTGGTGGCGGACCCCCCTAGAATTGCATGTAGCTCAGCGTAGAAGCGGCATGTTTTCGGCCCTGTCCTGGACCTTCCGTTTGCTGCTTTGGTTTTCTGATAGGCTTGTCTGAGCTCCTTAACTTTCACTCTGCACTGCACTGAGTCCCTGGTCAGAGCCGGTGCAACCATTTAGACAAACTAGGCGGCCACCTAGGGCGCCTAGTGGTTGGGGGCGCTTAAAAGTCCCCTCAGGCCAGGAGGTGGAGTGGAGGTGAGCTGGCTGGGGGGGTGCACGGGGAGGGCTGCCCGCAGTAACGGGGGAGGGGGCGCACAGGGGAACAGCTCCCCACCCCAGCTTACCTCCACTCTGCCTCCTCCACTGAGCACACAGCCCAGCTCTAAGTCTCCTCCAATCAGCGCAGCAAGCCTGGGCGGGGAGGAGAATTAGAGCAGCGCCGGCGTGCTCAGTGAAGGAGGTGGAGCTGAGGTGAGCTGGGGCGGGCTACCCAGGCAGGGTTAGCTGCCGTGGTGGGGGGAGGGGGAGAGGGGGGAAGTCTCCTTAGGCAGGGTTAGCTGCCGTGGCATGGGGAGGTGAGAGGGAGGAAGTCTCTCCAGGCAGGGTTAGCTGCCGTGGCGGGGCGGAGGGGGAGAGCGGGAAGTCTCCCCAATCAGGGTTAGCTGCCGTGGGGGGACAGGGGGAGTATCCCTGGGTGGGGTTAGTTGCCGTGGGGGGGCGTGGGGGAGAGGTGTTAGCTGTTGCGGTGGAGGGTGTAGCTGCTGCGGGGGGGCTCCCCGGGTGGGGGGCTGAGTTAGCTGCCGTGGGGGGGCGGGGTTAGCTGGGTCGGGGGTGCAAGGTGGAAGTTTCGCTTAGGGCACAAAACTTCCTTGCACCGGCCATGTCCCTGGTGTGGCCTTTTTCCATCATAGCCTTGGAAATTTTTTCAAATATTTTTTCATTTCGTCTTTTGGAACGGAGTTCTGTTAGCACTGAATCCTCTCCCCATATAGCGATCAGATCCAGTACCTCCCGTGCGGTCCATGCTGGAGCTCTTTTTCGATTCTCAGGAGACTGCATTGCTACCTGTGCTGATGAGCTCTGTGTGGTCACCTGTGCTGATCAGAGCTCCACGTTGGCCAAACAGGAAATGAAATTCAAAAGTTCGTGGGGCTTTTCTTGTATACCTGGCCAGTGCATCCGAGTTCAGACTGCTGTCCAGAGCGGTCACAGTGGTGCACTGTGGGATACTGCCCGGAGGCCAATACCGTCGATTTGCGGCCACACTAACCCTAATCCGATATGGTAATACCGATTTTAGCGCTACTCCTCTCGTCGGGGAGGAGTACAGAAACCGATGTAAAGAGCCCTTTATATCGATATAAAGGGCCTCATTGTGTGGACGGTGTGGCGTTAAATCGGTTTAACGCTGCTAAAATTGGTTTAAATGTGTAGTGTAGAGCAGGCCTCAATCTTCTCTTTTACAGACTAAACAAACCCATTTTTTTCAGTCTTCCCTCATAGGTCATGTTTTCTAAGCCTTTAATCATTTTTGTTGCTCTTCTTTCTCCAATTTGCCCACATCTTTCCTGAAATCTGGGTAGCTTTGGAGGCATCAGTACCTGTGCAATTATTTAAATTTAGCTGCTGTTAGGCACCCTGAGGCGAGGTTCTGAACACACTTTAAACAAACAAATAAATACACAATCCCAAAATAGTCTTCTTGAAATTGCAGATTATGATTTTTGTGCCAGTGTAACCTACTGATCAGTATGCATTGTGTTTTCACTCTGTGCCCAATCCACATGGGATATGAATAAGAATATAAGAATGGCCATACAGGGTCAGACCAAAGGTCCATCAAGCCCAGTATCCTGTCCTCTGACAGTGGCCAATGGCAGGTGCCCCCAGGGGAATGAACAGACAGGTTATCATCAAGTGATCCATGCCCTGTCACCCAGTCCCAGTTTCTGGCAAACTGAGGCTAGGGACACCATTCCTGCCCATCCTGGCTAATAGCCATTGATGGACCTATCTTCCATGAGTCCATCTAGCTCCCTTTTGAACCCCATTATATTATTAGCCTTCACAACACCTTCTGGCAAGGAGTTCCAGAGGTTGACAGTGTGTTGCTTGAAAAAATACTTTCTTGTGTTTATTTTAAACCTGCTACCAAATTTCATTTTGTGGCCCCTTGTTCTTGTATTATGAGAAGGAATAAATAACACTTCCTTATTTACTTTCTCTATACCACTCATGATTTTATAGATCTCTATCATATCCCCCCTTAGTCGCCTCTTTTCCAAGATGAAAAGTCCCAGTCTTATTAATCTCTCCTCATATGGAAGCTGTTCTATACCTCCAATAATTTTTGTTGCCTTTTTCTGAACCTTTTCCAATTCCAATCTATCTTTTTTGAGATGGGGCGACCACATCTGCACGCAGTATTCAAAGTGTGGGCATACCATGGATTTATGCTTAAGCTACAAAGGTTCTTGTCCCTGATGTCTGCCAAAATAGCAGCTGTTGCACCAGTAAGATTGCCAGCTTTGGTAAATCTAGATGGATTTGGGATTCATAGATTATAAAGACACATAAAGACCATTCTGGTAATCTAGTCTGACCTCCTATTTAACACAGGCCACAGGACTACCCTGAATTAATTCCTGTTTGAACTAGCATACATCTTTTAGAAAAAGACCCAATCTTGAGCTTGGGTGAAACAGAATGAAATGGAACCCAGAAGAGATATCATGTGTACATCTCGAGTCTGGTTAATATGATAATTGTTTTGTCTTTTAGTCTGAGCAATATTTTGGATCATAATCAACACTCCTGGTCACACTAGATTAAGTTTTACTTTAATCATCTGACCAGGATATTTTAGCACTATCAGACTGCTCAGAGCCTAGCAACGGAGCCTAGTGACAGGTTGTTCTCAGATTCCAGTTAGAAATATCCAGTGTACATTTTAGGTGACATTTACAAGCCAAATGTTTTCCAGGAAACATAAACATGTACCTATAACATAAATAAATAAATAAATAAATAAATAATCCTCTCTACTTCCACACTTTGCCAGATTCTCCCCCTCACAAATGTGCAGAGCAAACCATCACTGACTATCTTACCATTTATTGGCATGGTTTCCCCTTTGCAGATTGGAATCTTCTCTCTCACTAAAGGGGAGTGGAAGGCACCTATTGGTAAGGGAACTAATGGGAGGGAGCCTGCTGAGATGGAGCCGAAGTGCAGAAAGGAGTGTGGATCCAACTGAATCCACTTTGTGGCTCTTGAAGATGACCTGCAATTTTTGTAAATTGGGCTTGTGCCATTTTGCAATATTTTGCTTCTTTATGATGAGTAAGGTCTGGGAGGATTTTTTTAAATATAATTGGGATGGGTTATATCAGAGAGACCCCCTTGGCAGCTGCCAAGTGATGTGCCAAGAGTATGTCTGCCTCTTCTTTTCCTGCCAGCTCAGGACCCCAGCACCCTGTCTTGCTGAGCCAGACACTCCCGTCTGCTCCAACACAGACCCAGGGTTTGAATTACTTGTCCTAAAGCTGCAGGTTTACCTGCAAGCAGCTCACAGAAGAGTTCTTGTCTTTAACACTCAGATGCCCAATACCCAATGGGGTCTAAACCCAAATAAATTCATTTTACCCTGTATAAAGCTTAAACAGAGTAAACTCATAAACTGCCCTCTATAACACTGATAGAGAGATATGCATAGCTGTTTGCTCCCCCAGGTATTAATACATTATCTGAGTTAATTAATAATTAAAAAGTGATTTTATTAAAAACAGAAAGTAGGATTTAAGTGATTCCAAGAACTAACAGACAGAACAAAGTGAATTACCAAGCAAAATAAAATAAAACACGCAAGTCCATGTCTAATACAGTAAGAAACTGAATATAGATAAGATTTTATCCTCAGAGACGTTTCAATAAGTTTCTTTCACAGACTGGATACCTTCCTAGTCTGGGCACAATCCTTTCCCCTGGTACAGTGCTTGTTCCAGCTCAGGTGGTAGCTAAGGCATTCCTCATGATGGCTCTCTACTTTTCTCTGTTCCACCCACTTATGTATCTTTTGCATAAGGCAGGAATCCTTTGTCCCTCTGGGTTCCCACCCCACACTTCTCAATGGAAAAGCACCAGGTTAAAGATGGATTCCAGTTCAGGTGACATGATCACACGTCACTGTAAGACTTCATTACCCACTTGCCAGCACTCACGTATACAGGAAGACTTGGGGTATGGCTACACTTGAAACTTCAAAGTGCTGCTGAGGGAGCGCTGCCATGGCAGTGCTTTGAAGTGCGAGTGTGGTCGCAGCGCCAGTGCTGGGAGAGAGCTCTCCCAGCGCTGCATGTACTCCACATCCTCATGGGGTTTAGCTTGCAGCGCTGGGAGCCGACTCCCAGCGCTGGGGCACTGTTTACACTGGCGCTTTACAGTGCTGTATCTTGCAGCGCTCAGGGGTGTGTTTTTTTCACACCCCTGAGCGAGAAAGTTGCAGCACTGTAAAGCGCCAGTGTAGCCAAGGCCTTACAGGTAAAAGTCTTCTGCAGTCAATTGTCATGGTTAATGGGAGTCATCAAGATTCCAAACCACCATTCATGGCCCACACTTTGCATAATTACAATAGGCCCTCAGAGTTATATTTCATATTTCTAGTTTCAGATACAAGAGTGATACATTTATATAAATAGGATGACCACAGTCAGTAGATTATAAGCTTTGTAATGATATCTTACAAGAGACCTTTTGCATGAAGCATATTCCAGTTACATTAGCATATTTTCATAAAATCATATAGAGTGCAACATCACAATAATGTTTTGTTTTATGTTTTTTATCCAAGAACTATCAAGAACATCAATTCTGATCTTCGCTGGTTTGCTTGTGGGACCTCTTGTATGTCCCAGCTGTTGTTAGCTCTCACACCTTAACTGAAGGGGGTGGGGTTCTGAACTTTAACAAAGGCTCCTTTTGCTAACATGTCAATTATGTATTACTGTTAAATAGGTGTCAACTAAAACAAAGATTTGAAAGCATTCTGACTGAAAATCCACTCCTCTCAGTTTCTCATCTTTAATTCTTTTGACTTGCATGATGCCATAATTTCATTCATTCTCCAGTCATTGTAGGGTCTTATAGGCTAGGCAGGACTTGTAATTCTGATGTAAAAAGTAAGCAGTCTCCCTTCCCTTTCACACTTCCATTCTAACCCTCCTTTATAAACAGAGAGAAGCCCAAAAGGGTTCAAGCCCCACTTTTTTCCATTGGCTGGTCACCTTTATGGAATTTCAATAGTAGATGTGTATTTGTGGTTTTGCTTTTCTTTGCTGATGTCACATACACTGTTTGGTTTAGGCCTAGACTATCCGACTCCTAGCTTCTCTCTGGTTGTTTTACAAGCTGTTCCAAGCAGTCATAGCTATAGTTTATCTAGTCTCTACACTTGGGCATGCAATAACTGTCTATTATCCTGCTACTCTATTAGCAAATATTTTAAAAGGATAAAAGAATGGGCCAAATTCACCCCGGTAATGATTTCAGTGGCATTACAAGAGGAAGTATTTGGTCCCATTTCATTCACACTGGGTGAAATCCTGGCCCCCTTGAAGTGAATGGGAGCTTTGGCCTGATCTGCACTACGTGGTTAGGTCAATGGAAGCTGCCTTGCATCAACCTAGCTGTTGAAATGTCTTCAGTTAAATTTGGCTCCCACCGACAGAAGTGCCTCTTTATGCTGATTTAGTAACAACATCTCCCCGACTGGCAGAGAGTCATGGTTGATGTAATTAGGTTGACGCAGTGTCAGTGTAGACACTGCGTTGCTTACATCGACTGTTACTGGCTTTTAGGAGCTGTTCCACAATGCCCCACACTGACAATACAATTGATACAAGTGCATCACAAGTCTACAAATTCTGTATGCTCAATAAGAAGGTTGGTATTGTGAATGCTAAAGTTTTGAAGCAACCTTCTTTAGCATCAATGCCCAGGTCAATCCCTAAAGTGGTGACAGGCAGAGAAATTGATGTGCTGAAATTCCATGGTAGAAATGACATTTTAGCAAACCAATCTTTAATCATCAACAGAGCTCAGAAGCAAGTTCCTCTGCAGATGGGATTAATCCCCTGACTAGTCAACTTGTAATTTATATTTCCGGTTGGAAGTAATCAGGTCCAAGTTCTTACCCAGTATATTTAAATACAATGGATCTCACCCTATCAGAAGAAATTAAATGTTGCCTGATTTAATGGTGGAAACAGCAGGCCAAGTCTTACACAACTAAAGAAAAATCAAGTTAAGAAAATGATGATGTATAATCATACCAGTGCTTAATCATTTTTACTATCTCAATATCCCTATAATGTACAAACTACACATCAAAGTGAAGGTCATAGATAGCTTACAGTTGCTCATAAGCACTATATGCTATTTATACTGTCTCTGCCACTTTAAGCAGCAGCAAAGTAATCAAGGAGACTTTTCCCAATGAAGTTTTTAAAATATATTTAAAGCCACTTTTGCCTCTCCTTCTTGGATCCTGCATGAAGCACACACATCTTAGCTGAACCAGATAATTTGGTCCTTAGAGTAACAGAGCACTGGAACAACAGTTGAGTGGAGAGAGCATCTGGCTAAAAATTTGGTTTGAAAAGAGTTGGTTTGCTGTATTCTGAACTGGCTCTGCTACCTATCTGGATTATAACATGAACTCTGCTTTTGCCAAGTGATGTTCTCGTTCAAGGGCACAATATTTGTAACTAAATTACACTAGGAACAACTTCTATCTTTGGTATAAACTTTTCTCCCAACCTTTGTGTCAAATCCCGCCTCAAACCATATTTCTTTCATTAAACCTATCAGTGTTACTCCAACATCTAATACTATTAGATACGTATCAGAAAAACGTCTGCACTACTGTGGGTTGAATCCACTTCCTAGTCCCCAAGCACTTTATTGGCACTATTGATGTTTTACACTATTGTAGCTCCTTTGATTTCAATAGAGTTACTCCAAATTCACACCACTGTATGTGAAATGAGAATAAGGCTCCTTGTCTTTTTTATGTTCTGTACAGAGTTGAGCACACTGACACTCAACAAAAAATACAAGCCATCATCCATGATGAAGCATCCAATATAGCCTGCATCACCAAGAATGTAGCTGGACGACACTGCGAGCCCTGTGCTGGCATACCTTGTCTCCCCAGGACACTTGGTACATCATACACCTAGACAGGACAAGATGGCTGGCAGCACCGCAATCATCCTTTCTGCAAATATTAAATGCAAGAGAGGTGTCTCAGGTAAGACAACTTCATTTGGATTTATTCATCTAAGAGTAGAAATTGGAGCCAAAGCCACCTGTAGGATAAATATGAAATTAAAGTTGGATTGTTTGGTTAAGGAAATATGTATGTGTTGTAAAGAAAGCCCTGATTAGCAAGTAGAAAGAAGGCCTTGAAAATATTAAGTTATAAGGCCAGAAGGAACGAAGTAGGGAGGATGCCTGGTTCAAAGAATAACTAATGAGATAAGGGAAAGTTTCTAAAAAGAAGGTCTCTGACTGATAGGAGTGACTGCAGATGGTTTTAAAAAAGACAAAACTAATCTGTCTTAAAAGGAGCCAACATAAATCTTCCTACCCCACATACCAGTGTTATCTCAAAAGTTAGGGCCTATGTGAACCCAGGTGCAATAGAAAAACTGTTGATCACCAAGAAGGAGGGGAGGAAAATCCTTAGGGAAAAGGAGGTTGTAAATCTTATCTGTATTAAGAGTGGAATGAGGGGTGAAGTGTCTCAAATTGAGTTTTTAGCTGAAGTCGGTAATTGGCAATAACATCATTGGTTTGTTAAAAGATATAAAAAGAGTTATGAATCTGAGGGTTCTTTGTCAGACCCTACTTGATCATGCTGGAATATGCCAGAATGAAATAGTTTTGCCTAGATCTGACCTATGTGTAAGTATACTGATCACATGCTTATGACTACTTTGTTACTGTGTTGGGAGTAGCGTCTGCTTATTTTTAGACTCTGAGGCATGTTTAGAGCAATTGTATAAAATGCCATTTGTCCTTTGGACTTAATAAAGGAATGTATGGTTAAATTAATGTCTGGTGGTCTCCCATACTATATAAATATTAATATTTTCTAATATTTTAATAATTCCAATACCACCTTAGATTGTATGCTCATTTATACACCACCTCAGACAAAAGCATTCATAAAGGAGCTCACTCCTTGTTGGCAATGGTGGTGAAATTACCCAGCCATGTCATCCTGGGAGATTTCAACACACATATTGACAAGGTCGCAGATGCAAAAGCCCCAAAACTCATTTCCTCACTTGCCTCCTTAGGACTTTCCCAGGTCATCTCTGGTTCAACCCACACAACTGGTTACACTCTGGACCTGATCTTTGGCCTAGACATCAGGGTAGGAGACTTTACAACCCAGCCACAGTCTTGGACAGACCATCACCTTATTAAGACAGTGGTCATAGACCTTTCAGCAGCCAGGCAATAAAAAGATCAATGATGCTGATTGGTCCATGAAGCTCATGGACTACTCCAACAAATTCTTCAAAAAGCCTGATAAAGAACAATAGCATCCCACACACAGGATGAGGAGTCAAACACTTGGTGAATTATTATCATTCTACTCTAGCCATAGCCATTGACACACTGGCTCCCAAACAGCCCTTTCTTCCCCATCACCTACACAGAGCTTCTTAGTTTTCTGACACCATGTGCCACATGAAGAGAGAGGGGCAGAAACTCAAGTGCCGATGGCTGAAAATAAAGGCTGATTCAGACAAGATGAAACGTAACAGATTCCTCAGAGCTTAGGCGTAGGCTATATTGCAGGCCAAGAGAACCTTCCTATCAACCTTCACTGAGCCTGGCAAATCCCACCCCAAGGAGCTATTAGGGCGGTAAACCATTTCATCAATCCTGAATGCCCACAGTCTGCATCAGAGCAGAGCAGAGCACCAAGTGTTGTAAAGAACTATAATTTTGCTTCACTGTAAAGATCATTCACATTTGAGAAGCCTTCTCAAACAGCCTGGATCTTCTCTGTCTATATCCCCAACCAACAGCCCACCCGCATTCCTAGAGTTCAGTACATTAACTCATCGAGAAGTTCTAGACAACCCAAAGGAGGCTCTATGACACAATATGGAATATGGGTGACCATTTATGATATTATTAATACCAATATTTTAAAATTTGAATGAATGAAGCTAGATATGCTGTGTAAGGTGTCAGTAAAAATGTTATGATTTCCCAAGTATGATAATCAGGGAGCTTTGCGAACAGGGACTGCTAACAGGGAGTTTCACAAGGGATTTTGGAATGAGAGTGGGAAGGGGGCAAGGTTCACTTGTTCTTTAAAACCTGTAAACTAAACTACATTCAAAAGTCTTGATTTAAACAATACCCTCTCATTAACTAGGTAGCTGCAGGAGACAATGCAGGCAGAAGCCCAGCACCAGAGTGGGAGCTATCAGTTTATTGCGCCGAGGGCAGCATGTATGATTACCTGCCCTGTTGGTGGGTGTGTCATAACATTTTTCCCAGACCTGGACCTTAGTGTCCAAAATATGGGTGTTAGCATGAAAACCTCCAAGCTTAGTTACCAGCTTGGACCTGGTAAAGCTGCCACCAGCCAGGGATCTATACAGTGCCTGGCGCACTGTGGTCTCCCCAAAACCTTCCCTGGGGGACCCCCAGACTCAGATTCCTTGAGTCTCACAACAAAGGGGAATAAACCATTTCCCTTCCTCCCCTCCAGGTGTTCCCTCCCTGGGTTCCTGGAGAGATATACAGAAGCAAGCTCCATGAATCTAAACAGAGGGACTCCACCCTCCCTGTTTCCAGTCCTGGAAAACACAAGTACTTCCCCCCTCACCCAGAGGGTATGCAAAGTCAGGTTAGTAAATCTAACACAAAGAGATTTTCCCCCTGACTTCTTCCTCCCACCAATTCCCTGGTGAGCTGCAGACTCAATTCCCTGGAGTCCCCACTAAAGAAAAACTCCAACAAGTCTTAAAAAGAAGGCTTTATATAAAAAAGAAAGAAAAGGACATAAAAATGGTCTCTCTGTATTAAGGTGACAAATACAGGGTCATTTGCTTAAAAGAAAAAAAATGAATAAACAGCCTTATCCAAAAAGGAATACAATTTAAACATTCCAGCAACTACACACATGTAAATACAAAAGAAAACATTATAAACTTTATTGTCTTACTATCTTTGTACTTACAACTTGGAAACAGAAGATTAGAAAGCCAGGAGACAGAAAGATCACTCTCAGAGCCGAGAGGGTCAGAGACAAGACAAAGAACAAAGAACTCACACCCAAACTTCCCTCCACCCAGATTTGAAAAAGTCTTGTTTCCTGATTGGTCCTCTGGTCAGGTGTTTCAGGTTACTGGTGTTACCCCTTTACAGGTAAAAGAACATTAACCCTTAGCTATCTGTTTATGACAGGGTGGCATATGTGTGCATTCGGTGCAAGGAGCTCCTGGCCCTTAGAGACTGCATATGGGCTTTGGAGGCCAGGGTGGTGGAACTGGAGGAGCTAAGGGAGGCAGAGAGGTATGTTGATGAAGCTTTCTGGGACACTGTAGAATTGTCCCACCTCCGCTCAGACAGCCCCTGCACTGTTGAGGAGGATGAAAGGCCCAGGGAAGCAGAGCAGTCAACGGGAACATAGGGAAACCTTCCTATAGTTGGGACCCTCCTTCCAGATAGTGTTAAGATATCCTCTCGCACTGAGGTTACCTCTCCGGGGCAGGGAACTCCAGTCACTAGGAAAAGGCAGGTGTTAGTAATGGGAGATTCGATCATTAGAAACATAGATAGCTGAGTTTGTGATGACCAGGAGAACCATATGGTGACTTGTCTGCCTGGTGCAAAGGTTGTGGATCTCTCAAGGCATCTGGATAGACTTATGTGTAGTGCTGGGGAGGAGCTGGTGGTCATGATACATGTAGGTACCAATGACATAGGGAAGGGTAGGAGAGATGTCCTGGAGGACAAATTTAGGCTGCTAGGGAAGAGACTGAAATCCAGGACCTCTATGGTGGCAGTTCCACGCGCAGGGCCAGGTAGGCAGGCACAGCTTCAAAGTCTCAATGCGTGGATGAGACGATGGTGTAGAGAGGAGGGGTTTACATTCATTAGGAACTGGGGAAACTTTTGGAATTGGGGGAGCCTATACAGGAGAAGTGGGCTCCACCTAAATCAAAGAGGAACCAGACTGCTGACACTTAACATTAAAAAGGTTGCAGAGCAGTTTTTAAACTAGGAGATAGGGGAAAGCTGACCGTTGCAGAGGAGAACGTGGATCGGACAGAGACTTCTCTTAGAGGAGAGTCTATTGATAGAGATTCTCTAGGTTACAGTCAGGAGCAGAGGATGGAAGAGGATAATGTAAGGGCCAGATCAGACGAGAAACATTCACATAAAGAATTGGACACATTAGAAAAGGGCAGACCAATAAACAGTGAAAAGTTTTTAAAGTGCTTGTACACAAATGCTAGAAGTCTAAATAATAAGATGGGTGAACTAGAGTGCCTTGTGATAAAGGAGGCTATTGGTATAATAGGCATCCAGAAACCTGGTGGACTGAGGACAATCAATGGGACACAATCATTCCGGGGTACAAAATATATCAGAAGGACAGAACAGGTCATGCAGGGGGTGGGGGATGGGAGTGGCACTATATGTGAAAGAAAATGTAGAATCAAATGAAGTAAAAATCTTAAGTGAATCCATATGTTCCATATAATCTCTATGGATAGTACTTTCATGCTCTAATAAGAATATAATATAAGGGATCTATTATCGACCACCTGACCAGGACAATGATAGTGATGATGAAATGGTAAGGGAAATTAGAGAGGCTGTCAAAATTAAGAACTCAGTAATAGTGGGGGATTTCAGTTATCCCATGTTGACTGGGAACATGTCACCTCAGGATGAAATGCGGAGACAAAATTTCTCGATACTTTAAATGACTGCTTTTTGGAGCAGCTGGTACAGGAACCCACAAGGCGAGAGGCAACTCTCGATATAGTCCTGAGTGGAGTACAGGAGCTGGTCCAAGAGGTAACTATAACAGGACTGCTTGGAAATAGTGGCTATAATATAACAACATTTAACATCCCTGTGGTGGGAAGAACATCTCAAGAGCCCATCACTGTAACTTTTAACTTCAAAAAGGGGAACCATGCAAAAATGAGGGGGTTAGTTAAACAGAAATTAAAAGGTACAGTGACTAAAGTGAAATCCCTGCAAGCTGCATGGACACTTTTTAAAGACACCATAATAGAGGCTCAACTTAAATGTATACCCCAAATTAAGAAACACAGTAAAAGAACTAAAGAGCCACCGTGGCTTAACAAGCATGTAAAAGAAGCAGTGAGAGATAAAAAGGCATCTTTTAAAAAGTGGAAGTCAGATCCTAGTGCGGTAAATAGAAAGTAGCATAAACATTGCCAAATTAAGTGTAAAAATGTAATAAGAAAAGCCAAAGAGGAGTTTGAAGAACGGCTAGCCAAAAACTCAAAAGATAATAACAAAATGTTTTGTAAGTACATCCGAAGGAGGAAGCCTGCTAAACAACCAGTGGGGCCCCTGGATGATCGAGATACAAGAGGAACGCTTAAGGACGATAAAGTCATTGTGGAGAAACTATACGAATTCTTTGCTTCAGTCTTCATGGCTGAGGATGTTAGGGAGATTCCCAAACCTGATCTGGCTTCTCTAGGTGACAAATATGAGGAACTGTCACAGATTGAAGTGTCACTAGAGGAGGTTTTGGAATTAATTGATAAACCTAACAGTGACAAGTCACTGGGGCCAGATGGCATTCACCCAAGAGTTCTGAAAGAATTCAAATGTGAAGTTGCGGAGCTATTAACTATGGTTTGTAACCTGTCCTTTAAATTAGTTTCTGTACTCAATGACTGGAAGACAGTTAATGTAATGCCAATATTTAAAAAGGGCTCTAGAGCTGGTCCTGGCAATCACAGACCATTAAGTTTAACATCAGTGCCAGGCAAATTAGTTGAAACAATAGTAAAGAATAAAATTGTCAGACACATAGAAGAACATTAATCATTGGACAAAAGTCAACATGGTTTCTGTCAAGGGAAATCGTGTCTTACTAATCTATTAGAGTTCTTTGAAGGGGTCAACAAACATGTGGACCAGGGGGATCCAGTGGACATAGTGTACTTAGATTTCCAGAAAGTCTTTGACAAGGTCCCTCACCAAAGGCTCTTATGTAAATTAAGTTGTCATGGAATAAAAGGAAAGGTCCTTTCATGGATTCAGAACTGGTTAAACGACAGGGAACAAAGGCCAGGAATAAATGGTAAAGTCTCAGAATGGAGGGGGTAACTAGTGGTGTTCCCCAAGGGTCAGTCCTAGGACCAATCCTATTCAACTTATTCATAAATGATCTGGAGAAAGGGGTAATAAAAAGTGAGGTGGCAAAGTTTGGAGATGATACTAAACTGCTCAAGATAGTTAAGACCAAAGCAGACTGTGAAGAACTTCAAAAAGATCTCACAAAACTAAGTGATTGGGCAACAAAATGACAAATGAAATTTAATGTGGACAAATGTAAAGTAATGTGCATTGGAAAAAATAACCCCAACTATACATACAATATGATAGGGGCTAATTTAGCTACAACAAATCAGGAAAAAGATCTTGGAGTCATCGTGAATAGTTCTCTGAAGACGTCCATGCAGTGTGCAGAGGCAGTCAACAAAGCAAAAAGGATGTTAGAAATTGTTAAAAAGGGGATAGAGAATAAGACAGAAAATATATTATTGCCCTTAAATAAATTGATGGTACGCCCACATCTTGAATACTGCATACAGATGTGGTCTCCTCATCTCAAAAAAGATATACTGGCACTAGAAAAGTTTCAGAGAAGGGCAACTAAAATGATTAGGGGTTTGGAACAGGTCCCATATGAAGAGAGATTAAAGCGTCTAGGACTTTTCAGCTTGGAAAAGAGGAGACTAAGGGGGAATAGGATAGAGGTATATAAAATCATGAGTGATGTGGAGAAGGTAGATAAGGAAAAGTTTTTTACTTATTCTCATAATACAAGAACTAGAGGCCACCAAATGAAATTAATGGGCGGCAGGTTTAAAACAAATAAAAGGAAGTTCTTCACACAGCGCACAGTCAACTTGTGGAACTCTTTACTTATAGACTCATAGACTCATAGGTCAGAAGGGACCAATCTGATCATCTAGTCTGACCTCCTGCACAAGGCAGGCCACAGAACCCCACCCATCCAATTTTATACAACCCCTATCCCAGGACCGAGTTATTGAAATCCTCAAAAATGGTTTGAAGACCTCAAGCTGCAGAGACACCACCAGCAAGCGACCCGTGCCCCACACTGCAGGGGAAGGCGAAAAACCTCCAGGGCACCTGCCAATCCGCCCTGGAGGAAAATTCCTTCCCGACCCCAAATATGGCGATCAGCTAAACCCTGAGCATGTGGGCAAGAGTCACCAGCCAGCACCCAAGAAGGAGTTCTCCGCAGCAACTCAGTACCCATCGCATGCAACATCTCCCCGCAGACCATTGAGCAGACCTGTCTGGTGGTAAAGCAGAGGGGGGTTGTGAAAGCTAGGACTATAACAGCGTTTAAAACAGACCTGGATAAATTCATGGAGGTTAAGTCCATTAACGGCTATTAGCCAGGATGGGTAAGAATGGTGTCCCTAGCTCTATTTGTCAGAGAGTGGAGATGGATGGCAGGAGAGAGATCACTTGAGCATTACTGTTAGGTTCACTCTCTCTGGGGCACCTGGCAATGGCCAATGTCGGTAGACAGGATACTGGGCTAGATGGATCTTTGGTCTGACCTAGTATGGCCGTTCTTATGTTCTTAATCTTGTTTATATATTTGTATCACCTTTGTATTGTTAGTTATAGATATGTATAGTACATTTTATTTCCAATCTTGTGCTATGTTTCTGGATGACACCCCCAGACAGAATGTTATTAGCACTAAGCCAACTTGATGGCCCATCAAGGCACGTCAGCTGTACAATAAACTCATTGAAAAAGCCAGGGACTACACTTGATGAGTCAGCAAGCCATGTAGGGGCATGCCTGCGAACAAAGAACTCTGAGGCCTTTCTATGTGCTGTGAAGCTTGTGTTGGGAAACAGGAAGTACTAGCTGTAACGAGGCAGCCTTGTGTGAGACACTAGTGAGAGTATCAATTCAGGACAAATTACTTAGAGCAGGGCAGTCACAGCCCAAGACTGGGGTTCCTTTGCACACCAAAGCAGCCAAACAGAGAGGACTTCGGTTTTATTCCACTGGCTAACCAGAAGTCATACAAGCAATTTCCTTAGACACTCCACTTTCCTGGTATCACCACCAGCACTGCACCTTATGGGGATGAATGGTTATGAAAACCAATACCCTAGTAAAAGAAAAAAGGTTCTCCCGATCCTAAAGGACCAAGCCCCAGACTCAAGTCAATATACAAGTCAGATCTTACCCACAAATCACATTGTTACCAGTCCTTTAGAATCTAAAATCTAAAGGTTTATTCATAAAAGGAAAGAAATATAGATGAGACTTGTAGCAGTGATGGAATAAATTGCAGGATCAAATCAAGTTAAGTCTATGGAGTACATCCACTGTTTGGATGGGTCATTCAGTCCTTTGTTCAGAGCTTCAGTTTGTATCAAAGTTTCTCCAGAGGTAAGAAGCAGGATTGAGGACAAAGTGGAGGGGTTTCCAAGGCCTTTTATATCCTCTGCCATGTGGAAGGAAACCGCTTTGTTCTTACTGTGGAAAATCACAGCAGGAAGATGGAGTTTGGAGTCACATAGGCAAGTTACATGTCCATGCATGACTCAGTTCTTTACAGGTAGAACAACCATTGCTCACATGCTACCTTGAACATTCCCAGGAAGACTTCTCATATGTGGATTGGAGTCTTCCAAGGGCCATTGTCAGTTAAATGTTTCTTGATTGGGTACTTAACCTGCAAGTTCCTTTCTCAAGAAGCTGACCAAATGCTTCACTAATGCTACTTAGAATCAAACACATCGAGATACAAGTACATAGTCAACATTCATAACTTCAACTACAAAAATGATACATATATACAGACAGCATAATCATAACTCACAAATTGTAACCTTTTCATAGCACCTTACTTGATCTCCTTTGTAAGATTTGGTACCAATATAGGACCTTGGTTGCAACAATGAACTATACAGTCACAGTTCACGTCAATAATGCCACACAAGCCTCATAGCTAAAGAATATAAAAGGCAGCTGCATCATCTCCATTTTGTCTTCAAAATCCTACTTCCTACCTGTGGAGTGACTTTTCTACAAACCGAAGCTCTGAATAAAGCACAAAATGACCCATCCAAGCTGTGGATGTGTTCCGGAAGGACTTTCAAGCCAGAAAACTCACCAATACTGCTAAGAACCTGATATATGGACTCTGAAGCCTTTATATGTATCTGAATGTTTTATCATTTAACAACTCTCTTCTTGTTCTTTCTTTTACAATAAACCTTTAGTTTTAGACACTAAATGATTGGCTGGCAACATTGTATTTTGGGTAAAATCCAAACTACTATTGACCTGGCAATGTGGCTGGCCTTTTTGGAAGAACATTTTGTGTAGTAAGCTTCAAATAACTTCTCACTTTACTGGACCTATGTATGTGCTTATTGGGAGCTAGAGAACTGGAATGCAATAAAGGGGGCTGTGTGATTTATTTATTTTTGTTTGTTTCTTGATACCCAGTCGGGGGAATCAGGAACACAGTTTGTGATGGGTTGGTGAGTCTAACTTCAGTGTTAACTAGGGTGACCAGACAGCAAATGTGAAAAATCAGGACAGGGAATGGGGGGTAATAGCAGCCTATATAAGAAAAAGAATCTGCTGTCTTTTTTGCAGCCTGCCCTGACCTTAGCATTTTCAGTGAGTGCTGCCCCAGACTGTACTGTATTAAAAATATTTTGAAAGTATTATGAGGGCATTATTTGTTTGAAAACTGATGAAAACTAGTACATGCATGTGTGTATTCATATAAGGGAAAGAGAATAATCATCTGAAGAATGCTGGCCAGTTTGCAGTGCTCTTCAATAAGAAAATCAAATCTGACCAGTCAGTGCTTGTGGCATTTTTATACAAAAGGATTATGAGCAGCAACAAGCTTATGATGTAAGGTTATAACTAGAGCTAGTCAAACTTTGGAATTTCTGTCCTGTGGGAAATTCCAAGATTTTGCAATTTGGGATGAAAAGTAGAAATCTCAGAATTTCTTATGAAATTAAATAATCTGAAAATATTTCATTTCACTTTATTGAAATGTTTTGTTTAGATGAGGTCAAAGCATTTCATTCTGACTTCATCATTTCAAATTTTATACTATATTGTGAAAGTATAATATATTATGCAGAGAATATATTATGTTAACATCATTTCAGATTTTATTACATTAAGTAAAAATAAACATTCAGGTCTACTGAAACAAAACATTTCAACCATACTGATTTTGTCAAAAATTTAATTTCCATATGCTCCTGTGATGTTTTGATTTTGTCAAATCCAAATTTTCAGATGGAAAACTGTTCTGCTGGAAAATTTGCGACCAGCTCTAGTTATAACTATATGGTTAAAAGTCTCAGTATTTTAACCTGCACCTGTAAAGCAACTCATCACAACTGAGGAAGTGGAATCTAGTTCATATAAAGTAAGAACCATATATTTTCTCAAAGTTCAAACTGGACCCACATGGACATTTTCCAAGGTGTAGGAAAGTTTGGTAAATTGTGTTGGCTTGTTCACTTTATTTTTGTATGACTCTTCGCTTCCTGATTTTGGTTGTGACCAAATGTGGAAATACCAAAATCATGCAAGTGATACTTTCCTTTCTGTGTTTTCTATTCAGCAAAATTTTTCAAAAAGGCCAAAAAGATTTACAGAAGAAAATGGTTTGGATAAACTTCAGTTCCTTCTCTGAATTAAAGCTAAATTTTTCAAACTAGGATGCTTCAAGTTAAGCATCTAAATCAATATTTAGGTACTTAAGTAAAAGTGGTCTGGTTTTCATAGGTAATTAACACCTGCAGCTCCCGATAACCTCTTTGGGAGTTACAGTTTCTCAGTACCTCTGAAAACCAGGTCACTTTTATTTATGTTCCCAAATATGGATTTAGATGCTTAACTTGAAGCACCCAAGTTTGAAAAACATGGCCAAAACTTATTCTATTAATCACTAATAACCCCACACTTATTAGTTTCCATTTACCAACCCAAGGCTCTAAAATGTTGGTTAATAACAGTGTTATCATTCTGCAGTCTTCACAACATTACCTTACTTTCATGATCTGGGGCAAGATCCCTAGTAAATGGGCATTGCCCCACTGTCTTCAATGAAGCCCTGGCCATTTACATCAGCTGAAGAGCTTGCTCTTTGTTTTGCAAAATGTTAAAGCTTTAAAAAGCTTGTCATAGTGATGAGACATACTGAAGAATCTATTAACACGCACAGTGTTTGAGATGCAGCACTGTTTAGAAGAGAATAAAAAAAGTATGTGTATTATAGCTCACTATATTGAAGTATACCAAGTTCTTATTTTATTCTAGAATATGTTGGCTCTACCAATGGCCTGCTGGATGACCTTGGGTAAGTTATTTTCCCTCTCTCTGCCTCCGTTTCCTCTCTGTTAAATAGAGACAATGATACAGATCCCTTTGTAAAGTGCTTTGAAATCTAGGGGTGAAAGGAGCAATATATTATTTATTATTTGGTAGGATGAATGGAAAAAATTTTGCAGAGGTATAAGGAACATAAGCTAGCTAAGCAAGCTTTTCTAATTAGACTTCATGCAGTCTCCCTTCTCTCCTACAGGCATAGAAGGCCCCAAATACAGCAGAACTGCTGGAGATCCATTGCAAGCATGGAGAACAGCCCCATGACTGAACCACCTCTGCTCTGCATTGCACCTCTTTACCTGTGGAGAGGTGTGATGAGAGGGTAGGAGGAAGGAGTGACCAATGGATTCACAATAAACATGGATACAGAGACTTAAACTCACAGTTTTGAGATGCCCCGCTGCTATAGCCTATGAATTATATTGTTGGTAGAAAAGTGACTGCACAGCTTCTTTGTGTGAAGGTACCAGGTTGCAAGTGAATATTACTTTATCCTCAAACCCTCTTAGGTTCCATGTGCATAGCTGGTTTACCCAGATTTTGGATGAGAGAGAGGAATTGTCTCATGAGTTGTTCATATTGCAAGACAAGAAAAGGCAAAGCCTATTACAGGAAAGCGGAGTTTATTCATCGGGGCTGTATGTGCAACACACTTAATTGGATCTGTCATACGCAATTCATGATAATTGAAAGGCAACCTTCATGGGGCCAGTGTATTAACTTTGCTGAAGTCAGAGGAATTACACCAGCAGTGATGAATAATGGACCATTCTGTTTGTTGGGTTTGTTTTGTAATTAGTAATATTAAATTTAATATCCACTTTTGATTGTGGCTGCTATGTATTTATTGAATTGTTAACAAAGTTGCTGAACTAGTCTGTTTGGCATATGAAATAAACTCAAGGGATTATAAAGAAACTAGATCTAAAAAGGTGCAATGAGTTGAGATAATAATGTTAACTCCAAAGGTAGTGGGAAGGCTGTATTCTTTATCCTGGAGACACTGGCCCACGTCAGAGTCTTGGTCACATGTGAGGAACACAGGGTGCAACTTACGGTGCAAAAGTTAAATTTGTATTTCCCCAATTCTGGGCTTGCTAGTTATCTGGCTGTTTAGGTACTTACATGGCCCCCATCAGCATGCTACCTGAGAACTTCAAAACCATTAATGAGTTTATCCTTACAACAGCCCTCTGAGATAGGGGTGGGGAACTGACAGACAGAGATATTGGTGGTCTGATCCAGTTCCTATTGAAATCTATAGGAATCGTTCCATTAGCTTCAGTGAGAGATGGATCAGGGAGTAAGGGTCAGATTTTTAAAGGTATTTAGATACCTTTTGTTGCTTAGTAGGATTTTCAAAAGTGCCTAAATATCTTTTAAAATGTGGCTCTAAGATCACACAATAAGTCTGTGGAGGAGCCAGATATTCTGAGTGCAACCTGATCTTCTGAGTCATGGATCAGTAGTTTAACTAGAAGAGAATGCTTTTTCCATGGGTCTGTATTAGGCTATTCCCCTACCATAAATTAGGGCAGTCTGCTATCTGTTCTAAATTAGACTGATTCCTAAGGGACTCAAGTTGCTCTAATGGCAGCCAGGAATCACTGGAGCTTAAGGAAGCCCTGATCCACATCCTCTAGACTGGCCACAGAGAGAGAGGGTAACACAGGAGCTATTATTCTTGTTCTATGCCACCAGAAGATCCCTCAATATGGGGATGAGCCTTCAATGACTGCCTTTAGGGCCTCTTTGTGAACTGGTGTTATGAGGTGGTTTTTACATTACAAAGACTACACAAGTTATACATATTACTGTGTGGCATGTAAATATTACTGTACTGGCAGATGGCATAAATGTGATCTAATTTAAAAATTAAAAATAATGAAGACTCAAATGTTAAAGGATTTATTCTGTTTACTGTTAAAGGCTCTTAGGTATCTTAATGAAGACAAACTGAGTCATTGTTTCAATGTAAGACTACAGGCAGTTAACTAAAACATGATTAGCTGTAGCTTTATAATGGAAAAACTGTTGAACAGTGAATAACCCTTTCAGCATTTCGATTTGTGACAGAAATTATGTGAGAGGGACGAACAGTTGAATGTGCTAGTCTACAGCATAATAGTTATTTGGTTCTGAAGTTGGAATGAAATAATAATCATTATTTTGTTTATTTAAATCTGTTATGGTAAATGCTATTAGAGATTATGATAGGTGCCCAATATTTACCACTAAATAAAGAGATATTTTTAAGAAGCTGAATTTTTAATTAGTGTCCTTCCATGAATGAAAAATTTACCTTGTCTAAACACAGTTTGGCTATATAGATATCTTAAATGTAGGCATCATGTTGTCAATATATAATACATTTGTCAGCCCAGACAGATAGTTGGCCCAATTTTCCTCCAATTGATTTTAAACTTGTGTAATTCTAATGGGACTGATTTTGGTCTCGCTTAATATTATAAGGTGGGAGTAACTCTAGTGGAGTTAAACCAGTTGAGATCAGATACGAGCCTATTAGCTTCAATGGGGTTACTTTTGATTTACACTGATATAGGTTAGAGGAGAATCAGGCTCTGTATATACAAAACCAATCACCTGCCGGGGTCAAAGATCAGACATTCTGCAGGTCCTATCTCCTCTCAATCCATGCATTTCAAGGCTACTGGGAGCCATGTATGGTATTCAGGATAGAAAATATCCTTGAGAATTTTGAGATGTTTGAACATCCATCCCAAAATGTTTTGAAATTTTTTATTCAATTGGATGCAGTATGCAGTTTGGTTGTTTACAATGGCACTGGGCCTTGAAATTAACCAGAGCAGAAAATAAGAGTCTGTAGTGCATTTCAAATGATTTCACATGCCTGTGAGCTAAAGTTTTTTTTTTTTTTTAAATAAAGAAGCTCTTCCCTTGGTAATTCTTTAGAAATTACCATCTGAAAGACATTCTTATTCAGCCAAGTCACAGCTCTTTTAAGTGTAATTATTCTGCAAGTACAGTAACTTTCTTTCCAGGTACAGTGATAGTTGTGATTCGCGCCTTATAAATATATAAGATAGTCCATCCCCTATGACTCCTGATCTAGTGACTCACTTCCCTCAGATATTTATATCAACATTTAAAATTGTCTTCTTGAGATTACAGAGAATTGAAAATGAAGTTTAAAAAAATCCATGGAAGAAATGCCCTCTAACTATCTCAGCAGGCTCTTGCGCAGCTGCTTAACACAGATTTTCACAGAAGACACTCTTTCACTCAATACCTCACTCAAGGCATTTGGATCCAGATCCTGCAAAAACGTATGTACCTAAGTAACTTTACACACAGCATTTTGTCCCATTGGATGGTGACTCTCAATCCAGTGTGACTGGGCCCCTTTGATGAGACTATTCAAGTGCATAAGTGTTTGGAGGATTGAGGCCATAACATGGACCTATTTTTCTCCCTTTAAGGTTGGAAAGTTTAATCTCAGCTTTTAATTGGTGTTATGTTCAAGTAATGAGGGGTCAAAACAGACTCTGAAAGTGTGATTCTACTTCCTACTGAAAGTTTTCAAATTCAAGAGACACCAGAGCAGTAAAAGAATAATTATATGTTTTGTTTTGCCTTTGGAAAAAAAATAAGGTATTTTATGTTTACCATTTCCTCTCTTTTGCCTCTAGGCAGCCTTGATGTGGGGGCTGGATCCTGCTTGCCAGGAAGTGTGGACTGACAAAGCCAAATGGCATCAGCAGTAGCTAGCAGGAATCTGTCATCTGCTGTCCACTTGTCTAACTGAGGGATTCAGATGCTTAGCTTGATCACTGATCTCATTTTGTGATCTACCTCATGTTAACTGCCAGGTTTTCTTGTGGCTGGTAGCAATGTGTCTGGCAAGAGATACAGTGAGCTGTGATCTATATTCTTGTGAGATGGTTCCTGAATTCTATTATTGCTCTGTAATTGTGATTTTAGGCACATCCTGGAAGATGTCTGGAACCTGGCATGTGGATATCATAATAAAACTTCTGGGGTTAACTTTTCAAAAGGCTGTGTCTGTCATAAACATCTGAAACTGGGAATTTTGGGTGAAATTATATATATTATATGGTACAATTTCAACATAACTTCAACAGGGGATGTAGGTCTGTGATAAGTCTCTTAGGGTTGATAACTACACTATGACTTCTGTCGGCAAAACTTAAGTTGTTCAGAGGTAGGAAACACTGCCCTGAGTGACACAAGTTTAGCTGGCATAAGTGGTAGTACGCACAGCACTGTGTCAGCGGGAGAGCTTCTCCCACCAACATAGCTACTGCCACTTGTTGAGGTGGTTTAATTATGTTGACAGGAGAGCTCTCTCCAGTCAGCAGAAAGGGACTACATGAGAGATCTTACAGTGGCTTAGCTGCATAGGAAAAAGGTGTGCTGCTGTAAGCTCACTAGTGTAGACATGGCCTAAGTCCAGGGCCGGCTCTACTGTTTTTGCCGCCCCAAGCAGCATGCCGAATTGCTGCCGCGGACGGCGGGGGCAGTCTGTGTGCTGTTAGGACGGCACACACATTTCCGCAGCAGTGGCAATTAAGTGGCAACTTCTGTCTTCATTTGGAAGACAGAAGCTGCGCTGCTGCGGACAGCTGAACATAGAAGCTGCCGCTGAATTGCTGCCGCCATGGAAACGCATGTGCCACCCTAACAGCACATGGACTGCCCCCCTTGCTTGGGGGCAAAAACACACGGACTGCCACCCCTTGCAGATTGCGGCCCCAAGCACCTGCTTGGAATGCTGATGCCTGGAGCTGGCCCTGCCTAAGTCTTATCAGGAAATGAATAGGAAAGGTATTAATTGGGCAGTACATCCACTTTGGATGATGAATGAGGTCCAGCACATACTGGAATGGTAGATCTGAGATAGCATTTCTAGCAGAAGAGAATAAATGATATTTCAATGATTTTGGCAGTTGTTGTGGAGGAGGGATTTTGTTTGGGTCTGTAGCAGGGTGGTTACAATTTACCATGATTGGCAATCTCTGCTCAAGAAAGGCTCAAGACAGATACTTCATAGCGGCTACCTTTTATTATGATTCTCTTTCACTCTTCTGAGCACCAAATTCATCAATAAAACTGTGGAAAAAAATAAAGGAGCTAACATAGCTTTTTAAAAAGGGCATTCTTGGTTTGCATGCAGTAACATTAATTTAAAAAATTGCTTTCGGTTTTCTAATTTTCTAACAGTTCTTGTATTCCAATTATTTTAGATTTAAATGAGCTGCACACAATAGCTTTTTATTTTTGTAAAGTAATATCAGGCCAGTCAGAGCCAGACAACATAATTAGCATGCCTGATACTAAACTTCTGTAACACTGGGGAGAATGACTCAGATATATTGTTTAAATAATTTCCCATTATAATTCAATTAATAATGTCTGGCATAAAATGAGGAGCATAATTAATAGCTCATATTTTATTAAAAGCATTTTATTAACTTAACCCTTTGAGATAATTCGACAGTAGTTATAAAATGACACTAAAAGAAACTATAATTATTGTATATTAATTATAAAAAATTACATTTATAGCTAGCTAGAATCTTATGGACTGGTGAAAGACAGACAATTCAGAATTGGAGCTAACACTCTGCCTTACCTCATACTATTGAAGTGGAATAGTATGAAATGTGACTGGAATGGAAACGTGCCTGAGCAAATGGTGTGTCATATAAAAGTCATTTGCTTTATTCATAGATTGATAGATTTTAAGGCCAGAAGGGTCCAGTAGATCATCTAGTCTGACCTCCTGTATAACAAGGCCATAGGACTTCCCTAAATTAATTCCTGTTTGAACTAGGGTGTATCTTTTTAGAAAAGAAAATCCAATCTTGATTTAACATTTTGAGTAATGGAGAATCCACCACAGCCCTTTGTAAGTTGTTCCAATGGTTAATGACTCTCACATTTTTATTTGTGCCCTATTTGCAGTCTGAATTTGTCTCTCTTCAGCTTCTCGTCATTGGATCTCATTATATTTTTGTCTGTTAGATTGCAGAGTCTTCTATTATTAAATTTCTATTCCCCATATAGCTACTTAAAGACCTTTAACTTTTTTGTTGATAAGTGAAGTAGATAGAGATCCTTGAGTTTCTCCCTATAAGGCTTGTTTTCTAATCCTTTAATCATTCTCGTGGCTCTTCTCTCAACCCTCTCCAATTTTTCAGCAGCCTCCTTGAATTTTGGACACCAGAACTAGACAGAGTTTATAAATGTCTTACTTTAGTAGCTGGTTTTTAACTTCCTCCTGAGTTACTGCGAGAATGGAAAGTATTTATCATCAATATAGGAATATATCAGCTGGCTTTTTCCATAACAGAAATACATGTTGAACACTTCTAAATTTTCTTCATTATTATTGACAATTCTACCATCTCCATCTAGTAATAAGTCAATACTATTATTAGGATTCCTTTTGTTCCAAATATTCTTAGACATTTCCATCTTATTGGCTTTAACTCTTCTGGTCATTGATTTCTCTTTGTGTCCTTTTGTCTCCCTTATCAATATTTTACAATTCCTAGCATCTAATTTATATTCATTGATATCAACTTCCCTTTTTTCTCATATGTTATTTGTATCTATATGTCTAGAGTCTCATTCAATGAGGCTTTGACCTGCTTGAGCCCTCTAGGCACTACATAATATAAATGTTAATATTAAAATTAATCAGCAAGCATACATCATCTAGTTAGTTTAATCTATGCATAGTCAGTCTTTAATACAAGTACAGCAGATAACCCAAACTGATCATAATTTTTGAATGCAAACATATGAAACTGGACAGTAATGAGGTTCTAATAGATTATGATCCTGGAGCCATATTATTTTAATTGACAAAAGCCAACTTTTGTATAGCAACACCATGGGAAGGTGGTGTCACTTTATCTTTCAGCATAGATGTTAATTTATACAACCACAACATGGAGAAACTTTTTGCTCTTGAATTTAATTGATGCTCAATGTCTATTAAACTGAGAAAGCCCATAAAAACTTGGGGCACATTCCTCAGCTGTGCACATTCCTCTAAGCCACCTTTATGCCTCCTCAGATCCTGATGCTGATTACAGGGCCAACCGAGCCTCTTGCACAAGTTACAGCAGCCACAATGCTGCTCTAATCTATGCCAGCTAGAACAGTTCTCGAGAGACATTCTGCAAACAAGGGAGCTGTGAGTCAGGATTGAACAACTTCAGCTGACCATGAGGACTAGCCAAGCCAGCCTCCAAGTTGATTAATGACCTCAGCTGAGTTGCAATAGGATTACCTGATTGGCCAGCTGCCTGATTTGCTGAATGCAGCCAGACAGCCTGCTTTTAAATTCAGCTGCAGTGGTGGATTACTGGCTGCTCAAAATGCATCTGCCTTCAGCTATGATTGTTCCTCTCCCTGCCTTGCTTCTGTCCTACTCCAGTCCTGTTCCTGACTCCCTCCAGCTCCAACCCTGCCCCATCCTGCCCCTGTCCACTCCAGCCCTGCATTTCCTTCCTGGTTCCCAACTCCTGACTCCATCTCTGACTCTTGGCTCTAGTTCCTGACTTTGTCTCCTGGCTCCCTCAGTGTGGTTCTACCCACTGAGATGGACTGCTGGTGCCTGGACTCCTGACACTGTGAAGCATATCACACTCCAGCTCCATCCCCCAGAACTCCATTTCCTGTCTTCATTTGGCCCCAGCATGTCCTATGAACCAGGAGGCGGCGGGGGCTGATGTAAAGCTGATTACACCACTTTTATGTCAGCCCAGGATTTCAGGGCAAGGAATCCTCCCTCACAAGCCATGGAGTCACAGCAGAACTATTTTGCTGCTGCTACTCTAGCCGAAGGGCAAGAATAGCCTCGATTGTGCTTGTCCCTGGAAACCCCTAGAGGAGTGTGTGACTCACTAGATGGTGAGAGGAATCACACAGTCTTCCTCTTGGTTCTTCTGGTCATTACTCATGTTTTTATAGCTTAATGAACATAGCTATCTACAGAGAAACTGCTCATACACTTGTATACTTCATTGCAGGTGACAGCTTTCTAATTAAGTGTTTTGCTGAACCATAATGATCAAATAATATGATGTCGCCATAGTGCGTGTATAGTTCTAATCCATTCCTCAGTTTTCCTCAAGTTTTAATGTTATAGTTTATAGTAACCTGGGACTGTATGTAGAAGGCTAATGGCTACAAGACCATGGTCTAAGGTGAAAGACACTGCAGCCATATACTTCTAATTGGGTAGGCAATGAACAGAAATAGAGACCTGTTTCTGATCTTAAGTACACCTAGGCTATGACTACACTTGAAATGTTACAGTGGCACGGCTCCAGCTGCACTGCTGTAGGGCTTCATTGTAGACACTATAGCGTCGGGAGCGGTTTTCCTGTTGCTGTAGTAAATCCACCTTTTGGAGAGGTGGTAGCTAAGTTGAGAGAAGAATTCTTCTGTTGACCTAGTGCTATCCCGGGGCTAGTCAACATAGCTATGTCTGTCAAGGGTGTAGATTTTTCACACCCCTTTGAGATTATGCCGATATAAATTTTCATCATAGACCAGCCCTGACTTCACAGTCAGGTAACTACACTCTTTATCTACACTCTGTCAGAGGAGAATCAGTGATATTAGTAAAACTTTGTTCTGGCCCAAACTGCAGAAGTCTGATTTTATAACTGATGGCAGGTCTATACTTAAAATGCTGCATTGGCGCAGCTGTGCCACTGTAGCACTTAAGTGAAGATGGTCCTATGCTGATGGGAGAGGAAAGAGTCTACTAGAGCTTCTCCCATAGGTGTTGTTAATCCATCTCCATGAGAGGGGGCAGCTATGTTGATATAGTGCTGTCTACACCGGGGGTTAAGTTGATATAACTATGTCATGCTGGGGTGTGGATTTTTCACCTCCCTGAGTGACTTAGCTATACTGATATAAGTCACTAGTGTAGACCTAGATTGAATTGAGGGCAAAACATGGCCTTTAACTTAGTCCAAAGTTACAGTGTTGCTTTGAGGGAATAATCAGTGTCTTAATCAGCCACAGATGGCCAAAAATGCCTTCATACATTATAGTAATGCTGTCAGTGATTTTTAGTTCCAGATCCTCAAGGGAACAAATTCACCTGAGTTGGATGTAGCATCTAGAGCTCTAAATAAACTGAAAGATGTTTAAAGACCTGTAGTCAGACAGCTACGTATTGGCTACAAACAGCAGAGGAAGCTTAAGAACCCAAAGATTAAATTCAGTCTTAGGGCTTGTCTACATCACAAAGTTGCAGCGCTGGTGAGGGGGTTACAGCGCTGCAACTTAGGAGGTGTACACATCTGCAGGGCATCACCAGCGCTGCAACTCCCTGTTTGCAGCGCTGGCCGTACTCCCGTTTTGTCTCGGGTATAGAGGATCCAGCGCTGGTGATCCAGCGCTGGTAATCAAGTGTAGACACTTACCAGCGCTTTTCTTGACCTCTGTGGAATAAGCAGGTATCCCAGCATACCTGAGGAAGCCTCTGGTAATCAAGCAGGTCTCCTTCCCCGGTTTGCTCTCGCGTTCCCCGAACCCCCGAGCAAGCAGGTCTCCTTCCCTGTGGTTTGCTCTCGCGTTCCCCGAACCCCCGTGCAAGCAGGTCTCCTTCCCTGCGGTTTGCAGGGGGGTTCGGGGAACGTGAGAGCAAACCGCGGCGAAGCTGGTCTCCTTCCCCGGTTTGCTCTCGCGTTCCCCGAACCCCCGTGCAAGCAGGTCTCCTTCACTGCGGGTTGCAGGGGGGTTCGGGGAACGCGAGAGCAAACCGCGGCGAAGCTGGTCTCCTTCCCCGGTTTGCTCTCGCGTTCCCCGAATCCCCGAGCAAGCAGGTCTCCTTCCCTGCCGTTTGCTCTCGCGTTCCCCGAACCCCCCTTGAAGCCGCCCAACAGCGCTGCAGTGTGGCCACATCTAACACCACTTGCAGCGCTGGTTGCTGTAAGTGTGGCCACTCTGCAGCGCTGGCCCTATACAGCTGTACTAATACAGCTGTAACAACCAGCGCTGCAAAATTGTAGATGTAGACATACCCTTAGGATAGGTATGTAGAGCTCTCAGTGAAGTTCTGTGAGGGCAGAGAATGGCAGTAACTTATGCCACTAATGGCCTGATTCTGCTAGCTTTGCTCTTGCTGAGTTCTGTCATTCTCAAATTGAGCTCAATGGAACTATTGAAGAAATAAATTGTAACTTAATGTAAGTAGCAGAATCTGGCCTTAAATTTGATCGACATACTCCTGTTTCAGGTGGAAGCATAGGAAAAATATAGGCATACTGATAAGTAAACCCTCTTTTATTCACATGCTGTCACTTCCTGGGGATCTGATTTCACAAACAAACAAGACAGGGACATCTGGAGATCCATATTAATGTACAAGGGCAGAATATTGGCAAATCAACAGTTAAGGAAAGAGTCTATTAGCAGCCTCTAAAATACTTAAATTTACAAATATCTAAAATACACAGAACTAATTAGAGGGCAGAATTTGGCCCTATTTGATTTCATCCATGAAGTGTTTTAGTTTAAAACCTTTAGCATGTCTATGAGACAACTGCCTTTTGATGTGTCCTTGGTGGAATTGGTTTGCCAGAATCATCTCTGTGAAGTTCCTGGAATGAGAAGAGTAATAAACTAAAATGCTTCAGTACTGTCAAGGAGAACAGCTCTTTGAACAGTAGATTTAAGATTTTGCGTGGGCTGAAGACTCACAGAGGTTACACTTTCTCCATTATGCTTAAATTTGAAATTCTAAGAAGAATATATTTTTTTAATTTAAAGAAGTTTTATTGTTTTGTAAAAATAGACACAAAGAAAAGAAAATATATAGAAACAAGGGTACCTTCTGAAGAGAGAGAACAAAGAGGAATTGGTAATACATGTGTTACATAACAAACATACATTTCAGACTATACAAAACATCATATTAATGAAAATTATAGCAATTACTTACTAGATTCCAGATGCTAAAGAGAGACTCCTTGTTACAACTGTAAGCATAATTTCTCTTAAATGTGTGTCATTAGAAAGGAATATATTCAATTTTTAAAAATAATTTTAATAGCTGTTACCAATAGACATGTGAAGTTTCCAGTATGACTATCCACCGTACTTTACAATATCTGAAATGAATATTAGAAAATCATAATCAATATATTGCTTTTGTATTTTTCTAGGATAGATCTATATTTTTTTCCTCCAGAACAAACAGGAAAAGGCCAATATGAATAAATATTGTGTGTGCTGTCTGACTCATCCAGCAACAGTACCATTCTGAGAGTCATGCTTTAAACATTTTACCTGTATCCATACAGCTTTACAAAGCAATCAAGAAACTGGATGAATGACGATCTCATTTGTTGCAAAGGTTCCTTCATACTTTCTCTCACTCAAGGCTTGACTACATTTGAAACGCTACAGCAGCACAGCTGCAGTTCTATAGTGATGGGAGGGGTTCTGTCAGCACAGTTAATTCACTTCCCCCAGAGATGATAGCTAGGTCAATGGAAGAATTCTTCTGTTGACCTACTGCTGTCTACACTGAGTGTTAGTTCAGCTTAACTACACTGATCAGAATAAGGCTATGACTATACTAGAGCTCTCTTGTGTAGCCGCTTTAAGTCGACAGGAGAGAGTTCTCCCATCGATTTAATTAATCCACTCCCAACGAGTAATGGCAGCTTTGTCTGTGAGAGAAGCTCACAAGTTATACTGACATAAGTGGTAGCCTCAAGATATACTGGAATACTTTCAGTTTACATCTAACCATTTTTTTAAAAATTGTACAGACTCTGAAGCATAAAACTATGTAAGAAACCTAAGTTGTATGGCAGGTCAGATGGAAAATTGACTGTGCACATTGACTCTTCATTGAATGTATATATTTATTTCAAAGTTTTATTGATTAAGTCAAAACTGAACAGAAATGAAGATAAAACTATGACTGGGCCGGATTCTCCTACCCTTACATTGGGCCAGATTCTCAGCTGATGTAAATAGACTTCTGTGAGCTACATCAATTTACTCTAGCTGAGGATCTGTCCTACTGAATTGTACCTTACCCTCAACTTAGTCAATGGTATTACTCTGGAGTAAGGTAGGAGTTATTCTAAATAAGGGTGTCAGAATTGGGCCCCCTGACATCAGTTAGGTGCATTTGTGTTATGTAAATTTCTGGGATGAACCCTACTACTGTATTTCATAATTATTATGTTTTAGTTAAACTTTCTGCAAAGCTAGTAGGGTTCGTTGGATCTAATTTTGCTCTGTGATAGGATGAAATGCCTATCTAACTTTCACTTACAGGGACAAATGCTGCTTGCTTTACAGATGGGAAACTTATTGAGTGAGTAGTCTCACTGAAATCAGTGAGTAAGGTGAACAGGAGTTGGGTATTAATGCTTGGCTGTAATACTTAATATGCTTAGCACTTATGCAACATAATGTTTTATAATCTTCAAAGTGCTTTACAAATCTTAACTAACTAATCCTCACAGCAACCTTGTGAGGTAAGAGATGAAAGCCGCGGCCTGAAAAATTTCTCCAACACCAAATTTCCTGAGCATTATATGTACTAGCCTGGGTGGAAAAAAACACCACCACCCACACAGCCAGGCCCCAAAATGCGTGCAGGTTTACTTTCTAATGGAATAGCTTCACTCCACTCACTCACAATAAATCAGCTCCAACCCTCTCTGCAAATAAATCCCTTTATGGATCTGACCCACAAGTGGCTCCCTAGGCCCACTCACCCAGTCAAAATTTCTACTCCCCTAGGCAAGTCTTAATAAAGTGTCCATTACTCTAGTGCCCTTGAGATTTAGATATTTTGACTTCCTAACACAAATTACAGATTCTTTAAAAAAAATCATTGTCGTAATGCTAACCTATGTACATGCATGTACTAAAACCTCCATATGATTCAATTTGTTAGTTCCAGCTGGGAAACTTTTTTACAAGCAGCACAACACTTACATCTTGTTAAACTGAAGATCAAGAAAACTCCCAACCTTATGAATTTCATGTGCAGACCAAATGTACTAAGATAAAGTTTCAATGATTATCTAATCATTACATCTTCATAGAAAACAAGTGTCTGAAAAGTCTTGGCATAAACTTGGCATAAAAAAGGAAGCAACTACTTTAGCTTGTGATACTTTGTTGGAAGAAAAACAAGTATAGTAGCTAATACTTGCAACAAAGTATACAGATTTTCATATACCACTGCCTCATTTCTAATAAGCCAGTGCGTCATTAATTAATAAGTATGCTATCAGGGAACTGATGTTTTCCTTTGGATTTAGTTTACTGATAACTCTCACTGTAAAGCTTGTGATTTGAGAGCTGGTGCTCTGTATGAAGGAAGCTTATTAAAAAAAACATAGCATTGTATAGTATTATGGAAACTGGCCTTGACTGAAAGATTTATGATATGGGACCTCATTCACCACTGCCTTGCACCTGAAAAGTGAGTGAAAAGATGGTGTAAAATAGTAAAAAGCTGCCACTGAGTCAAAACTTTTATTTAATTCACCATTACAAAAATAAAAAAAGATTATCCAGTGGAAAGGGTTCCAGGTATATGGATTTTACAATACAAGATAAAGAGAAGCTCCCATTTTGAGAAGTAACAAAGAAGGGGTAGAGAGTCCCAGAATGTAGTAGTGGTATAAGTGAGTGGATGGAAACATAAAGGATTGTGTATTTAGCTAGTTTCACATGCTTGACACTTTACAGAATTTTAAACTTTCCAATTTCTGCAAAAAACAAGGCAGGTGCTATACAGACAACAGTCTCTTTTACTACACAATCCTGATCATCCCCTGTCTGTCCTATGCACTGAATGAGGCAGGGATCCACTGGAAAAAAAATAGCACGTGATACTGTAATAAACCCCTGTATCATAATGCACAAGGGGGGTGAATTAAAGTTGCACCGGAACTCTGAATTCTGGCATTTCCTAACTTTTGAGTGCTTCACTTTGCAACCTTCATGTTCTCTTAACTTAGGCTTTTTGGATGTAATTTACTATCAGTAGAGTACTGTGGATGGATGGTACTTAAAGGATAAAAGTATTCTATTTTACATAGGTTCTTCTACCACTCTCTTCAGCACAGGGCTGCCCGGGGGTGGGGGGTGGGTGGGAGGGAAATGACAAGTGGGGCAATTTACCCCAGGCCCTGCAGGGGCCCCCATGAGAATATAGTATTCTATAGTATTGCAACTTTTTTATGGAAGGGCCCCCTGAATCCTCTGGGCAGCCCTGCTTCAGCATAGAATATAGGCCTCATTCAGTAGTGTGTTGAGCTATGTAACTGATATCTATCACATGTGGTTCATTCTTTCTGCCTCTTCACAGGGGGCAGAGCCTGCACTAGGCATAAGCAGACTAAGCAATTGCTTAGGGCCCCAAGCAGCTCAAAGGAACCCCCTATTCACTTTTTAGTAGAAGAACTTGCCAGTGTTAGTATCTGGGGGAGGGGAGACACAAAATATTCCTGCTTAGGGTCCCCATTGGGCTAACACCAGCTCTGTCAGGGGGAGAACTGCATATGTGGTGCAGGGTTTGGATTTTTTTAAACTACTCTTGTGTTTATTTTAGAGATGGCAGCTTGAAGTACACCTTGCACTTGGCTTGGAAGGTAATGATGTTTGTGATACCAATTAGTTCCTGTGTAAATTCATTCCAGTCTTTAAATGGCCCTCAAGAAAGTTCTGTCTCCTGCATGCACAAGCTTATGGCAGAAAATTCCATTGTGCCCAAGCAGCAGAGCTGTCAAACACAGATTTCATCCTAGTGCTTTAGGTGATCTTTTAGATATGCTGGCCCAGGATATTGCATCTTAAAGATAAGGACCAAGATTTTGAACTTTACTCAATAGTTCTGATATATCTAATACAGTATTAGTTTTCATGTTTCCTATCTGTATGCTTCTCCAGGTTGGTTTTTATAGTGTTCATGAGTTTTATGTATTGTTATTTGTCCTTTGGACACTATCATTAATGAGTAGGATTTTCAAAAGCATCCAAGTGACTTAGGAGCACAAGTCCTGGTGAAAGTCAATGAGATCTGTGCTCCTAAATTAACTGGGAACTTTTGAAAATTCCACTCATTGTGTATAAATAGATTCTCTTTTGTTTATTACCCTAGTAAAGTGTTACACATTTTAAGAGCATAAGAAATGATAATTTACTGTGTTTAAATTATTACAATAGGAATCAGCATGGAACAATTGCAAGCAATGCAGAATGATGGAGGCAGCATTAATCATAAAAACCCTCCAGAGAAATAAAACCTTGTTACATACAGATTCTGTGCTTGTGGGAGACATCCGTGAGAGAAAAACTATAAAGAAGGGAATTGAAACTGTAACAATAAGAACTGACTACAGCATGAATAAGAACTTCAGAAACGAGAATCAAAGTAAGGATGAACTCTGACCATGTTCCTGAGGGACATGCAGCAGATGTCATGGAAAAAGGAAAAATGAGAGAAAAATCTAAGACTGGATTCAAGGATGACTCCTGGGGTTTGATTATCCTGACATTTGCTTAACATAAGACCCCTAAATTTCCAGCCACAGGAGCAAAGCTAAGGGCTAGGAGCAAGAGCCAAGCCAGAGATGTGGGAGAAAAAGAACATAATGCTATGAATGATGACTCAATCATGTCATGAGGCCCTTCCTGACTCCCATTAACAGATTATTCCCATTTCTTCTCAAATGATCCCTTTTACTAAATTCTTCAGCTGCTCAGTTATTTCACAGTATTAAGGAGAGCACTTGAGACCAACCCAATAAGGGACCCTATTTAGTTCAGAACAACGATTCATACTTGGCATATTTACTCTCTCCCCTTGGGATCTAAGCCCCTGTCACTTTCCTGTCTCTCTCCGACTTCATCTTCCCGACTCTTCACGTCAACGTGCGGTTGCTCTTTTCCCAGGTGCTAGAGGGCTCATGCTTATGTAAGACTCTTGGTGGCCCCGTCACATCAGCCTTCTTTGGGGCGGAGGGGGGCAGCATCAGTTTTGGAAGGGCGTTTGTTGCCGAAGGAGCCCTTCTTACACGCCTGCAGCCCGCTCGAGTTAGGAGGAGGCAGCATAAGGCAGCATCTCCCGCTGCCGCTTTCGGGCTCTCTCCCAGGAGCAGATCTCGCCCACGCCTTTCATGGCCGGGGAACCAAGTCTCCCTATGTCTAGGTTCCGCGCACCCCACCTGCCTCCCGGCCCGGCCCGGCCCGCCCCAGGGTGGATAGCGCGCGCGGGGGCTCGGAGCCCCGGGCCCGGGAGCAGCGCCAGGCGGGCAGGGGCCGGGAGGGGTCACATGAGCAGCCTCGCTCGCCCGCTCTCACCTCGCTGCGCGCTCTCCGCGTCCCGCTCGCTCCCATCCTGGCGGCGGGGAGAGCTGCCCCGGGCAGGCAGCGCGGGGGAGGGGAGGACGCGAGCGGAGCCAGGCAGCGGAGAGAGCAGGGCAGGCGCCGCCTCCCAGGGCAGGATGCAGCGGCTGCCGCCCGCGGCCGTTATCGGGTGCGCGGACATAGGCGGCGGATGAGGCAGCTCCCCACGCCCCCCACCGGCAGGTGCAGGTAAGCGGGAAAGGGCCGCAGCCTGCCCTTGAGATGGAGCCGACAACCGCGGCTAATCCGAGCCGCCTCCTGGCGATCTGGCATACAGGCTTCAAGCGGGTGTGCACATCCTGCGCTGTATCGCTATGGGCCAAACACACAGCATAGAATAGCTGTGGACTACACACACACACTGCAATGTACCCAGTGGACCGCACACACACACTGCATAGTATAGTTATATACTGTGTACGCACTGCACCGGATTGCTATGGACCACACACATGCACTCTGCATAGTCTAGCTATAGGCTGCACACACACACCCAATGCGTAGTAGAGTTATATACTGTGCACGGACACACACTGCATGGTAAGTATAGCTATATACTGCACACACATTCTATATACTTTGCAAACACTAGGTTTAGATGTGAATGCCATATGTCTTTATGCTCTCTGGATTCAATGTATGGATGTCTATTGTCTCTGCCAGTCTGTGCCTGTATTTTCTCTCTCTCCACTCTACTATCCCCCGCTGTAACTTCTTCCCCATGCTCTCTCTTCCTCCCTGTTTTGGAATCAATAACTCTCAGTCATACTGGCAAGCTGCCGCTTTGAATTGTGTGACTTTTCCGTTCCCTGAAAGGAAAATAGGTCAAGTCTTTTTAACAAAAGCCAAGAAAGGGGAATTCAGGATTCAGCCTGGGTCTGATGATTTTGGGTTCTTACAGGGTTGTAGATCCTGCTCCCGAGGTGGATTATTGTGCTGGTTACTGGCTGCTTTGTCTATTTCGCTGCTCTTGAAAACTTTTAATTATTTTGCAAAGCTTCATTCACCCTTCCTGCGCTCTCCTCCCCTTCAGCTGGAGGCATTGCAAGATGTGCCAACGTCTAATGATAAGGGGAAAAATAAAAATCTCACTATTAATATTCTCGTAGTCTCTGTTCAGGCGGTGAGTCCACTTCCAGACAGGGAAACGTGATAGTAATCAGCTGTGTCTATACCCTGGTTGCTGTGCCAGGAGTGTAGCTGCTCAGCTGTGACTGGCAGGTTTCTCTCCTCATATTTAGTACTCAGCTAGTGTTTGTGTATGCATGGACTAAACGCACTTTCCTTGAGCAGCCTTCTGGGAAGCTATATGCTATAACCTGGAATCTGTTTAGCTTTTGACACTTCCCAAGTAATTATGTATTTTCATGTTATTTCTGTTTTTGATAGTTGGATATAGTACCAATTCCAAAGAGTAGGTTTACTAAGAATATACAGAATTTGTAATAGTTGCCTTATTTGAATGCATGTTTTACAGTTATGTAGCAGTATTTTAATAAGCTATTTTTACAATTCAAAGCAAGTAATCGGTGAAGTGTTATGTTCTGTTTATTCGTTCTTCAGCAGTATATTCAAATTATCTAAGTATTGCTTTTGTAATTCCACAGTCCTTAGTGTTGCAGATTAATAGTCTGATTTTTCATAAATGCCGAGGCCCCTGAACCCACTGACTTCAGTGGTAGCTGCAGGTGCTTAGCATCTCTGAAAATCAGGCATTAGTTCTTCTTTTGCAAAGAAAGAGATGAGCATAATTATTTCAACAGTGCTATTGGGTTGATATGATACAGAGGCTGAAATTCCATGCTGACATCCATTGTTCATCTTGACTTTACCAAGCTGTCATGTGAATTATGCCTCTGAAGTTTATTCTGAATGTGAGAATCAGGAAAGAGATATGAAAATCACCAGAGGCACGTGAGCTGTAGAAAAGGTCATTGTGGGAGCTTGGAAAATCCAAAAGGCAGATTATTTTGAAGGACAGTATTTAGAAAATGCTTTTCCTTACTACAATTTATTTTCAGGCTACTATTTATATTTCAGTTATACACACCCTTTTTTTTTTGTAGAAAATCTGTTTTAGTTGATCCATTGTACCAGCTCAAGAAAAACTGTGGTTTTAAAGATGAAAAATTAGTGTTCTGATCTTAAAAGTAAAGACTTGATGATTTACATTGTCTTTTGGTCGTAGCTTATATACAGAGATATTTCAAAGGCACTGGTGTCATTTTACTTGTCCAGAGAGATGCAAAAGTGAAGCAACTACATTTGCATAGGTAATTTGGCTATGCATTTTATTATTACCTGTGTCAAAAATATCCTCAAAGGGCTTTTGTGCATTCCCACAGGGCTGGCCTTACCCTGAGGTTCGCAAACTGAGGTGGCCGCCTCAGATGCCAGACTGTGGAGGGGTGCCACTAGGACCCAGAGTGTAGAAAGTTGTGTCTGCTGCTGGTGCATATGTATTCTCTCTGCTCTAGATGCACAGAGATGGTGGAGTTCTGTGCTGGAGGAAGGAGGGCACAAGAGAAGTAACAGGCAGGCAGGAGAAAAGGTGAGAGGGAATAACAGAAAGCAGCAGGAGCTGCAGGGAGAGAGAGGAGGAGGAGTCTCTCATAGTAGCAGCCGTGTTAGTCTATATCTGCAAAAAGGAAAGTAGTACTTGTGGCACCTTAGAAACTAACAAATTTATTTGAGCACCCCCAGAAGCCTGGACCCCCAGAAGCCTGGACTGATTAACACCAGCTTCTCAGGGAGCTTCCTGTTTCCTGCTGCTTCTCTGAACCTACTTGAGGAGAACAGGCAGTGAACTGATATAGTAGGAGCCAGATGAGACCTGAAGACTCTGATATCTTCCCTCACTCAGGCCCTGCTGCCAGTGTGCTTATTTGTCCCCTACAACTGAGTGTTGACAGCCACTATAGCTGGCACAGAACAGTAGTCATGAGTGAAAGAAGAAAACGCCCCTCTGGGGCAGCATTCAGAAGAAGAAAGCAAGCAAAGAAAGCTTTTCTATCTAAGCAGGAAGGAGCTCTCCTCAGATACATAGACACAAATGTTCACGGTGAGCCTTCCGGCCCCAGTGAGGATGTGAGTGGTGATCTTCCAGTTAATCAGAGTGCCTGATCTTCCAGTTAATCAGAGTGCAGGTGACCTGGTAGCTACTGCAGCATCCATATCTCCATCTCAAATGGATGTAACCATGCACATTCCTGAAGAAAAGTGTAGATCAGAGAAGTGTGTGGTGGAGGTGCAAGAAACAGCTGCTGCTGAGTTTAGTTCCTTAAGTCTAGATGATCCAGGACTGTGGACCCACTTGAGCAGTAGCCTGAGGGACTTCCTTGTACTGCATGGGCCATAGCAAGTGAAAAACTTCATGTTCCCTCAAGTTACATTTCAGCAGGATCAACTCCAAAGGCTATTGTGGAATATATGTGGACAAATAAGATGACCATCCTCTTTCCAAATGGTTTTGTTGCTCTGCGTGTACTTCTAACACTTCCTGTAACAGTTACCAGTGGAGAACGCAGCTTTCCAAGCTGAAGTTAGTAAAAACACGTCTATGCTCCACAATGGCACAAGAGAGGCTGGTTGGCCTTGAAACCATCTCAACGGAGCATGAGCTGGCTCAGACTGTGGACCTTCAGCAGGAAGCAGTTTAAATCTTTGCAACCAAGAAGGCATAGAAAGCACCACTTCGATTATTCAAACAGATAAAAATGCCAGTGTTTACTGTGCAGACAAGAAAAGTTACATTTGCTGTTCAGGTATTTGAAAGTTAAGTGTTAATTAAAATTTTTGAACCTGGCATTTTAAATTGTTAGTTTTCCTTTATTGGGGTAGGTAGCAGAGCAGTACCATGAGAGGAACAGATCAGGAAGAAGGCAGAATTGAGACCTTTCAAAGTTTTGGCCCAAGTGAGGGGGCATGGGGGTGTCATTTGAGCTCCCCGCCTCAGATGCCAAAATGTTGTGGGCCGACCCTGCATTCCCAGGCTATATATATATTCATTTATGTAAGTGAAACTACATTTGCAGAGAAGACAAACAAACTAGTCTTTATAATATTTCTCATTGGAAAGTTGTATAAATCTTATTTTATGATTGAGCTCAATTCCATCTTCAGAGTTAGGGAGCAGATTTCTAAATTTAGAATCATTCATGTAGTAAAGGGACAGCCAATGAGCAGTCTCCATTAATAAGTTTTGATCAGCAGGTGTTTTGCCATCCATTCTGGACTGTTGAATCAGAAAGTGGAATGACAAAATATTCTGCAAAAAAGTCAAGACTACTGACAGTGCATACAAATAAGCATGGGTCTAAGTCTTTGCAGGAACAGAGCCTAAATATGCAAGTATATGTCCGCATATTGGGGAAGGAAGGAGGGGGAGCATGTGAGAAAGTCACATCTAGAAATTTGTCTCCAGCTATACCTGTGCACAAAATGCTATTTGTATAATGCTTAGAGATCTATTGATATTTTTACATGTGCAGAATCAAACCCATTCTGTTTACATCTTTTAAAGAATGTAGTAATGCCCAGTTTATTTAAATAGTTCAGTCTACACTGTCACAGTTCAGGGCAACTGCATTTCCCCTCCATGGTCTAGCAAGGGCACCCACTTTTAGGGTTCTGGGTCCCAGCTGTCACCACTCTTGGGCAGAGACCTACATCTCTCTCTCCTCACTGTTTTTTTCCGCAGTCTGAACAATTCCGTGCTGACACTGTTATTCCCAGTGAGCCAGACTGCCTAGCCAGGGCATATCTGCTTTGCTTTCTTTTCAGAGACTTCTGCATAGCATAACTGCCACCAATTACAAGTTAGCACACAGCCCTTTATAAGCCAGCACATGTATTAAGGTGAAAACATTAAAAACATTAAAAACAATAAAAGAAACTACATGCATGCTGAAGAAGAGATTACCCCTTGCTCCCAGCTCCAGCAGGGACACTGGTAAGAGTCACTCCCTCAAACCTGTCATAGGTCATATAGTGCCCTCCCCACCCCTCCCCCGCTGAGTTAGTGTGCCACTGCACTTACTCCCTGCCTCAGTTTCCATTCTCGGGAGCCAATAACTTCACTTCAGACACTCTTGACATGTGACTCAATAATACCCTCCTTAGGACTTGTATATTACAAAACCTCATACAAAGGGAGCCATAACAGTAAGTCCCAAATAAACAAAAGTTGCTTCTGGTTTTCAAGGTTCCTTTATAGTCTGTCCTCTAAGTTCTGTTCTCTCTATGTCTGTCTTTATGGCAGGAGACTCAGGCCCTCCTCCTGGAGCTTGGGTAGTTCAGGCGGTTATTTCCCACTCTTTACTAGGAGTGCCCAGCTCTCCTCCTGGAGCTGGGTTGCAATTTCTCTCTCTTAACTGGTCCCATTTAGTCTTCAGGCTCAGAGGGTTTAGCTGCCTTTTCCTGCTATTGTCTGCTCCCTATTAACTGAGGACCCTTCTTACGTCTTTGTCATAAACAGATAGCTAAGGGTTAATGTCTCTTTCACCTGAAGCACCTGACCAGAGGACCAATCAGGAAACTGGATTTTTTCAACTTTGGGTGGAGGGAAGTTTGTGTCTGAGTCTTTGTTTTCTGTCTGCTTGCTTTCTCTGAGCTTTGGAGAAGTAGTTTCTACTTTCTAGTCTTCTGTTTCTAAATGTAAGGACAAAGAGATCAGATAGTAAGTTATATGGTTTCTTTTCTTTGGTATTTGCATGAATATAAGTGCTGGAGTGCTTTAATTTGTATTCTTTTTGAATAAGGCTGTTTATTCAATATTCTTTTAAGCAATTGACCCTGTATTTCGTCACCTTAATACAGAGAGACCATTTGTATGTATTTTTCTTTCTTTTTATATAAAGCTTTCTTTTAAGACCTGTTGGAGTTTTTCTTTACTGGGAAATTTCAGGGAAATTGAGTCTGTACTCACCAGGGAATTGGTGGGAGGAAGAAATCAGGGGGGAGATCTGTGTGTGTTGGATTTACTAGCCTGATTTTGCATTCCCTCTGGGTGAAGAGGAAAGTACTTTTTGTTTCCAGGACTGGGAACGGAGAGGGGGAGTCACTCTGTTTGGATTCACAGAGCTTGTGTCTGTGTATCTCTCCAGGAGCACCTGGAGGGGGGAAGGGAAAAAGGATTATTTCCCTTTGTTGTGAGACTCAAGGGATTTGGGTCTTGGGGTCCCCAGGGAAGGTTTTTCAGGGGGACCAGAGTGCCCCAAAACACTCTAATTTTTTGGGTGGTGGCAGCAAGTACCAGGTCCAAGCTGGTAACTAAGCTTGGAGGTTTTCATGCTAACCCCCATATTTTGGATGCTAAGGTCCAAATCTGGGACTAAGGTTATGATAGTCTTGTCCAGTGTCTGCAAGCATCTGCCCTACTAAGAAGGAGGAATAATATTTATGCTGTCCCCTTCTTCCAGCTCATTTCTTGTTGGCTATGTGACAGCTGGCTGCCCCACCCTCTGCAAGGTTCCAGGCCTTTAAAAATGCAGTTACTTCTTCCTTTCTTCCCATATCTCCTCAGGCTTTGTGTATCAAACCACCCCCAAACTCTTATAGGGCCAAGCCATGTGACAGACAGGACTGATCAGTAGGAAGTACTGCCCTTAAGGGGCAGACTACCCCACCACAAACCCCACATAGGGATTTTTCTGTGGTTACAGATTCATAACTGCTTTAGCTCATAACAAGCATCAACATGAATTGGATAACCTTTCCTTTATACAGGTTTCATAGTAGCAGCCGTGTTAGTCTATATCTGCAAAAAGGAAAGTAGTACTTGTGGCACCTTTGAAACTAACAAATTTATTTGAGCATAAGCTTTCGTGGGCTACAGCGCACTTCATTGGATGCATAGAATGGAACATATAGTAAGGAGATATATATACACATACAGAGAACATGAAAAGGTGAGAGTTGCCCTACTAACTCTGAGGCTAATTAATTAAGAGAAAAAACTTTTGTAGTGATAATCAAGATAACCCATTACAGACAGTTTGACAAGAAGGTGTGAGGATACTTAAGATGAGGAAATAGATTCAATGTGTGTAATGACTCAGCCACACAAGTACTCCTTTTCTTTTTCCTTTATACAGTTTGGGCCTTTGATCTTCAGATTCCAATAACAGGTGACCAGTATATAATCATGCTCTCCTCAGGGTGTAGCTTCAAAAGCTTGGGGTTTTGCATAGCCAGATATGGGAATTTAAATTCACCTCTCCCTAGAGATGTCTGGCTATTGTTCAGTATAGTCCTTTGAAATTCAGAACACTTCCCAGGGTCACAATAATACATAACCTTTACATTTAATACAATGTACTCTAAAGATACTTATTTCAATCCAGTTTTTCAAACTGGGTGAAAGCAGCAGGAGGTCAAGTAACTTGCTCAAGATCACAAACTTCACTAGTGACTGAGCTGTGGTCATAAATGCAGGCCTTTTCAGTTGATTTCAGCCCAGTGTTCTCTTTCCACTGTGTGGGAAAAATGCTTAAACTCTGTACATTCACCTATACTTGGATCCTATACCACTGAAGTCAATAGGAGCTTTAACATGGACTCCAAATGGGTGAAGGATCAGGCCACTAAGTAGTGAACCTGGCAGATTGTGCCATTGGCAGGAGGGAGGCTTCTGCATGTGGAGGGTGTAGAGGGGGCACGCTACAAGCCTGGAATAGTGCAAGGTAACACTGGGAAAGCAGGTTCCAAGTCTTTGGATCTGTATCCGGGTGGTCTCCTGCTCTTGCCCTGAAGGGCTTAAAACAGCCCAGGAGAGGGCTGTGGCTGTGGCAAGAAACCTGGGCTGATTAGGGAAAGTAGACTCAGCTGTGGCTATGCCCCAATCAGTCCCAGCTGGTCCCTATAAGAGGCTGTGAACCAGAAGCCCAAACAAACTCTCTCTCTCTGCCTGTAGAGGGAGATGGGCCTGGCTGCAGGGAGCTGGACACAGGGTACCTGAATGAAGCAGGGCTGGCAAAAGACATGGAGTCGGGGAGCTCTAGCCTGGAAAGCCCCAGGCTGCGGCCTAGCACAAGGCCAACAGGAACTGGAGGTTGCAGAGGGCAGCCCAGGGGTAGGCCAAGGCAACAGGTCCAAATCCAACCTTGCCAGTGATGAGTAGGCTGATACTGCAGTCTGCCCCAGGGCACAGGGGACTAGATGATGACTGGCAGTAGCCATATACTGAGGCAATGTGGGGATAGTGGGTGGGGGTTCCCTGGGGAGGGGAGACCCTAAGACTGAGGGGTTACTGCCAGGGGCAGCACCCCAGGTAACAGGGCACTGGGGTCCAGGGAGGGACACAGGGGCCAGAGAACAGGTGGATCACCAGCCTACAGAGGGAGCTCTGGAGATGAATCAAGCTAATTCCCAGAAGTCACCAGCAGGAGGCACCGCAGGTGTGAGTCTGCTTCTCTGCAGGATCCCAATGCTTTTGCACAGTAGTTCTGTCTCTGTGCTATGCCATATCATAACAGCATGGCTCCCTCAAGAGAGATGTTGCCATTGGCTCCCGCACTATGGCTATTCACACACTATATCTTTCTCCAAGGGGAGCAGGCAGAGTGCATCTGTAAGAGAAGCATTAACTTTTGCATGGGTTTCTTCTGGGACATCCACCATTTTTTGAGGGGATCTTTCCCTGGCACCCCTTCCCATCAGAAAACACCCAAAGCCAGCTTGATGGTATGAACATGAAGGGGCTATGGTAAGCTCATAGAGAGCAGGAAGCATGCTACATAGCTGTTATTCCCCCTTCCATGTATTTTTTCACATCTTTGCTCCCTGAAATGCACCACATGGGGAGTATTTGATTCTTAATTTTCAGTTGTTTTCTTTGTCTTATAAATAAACTATGAAAACAACAACATTGTTGCTTAGTAAAAATAAGTCAATATTGATAGTTCTCTAGAAACTAATTTTCATAACTGTCAAGTCTTGTTACATGTTTTCCTCATATCATAACAATTAAGTGTTAAAGGAAAAAATCATATGCAGTTTAAAAATGCACACAGTTTTTCTGAAGCAGAACATTAGAAATGGAGATATGACAATGTAGATATTTTTGACAGCTGGGATGGAGTTCACTTGTCAGATTGGTGCTGCCTACTGGCCATTTCAGGGATTAGCTCTCTTAGCCAGCATGCTGTGTCATGGTGGTGCCTCTCCTGCCACCTTCTCCACTTGCAGACCCATCTTAGCCCAGGAACCACTGTCTTTCATGACTCAGCCATGTCACTACCCATGTTTCCTCCCCCCCTGCACCAATAGCAGTGTGCGTGTGTGTGTGTGGGGGGGGGAGTAGGAGAAAGTATCTCCCAGTTCTATAGTTCAGCCACTTTCCCAGTGGTGAGGCACTCCCAATCCTGGCCCAGGGACCCTGTAGCTAGCAACTTCCTGCTGCCTCTCCTTAACTTCTCTGCCAGAACTGCTTCAATTCCCTGGGCCACTTCCTCACAGCCGAAGCACCTTCTTTGCCCTCTTCTCAGGGCCTCCAGCAGCACATCTGAGCAGCCAGCCAGGAGCTCCCTCTTGTCTCCTGGTCCCTGCCAGCAATGGCTTTATCCAAGGTATAACTTCCGGCAGCCTACTAAGAACACAGTCCTTTCTCCTTGAGTTCCTTGCAGCAACAGACCTTGCTCTGCCCTGCAACTCCCTTTTATGTGACCCTGCTGGGCCCTGATTGGTTGCTCTGTGCAGCCTCTATCTGACTGCTCCCTGCACAGCCTCCTTAGGCTGCTTTTAACCCCCTTTCTGGTATAGGGTGAACATCCCATCACAACAACATTAGGTCTTTCTTTCCCTACTGATCAGGAAAGATCACTTCATCTTCACAGATCTCAGAGACTGAGGGTTTGTCTATATCTAAAATTAAGGTCAACTTAGCTTCATCGCTCAGGGCTGGGAAAAATTTTGTGCCCTGCGTGATGTAGTTAGGTTGACCCATCTCCCACTGTAGATGCAGGTAGGTTGATGGAAGAATTCTTCCATTAACCTAGCTACCACCTCTCGGAGAGGTGGATTACCTACACCGATGGAAAAACTCCTTCCATCGATTACAGGGAGTCTCTACAGCACTATGGCAGCGGCAGCTGTGCCTCTGGCTCCTGTAGTCTAGACATATCCTGAGGGTCAGATCATCAGCTCATATAAATTGGTATAGCTCATGTAGGGCTGTTAAGACGAGGTGATCTTTCAATGGATGTTTTTTTTACTTCAGTAGATTTATTCTGATTTACCTCCAGTGAGAGTCTTGCCCAGTGTTTAAGACTACTAGGCTGCTTTGACTTTACACCTGTCAGGGATTGTCTAGATTAGGGGTTGGCAACCTCTGGCACGTGGGCGGGCCGGCTAGTTTGTTTACCTGCCACATCGGCAGGTTTGGCCAGTCGCGGCTCCCACTGGCTGCAGTTCGCTGTCCCAGGCCAATGGGGGCGGCGGGAAGTGCCGTGGGCTGAGGGACTTACTGGCTGCGGCTTCCCGCTGCCCCCATTAAGAACAGCAGCAGCTGTGGGCCAAAATCAGTGGTGATTTGCACCCTATGGAAGTATGGCTTATTCTCGGATTTGAATTTAGTGAACCATAAATTTTTTGGATGGTTGTTGTGGTTATAATCTCCTTCTATTGATATCATATCATGTATTGAAATTATGCCTTTCCTTAAAAAATGCTTCTAGTTCTAGTTCCCCACATACTCCCTCCTGTGTCAACAGTCATTTGGAAAAGTCTGGTGAAGTGGATAAAACACAATAAAATATCCATCTCTGTAAGAGTCAGCTAAGCATTTTAAAATTACAGAGGGGAAGTTTCAATATTGGGAAAGATTTATCACTGTTAGAAAGCAAAGAAGATAAGAATTATTTTTAATTTTAAATATGTGAAAATTGGGCTAAATTTATCCCTGAGGTGATATGTACCCAGTTTCAATATGGGGATGGTTGAAATTCCCTATTATTATTGAATTTTTTATTTTAATAGCCTCTCTAATCTCCTTGAGCTTTTCATAGTCACTATCACCATCCTGGGCAGGTGGTATCCCTACTACTATATTCTTATTATTCGAGCATGGAATTACTATTCATAGAGATTCGATGGTACAGTTTGGTCCATTTAAGGTTTTTACTTCATTTGATTCTATGCTTTCTTTCACATATAGTGCCACTCCCACACTAGAATGACCTGTTCTATCCTTCTGATATATTTTGTACCCTGGTATTACTGTAGCCCATTAATTACACTGGTCTACAATTTTTGAGAAGTCGTCTGCTTCAGAGATAAAATGTGATATTTATATGTATTTTGATGTGCTGAATTCAAATATGACAATTAAAACAACTGATTGGCTACTGTTTCTAAGATATTTAAGTTTTTACATTTTATGTCTATGTATATTGTGTAGATAGTAGAGTTTTAATCATAAATTGTAAACCTAGGTCTTTTCATGTGTTCATGGTTGCTTTACACCTGTCCTGTTTATGTAACACTTTAAATATCAGCAAAAGGGTTCTATAAATAAAATGTATTATGAAACAAAATGCAAAAAACTATTATGTACATAGCTTAGTCCTATTCAGTGTCTACTCAGCGCTTCTTGGGTTGTCTCTTGTATTCATTCAATGGAGCATCTCTTGTCACTGTCCAGCAATAGTCTGCAAGCATTTATGGGCTCCATTTGCCCTGATAGCCTGCCAGGAGATTCCACTGCTGTAGTCTGGAGCCCAACAGTTCTGCCTTACTCTTGGGTAGTTCCAAATCCCTGACAAGGTCATTCAGTTCACCTTGTGTTATGAGGTGTGGTTCAGAGGGGGAGGATAGGAGAAAATGTGGCATTGATGGTTCAGGACCAGAAGTTTCAACCTCTTCCTCTTCCTCGTCTAACTCAAGTGAGAATGATTCTGGTGCATCAGGAACCGGCAGTCCTTCTCCGTGGGGTACTGGGCGTATAGCTGATGGAATGTTTGGATAATACACAGTCCACTTTTTCTTCTTTGACAGACTTTTCCCAACTGGAGGCACCATGCAGAAGTAACAATTGCTGGTATGATCTGTTGGCTCTCTCCAAATCATTGGTACTGCAAAAGGCATAGATTTCCTTTTCCTGTTCAACCACTAGTGAAGATTTGTTGCACAAGTGTTGCAGCACATGTGTGGGGCCCACCTCTTGTCCTGATCTCCAATTTTGTAGCCAAAATAAAGGTGATAGGCTTTCTTAACCATAGTGGATAGACTACGCTTTTGTGATGCAAAAGTCACTTCACCACAAACATAGCAGAAGTTATCTGCACTGTTCACACAAGTACGAGGCATCTCTGCTCACTTTGGCTAAACAGAAATGTGTCCCTTTGCAAAACCAAACACTGACAAATAAGAGAGCACTGACACTGTATGATTTCTAGAGCTGATATAGGGCAATTTGTTCAGCAGAGTGATGTAAGCTTCATTATGATTGCATCATCCATGACATCTAGGAATAACATGATGCAATTCAAATCATGTATGACGCAATACCAGCTTCAGATTGCATCATTCATTGTTTTGCCTCAAAAGCAAGTACTGTCCAAACCCAGTCATAGATTTATTCAAAGATCCAGTCAAAGATGTATTTTAATCATTTCTGGTTTAAATTGAGATCCCTTCCCTTTATAACTCACTTATCCTCCGCCATTCCCAAGTCAAGGGTTGTATATACTGACCCAATAGCGTATCTTGAAAACTAGAGCCAATCAACAATTTTAAGCATCATTTTCGTTCTCAGTGACCCAGGATTAGTAAAGTTGGACTACATTTATTTCAGAAGCATTTTGGCTGTAGAGCAGTGTTATCCTTATTCTACCAAGTTTCTGTGATACCTATTCTATCAATATCTTCATTTAATACAAGGCACTCTAGTTCACCCATCTTATTATTTAGACTTCTAGCATTGATATATAAGCACTTTAACAACTTGTCACTTTTTAGCTGTCTCCCATTACATGATGTTGAATGAGATGTTGTTAGTTTAACTTCTGTGCCAGGGAAGATAATGGAGCAGGTAATCAAAGAAATCATCTGCAAACACTTGGAAGGTGGTAAGGTGATAGGGAATAGCCAGCACGGATTTGTAAAGAACAAATCGTGTCAAACTAATCTGATAGCGTTCTTTGATAGAATAACGAGCCTTGTGGATAAGGGAGAAGCGGTGGATGTGATATACCTAGACTTTAGTAAGGCATTTGATACAGTCTCTCATGATATTCTTATAGATAAGCTAGGAAAGTACAATTTAGATGGGGCTACTATAAGGTGGGTGCATAACTGGCTGGATAACCGTACTCAGAGAGTAGTTGTTAATGGCTCCCAATCCTGCTGGAAAGGTATAACAAGTGGGGTTCCACAGGGTTCTGTTTTGGGACCGGTTCTGTTCAATATCTTCATCAACGATTTAGATGTTGGCATAGAAAGTACGCTTATTAAGTTTGCGGACGATACCAAACTGGGAGGGATTGCAACTGCTTTGGAGGACAGGGTCAAAATTCAAAATGATCTGGACAAATTGGAGAAATGGTCTGAGGTAAACAGGATGAAGTTCAATAAAGATAAATGCAAAGTGCTCCACTTAGGAAGGAACAATCAGTTTCACACATACAGAATGGGAAGAGACTGTCTAGGAAGGAGTATGGCAGAAAGAGATCTAGGGGTCATAGTGGACCACAAGCTTAATATGAGTCAACAGTGTGATACTGTTGCAAAAAAAGCAAACATGATTCTGGGATGCATTAACAGGTGTGTTGTAAACAAGACACGAGAAGTCATTCTTCCGCTTTACTCTGCGCTGGTTAGGCCTCAACTGGAGTATTGTGTCCAGTTCTGGGCACCGCATTTCAAGAAAGATGTGGAGAAATTGGAGAGGGTCCAGAGAAGAGCAACAAGAATGATTAAAGGTCTTGAGAACATGACCTATGAAGGAAGGCTGAAGGAATTGGGTTTGTTTAGTTTGGAAAAGAGAAGACTGAGAGGGGACATGATAGCAGTTTTCAGGTATCTAAAAGGGTGTCATCAGGAGGAGGAAGAAAACTTGTTCACCTTAGCCTCCAATGATAGAACAAGAAACAATGGGCTTAAACTGCAGCAAGGGAGATTTAGGTTGGACATTAGGAAAAAGTTCCTAACTGTCAGGGTAGTTAAACACTGGAATAGATTGCCTAGGGAAGTTGTGGAATCTCCATCTCTGGAGATATTTAAGAGTAGGTTAGATAAATGTCTATCAGGGATGTTCTAGACAGTATTTGGTCCTGCCATGAGGGCAGGGGACTGGACTCGATGACCTCTCGAGGTCCCTTCCAGTCCTAGAGTCTATGAGACTTTTTTTCATTTGACTTTTTCTTGTCAGAGCCTACCTGTATTTTATCATCTTCCATACTCTCCTCCTTACTAGGACATAGAGAATCTCCATTAGTAGATCCTCCCTTAAGGGATGTCTCTGTCTGAACCACGTGCTCCTCCACACTGTTGGCTCTATGACCTTTTTAATTTTAAGTGCCAGCAATCTGCTTCCATTTTGGTTTAGATGGAGCCCATCCTTCCTCTATAGGCTCCCCCTTTCCCAAAAGTTTCCCCAGATCCTAATAAATCTAAACCCCTCCTTCCTACACCATCATCTGATCCATGCACTGAGATCCTGCAGTTCTGCCTCTCTAACTGGCCCTGCGTGTGGAACTGGAAACATTTCAGAGAATGCTACCATGGAGGTCCTGGACTTCAATCTCTTACCTTGCAATCTAGATTTGGCCTCCAGGATCTCTCTCCTATCCTTCCCTATGTCATTGGTACCTACATATACAACGATCACCGGCTCCTCCTCAGCACTACACATAAGTCTATGTAGATGTCTCAAGAGATCCACAACCTTTGCACCGGCAGGCAAGTCACCATGCAGTTCTCCTGGTCATCACAAACCCAGCTATCTATGTTTCTAATGATCGAATCGTCCATTACTAATACCTGTGTCTTCCTAATAACTGGAGTTCCCTCCCCGAGAGAGGTATCCTCAGTGCGAGAGGATACTACATCATCTGGAAGGAACGTCGAGTGAATCTGATCCTTATGGCAATGAGCTCAGAACAGCCTAATTACACAAAATGTATTTTTCTGCATGATTATTCTTTATTTGAAACTGTATATTGCCCATGTTGACTGCAAGGGATGAACATGCTAGGAGAGGAAAAAAATATTTTCTAGAATAGTAGACAAAATAAATGTTAGAGAAAAAAACTGATAGAAAACATCCAGAATATCCACGTAATCATTCTATATGTATTTTGAAAGTTCCAAGTACAATCTAAAAGACTCTGAAATATCTTCATTTTAGAAAATGGTTAAGAATTAAGATGTAATTATGAAGTATTAAATTTATTAGCATGAAAATAGATATAAAATAGAATTTAGAATTGATTTGATAGTAATAGAATTTCATTCATAAAAATCCAAGAAAAGAACTAAGTTTTTGTCTCATTTGATGCTTAATAATTAACTAGTCTCTGAAGTGAATGCAAATGAGATACTGTTTTTTTCATCAATAAGATGGCAATCACAAGGTGAAAATATTATTCTTTCCTAGAATAAAACCAAAAATTAACATAATCCCTGATTACAACTACATGCTTATTGGTTAAGGAACGTTTTATGTTTTTTCTTAGTAATAAAGTTACATTATTGATAGCCTTTGGTTTCTGGTGCAGAAGGGCTCATTTGGGCAAGTGCTTTGGAGGATAGGCTAAAAATTCAAAATGATCTGGACAAACTGGAGAAATGGTCTGAAGTAAATAGGATGAAATTCAGTAAGGACAGATGCAAAGTATTCTACTCAAAAAGGAACAATCAGTTGCACGTATACAAAATGGGGAATGACTACCTAGGAAGAAGTACTGTAGAAAAGGATCTGGGGATCATAGTGCATCACAAGCTAGATATGAGTCAACAGTGTAACACTGTTACAAAAAAAGCAAACATCATTCTGGGAGGTATTATCAGGAGTGTTGTAAGCAAGACACAAGAAGTAATTCTTCTGCTCTACTCTGCGCTGATTAGGCCTCGACTGGAGTATTGTGTCCAGTTCTGGGCACCACATTTCAGGAAAGATATGGAGTAATTGGAGAAAGTCCACAGAAGAGCAACAAAAATGATTAAAGGTCTAGAAAACATGGCCTATGAGGGACGATTTAAAAAACTGGGTTTGTGTAGTCTGGAGAAGAGAAGACTGACAGGTAACATGATAACAGTTTTCAAGTGCATACGAGAAGGAGGGATAAAAATTCCTGTCATTAACCTCTGAGGATAGGACAAGAAGCAGTGGGTTGAAATTGCAGCAAGGGCAGGTTAGGTTGGACATTAGGAAGTAACGGTAGTTATGCACTAAAATAAATTGCCTAGGGAGGTTGTGGAATCTCTGGAGTTGGATTTTTTTTTTTTTAAGAGCAGGTTAGAAAAACACCTGTCAGGGATTGTCTAGATTAGGAGTCGGCAACCTTTGGCACGGGGGCGGGCTGGCCAGTTTGTTTACCTGCTGCATCGACAGTTTTGGCCAATCGCAGCTCCCACTGGCTGTGGTTCGCTGTCCCAGGCCAATGTGGGTGGTGGGAAGCACCGTGGGCTGAGGGACGTACTGGCCGCGGCTTCCCGCTGCCTCCATTGGCCTGGGACGGCGAACCGCGGCCAGTAGGAGCCACGATTGGACGAACCTGCTGACGCGGCAGGCAAACATACTGGCCCGGCCTGCCAGGGTGCTTACCCTGGCGAGCTGCGTGCCAGAGGTTGCCGACCCCTGGTCTAGATAATACTTAGTCCTGCCTTGAGTGCAGGGGCTTGGACTAGAAGACCTCTTGAAGTCTGTTCCAGTCCTATGATTTTTAGAATATGTATTTTTAGAGTATATATGTTAATAGCTTCATCAGTGGTCTGACAGAGAGGCAAACAGCACATTATGGCCCTGATTCAGCAAAACAATTAATTTTAAGCACCAGGTACACCATGGAAGTCAATTTGTAAATTAGATTAAATTGAGATGTATTGAATATAGTAGTGAGGACAGTTTAAGGACCTACAGTGACGAGCAATATGGCAGAAAATAAAAGGAAAGTTGTACTAGTCACATGCATACTAATTTATCTGGGAAAAAATAATCTAAAATACAGATATTTAATAGGGGAAGGTAACTGAGAAAGCAGTAATGCCAGAAGAAACAGGATGATAGTAAACAGCTGATTACCCTTATGAGGATGCAGTGCAATTTGGCACAACAAAAAAGATGTTCACAAATTGGAGAGAATACAGAGAAGGGCAACAATAATATCTCAGAGCTGCATGGATTGATTAATTAGGATCAAAACAACTGAATATATATAGCTTGGTTAACTGAAACTAAGGGAGAGAAGACATGGTAACCGTTTATAAGCATTTGAGGAGTATAAAGACCGAAAAGGGGTTGTGTGATAGGTTTGCTGACTGTAATAATTTATAAATACTGTATCTTGACCTTATTAGGATATTTACTGTATGATCTGTTGGATTAAATCAACAGAGCTGTTGGGGAAACAGGAAGGCAACACAATGACTTGAGATAAGAAGGCCTTCAACAATTCTTGGGGGATTGATACAAGACAATGGGAGAGAAGTTGGTTGGAAGTTTCAGTGTCGGGGAAGTTAAATTTACCAGGGTCTTCATTTTAAGAATGGTAAGGCCTAAGGTAAGGTAGAGATACATTTAGATCTTCTGTTGTTTTTAAAATCCTTTTTCTTGTATGTTATGCGTTGTTCCCACAGTTCAGATTAAATAATACTTTGTTCTGAGAAGGCTGTCTGGTCACTGTATTCACTATTGGTCACAGCTCCCAAAGGACAGAGCTGCAGGTGTGGAACCTAGTTAGACCTGTTGGGGGTAAGCACGGTTGATACACAGGGTGCTCTAGCCCTGGACCTGGTCTAAGAGTGGGAGAATCGCAGGATTCCACCTCAAAGAAGGTAAAGGCATGAGGGCTGAGACCCGAGGGAATGCACTCAGAGAAATCAGAGAGAGAGAGGGTCAGAGGTGCAGCTAGCCCTGTAACCATGGCAGATTGTTTAGCAGAGTATCAGGACATATAACTAGGAGGCTCTTGAACTCTTGGTTGTAAAACTGTTTTGGAGGCTTCTGTGGCAGATCGGCCTTTCTGCCAAACAGGGGTGGGCTGCTTGTGCTTAGGAATGAATCTCTTAATGATCTCCTTTAGTTTAAATCCAAGTCAGAATGTAAATAACAGACAACACTGAAAAACCTCCTATTACTTTGAACAAAGATAGAGAGAGACCATGAAAACAGCAGCAAAGCTTACACAAATGAATGTAGCACCACTGTGACAGAGGCTCATTGGTGCCAATGGGCAAAGGGTTCACTGTTCTTTACGAGCAAATATTGTCTCAGACCTGCCAAACTCACTATAACTAATGCGTCACTTCCTTGGCATTTATCCATGAAGGGTAGCATGTAAGGTCTCCAAAATGAAAGTTTTGTAACTTACTGATACTGAGAATCATTGCAAGATGTGTTTACTGGTAATAGTTAAGGAACAATTTAACTATATTGAAAACTATGCCTTATGGTCTTAGAATAAAAGTTTGTCATCAAGCAATCATATGTCTCAGTGATGGCCTGTCCAAATGGGAAGGAGTTGTCACTCCTACCTGGTCAGCCGGTGATGTAATGCAAGGGTCAACTGTCTGCTGTTGCCCCATTCCAGAACTGAAAATGGAAAGCGAAGACAACTGCAAACAATCAAAACTAATTGGAGGTAAAAAGGAACATTAGAACAGACAGGAGATCACCCTGTCCATGAATAAAGACAGAAGACAAATTTGATATATCGCAGGGTGGAGAAAGTCACTCTCCATCCATTCACTGAGGAGACATCCTGTTGAGCTGAGAGGTGTTTCATAAAAGAGTGGATCCTGATTCCTGGGTGCCAATCAGCTCTGCAAGAGATTGAAGTTGGGGGAAGGGGGAACATACTTTGTTAGATAGGCTAGGCAACTATTAATAAATGTATGTCCTAATTTGCATTTTATTGTTTTGTATTGTAACCATTTCTTTCCATCACTATCTCTTGTTTCTAATGGAACCTCTATTCTATCTGAAATAAAGTTTTTGCTTCATTGTAAGTGCTTACAAGTGTGATGTTATCATAACCTTAGTCCCAGATTTGGACCTTAGCGTCCAAAATATGGGGGTTAGCATGAAAACCTCCAAGCTTAGTTACCAGCTTGGACCTGGTACTTGCTGCCACCACCCAAAAAATTAGAGTGTTTTGGGGCACTCTGGTCCCTCTGAAAAAACCTTCCCTGGGGACCCCAAGACCCAAATCCCTTGAGTCTCACAACAAAGGGAAATAATCCTTTTTCCCTTCCCCCCTCCAGGTGCTCCTGGAGAGATACACAGACACAAGCTCTGTGAAACTACACAGAGTGACTCCCCCTCTCTGTTTCCAGTCCTGGAAACAAAAAAAGTACTTTCCTATTCCCCCAGAGGGAATGCAAAATCAGGCTAGCAAATCCAACACACAGATCTCCCCGCTTCTTCCTCCCACCAATTCCCTGGTGAGTACAGACTCAATTTCCCTGAAGTAAAGAAAGAACTCCAACAGGTCTTAAAAGAAAGCTTTATATAAAAAGAAAGAAAAATACATACAAATGTTCTCTCTGTATTAAGATGATACAATACAGGGTCAATTGCTTAAAAGAATATTGAATAAACAGCCTTATTCAAAAAGAATACAAATCAAAGCACTCCAGCACTTATATTCATGCAAATACCAAAGAAGAGAAACCATAGAACTTACTATCTGATCTCTTTGTCCTTACACTTAGAAACAGAAGACTAGAAAGTAGAAACTACTTCTCCAAAGCTCAGAGAAAGCAGGAAGACAGACCAAAGACTCAGACACAACCTTCCCTCAACCCAGAGTTGAAAAAATCCGGTTTCCTGATTGGTCCTCTGGTCAGGTGCTTCAGGTGAAAGAGACATTAACCCTTAGCTATCTGTTTATGACAGATGTGTTACGCAGGAACAATGATTTAATGTTAAACTCGGGGGAACAGTGCTCCTTTGGGAGCAGAGGATCTGGGATTTCTGAGAGTAGCCAGTACCAAGGGCTGAATATTACAGGGAAATGCTTCAAGGGGATTCAGGGACTGAGGAGCACCTCTTGTTAACCTGCAAGGCAAAGACAGGGCTGGCAGAGCCCAGAAGAGCGTGCTTGAGTGACTTTAAAGCTGGTGGTATTAAGCAGCTAACCTCCAGCCACCACAGGCAAGACTCATGGAGGCAGAGGGTAACAAGGTGAATTCTTTAGTTCCCTGAGAACCATCACACCCTCTTAAGGCTGATTCCCCACTCTGGCACTTTGAGTGCAGAAGATGAGGGCCCACGAGGAATCTAAAAATTAATACTGGCCACTCCAGGCTTGTATTAAACTCCCAAGGTTACAGCTTTTCTCTGACTGTGGATGGGTAGATGCTGCCACTACCCAAGTGCAAAACCCCTTTGAGAACCCAGGCAGGTGCACTTGGGAATTCCTTCCTTAGAGGTACCCTGAAGCCCTTTCACCCCCCTCCAGGGAAGAGCTGAGAAAGGGGGAAAAAAAAGAAAACTAGCTGTTGCCACCAGCTAATTAAACAAGATGTGCACAAACCTCTTAGGACACAAAAAATCCAATCCTGATCTTAAAGGTAAATTTTATTAAAAAGAAAATACATCTGGAATCTCAGGCTATTGCTAGATTTTTTTTTAAACTACTTACAAGGATTAGCATCAAGAATAATTTTTTTGAGGTCTAGTTTAAAGGTTACAAGCAAAACAAAAGCATTTGGGGTTAGCACAGAGGAATCCAGAAGCCATAAAGAGATAAACCTAATCATGTATTCCTAGACAATTCCTGATCTACTTATGTATTTGGGGTTTCAAACGAGTAGTTTCTAGGTGTGATCTGGTGATTTTTCATACCTGGCTCAAGCTCTTATAGTATAGCGTCTCTCTCCCTTCTCTCCAGGAGAACAATACAGACAGACAAAAGGGGAGTCTTGTTTCAACTGTAAAAAGTTCTAGCCTTCCCATTAGCTCTTTTGGCCAGGTGCCTACTCACTTCCTTTTACCTATGCATGCAGTGAGACTTTTTAACCCTTTACAGGTAAAGCAAATAGAGAACAGCTACTAAAAGGGATTTTATAGCTACTGGCTGGGTCCATAAAAGGGAGCTCCCCGCCACCCTTCATTTATCACACACCCACTTCCAGAATTCCTGTTTTAAAACTGTTTTCAGGTTCCCAAACAGAATACAGTGTTTCTGAGTGACTCAACTGGATTTTTATCTGTTTAGGAGGAGTTAACAGATGTGTGACTGAGCTGTCAATCAACATCCCTCTCCTCCCCCAAGATGTTGTTTCATTCCACATCTTTGGACGTGGAAACAGCATACCTGCAGATTTAGGAAACTAGTCCACACTATGCATTTAAACCGAATTTATTAGCGTTAAACCGATTTAACCCTGCACCCATCCACACAACGAGGCCCTTAATATCGATATAAAGGGCTCTTTAAACCAGTTTCTGTACTCCTCCCCGACAAGAGGATTAGGGCTGAAATTGGTATTGCCATGTCGGATTAGGGTTAGTGTGGCTGCAAATCGATGGTATTGGCCTCCGGGCAGTATCCCACAGTGCACCATTGTGACCACTCTGGAAAGCAATCTGAATTCGGATGCACTGGCCAGGTAGACAGGAAAAGCCCTGCAAACTTTTGAATTGCGTTTCCTGTTTTCCTAGTGTGGAGCTCTGATCAGCACGGGTGGTGATGCAGTCCCAAATCCAAAAAGAGCTCCAGCATGGACTGTACGGGAGATACTGGATCTGATCGCTGTATGGGGAGACAAATCTGTTCTATTACAGAAGACGAAATGCCAAAGCATTTGAAAAAAAATCTCCAGGCTATGTTACAGAGTCCACAGCACAGTGTTGTGTAACAAGCGTAATGGAAAGCCAAAGAATCAAATGGATGCTCATGGAGGGAGGGAGGGGGGACTGAGGACTCCAGCTATCCCACAGTCCCCGAAAAGTATTTGCATTCTTGGCTGAGCTCCCAATGCCTGTAGGGTCAAACACATTGTCCGGGGTGGTTCAAGGTATATCTCATCAATTTACCCCCCCTCTCCTCCCCCCGTGAAAGAAAAGGGAAAAAAATCGTTTCTTGACTTTTTTATATGTCACCCTACTGCTAGTAGATCGGGTGCTGTGGCACTGAACAGCAGCATCCTCTCCCCTCCCCTCCCCGTTGGCAGACGGTACAGTACAAAAGGACTGATAGCCGTCCTTGTCATCATCCCGTGAGTGCTCCTGTCTGTCCTCAGGTGAGGTCGGCCGGGGGCGCCTGGGTAAAAATAGGAATGACTCCCATTTATTCCCGGCAGATGGTACAGAACGGCTGGTAACGGTCCTCATCATAGCAACTGGGGGCTGAGCTCCATCAGCCCCCCCCCTTTCATGTCTAAAGAAAAGATTCTGTACTGCCTGGACTATCATAGCAGCGGGATGCTGGGCTCCTCTCCCCCCACCCCCCACCGTTTAATGTCCTGCCTGGACTATCATAGCAGCTGGAGGCTGCCTCCCCCTCATTTTATCTCACTAAAAACTCAGTGTTTCTTATTCCTGCATTCTTTATTACTTCATCGCACAAATGGGGGGATACTGCCACGGTAGCCCAGGAGGGTTGGAGGAGAAGGGAAGCAACGGGTGGGGTTGTTGCAGGGGCATCCCCTAGAATGGCATGCAGCTCATCATTTCTGTGGGATGTCTGGGGCTCTGACACTGAGCGGCTGTGCTCTCTGGTTCTCTGATGCACTGGCTCTCTAGTACACTTGCCCCATATTCTAGGCAAGACTGATTCTATTTTTAGATAAAACATAAAGGAGGGAATGACCCAGGGAGTCATTCCCATTTTTGTCTTTGCGCCCCCAGCCGACCTCAGCGAGGCCAGCCAGGAGTACCCATAACAGTAGCAGACGGTACAGAACGACTGATAATCGTCATCTAATCGCCAATTTACAATGGCACAGCAGACGGTACAGAACAACTGGTAACCGTCTCTGCTACCTTGGAAAGGCAAATGAATGCTGCTGTGTAGCACTGCAGTACCGCCTCTGTCAGCGGCATCCAGTACACATACGGTGACAATGACAAAAGGCAAAACGGGCTCCATGGTTGCCATGCTATGGCATTTGCCAGGGCAATCCAGGGAAAAAGGGCGCGAAATGATTATCTGCTGTTGCTTTCTCGGAGGAAGGAATGAGTGACGACATTTACCCAGAATCACCCATGACACTGTTTTTGCACCATCATTGTCATAAACAGCTAGCTAAGGGTTAATGTCTCTTTCACCTGAAGCACCTGACCAGAGGACCAATCAGGAAACCGGATTTTTTCAACTTTGGGTGGAGGGAATTGTGTCTCTGTGTCTTTGTTTTCCGTCTGCCTGCCTCTCTGAGCTTTGGAGAAGTAGCTCTACTTTCTAGTCTTCTGTTTCTAAGTGTAAGGACAAAGAGATCAGATAGTAAGTTCTATGGTTTTCTTTTCTTTGGTATTTGCATGAATATAAGTGCTGGAGTGCTTTGATTTGTATTCTTTTTGAATAAGGCTGTTTATTCAATATTCTTTTAAGCAATTGCCCTGTGTTGTATCATCTATACAGAGAGAACATTTGTACTTATTTTTCTTTCTTTTTATATAAAGCTTTCTTTTAAGACCTGTTGGAGTTTTTCTTTACTTCAGGGAAATTGAGTCTGTACTCACCAGGGAATTGGTGGGAGGAAGGAATCGGGGAGAGTTGTGTGTTGGATTGCTAGCCTGACTTTGCATTCCCTCTGGGGGAATAGGAAAGTACTTTTTGTTTCCAGGACTGGAAGCAGAGAGGGGGAGTCACTCTGTTTGGATTCACAGAGCTTGTGTCTGTGTATCTCTCCAGGAGCACCTGGAGGGGGGAAGGGAAAAAGGATTATTTCCCTTTGTTGTGAGACTCAAGGGATTTGGGTCTTGGGGTCCCCAGGGAAGGTTTTTCAGGGGGACCAGAGTGCCCCAAAACACTCTAATTTTTTGGGTGGTGGCAGCAGGTACCAGGTCCAAGCTGGTAACTAAGCTTGGAGGTTTTCATGCTAACCCCCATATTTTGGACGCTAAGGTCCAAATCTGGGACTAAGGTTATTACATAGTAGCAGCGGTGGGATATAGACAGAATCCAGAAGCCAGTAGGAATATTATATTTTTCTTTTCTCTGCTAAGGGCTTTTTAGCAGAGAGAAACAGTTTGGTTTTAAAAGGGAACCAGAGAGAAATTTTTTTTTTTTCTCTGCTCTCTCTGGCAGTTTGTGGCTTGCATGTTAAGCAGAAGTCGTTAAGGACTATTAACAGTCTTTTGTCACACAATAGCACTCCCATTGAGAGTCATACCAGCACTATATGAATGCAAATAAAGTGGTTTTTCAGGTTTACTTGACATTGAAGATTAGCTAAAGGCACTGTTGCTAGGCAGACTTCAGGAGGCAACAGAGAACCTGCAGTTCAGAAGATAAACACCGGAGGGCACCCCAACACAAGAAAACAGGAACCATGTCTACCAAGACAAAAATGGAGGCTGAGGAACAAATCATAGAAGCTGAACACAGGCGAGAGATGGAAAAACACAAACAGCAACTGGAAATAAAACAAAAAGAGATGGAGATGAAAGAAAGAGAAGAACAGATCAAAGAGGCAGCCTACCAAAGAGAACAGGCAGCCTACCAAAGAGAACAGGCAGCCAAAGAGGCAGCCAAGGAGGCAGCACACAAAAGAAAACTAGAAGAAGAAGAGGTGGCCCACCGCCGAGAAATGGAAAAACAACAAAAAGAGAATGAAGAGAAGGAAAAACAGAGAAAACATGAACTGGAGTTGGCAAAAGCTGGGCTGCCTGTGCCAGCCAACCCTAACAACCCGGCGCCAAATATTGCTCCACAGCACAGGAGATTTCCCACCTACAAGGCAGGTGATGACACCGAGGCCTTCTTGGAAAATTTTGAAAGAGCCTGTCTTGGGTACAGCATTCCCGAAGACCAGTACATGGTAGAATTGAGGTCACAGCTCAGTGGACCTTTAGCAGAGGTGGCAGCTGAAATGCCTAAGCACCAAATGAATGACTATAAACTTTTCCTAACCAAGGCCAGATACAGGATGGGGATAACCCCAGATCATGCCCGTCGGCGTTTCAGAAACCAAAAGTGGAAACCAGAGGAGTCATTTCCCAAACACGCCTACTGCATTGCAAAAAACTATGAGGCCTGGCTAACAGGAAACAACATTCAAACCTTGGAAGAACTGAACCTCCTCATACAAATGGAGCAGTTCTTGGATGGTGTTCCTGAAGACATCACACGGTACATACAAGATGGAAACCCCAAGAATATCGCTGAGGCGGGGGAGATTGGAGCCAAATGGATGGAACTGGCAGAAAGCAAGAAAGCTACTGTCAAGGGGAACGATTACCCCAGGGGGCACACAGACCATAAACCCTACAACCGAGGACAGCCAAAGACCCCACATACCACCCAAGTAAAGCCACAGATACCCTACCCTTCAACCTCACCAGTCTCCAGTAACTCACCTCGGCCCAGTGACCCATCAGATGGAAGATGCTTTAAGTGTAATGAACTGGGACATATCAAGGCCAAGTGTCCCAAGAACACCATGCGAGTGCAATTCATTACACCACCATCACACCAAAGATCCCCAGGCCCGGATGCCTCTCAAATACCCTTGGAGCGAAGGGAAAATTTGAGAGTGGGCGGAAAGAAGGTTACTGCGTGGAGAGACACGGGGGCACAAGTGTCAGCTATCCACCAATCCTTCGTTGACCCCAAATTCATCAACCCAAAGGCCAAAGTTACAATTTACCCCTTCATGTCACAAGCTGTAGACTTGCCTACAGCTCAACTGCCTGTCCAGTACAAAGGCTGGTCAGGAATGTGGACTTTTGCAGTCTATGACAATTATCCTATCCCCATGCTACTGGGGGAAGACTTGGCCAACCAGGTGAGGCGGGCCAAGAGAGTGGGAATGGTTACATGTAGCCAAACCAGGCAAGCTTCCAGACCCATTTCTGTTCCTGAACCGTCCACAGAGGCCCCGTCTGTGTTACCAGAGACCCAGACAGAGGTAGTGGACCCGGATTCCATGCCTACCACTGAAACAGCCACAGCATCTCCAGTCCCAGGCCCGGAACTGGAACAGCAACCAGCACCAGCAAGTGCAACTACATCTTCAAACTCAACGCCAGAGGGCGCCAGCGAGCCAAAACTGGCAGAAGCACAAGACAGCCATACCCAAAAGGCTCAGCCAGAGCCTGAAATACCCTCAGGTGCACCAGCGGAGAGCGGTACACCAGCAACGGAAACAACCCCATCACCTACATCGCTTCCAGAGGGACCAAGCCCAAGTCCACAGTCTGAGGAAGAACTGGTGACCCCAGCCTCAAGGGAACAGTTGCAGGCTGAGCAGGAAGCGGATGACAACCTTCAGAAAGCTTGGGCGGCGGCACGGAGCACCCCACCGCCTCTCAGCTCTTCTAATCGATCCCGGTTTGTTATAGACCAAGGACTTTTATACAAGGAAATTCTTTCTGGTGGACACCGGGAAGAATGGCAGCCGCAAAAACAGTTGGTGGTTCCAACTAAGTACCGGGGGAAGCTCTTAAGCTTAGCCCATGATCATCCCAGTGGCCATGCTGGGGTGAACAGAACCAAGGACCGGTTGGGGAAGTCCTTCCACTGGGAGGGGATGGGCAAGGATGTTGCCAAGTATGTCCGGTCTTGTGAGGTATGCCAAAAAGTGGGAAAGCCTCAAGACCAGGTCAAGGCCCCTCTCCAGCCACTCCCCATAATTGAGGTCCCATTTCAGCGAGTAGCTGTGGATATTCTGGGTCCTTTCCCAAAAAAGACACCCAGAGGAAAGCAGTACGTACTGACTTTAGTGGACTTTGCTACCCGATGGCCGGAAGCAGTAGCTCTAGGCAACACCAGGGCTAACACTGTGTGCCTGGCCCTAACAGACATCTTTGCCAGAGTAGGTTGGCCCTCTGACATCCTTACAGATTCAGGGTCTAATTTCCTGGCAGGGACCATGGAAAAACTGTGGGAAACTCATGGGGTGAATCACTTGGTTGCCACCCCGTACCACCATCAAACCAATGGCCTGGTTGAAAGGTTCAGTGGAACTTTGGGGGCCATGATACGAAAATTCATCAACGAATTCTCCAATAATTGGGACCTAGTGTTGCAGCAGTTGCTGTTTGCCTACAGGGCTGTACCACATCCCAGTTTAGGGTTTTCACCATTTGAACTTGTGTATGGTCACGAGGTTAAGGGGCCATTACAGTTGGTGAAACAGCAATGGGAGGGGTTTACGCCTTCTCCAGGAACTAACATTCAGGACTTTGTAAGCAACCTACAAAGCACCCTCCGACAATCTTTAGCCCTTGCTAAAGAGAACCTAAAGGATGCTCAAGAAGAGCAAAAGGCCTGGTATGACAGACATGCCAGAGATCGGTCCTTCAAGGTAGGAGACCAGGTTATGGTCTTGAAGGCGCAACAGGCCCATAAGATGGAAGCATCATGGGAAGGGCCCTCATGGTCCAAGAGCGCCTGGGAGCTGTAAACTACCTCATAGCATTTCCCAATTCCTCGCTACAGCCTAAAGTGTACCATGTTAATTCTCTCAAGCCTTTCTATTCCAGAGACTTACAGGTTTGTCAGTTTACAGTCCAGGGAGAGGATGCTGAGTGGCCTGACGGTGTCTACTACGACGGGAAAAAAGACGGTGGCGTGGAAGAGGTGAACCTCTCAACCACCCTGGAACGTCTGCAGCGGCAACAAATCAAGGAGCTGTGCACTAGCTTCGCCCCATTGTTCTCAGCCACCCCAGGACGGACTGAACGGGCATACCACTCCATTGATACAGGTAATGCTCACCCAATCAGAACCCCACCCTACCGAGTGTCTCCTCATGCCCAAGCTGCTATAGAACGGGAGATCCAGAACATGCTACAGATGGGTATAATCCGCCCATCTTCCAGTGCATGGGCATCTCCAGTGGTTCTGGTACCCAAACCAGATGGGGAAATACGCTTTTGCGTGGACTACCGTAAGCTCAATGCTGTAACTCGTCCGGACAACTATCCAATGCCACGTACCGATGAGCTATTGGAAAAGTTGGGACGTGCCCAGTTCATCTCTACAATAGACTTAACCAAGGGGTACTGGCAAGTACCGCTAGATGAACCTGCCAAGGAAAGGTCAGCATTCGTCACCCATGCGGGGGTGTATGAATTCAATGTCCTTCCTTTCGGCCTTCGAAATGCACCCGCCACCTTCCAGAGGCTGGTAGATGGTCTACTAGCTGGACTGGGAGAATTTGCAGTTGCCTACCTCGATGATGTGGCCATTTTTTCAGACTCCTGGCCCGAACACCTACTACACCTGGAAAAGGTCTTTGAGCGCATCAGGCAGGCAGGACTAACTGTTAAGGCCAAAAAGTGTCAAATAGGCCAAAACAGAGTAACTTACCTGGGGCACCAGGTGGGTCGAGGAACCATAAACCCCCTACAGGCCAAGGTGGATGCTATCCAAAAGTGGCCTGTCCCAAAGTCAAAGAAGCAGGTCCAATCCTTCTTAGGCTTGGCCGGATACTACAGGCGATTTGTACCACACTACAGCCAAATCGCTGCCCCACTGACCGACCTGACCAAAAAGACCCAGCCAAATGCAGTTAAGTGGACTGATGAGTGTCAAAAGGCCTTTACCCAACTTAAGGCAACGCTCATGTCTGACCCTGTGCTCAGGGCCCCGGATTTTAACAAGCCATTCCTAGTAACCACGGATGCATCTGAGCGTGGTATAGGAGCAGTGCTCATGCAGGAAGCAACAGATCACAACTTCCATCCTGTCGTGTTTCTCAGCAAAAAACTGTCTGAGAGGGAAAGTCACTGGTCAGTCAGTGAAAAGGAATGCTATGCCATTGTGTACGCCCTGGAAAAGCTACGCCCATATGTTTGGGGACGGCGGTTCCAACTACAAACTGACCATGCTGCACTAAAGTGGCTTCATACTGCCAAGGGGAACAACAAGAAACTTCTTCGTTGGAGTTTAGCTCTCCAAGATTTTGATTTTGAAATTCAACACATCACAGGAGCTTCTAATAAAGTTGCTGATGCACTCTCCCGTGAGAGTTTCCCAGAATTCAGTAGTTAAAAAGTGTTCTTAAAATGTAGAAGTCTGTTAGTTATATACTTAGGAGTATAGGTAAAGGTGTATGTGTTGTATTAATCTGTTTATTTTCAAGTTCTAGAAGGAAATCGCCGCCAGTGAGATTCCCCACTGTCTGCAATTTGGGGGGCGTGTCATAAACAGCTAGCTAAGGGTTAATGTCTCTTTCACCTGAAGCACCTGACCAGAGGACCAATCAGGAAACCGGATTTTTTCAACTTTGGGTGGAGGGAATTGTGTCTCTGTGTCTTTGTTTTCCGTCTGCCTGCCTCTCTGAGCTTTGGAGAAGTAGCTCTACTTTCTAGTCTTCTGTTTCTAAGTGTAAGGACAAAGAGATCAGATAGTAAGTTCTATGGTTTTCTTTTCTTTGGTATTTGCATGAATATAAGTGCTGGAGTGCTTTGATTTGTATTCTTTTTGAATAAGGCTGTTTATTCAATATTCTTTTAAGCAATTGCCCTGTGTTGTATCATCTATACAGAGAGAACATTTGTACTTATTTTTCTTTCTTTTTATATAAAGCTTTCTTTTAAGACCTGTTGGAGTTTTTCTTTACTTCAGGGAAATTGAGTCTGTACTCACCAGGGAATTGGTGGGAGGAAGGAATCGGGGAGAGTTGTGTGTTGGATTGCTAGCCTGACTTTGCATTCCCTCTGGGGGAATAGGAAAGTACTTTTTGTTTCCAGGACTGGAAGCAGAGAGGGGGAGTCACTCTGTTTGGATTCACAGAGCTTGTGTCTGTGTATCTCTCCAGGAGCACCTGGAGGGGGGAAGGGAAAAAGGATTATTTCCCTTTGTTGTGAGACTCAAGGGATTTGGGTCTTGGGGTCCCCAGGGAAGGTTTTTCAGGGGGACCAGAGTGCCCCAAAACACTCTAATTTTTTGGGTGGTGGCAGCAGGTACCAGGTCCAAGCTGGTAACTAAGCTTGGAGGTTTTCATGCTAACCCCCATATTTTGGACGCTAAGGTCCAAATCTGGGACTAAGGTTATTACAATCATGCATTGGGATCTCAACCCGGGGGAGACTGCGGGAACTATGGAATAACTACGGGATAACTACCCACAGTGCAACGCTCCAGAAATCGACGCTAGCCTTGGTACATGGATGCACACCGCCGAATTATTGTGCTTTGTGTGGCCGCGTGCGCTCGACTCTATACAATCTGTTTTACAAAACCAGTTTATGTAAAATCGGAATAATCCTGTAGTATAACATACCCTTAGATTGTCTTCCTCTGTCCAGCCATTCTGCAATACAAAGGAATCCCTTGAAAATTCAGTGAACTTCTCTCTTAACCAAAAGGGATTGAATATTGGCTGCCACTTGGGCCCAGATACTGTGGTTATTGGCACTTGCAATAATTAACAAAACTATAATATCTGCTCATTGGCAGTTATCTCCTGTTGTTCTCACTTTAAATACTTTCTGTGTGTTTCCTATCTCACATAATTATTTCACCAAGGTTACTAGTTTCCTATGTTTACCAGTTTTGCTACAAAAGTGATCATTGTGAAAAAAGAGTAATCAGCAAAACAAAACACACTTGTGCTTCCTCAGAAACTGACCTCTCCATTTTACTTTTCCACAGCAGCTCACTGGGGATCTTCTGTTTGCTTTATTACCAGAAAATACTACTTTTGTTGTTGCAAGTGCCAGAGATATAGCTGTTCCTTTAAATTTAGAACAGCAGGAATAGACACACTGTTCCAATGGAGCAAGAAAACAGTTTCAAAGTTCACAAACAATCAATCTACTCTGAGTATAGCAATTATTCTTACTGAAAGCAGAAGGATAATTTACTACCACACAAAAGCTTGAAATGTTAAATGAGCTTTTGAAAAATACTGGCATAAGTCCTCCAGATATTAACAGTAAGGATGTGATGCCAGCTTAAACTAGTAAGATAATGTGAGCACTCAGTCATTAACTCTTCCTTAACAGCACCAAAATGTTCAGATATTATGTGATAGATAGGATAAAGAGCACACGCATATATCACTGACCAACATTAGGACAAGATTAAGTGAGAGCTTTAGGTTTGAGCTTCCCTCTTTTTGTTAGATTTTGCCACAACTTAAAATATTTCTTAGGTGAAGTTTTTGTATTTTAAGTCCCACTTTTCAAAACTACATTTTAAATTCTCTTCCAAATATATGATCTAATATAATATACTTCTTGGAGCTATCATATTGTGTTGTGTATTCCACAGGACCGATTGCTTCAGAGGATAGGTAATGGATATATAGAGACTATTGCATCTAGGACACTGATGTTGGGTCAAATCCAATCCACATCAGTGCTGACTGAAATTCATGATCACAGGTTGTTTGGTAGCCTCTGTAAAAATCTATCTAACATAAACCAGACTGTGATCAAACACCCACCTTGCAAATGCAACTACCGGGGTCTAGTTGGCAGTCTTGCCAGAGAATCAGCATAGGGACTGAACAAACCTCTCCCCTCTTGGGGTTTTCCTTTTGGTCCAGGATGAAAGCAGACTAGTGAGGCAGTGTGGAGGAAGCTTGCACTGTAGCTTCCCATGCTGCACCTGGTCCGTGAACTAAGAATAGTTTTAAGTCTGTTGAGCTGACAGTTTCACACCTTTCATGAGCACTACATTAACTTTATGAAAGTATTTCAGAGCAATATATTAATTAGTCCTCAGGCCCAATTATCTATTCTGTTTGAGTTACACTAGGCTTAGGAATGTTTGGATGCCAAAGGCAGTTTTATGCCAGATTTGCACCTCCCTATATTTTGGGTTGTCTGTGGTCTGGGCCAGGGACAAGTTAGCAGCCACTGGGCTGAAGGAGCCATTGCAACAAATAAGAATAACTGGAGTGGAGCAGGAGTACTTGTGGCATCTTAGACACTAACAAATTTATTTGAGCATAAGCTTTTGTGGGCTACAGCCCACTTCATCGGATGCATGGACTGGAACATACAGCAAGAAGATATTTATACATACAGAGAACATGAAAAGGTCAGAGAACATGAAAAGGTGGAAGTAGCCAAACCAACTGTAAGTGGGCAATCAGTTGAGATGAGCTGTCATCAGCAGGAGAAAAAGTGGAGTGGAGCAGTGTTTTGACCATGTTCCCTTCTCTTAGGGCTTGTCTTCACTGCAGAATTAACTTAGGGTATGTCTACACAGCAATAAAACACCTGCAGGTGGCCCATGTCAGCTGACTCAGGCTTGTGGTGTGGGGCTATAAAGTTGCATTGTAGATGTTCGGGCTTGACCTGGAGCCCAGGCTCTGGGACCCTCCCCTATTGCAGGTTTACCATGCTGCTTACGCTTGGCCTGGTAATCTGACCATGGCAGTGTGGATGCAAGCTAATTGACTCAGGCATTGCTAGTCCTCCAATGCCTTCCTACAATTTCCCCCGGACTGTACTTTCTTGCTATATACCAACTCTCATCTTCTTCGCTACCAGCCCACATATATCAGTTTCGTGTTTAAACACCACATTGCATGGGGATCTCTGTACCTGCAACGTTTATACTATGCTTCCACAGCACTTGAACAGAAGAGATGGCATCCAGGAAATCATCTTCCCAGGTTGCTGCCAGCTGACCAGACACTGACATGAAGGTTCTGGTGGACCTCTGGTGTGAGGTCAGTAAGAGCAATGATTTGGGGAGATCTACACAAAATGTACAGGTCTGTCTCCAAGAAGCTGGCAGAGGAAGGGACCTCAGTGCAGGGAGAAAATTAAATCTCTTAAGAACATGTACTAGAAGATCAAAGTCCAGAAGTCCTGGTCTGGCAACACCCCTAGAAAGTGTCTGTTCTACAAGAGGCTAGACTGGGTGCTCATGTGAAGACTCCATGTGATTTTAATGTTTGACTGGAAAAAGAAGTCCCAGAGAAGCTGGAGCAGACACAGGGAGTGCAGGAATTAGAGAGTGTGGAGAAGACACCAGTGGCTTCAGGGCACAGCTATAATGACCTCAGACTGGAGTCCCAGGATCCCTTCAGGGAGGAGATGGAGGGATGGACTGGGAAGGACACAATGAAGAAACCAGCATTGTAGTAGATGGGTAAGACGCAAGTTACTGCCTTTGTTATTTTTATGGAGGATATTACAACAGAAGGGGTCTGGCTTTGCTTGTTTATGACTACTCTCATTATTGTGATGGGGGATGTTACATGCTATGGGTTGGTCTTTTCATGCAAAGCTTCACTTGAGGCTGGAAGAACCTACATTTTCCATGCCCCTCTTTTCGCTTCCTGTCCTCTCTTCCCCAGCCATGTGTGATCCAAGATGTATCCCAAGAGAGGAAAAAATCATTTAAACGGGTAGTCAGTAATTTATTGTGGCACACGTTCCTGCATACATGCAGAGAAGGGATTTTTAGTATAAGATGAGGAATGCCTGCAAATTCAAGGAAGCAGGTGGTACAAGCATCTCTCTGTCTGTCTGCTTTTCCTCATACCGGCCCTAGCATTAGAGCATTTTCAGAGGCAACCTAGACATTAAGTCTACTGCATGACTTCAGGGTTCATAGGAAAGAGTTTCTTGCAACATCAGAAATTCTGAGTCGAACAAACCAACCTGAAGCATCACACATGGTAAGAAGATGACAAGGGACATATTCAGGATATGCTTTAAGGATGTCAGCTGCAAGGCTTCCACATCAAGTGACAATATGGACACCACCTGGCAAGAGAAAAAGACAGTGACCTAAAGAAATATAGAGAATGAAGCCAAATCTATTACCATGACACTCAGAAACCTGAACAGACCAGCACAAGACTAAAATAAATGATGGAAATTTGTGGACAGCCTATGCACCCAAGGGTATAGGAGGATAAAAAATGAAGAAAGATAACTTGTGACAGTATTAAATCTGGTACTACTGGTCCAGCATCCTGCTGCCTCTGGGGGAAGAAAAGAGAGGAGGGGTGAATGTGGGGTGTTGCAAAAACACGTCTGTGGAGGTTCTGTTCTGCTGCATCCTAGTGCAGCATCCAATTTATATTGGCCTGGATTTTCTTACAGTCGTAGGTAATGATACAGGAGAACTCAAAGCCTGCTACTATTTCAAGAACATTTAGAGTCTTCACTACTTGTGGGCAATGTTCCTTCCAATTTGTTCCATCCATGTGTGGAATGAATTTTGTTATGTGCTGCTCCAATACTGAGGTAATGTGCAGATGTGTGCCACCAGTGCAAAAAAACCTCTAGATATATGTTTTTAAAAAATTAATAGGTATGGAAGAAGAAGAAAGAATATTAAAACAATGGATAATTAACAAGGTGCTCTGCTTAAGATGTTCTGTTAATATGAAATAAAAAAAAATAAAATTAACACTGCCCTTGGAGTACATGTACTTTATCATCCTTTCTAGCAACTCACACACCAAAATGTGGCATACTGAAAACAGTTATATAAACAAAGTCATGGTCGTTAAGTGAAAACATTAAAAAAAATGCACCAGAGGCCCAATTTAATAACCTCCTCCTACCATAGATCACTAAATCTTCAGGGAAAGCTGCTCTCAAAAAATGAAGCATCTGCCAAAACACTAGCGTGCTATGGACTTTTGCAGTTCACTAAGCTATCCCTGTTTTGCATGCATATTATCTGCACACATAGCTCAGCTTTAAGATGCTAAACAAATCTATGAGTCAACTGGAAATAGTCATGCTCTCATCACAAATATTAATAAAATATTTTCTGATACTGGAAAAGAGAGTAAAAGGCATTCAGTCAGATTTACACAATTTCTCTGGGATGTCAACTCTTAATTTGATTAATACTGCACACACATAGAACAGTAAAAATAAATAATAAAGCAACACAGACAGCAAGCAAAACCACAAACAAACAAGTGAAAACATTGAAAATATGAAGGGAAGTAAGACATCAAATGGTTGTTTATGGGTATTTAAATGAGCGTTTAGGACCCACGCTGTGCAAGTGCAACAGAGCCCTGTAGAAACAGGCAAAGTTAAAGTTCTGTTGGTTTCACATTGTATGTGTCACTAACTCAAAAACTCAGAGTAGGCTCATTAAGTTTTTACAAGTCCCTTTAGTAAACAGAGCACATTAACACATGGCTTCGGCGTTTGCCGAGAGGTCCCTGCTTCAAAGAGCTTGCAAATAAGCTCTTCATCCTACAAAACACCTGGCACCAAACATAGTGCTTGCTACTTATGAGTCAATGGGAGTTCCCTGAAGAGCCAGAACTATACTAGATAGCAAAAATCTGACCTTAATGGTTTCCAATACCTCTCCCCAAACAATCCAGACAAGTGATTTCCAGTAAGTTTTAGAATTTGTTTGGGGAGAGGGCTGGACAAGAGTTTGGCCCTAACTCCTGCACAATAAAATGCTGGAAGCCCTTAGAACCATTTGAAAGCTGTGCTGTGCCCCGGTCACTGATGAACACCAGTGAAAATCAAGTACTGCCATTAGCCCTGGGAGAGGTTGTTTGTCTGAGAGACACCCACCATCCCCTAAATGACCAGAGTATAATGGCTGGGAGGGACCCTCCTAACCTTAAAGTGGTCTGTGGCCAAAAAAAAAAAAAACAAAAACAGAACCACACAAATACAACACCACCTTCTTCCATCTTCAGCTGCTAAAATCCTCTACCCCTTCTTCCTTGAAGATCTAGCTCCAATAATCCATGTGTTTGTCACCTTCAGACTTGATTACTATCAGTGTATTTGGGGCTAAATGTTCGAGCAACAGAGACACCAGCTTGTGCAAAATACAACTGCCAGGCACTGTGAGTTTACTACTTTGTTCTCCATTGGCTCCCAGAGGCCTCTCTCCCCAGCCACTGCAGCCCAGCTGGGGCTACGAAAGAAGAGGCACATCACACTCCGGCTGCTGCAGCCCAGCCAGGGCTGGGAGAGTGGAGGCGTGTATCTCCCTGGCCGTGGCAACCCAGCTATGGCCGGGGGAGGGGGGCAGCTGAGCTCCTTGGCCACTGCAGCCTTTCAAGCCCCAAACTCCCCACTGCCCCCTCCACTGCCACCTGTTCCCCCCACACCACCAGCTTACATGTGCGTCCGCCTCTCCAGGGTCCAGTCACCTAATTAGTGGAGCCACACTTGCGCAGCTCCACTAATTAGATGCGCGACCCTTGCTGCCCTCTTGAGCGGCCGCCCAGGTTCGCACACCTTAGAAGGAATGCAGCTTGTGGGTGCACCAAAGCAATAATTGTCTTGCAAACATCCATGATGGCAGCACTAATCATTGACTTGCCATCACTATGCTGATTGATTAGTCACTAACCTGTAGCAGTCTGGGATAACCAGCTTCCAGATGGCAATAGCAACCCACTTATGGACTGGTATAACTTCCCTCATTTCTATGTTCTGGGTCTGAAGGGCTGAGGCAAATTCCTCAGGTGGAAGTTCTGGGCCTGCTGCTGGTCATCCACATCTGCAGATAATGTAGATCCACCACTCCTCCAAACCAGCAGTCAGCATGGGGGGAATGCACAGCTTTTAAAACACACATCAGCTGCCTCCACTCCACCATGTCTGCAGTTTGCATGATCTCCTTAGCAAGGTATGTTGCTGTCTTCTCAGAGTGACAAGCCCTGCCAAAATATCCTCTACCATGTCTTATGCCCTGTATCTCCACCCTGTTTCTGAAATAGGAGTTACATTAATGTCAACTGTTGGATCAGATCATCACTCAGAACAGGATCTATGCTTTGACACTGGTCGGAACGAAGGCTGCAGACAGAAATCGTTAATGTGCCAAGTTGGAGGTGGTTTACTACTGAATTGTTTGGCTAAGACAGCTTCGACACAAGTACCCAAGAAGGACAGACAAGTTCTCCCATAATATACTATGAAATAATGTATAGATTGGTGCACCTTAGAGCTGCACTGAGAACTATGGGATGTGACCCCAGAAGTCCCAGTGCCTCAAATAAATAGAGTCCACCGTGGACTCAGTTGAGTGGATACCCTTGAGTACAGCTTTGCAGGGTGGATGCTCAAACTCATGTGCCAATCATCCATGTTAACTTTAAAGTGAAGATATTAACCATGCCTTGGCACACTAATACAGTAGAGGCTGTGTGGGAAAGTGGCATAGAGCTGGCTATACTGGCTCTGTGCCATCAGGGGAAGGCCCTGTGGTGGACATGGAACTGCTATGTAGTAATCTAGGAATACTGATCTGTGATAATTGTGTCAATATTGTATGAGACCTGGTGTGTGAGATAGTCACTGTTTAGTTATACTAGGTTATTGGGTTTCCTCTATGAATGGGTTAATCTAATGGGTGTTGGAAAAGGAAGCATGAAAACAACACAATAGCTCTAGGTAAGCAGCCTCCCAACAAACCCTTGGGGACCAATTACAAGACAATGGCTGAGTTATTAGCAGTAAAGATACTATTTCCAGTTTCAGCCCACAGCTGCACAGAAGATTTGCCAAGGCTGGGAACCTAGAGATCAAGAGGACAGTAAGTTGTTAAAAAGAGTCTCTGGACAGAGAGGGAGGGGAAGTTGTCAGTGAGCTGTTCCTGAGGAGAACAGCTGGCCTGGGACACAGACAGCTACTGTGGGAATGTAGTTGGGTCCATCCCAAATTTTCAGGGGTGGTAAGCATTAATGGAAACTAGATATGGGACTATATGTTTCCATGAATTTGTACAGGACCTAGTACATTGTGGGTACTACCATCATGTAAATAACAACATTGAAGGATTCTGTGAGCCTTAATATAGGAATAAATGAAGCAAGATTATAGAAAACAAGACAATTTATATTAACTTTCAGTGAGGAAACCACACAAATCTCAGATCCTTCTTCCAAGATACGCAGTCCTAACACAAGGGCGCACAAAACCCCACAAAACTGGAGTGAAAACAGGAGTTTTTAGCCTCATCCCAAAGATGTACATCAGTGAATAACCTATGACAGAGTTTTTCAGACATGCAGAACATCAGTTGGAAAGGACCCTCTTAAGATTTTATGTCAGGAGGCTCAGCTGTTCCATATTGCTGCCAGTCTCAGCTTTTTAGGCAACTATACAATTCTCATTGAAGTCGATGGAAAGACTTCAATGGGAGCTGGACCAAGCCTTTAGATGGGATAATATAGATAAGTAGCATCTCAAAAAAGGCTGCACAACTTTTGTGGATGAGAGCTGTCTTCTAAGTGGTTTTAAACGTTTGTATCTTCATCACAGTAGGTGAAAAGTCGCTGGTACCATGCTCACCTACAGAATTAGTGCTAAACTATACAACTCTCATACAGTGTAACTTTCTAGATATGCATGGCCCGGGCAAAGTAATTAGAGATACCTAAATACAAGATCAAGAAGTCCGAACATAGTCCTCAATGTACAACAATATAGGGAAATATTAAATGATTAATTGTTGAAGAGCTTAACACCAACAACATTCCATGTATTGCAGTTAACATTTAATAGTTTTCACTGGAATGGAAAATAAAGCATGAGAAGCAAGAACAAAATTAACAAGATGTGGATATGATAGTGGGTAGGAAGTAGCAGATATTATCAACTGTTAATACTTGAATCACACAAGAGGTGCTGTATGCTGTATTCATTCAAGTTATTACAATTCATTGGCAGTAAGTAAACTTTTAATTATAGTCCAACAGCTTCAAAGAAGATTCATAATGCTTTTAATCCTTCCGTGAGCAGGTTGAGATTCTCTCTCTCTCTTTAACAAACAAAAGTATAGTAACTGCAAGCTTATATGAGTCCTATGAATAATTCAAGTCATGAAATAGCTTTAAAACTCTGAGCTCAAATTGATGCAAATTCCTATTGAAATCAATGGAAATTTTGTCTGAATAAGGAGTGCAGGATAGAGGCTTCGGTAAAGTAGTACTGAGGAAATGTATATGTCTAAACATTTCTTTCCAAGATGCTTCTGGCAATGAATTTGCAGGGGATTATTACAGTTCATGGGTGGTTAATTGTCTTGTTGCCTCATGCACCTGATGCAAGCAGTAATCTCCCAGAAATGGACAGCCTTCAGTTTTGCTCAAGTGCTCACACCTTGGATTACAATTGATTCAACCATTCTCTGTGGGATTATTAGGATTTTGCCTCATTGTTTTATTTACTACTAATAAAGCTATTTTTTCATAATGGTTCATAACAGGAAACAATTTAGTATGTGATAATATTTTTATGGGTTTTGTTGATCTTTCTTTCTTTACCAATATAATAGGAGTAGTCACTGTGAATAATAAACACAAAGAATGAGCTTCTCTTTGATGGTTGAGGTGAGGGATGTTTGGTTGTTGCAGTCATCATGAAAAGGAGTACAATAGATTGTCCTCTAGAGTAAGGGAGTGACAAGGGAAGGTGATGCTTCCTCCCACCTCAAGAGTCTGAGGAAACTGGAGAGGAAATTGTGGGCTTTGTGGTTGGTTGTTGAGAGGACTGCAAGGAGATTTTGTAGAGGATTGAACTGTATATTTTGACAAGGGATTTTATGTTTCTGTGGAGTTTAGGAGATCACGGTGTATATGTGACCTTGACAGCCTTACCTTACTGGTCTCTATTAGGCCCTTTGATGCTACCATTAAAGGTTGAGCAGTAGTGCCACAAATTGGGAATATTGATATCTGGGGAGGAGGGAGGAATCAGTTGCTGTCCCTGTTGTAGTGGGCAAGGAAAGGCAAGGTAGGAGTATGACATTTGTTTGGTGCTGTGTTTAACATTAGTCCTGTCATCTCTGGGGGTAGGGTATTGGAGCACATAGCCTTTACCCTCATGATTTATGCTGTTTAATGCAAATACTCAAATTACTACCATCCCTAACCTAGAATATGAAAGATGTCCCTGATTTTGCTTGTATATGGCTGGATGACACTGCATTATTGGTCAAGAAATGGCTGAGGAAGAGATGCAGCAAGCTGACCAAAACTGACATTAGGGGCAGGAGGGCTCCAGAGCTAGATTGATTATGTCCATCTAGCATGTGATGGAGTTAGAATAGATTCATAGATTCATAGACTCTAGGACCGGAAGAGACCTCGAGAGGTCATCGAGTCCAGTCCCCTGCCCTCATGGCAGGACCAAATACTGTCTAGACCATCCCTGATAGACATTTATCTAACCTACTCTTAAATAACTCCAGAGATGGAGATTCCACAAGCTCCCTAGGCAATTTATTCCAGTGTTTAACTACCCTGACAGTTAGGAAGTTTTTCCTAATGTCCAACCTAAATCTCCCTTGCTGCAGTTTAAGCCCATTGCTTCTTGTTCTATCATTAGAGGCTAAGGTGAACAAGTTTTCTCCCTCCTCCTGATGACACCCTTTTAGATACCTGAAAACTGCTATCATGTCCCCTCTCAGTCTTCTCTTTTCCAAACTAAATAAACCGAATTCTTTCAGCCTTCTTTCATAGGTCATGTTCTCAAGACCTTTAATCATTCTTGTTGCTCTTCTCTGGACCCTCTCCAATTTCTCCACATCTTTCTTGAAATGCGGTGCCCAGAACTGGACACAATACTCCAGTTGAGGCCTAACCAGCGCAGAGTAAAGCGGAAAGAATGACTTCTCGTGTCTTGTTTACAACACACCTGTTAATGCATCCCAGAATCATGTTTGCTTTTTTTGCAACAGTATCACACTGTTGACTCATATTTAGCTTGTGGTCCACTATGTCCCCTAGATCTCTTTGTGCCATACTTCTTCCTAGACAGTCTCTTCCCATTCTGTATGTGTGAAACTGATTGTTCCTTCCTAAGTGGAGCACTTTGCATTTGTCTTTATTGAACTTCATCCGGTTTACCTCAGACCATTTCTCCAATTTGTCTAGATCATTTTGAATTTTGACCCTGTCCTCCAAAGCAGTTGCAATCCCTCCCAGTTTGGTATCGTCCGCAAACTTAATAAGCGTACTTTCTATGCCAACATCTAAGTCGTTGATGAAAATATTGAACAGAGGCGGTCCCAAAACAGACCCCTGTGGAACCCTACTTGTTATACCTTTCCAGCAGGATTGGGAGCCATTAATAACTACTCTCTGAGTACGGTTATTCAGCCAGTTATGCACCCACCTTATAGTAGCCCCATCTAAACTGTATTTGCCTAGTTTATCAATAAGGATATCATGCGAGACCGTATCAAATGCCTTACTAAAGTCTAGGTATACCACATCCACCACTTCTCCCTTATCCACAAGACTCGTTATCCTATCAAAGAAAGCTATCAGATTGGTTTGACACGATTTGTTCTTTACAAATCCATGCTGGCTATTCCCTATCACCTTACCACCTTCCAAGTGTTTGCAGATGATTTCTTTAATTACTTGCTCCATTATCTTCCCTGGCACAGAAGTTAAACTAACTGGTCTGTAGTTTCCTGGGTTGTTTTTATTTCCCTTTTTATAGATGGGCACTATATTTGCCCTTTTCCAGTCTTCTGGAATCTCTCCCGTCTCCCATGACTTTCCAAAGATAATAGCTAGAGGCTCAGATACCTTCTCTATTAACTCCTTGAGTATTCTAGAATGCATTTCATCGGGCCCTGGTGACTTGCAGGGATCTAACTTTTCTAAGTGATTTTTAACTTGCTCTTTTTTTATTTTATCTTCTAAACCTACCCCCTTCCCATAATCATTCACTATGTTAGACATTCCTTCAGACTTCTCAGTGAAGACTGAAACAAAAAAGTCATTAAGCATCTCTGTCATTTCCAAGTTTCCTTTTACTGTTTCTCCCTCCTCACTGAGCAGTGGGCCTACCCTGTCCTTGGTCTTCCTCTTGCTTCTAATCATAATGAGACCAGTCTGGGTTAATACGCTGCAATCTTGCACATCCAAATCCCAGGCTGAGTTAATTTATGTTCCTCTCTGTGGTGGCTTTGGAGTCACCAAGACCAATTATTCTGAATTCCCTCAATGTCAAGGTGGATGACAACTCTTTAGAACTGGCTCAGGAGTTCATGGCTACCCTGAAAACCAGTGGACTGTCCCAAGTGACTACTGCCTTGACAGATACTTGGTCACACTGTGGATGTTGTGATTGGGCTGAAGTTGGAGAAGAGAAGGATGGAGATGATACCTTTGTCATGGACTGGACAATACCTCCTGCATTTTCATGTCCAGGCAAACCTCCCCTGCTGGAGCAGAGAAGTTATTTGATTGGTTTGCCCTCAGGGGCTAGTGTAATCAAAATAGTTTCAGGTCTTTGATGACAACTACGCCAGCACTGCCAAACCCAAAAGGTCAAAAATCATGAGTCAGTGCATGAGAGTGGCTCAAATACCATGAGATTTTAATCGCAGATTACATTCATTTTGGTCTATGTTTTTGCTTTTTGAACTTCCCCTCCGATGCCAGTGTGTGTGTGTGACAGTTACAGAGTTGCCAGCTCTCCCAAATTTATGTAGTCCAGTGATTTTGGTCCCTGCTGCAGGAGGACTGTGTTATGGTGTGGAGCTTCCAGCTTCATCCCAACCCCCCAGATTTTAGTTAATTAATTCTGTCCCCCACTAGCCCTATATCTGCCCTATCCAAGCAATTAATTATGCAGTCCCCAGCCACATATCAATTTTGGTTCCCCAGCCCCACGTCTTCTCCCTGTCTTCTGATTCTCCTGCCTCTCCAGGGGTTCTTCATTCTCCTCTCCCAGGCAGGGGAGGGGCAGAAAAGGACACCTCTGTAGCTACCTCTAGGGTGGCAGCTCCAGAAGTTCTTCACTCCTTTGCCCAATCTTCCTCTTCCCAGACCTGGTGTTGCAGGGATGGAGAGGGGAGGGATGAGCAGACTGCAGCCATTTTTTTACAGGAAGGGAGGAGGAACGAGGGAACAGAGCCACTCTGAACTGCTGGACTCTTTTTGCTTCCTCTTTCTCCCTCTCCTCCTGTGAGAATGGTGTTGTCTGCTCACTGTCCTCCCTCTTCTACTTAAAACCTCCTCTGGGCTTCTGAGGGATGGGGACAAGCTCTGACTGCCTCCTTCAGCAAGTCTCATTGGCTGCTCTTCCCAGGAAGATGAGCAAGTGGGGAAGTTAGCTAGTGAAAGAGATTTTTATCTGGGCAGGACTAGAAATCATGTGACGGTGGAACTTCTTGTGTCATTCCAACACTGGCTCCAGCAGGGGCCAAAATCATGTTTCAGACAGAATATACATATCTTGATTATAAGAACCATTACACTGTGGAATAGTCTCCAAAAATAAATGGTGGAAGGCCCAACCCTGAAGACATTTTAAACTATGCAGGTCAAAAGTACTTGAAATGTTAGTGTACCTTGCATTGGGAAGCGATGATTTAAATACCCTATCAGTCTTTTTCATCTCTAATTTCTGTAATTCTATATTCTTTAAGTCACAACGCTCTCTGATGTGTTATTTAAGTAAGTGGATTTTCTTTTATAATTCTAAATGTTAGCAGGCTGTGTTTATAAAATACGTAATTCTCTAACATGGGGATTCTAGAGTGAGGGGGAAATTCTAATTCTCTCTTTTTGTAGAATACTAGAAATTGCAATTTTGTCAATGCAAGGTAACGCTGTTAAAATGGGTATCTTACTTCAAGAGGAATAGTACACTTGCAAGCAGCAAGGTTTTTTTTTAGAGCTGCATTCTTGGCAAATTAATTATTGAAAAAGATTCAAAATGTTAATGGAACAAGAGAAGAACTAGAAGTGTTGTAGCTGCTCTGTGTGATGCAAGGGAAGGGATATAGAAAATAAAGAGGCATATGAGGTATGTGTATGTGACGAAGTGGTTCTGGCGGGACCCAACTGACAGTGCCAGTTCAGGACCAATTGCTTAAACAGGGCAGTTACAGCCCAAGGCTGGGGTTTTTCCACCTCTAAGGCAAACCAAACCAGCCAGACAAAAAGGACTTCAATTTCGCCCCACTGGCTAACCACAAGTCACACAAGCAATTTCCTTAGACACTCCAGTCTCCCAGTATCACCACCAGTGCCACCCGTCCTGGGATGAATGGTTATGAAAACCAGCACCCCAGTAAAAGAAAAAGGTTCACTCGATCCCAAAGGACCAAGCCCCAGACCCAGGTCAATATACACATCAGATCTTACCCACAAATCACGCTGTTGCCAATCCTTTAGAATCTAAAATGTAAAAGTTTATTTATAAAAGGAAAAAGATAGAGATGAGAGCTAGAATTGGTTAAATGGAATCAATTACATACAGTAATGGCAAAGTTCTTAGTTCAGGCTTGTAGCAGTGATGGAGTAAACTGCAGGTTCAAATCAAGTCTCTGGAGAACATCCCCAGTTGGGATGGGTCATTCAGTCCTTTGTGCAGAGCTTCTCTTTGTAGCAAAGTCCCTCCAGAGGTAAGAAGCAGGATTGAAGACCAAATGGAGATGAGGCCTCCGCCTTATATAGGCTTTTCCAGGTGTAAGAACACTCCTTTGTTCCTGCTGTGGAAAGTTACAGCAAAATGGAGTTTGCAGTCACATGGGCCAGTTTCTGCACACCCTGCTGAGCAACAGGGCGTAACTGCCTTCTCTCGATGGGACAATTGTGTAGCTGATGGTCCTTAATGGGCCATCAAGCAGGCTAAACAGAGCTGACACCAACTTGTCTGGGATCTTTCCCAGTAACACAGCACAAGTTTGAAATATAGACAGCATACAGCCAATATTCATAACTTCAACTACCAAAAGGATACAGACATACAGACAGCATAATCATAACCAGTAATCCGTAACCTGGTCTTAGGCACCTTATATGACCCCCTTTACCTAGGATTTGGTGCCACTACAGGACCTTGGTTGCAACCCATGTTCTATATGGTCCCAGTTTATATCAATAACGTCACACCCCCAACGCAAAATTGAAGCAGGAAGGGATGACACAGACATCACTGACTGCATCCCAAAAGCTCCCCATCCCTGGGTCTGTCTCACTACAGCTAGTGTTGGGTTAGAAGCCATAACAGTGTATAACAGAAATGGTTTATCAAAGTCATGTTCAATAACATGATTGAATCTCTTTACAAACTTAAGGCCAAACTTGGTTAGAACAATAGTGGATTGGATCTGCTCTTGCAGCAGGATTCCTGTATGTCTAATATGATTTTTCCAAGAGCTAAAGAAACTAGCTATTTTATCTATACAAGCTCTGGCAAATGTTTGGACCAAATTAACATCAAACCAATGTAGATATTAATGTTGTTCATAGTCCAGGAATTCTGGCCTTTACTCATGAAAGCCATATGGTAGTGTGCCTCAGTTTCCCCTTTTCCTTGTGTACATCAGGTCTGGAATGTCTTTTCCCCTGTGAAAAGTTTCAATACTATTTACAGGCACTAGCAGTGAAACATCAGTATAACAAGGCCTTTTAACATAAAGTGTGTTCTCATGTACTGCTTTCAACATGTTCAAGGGACTTTCCAAAGGATTGGGCACATTGTACATTCTTACAATTCTCGGTAATAGCAACACATTAGTTATAAAAATCACCATTAGCAATAACAACAAATTCATTGCAAGTGTCCATTTACAATTATGTTGGTTATGCCACACCTTTGGCTCAATACCATTGGAGTTTGGGCATTTTAGGGTTAACTTTTGGCTTCCCTTTGCAAAAATCAGTTTTCTCTTTCCTCCTTGTCCTGCAGGATCAAACCCTGATCTCTCTTGCTTAACCAAATTTACTGGCTGATTGGGTGGGCTCTTTGTGCTAACAGCTATTAGCAAGTTCTTCTCCCTGCCAGCCAGGTAATTTGCATTAACACAAACACCAGCTTTTAACTTCTTAGCTGCCACCAATTCCAAGGCTGGACTCTGTCTTACAGAGATACCACACAAATCCAAAGGGTCTGAGAGTGAGAGTTTGTTTGCTCTCCCCTGCATCCTCAAGCCTTTATCCATAAAACTATTCTGCTCTGAAACACCAGTAACCCAATCTGTTCTCAGATCCTGAAGCACAGGCTGCTCACTTACAGAATTAGCATGGAGACTGTCCTGTCCCAACATCATTGTCCTCCCAACAAGCTGGCCACACACAGCCATGGGGTTATAGGGCTGCTTAACTTTCTTAACAGTTTCTACTCCATCTGAGACCTTTTTAAAGCTATCCACACTGGATCTTTCAAAGAGAAAGTCAGTGGATCCATTCACCACAGAAAATTTCTGGTTGTTAGGAACTGAAACTTCCTTGATTAAATCACTTTCACACCCTTCAGTTGCAGTAAACTGTTTCCACAGGTTACCATGAGGATTCCTTTCCTTATGAGCTTCTTTAAGCAGCAATTCATCCCTCTCAGACATTCTGCCCGTACCCTCTTCACCTAGGGCTTGCTCTAAAGGAACACTTCTCTGAGCCCCCACAGACTCTTTCTGGGTCTCACTTACATCCAGAATTACCTCTGGCCCATCGGGCAGATTCCTATACAATCCCCTTCCAGGCCAACCTATAGACTTTCTAGCTAACAGGCTAGAAGCTTTCTCCTGCCCTTGGCCATGAACAGGTTCAGGAATCTTTTCCTTCTTGCTACAAGTTGTCAAACTGTCAGTAGGTAACACAATTAAATCACCCTTTTGCTCTCCTTGTGCCCTGGCTAGGGTATCACCCTGATTAGACAGAGCTGCTACACCCTTTTCCAACCACACATTAGCAACTGGCAAATTACAAGCACCAGAATTGTCTGGTCTCTGGGATTTTGCTGCGACACTAACTGGATGCACCCTAGTTACAGTGCCATTCTCCCCAGCAGACACAAACTTAGGACCATTCCCTTCCTGGGCTTTAGCTGTATTTACAGCCAACTCAGAGACAACTGAATTACCCTCAACCGTCACAGGCTGAAAGGCATCTTCTGTCTGCTGCACAGACACAGAAGAGCCGGAGACACATTCTCCTTCACCAGACACACAGTTTGGGATCTCACTTCCCTTGTCCCAGCACACAGGGCTTGGAGACTGGGGTAGCTTCCTCCATAGGCAAGTCAATACCCCTGACAGACACAGGCACATTTCCTTCACTGTCACATTTCTCCACACAGGAAACAGGTAAGGAATAGGGTATCATAACCTTAGTCCCAGATTTGGACCTTAGCGTCCAAAATATGGGGGTTAGCATGAAAACCTCCAAACTTAGTTACCAGCTTGGACCTGGTACTTGCTGCCACCACCCAAAAAATTAGAGTGTTTTGGGGCACTCTGGTCCCCCTGAAAAACCTTCCCTGGGGACCCCAAGACCCAAATCCCTTGAGTCTCACAACAAAGGGAAATAATCCTTTTTCCTTTCCCCCCCTCCAGGTGCTCCTGGAGAGATACACAGACACAAGCTCTGTGAATCCAAACAGAGTGACTCCCCCTCTCCGTTCCCAGGCCTGGAAACAAAAGCACTTTCCTCTTCACCCAGAGGGAATGCAAAATCAGGCTAGCAAATCCAACACACACAGATCTCCCCCTGATTTCTTCCTCCCACCAATTCCCTGGTGAGTACAGACTCAATTTCCCTGAAGTAAAGAAAAACTTCAACAGGTTTTAAAAAGAAAGCTTTATATAAAAAGAAAGAAAAAATACATACAAATGGTCTCTCTGTATTAAGGTGACAAAATACAGGGTCGATTGCTTAAAAGAATATTGAATAAACAGCCTTATTCAAAAAGAATACAAATCAAAACACTCCAGCACTTATATTCATGCAAATACCAAAGAAAAGAAACCATATAACTTACTATCTGATCTCTTTGTCCATACACTTAGAAACAGAAGATTAGAAAACAGAAACTACTTCTCCAAAGCTCAGAGAAAGCAGGCAGACAGACAAAGACCTCAGACACAAAATTCCCTCCACCCAAAGTTGAAAAAATCCGGTTTCCTGATTGGTCCTCTGGTCAGGTGCTTCAGGTGAAAGAGACATTAACCCTTAGCTATCTGTTTATGACATAGGGACACTCATCTTCCACTATCCCTGCCTTCCTAAACTGCTGACCAGATAAAGCCATCAGTTCACAAGGCTGCCTAGGCTTCTCCAAACTTTCCCTACCAGGCACATTGCCACTCCCCACAGCTAAGCTGCTGCTTTTTTCACTACACTGAGGCCATGTCTACATCTAAAGTTTTGCAGCGCTGGTTGTTACAGCTGTATTAGTACAGCTGTATAGGGCCAGCGCTGCAGAGTGGCCACACTTACAGCAACCAGCGCTGCAAGTGGTGTTAGATGTGGCCACACTGCAGCGCTGTTGGGCGGCTTCAAGGGGGGTTCCGGGAACGCGAGAGCAAACCGGGAAAGGAGACCCGCTTCGCCGCGGTTTGCTCTCTCGTTCCCGGAGCCACCCAGCAAACCGCAGGGAAGGAGACCTGCTTGCTCTGGGCTCCGGGAACGAGAGAGCAAACCGGGAAAGGAGACCCGCTTCGCCGCGGTTTGCTCTCTCGTTCCCGGAGCCACCCAGCAAACCGCAGGGAAGGAGACCTGCTTGCTCTGGGCTCCGGGAACGAGAGAGCAAACCGGGAAAGGAGACCCGCTTCGCCGCGGTTTGCTCTCTCGTTCCCGGAGCCACCCAGCAAACCGCAGGGAAGGAGACCTGCTTGCTCTGGGCTCCGGGAACGAGAGAGCAAACCGGGAAAGGAGACCCGCTTCGCCGCGGTTTGCTCTCTCGTTCCCGGAGCCACCCAGCAAACCGCAGGGAAGGAGACCTGCTTGCTCTGGGCTCCGGGAACGAGAGAGCAAACCGGGAAAGGAGACCCGCTTCGCCGCGGTTTGCTCTCTCGTTCCCGGAGCCACCCAGCAAACCGCAGGGAAGGAGACCTGCTTGCTCTGGGCTCCGGGAACGAGAGAGCAAACCGGGAAAGGAGACCCGCTTCGCCGCGGTTTGCTCTCTCGTTCCCGGAGCCACCCAGCAAACCGCAGGGAAGGAGACCTGCTTGCTCTGGGCTCCGGGAACGAGAGAGCAAACCGGGAAAGGAGACCCGCTTCGCCGCGGTTTGCTCTCTCGTTCCCGGAGCCACCCAGCAAACCGCAGGGAAGGAGACCTGCTTGCTCTGGGCTCCGGGAACGAGAGAGCAAACCGGGAAAGGAGACCCGCTTCGCCGCGGTTTGCTCTCTCGTTCTCGGAGCCACCCAGCAAACCGCAGGGAAGGAGACCTGCTTGCTCTGGGCTCCGGGAACGAGAGAGCAAACCGGGAAAGGAGACCCGCTTCGCCGCGGTTTGCTCTCGCGTTCCCGGAGCCACCCAGCAAACCGCAGGGAAGGAGACCTGCTTGCTCTGGGCTCCGGGAACGAGAGAGCAAACCGGGAAAGGAGACCCGCTTCGCCGCGGTTTGCTCTCGCGTTCCCGGAGCCACCCAGCAAACCGCAGGGAAGGAGACCTGCTTGCTCTGGGCTCCGGGAACGCGAGAGCAAACCGGGAAAGGAGACCCGCTTCGCCGCGGTTTGCACTCTCGTTCCCGGAGCCACCCAGCAAACCGCAGGGAAGGAGACTTGCTTGCTCTGGGCTCCGGGAACGAGAGAGCAAACCGGGAAAGGAGACCCGCTTCGCCGCGGTTTGCTCTCTCGTTCCCGGAGCCACCCAGCAAACCGCAGGGAAGGAGACCTGCTTGCTCTGGGCTCCGGGAACGAGAGAGCAAACCGGGAAAGGAGACCCGCTTCGCCGCGGTTTGCTCTCGCGTTCCCGGAGCCACCCAGCAAACCGCAGGGAAGGAGACCTGCTTGCTCTGGGCTCCGGGAACGAGAGAGCAAACCGGGAAAGGAGACCCGCTTCGCCGTGGTTTGCTCTCGCGTTCCCGGAGCCACCCAGCAAACCGCAGGGAAGGAGACCTGCTTGCTCTGGGCTCCGGGAACGAGAGAGCAAACCGGGAAAGGAGACCCGCTTCGCCGCGGTTTGCTCTCGCGTTCCCGGAGCCACCCAGCAAACCGCAGGGAAGGAGACCTGCTTGCTCTGGGCTCCGGGAACGAGAGAGCAAACCGGGAAAGGAGACCCGCTTCGCCGCGGTTTGCTCTCGCGTTCCCGGAGCCACCCAGCAAACCGCAGGGAAGGAGACCTGCTTGCTCTGGGCTCCGGGAACGAGAGAGCAAACCGGGAAAGGAGACCCGCTTCGCCGCGGTTTGCTCTCTCGTTCCCGGAGCCACCCAGCAAACCGCAGGGAAGGAGACCTGCTTGCTCTGGGCTCCGGGAACGAGAGAGCAAACCGGGAAAGGAGACCAGCTTGATTACCAGAGGCTTCCTCCTTCCACGGAGGTCAAGAAAAGCGCTGGTAAGTGTCTACATTGGATTACCAGCGCTGGATCACCAGCGCTGGATCCTCTACACCCGAGACAAAACGGGAGTACGGCCAGCGCTGCAAACAGGGAGTTGCAGCGCTGGTGGTGCCCTGCAGATGTGTACACCTTCAAAGTTGCAGCGCTGTAACTCCCTCACCAGCGCTGCAACTTTCTGATGTAGACAAGCCCTGAGCTACTTCCAGCAAATCACAGTTACCCATTTCAGGTTCACTTTTACAGGCTGTACTAGCCACCAATCCATCACCCATCACAAATCTATCCTTTCCTTCCTCAGTTAGGGCTTCCACATGACCATCTACTTTAATCTGCTTCTGAGAAACATTTTCCTCCCCCATGAGACCTTTCTGCGCTTGGTCTAACTCCAGATTCACTTCTGAGACATTAGACAGACATTCAGAAACTCCATTCACAGACACATTGCTTTCTTGCACAGATAAACCTTTGGAGCAACCCTCCTCGGGCAAACCATTGCCCACAATAGACACAGGTGTAAGATCATTCCTGTCCTGTGACTGGCTACCTGAACTGAACAAAGCTTTAACATTTTCCCCAATTAAAAGATCTTTAGGCAATAACTTCCTTACCCCAGCTATAACTTCATGCTTAGCCCCATTCCATTCGAGGTGGATTCTGGCTAAAGGCACACGGACAGTAAACTCATAGAGGATCACAACATTCACACTCTGATTTGGTAAATAATCTTTCTCTTTGACCAGATCCGCTTTAACAAGAGTGATGTTAGATGCCATCATTAGCCCTAAACAGCTTTTACCATTGACTTTTACACTCTCTATGAATTTTTCATTAACCTTCTCGTACATAGCACTGGCACAATTTATGGACCCACCTTCTACTGAACCTACAGTAACAGCATTGACATAAAAGGTGGCAGTGTTGGGGTACATTCTGTTACACGCAGACAACTGCTCAGAGTTATACAACATACCAACATTGTTATAAACTGGACTTTCAAGAGAATACAGTTTCTGCTGTTCTTCCCTTGCTGCTTTGACTTGGAGCTGAAGTCTGGCAGTTTCTTGCTGCATCTTCTGTTGCCTCTGTCGAGCTTTTTCCTCAGAGCCAGAAACTCCAGACGCCCCTTACGAGCTCTTTCTTCTCTCTCATCAGCTTCTCTCTCTCGTTCAGCAGCTTCTGTCTCTCGTTCAGCAGCCTCTTCCTCCAGCTGGGCCAAGGCTAGCTTCTCTCTCATTCGAATTTCTGCCAGTTTTTGCTCATATTCAAACTGCAGTCTGTCCATCAGGGCTTGCAGTTTCATTGCTTTTGCTGATGCTTTCTCGCTCATGGTCACTGATCTTTAACCAACCAAACTCTCAATTCCAAAATCCAAATTTGGATAGCGTGGGGTTCTGACCCAAAGCTTAATTGACCTGGTCCTGTGGATCCTGCCGACTACGCCACTGTGACAAAGTGGTTCTGGCGGGACTCAATTGAGAGTGCCAATTCAGGACCAATTGCTTAAACAGGGCAGTTACAGCCCAAGGCTGGGGTTTTTCCACCTCCAAGGCAAACCAAACCAGCCAGACAAAAAGGACTTCGGTTTCGACGCACTGGCTAACCACAAGTCACACAAGCAATTTCCTTAGACACTCCAGTCTCCCAGTATCACCACCAGTGCCACCCGTCCTGGGATGAATGGTTATGAAAACCAGCACCCCAGTAAAAGAAAAAGGTTCTCTCGATCCCAAAGGACCAAGCCCCAGACCCAGGTCAATATACACATCAGATCTTACCCACAAATCACGCTGTTGCCAATCCTTTAGCATCTAAAATGTAAAGGTTTATTTATAAAAGGAAAAAGATAGAGATGAGAGCTAGAATTGGTTAAATGGAATCAATTACATACAGTAATGGTAAAGTTCTTAGTTCAGGCTTGTAGCAGTGATGGAGTAAACTGCAGGTTCAAATCAAGTCTCTGGAGAACGTCCCCAGTTGGGATGGGTCATTCAGTCCTTTGTGCAGAGCTTCTCTTTGTAGCAAAGTCCCTCCAGAGGTAAGAAGCAGGATTGAAGACCAAATGGAGATGAGGCCTCCACCTTATATAGGCTTTTCCAGGTGTAATAACACTCCTTTGTTCCTGCTGAGGAAAGTTACTGCAAAATGGAGTTTGCAGTCACATGGGCCAGTTTCTGCAAACCCTGCTGAGTAACAGGGCGTAACTGCCTTCTCTCGATGGGACAATTGTGTAGCTGATGGTCCTTAATGGGCCATCAAGCAGGCTAAACAGAGCTGACACCAACTTGTCTGGGATCTTTCCCAGTAACACAGCACAAGTTTGAAATATAGACAGCATGCAGCCAATATTCATAACTTCAACTACGAAAATGATACAGACATACAGAGAATAATCATAATCAGTAATCCGTAACCTGGTCTTAGGCACCTTATATGACCCCCTTTACCTAGGATTTGGTGCCACTACAGGACCTTGGTTGCAACCCATGTTCTATATGGTCCCAGTTTATATCAATAACGTCACAGTGTAACTAAAAAGTGAAAACAGAGAAATGGAATGTGGTGGAGAGCAAAGGCGTTTGAGTTTCATTCAGCTACCTATCTGTCCAGTTAATTATCACTGGTTAATGATAGCTGAAAAAGGGTCAGAGAGATACTTTTATCCAGGACTGGATTAACCTTCTGTGGGCCTGGTGCCAAACTTATTTGTGGGCTCCCATGAGGGCAATGGAGCACGGAGCCAGTGGCTGGCTAGGGGCTGGCACGGCAGGGGCAACCCCGCTTTGTTCAGTGCAGTGCGAGGGAACTATTTACAAACTGGCAGTTGGCAGATGCACAATGGCCCTCCTGGCCCTGTGCTGCCAGCGCGCCCCTTTCCCTCAGGAGTGGGCCCATGCTGCACCACACAACCACCCCACTTTCCTGAAAGGTCCCAGCCAAGTCCCCCATTCTGTCTCCCCTCCCACAACCGGCTGAGACTGGCTGCATACCACAGGCCAAAAAAACAGATAAAATAGATGAAGAGTTAGGCTCTGTCAACGTTAGATTCAGGATTCACAGTTTGTCAGACCACTCTGTTTTATTATCACAGCGCTCTGCTAATAACACCCAGATAATGTGAGCCTCCATGCAAGACCCAAACAGTCTTATTTATACAAATAAAAGGGCGCGAACTAAACAAAGGGACAAAGAGAGCAAAACTGTAAAATTTACCTACTTCTTTACTAACTCTTATTGATCTAAGGCTAATACTTCACCAATCGCCCTTAAGTGGAGCAATTGTTCTACCTTAATGTCTGCATTCCTGACACCTGAATTGCAGCATTTCAGCTCTTTTGCTTAAAGGTACACACAGCATTTCCTTAATTCTTTATATTTTTACAATATATTTCATTCTACTTTCACAGCTCCAATCTTGTAAACACACACATATGTGCTTAATTTTAAGCACACAAATGCCACTGAAACCAATGGTGCTACTTGCACACTCAAAGTTAAGTACATGTCAAAGTTAGAGTCAGGACTCACAGTTTGTCAGACCACTCTGTTTTATTAGCACAGCGCTCTGCTAATAACATCCAGATAATATGAGCACCATGCAAGACACAAACTATCTTATTTATACAGATAAAAGAGCGAGCACTTAGCAAGATAACAAAGGAAGCAGAATCTGATAAGTTTACCTGGGCTAGGCATGCATATCTTATTTCCTTACTTAATTATTACCAATCTTCTGTTAATGTTTTGCCATTAGCACCCTTGTTTATGCCTAATGTTTCTTTTCCTGGCACCTGTATTTCAATATTTCTTATTTCTGCTTAAAGGTACATACAACATTTCTTTAATCCATTCTTATTTTTACAATATAATTTATTCTACTTTCACAATCCCTCCTTTTGGTCGAGCTCATGCCATGACCAACGTTTCACTGGGTTCCATATATTAACTGTTCTTTATCTCTTTGTTTATCAGCAATATTCAAAATCATCATATTAGCACTCTGTTTTGGGGCAGTCACCTGGGTGGCATGCCTTACACGATTTTGGATACAACAGGAGACTAACTGAAAACATACAAAAATTATTAGGATTCCAAACAGGATAGTCAGGGCTCCCTGAAACAACCAGTTTCCTATGCCAGAGAAACGGAACAGGTTACTTAGCCACTTCCATAAAGAACTCGGCTCTTCATGGGGAAGATATGCGATTTGTTTTAAGTGGCTAGAGCGATCTATTACCTCATTGGTATTGTCAGGTACAAACACACAACATTGTTTTCCAGTGAGAGCACAGGTCCCTCCTTTGGCCACCAGCACTATGTCCAATGCCTGATGGTTTTGGAGGGCCACCTGTTGGATTGCCCCTGTTTCTTTGGCCAGGGCTCTTAAACTTTCTCCAGTTTTATTTGCCATTATCTTAAATAGTGCTTGTAACCTCAGGAGTCTTTTTGGCTGGTGTATTACTCTCCCAAGTGGGATAAAGGAACTGCCAATAGCCTCTTCCCAGGTGTCATTACTGTTCCATATTGTGTTAAACGGGACAAGGTCCTCCAGTGAGGTCTGGGGAATTGAATGGGTAGCCAGGACAGGAACATCAGTTTGAGAGTGGGCTGGGATGTGGCTGCAGACCCAGCATTTAGAAATATTAAGGATCTGAGCTATTCACACTTGTTGCTGGATAAAAGAATTGTCATTGTGGACTCCCCAGACCTTAAGACACCAACAGCCGAGGAACAGGCACCACCAGAGGTGCATGTTGGAGGCAGGGCCCTTCTGGTTCTGACAACCTCAACTGAGGGAACTGCAGTCACAGTTTTATGTCCACCATGCAGCAGGCGCTAGGCTCACTACTGCTTCTTGTTGGGCCTTGCTTTATGTAGTTGTCTGCTTCTGGCAACCCTTACGAGAATGTAGATTGTAAGGTATTGCAGGCTGTTCCTCTGCGTCTTCTTCTGGAGTCAAAATTGACTCTGCGTGGTCCCGAGGTGATGATTGGTTCACTGGGGGTGATGCATTCTTACACTGCGAAGCATGTATCCACTCTGAGATGCCAGACAGTTTAACAGCTGTTGGGGTAGTAAGCAGTGCCTGGTGATTCTTTGATGTTCTTTCAGTCTCTTTATTACTTCTTCCTTGACTCTGGCTATAACAATGGCCTTCGCACCTTATCTTTTCCTGATGCATACGTTGCTCATTCACACAAACAGATTGAGAATACAAACAGCAGTATTTTATATCGAGCAAAATGGCATTGCAAATTAAACCTTGCTAAGTTTTACAATCAATAACCATGACAATTTATATTGAGACCCAGGCCTTCAATGTTTCTCTAATTTACTTAACATAGACACAATAGAGAATCCTGTCTCTTACTAACTAAATCTTAAAACACAGAGTTAAGAGAGGGCCCAATTTGTAATGCATATGGGAAAACAAAATCTTATAGTCCCAGAGGGTCATTTCTTTCTGCTATTCAAAAAGGGTGGCTAGCAGGATGAAATCAAATCATACATTAATTCTTATGAGACATTATAAAATCCTGCTCCTACATATCCCCCTTTTGACACTAAGGTTATTAATCGCTAGTTTCACTTCTTATTTAGTCCGCGTAATAGAAAATACTGGGAGGTGATTTGGGCCTGTGGCTCTAGCTTTGCATATATTTGTTTTATCCAACAGCGCATTTTAAACATTGCAATTAAACGCATACAATCTAAAACCAAAACCAATTAGGGGTAGTAACATTAGTATGCTAGTAGTTGTGGGAGACCATCCAGAAAATATGTTATACCAATGGTAAGCTGTTATGTCTTTCTGCAGTGGCAATTCTTAACATGTCCCCATTTGCGTGTATAATATGGATGGTCCCGTTACCCACATTGATTTTTTTTTCTTTTTTAAGGAACTATGTTACCTTTTAACCTTTTAACAGATGATTGGTAACTGTTTGCCATTCAATAGCAAGACTGATAGAGAACTCAGCTAAATCAGTGCTTATAGTAAGCTGAGACTTTTTGTTGTTGTTGTGGCGAATAGTAAATATGATTATTGGTAAACACAGTACTTATATTACATTTACAGTTGTCTTCTGGTGGGTTGCTAACACTTTTTTAAACACTTTTCCCCAAGAATTAACCCATACACATAGCCCATTATACAGTACTTTGGATTATCTGAAAGACAAAAATAACATTTTTCTACCCCTTTTGGGGTGGCATTGATTATTGGTTAAAAATTCCATTCTTTTACAAAGACCCTTGCTTATTGCAGGCAAAACAGAGGAATTACGCCCAACTTTTCCTGTGTTTTTTTTTGTTTTGTTTTGTTTTATAGGCAGGCCACGTTTTAATGGCTTCTACTTTTTTAAGGGTTATGCAGAAATTATTCCACTGTTTAGTTATTAAATTCATGAGGTGGTGTACCTCCAGTTTTTCCTCTTATATAGCAGACCAAGTTTGTAATGTTTTTCTGCTGTGTTAAGCTTTAAGTTTATTCACAGATAATAGCTGAGAAGCATCATTACCATATTACTTTAAAGGATTTTTCCAAAAATTATACACACTATACGTTGTTACAGAGGTACTTACTAACATTAAATTTATTTCAATGTTTAATATTAACAATAACATTTAGCATCAAATCTCTTAAAGGAATCTTGTTATACCATGTCTTTTATTTAGGCAATTTCTTTTGTGCTGGCAGTTCTCACCTTCCTTTATCAGTTAGGTAATTTGCATCAGCACAGGCTTGGCTTTTGGATTCAAAGCCATCAGCAGAGCTCAGAGACTCTGTCTTAACACACAGGGATCTGAAGAAGAAAACACGGCCTATTGCGGCTCTTTTTGGAGCCCTAATAGGATTTTAATTCAGCAGCACGTTTCATTTGCATTTCTTTTACCCCTTTCTACAATATACACTGCACATGTCCTAGGGAAAATGCACATTCCTTCTATACTACAACTTTTTTAAAACATTACCCATATCAATTTTTACATAAGGTGTAACTTCTTGTTCTTACTGAGTTTTCATGTACCCTTATCAAAGTGACAGTCTGATTACACAGAGCCATTTTAAGGCTCAGTGTTTTTTAACATTGCTTCTTTTTGTTTTGTGCACCTCACCTCTGCTGTTGCTTCAGAGGGTCACTGTTAATTTCTTATTCTTTCACTACAGCTCTTATCTGCTATTGTTACAAAAAAACAACCAACCAAACAAACAAAAAGACTGTAGAATCTCTCCCTATTCTCCTGATTTTCACTGCCCTATTGCAGCCATGACTTGGTCTTTGTTTAAAAACATTTTAAATTTTGTAAAGAATCAAGTTACCCCTTAAAGGTTAAATGCTAAATCCCAAAGTCAAACAACACTAATTACCTGAGGGTATGTCTACATCTGCAATTTTGCAGCGCTGGTTGTTACAACTGTATTAGTACAGCTGTATAGGGCCAGCGCTGCAGAGTGGCCACACTTACAGCAACCAGCGCTGCAAGTGATGTTAGATGTGGCCACACTGCAGCGCTGTTGGGAGTAGTGCATTGTGGGCGGCTATCCCACAGAGCACCTCGTCCCATATCGGCGCTGTGGCTTGTGGGAAGGGGAAGGAAGTGTGATTGTCTTTCCGCTTCCTGTTCCTGTTCCAACGCCCAGCGGTGCTTTGTTACACATGCGGAGCAGTGTGGCAGCATTGTGACTGTACAGCGCTTTTTCTGCGAATTTTTTAAAAAATGGATCCTCAGCAACTGACGACCTTATTGATGAATGTTGCCAGCACATCGCGCTTGGCAGTGGAGCTATTCCTTCACCTGCAAAAAGTGAGTGATAGTGAGAGTGACAGTGAGTCAGACGATGATATTGAATTGCCTCACTGTGAAGACAGTACATTGCTTGTGGCAGTAACAGACGTGCTCAGCTCCCTGGACCGGCGCGTTTGGCCTCAGGAAACCAGCACTCAGTGGTGGGATCAAATCGTCCTGCAATCCTGGGATGACGAGCAGTGGCTGCAGAACTTTCGGATGAGAAAAGCCACTTTCATGGCACTGTGTGCTGAGCTCGCCCCTACCCTGCGGTGCAGGGACACGAGATTTAGAGCTGCCCTGCCTGTGGAGAAGCAGGTGGCTATTGCAATCTGGAAGCTGGCAGCTCCAGACTGCTTCAGATCAGTGGCGAACCAGTTTGGAGTGGGGAAGTCCACCGTTGGAATGGTGCTGATGCAAGTTTGCAGGGCCATTAATCGCACCCTGCTAAGAAGAACCGTGTGTCTTGGGAACGTGCAGGACATTGTAGATGACTTTGCGGAAATGGGGTTCCCTAACTGTGGAGGGGCAATAGATGGGACTCATATTCCTATTCTGTCACCACCCCACCTGGCATCAGAGTATGTTAATCGCAAGGGTTATTTCTCCATGGTTCTGCAAGCGCTTGTGGATCACCATGGGCGTTTCACTGACATTTGCTCAGGATGGCCTGGAAAGGTGCACGATGCACGCATATTTCGGAACAGTGCCCTGTTCAGGAGGCTGAGGGCTGGGACTTTTTTCCCAGACCGCAAGATCACAGTAGGGGACGTGGAAATGCCCACTGTGATCCTTGGAGACCCCGCTTACCCCTTAATGCCATGGCTCATGAAACCATATACCGGGAAGCTTGACAGGAGCAAGGACCGGTTCAACTACAGGCTGAGCCGGTGCAGAATGACTGTGGAGTGTGCTTTTGGCCGTTTGAAAGCTCACTGGAGGTGTCTTTATGGGAAGCTAGATTTGATGGAAAGCAGCATCACCGCTGTTATATCCGTGTGCTGCACCCTCCATAATATTTGTGAAGGGAAGGGTGAAAGATTCAGTGAGGAATGGACCTCCGAGGTTCGACGCCTAGAGGATGAGTTTGCTCAGCCAGAGAGCAGGGCTAATAGGGAGGCCCAGGAAAGGGCTTCAAGGATTAGGGATGCTTTAAGGGAGCAATTTGATGCTGAGAGCCAGCAGTAATGTTTGATGCACTTGATGTGCTTTGCTCTGCCTCATTGTGTATTATTTACCACTTCCAGCAGCAATAAAACGTAGTGAAAGAAATAGAAAAAAAAAACTTTATTCAACATACAGTACAAAACATGCAAGGGGGTAGGGGTGGTTGACAGTATATTTACAGGTTTTACTATGTCCTATTTTGATCAATATTCACTGTCTGTTGCACTTCAGCATTACTATGCTGCAGAATGATGGGGGTGGAGTGAACAGAGTAAGAATTATAGTTATCAGGGCTAGTAGGTGATCTTATAGGTGTTGGGGACAGCTGGGGATAATAAGGAACTGGCTGCTGCAGAAAGTTGTTTTGTGAATATACAGGGTGACAAGGAAGAGGGCTTTGAGAGGGCTGTGGGTTAGCACGGTACATATTTGTCTGCATGGCTACAAGAGACTCGAAAGACTCAGTTTGGCGAGACAGGAGGCTTATCATCTGCTTTGTTGTTTTTTTGGCAGACAATTCCTTTCTCCTGCTTTCTGTTTGCCTACACAATTCCTTTCTCCTGCTTTCTGTTTGCCTCCATTCATGTACAGTCTTTCTCCACTCCTGTACACTGCTTCTCCATTCCTCTGTCTTCCTACTTTCCCTGTTGTAGTGGCTCAGAACAGACTTGATCAATTCCTCTTTTGATTTCCTAGGATTGCGTCTCAAGTTCTGCAACCTACGTGAGGGCGGTGATACAGCTGCAGTAGTCAAGGTCCCTAGAAAACAGAGAGATAGAAACATGTAATACACAGAGGCATCATTGTTTATTATCAAATTTTGAAGGACTTTTGAGACTTTAGGTAGCATCCTTCTCACATACCTCATATAACACAGAGAGGGCAAGCAAGCTAAGTCATGGCGAGCAATGGGGTGAGTGTTTTTAGCAAAAATTACCCCTTGGGAGTGGGAATTGACCACTGGGTCGCTGGGGTTTATCAGCAGTGGGTACAGGGGGTAGCTGGTGTCCTGAAGAAGGGACAGTAGTGAACAGGAAGGTGGTGAGCTAGGTGCTTGGGGGGTTGGGGTTTTTTTTGGTCCACTTTCAACCCGTCCTGATACTGGGGGGGGGGGGGGGGGTGGAAACGCAGTGCTGGATGCCTGCACACCGCGTGGCTGCCTCCGTGCTGGGAGGGTGGCTGGGGAACACGGCAGCACACCGCGGGGCTGGATGCCTGCTTGGGGGGGGGGTGGGGAACACCAGAGCAAACCGCGGGGAAGGATACCTGCTTGGAGAGGGGGTTCGGGGGACACCAGAGCAAACCGCGGGGAAGGATACCTGCTTGGAGGGTGGCTGGGGAACACGGCAGCACACCGCGGGGCTGGATGCCTGCTTGGAGGGGGGGTGGGGAACACGGCAGCACACCGCAGGGCTGGATGCCTGCTTGGAGGGGGGGTGGGGAACACCAGAGCACACCGCGTGGCTGCCTCCGTGCTGGGAGGGTGGCTGGTAAACAGGGCAGCAAACCATGGGGCTGGATGCCTGCTTGTAGGGGGGGTGGGGAACACGGCAGCACACCGCGGGGCTGGATGCCTGCTTGGAGGAGGGGTGGGGAACACCAGTGCACACCGCGTGGCTGCCTCCGTGTTGGGAGGGTGGCTGGGGAACACGGCAGCACACCGCGGGGCTGGATGCCTGCTTGGAGGCGGGGTGGGGAACACGGCAGCACACCGCGGGGCTGGATGCCTGCTTGGAGGCGGGGGTGGGGAACACCAGAGCAAACCGCGGGGAAGGATACCTGCTTGGAGAGGGGGTTCGGGGGACACCAGAGCAAACCGCGGGGAAGGATACCTGCTTGGAGGGTGGCTGGGGAACACGGCAGCACACCGTGGGGCTGGATGCCTGCTTGGAGGAGGGGTGGGGAACACGGCAGCACACCGCAGGGCTGGATGCCTGCTTGGAGGGTGGGTGGGGAACACCAGAGCACAACGCGTGGCTGCCTCCGTGCTGGGAGGGTGGCTGGTAAACAGGGCAGCAAACCGCGGGGCTGGATGCCTGCTTGTAGGGGGGGTGGGGAACACGGCAGCACACCGCGGGGCTGGATGCCTGCTTGGAGGGGGGGTGGGGAACACCAGAGCAAACCGCGGGGAAGGATACCTGCTTGGAGAGGGAGTTCGGGGGACGCAAGAGCAAACCGCGGGGAAGGATAGATCAAATCAATGGGCTATTCCACGTTTAGGCATGCATGCAGGCAGCCATAACCAAAATCCTCCTCTCCCAAAACATTGAAATCTACTTACCACGAGCACGATCCTCAGCTTCCTCCTCACCGTCAGCTTCCAGCTGCTGCGACTGGCTAGCCTTCTCCGGGCTGGAGAAGAGATCCTGGCTGCATGTGTCCTGGGACTCCGGGGTGTCTCCCTCCACGTCAGTAGCCTCACTGTCTCCGTCCTCTACACCATCCCCCACTTCTCCCTGCTCTGAACTCTCCACCGTGCTCCTAGGATTCGCGGTGAGGTCACACCCAAGTATGGCATCCAGCTCCTTGTAAAACCTGCAGGTTGTGGGGGCAGCTCCTGAGCAGCGATTTCCCTCACGGGCTTTGCAGTACGCACTCCTCAGCTCCTTAATTTTTACTCTGCACTGCAAGGCGTCCCGTTCATGGCCCCTTCTCATCAAGGACTGCGGTATCTGACCATACGTATCATAATTTCTCCTTCTGGAGCGCAGCTGTGTTTGCACAGCCTCTTCTCCCCACACACTAATGAGGTCCTGCAGCTCTGCATTGGTCCATGCTGGGGCTCATTTGGTGCGTGGAGGCATGGTCGCTGAGTGATTGATAGATTAATTGCACTCCACACCTGGCTGAGCAAACAGGAAGGGGATTTTTAAATTTCCCGGGCCATTTAAAGGAGGGGTCAGGTGAGCACAGGGCAGTGGAGTTTGCTTGATTACCAGAGAGGCCTCCTCAGGTATGCTGGGATACCTGCTTATTCCACGGAGGTCAACAAAAACGCTGGTGAGTGTCTACACCTGATGACCAGCGCTGGTGATCCAGCGCTGGATCCTCTACACCCGAGGTTCGACCGGGTGTACGGCCAGCGCTGCAAACAGGGAGTTGCAGCACTGGTAATGCCCTGCAGGTGTGTACACCTCCTAAGTTGCAGCACTGTAACCCCCTCACCAGCGCTGCAACTTTGTGGTGTAGACAAGGCCTGAGTCTTGCAAAAAGGTCTGTCAGTTTTGCAACTTTGAATTAAAGACTCAAATGAATTTTTAGTGGCATTAAAACCAAAACCAAAACCAATTTATCTTACACCTACAAAACAGGACTTTTACAAACCAGATGTGCTGGTTTAGAGTCTTAGAACTTTACACATTTTCACAGACAAATAGATACATACACATTTTCTTTTCCTTAACATTCCTTTACACTGCTTTGTTTTTACATAGCTGTACACATATTTGGATTATTTACAAGCATTCTTTTGGAAAAGGGCCAATTTTCCCTTCAGAATGGCTGCAAAGAAACCAAGAATTCTCTCTCTTTAACATGGTCCTTTTTAACATTTTCACTAAGTTTAATTCTCTCCAGCCTCTCTAGAGTTAACTTTTCACTCTTTTTCCTTAAATCACTTGTTTATCTCCCAAAATGACACCTTCATGAACTCAAATTTAACTATTTTAAGTATTGTTCCAGGGATTCATGCCTGCACTTACTGCTTTTCTTACTCCTGACACTATGCCCTTAGGGCTTCCAACCTGTTTTTCAGTTTCTTTATCTGTTGCTTGCCTGCTTTTCTGGGCCCGATCCTGCTTTTTTTCCAATGAACCGTTTGTGAGTGCTATTATGGTCACTTCACAATTTTGAAAGAAGTGTTCAAGGAAAGGGACAGGAAGGGTGGGGACTAGTTGAGGAGTCCCTCCTCTTGCTGAATTGGTAGTGGAACACTAAAGAACCAGTTTCTGAGGCAGACAAAGGGGAACAGAACAAGGAGCTTTTTGTCCTTTTTACAATGAGATGGGAGCATGAAGGGGGTTGGATCGATCCGGGGTTTGGAGAACGAGGTAAAGGGGAGCACTTGGTCTGGTGGTGAGAGAGGAGGCTTTTAATAAAGCTTTTAACTTATTATTTGAATATTTGAGAGAGGCAAGTTTTGATTCTGTCCACGTACGATTTGCCTTTCCCCACCACTGCATGAAACAATTAACCTCTCCTTTAGCCAATTTAGTTTTAGGTTGACCGAGTTTGTCCTTTAAGATGTGCACTCGGTCTTTGTTCCAAGATTTTAACAGTGGCCACTGAGTTTTGGGATCCCCCTGAGTTAGCCTAGACCATTTTTCCAGAAATTTACAGGAGTCTGGACCCTTTTTACAGGAGTCCGGACCCATCCTAAATACATAAAATGAGCCGGCATTCATTTAGGGAACTGTCCTGACTTAGACGTCTGGTTACCCATACAGGAGGACTTCACACACCAATCACACAAGAAGGAAATTCGGGTTCGTCAGAGCGATGCCCGGTGCAACACACAAGAGGAGCCCACAGCCTACTGCCTCAATCGCCCTTGCTTTCACACCAGGGGTTTTACCCAAAGTGCGATGAGGCTGCGATTGTGCAGATTCCACTCACTCAGACCGCGGGGACAGGAACCCCTTGGTCGGCCTATCCCCGGATGGAGACAGCACCCAGACTCAAACACTCCACAGGAGGACAGATAGACACAGAGACAGGACAGTCCTCAGTTCGGACAAAACACAGAAATAATTACCTGACCAGATTCCTGATGTCAGATCCCGGGATCCCTACCAGAACAGAGTGGGAACCAACAGGTTCGATGGCGTAGACTTCACTGTGGTTGTGCGCCTTTCCGTTCTAGTGGAGGACCGCTCGAGCCAAATGCCCAGGTGCCGGCTCCACGGTCATCCTACAAAAACAGTCAGGAATCACACGGCTCCAGTGAACATGGTTGCCATCTCAGTGGGACCTCCAAATTGTCAAAGTTAGACTCAGGAATCACAGTTTGTCAGACCACTCTGTTTTATTAGCACAGCGCTCTGCTAATAACACCCAGATAATGTGAGCACCATGCAAGACACAAACTATCTTATTTATACAGATAAAAGGCTGAGCACTTAACAAGATAACAAAGGAAGCAGAATCTGATAAGTTTACCTGGGCTAGGCATGCATATCTTATTTCCTTACGAACTACTACCGATCTTCTGTTAATGTTTTGCCATTAGCACCCTTGTTTATGCCTAATGTTTCTTTTCCTGGCACCTGTATTTCAACATTTCTTATTTCTGCTTAAAGGTACATACAACATTTCTTTAATCCATTCTTATTTTTACAACATAATTCATTCTACTTTCACATACACATTTAAAGTGTTGCAGGATCAGGGCCTTACATAATTTACATTATTACACACACCATTTTGTTTTGCTGTTTTAATCCTATCTTTTAATAAGTTATTGCAACAGTAAAGAGGATAGGTAGAAGATGATTCCAGAGACAAACAGTACCTGAAAATCAAAGAAAATCCAGAGGAATGTGTTATATGTCAAGTGTCAGGTGTGATTTCTGACATTTTCAAATGCAACCAAATGAATCACTTTGGTGTTTTCATCTATACAATATATTACTTGATTCTTCAGGGGAGATGTCTAAACAGGCTTTAGTTTTCTGCTGACTACTTAGATAAAAATACTAGATGATTAATGAGTCCTGTTTTTCTGATGTGGAGGAGTAATTCCTGAACAGGCCATCAGTAACGTGAGTAAATATGAAGAATGCCATATAAATGCTTGCAACCATAACATCTTGGCCTGTAATCTCATTAGGCCTCAGGAGATAAAGAATGATGGCCTGGTGGATACCTGGATTGGAGAACATCAGGAAAAATCAAGGGTACTGCAAAAAAGTAATGGTGATGATTCAGTGGAGGTACTTCTCTGTGACTCTGTACCCATCCAGCATGGCCTTAGGAGCACTATGCTGTTGAAAGTGCCATCTTTGAGATGAGTCATAATATTGAGATCCTTACTAAACTGAGTAGAAAATGGAAAAAAATCATAATTTTTGTTGAAACTTTGTTTTGATGAAAATTCTCCAACTAGCTCTAGAGCATTAGAGATTTCCCTTTTTTGCATGTGTAACCCCCACACCTCTCTCCGTAAGTAGTGTTCTGTCCCATCTAGTGGCACCAGGACCACTTACGGAGAGAGATTAATGAGTTTGCTATACAGCCTTAGCTAACAGCCAGTTAGCTTTTAGCTTATGTGGTAGAGGCTCATGCACTAAGCTCCAGAGGCCCCAGGGGTTCAATCCTGCCTGCTGACGACCGGGGTCTATTGGTTTAAGTGTTTTAGTGTTAATGTCCTGGCCAAATTTCAGTTCAGGTTATTACATTCTGCCTACCTAAATTTACCTGTAGTTTCAATTGGAGAGAGTATTCTTCACTTTGTGCCCTAAACTATTGTGTAATGTTGCTGTGCATTGTGAAACCTCTGATGTGTTCCACCCCATGTGTGCCTGCATTTCATTGGTGAAATTATCCTGTAGGTATGAATCCCAGTACACATGTTATTGCATGATACTCTTTGGGCATAATCCTATACCCACTGAAGTCAATGGCAAAACTCCTACTGACTTCAGTGGCACAGTAACTGACCCTCTGTGATGAAAAGGCACTCTATAAATGAGTTTTGTAATTTTATAAATGTGAATTTATAGAGGCATGACTTGTAAAATACTACAAACATTTACAATCTGTGCTACTACAATTTGTGTTCTGTATGTCATATTTGTCTATTATGTCTTATGCTGTATTCAGGATGGAACATGAGGCTACTCAGCTGGAAAATCAGCATGTACATAGTGTGTATGAAAGCACAGCCTCCTATTTTAATGACCTGCAGAGCAAAGCATGGCCTCGTGTTCGTCAGTTTCTGTTGGAGCAGAAGCCTGGCAGTCTCATTGCTGATATAGGTAAGTTACTATATTTATTGAATGAAAAATCATATGTCATCATTTGTTTTACACATTATGTTTATCATACTTGTCCTTGAAATCTAGTGTGTAGGGATATTCTTAACAGCAAAAGAGGTAATGGACATACAGTCCCCGAAAATCAAATTGAGAGGAATGTCTACCCTTTACCAAAATGCATACTGTTTGTTTTCTAAAACAGTGTGAAGTTCACCTTTTCAGTATTTCAAACTTAATGGAACAAATCACTATTCAAAAAATTGCCCTTCGGCCTTTCCCAAACTGAGGAAACCTGGGGCGGATGTAGCCTCCCAATTCAACGTGTGTGGGGATGGGGGCTCCAAGGAAGGAATGGGGATGTCAGAGAGGGCCCAGGCTTGTGAGGTCGCAACCCTCCCCACAGGGTGGCCGTGCCCAATCCTGCCTCTCCCAGTCCCACTGCTGGTGGGAGCAGTATTGCTAACCCCCACCCCTGCTCATACCTACAGGCTGTCTGCCTGGCAGGTCACCTCAGACCCAGTGCAATGATGCCAGTGGCAGCAACAGTGGGACTGGAGCCCAGCTAGGGTGGGCAAGTCACTCCCTACAGCTCAGTGGTTTGAGCATTGACCTGCTAAACCCAGGATTGTGACTTCAATCCATTTAGGGAGCTGGGGTAAAAATCTGTCTGGGGATTAGTCCTGCTTTGAGCAGGGGGTTGGACTAGATGACCTTTTGAGGTCCCTTCCAACCCTGATATTCTATGATTCAACACTATTGATGGCGGGAAGCCTGAGTGGTGCTGTGATCTTGTGCTCCAGGTTACAATACCCCTGACAGTGAAGGCACATGCCTACAAAATAAGCATAATAATACCCCTGAGCCTGGCCTGATGTACTCAGAGTACTTCTATGTATATTTTAATCAAGCCAGGGCTTATGATGCCTAAAAGATCCAGGCCTTGTATAAAGCTTAGGGTTTTATTTTGTTTTGCCTTGTGCCAGCACAATTTTCAGTTATAATGTCTTTTCACTTGCAAAAGCTTGAAACTAAACCTGTGGACACTTTTTACTTTGCTCTAGTGTCTCCTGGACATCATGTTGTCCAAAGAGGATGCCCTGTACATTAGGCTACAGAGTCAGGTCCAGATTCTCAAAGGTAGTTAGGCGCCAGTGGGAGTTAGGTGACTAACTACCTTAGAGGATCTGGCATCAGTGCCACACAAATCCACCAGTTAAGATACTAAGAATATAGTTTCTAGATGAACAGGTCAGTATTTCTGTCTGTCCTGAGCATATTTATGAGCAATTCACCTGATGTGAGTTCTCTTGAGATGCATAACTGATCAGTGGTGTCAGGGAAAACTGGGAAAGGAGCTGGTGGTGGAGTTCACTTTTTTTAAACTGGTCCTAATCACAGAGATCTCAGAGTACTTTTATGTATTCATTTTTTCTTCTTCTTTTAAATATTTGAGTGCTTTTGAGAGTAGATATGTTGATTGAAAGCCTAGAATGCTGAAATCCTCTTTATTTAACATGACATTTTTTGTTAAAAAACTTTTTTTGTTTGTTTTACACATAGCATATTAATGATAATAGGATGGGATGCCCCTTGGTCCATGATCTTCATATTGTTCCCTCATCAGGGTAACTTACTCAGCGTTTGATCTTGTAATTTGTTTACCTAGGAATCGATTATTGCTTCTGTCACATGGTGGCTGGCCCTGCTAAAGGGAGATAGGTCTCAGCCCACCTGTGACCCAGCTATTTACTTCCCCAGGTGGAGAGTATGAATCAAGGCGTATGACAGGTGGTCATGTGACTGAACCAGGCTCTGAGGGGGTAGAAACACAGAGACCTGTGAATAGCCAAGAGGGATGACAGAGTAAAGTTGCAGGAAGAGAGTCGCTCCTGCAGTGATCTCAAAGAAAGGGAGTTGTGGCTGGGTACAAAGACGCAGCTGGAAGTTTTGTTTTTCCCTGGGGAGAGACAAAGAAGGGACAGCAGGGCTTGTGTTTTTTCCAGTGTCTTAGAGAGCAGTAAGAGACAATACCTCGGGGGGGGGGGGCAGTGCCTTGCTTAAGAGTTCTTGGGTTTGTTTTGGAACTTTGTTAAGAAAATCAGACCCCAAGAAAGACTCTTACTAGACTTGTGAAAGCCTCTTTTTAAGTTTATTGAGGAACCAAGAGGTAAACTGAGGCAGGGCACTGCAGAGGCATCCCAGCCATGAGGAGTGCATGTGAGGTGGCCGATTGTACTACAGCTTCATAAAAAGGAACTGCCCACGTATTGCCTTATTACTAAATACTATTACAAATTAATACCATGTACATACAGTATCATGGGGCGCTAGAGGGGTTAGCAATATTAAGTTTCATTCTAATGTGGAACTAAGAACCGTTGAATCAATTTAGATGGAATAAAGGGCCTAAAGAGTCAAAGGTATTAACATGACCCTGTCACTGTTTAACATTAATCAGTGTTAAAGAAGATTCATGGTTTGGTTCATATATAGAGACCTCAGCCTGCTTAGTGCCCTGGCAAACATACTATAAAATTCATGCCAAAGGTTAGAAACATACCAATAAAAACACACAAAAGGAAAAGAAACAAAACAAGGCAAAAAACATTAAAACTGAAATTGAGTGATGCTGCAAAACAAACTTGAAACCTATCAAATGCTCTTTTAAAGAGGGTGAATATAGGGTTAGAGTCTTTTATTCTGCCAAACAGTCCTTCTTGGTGGGGAAGAAAGTTAGTTCTGTTGTTCAAATCTTAATTGGGAATGATAGTCACCATCCCACTTTCAAAAAAACTGAGACACAAGGGGAAATATAGCTTTGTTGAGGTTCTTAGGATATAGGGTGACTGCTCAGTCACTGATAGATGCATTGGGCTGGTTGATCAGCCATGACAGCTGTTGTTCTGTATCCTGGCTCTCCTTTCTGATCAGGGACATCATCTCAGCTTCAGTGGTCCTTCTCAGGCTGAGCAGAACTGGATTGGCCATCTTATCTCGCCATGCTGATGCTGTACAATACAGTTGATTTCAGGGTCAGGCGAAAAGCCGAGAGACTGAGAGGTAGGACAGGAGGAAGATAATGGGGGACGAAAAGGGACACATGAGGGAGGGGAGACAGAGTGGGATCTCTATTATTATGTATTAGGCTGGGATCCTCACTGATGAAGTGATGATGGTCCACCTTCCCCACAGACTATTAAGGTCTGATGTCATGGCAACAATCCTGCTGCTGCACCTGCTGTGATGGTAAAAGTTCCTTTTTCTCCTTCAAGCCTCTATTTAAGGGCGATGGGTGGATTGGGCCGTCCTCTAATTATTTTGCCTAACAATAAGGCCTAATTTCTGAAGCACCAATTTTGGTCCCTTGATTTCCTGTCCCTTAATTCCTATTTTTTACGAGTCATAATCTTAACAAAGTAGTTGACTGGTATCAGTAAACATTTTCTGTTTAAAGTAATTCAGTCTTTCTTCTCCTTCTTAGAGCTTTTCTTAAACAATTTTATATAACAAGTCATTGTAGCAATTCATGAACCTACACCCATTTTCCACTAGTCAGGCTCGCAATTATTACAATAGAAACATTTGTTGGTAGCACAACAGTATTTTTTGTTCCCTTATTCCAGAGTATGCACTGAGATTATAAAAACTCTTCTGCAAAAACTGCCTTTCAATTAACTGAATTAAAACATTTTAATCAATATACACACAATTTACATTTTAATTGAGTGTTCATGCTACTAACAATAATCAGTTATACTTTTGTTCTGATTTAACAACTCCCCCTCTCTTATTAACATGCATATCTTAATTTTTCATCTCATATTTTCTTTGAACTGCTTTAATATATTAGTCTCTTTCATTTCTCTTGAGCATTATTCTTAGGAATAATGCTGGATTTTTGCTCTAGCAATGTGCTCTTTTTTACCACTTCGAGTGTTCTGCTGTTCTCTCACAGTTCCTGTGCTGTCTTTGTAGATAATGTTGCACATTATCATCAATGAAAGCAGCAGGGCTGCAAGCTGCAATGCTGTTTCTAATGATAACTCAGGCCTTTAAATTTAATTACTAAGAATAAAATGGTTCTCTTTGCCTAGCTGTTCCCCTGCCTTTAGGGTGTAAACTTTCAGATACTGTTCTGTACCACTGACCCATAACTGTGCTGAATGTTTCTTAATCTAATTTTGAAAAGTGCCTGTAATGCATATGATATTGAAGAGCACTCTGAATTTAGAACAGCACTGATCCTTAAATATTTCTTACCATACTTGCAGGTAGAAGACACATTGTATAGATGCCAATTACACATACAAATGTGAAGTTGTTGAAACAATAACAGAAAGAGGATGTGCCTGTAACACTGAAATAGTTCTCTGTTGCATAGAAACCATTGAACTTTGGTCATTTTCAAGTCTGTGTTTGGAAGTTAAAATTGTCCTCTCTCATCTATGCTGCAGATCCGTATTCAGCAGTCTGGGGCAAATCCTGCCATCTCCTCTGCAACCACAGAGATCTCACTGGCAGTAGAACTGTTGCACAACATGCAGGGCAATATTCCTAGGTTCCTGGAGGGTGGCACATATGGCATGGAGCTTACTCAACAATGGCTACAGGGTGGAGATCAGGGACAGGGCTGAAGGAGCCACTACTTCATTGATCCTCCTGTTTGCTCCCTCACTCCTCATGAAGGGGCTGCATTAGGAATGTGTGCAGTAGCAGCTGTGCTGCAGAGTAGTGCATGGGTTGTTGGGGGAGGATTCCTTTTTCCTCTACCTCCCCAGCCCATCCAAAGAGAAATCCATTGCGCGGTCTAGTTTTTAGGGTGTAGTTGCATGTGCAGTACTTCCATTGACATCAGAAGAAACTTTGTATCCTGAGTAAATATATACATTGTGGATTGAAGAGGAGAATTTTGGCCTTTAATTTTGTTCATGATTTATTGATGATCTGTACCACTGTGCCATGAATTTACAAAGCTTTCATGTTGCTGTTATAAATACCATTACATGTCTGATGATGTTAATATATAATTTTACAGAGACAAAATGATTTCAGTGGGAATGAAGCAGGATCATTGCATTTTCTAGGATAGTTTTAAAATTAAAAGATTTACAAGACTATTTTGGCACAAAGTGTTTTCACTTTTCCATGAGGGATGAGAGGTGGGGTGAAGGAATTTCATAATAGGTTGCTTCCTGTGTAATAAAGCTTATTGTTTTGTAGGATGTGGGACTGGAAAGTATCTCAATATCAACAGTCAGGTGTTTAATCTGGGCTGTGATTACTGCGAACCTTTGATAAATATTGCAAGGAAGAAAGGCTGTGAAGTCTCGGTATGTGACAACCTTAATCTTCCCCTTAGGGATCAGTGCTTCAATGCAATCATCTCCATCGGAGGTAAGAGAATACAGTAGAATGTTTGTTCAGTTCCAAAATAAACATGAAATATTTTGGATAGTTTTTTCAGTTGCTTCTTACATCTCATTGTCATGGTTATTTTTAAACCACGCAGTTTTCTTTTAAATCTTATAAAATGGAGTTTCATGATAGGAAACTTGAGAACGAAAATGTGTTCAGTTTAATTTCATAACAATGACATTGACTACCATTTATTTTTGTGGCCTTGTACATACTAGGAATAAAGTTTTGTTTTTAATGTGTGTAAACTAATGTGTGTTAAAATCCTAGTGTAAGCAAGTCAAGCTGTAATTTTAAAACATGTAGCTAGTCAAGGCAAACTCTTTCCCGGATTCCCCAGGTCTACCTTGACCAACAACATGTCAAATCTACAACTCACCTTAACTAGCATGTGTTAAGAATATGCATTTTTTCTGGAGCAGACATGGGGTAAAAGTTCAAAACCACCTAAGGAACTTAGATGCCTAAGTCCTGTTGAGTTTCATTTTTGAATGTATTGCCCATGTCCTCTTGTATATATAAATATAAGAGGAACAGATGAGGGAAGGGCATTTTGGATGATATTTTTAACAATATTCTTCCCTGGATTTATTTTACAATGTTTTTAGTACTAACCTACAATGGTATTGTAGTGTGCCATATTACCATCACACAGCTGCTGACAGGTTCTTATATCAAAATAATGAAATATGGGAAAAAAAAATGTAGCCCTCTCCTCCAAAGCGTGTCTTAAGTTTCCTTCCTCTTCTCTCCCAGGTGCTTGATATCACTAATATTGGGAGTGGCTTTTTCCTTTGCTTTTGCTGGCTGGGTCTTGGGTTCCTTTCTTGATGCCTGGTGTCTCCACTCAGAGTGATTTCTCCCCATGCTTGAGAAAAAGGGTGCTGCCCCTTGAGAAATCCATGATGATACTACAAGCTGACAAGAAGGGTAAAGCCCAGAACACAGGGGACAATAAAGTAACTAAAACAAACCCCAGCAAAAGGAATAATACCCCAAAATAACAGCATAACAAAGGAGAGAACTTTATTGAGAAGAGGAAAATAGGATCTGGGGAAGAAAGTGATTAAGGTTAACTAATAATTAACCAGCATTTATAAATAAGCCAATTCCTCATCTCCTAATGCTCACAAACTCCTCCCTAACGCTTACCTGAGGTGGATGGTATGGCTGAGGTTGTGAGTCCTCAGATGGGGTGTGCAGGTGCTGTAGTGTGTGTTGCCCAGTTTAAACAAAAATCACTTTACTTGTTCTTCATCCCTAGTTGTGGCAGAGCCCTCTCCTGACTTCCTAGGGCTCAGTGGTTCCCTGGTTTGGAATTGTCCTTGGGTCTTGGCTGGCTTTTGGTAGCTGATGCCAGCTTCAGAGCTCTCCCTCTCTCCCTCTCCCATCTATCTACCTATATGCTGGGCACTGCTATGCTAGAGCTACCTGATCCATGCAGCTAGTGTCTCAGAACAGTACAAAAACTGTGTTTGGAGGAAGAGAAAATTTAGCAGGAACTCCATAAGCTGTGCTGTCTCTCCCTTAGCTTCCCATCCAAAATCAAAATGCCCTCTCTTTTTGGGGGGCAGGCTTCCCTTTCCCCCATTAACTTGCTCGGCACTATGCAGTCCTGATGTGCCGTTGGTCCCCTGGACCGCTTGTCCAGATTACCCCATGCCTCCATACTTGGCTCCAGCAGGGTTTTTTAGTTCCTTCTGTACCAACCCTGACTCAAAGCATTCTAGGAATGGTATCAGAGGGCTTTGGTAGCCATCTTAGTTGTAGCCCTTTGGGAGGACCCCTAGAGGCTCAGACCAGACTCCAGGAACTGGGACACCCAAGTTGATCACTCTGTTGATATGTCTATACTGTAATTATACACCCATGGCTGACCTAGGTCAGTTTACTCAGGCTCACAGCACTCAGGCTAAAGGGCTGTTTAATTGCAGCGTAGATGTTCCGACTCAGACTGTAGCCCAGGCTCTGGGATCCTGTCAGCCCAAGTCAGCTGAAATGGACCAGCTGCAGGTGTTTAATTGCAGTGTAGACATGTCTTACATTACCACCAAGAAATTACTCCATATGCTGTGAGTAAAATGCATTGCTTCAATATGCTCAGAAGCGTAGAGGACAAGAGACTGACTAACATGCTAACAAGATTTACCTCTTTGCTTTCATTTTCCTACTTATAAGACAGTAGGTCAGATTCAACTCTCTGCTACCCTGGCATAATCCCACTGATAGCAAATCTATCTCAAAGAGCTGCCTGCTTATATAATATTTATGTCAGTTGTTATCCTGTCACGAATAAATGTGCTAATCACATTTTTGTACAGATAACAATAATGAATTTTAAGCCTAGATGCTCTGAGATTTGATGTTCATCCAATTCCAGACTAACTGTTTTTCCTTCCACTTTTGGAGACTGGAAAAGATTTGTGTAATGGGTCAAATTCTCTTCTGGCTGACACTGGCAGAATCCCATTGACAAAACATGTTTGGCTATGTGACCACCAAGGGGATTATGCCATTTTAGCCAGGAAGAGAATTTGACCCATTACCTGAATCTCTTTCAGACAGGGACTGCACAGATTGTGTTGGCTGATTATCTGTTCCTGGTGATAGACAAAGATCAAATATCCATCCTGATTTTTTCAGTTCTGTCAGTTGCCTTTGATAACATTTACCTGAAGTGTGTTCAGTATGAGACATTCACTCTGCTCTATGTCTCTGTCTCATCTGATCTCAGTGTCTAAGAAACTGAGCTGGTTGAGCCTTGATCTACATCAGAGTGAGACAGTGCTGACAAGGTGGGGGGAGGAATAGTAGAACGCCTTATTGAGGGACCATGTTCACTGTTTGTTACTAGGTATAATATTGAGTCCTCAGCTGCTCCTAGTTGTCCAGTTAACGTCAGTAGGGTTTTATCATTAGCACTTGGCAAGAAGGTTGCACACTCATTTGCACATCTTAACCATGCTTTTTGACAAATTAAGACACAACTAACTGGGGTGAGATGCACATATGATGATTGCAGTGTGCTTTATATGGGGCTACACCTTAAAACCAGTCAGAAATTGTGGTTAGTTCAGAATTTGGCAACTCAATAAGAAGCACATTACTCCTGTACTCTGTGAACAGCTGATTTCTGGATGAAATTTAAGGTGTTGGCTTTTATGTGTAAATCCTCAAGTGGTCTGGGTCTTTGCCTACCTCAGTCTGTCTCTTATACTGTGCGATATGTTAGCAGATGTGAACAGGTCAGGTTCTTGAGCCAAGAGAGCCCTTGTTCAAATTAGGGTAAGGCATTCTCAATGATGTGCTCACAACTTCCTTTCCTTATTCAACCAAAGCCTGGAAATGGTGGCTTTCAGGTCATATTGCAAAGCTTGTTGGTTCTCCCAGGCATCTTCTGTAAAAAGGAGAGTAGACTCAATGGGCAATTCAGTTCATGGAGAGGAGTTAGCATGTTTTTAGTTTTGTACACTAGTCCAATTCATATATTGTACAGATTTTTCATTAATATATTATATATCCACCTGGAGGTTTGGATAGACATATTTTAAATGTATCTAAATTAAAACATATTATTCTGAAGTGATATTAGTTTAGTATTCAGACATCTTTGGTTATCATCCTCCAAACAATTTGCATATTTGAGACAGTTTAATTTAATTAATCAGAAATCCAGTGGTTGAATGGGCCGGGGAGTCTCAACTAGCCACTCGTGGCTAGAAGTGCTCCACTCAGGACATGATTACGTTGAGATCTGGGCAGAGGATGGAAATTCCATTTCATGAAGTATTTTGAGACCTCACAATTTGGCTTTGTTTCAAATTGGAACAAACCTGTAAAATTTCTAAATTCTTCACAAAGGAAAATTCTGAAAAAAATTCTTGTTCTGGATTGTGGCTAGTGACAAGTTTTGTTTTGATTTTGATTTAAAATGTTATAGTACAATATAAAAAAGTTTAAAACAAAAATTAATTCAAAAATCAAAATGTTTCATTTTGAAAACGTTGAGATTTTGACATTGTTGGAATTTTTTCAGTTTTTCTCCAAAGTGAAATTTCTGCAAAATTGACATGATTTTACCAATTATTTCTATTTCGATGGAACTGCATTTTCTGATGGCAAGTGATTCTATCAAAGTTTTCTGACTAGCTGTAGTTAAGGCACATTGTTAGGAAAGTATGGAGAAGGTTTGTACAGTTATTACCTTCTGCTGTACTTGTTCTGTGGCTAGATGAAGGATTTATGTTTCCAGCAATGTCAGCTGAAATCTTTCATGGGCACTAAATTTACTGAAGATTATTTTAAAAAACAGTAGCAATATCTAAGTTGAAATGCCTTTCCTTCCTTCACAGTGATTCACCATTTCTCAACTAAACAAAGAAGAATCAAAGCAATAAAAGAAATGGCAAGGGTGTTGATACCTGGAGGTCAGATCATGATTTATGTTTGGGCTATGGAACAAAAAAATCGTCGCTTTGAAAAACAAGATGTATTTGTTCCATGGAATAGGGACTTGTGCTCCCGGCTTCTTTCAGAATCAAATCAGTTTGGACATAAGAGTGATCTTGAACATACTGTAAAAAAACACCCACAGCAACTAGTAGGCTCTGAATGCAGCTACCCAATTAATCTTAAACAGGAACTTGATACAAAAACTTCCCACAGTACAGACCATTGCTTACCCAAAACCTGCTGCATGAAAATGTCTGAAGAAGAAAATCGATTCTACGGAGCTCTAGGGAAATCTTTTCGTTCATGGTTTTTCTCCAGATCCCTTGATGAATCAACCTTAAGAAAGAAAACTGAGAAGGTGAAATCTCTGAAGAATGTAGGAGGATGGGCAAACAGTACCATATCCATTCAACCGTCAAGACACTGCAGTTTAGACTTAGGTCACTGTGGGCCATTATTAAAAGAGCAAAGTTTAGATGATGATGAAGTGTTTATGGAAAATGCGACTGTCAAAAGACCACAGTGGATGATAGCCTCAGGTGTAATAAGGGATTTAAATGAAGAACACTATGGGGTAGTTCAGAGCAAGAATGAAGAAACATCATTTCTGAGTGGTCCTGTGGAAGACGGGGACAACAACTGTACTTATAGTAGAGATGAAGATGGCAAGTCTACCACTAGCAAACTCTTTCAAAGAACTTCAACAACTGACTCCACTGATTCTATTTTGGATGAAGCAATGGCTGTTGAGGACCAGGTTGTTGGCATATTGGATACAAAAGCCTTCATGCGTTATTATCATGTTTTTCGGGAAGGAGAGCTATGTTGTTTACTGGAGGAGAATGTGCCTGAGCTTCATATTATTAGTTCTTGCTATGATCATGGAAACTGGTGCATTATTGCAGAGAAAATAGCAAAATAACTGCAAACTCAGCAAATAAAACAAAACTTTGAAAATTGAAAACTTTGAACACTGCTCCTTGAAGGTGTTCTGTGGTGGTGTTGTAATTTTGCAATATAAAATGGAATTTGAGTCTCATGTAGTTGTGTTCCATCCATTTCTGATTTCATTTTGTATGTATCTATAAATACTGTGTATAAGAATGTAAAAGGCAAACAACAATACTTACGTTTTGTCAAAGATAGGCTTTTAAGAGTTTTATATTGCTTTTAGCAAACGATTCAGTTTTTAAATGTACTTTTGTATTGAAAAATAAACAAAACATTTTTGTAAGATAAGGATCAGGGCATCTTTTATGAGAAATATTTGCTCAATGTAAACGTAAAGCTTGGTAATGCAAACACTTAAGCATGCGTGTTAATTTTACTCAGTAGGGTCCTGATTCAGCAGTCCATGCTTCTTCAGCAAATAACTTAAGGACATGCTTAACTTTAAACATGTGCCTAAGTTCCAATTTGGATACATGCTTTAAGTTAAGCACATGTTTAAATACTTTGATGAATTGTGGTCTTCAAGATGGGCTACTCATAGGCATAAATGTTTGCATGATCAAGCCGTGAATATTCTGTGCTTTGTGCTTAGCATTCTGAAGCAAATGGGACAGCTGCATTTGTTCAAGATTTTGGTTTGTTTTTTTTAACAATCTAGTTCAGGAGTTCTCAAACTTCATTGCACCATGACCGCCTTCTGACAACAAAAATTACTACATGACCCCAGGAGGGCGGACCGAAGCCTGAGCTCGCCCGATCCCTTTCACCCTGGGTTTGGGGGCCAAAGCCTCACTGCCATGGGGTGGGAGGGAGGGAAGTCAAAGCCCAAGGGCAGCAGCCACAGGCAGGGGGCCTGTAATCTCAGCACCACTGATCAAGGCTGAAGCCTTCAGGCTTTGGCCCCAGACAGTGGGGCTCGGGCTTTGGCTTCAGCCCCTGGCTCCAGCAAGTCTAAGGCAGCCCTTGTGACCCTGTTAAAACTGGGTCATTACCCACAGTTTGAGAACCGCTGATCTAGTTTATGCCTCAGAGCTAACGGGTTGAGACTGAGTCTTCTGTATTCTCTACCACAAATACATTAATTTATTTTCTAAAGTTTTAAAAATTTTGCTTATCTGTAAATACTGTTCACTGAGACTAATTTTAATAACTGTTATTTACAAAGAGTACAGAAAATCAAATGGATTTGAGGTGTGCATATTTTTGAGATAAACATGGAAGCACTATGTAAAACTAGTATAATTCTAGTGCATCTCTGCTTAGTTTAAAAGACAGATTTATCTATAGTATTGGATCAGCTTATATACATAATGACAATATATACTTTCTTAAAGATATCCTAAGAAATGTAGAAGATATGAGTCAAGTATGTGAATAAAACATTATGAATCAAATAGAAAAATCCTTAAAATACGTCTTCCATATTTTAAATAGGACATTAAAAGGTCCCTGATGCCTCTAAAGAACCATTTTTCAAAGGACCAGAGGATAACTCTGATGTCTTGGGCAGATTTCCCTCTTTTAGGTCTGATCTACACTTAAAACTTAGGTCAACCTAGCTATATTGCTCAGGGTTGTGAAACATTTCATGCCCAGTGCAATTGCAGTGAAGTCAACCCAACCCCCACTGTAAACGCAGCTAGTGGAAGAATTATTCCACAACCCTAGCTAGCACAGCTCAAGGGATTGGATTTACAATAGTGATAGAAAAATCTCTTCTGTCACTGTAGTGTCTATATTACAGCGGCATAGCTGCAGCACTGTGGCTTTGCCACTATGGTGCTTGTAGTAGAGATGTACCCTCAGTAAAATACTACCTACACTCTGTGGTAAATTTTCTTGCTGAGCACAGCATCCAATCACACTCACATTATACTAGATTAGCCCATTGTTATAGTGAGCAGTACTTTACTCCTTAAGTAATGTGATTGATTTCGCTGGGACTACTTATGGAGTAAGGTGCTACTTAGCAGGGGTAGGGGTATCAGAATCTGACTTTGAGGCACTGAATTCAGCACCAAAACTGTAATTGACATCAGTGGGAGCAGGACTGAGCCATAATGATGGCTCTGTTTGCATATGTCATCACTGTGGGTTTAGGACCAAATTCTACATTTGGTCAGTGAAGTTACTCTAGGCCACATCCTCAGCTGGTGTAAAATGGCATAGTTCCATTGGCTTCATTGACTGTCCCTCTGTATTTGCAGCAGTTTAACTGAATGTTATAATTTGACTTTGGTAATTAAGATGTCTGACTAATTACTCAGTAAAGAACTTGAGATACTGCATATCAGAGAAGTTTTAACAAGAGCAAAACTACTGTAAAGCTTTTGAAATGTTACCCATTCTACAATATGTAAATTCATAGCTTTTAGCTTGTTCAATCACAGACCCTGATGGAAATAAAAGTGTAAATGTTTTATATGTAACTGCCTCAGATATAAAGTTTAATAATATATTATATATATTCTTTTGCTAAAATTTATCTAAATAGACTGACCTCCATGGTTTTTCTTATTGTACAGTTTCTGTTCATTGACATTTTCACCCTTGCTCTCTCTCTAGCCCAATGATTTTTTAAGTATTTCTCCACAGTGGAACAGTCATTGGGCTGGAGAGAGACCTAGGGCTGGTCCACACTAGGGGGGGGAAATCGATCTTAGATACGCAACTTCAGCTACGTGAATAACGTAGCTGAAGTCGAATATCTAAGATCGGATTACTCACTCGTCCAGACGGCACGGGATCGATGTTCGCGGCGCTCCGTGTCGATTCCGGAACTCCGTTGGGGTTGATGGAGTTCCGGAATCGATATAAGCGCGCTCGGGGATTGATATATCGCGTCTAGATTAGACACGATATATCGATCCCCGAGCAATCCATTTTAACCCGCCGATACGGCGGGTAGTCTGGACGTACCCTGAGATTGATTCTGTACCCCAGTGATCAGGGCATCTGCCCTAGAAGTGAGAGTCTTCAGGTCCTACCACTTTTTCATTATTTATCCACAATGGAACAGCGCCAACAGGAAAGACAGAGGAAGCCACACCCCAGAATATACCATATCTCTGTGGTCAGTGCACTCTCCTTCGAGGTGGGACACACCTAGTTAAATTCTTTCTCCCCCTCTGGAAGAAAGGGTGGAATTGAACCTGGGTGTCTCCTACTTTCCAGGCCTGTGCACTAACCACTGGGTAAAAGTTACAGGTGGCACCACCACCAGCTCCTCCTCCTGCTGTTTAGTACCGAGTGAGGCAGGCTCCAAACTCATTCCTGAAAGACTTGCCTTAGGTGCGTAAGCGACCTGACTCCAGGACAGTGATTCCTATTTGTTAATCACTAGCAGAGATAAGCCCTGTTGCGGGCAGGTACTTAGCACACCTACTGTGGTTGGCATCTCCCGTTGGCTAGCATGCTGGCTTTTTATATGCATTCTTAGGTGCCTATCTCTCCCCATGCATTGTATGCACCTGTCTAACAGCTTTGTGGACTGCAGTGATGTTCTTGAGATTTTCTAGGCACCTAAAAGTTAGGCATGCTGACTCTCAGCATTGCAACACCCAAGTCCCTTTGTGAATCTCATCCTATGATTCTCTCTTATCATGAGAAACATGACATTTCCAAAAAAAAACACATGTGATCCCAGTGCTTATTTGCTTAGGATCATAGCTTAATGTGTTCAAACAAATTGTGAATGCCATAGCGAAGCTCATAATTAACATTAAATAAATACAATTCCTATACTACTTACTAAGATAAAACTGTCATTGATGTCAGAACTGCAGGATTTGGCCCTTAACAGGAAAAAAAGTGAAGTTTGGATTTGTGTCTTCTGTTTGGTAATAGAAAGTTCTAGAATTAAAATTCTGGTTCCATTAAAGCCCAAAACTCCCACAGACTTCAATTGGTTCCTAGGTCACCAAGCTGTCCTTAACTGTACTTTGAGATATCTTGATCAGAAGAGGAAAGATGCCCAGTTTCCTTCTGTTTAATTTAATATTTAACATTGTCAGTCTGAATTGACTGATGATGGCTGCTATTTTAACTCTTAAAATGTGTAATTTAAACTGACACCTGCAATAAAAAACATATTACAATTGAACAAACTTATTTTTGATGGAACACAAAAATACAATATTTGATAAATGTCGTTTTGCCTTTTTTGAGTAAATGTGAATATTTATAAGTGCTAAAGCTATTGTTTTTCTACAAAAGACAATTCATTTTCCTTCTTCAAATTGAAGAGGGCAATCATTTTAAAAGCACAAATGGGTTATGAAAAGCTATACATTTTGTAAAAGTGTTCGTCTGTGATAAGTGCTAGTATTCATGTTATTTGTGTATATACTTTAAAATGATACTCAGTTAAGAGATATGTAGTGTGTTACAGTAGCACAGGATTGATAATGAACAATCTGACTGTGTTCTGATTAAAAAACATGGCCCTGATCCTGCAATTACATCCATTCTGAATTATACTCACATGTGCACTCCATTGACTTGAATGGGTCATCTTTGGAGTGTAGGGATTTACTTGTGTGATCCATTTGTAGGCCCATACTTATACTTCAGTGAAACTTGGATGTTTCAGTGTTACTAGTTAGATCAAATATACAGTTTTATATCTCTATTGTGAGTTCTTGTTATGCTTATCCTGTATTAATTCTGGCAGCTACTCATTATTGTAATTTGAATCTGCTGTGTTTAAATACTACACTATAGTCATTTCTTAATCCACATATAAAACTACAGATATTAACCATCATTTGGCTGAAAATAAATCTTGCTCCACTGAAATATTATTTACTGGAAACATTGCACAGTTTAAGATGCATTAATAAAGATGTTGTTATCCACTGGAAACTGTGTCTGGGAAAGTTCTTACTGACTGTCAAATCAGAGAAGTTCTTTGCTGTTAGAATCACTCAGTATTAACTAGAACTTAGCCATACTTGCACCCGTACGTTCCTATCTGCAGCACTTCAGAACCGATCTCTGAGGCATAGGAGAAAGATTACTGAGGCATTTCCTTGCCTACATACAGCTTTTGTACCAATTTAAATCAATAGAAAAACCAGTTTAGTTAAGTTGATGCAACTGTCTGGTGATTTTACTGTTATATCTTGTCCTAGTTAGTTGCATCCACACAAGAGGATTGCACACATTTAACTAGATTGGTTTCTTTAGTACAAACACTGTATGTAGACAGGGTTCTAGGGCCAGATGTCTAAAGGTATGATGGGTACCTGATAGTGCATCTCCAATGGGAGTTAGACCCCTTGTGACGTTATTGATATAAACTGGGACCATATAGAACATGGGTTGCAACCAAGGTCCTGTAGTGGCACCAAATCTTATGTAAAGGGGGTCATATAAGGTGTCCGAGACCAGGTAACGGGTTACTGGTTATGATTATGCTGTCTGTATGTCTGTATCATTTTGTAGTTAAAGTTATAAGTATTGGCTGTATACTGTCTATATTTCAAACTTATGCTGTGTTACTGGGAAAGATCCCAGACAAGTGGGTGTTAGCTCGGCTTAGCCTGCTTGATGGCCCATTAAGGACCATCAGCTACACAATTGACCCATTAAGAGGAGGCAGATACGCCTTGTGACTCAGCAGGGTGTGCAGAAACTGGCCCATGTGACTGCAGACTCCATTTTGCTGTAATTTTCCACAGTAAGAACAAAGAAGTGTTCTTACACCTGAAAGTGCCTATATAAGGCTGATGCCTCATCTCCATCTGGTCGTCAATCTGGTTTCTTACCTCTGGAGGGACTTTGCTACAAGCTGAAGCTCTACACAAGGGACTGATGACCCATCCCAGCGGGGGATGTTCTCCAGAGACTTGATTTAAACCTGCAGTTTACTCCATCACTGCTACAAGCCTGAACTAAGAACTTTGCCATTACTGTATGTAATTGATTCCATTTAACTAATTCTAGCTCTCATCTCTGTCTTTTTCCTTTTATGAATAATCCTTTTAGATTTTAGATTCTAAAGGATTGGCAACAGCATGATTTGTGGGTAAGATCTGATGTGTATATTGACCTGGGTCTGGGGCTTGGTCCTTTGGGATCGAGAGAACCTTTTTCTTTTACTGGGGTGCTGGTTTTCATAACCATTCATCCCCAGGACGGGTGGCACTGGTGGTGATACTGGGAGACTGGAGTGTCTAAGGAAATTGCTTGTGTGACTTGTGGTTAGCCAGCGGGGTGAAACCGAAGTCTTTCTGTCTGGCTGGTTTGGTTTGCCTTAGAGTTGGAAAAACCCCAGCCTTGGGCGATAACTGCCCTGTTTGAGCAATTGGTCCTGAATTAGCACTCTCAGTTGGGTCCTGCCAGAATTGCATCGTCACACCCCTGTATGCATTTGAAAATTCCAATAGGCACCTATCTGCATTTCTAGGCACAGAAATACCTTTACAAATCTGGCCCTTAGTGAATTGTCATGCCAGATGATTTCGGGGGCTTGGGAGGCAGGGCTGTTTAACTGCAGTTCAGACATTCAGGCTCGGGCTGGAGCCTGGACTCTAGAACGCAGTGAAGTGGAGGAGTCCCAGAGCTTGAGCTGTAGCCTGAACTCTAATGTCTACACCACAATTAAACAGCCCTTTAGCCCAAGTCCAAGTCAGTTGGCACGGGCCAGCTGTGGGTATCTAATTGCAGTGTAGACATACCTCCATGGAAAGCCTTTCAAACAGAGATGCCAAAACTTGCATACAGCCACAAAACTTTCAAGGAGTAATAACAGTTGGAGTCACCAATGAAAACTCTAGACACGAATCCACTCTCTCTCGGAGCCTGACTCATTATAGCCAGTAGAATTGTAACATGCAATTTAGTGGGAGAGGAAGAGGGATAATATGTTTGAGTTATTTTCTCACATTACAATGGCCCTGGTGACCTAAGCTGTTGACTTGTCCCTGTCTATGGTCATTATGGAGACATTGATAGCAACTCCATAATTAAGGCTAAGTTGAGTTTTGCACATAAAGCATGGTTTCAACCTCATTGTTTTATATTAAAATACTACATATTCTCCCCAGAATTACAGCACTTATTCTCTGAATACAGAATGAATTTTCTGAGATTTACAATTTAATCTGTCAATTAGTTTAAGGATTCAAATTAATTAAAAATGGGCCTGTTAAGAAATTTAATACCCAGTCTCTGTGTATTTGCCTCTCCCAATGTCTGTAACAGAATAACACAGACTCTTCAAACATCCCTTATAGTTAAAACACATTGCAATCTTGTGCGTGGGCTATATTTGAATGTATTTGTAAGGATTAATGGCCATTTCCTCACATTATTTTCATAAACAAAAGTTTAGGTAGGTAGAAAGGCAGGGAAGGAGGGATAGCTCAGTGGTTTGAGCATTGGCCTGCTAAACACAGGGTTTTGAGTTCAATCCTTGAGGAGGCCACGTAGGGAGCAAAAATTGGTCCTGCTAATGAAGGTGGGGGGTGCTGGGTCCCTTGCAGTTCTAGGAGATAGGATGCCTTCATTATATTTTTTTTTATTTTTCTCCTGCTAAATGCAAGATGTCTAATGCTTGGCACCCTATGTGGGATAAAAATCAGACTGAAAAGTGTGTAGCTCCTGACAGAAAAGATTTTTATGTACACCCATCCCCATTAATCAGGCTTGTGTATGCCAAACCCCAATCAATCAGCCCCTGCATCCCTGGAAGGGAGCATGCTCAGTCACTCTGGGAGAATGGAGCAGGCTCAGTCTCAATTACATTCAGGTCCTGTGTGGGGGTGGAGCATACACAGTGCAGATGGAATCTTCAGAAAATACAACCGCCAGATTATTACTAACCTCTACCAAGTAAGTACAAGCTGTCATTCTCAGAAATGTATAACCTGGTTAAATCTGAGTGGATTTTCAGGGGACAACAAAAGGCACATCCCTAACTTCAGGATGATGCCTTGGCAATGTCAAGTACTTTTTCCAGAGTACCGAGGCGCTACAGCTTCTCAATGAACTGGTTTTAGGAATTTTTAATGTGGGCAAAACAACATATTTTCCCCAAGCCATGTTCTAGAAAATGGCAGAACTGTTTCTGCTGTTACCTTCCCAAAAAATTCAACATGAATCTTAGAAATACATGAGTGTGGACAGCTCCACTCCTTCACGCTATCTCAGATCTTGATCACGGTAACCACAAGTTTAGCATTTCTGTCCCTATCCACCTTTTTCCTATTCTCCACTCAGATAGCTAGACACATTAGTTCTTTCTCATTAATCTGTCTCTCAAGCTAATATGATTATCTATACGCTCCCAGTCACTCTATCTCTGTCCTTTCCTCAGCCCATAGCCATTGGCTCTCTTCCAATCTTGTGCCTTCTCTTGTGCCACCAGCTCAGTTTGATGTTCAGTCAATTAAAGTGTACCTGCCACTCTGTTGAGAGATGGCGATGCTCTTCAAAGATGTTCAGAGCAACCTAAGGGCCCGACTCTCCCTTGCCTTACTTTTTTACCTGCCCAATGAGAATGCAACAAACTGCCATCCTCATTTAGTAGCATACTTCATCCACTTTGCACAGCTATAAATGGTTACTTAAAATGCAAGACAGTAGAAAATCAGGATCACTGGAACTCTGATCCATCACAAGGCTGGTGATGACTCAGGAGGTGCTTGCTAGACTATTGGGTCCCATTCTCCACCCCAAACACTTCACCTTACATGCCTTTCTACACAGAACTGTACAAGGGGCATGCTACATTCTTCCTTTCAAAAAGCCTAGTTAATTCATTGTGGGTTTGATCCCAGGTATATCAGTCTTGCTTGATCCACCTGCAATTTAGCAATCCACTCCAGTTTACTTTTTTATCACCTTGTCTCTTTTAAAGCCATAATATGGAAATAATTTATAAAAGAAGAATCTCAATAATATGACATGAAAAGTTAGAATTACAAGACTTCAGAGTAATTAGATCGCCAACCTGACATGGAAAATATGTCAGAAGAATAGAGAATGTAAATTTTATTAGTAGTGCTTTGGATTTTGAATAATTCTAAGAGATTCCCTCTTGCCCTGTAACATTGTACATAGTGTTGTAAACTCTTTTTGCTGAAGCACCTTCAATTTAGTAAATGCTGTGAATGTAGAGTGCGGGTATGGTGATAGAGTGCCCTCTTCTGGAGAGAAAATGTAATTTGATTGTGTAACTGCAAGGAGGATGACAGGCTTACTGTGTGCTAGGTTCTTTAGGGAGCAAAGAAAAGGCATGGTCCCTGCTCTGAGAATCTTATGTATTCATTTTAGATTTGCTATGAGTAAGAGCAGAAAAAGAGAAGGGGAGGGGAATGAACATCTTTTCATCCTCTAGGCAATTAGCAACAGCACGTTTTCTCAATATACTAACATGGAATTCTATTGAAACACGTAGATCTAAGCTAATGGCTAGATAAAATGTGATTAAAAATAACAGAGTCACTCAGACCTTGTGACAGAGTGCTGGCTCACCTGCTAGCTTCCAGCACTCTGATCATTTAGGCACCAATCAGTTCCCTTGGAGAAGGCTGATTGGAGTTATGCATCTAATTAGCTGAGCGGGCTGGGAGGGCTGATGAACCAATTAGCCATCAGCTGATAGTTTAAAAGAAGACACAAGAAGGAAGGGGGTGGTGGAGGATTTGGGTTAGTTAGTACACACTGAGGTCTTACTAGTCTTCCCTGGTCCTATGGGAAAGGGCAAGAAACACTATGGGACTGTATTGGTGGTGGTGATGGGAATATAAATAAATCCACATGATATTGCCACTTACTGGACAGTGTCTGACAGGTTTGTGGGACATCAGATGATGGGGGTGAAGTGTCCCTATTATAGACCTCTAATAGGAGTCTTTGAAATGTGATATTCTCCAAGGTATCTTTCTCAGTGTCTCCTCTATTTGGCTGGCAATCGTATGTCAGAACTATTGAGAATAAAACAACTGATCTGGAATTGTGCCTGCTTCCTTCCCATGGGACCAACAAGACTGGTAGAGTTATTTGCCAATCTTTGGCTTGGACAAAATACTTTTGCTACCAGAGGCTGAATTAGTCCTTTGGAAAGATCATATACTCTAATTTAGCTCAAGCATAGCCATTCCGTTCCAGATTAAACCTTACTACAAAAAATGATGCTGCCCTGATGGTAGTGTGGGGCATTAGTCAAAGCCAGTTTTTAGTATGTCTGAGGAAAATGCAGGAGATGAGACATTGATGGATTTAATAGAAGATGAGACATTGATGGATTTAATAGAAAACAAGACACATGCAGCATCCCCGGACTGCTTTAAATTGATGTTTTATTCAATGGCAATGCCTAAGTCCTGATCCTGAGAGATATTTGAGGACTAGAAAGTCCTTTTGAAGTTAATAGCAGCCAACAGTACACAGTACTTCCTGGGATCAGGCCAAATTGCCAGTTGTAGAAGGACTGCATGTTCCTGCACAGAGGGCTATTGGATAATTTTTAAAAAAAATATGCCATGAGATCCTTTAATTTTTTTAAACAAATATTGTGTATATGCATGTGTGTGTGTGAATATAGAATGCTCTTGTTCTTTTTTCCACATTAAATACATCAGATATCTGGGAAAAAATAAAAGTTTTTCTGTGCTTTGTAATATAATTGCTATTGCTGCTCATTAGTAATTAGAATTTATGAATGGTACATGGAATGTTTAAGAAACAGGAAGTATCAATAGCCAAGAAATGTTTAATTCATTGTAAACAAGGTTCCATGTTATGTATCTGGAGAGATATTGTACATTTAGGCTATGGTGATAGAGTGCTTGTTTTAATAGTGTTATTTTTAATTTGACAATGACACTAGCTTTATGAAGTGGAATATTAACTCTGGATTTTGCCTTTTTGTTTTAGATTAGATTTTGAAATAAAAAAAGATCCCTGGAAAGGTCATTTCAATATATATTTTAATTCAACCAACCTAGTAGCAGAACATATCTTTCCAGTCATCTTGGCCCCAGGCCTTACACAGAGCTGTTACCACAAGCGCCACTTCAGTGCTACAGGAGTAACAAGATTTCTAAAACTGAGCTGTGCAAGAAATAGGGCCTAATCCTGTTTCTGTTGACTTCAGTGGGCTTTGGATCAGGCCATAAATGGAAATTTTGCCATCAAGAGCACTGGACCTTCAGTCAGGATGCAGGCTGTCCTCAGATTCACCTTTGCTTTTGCTATCACGTGAAGCCTTTAAAGAAGTCATGAAGCTATTTATGCTTGTGCAAAGAAGCTGTTCAGATGGAAGCTGAATTTATAACCAACTGGTCTATGAAATATTAAACAAACCATTATTGTTCCTTAACATGCTGCCTAGAACGAGTGCTTCAGCCTGCATTATGTGTAGGGACTTTGGGGAATGTATTAGGTGCTGGTTAATTGAGAGTAGAAAGAACTCACTGGAGTCAAAGAGCTGAAGAAAAATATTAATGTTTAATGCTAAATATCCAAAAGCGATTTAACACCACAGTTAAATAGGTAATTTAAAATGTAATATTCCCATATTAAAAATTGAAACGAAAATGCTTTCATGTACGTTATCATGTATATTAAGAGAATTCTTTCATTACCAATGAACTAATCTATACCTTTTCAGTCATAAAAGTACATATGTATCTGTACAAAACAAGGAAATGAACATAAAGAAATAAAAAAGACAAAACTTATCTTCCTAAAATTCTCTCTCAGATAAGCACAGAGTAGCTGTACTGCCAGTTATCTCAATTTTATTGGGATTCTTAAGGTATTTGATATTTTTATTGAAAAGCAAGGCTCTGGCATCATCTAATTAGATGAGAATCTCAGCTTTCACTTTACAAAAAAGTAAGTTTTTGTAGCTTTCATTGGTGTGGAGAAAAATCTTGAAAATACGGTCCCAGGGTACCCCAAAGCCTAAAAAAACCAGACAAAATAAAAAAGACAATGTTTATTGTATTTGTTAATCTTGCCAAGCTTGTGATTCTGGAGGGCTGCTCCACAATTTTTGAATGCTTGGGATTGGCAATGTTGGTAAGGATGTGAGTGCGGCTGCAGAGACTAAAGATTCACTTCCGTTTTTGGAAAGGGGGGCTCTGAAGTGCAGGCACAGAGTGGGGCACAACAGATTGCTGCAGGTGACAGGCTCTAGTTCCTGTGTTCTAGGGTGTTTAAATAAGTGTAGGATGTAGGGTTCTCGGGTGTAATTGTTAAAAACTGCTCCTCTCCCAGCCTTGATGAGGAGTACAGCATGCTGACCTTATAAGCTTATTGCTGTGCTTTATCTAGCCTGGCCTCTGTGCATTAAGAGCCAGATCCAAAACCCATTGAAGTCAGTGGAAGGCTTTCCATTGACTTGAATGGACTTTGGATCAGCCCTACCTGACAAAGAAATCGCTGGTGCATCCTCCAAAATCCTGATTCTGCACTGAGGTCCATGAGATCCCCTGCATGATCCTCATTGCAGGACTGGGATCAAAATTTGGATTAAAATATCACTAACAACAGCTAAATATATCAGACATTGAATTATTTTCTGTATTTTCATTCTGAAAATCCTAAACATCAGGAATGTAAAATTATACTAAATCAGGTCCTAGAGCCCAAATCCTCAATTCCTATTAGAGTTAGGCACCTAATACCTTTGGGGATATGGGCCTGGTAGGTCCTTTCCATTGTGATGCTTTACAATTATTTTAAGATGCTGTGTCCATGAACAATCCAAGACAAAGTCATATAAAGGACACATATGTTTTGATGTAGGGTCAAGTAGACACTTGGCATTACAATCTCCATGTGAGAAGGAACCCGAAAGGAGAGGAGAACCCTTAAAAGTACTCAAGACAGATGTGATATTTATTTCAGCTATTTGTATAGTGCTTATCATTGTCATATCTGGGTGTATTAGAATTATATGTGTTTATTGCTTATGAAAATTGATGGTGTGACATCCCCGAAGTCTAAAATCTCTGTTTCCCTACCGTAGCAGAAGACACTACTCATTTCAAACTGCATGTTATCAACTGACAAGGAACAAACACTAAGATCTCCATTTTCAAAAGTGTCCCACTAATTCTGGGTGCCTCCTTTTTGGAGCCCACCTTGGGACACCAGGATCTGATTTTCAAAGGTGTTGAGCACCGTGTCTCTCACTGATTTTAAAACATTGCATTGTTATGAATGCTGTGGAGTGTAAGGTTGGGGGTCTATATACAGTTTAACTCTATACATGAGCTGTCAGACTGGGGAAAAAAGGTTGACCATTCTCTTTCAAACTATGCCCATGAAACAAGCTCCACCCATGTGAATCCCAAAATGAGACCCAACTCATAAAATATGCAAAATTTATTTGTGTGAGCTGCTTGGTTCCACAGGGTTCCTGGAGCTTGGCTCCCCCCTCAGGAGGACTTGTACATGGCCATGGACTCTGCTAGGTTCCTTGGACTTAGATCCTTCTTGAATGGGGGAAAAAAATAAGTATTGGTGTCTCCTAAACACTATGCAGTTGCGCAACCAAAATGAGACATCACTCAGGAAACTGTGGAGATCTGTAACTCTCCGTCTCCTTTCTTGCACGAGGAATGAAATAGTTAACAATGTTGAAATTACATCATAATCATTGGACATCTGAGTGGACTCCTCACTAAAATGAATGAGGCTCTCAGAGCTATTTTTCAAGTGTCCCTGCAGACACATCTCTGCATCGGTTATACTTGTTACTTGTTTTTTAAGTATTCTCTGTAACTATAACAGCTGGAGGCCTAATACTTTCTTCTAAATGAAAGCTGAGATTCTGGAGGAAAAGAGAAGATCTTCAGAGAAGTGCCAGTACAGCATATAAGTATTATGTACTGGCTGTTTCCAAGCCCTGGTATACTTTGCTGAAACTTTTTTTGCTCTGAATTTGTTAGGTGGAAGAACAGAATGTTTTAAGGTGAAATTTTCCTAACTACACCAAGGTCATTGCTAATACTCTCACAACCAGAATAATGGAAGGTTCTGTTAGAATTTTAATTACCTATGGATAAGATTCTCCCGTGTTTGTGTGCCAGCTCCCTTTGTGAGAACAAATAGAAAAGATTGTGAGAGTAGGGGAGAAGTATTCAGAGATGAAAGGAACAGAAGAGAGAGAGACTGTTTTTTAGGAAGAAGAAGGTAGCAGCTAGGAAAGTTCCTGACAGATCCGAGAAAGCAGACAGTCAGAAAGAAAGAGAAAGAAATTAAATAGAAATGGGTCGAAAAGAAAGAAATCCAGGACTCAAGTGTGAATATGAATTAGAAAGCAGGTGTACTTCTTCAGCTAACTAATCTATATGCCACTAAGAAAATAGACGGTTAAAAGGCTATACTGGGTGTTGCGAGAGGCAGCTTCTCATTCATAAGAGGGAGCTGCAACTAGAACCTCCAAGGCCTAATCTGTGCAACATCTTGTATAACAGGATGTAGAACAGTCAGCATCACAGAGACAAAAGGTAAGGAAGGAGTCCATACTGCAGCCCTGTTTGTAATATGATATATGGAATATATGGAATAAAAGTCTTAGGCTGTAACGCCTCAGAGATTTCTGTATCTTATTGACAGAACTAGAACATGGTGTCAGAAGTAAACGTGCCCCTGTAAGGACAAAGCAACCAGCAGATCTGATTGTTTATACTTCCATAATCAGCCAGAATAACACAAACCTCAGTCTAGGCAGGAAGCCTCATGCTGGTCCTTGGACCGATCGACATGGAAGGAGATATCTTTCAACAACCGGCTGTTCTTCAGTGCACAATGGGAAAATTACGAAATTGCCATGGGATTGAATGAAAAAGATTAAAGAATAATGGCTGCAATACTGTTGTCAGTGATGGGGAAAGAATGCCACATGCTCCAGCAGCACCTGCAGACTACAGAGATCCTGCCAAAGTTTTGGATGCACTCTGAGAACATTTTGAACCTACAAGAAATGTTGTATATGAATGCTACGTCCTCAACAAGTGTGAGCAAGCATCTGCAGAAACTGTTGACCAGTACGTTGCAAAGCTGTGCAAAATGGCAGATTCTTATGAGCACAGCATTTTGAAAGAGGAGTTGATACAAGATCACTTAGTCATAGGAACCAAAGATAAAGGTGCTCAGAAATCCCACATTAACACTAGCAGGAGCTGTAGAAATGTGCAAAGGGAGCTAACAAGCACTCAAAAAAATGAAGAGGATAAACATAGGAGACTGAGAATATGCATTATGTTAATAAAAGCAAACACAGGAATCCACAAAAAACAAACAAAACAAACCTAAACTACATAAGTACAGTGATGAGGCAAGCATACCTCACAATGAAAGCTGTGACTACTGAGGAACAAGACATGAAGCAGACAAATGCATAGCTTATGGCACTATGTGCAGAAACTGTGGAAAGAGGACTCATTATGGGCAAGTATGCAGTCAAGGAAAGCAAACAAAAGCAACACACCATATAATAGAGGTGAACAATGATGAGCTGAGCAGCAACCCAGGTAGTGAGATCCTTTATACTGTATACATGGTATCAGAACAATACATGCTTAAGAACAAAATGGTGTGTTAAGCTCATACTAGAATCTTGCAAAGTAACATTGAAGCACTGGCACAGCAAGAAATAGAATGCCGAATAGATAGAGGAGCATCTGTAAATGTAATGGGATACAAAGACTTCCTCAACATCGTGCAAGATGGAGCATCAAAATTGCAGCCAAGCAATGCTAAGTTAAAACTCTCTGATAGCACCATCTTCACATCACTAGGGAAATGGGTGTTATGAGCAGAACACCATGGAAAAGTATACCAGCTAGAATTTTGTGTTTTGAACTTCAGACAGACACTACTTCCATCAGCCAATACAAGAGAACACATAAACCTTGTGACATTAAACCTCTCGTCTACAATTCATAGGGTAAACTCAAAATTAGAAGAAAAATGATCCAGTTTTTGCAAATAGACAAACGCAACCAGGTAGCATCTCCAAGGCTTGAATCCTGAAGCTCCACAACAGTGGTTCCCAAACTTTAACAACCTGTGAACCCCTTTCACTAAAATGTCAAGTCTCGTGAACCCCCTCCTAAAAATGAATATTTCTAGGGATTTTCTCTTTTACCTGAGTATAAATTATAAAAGCAGTGATCTTGGAAACATAAAATTGGTTTTTATGACATGCTTATTACACACTATTTGTCATTAATTATTAGTTAACTTTACAGTATTTTATTACATTATGAAAACGGCAACACTCTTCCAAGATCTCACTTTCGTAGTTTGTATCACTTTGAACAAGCCTGTTATAAGACAAGGCTCCTATGTGTCATCAAGGAGTATCAGATATGAAACAGCATGAAAGCGTTTAAGAAGACAATTCAAAGAGTTCCTCCTACAAGCATTCAGGTCTTGAGCAGTCCAGGCAAACAATGCACATTACAACAAAGCTTAAAATTGTTCATAATAATTTTAAAAACAATACTAGCTGCCTATTTAATTTTACAAACAGCAAAAAATATCCACCTCCCTTTCCATTTCTAATAAGGAGTCTTGAAGTTTAAATCTCCTCAATGTGGTAGACACGCTTGCTTTAATCTGCTTAGCTCTTGGAAGTCCAGGGGCTCTGGGATGCTGGCCCCATGCTGCCCAGGAACTAGGAACAGCTCTGACCGCCATTAGAGAATTTTTCCCCAAGAACCCCCTTAACATTTCACAAACCCCCAGGGGTTCATGAACCCCAGTTTGGGAACCACTGCTCTACAATGATGTTTTTGAAGGACTAGGTTGCCTCCCAGGCACTCTACACTTAAAAATACACAAAACCATCCAGCCAGTGAAACACCTACCACGCAGAGTTCCCATAGCATTAAAAGAAAAAATACTGAAAGAAATAAAACAAATGGAAAAGGATGGCATTATTGCTAAAGTGACTGAACGTACAAAATGGATAAGCAATATTAGAGAGACGAGGAAGAGGCTGTAGAGGCCTCTCGTGAATACTGGAACTATCATGATGAACTCAGTGTGTAGGACATTATATTCAAAAGCAACCAAATACTTATACCTGAAGCTTAAGAAGAGAGACTCTAGCTTGAATACATTGCAGCCACTCTGGAATAGAAATGTGTCTACAAAAAGCTGAAGATGTATTATATTGGCCAAATATCACCAGTAAAATTGAAGACTTGATAAGGAATTGTGACACACATGCAGAATCCCAAGCAAGCCAGCAGAAAGAAACTTTGAAGATACATAGCATTCCCAACAAACTTTGGAGCAAGGTAGAAATGGACCATTTGTTGTAAATAATACTGATGACTTTGTCCTAGTTGATTACTAGTCTGATTTTTGGACATTAGACGAACTATCGAACAGACTGCAGCTACGATAAGACAAAGCAATGGAACAATTTGGTAGACATGGCATATTGGATCGTGTCATCTCAGATAACAGTTCACCAGCAAGGAATGTGCATGCTTTGACAGGATTGGGAATGAACCATATCATAGCTTCCCACTAAAATGGTGAGTCCAATGGCAAAACTGAATCAACCATCAAAACTGCAAAAACTCTCTTAAGGAAAACCTTCAAATTTAAGAAAAACAAGTGGCAAGTCATCCTAGAGTTGAGAAGTACCACCATGGAAAGCATGACCAGCAGTCCTGTGCAACATCTAATGTCCAGATACACACAGATTGGTGACTACCGCTAGTACTATTAAAATCAGAAGTAGTGGAAGGAGTCACAGATCAATAAGAAGAGAAGCTCAACAAAGCTAAAACCTACTATAAAAGATAACCTGTCTTCCAGAGAGACAACCTGGAGACCCAGTAGAGTGTCTCTATATCCTCAGGACAGATCCTCCACATGGAAAAGGGCAACATGTATGGGAGAAAATAATCTCTGTTCATATACTGTTGCGGTTGATGAACCTAAATATTTCTGTAACTGCAAATTAATCCATCCAATACAATATCCTACAGCCAATGGAAACTCGATACAGGATGAGGATGAACTGTGAGATCCTCCTAACTATGATAAATGAAATACAATAAATTCACTGCCTAACACCGACATACAACAGATTATAGATTCATGAGATTATGATCATGATCTGATATTGCCTTTTCCATTTTGAGATGCCTGGAAGCTGCATGGAAACTATTTAAAAACACCGTAATTGAGACTCAAACTAAATGTATACCCAAATAAAGAAAAAACAAAACAAAACAGTACAAGGACCAAAAAAATTAGAAGTCCGATCTTACTGTGGAAAATAGAAAAAAGCATAAACTCTGTAAGTCAAGCGTGAAAGTATAATTTGGCAGGCCAAAAAAGAATTTGAAGAGCAACTAGCAAAAGACACATAAAAAAGCCAACCAAACAGGATTTTTAAAAAGTATTTCAGAAGCAAGGAACCCTGTCAATCAATCAGTGGGGTGACTGGACAATCAAAGTACTAAAGGAGCACTGAAGAAGGATAAGGCCATTGTGGAGAAGCTAAATAAATTCTTTACATCAATCTTCAGTACCGAAGATGTGAGGGAGATTCCCACATTTGAGTCCTTATTTTTAGGTGACAACTCTGAGGAACTGTCCCAGATTGAAGTATCATTAGAGGAGGTTTTGGAACAAAATGATAAATTAGTCACCAGGACCAGATGGTATTCATCCAAGAGTTCTGAAGGAACTTAAATATGAAATCGCAGAACTACAGTTACTAGCTGTGGTATGTAACTTATCGCTTAAATAAGCCACTGTACCAGATGACTGGAGGATAGCTAATTTAATGCTGATTTTTTTTAAAAGGGTCCTGAGTGGGCAATTTACAGGCTGGTAAACCTAACTTCAGTACCAGGCAAATTGGTTGGAACAACAGTAAATAACAGAATTGCCAGACATATAGATGAACACAATATGTTGAGAAAGAGTCAACATGGCTTTTGTACCAATCTATTCCAATTTTTTAAGGGTGTCAACAAAGGGTTAATACACTGTACTTAGACTTTCAGAAAGCCTTTGACAAGGTCCCACACTAAGTGCTCTTAAGCAAAGTAAGGAGTCAGAGGACAAGAGGAAAGGTCCTCTCATGGATAATTAACTGTTTAAAAGATAGGAAACAAATGGTAGGAAAAATGGTCATTTTTCACAATGGAAAGAGGTACATAAGGTGTTCCCCAAAGATATGTACTGGGATCTGCGCTGTTCAACATATTCAGAAATTATCTGGAAAAGGGAATAAACAGTGAGGTGACAAAGTTTACAGACAATACTAAATTGCTCAAAACAGTTACTTCCAAAGCTAACTGTGAAAAGTTACAAATGGATATCACTAAACTGGGTGACTGAGCAACAAACTGAGAGACAAGGTAGGTGAGATAATATCTTTTAGCAGACCACCTTCTGTTAATGAGAGAGACGATACTGTGGTAGTTGTGGGTGATCAGCCTCACTGGAAAATCAAGCCACATTAGCTATCTTAAGCCATAATTTTGCAATCACTTACATACATGCAGGGCCGGCTCTAACTTTTTTGCCGCCCCAAGCAAAAAAAAAGAGCGCTGCTCCACCGTAACACCCTCCCCGCGAGTCCTATGCCACCAACTTCCCCCCAGCACTGCGCCGCAGAACTCCCTGCCCTCCTGAGCGCCACGCCGCCGAAGCCCCCGCCCCCCCAGTGCCACACTGCCAAAACCCCTGCCCCCCTTAGCCCTGCGGCGTGCTTCCAACCCCCCCGAGAGCCGTGCCACCGAAGCCCCCGCCCCCCTGAATACTGCGCCGCCGAAGCCCCCGCCCCTCCTGAGTGCTGCACTGCCAAAACCCCTGCCCCCCTTAGCCCCGCGCTGTGCTTCCAACCCCCCCGAGCGCCATGCTGCCGAAGCCCCCGCTCCCCTAGAGCGCCACTCTACCCAAGCTCCCGCTCCCCTCGAGCGCTGTGCCGCCAAAACACCCTCCCCAAGCACTGCCCAGCCGAAACAAAAACAAACAAACAAAACCTCCAGCGCCGCCCCGCTGAACGAAAAAACCCAAACAACCCCGAGCGCCTCCCCACCCCAAGATGCTGCCCCAAGTACGTGCTTGGTTGGTTGCTGCCTGAAGCCAGCCCTGCATATATGAATAATATTATGCCCCCTGTACACGGTATAGCTAAATGAGACTACTCATGAGAATAAGAGTTTGCAGTCTTGGGGCCTAAATATAGACATAGGTATCTAATTTTAGGCCCCAGGTTTGGAAATTTTGGACATAGGTGTTAGAAGAATTGACGTGCTGTTCTACAGAGAGTTTCTGTAGAAAAAATGCAAAGAGTTTCTCTTCTGGGGGAATTATATTTTGAGCATTTAGCCTGAGAAAGAATCCCTGCTGTTTCATTCTCAGGCAGCTGGACCCTGTAAAGTAACTTCCCAGCAAGTCCTGTAAAGCAGAGCATTGTAAGAATCAGATCTATTAGTCACAAGACCATATGGATGAACACTTCTGTTTTCATCTGTGGGAACAGTGTATCAGCTGAGCAATGTTTGGCACTGGAAAAGCCCTCTGCAGATGCTGAGCAGCCTAGTAAAGGGAATGACCAATGAAACCAAAGTGCATAGAAATTCTAATGAGCAAATTCTTTCCATTCTTATTGTTGTTCCAGTTAAATGGCGCTATGCAAAGAACTTCTGTAAAACCATTAGAAATCACAATTTAAAACCAAATTTTAGTTCTCATTTTTACAAATGAATCAGAAATCCTGCCTTTAATATACATAAGAATCTCAGCAGGATACAACTCTTGAGGTTTAGCCTATGTTCATTTATTTGTACCTAAAGGGTTCATTGTGTGCTACTGAGCTGACCCTTGTGAGAAGGAATATGCTGAGTTATGGGAAATGTTGCAGTCTATGAATTATTGATCATATAGGTTCTGCGTGGTTTAATATGTTAACATTAAAATAGATGTATAACACCCAACATTATCTAGTAGTAAAATGTGGGAGAGATGGTAGTATTGATAATTATTGATTAATAATATTTTTATATGAACTAAATGTTTTAAAACAGGTTCAACAAGAGCTCACTGCATGGTTGTGTTGGCTTCAGTTTTCCACCAGATGGCAGTCAAACTATTTAAGTTTAATAGTTTTTCCAAATAGCCCATATTTCCAAGTGAAAATATAAAGAAAATACAGAGGCAAAATACTACAAAAAAATTCCCATAAATACTCATTTTTGTAAATTCTACCAGAAGTAATGTTAAAGTATGATATTAGGCACAATTTAAATTGTCTTCCTGTCCCTATTGAAGTCAATAGCAAAATTTCCATTGGCTTCAATAGAAGCAGGATTTGATCCTTTCCAAGGTAACATGCTAGATCAGTTGCCTCTGTGTCTCAGTTCATAGTGCAACTAAGAAAGAAGCCAACACAGATTCCAAGGCAGCTCTCAACCAAGACTTTGAACTCCTGTGCTAGGACAAGAGACAGGTAGTTAGTTACTTGCACACTACCCAGAGGTGAAAGTAAGCCAGTACAGTGTACCGGCAAGAGCTAGTACACAGCTGACCATACCGGTAGGGGGCAAATTCTCCAGGCTGGCAATTTAAAAGGGCCCCAGGCTCCCGGCAGTGGCTGGAGCCCCTGGCCCTTTAAATCACCACCAGAGCTGTGGCTACTGTTACTATGGGGCTCTGGCGGTGATTTAAAGGGCCCATGACTCCTGGCTGCCGCTACCGCAGCCAGAGCCCCTGGCCCTTTAAATCACTGCCAGAACCCTGGCACAGTGGTCGTGATTTAAAGGGCCTGGGGATTTAGAGGCCCTGCCCCTTCTGCCTGAGGTCCCACCCTTTCCAGTTGTCCACTCCACTTGCCCAGGACCTTGGCCCTGCATACTGGTAAGTCCCTTAAGTTACTTTTACTGCTGATACTACCATAAAAATGTTATTCATTCAACTGGATTTGGAGGGGGCATATTGTGAAGAGGAGAGAAAGGAGAGCAAGGGAAGGAAGACAATGAAAGGGGACAGAATAAAGGAGAATAAATGCAGAAATGAAGGTCAAGGACAGGAGAGAGGGAAATACAAAAATGGTTTGGGAGACTCAAAGTGAAAATGGATAGATAGGCCAGACAGGGCCTGTTCCTGCTAGGTGCTGAGGAATTGAGCATGACCGGTACCTCAGTGGATAAGGCCCTTCAAGAACAAGAGGGGAGAGCAGCAAAAAGGCACTGTGAGGAAAATAAACTCTCTAAGGTGCAGCGCAAGAACAGGCAAAGTGAGCAAAAGGGAATGTGACATAAAGCATGAGACAAAAGGGGGAAAAGAAAAACAAGACTGAGGAAATAGGAAACAATTAAAGTAATAGCAGCTCAGCTTCACCACAAAAACACAGAGCAGTCAGCCTGTGGTTTGAAACTTCATTTTCTTTTTCCTGTAATAATGAATTATGAACACATTGAAAGAAGCTGAACCCCTGTGTTGGTTTACACACATGCGCACACATGAACATTAGCCAAATATCACCCAAACATAGCATGTTAGTGACATGCCAAATAGAATGTTGTATGGGCCAGGAGGTAATTACTCTAGGGCACAGAGATGCAGATAGGTGTCTAGTGGGAGGCACCTGGAGCCTATCATTTAGCTTTGCATGATTTTGCTCTCCACTAAGCTGCAGTTACACTATACCCCTGATCTTACAAACTGGTCCGGGTGGGCTATCTCCTCAGCTTGAGTGAAATCAGCTTGAAGGACTGGGGCATATATTTATAAATCCTTGGGGAAATCCTGCTCTGCATCATGTACATGAGTCCATAGTGGTTACCTACAGGCTCATGTTCCTAAAACGTTCATTGTCAATATGCTTTTGAATCACATACAGTAATATTTCATTGTGCATTTAAAAGAATCTGATAAATTGCCATTTTACAAAAGTTATAAATAGGTATCAACAGATAACAAATGGCTCTGTGATGGGATGTGTAGTCTCCACCCACTATGTGGCAGTGAGAAGGTTAAAACCCTACCCCTGCTCAGTCAAGATGCAACAGGTGTCTCCCCTCACTGTGGAGACTGCCAAAGTCCCCAGTTTAAGCGTGGAAGGGCAGGGAAGGTAGCTAGTCTCAGCTGAAAGTAATTATTCCATTAGGGAGAGAAAACTCACTCTGGGAGTAGAGAAAGCTAGATTTTTTTGGAACTACTGTTTGTGCTCCTGTTAGTGTGAGAGAGCTGGCTGCTAGGACTTGGAGAGATGCTGGTTTGTTTATATGAATGTTGGGCTCATCTTCTGGGAGTAGAAAGACCAACAAGGAACCACCAACTTGTCTCTTATTATCCATGAATATGGAGATGGCCAGCCTCTGATGGGCTCATTCAGTTTGCATCATCCAAGTAAGAATCAGTATTGGCTTGATTGTTACATTCCTTGACTTATTTTCTTCCCAAGTGATCTTCGGTCTGCTGAACTTGCTGCAGCTCATTTCATCTGAGTACATGTGGGTCAGTTCCTATCTGCATGGAGCCCAGGTAACAACTGTATTAACCTACTTTACCTTCATTTCAGACTGTTATGCTAGTTGAGAGAGATCTCCTGTCCTGTTTAGCTTATTAATATTCCAGTGTGCACCAACTGGAAGTCTAGCTTCAGGCTCTTAAAATAATCCCTTAGATCAATAGATAGCTGTTAGCAGAATGTAAATGATTGCTGGCAGCTGCTTTCATTAATGTGAATGTCACCATGGTAACTAGCTAGAGCAATGATAAATGATATTTCAATATCAAGGCTGAATGAACTATTGAAATAACCCAGTCATGCTATCTGATATAACTACAGGAAACATACTGGTGTGATAACTCTTGCTTCCTGGTCATGCTACACAGAATATAGAAAGAAACAAACATTTCTATAGTTGCTCAGATAGAAGAAGGAATTCCACTCTACACTGAATACTTATCACTTGTTAAAGCTTTGGGGGGGGGGCCTGTTGGTTTTTTTTAAATATGGTAACAGTAGTGTATTGAAAATGCCAGTGCAATATGAGTCATGTCCTAGAGCAGTGTTTCTCAAACTTTTTTACTGGTGACCCCTTTTCCATAGCAAGCCTCTGTCTGTGATCCCCTCCTTTAAATTAAAAACACTTCTTTACATATTTAATACCATTATAAATGCTGGAGGCAAAGTTGGGTTTGGGGTGGAGGCTGATAACTCACAACCCCCATGTAATAACCTCATGACTCCCTGAGGGGTCCTGAACCCCTGTCCTAGAGGCAGCATTGCTGTTAAAGCAGATAATAAGGGGTCAGGAGTTCTATTCCTGACTGCACCACTGACTTGGTGTAAAGCTTCAGCAGCTCACTTTACCTATCTCTTCTACAGTTTCACTGTCTGTAAAATGGGAATAAGAATACATCCTCACCTTCATACATGCTGTAGCACCTTTCAATTAAGATTCTGAAAAGACAGTAAGTGCAAGGTTTCATTATTAGCCCAGTAATGTCAGCCCGCTTTTTGTGCTGACTTCCATGAACACTGCAGCACACTTCCACACTATGGCTGCCTCATTTTCCTTAGTATATAGTTAGCCATCATGTAAGTCATACGAATATCCTGTACACTGTTAGGGTCAAGGGGTTTCCCCTTGACTGTCTGTGTGATTTCCCTTCCCTTCTTTCTGCCCAACCCTCCCTCAACGTGCAAAGCTGCCTATTCATTTGGAAGTATTTTTGCTTTGTTCCAACGAAGTATTATGGGCATTGGGGTTAATGGCAGGTTGTGTCATCAATTTTAAAAAATATGTATCTGCTGAGAACCAGGTCTTGCAGGTTCAGTCCCTGATTTTTGCCACCCTTCCATGCTGAATTGAGTATTACCTTATTCTGCAAGTAGCTCAACTGAAATCAATGGGCTACTCATGTAGCAAGTTACCATTCACCATGAGAAAAGGACCTGGAGGGCATATGTGTTTTATACACAGTGTGCAAGGTTCTTAGGGCTGGAGCTTCCAGTTCAGCACTACTTAAAGCCTGTCATCAAATGAAGAAATATCACATTATTCACTTTGGAAGGATTTCTGCTGTCTTTTATTAATTTCAGCTACTTAAGTCTGAAGTTTATCCATCTTTAAGATGAAGAAAAAATGCTCAGGTGCAAGTCTCTTAGGAACTCACTAGATGGAAAACCTAGTAGCTATTTGCTAGTTTTTTGCTTCAATTCAAGCTGTTCATATTGATTTATTAATAGAAAAACAATCCCAGTGCATGCATTTTTGTCCTGGCATCTATACCCTCCCCGCAGCCTCTTTATGCTAGCTATACTCTGAGCTGTCTTCTCCAATTGTTCCAATGCATCCTCTAATACCGATGACTTCTGTAGTTATGGGAATATCAAATAATAAAAATCTTGGCTTCTAAATACCAGAGATGAAATCCAGGGCCCCATTAAAATCAATGAAAGTTCTATCGTTAACTTCAGCAGGGCCAGGATTTCACCCAGAAAGAATGGGAGCCAGCATTTTTAACTTGCATTTAAAAAATGCAAGAAATCATTTATCGTTTTCTCCTTTTGTGCTGCCCTAATGTTGTCCCCATCATTACTGAGAGACTGAGCTGCTGGTGTATGTATCTGAAGTGGAATTTGAGTCATGAGAAGATTTTGATGATAGGAGCAAATAGCTAGTAAAGTTTAACAGATGGGAACTAATGACTTTCAATTTTCAGATGTGCCATGATGTAAATAACATTGTTTCCTATAGAGCTGTTCAGGAGAAATAATTTTTCCTATTGTGATGTTGAAATATCATGTTTGCCAGTTGATTGCCAGAGGCTAATGCTCTTTCCTTGATAGCTACTTTTTACATTCTTTGGAACAGCTGATCTCCACTGGAGCACTGGTGTTGAAAGCACATCATGATATTTTCATTGTCCCCATTTCCCTACAATTGATTGAATAACTGTTCATTTTTGTTACTGTGCCTTTGAAGACTGTGAAGTGACTTGAACAATAATCAGATTTATAAAATGGATTGAAATAAACCAGTGGACCAAATGCTACATTTTGCAAAGTCCTGGCAATTGTTAAGGCATGTCAGTGCGTATTATTGATACCATACCATTCTTATCGTGAAATGGTGATGCTGTCCTGTGAACCACTTTTCTCCGTCCTTTGGAATAATGTATTTGAAGCATGGACCACACTACCCTGAGTTTTTTTTTTTTTGTAATGGACTGTAAGGGTATATCTCCACTGCACTCAGTCCAGGTGATTGCCACAATGGGTTAGCTTAGCCCTGATGTCAACACAGCCACGCTGCAAAGCCATACCTGCATCGCTGTATACTGACTGGTGCTGTAGTCACCCATGTGTCACTAGGACTTTTTGGGAGCTTATCCCATTGTTCTTTTTGCTGCAGTACGCTGAACCTCTCTGATTCTGTGCCAGTAACTTGTAGCAGAGCTTGTCTTTCCTTCTGGGCATACAGGAAGACTGTTGGAGGTTTATCAACACTTGAGTAATTTTTCTTTGTGCCTGCATTCTCACTGCAAAGTAGGTGGGTTACCAGACTGAATGAAAGCAGAATCCAGGCTCTAACCCATACCCCTTGCAAAGCTGGCTAGCCTGGCTTGAAAGCACCACCAAACTCAGATGAGAGGTTTTGTGTATGGCGAACACAGGTGTGGGGTTGGAGGCAACACCTGGGTAAGACCTTGGGCTAACTGTGCAGTGAAGACATACCCTAAAAGGTGAATTTTTGCCAGCATTGGAGTAGAAATGAATCTGACTGGTCATAACTAAGCAAAATACATGAGCAATAGAGAACTGCATCTGCAGTTGCTGCTCTCTTAATGTTGCTATGGTATATTACAAAATTAACAGTATCACAAGAGTGATAAACGGGTTCAGGGAGCCTTGTGCTTGCATGTTATAAAATAAATGTATAGCTCTCTACAGAGACCAACTTAGCTGGGATTGGGTGGTCTTTTGGTGTCTCTTTGGTATTACAGTATGTGAATTTTAACTGATCACATTGTGTGCTTACAGAGTTGATATGTGCTGTGTAAAGAATGGATAGGGTTTTTATACTTTTAAGAAGCAGCATCCCAGAATGTGTTTTTCTTTACAAAAAAAAAAAAAGTCTTTAGTTTACATGTTGGTAAAATGTGGTTTGATAATGGCTACAAATGGATAATGGGTATATAACAATAATAAAAGCATTTTTTTTTGTTTTTAAATCCCACATGTCTTGAAATGGTACAAATCTGGGTGCAGCTTATAATGGAAAAGCCCACTGGGTCCTAGCCTTTTGTGGAGACACCTAAACCTGACTCCATACATCAATTGTGATAGGTGTTTCCTTCAGGCAGCTTTCCACAGAAACATGCACGTATTCCAGTTCACACATGATAACAAACAGATCCCTCTCTGTTTTCTGTCTCCCTCTCCCTCTCTCTGTGCAAACTATTTACAAAGTACTGTAGAAAGGGAAGAACAGGGCATTTTTTTTCTCCCCCACTTGATAAATCCTCTTCAAATGTGTTTGGTTGCTCTTATTTGCTCTGTGGTTGACTGACACACACAAAGTTGCATTAGTCGTGGTTCTTGTGTTTCTCTGCATTTCTCGCCCCCCATTTTATTTGAAATTTTTTTAGTATTTTAGCTTTGTTTAAAAGTCCATTCCTCTCACCCACCCCAATAGACTGTATGTATATGATCAAGATACATAACAATAAATAGTGGAAATATCTGTGCAATATAGTATCCAAATGGAACACAAGCACTGACTGTTACCATAGTGCCAAGAAGCCCCAGTCATGGACCAAGAATCCATTGCATTGTGCATTGCTCAGCCACACAACAGAATCACTTCTTAAAAGAAGATATAAGACAAAGGTTAGAGCTATTTGGGTATAAGGCTCCAGCTGCCAAAGAATGACTCCACCTAGTTCAGTGTGACGGCAGGACATATTGACATAGGATATGACAAGGGGATAGACTGACTCCAATCCAATGATCTATATAGGGAAAACATGGTTTGTTGTGGTCCCATACTCATGACAATAAAATCTATATTTTCTTTTGCCACAAGTTTTACAGAAAACCTACTTTTGAAATTTGTAGGGAGTTTTTAAAATCTTTTGCTGGTACACTATATCTGTCTCCTTGTAAACCAGGCTACCTTGGGACTATGAATATTAATATAATGGTTTTGGAGGCAGAAAGAGATTTAAAAAAAAAAACAGCTGAAGCAAAATCACCTAAAATAGCTTTTCTATTCATAAAGTCAAACTTTTTAAGGTCTGCTACCTTGCAGCCTATCAAGGCTGGGAAAAATGCTTCTCATCAATGGAAAAAAGGTTGACATTCTAATTAAACAGTATAAAATTTTCATTTTAGTCCAGATGGTTTACAGCATTTGACTGTAAATGTGTTACTGGTCTGGGACTAATTAGACTTGTGCAATTTGGAGGGAAATCTAATATTTGGGTCAGACTTAATTTAAAAAAACTGGTGTCTGTTTGTTTGAAAAAGCAGCTCAGAGGCTTGACATGGTATAAATAGGCCTGATGAGAAACCCTAATGGATAGAGAGCAGGTGAGGAAAACAGAGGCATGCAAAGTGCAGATTGATCCAATTTTTATCATTAAATATAAAAGTTGTATCGCATACTTCCAGTGATGAAGTACTATTTTGATTTCCAGTGTTAACGTTAGTCATTCATTTTCTAGTATAAATATCCAGGTTGAGTGCAATGTTTCAAAAGCACTTAAATGAGTTAGAGAGTGCCATGTAATCTCTTCATCAGGCATTTCTAAAAATCGTACCTGTAATCTGTTCATTATTAATTTTAAATATATTCAAGTTACGTTTTCAACTAGGTTTGCCTTAGTTATTTAAGAGAGATCTTAAGCCAATTCCGAGGATAAACACGCACCGGAAAGGAAGATTAGTCTTTAGTGCTTTAACCTCTCAACCTGGGATTTAAGAGATTTGAACTTGCTTCCTAGCTGTGCTATACACTGCCTATGCAATTTGTGCCTCAGTTCCACATCTGTAAAGAGGGGTTAATAACTTCTCCCATCAATTGCTTGTCATACAGATTTAGACTGCAGGCTCTTTGGGGACTGTGTTCTTATAGTACAATGGAAACCTCAATATCGTTTCAGGCCTCTAGGCATTCTTATAATAGAAAGAAATGAACTTATTCCTACATGGAAAGTGCTATAAAATATAATTCCACTTATGTGAAAATCCTAGTTAACTTAATCCACAGCTTTGTCCCCCACTAATATTCTAGTACACTTTTTAATTTATCCAAACCCCAGTTATTGAAAACTTTTGTCTGTTCCCCAGGCCATTTGGATACATGGGAAGGTACTGTATATCAATGCACTCTACAAAGTGTCACAACAATCCTGTCAGGTCCAGGAGAGGAAACTGAGGCACAGAGTGGTAAATTACTTGCCAACGATGATACAGGAAGCCTTTGGCAGAGCTAGGAATATAGTCCAGGCTTCCTGACTGCTAATCTGGGCTCTAGCCTGATGGCTACCTTTCAGTGCAGTGCAGAGGGACATTTGAGGGGGGAAAAAGAATGAGTGTTGTAAAAGCACAGGAAACTATTCCTGCCCAAACTTCCGCTGCTTTATAGGATGCTTCCCACATGAATTAAGACAGGGAGAAGGGTGGCCAGGCATGATCTTGTTTGTTATATAAACAATGTTTCCTTTATTTCTTTTTGTCTTTTTAAAAAGCAATGGCAGCATTTCCTTAGCAGTTCATATGTGTCTGCGCCTGAAAGAGACACATCTAAACAAGGGTTAGGGCAACCGGAGGGCAGTTCTCTTGTTAGACTCTCCCTGTTTTTCTTTTCATATTGTTTATCGAGCTCTGATGGATACTTTCCTTCCCCTTGTGCTCTAGGGATAATTCTCTAACAAAATCTGGCACAGCAACTCCTCCATCAGTCAACAGTGAACCACTGCAGGGAAAGAGTAGCTCTGGAAACTGTTTATTATCAAACTTGCTTAATTAATAAAAGGCTTTAAAAAATAAAACCCTGAATGAGGGCCACATAGCTGGAGTGACTAGAAAAATCAAACCAAGAATAAGTGTATCAGTTATCAAATAGTTTCAAACGCCCAAGCAACCCCACCCAGCCTGTTATACATGTTGTATAATAAATAGGAGCATGGAATGTAATCCAGTGTCCCATCTCTGATAGTCACCACTAGGAACTCCATAGTGGTCCCTTAGGAAATACCCTGCTAATAGGAGAAGTTTCTTCTTAACCCCAGGTAAATAGTGGCTGGGTTAGAAGCTGAAGCATGAGTGTTTCCAGCCATCTATTTATTTGGATCCAGTGCACCATGCCTCAGTTTAGTTTCTTCACAGTCCAACACATGCTGTACAATTTGTGCTTTCCAACCCTGTATCTCTCCTCCTGCGGTCTGGTTTAGTAACAAGTGTATAGTTCCAATCAGTGCAAGTCTTCCACTCTTCCCTCCAGAGGTTCACCATCCTTGCAGCCCTCTGGAGTATGGCTTGTTGACAAATGTACAGTTCCATTCAATAAAAGCAAACCCACTTGTCTGGGTTTCACAGTCTTTGAAACCGTTCTGAGGCCCCAGTGGCCAGGCCAGTGGGGAAAGCCTCCTCCAAGGTCCTTTCTCTAACTCTGCATCTCCCTCTGACTTTAGAGTTTCTTCTTATGCAGTCTGCAAAAGCAGCTGCAGGATCTCATTGCCATGTAATCTCTCTTCATCAGTTTATCCAGGTGGAACCGAGAGTCCTCAGAAGAAACACCAGTCCTAGCATATGAGAGACTGTAATGAGGACTGTCTGGGCACATACACATGTTCCAATGCCACTATAACTGAATGGTCCTTTGCTCTTGTATTCAGAGAAATGTGCAATGATAAGCTACATGCAGAATTTGATTACCTTGAGGGGGAAACTCTTCTCAATTAATATTTAAGAAATCGTTATTAGTGCCAAATACCATAAGAGGCCGAGAATACTCAACTTGTCACATTCACCCCAGGGGTAGGTACCACACTGCCTTCTGAATGCTGTGTTTCTGCAACTAGACAAGACACAATACTTTGTCACCAAACATGAAACCAGCATTGTGCTATCTCAGCGCTATCTATGTACCCCTGACTTCCCCCTCTTCATGGTTGAAATAAAGGGAAATAATGTTTACATAATGAGTCTAATACCCTAACTATCCCAAAAGGAGAGCCAGTGCTGCTATTCAGTGCTGTTGCATCCCTGTGGGCTTCCCTGTTTTTTGATAGCAAGGGCTTTAAATGTTCTATGGCCTTCTGTGCATGAGCAAAGCAATTTTAGCCATAATTGGTGGCTTGTGACCAGAATTGATCATAGAGCACCAATGAAACTAAAGACCCTGATCTATCGCCACAATAAGTCCACTGATATAGTGTTAATGTATAGTGGATTATGCACCATAGCATTTGTGTCGAGTTCAAGCAGTCCTGGGTCTTGCCACTGAATGTTCTCCTGACTTTCTGCTGAAAGCTGTGGTGTTTCTAGTGCTAGACTTGGACTCATTAGTTTTTTGCGTTCCTATATGTTCTCTAGGATCAACTTTGTCCACTCTGCATGCTCTCAAAAGTTGCTGCCACAGCTGTGCAATAGATAACTGCAGAAATGAGCCTCCTGCGGTATGTATTGCTAGTTGACCGAAGAAGAATAAGTTTTAGTATCTCTGGGGGTGGTCTTAGATACTTAAATACAATAAAAGTACTGCATTACACTTTTCTCAGAGGGTTTTTATTTCATCATCCTACCATATGCAAAAATAATAAAGCATGATATGTATTTTTTGGGTCTCTATAGTATCTCCTCCACAAGAGAAGATACTAAAGAATAGGCAGGCACTAACACTGTAAGTAAAAGCGTATAGGTGTTACTGTACTATAAATACATTTTTTGAAATAATTTCTATCGCAAAAGAACATGAACGTTGCAAACTCAAAAGTGAGGAAATACCAGAATTAAGGCTGCCTTGGCAATCTTTAATTAAGCCTCCTAGCGTGTATGCATTATGATATACGATCATGTAATTAAAAATTATACTTCCCCTGGCCCTACTTCCCAGCTCCCAGGATCCCTACCTCATTCAGTGCACTGGATGGATGGATGGTACTTGCTTAATGAAAATTCAGGTGTTTTTGAAATCCTCAGTTCAGTGGGTGGACTTTACATTACTTCACACTATTTAAACCTTGCTCTGAAGACAGAATTGATTTCCTCATAGGATTTTCTGTGGTAATCTCATTGTAGAGTCTTTGCTTTACAAACATTAGTGTGATTTTTATGTTCATAATACTGCTACTTCAGCAAACAGTGGTGTTACCTCCATTTGACATGCAAGGAATGGAGGCACAGATTAAGGCCAAAAGTATCAGTTAATTTTAGATGTCCAATATGAGATGCCACGGGCCTAATTTTTTTTCAGAGTAAGTAACATTTGACAGCACTTTTTGCTCAGAGTAGAGCTCCCACTGACTTCAGGGGCAGCTGTGACTGCTCTGCACATCTGTAAATTAGACTCCAGGGCTTCAAGTCAGGCACCCAGAAAATGAGAAGCACCCAATTACTGACCACCTGTGCAAAAGTTTGCTTTACATGACTTGACTAGCAACACACATGAGGTCTAGCAGAGGCAGGGATAGAATCCAATTCTCCAGGGTGGCATTCTATTGCCTTAACCATGAGACCCTCTTTTCTCTTCCTGCCATCCCCTACCTTGTTCACTACACATCTTCCAATCTCTGCAACACATGAAGCAGGAATCCTACAAGCAGCATCACTTACTACACCATCCTGATTCATCTCCAGAGCCAGTCCAGTCTGTGCACTGAAGGAGGCAGCAAAAATAATGTGATCACGCAATTAAATACTATCATGATACATGTGCACAAGGAGGTTGAATTAAGGTTCCGTGGTCATCTTTAATTCTGGTGGTTCCTAACTTCTGAATGCTTGACTTTGCAACTTTAGTGTCCCTTTTAACATAGGAAATTGGATGCAATCAAGGTTTTTAAAATGCTTAAATTGAAAAAACAAATTTCATCCTGTGAAATCATGTTGGACCTTTCCTCCCACCTTGCCTCTCCTGCCCATGATGATTCCAGTCAGCTCTGTGTTCTTGGGGAACCAGGGTACAGTATCTAGCCTGTCTGACTCATGAAAGACACTTTCTCCCCTCCTCCCCCTCTCTGCTTGAACCAAAACTGATCAGAGAAAAGGCTTGCAGAGAGCAGTGAAGGGCGTTGGGAGAGACACCTCGACCCCCTCCTGACAAGGGTGTCAAGATTAAGACAGCTCCATTTGAGTACGGAATGGAGAGCAGAGACAACTCCCCTAGCCTCATCTGCATGAAAGATGGGCCAGGGATTAGCATACAGAATGAAGAACAGAGAACTGCACTGACTTCTGGGACCAGAAAAGCATGGAAGCACTGCACCATGGGAATCTCAGCTCAAGATGTTAATGAACCTGTGCCTGCCCACACCCAGCTCAGCAGTTATCAGACCAATTCTAATAACGAATCCTTGATTGATATCCAAAATACTGATGCAGCCTAGTTGCATTGTGAGCCCTCTGGAAGAAAACACCACCCATAGCCAAGAGTGATCAGCTCCTATTGTCTAGTTTAAAGAAAACCCTTGAGTCATCAGTTTACCCATAAACAAATCTAGTGTTCTCCCTTGAACCGTTGGTTTTTGTAGAGAAACAACCCTACTTACATTCAAGTAAGTGTTCTGATGCTTAGATCCAAACTATGCATCAGTTCCACTGGGACTCCATCTTCTCCTGACTGATCATGCTGGGGGCTCTGCCTGTCTCCAGCACTCAGGACCCTGAGTTACCACCATCACCTGGGAACCCCGACCTGTTCAAGCCTCATGGAGTAGGTGAGATCCCCCCGCCCCCCAGCCTGCCTCTGTTTTCCTTTCCACCTTAGGTATTAACCCTTAATAATGTTAAGTTGGTTTAGGCTCTCCTTGTGTAGTTATCACGATTTTTCAGTAAATAACTTCTATGGTTAAGCTGGTTGCTTCTCTCTCTCTCGCTGAACTTTACTCTTTTGTATTTTTAGCTTTCCCCCATTTACTCTGCAGCAACGCTTCTTTTACCTAAGCTAAAGATCCCTGCAGTGCCCAAAATACTGTGGGGTTTGCTCATCAAGTAGGTTACTACCAGTGCAGTTGTGATATGAGAGTGGGGATAGGGACGTGCTGAATCTGGGACAATAAAGGTGCCGGCTTGAAAGTGCTGATTGACCCGGTCCACTTACACTTGCTCTGTTAGAGTGTGTGTGTGTTCATTCAGTTGTGTGGCTGGAAGAACCCAGCCCTAGGGAACCTAGGTCCTGCAGGATAGTTCCATTGGGAGGGAACTTGCAGAGGGAGAAGTAGAGCTCCATATGAAAATACAAATATGACAAGCAGTACGTTGCCTGCCCTCTCTCCCCCAGAAGAGTAACTTGAATAAATGAGCATACCCCAAAGTAATGGGCAGATTTGGTAACAAATTGGTGGAGAAATGCGGGCACGTGACCCTAATCACGTGGTAATTGTTGAGTAGTTTCTGTGGAGTAGGGAAACTGAGGCACAGACCCAAGTAAGCTTTTTTTCTTTTTTCCTTTTTTTCAGACCAAGCTCCTTTAGCAAGGTCTCTCTCTGACTATATGGTAACCTTCTGTTAAGAATCGTGCTTAGACTACCTGTAGAACTGTGAAATGAGTTAAGAGTAGTGCCTTAAAAATAAAGGTTTTAGAAAGAGCTATTGGTGGGGATCATTAGTGAAATAGGGAAATAGAGATGGCTGAAAGACCTTTTTGCTGCTTGCTTGAGGCAGGAGAAAACTAACAGGTTAGAGAGATGGGTAATGAAGAAAAAGAAATGCCCCGGGAAAGAGGGTGTTTTAAGGGTGAGAATCCCTTGACTGAAGCTAGTCTGAGGGTATGGCTACACTTAGAGCTGCACAGTGCTGCCGCGGGAGCGCTTTGAAGTGCGAGTGTGGTCGCAGCGCCAGCGCTGGGGGAGAGCTCTCCCAGCGCTGCACGTACTCCACCTCCCCATGGGGATTAGCTTACAGCGTTGGGAGCCACAGTCTCAGCGCTGGGGCACTCTTTACAGCGCTGTAACTTGCTGTGCTCAGGGGGGTGTTTTTTTTCACACCCCTGAATGAGAAAGTTGCAGCGCTGTAAAGCGCCAGTGTAGCCAAGCCCTGAGCTTTGGACAATATTGCACAACCTTTAAGCCACGTGGTAGAGCAAAGGATGCAGCTGCTGCATGGGCATTGTTTTATGCATGTCTGGACATGGTTGAAACAGTAGAGAGGGCAGAAACTAGAGCTTGAGGAAAAAGCACTTACAACAACATTTGAATAAATGTGAGCCAGACAGGTGTGAATTGATAGCAGAAAAGCTCGGAATGGTGACTGTACTCAGAGATACACAAGAGGAGAGAGACAAGGCAAGCAGGAATGCAGAACAGTATAGGAAAGAGTTAACACATGCAAAAGTTCTGCCAAGAAGGGAGTTGCTGCTCTTTCCTCTAACAGAAGAGAACAGGGCAGTAAAGGCAGCAGCAGACCATCAGGAGCATGAGGCAAAGATTAGTAATTACATGCCCAACTTAGTGCCCATAAGGGGGTGGTAGCAGCTGTAAAGTTAAGAGGTTTGTGAGTTGGATCCTGGGAAAATAGACCCCCCGATGCCCTCCAAAACCCTTTATGCCTGTGTGGCCAATCAGGGTTAAATGTTACCCCTGTTTCCACAAGGGAGGTTAAACACAGTTGCAGGAGCCAATCTTCCCACAACAGAGCTGGTCATGGACGTAGTAGGATGGTCTCCTAGTCAAGCCAAGGCTATTGCTGAGAGACTGGGGCCACTGAACCATGACACAGACGTTGCATGGCTGGCCCATGTTTGGCAAATGTACCCTCTGCTGATGGCATGGACTTAACCCAATTGGCTCAATTATGCACCTCTCCTTGTGATGCAGATGGTCTAGACATAGGCCTAGGTTCTTGGAAGCGGACTGCCACTCTACCCTGGGAATGGATAAGTGCTCTTAAAATATTACTGCCTGCATCTTCCTTTAAGAAACTGTATATAATGGAAGAGCAGAAACCAGGATAGGCCCCAGAAGCTTACCTAATTTGAAAGAAAATGCTGGCAGCTTTCTCTGATTCATAATCCCGTTCTCTTCTGTCTGGGGTAATCACTTTCCGGTATCAGGGACTTGAATTAGTACACAGCATTTATGCAGGACTAAATTCTCAGACAAAATTGACCATGGGGACTGTGGATTTACAACACCTAACCTGGAGTGAACTAGTGGCAAAAATCAAACAGGCAGGAGATTTGCTGCAAGACACTAGTGTCTTAAAAAGGCTACCTCAGAGCCTGTGCAGGCTATCACATTTACAAATAATAGTCCTCACTCTACCAGGCACACTCCCAATCCTAATTTCCCTATCTCCCACAACCCTGAGCAGCACCGACCCAAGGAGACCCTTAGGAACATTATTTGGAAGGAGCTGGTGAGGTTAGGGGAGGATATGGAAAAACATGATCGCCAGCACCTCAGCATCCTGATTAATGCTTTGTCTCAGGTCAAAGCAGACAGAATGTGCCTCTCAGCTTATGCTGATTGAGGATATGTCAGTTGTCTCAAAAGTTGTTCTGGCCTCAACTGAAACCCAGAAAGATGCTCAGGAAGATGTTTCTGTAAAGCAACTCCTAGCTAAAAAGGGAAAGAACTAAATTTCTGGGGAGAATGAATTGTTGCCTAAAAGTGCTCCTGAAGGAATAAAACCTCATGCTAGCTTTTGCAAGCAATTTGCTGCAACTGAAGGGTGTGGAAGTAAGTTGATTGAGTTAGCTCAGAATGCATCATTACCTGTGACAAGCAACAGTAGGGGGTGAGAAATTTTGGTTCAGTTTCTAGCTGCCAAAGTTTCTCAACTGTGTATGAATCCACTGACTTTGTTTTAGAAAGATCCAGCATGGAAGCCGTCTCTACTAAAACCAACCCTGCCTCTGTCACTGCTAAGCAGCTTTTTACACACACCTGGGATGGCCCCTGCTCTATTGTGAATCGGGCCAGCCCCAGTGTTTGTCAGGTAGAAATCCTAAGTGGGGAAAAATGGAAAACCCTGGCAAAAATGGTTTCATTCTTCACAGATCAAAGAATGGAAGGTCAGATGGTTTATCCCTCAAGACTGTCTTCTCCATCCTGTTGGCCACGCTTCTTGATCAGCAAGAAGGAACAGCTTTGAGCCATTGGAAAATACGCATCAAGTGGGCTGGTCGGTGCCTACCCTGATGTTGAGACAGGAAAAGGCCAGAAAAGTCCTTGACTTATTATGGCCACCCTCACATAAGTCATTGCTTCATGTTCACCCTGTAATATTGGTCCCAGAGTCTCCCAATGTATACGGGAGATGGAAGATCAGATCTGGTACCATGGAGTAAGGATGCGATGGGGATACTCGGTCAGCGCAAGCACTCCATCAATGGGGGGACTTGATACCAGTCATCTGTGTTCTTGGGGAACCAGGGCATGGTATTTAGCCTCTCTAACTCATGAAAGACACCCCTGCCCCATCTCTGCTTGAATCAAAATCGACTGGAGAAAAAGCTTGCAGAGAGCAGTGAAGAGCGGTGAGAGACACACCTTGACCCCTCCTGCCAAGGGTGACAAGATTAAGACAACTCCATTTGTCTATAGAATAGAGAGCAGAGACAATTCCCCTAGCCTCATTGGCATGAAAGATGGGTCAGGGATTAGCATACAGAATGAAGAACAGAGAACCGCACTGACCTCTGGGACTAGGGAAGCACTGCATCCTGGGAATCTCAGCTCCAGATGGTAAAGAATGTATGCCTGCCCACACCCAGCTCAGCAGTTATCAGACCAATTCTAGTAATAAATACTGAAGCAGCCTCTAGTCTTTATCCAGTTTCCCAGGCAGAAGGTGTCACCTAGCCCCAACCCCCTTCCAGGCTCAGGTTATGTGCTCAAATATCATCCCTCAAGTGAAGTCACACCCTGATATCCCAGCACCAATGCAGACAGTACCAGTAAAACTCCCCCACAACATTCCCAGCTCAATGTTCCCCACTCCGTCACAGGAGTATACTCTACTTTGAGGGTTAACCTTTTTTCTCCTGCCCCTGCTCACTACCCTGGCTCCTGCCCCATCCCTGGTTGCTGTTCATGGTTTCCCACCCCTGCTTTTATCTTCTCTTGCACCTGAGCTCCTACCTCTCCTCCCACACCCTCCGTATCTTTCTTTCCCAGTTCCTCACCTCTCTGCACTATAGGGCTTGTCTACATCACAAAGTTGCAGCGCTGGTGAGGGGGTTACAGCGCTGCAACTTAGGAGGTGTACACATCTGCAGGGCATCACCAGCGCTGCAACTCCCTGTTTGCAGCGCTGGCCGTACTCCCGTTTTGTCTCGGGTGTAGAGGATCCAGCGTTGGTGATCCAGCGCTGGTAATCAAATGTAGACACTTACCAGCTCTTTTCTTGACCTCCGTGGAATAAGCAGGTAGTCATAAACAGATAGCTAAGGGTTAATGTCTCTTTCACCTGAAGCACCTGACCAGAGGACCAATCAGGAAACCGGATTTTTTCAACTCTGGGTGGAGGGAAGTGTGTGTCTGAGTCTTTGTTTTCTGGCTGCCTGCTTTCTCTGAGCTTTGGAGAAGTAGTTCTGTTTTCTAATCTTCTGTTTCTAAGTGTAAGGACCAAGAGATCAGATAGTAAGTTCTATGGTTTCTTTTCTTTGGTATTTGCATGAATATAAGTGCTGGAGTGCTTTGATTTGTATTCTTTTTGAATAAGGCTGTTTATTCAATATTCTTTTAAGCAATTGACCCTGTGTTGTATCATCTTAATACAGAGAGAACATTTGTACTTATTTTTCTTTCTTTTTATATAAAGCTTTCTTTTAAGACCTGTTGGAGTTTTTCTTTACTTCAGGGAAATTGAGTCTGTACTCACCAGGGAATTGGTGGGAGGAAGAAATCAAGGGGAGATTTGTGTGTTGAATCGCTAGCCTGATTTTGCATTCCCTCTGGGGGAATAGGAAAGTACTTTTTGTTCCAGAATTGGGAACGGAGAGGGGGAGTCCCTCTGTGTAGTTTCACAGAGCTTGTGTCTGTGTATCTCTCCAGGAGCACCTGGAGGGGGGAAGGGAAAAAGGATTATTTCCCTTGGTTGTGAGACTCAAGGGATTTGGGTCTTGGGGTCCCCAGGGAAGGTTTTTCAGAGGGACCAGAGTGCCCCAAAACACTCTAATTTTTTGGGTGGTGGCAGCAGGTACCAGGTCCAAGCTGGTAACTAAGCTTGGAGGTTTTCATGCTAACCCCCATATTTTGGACGCTAAGGTCCAAATCTGGGACTAAGGTTATTACATGAGTGGCAGCTGGTGGGAGATAGACAGAATCCAGAAGCCAGTAGAAATATTATATTTTTCTTTTCTCTGCTAAGGGCTTTTTAGCAGAGAGAAGCAGTTGGTTTTAAAAGGGAACCAGAGAGAATTTTTTTTTCTGCTCTCTCTCGCAGTTTGTGGCTTGCATGTTAAGGGTCTTTTGTCATGCAATAGCCCTCCCATTAGGAGGCAAGTACCAGCACTTATAGGCATGCAAATAAAGTGGTTTTTCTGGTTTCCCTTCATTGAACATTAGCTAGAGAGAGAAAAGGAAAATTAGCTAAAGGCACTGTTGCTAGGCAGACTTCAGGAGGCAACAGAGAACCTGCAGTTCAGAAGATAAACACCGGAGGGCACCCCAACACAAGAAAACAGGAATCATGACTTCTAAGGCAAAAAGTGAGGCCGAAGAACAAATCAAAGAAGCTGAACACAGGCGACAACTGGAAATAAAACAAAAAGAGATGGAGATGAAAGAAAGAGAAGAACAGATCAAAGAGGCAGCCTACCAAAGAGAACAGGCAGCCAAAGAGGCAGCCAAAGAGGCAGCACACAAAAGAAAACTAGAAGAAGAAGAGGTGGCCTACCGAAGGAAACAAGCAGAAGATGAGTTGGCCCACAGAAGGAAGCAAGAAGAAGAGGAGGCGGCCCACCGCCGAGACATGGAAAAACAACAAAAAGAAATGGAAAAACAACAAAAAGAGAATGAAGAGAAGGAAAAACAGAGAAAACATGAACTGGAGATGGCAAAAGCTGGGCTGCCTGTGCCAGCCAACCCTAACAACCCGGCGCCAAATATTGCTCCACAGCACAGGAAATTTCCCACCTACAAGGCAGGTGATGACACCGAGGCCTTCTTGGAAAACTTTGAAAGAGCCTGTCTTGGGTACAGCATCCCCGAAGACCAGTACATGGTAGAATTAAGGCCACACCTCAGTGGACCTTTAGCAGAGGTGGCAGCTGAAATGCCTAAGCAGCAAATGAATGACTATAAACTTTTTCAAACCAAGGCCAGATACAGGATGGGGATAACCCCAGATCATGCCCGTCGGCGCTTCAGAACCCAAAAGTGGAAACCAGAGGTGTCATTTCCCAAACACGCCTACTACATTGCAAAAAACTATGAGGCCTGGCTAACAGGAAACAACATTCAAACCTTGGAAGAACTGAACCTCCTCATACAAATGGAGCAGTTCTTGGATGGTGTTCCTGAAGACATCACACGGTACCTACAAGATGGAAACCCCAAGAATATCGCTGAGGCGGGGGAGATTGGAGCCAAATGGATGGAACTGGCAGAAAGCAAGAAAGCTACTGTCAAGGGGAACGATTACCCCAGGGGGCACACAGACCATAAACCCTACAACCGAGGACAGCCAAAGACCCCACATACCACCCAAGTAAAGCCACAGATACCCTACCCTTCAACCTCACCAGTCTCCAGTAACTCACCTCGGCCCAGTGACCCATCAGATGGAAGATGCTTTAAGTGTAATGAACTGGGACATATCAAGGCCAAGTGTCCCAAGAACACCATGCGAGTGCAATTCATTACACCACCATCACACCAAAGATCCCCAGGCCCGGATGCCTCTCAAATACCCTTGGAGCGAAGGGAAAATTTGAGAGTGGGCGGAAAGAAGGTTACTGCGTGGAGAGACACGGGGGCACAAGTGTCAGCTATCCACCAATCTTTCGTTGACCCCAAATTCATCAACCCAAAGGCCAAAGTTACAATTTACCCCTTCATGTCACAAGCTGTAGACTTGCCTACAGCTCAACTGCCTGTCCAGTACAAAGGCTGGTCAGGAATGTGGACTTTTGCAGTCTATGACAATTATCCTATCCCCATGCTACTGGGGGAAGACTTGACCAACCAGGTGAGGCGGGCCAAGAGAGTGGGAATGGTTACACGTAGCCAAACCAGGCAAGCTTCCAGACCCATTCCTGTTCCTGAACCGTCCACAGAGGCCCCGTCTGTGTTACCAGAGACCCAGACAGAGGTAGTGGACCCAGATTCCATGCCTACCACTGAAACAGCCACAGCATCTCCAGTCCCAGGCCCGGAACTGGAACAGCAACCAGCACCAGCAAGTGCAACCCCATCTTCAAACTCAACGCCAGAGGGCGCCAGCGAGCCAAAACTGGCAGAAGCAACAGACAGCCATACCCAAAAGGCTCAGCCGGAGCCTGAAATACCCTCAGGTGCACCAGCGGAGAGCGGTTCACCAGCAACGGAAACAACCCCATCACCTACATCGCTTCCAGAGGGACCAAGCCCAAGTCCACAGTCTGAGGAAGAACTGGTGACCCCAGCCTCAAGGGAACAGTTCCAGACTGAGCAGGAAGCAGATGACAGCCTTCAGAAAGCTTGGGCGGCGGCACGGAGCACCCCACCGCCTCTCAGCTCTTCTAATCGATCCCGGTTTGTTATAGACCAAGGACTTTTATACAAGGAAATTCTTTCTGGTGGACACCGGGAAGAATGGCAGCCGCAAAAACAGTTGGTGGTTCCAACTAAGTACCGGGGGAAGCTCTTAAGCTTAGCCCATGATCATCCCAGTGGCCATGCTGGGGTGAACAGAACCAAGGACCGGTTGGGGAAGTCCTTCCACTGGGAGGGGATGGGCAAGGACATTGCCAAGTATGTCCGGTCTTGTGAGGTATGCCAAAGAGTGGGAAAGCCTCAAGACCAGGTCAAGGCCCCTCTCCAGCCACTCCCCATAATTGAGGTCCCATTTCAGCGAGTAGCTGTGGATATTCTGGGTCCTTTCCCAAAAAAGACACCCAGAGGAAAGCAGTACGTACTGACTTTAGTGGACTTTGCTACCCGATGGCCAGAAGCAGTCGCTCTAGGCAACACCAGGGCTAACACTGTGTGCCTGGCCCTAACAGACATCTTTGCCAGGGTAGGTTGGCCCTGCGACATCCTTACAGATTCAGGGTCTAATTTCCTGGCAGGGACCATGGAAAAACTGTGGGAAACTCATGGGGTGAATCACTTGGTTGCCACCCCGTACCACCATCAAACCAATGGCCTGGTGGAAAGGTTCAATGGAACTTTGGGGGCCATGATACGAAAATTCATCAACGAATTCTCCAATAATTGGGACCTAGTGTTGCAGCAGTTGCTGTTTGCCTACAGGGCTGTACCACATCCCAGTTTAGGGTTTTCACCATTTGAACTTGTGTATGGTCACGAGGTTAAGGGGCCATTACAGTTGGTAAAGCAGCAATGGGAGGGGTTTACGCCTTCTCCAGGAACTAACATTCTGGACTTTGTAAGCAACCTACAAAGCACCCTCCGACACTCTTTAGCCCTTGCTAGAGAGAACCTAAAGGATGCTCAGGAAGAGCAAAAGGCCTGGTATGACAGACATGCCAGAGAACGTTCCTTCAAGGTAGGAGACCAGGTTATGGTCTTGAAGGCGCAACAGGCCCATAAGATGGAAGCATCATGGGAAGGGCCATTCACGGTCCAAGAGCGCCTGGGAGCTGTAAACTACCTCATAGCATTTCCCAATTCCTCACTAAAGCCTAAAGTGTACCATGTTAATTCTCTCAAGCCTTTCTATTCCAGAGATTTACAGGTTTGTCAGTTTACAGTCCAGGGAGATGATGCTGAGTGGCCTGACGGTGTCTACTACGACGGGAAAAAAGACGGTGGCGTGGAAGAGGTCAACCTCTCAACCACCCTGGAACGTCTGCAGCGGCAACAAATCAAGGAGCTGTGCACTAGCTTCGCCCCATTGTTCTCAGCCACCCCAGGACGGACTGAACGGGCATACCACTCCATTGATACAGGTAATGCTCACCCAATCAGAACCCCACCCTACCGAGTGTCTCCTCATGCCCAAGCTGCTATAGAACGGGAGATCCAGAACATGCTACAGATGGGTATAATCCGCCCATCTACCAGTGCATGGGCATCTCCAGTGGTTCTGGTACCCAAACCAGATGGGGACATACGCTTTTGCGTGGACTACCGTAAGCTAAATGCTGTAACTCGTCCGGACAACTATCCAATGCCACGTACCGATGAGCTATTGGAAAAGTTGGGACGTGCCCAGTTCATCTCTACAATAGACTTAACCAAGGGGTACTGGCAAGTACCGCTAGATGAACCTGCCAAGGAGAGGTCAGCATTCGTCACCCATGCGGGGGTGTATGAATTCAATGTCCTTCCTTTCGGCCTTCGAAATGCACCCGCCACCTTCCAGAGGCTGGTAGATGGTCTACTAGCTGGACTGGGAGAATTTGCAGTTGCCTACCTCGATGATGTGGCCATTTTTTCAGACTCCTGGCCCGAACACCTACTACACCTGGAAAAGGTCTTTGAGCGCATCAGGCAGGCCGGACTAACTGTTAAGGCCAAAAAGTGTCAAATAGGCCAAAACAGAGTGACTTACCTGGGGCACCAGGTGGGTCGAGGAACCATAAACCCCCTACAGGCCAAGGTGGATGCTATCCAAAAGTGGCCTGTCCCAAAGTCAAAGAAGCAGGTCCAATCCTTCTTAGGCTTGGCCGGATACTACAGGCGATTTGTACCACACTACAGCCAAATCGCTGCCCCACTGACCGACCTGACCAAAAAGACCCAGCCAAATGCAGTTAAGTGGACTGATGAGTGTCAAAAGGCCTTTACCCAACTTAAGGCAACGCTCATGTCTGACCCTGTGCTCAGGGCCCCGGACTTTGACAAGCCATTCCTAGTAACCACAGATGCATCTGAGCATGGTATAGGAGCGGTGCTCATGCAGGAAGCAACAGATCACAACTTCCATCCTGTCGTGTTTCTCAGCAAGAAACTGTCTGAGAGGGAAAGTCACTGGTCAGTCAGTGAAAAGGAATGCTATGCCATTGTGTACGCCCTGGAAAAGCTACGCCCATATGTTTGGGGACGGCGGTTCCAACTACAAACTGACCATGCTGCACTAAAGTGGCTTCATACTGCCAAGGGGAACAACAAGAAACTTCTTCGTTGGAGTTTAGCTCTCCAAGATTTTGATTTTGAAATTCAACACATCACAGGAGCTTCTAACAAAGTAGCTGATGCACTCTCCCGTGAGAGTTTCCCAGAATTCAGTAGTTAAAAAGTGTTCTTAAAATGTAGAAGTCTGTTAGTTATATACTTAGGAGTATAGGTAAAGGTGTATGTGTTGTATTAATCTGTTTATTTTCAAGTTCTAGAAGGAAATCGCCGCCAGTGAGCTTCCCCACTGTCTGCAATTTGGGGGGCGTGTCATAAACAGATAGCTAAGGGTTAATGTCTCTTTCACCTGAAGCACCTGACCAGAGGACCAATCAGGAAACCGGATTTTTTCAACTCTGGGTGGAGGGAAGTGTGTGTCTGAGTCTTTGTTTTCTGGCTGCCTGCTTTCTCTGAGCTTTGGAGAAGTAGTTCTGTTTTCTAATCTTCTGTTTCTAAGTGTAAGGACCAAGAGATCAGATAGTAAGTTCTATGGTTTCTTTTCTTTGGTATTTGCATGAATATAAGTGCTGGAGTGCTTTGATTTGTATTCTTTTTGAATAAGGCTGTTTATTCAATATTCTTTTAAGCAATTGACCCTGTGTTGTATCATCTTAATACAGAGAGAACATTTGTACTTATTTTTCTTTCTTTTTATATAAAGCTTTCTTTTAAGACCTGTTGGAGTTTTTCTTTACTTCAGGGAAATTGAGTCTGTACTCACCAGGGAATTGGTGGGAGGAAGAAATCAAGGGGAGATTTGTGTGTTGAATCGCTAGCCTGATTTTGCATTCCCTCTGGGGGAATAGGAAAGTACTTTTTGTTCCAGAATTGGGAACGGAGAGGGGGAGTCCCTCTGTGTAGTTTCACAGAGCTTGTGTCTGTGTATCTCTCCAGGAGCACCTGGAGGGGGGAAGGGAAAAAGGATTATTTCCCTTGGTTGTGAGACTCAAGGGATTTGGGTCTTGGGGTCCCCAGGGAAGGTTTTTCAGAGGGACCAGAGTGCCCCAAAACACTCTAATTTTTTGGGTGGTGGCAGCAGGTACCAGGTCCAAGCTGGTAACTAAGCTTGGAGGGGGTGTAGAGGATCCAGCGCTGGTGATCCAGCGCTGGTAATCAAATGTAGACACTTACCAGCTCTTTTCTTGACCTCCGTGGAATAAGCAGGTATCCCAGCATACCTGAGGAAGCCTCTGGTAATCAAGCAGGTCTCCTTCCCCAGTTTGCTCTCGCGTTCCCCGAACCCCCGAGCAAGCAGGTCTCCTTCCCTGCGGTTTGCAGGGGGGTTCGGGGAATGCGAGAGCAAACCGCGGCTAAGCTGGTCTCCTTCCCCGGTTTGCTCTCGCGTTCCCCGAACCCCGAGCAAGCAGGTCTCCTTCCCTGCGGTTTGCAGGGAGGTTCGGGGAACGCGAGAGCAAACCGTGGGGAAGCTGGTCTCCTTCCCTGGTTTGCTCTCGCGTTCCCCGAACCCCCCTTGAAGCAGCCCAACAGCGCTGCAGTGTGGCCACATCTAACACCACTTGCAGCGCTGGTTGCTGTAGGTGTGGCCACTCTGCAGCGCTGGCCCTATACAGCTGTACTAATACATCTGTAACAACCAGCGCTGCAAAATTGTAGATGTAGACATACCCTGAGTTAGTCAGTTCCTTCTTTCCCCTCATCACTGTCAACAGGGGCAGCACTGAAGACACAGGAGAGAGTTTCCCTGCTCTCAGCTCTTGTGACTGGGAGGAGCAACTGCAATGAAAGCCCTGCTCAGCCAGGGATGGAGCACATATGAGCTGGGGCTTACACTTAGTTCAGCCAGCACATAGGAGCTGTTTGAAGATTCCATTTGCACTGAGCATACTCCATCTCCTGAGAATTTCTGTCCATTTCATCCATGTCTCTACTGAGCAAGTGCAAAGTGAGAGTTTTCCAGAGGCTTATAAGTTGGCAAAATTTGGGTCACCTTTCAGGGGAACAGAAAAAAGTTCACCAGTGGTTAAAGTGTTTGGCAAAGTTACAAACAACTGAAAACTGGGTCTTAAACAGAAAGTGTTGGATGACCTTAACTATCAGTGTGCTACCTGTAATGGTAACCAAGATGAATACACACACCTTTTCATGCCTCTCCTATCACACCAAAAGCTTCACAGAAACAAAAAGCTGTTGGCACAGAATCAAACCAAATTAAGGTTGGAAGTCAGGGGAGTAACTCAAATTTGTTTACACTAGGAAAGAGAGTGCAGCTAGGATTTACCCAAATGTGCTCAGGTGAAAATTGTTAGCTAGTAAAGTTTGAGCTAGTGTTAGACAGAATCCTATAAAGAGCAGCTAGGAAAGCTATATTGAACAATCGTGGCCTCTTGAGGCCAGTGCAGCAGTGTCCTCTAAACTTTTCTCAAGTATATCAGCAAAAGTCTTGTCTTGTCCAATGCAGTTATAATTACTTCTAGTTCCAGCACTGATGGTTGCTTCCACACCCTCTGGCTTGAAGTGGTTTACAATTTCATTCAATGGCTCTTAGCACCCCCACTGTAAATATTGTTCCAGCACCCCTGTAAATGGTGTAAGTTTTCACCACTTCTTTTGGAGAGGGACCTCTCACTGATGATCTTCCAATACTAGCAGACAGTTACTCTATTTCCCTTAATTGTCAGGGAGCCAAGTTGTGGATATTTACTGTATGTGGTTACTTTTAATTTTTCCTGAGAGATTACTCCCTCTAGCTCCTTACTTTAGTTTTGATAGTTTTTTTTTCCTCTGAATGCTGAGGGCTGAAACCAGAATATGAAGAAGTCTAAGAATGGTCTTACCATTGCCACAGCTAGTTGCTGCAGTGCCCAGTTGCTTGTCTTGGAGTACTCCTCTATTCACAAACTTTTAATAAAATAGATTTTAAGAGCACATAGGGGTAAGGATTATTTCTTCCTTGGTGTTTGTTCAGGTCCCAGTGTAATAAGTCACTGAGCCTGACTGGTGCTGCTAGGAGACTAAATTATAAATTTTATAAATAAATTTTATTACTTTTAAAAGACTAGCAGCATTGTGGAGGTGCAAAGGGGGAAGACATCTTTCAGCCCAGGCCTGTACTTCGTAGGACCATGAAGGGTAAGATGAACACTTATTTTCAGGAATTTCTCATAGCATAAGTGTCAAGGCAGGCTTTATCTACAGCTGGGTAAGTAAGTTATAATGAGGAAAGCTATTCAGCAAAGACAACTGAAGTTATTGATATAGCAACATTTGTAGCAATGAAAACACCATAAATGGCAAACAAAAAGTTGTGTTAGATAATTACTATTCAGTTCATTGCCAAAGCATGGAACATGCACAATGCCCCACTGTCAGATTTAACAGTCAGCTGGGTCACTGAATGCTGACTGGCCCCCACCTGATGTGTGTCCCCTCTCCCTACAATCTGCCAGTGGCAGAGGAACACAAAGATGAGGACCCACAGTAAACACCAGCACTGGGGCCCATGTGCTATACCATCACACATTCAAACAATCTCTCACTTTTGCACCCTACACTCATCCTTCTGCTGCACCCCCATGCTGCTCCCCCCATTCTCCCACTCTGCCCAGCTGCATGCTGTGTAATTTACTCCCTTTGGCCCAGGCCCTGCACTAGGGCTGCTGCTCCTGGAGTTTTCACCTCTGCCCAAGCCAGAAGTTCTGTCAGGTTAACCAGAGCTGTGAATCCTTGCTGCTGCTGCTGCCGCCCTCAGGGCTCTAGCAAGAGCAGTGCACTGGTTCCTGTGACCCGCAGTTGAATTTGGTGGGAGTACTTGGAGAAGAGGGACCTGTAAACATTATGGAGGCTCTGCCCTGGGCAGTCCCACTAGCCAGAATTGGCAGCAGAACTGACACTTTGGAGGTTCAGCTAGGGGTGTGGGGACCAGCTAGGGTGACCAGATGAGAGGAGAAAAATATAGGGACAGATGTGGGCGGGGGGTCTGCCAGCAGAGCAAAAAAAGAAAAAGTGCTGCCAATGGAGCGAAATATCGGGACAAACACCTCAATATTGGGATAGTCCTGATTTTATAGGGACATCTGGTCACCTTAGGACCAGCTCATTGCTCTTTGTAGATTCCAGCAGTGTGCCAGGTCTATGTTCTGCAACCATGAGCCTGCAGGGGTCCTCCAAGTGCCTGGCCCCTGCCATTCCTCTGCCACTCAATTTTCAGGCCCAACCCTCACACGTAACTAAGCCATCAGCATGGCAAGGGGCCCTTGCTGCCTCGGATATAGGTCTGTGGGTTGCATGTGGCTTACACAGCCCCTGGCTATCAGCCTCCATTTCTAGGGGTCCCACGCTCACCTGTCTTGCAATGCTTTTGCAAAATCTCTCAGCATTTGAGCATGCCCAGTATTAGTCAGGGTTTCCTACCCCAGCCTGCAGGGCTCATGGCCACTGACCATGTAATATAACCCAGACTTGAGAGAGAGGCGTGTCTTCAGGTCCTCCTTGCACCTCACCTTATTAGGTCAAATTAGACCCTTCTGGTTTGTGAGATGGTCTCCCAGCCTCAAGAATTGAGCTGAGACCACTTTGATCACATCATTTAAGACCTCCAAATAACTGAGGCAATTTGGCACGTAATGCTTGAAGGTGAACTGACTGAAATTAACTAACTTCATGGTGTTGGGAAATTCTCTTCATGGGATTCCAAAAACTGAACTCTGAGAATGTCATGCTTGATTTTTCAAAAATTCAAATGGGAATTGCATAGAATACCTTGATCCTCACTGAGGTACACTTAGGCAAGAATTGTATAGCTTGTCATGCAAATAAAGTATTGGGAATTTCATTGGGGTGCAATGCAGGACTCCTGGCACAAAGCCAGGGCCGGCTCTGGCTTTTTTGCTGCCTCAAGCAAAAAAACGAAAACAAAAAACCCTCCGAGTGCAACTCCTGAAGTGAGGGGGGGGGGGAAGTTGCCCCTGAAATTCTGCCAGCCTAAGCACGTGCTTGGTTTGCTGGTGCCTAGAGCTCGCCCTGCACAAAGTTACTGTTGACGGCAATGAAAGTTGGTCTAAGTAAGAGTTAAGGTGTATGAGTGTTACTTTACCTTAAAAAAAATAGAGGGAACTATGACTAGTGTTGGGCAATTGAACCTGAAGTAACCAAACACTACATCAAGAAAACACCTGGTTAGGCATAGAGGGCTTAGGAAAGCATAAAGGTGAAGGAAAACTGACTTTGCTAATGAAATAAGATGGGCTTAATAATTTGATGTCTCTGGAACACTGTTTCAATGTTTTAGGTCCCAATTAGTCTAAAATGTTTGAGGCAGGATTTTTTTTGGCATATCTGCCAAGGAAGAAGAAAAGCCATGTTTAGTTCTAACTCTACAAGTTCTGAGTAAACTTCAGCATGGGTTGAAAAACCTGAAATTGAAGATGCAACTTACATTTCATCATGCATTTATCAGTTTGTGTTGTTTGCTGTTTAACAGATTACTACTCTATACAGTTGGGGAGGAGTAGGGGGGAAAGTACTTCATGGTAGAAGCCCAAAAAGAGGATTGCTAAAGAATAAAACAGGTCAAAGTCTTCTGACCTGAAAAGTGTAAAATTCTAGAACTCTTAAAAGCAATAGGGTTGTTTAGCTCTGACCAATAAAAGTATGTTCAAGGTGCCTATCACTACATTGCATTGACTGCTCTATGGGTCCAGTGAGAAGGAGGAGCTATTAAAATAAATGAGTTGAGATTACCCAGCCCTGCTCATCAAAAGCTTTAAAGCAGGTGCTCCTCTTAATTAGAAAGCAGCACCATTTTAAATATTGATTTGGTGTTCAAAAAAACCAAAACCAGACCAACCCCCCAAAAAAACCTTGTAGAGACCACCTGCCTCCAAAAAAAAAATCCTTTTTCCAGATGCCCAGGTGGTGTTTCTATTAACTTTAATTGTTAATTGCTTGACTGTTTCATTGGTGCATAGGATTTAACTTTCTCAGATTTTCACATTTTATTCATGTGTTCTCTTGTTTCAAAAGAACTTTCTCACTTCCTGGACAGCCAGCAGAGTTTCCTGGTTGTAGTGAACCTCATTTTACATGAAGCCCTATCTTAATTTAATTTTTCAAATCAGAAGATCTATTTAGCAAGGGTAGGAACTCTGCTTCCTGGAGCTATTGTACTGATGTTGGGTCCAATTCTGCAGTCCCTGTTCCCATTCAGGCAAAAATTCCCTTTGATGTCAGTGGTTACTTCTGAGTAGGAGTTGAGTAGAGGATGCTTTATGATGATGATTCTGCAAGGTCTGGAGCAATTTTGCTGGAGTGCTCTTAACTCGCATGGATTTCATCTCTCAGGATAAGACTTAGTATGAAATGCAGATTAGGGGCAGGAATTTAAGAAGAACTATATGCAAAAAGATGTGAAGACACTAGAGATTTTTCCCCCCAGTTTTAAACATTTAATAGTGCACTTATTGATTATACTCTGTACAGACATACCAAGTTATAAACCTTTTCCTCTTGTGTTCTCTTAGACCTTAATCATGTAAAGCATATTTACAGTAGAAAGAAAAAAAAAACTTCAGGTACAAAAACCCAAAAGAATATCTGAGGTATAAATACAAGTATATTTTAAATTATCTTTTTATCATGCTTTATGTTTGACAGTACATTGTGGGCAAGTTACATATTTACGATAGACTGGTATGTACACCGTATGATTTTACAAATTCAAAAAGTTTCAGATTGAATATAGAAGGGCTCATTATTCATGAGGAAACTAATACATTTGCCATTTTAAAAAAAAATAACACTGACAATGGTAACAAAGTTTCAGCCACCTTGCAGCTCATTCATACCCTCAGTCACAAAACACATTTTTCACATAATACTGCATCTCTAAATCAAATCTGTACTTTATAATAAAACCTGCATAAAGACCACCTTTTCCAGAGGACCGCTTGGTTTCCTACTGTCCATAACATGATTGTCAGTGAGAAATATCTAAAGGGCTTTAAAAAAAATTAAACGGCTCACAATGAAGCTCTCAAAGCTTCATGTTAATGTGCAGCTTTCAGAAAGGCAGGTAAAGGAGAGAGAAAATCCATATGAATCTTCCTAGTCAACTTACTCTGTCTGCTGCCTTAGGCATCCTGCCATCAGGATTCCTATGTCTACATTTTCTTCTTAAAAAGCATTAGGAGATAGTGAAACATACCATGATCATGTACAATTATTACAACACATCCAGGAGTAAATGCAACAAATATTCACTTTTAGGCAATAAAACAATTTGACATTAGTGGCTTTTTTGGCCACTAGAGAAGAATTTCAACACTACTTCAATCTACATAGTTTACAAGTGTATTCTGTATTGCAGTAAATTTGCTAAATCACTCCTAAAAAGATCATGTGGGTATGAAACAGACAGAGCAAGTCTACTATAACAATTGCTTACAGGTTAACAATGTTAGTAACACAAAACAGGCAAGAATGAAGGATTGCTGCTGCTGGTCCATTGGGTAGTCAGAGATTCCAGGTTGAACTGTATCCAATACATTAAAATCCATGCTGTGGATCCTTATCAGTGTGCCAGACACCATGCTTCTAGCTATTCCTTTCAACAATTACACTCATTCACACTTATCTCTGTGCAAACCTTTCTTTGCTTCTCTCCGTGAGAGCACATTGAAGAGTACCAGCTATTCCAGTGGATACACCAGTCCCTCAACACATTACAAATAAAATAAGTATGTACATAAAGCTAATAGCACATGGGAATGAAGTACCTTCACCCCATTCCATAATATATTTGTGTCAAGAGTTTTGCTTCTCAGAAGCAACTCAAATCATCTAGTAATAGTACACTATGCAGTTTTGATTTTTATTTTATTCTGCACACAGTCATCCTATATATTCCAGTCAAGGTCTATACTACAGACCTTACACAGACAGGAAGCAGCTTTAAAATGTATGGGATGGTCACAGTCCAATTCAATATATGAGACCAATTGCATGTCATCCATTCGACAGTCTTCAGTTGCTAGGAATGTGTACATTGATGATGGGTTTGATGAGTAGTTGTAGTCACGTGGATTTTACTACTTTATTACTGAAAGAGTCTCTGATTTTAGCAACTTCAGATGCACATAGGTGTCCAAAAGACTTAGTGTACCATTCTGGCATGTGGCCCCTGTAACAGAGGGAAACAAAGTAAATGAGAAGCTCTATCAGCAATACTGGTCCTTACTCAAAGAAAATATATCAAAAGTGCTCAAATGAACATCTACTTGGCTATGCTACTGGTTATTCCAAAAAGCCTGGTTGAACAGAATTCTAAGAAACACCTTTTCTCTGGAGAGGTCGGTTATTAGTTTTCATGTCATACAACATCTAAATCAAATGCACACACATTTACCAGAGCAAAGAAAGATTTCATCAGAACTTGGGCTCTGTCACTAATATAAGAAGTGTGTGAATACAACTATTATCTCTCAAATATTCATACCTACCAGAAGTGAAGGGGCACAAAAACAACTAACTATATAAAAAACAGAACCACCAAAACATGTACCCGGCTTACTGAATAACTGTGTGAGAGTCCACCCACAGGTTGTCACCCTAGCATGTTCCTGGAAGGGAAGCAGCCTGCCTGGGCTGGGGCCAAAGGGAGGGGCAAGCAGGAAGGGCCCTTGGGCAGAGCATGGGTGGGGCCATACAGGGCTGTTTGGGGAGGCATAGCCTTCCTCAGCCTATGATATGAGCCACCTGTGAGTACAAATGCTGCATAATCAACCCAAAATGAAACCCCTCCAGAGGAACTACAGCCACCAAAATCTGGTGGGATAAAGCAGGAGACTGTACCTTAAATCAATTCTGCACATGTAGGTGAGTTTGGATTTTCCTGACCCACAGGGTTCAATCAGATACCTGGACAAAAGCACATTAACTCTAACACCAAGCACTGGAGCATGGTCATGATCCACCGAAGAGGCTAACAGCACACAAGCTCCTTTGGATAAATTTGTCCTCCATGTTCTGTTAAAAACAAACATGAAATAATTGCCTTACGTTACTGTAAGAAAAGGGACATATTTCTACTAGCCTTAGAAAAAGTGCTAGAGTTTTCATAAATAGGCATGTGTCTACAAACTGCCTTCTTCTGAAGTAGTGTAAACCAGATGTTTTTTCTTAAATTTTGATAGTTCTCTGTCTTAAGCCTAGTGCTGCAGTATATGAAAGCTCACCTTAAAATCACATAGTCTCTGGCTGGGTGTGGTGCCATGCTGTTCTGGACCCACTGGTATACATCTGTCTGACTGTCCAAGGTTTCAATTACTTTAGAATCCAGGAGATCTTCATCCCAAAGATGCTGCTCTTTAAGTAAACGGTTTAAAACCTCTTCAGGCACAGCAGGGACTTCAATGGTGGCTTTCCACAGCCGGAGCGGGGGTCCTTCACACACCTGGGAACATCAACATAGGCGTGTCAGTACTATTCCAATTTACACTTTTCCTTCTTAATTTTTTAGTGTTGAAAAATATACTATAAAGGGATCAAAACATCATGTGTTATTAGTCTTGTCATAAGAGAGAAAACCTCATGCATGAAAATAAGCTGCATGGCCCAATGGAATTGACGTGCAAACTTCTAAGTTACCTTCTAAAGGGAGTGATCATAACTGCAAAAGAGTTCTAACTGAAAAGGAAAACTGAGAACACCACCCTGTGGTGCCATCTTTATTGCCTCTCAATGACTTCTAGCTCTACAAACTTGATCTGAGAAGCAAGAAAGCTGCTTTTCTTACCCACCATTACCAGTGATAAAGGTTCTTGCAGGCCAAACAATACCTCCAGTTACATTGCTGTAAGTTTGTTGGCTATAGGTTTGCACAGGGGTAACTGATCCTGTCAATTGAGTTCAGTAAATATTTTGATGACTATGATGCACAAGGAAGTACAGGAGGCAGTGAGCTGCCTTCTAGATGTGCTGGCTCTGTGGAATGAACAGGAATAAATTTACTTTTGTCCCTAAAAGCAGCAGACCCACTAGGGTGTGTGGGTTCCCCCTGCCTAATCACTTTTCACAATACAGATGCACTTTACCAATTGTTTTTTCTGCTATACCCTCATCTATTGAAAGGTCTATTCTGTACCAGACTAAACCACAGAAAACAGGCAACTAAACAGGGAGTTGTGAACTTGGGACTCCACTGATATACCTTCTTGTAGGCCAGCTCTGCTTGTTCTGATGTGGAATAGCTGACCCAGCCTTTGAACTTGTCCTTTATCTCTTTAAGCAGGTCATCCATGCAGTCCTGAAGGTAGCAATGATAGTCTGAGGGCTCCGTACTGTTGATTCGCCCAAGTTCCTCCAGGCTTAAAGGCCTCAGATCTTGCTCTGTGTAAGAGTTCCGACATCTGCTCATTTCTTCTGGAATCTAGGAATTGCAGAAAGAGAATAATCATCCTAGAACTGCTTCTTCATATTCTGAAGGACTCAGTATGGTCAAAGCTAACAGTTCAAAAATTCATAAAACGACAGTCAGCTGAACTCAGAATGCCCCCCACTGCAGACATGCAGGATGACAATTAACACAGAGGATGTATTTAGAGATTGATAGCAGTGTATAAATGAAAGAACGGAGACAAGAAAGAGCCTGATAAAGAATAAAGGGGAAAAAAAAAAAACACCAATTGTTGAAAGAAATGTTTACTACATGCTCCTATTTGCTACATGCTCCTGCCAACTGGGATTCAAAAAGCTAAATATAGTCACAACCCTGATGAGAAAAAACAGTGAATGAGAGACATGGAGGGGTGCAGTATATGTATACATATTGCATACAAACAACATTTAAAATGCTACAGTTGTGAAATCAAACACTCATGTTAAGTGGCAGAATTAAAATTGCTCATGGAGCCTTAATTTGATCTAATAGTGTGCATGCATCATACTACAGTTTAATTACATTATTTATTTAATTATTTTTACATAGGACCTCATTCAGGGCACAGAATGGATGGTGCTCACTAAAGGAACCGCTACTCAATATTTCTTTTCATTGTTCAATGTGTGCCCTATGCCTCATTTATTGCACACTACTCAAACTGTGTCCCAAACACAGAATATTTAATTGCCTTATGGGCATTTCTATGGCAATCACACTATAGGATCTGAGCACTTCTCAAACATTAATGAATCAATTTCATGACATCCCTATGTGGTGAAGGGGTATTATTATTCCCATTCCACAGATGGGGACGTGACACAAATATAAAATTTTACACTAATTTTGAGTGCTCAATTTGAGAAGCATAGGGCCTAATTTTTCAGAGTACTCAACTTTTAATAACAATTTACATGTTCACAGTACAGTTCCCATTGACTTTAATTTGTAGTTGAGTGCTCAGCTCTTCTGCACATCAGAGGGCGGGCCTCAAGTCAGACACCCAGCCATGTTCACACCATTCCACATCCTAATGCCCCACCTCCTGGAGCACCTTCTCCCAGCTATTGGGTTCTAGCCCAAGGCTTCTATTTTAAACCACATTCATGCTTTGGGATCTGACTCAATTTTTGAACCCTGTGGATTGGAAAAACTGCAGTCCTCAATACCAGCACCACCTACAACAAACATACGTATTATATATAAATATGTATATATTGTGTGTAACAGTAATAAGTAACAGCATGGATTTGTCAGGAACAAATATACTGTCAAACCAATTTTAATAGCTTTCTTCAATTGGATAGCAAACCTTGTGGATAGGGGGACGTAGTAGATGTGGTATATCTTGACATGAGTAAGGCTTTTGATACTGTCTCCCATGACCTTCTCATAAACAAACTAGGGAAATACAACCTAGATGGAGCTACTATAAGGTAGGTGCATAACTGGTTGGAAAACCATTCCCAGAGAGTAGTTATCAGTGGTTCAGTCAAGCTGGAGGGGGAGGATAATGAGTAGGGTAACGCAGAGATTGGATTTAGGTCTGATTCTGTTCAATATCTTCAATTATTTAGATAAACTCACAGAGTACACTTATAAAAGTTTGTGGACGATACCAAGCTGGGAGGGGTTGCAAGTGCTTTGGAGGATAGGATTAAAATTCAAAGTGATCTGGAGAAATGGTCTGAAGTAAATGGGAAATGACTGCCTAGGAAGGAGTACTGTGAAGAGGGATCTGGGGGTCATAGTGGATCACAAGCTAAATATGAGTCAACAATGTAACCCTGTTGTTAAAAAAAAAAAAAAAAAAAAAAGCAATCATTCTGGGATGTATTAGCAGGAGTGTTGTAACCAAGACACGAGAAATGCTTCTTCCACTATACATTAGGAAAAACTTCTTGTCAGGGTAGCTAAGGACTTGAATAAGTTGTCTAAGGAGGTTGTGGAATCCCCAGCACTGGAGATTTTTAAGACCAGGTTAGAAAAATACCTGTCAGGGATGGTCTAGATAATACTTAGTCCTGCCACGAGTACAGGGGATTGGACTGACCTCTAGTGGGACCTTCCAGTCCTATGATTCTGTATGCTTTTTAAAAGGTGCTTATTTGTTTGTCTAATAATATAGTCTTTAAACAAACTAAAGAGACTCTTGGCTCTCCATTGAAAACTTGTCTTTTTCATAGATCTCTTTTGAGTGGTTCTATTCGTTTCACAGATGGCTGTCTCACCTGGAAAAGCTTCTTGCACTCAGCAATCATATGGGCAAGGCCTTGAGTTGCAGCCAAGTTTTCATTTAAATCTTTCTGATCAGGTTTGCCCAGACTCTGTTTTCTTTGCATCACCCTACAGAGGAGGAAAATAAACAAGTCAGTATTAGTTAATGGTTTGGTAAGTGTGCAGTTATACTAATTAATGTCCTGATAGCATAGACCAGAGCTGCCTAGGACAGAAACGTTTGGTGTAATGTTAAATGTTGACGTCTTTTCTTGCTACTGCAGACTTGCCACAGAACAGGCATACCTAACCCACTGCAAACTTATTCATAGTTGGAAATAGCCACACTGGCTTCCTACTGACCACCATGATCAGTTCCAGTAAAGAGAATGGAGTGTTCCTAATGGGAAAACTGAGACTCCACCTAGAGTAAAGAGCTGTGGGGCTGTTGCTAAAATGGCCTCAAAGGCTGGTTACCAGTCATAGTTCAATGTCTTGAAAAATTTCAATAGCACTTATCACCCACGCCCAACTCATGGCTCTGAATTCCATTGAGTCGCAGGGCCCCTAAATGTTAGGTGCTGCAATGCTCAGCCTAACTCCTCCATGTGATTCTAGTCCCTGGTAATCTATTTGGTGACTTTTTCATCCCTAGGGCAAAGGCTTTTCTTTCAATTGGCCCCCAGATAAGCAGAAATTGGAATAAACACCTGTCTGTAAACACTTTGGTTCACTGGTGATCTGAATACCAGCGTTAGTGTGTGATTATATATAAAATGAATGAGGAAGAAGCACTAATTGGACTACTCCATTCTGATTATGGGTAAAATATGTTGCTCTCCAGTGAATGAGGGTAAATCTATTGTTCCTCAGACCTGGTTACTTTCTTATCTGACCACCTCTTTCATTTTTCTACCAACCCGTATGCAAAGGAATGCCCCAATAAACTTCATAACACCCACCCCTTCTTTAGCTTGACCTAAACTCTGGGAATTTCAAGTTTAATTACCTAGTTTGACACAGAATAGTGGCAAAACTGAACGAGGTGTATTACCCCTGCAAGACATATGCAGTAAAGAGGCTAAAACATGCCCTCTTAATCCTCAGTGATACCTAGTGGTGTTATTTTAATACTTCTGTACAACTGCAGGAGAAGTTAGAGGAGTTCACATTATGCTACAGGCGCTACCATTGTGGGGCGGACACTGCATTTCCTTGGCCACTTTTGAAGTCTCTAAAGGTTAGTTTTGTTTTATAAATACCTACAGCAATTCAGAGTGGGATCAAATATACATTTTGCACCTAACATATCTTCTAAAGCTTCCAATGTAATCAAAGGTGGTGGTGGTGGAGATAATTCACTTACTTCAAAGCAAGTTCAAGGTGGTAGCTGTAATAGGGGAATCCCCATACTTGCTAAATGATATAAAGGAGTAGTATCACAGGAATGGTAGTACTGAACTATATTCTCCTTCACTCTTTGGAGACATACCTTGGAGAAGAATTCTCTCTCTTGAGAGTATTTAAGTGGAAGAGGGAAGGTGCTAAACACACAGCAAGGTTTGTTGGCGTCATCTGGTTTTCCTTCACTGCAGCGGTGACATCACCCAGGAAATAGAGAAGAATCTGTAGGACCTCCCTGTTCTCATCAGGTAGAAGCATAACAGCAGCCTTGATAGCCTGGAGCCGCTGATCCTTTGGCACATCTGCATAATATTAGTAATATTCTCATCAGCTCACTCATTTTCCACACATACACAAGCATGAATACATTCAAATCCAAACTCCAGCTTCAAACTATTTTATTCAGGTTTGCAAGGATTTCCTCCAGGGGGCATACTAGTCACAGGCAACATACAAATGAATTTTTCTTTTTTATTGCCACCAACTTACCTACCCTCAGTTATTTCCTGCCTCAAGAGAAACTCAACAGTATAAAAGTTGTGCCTGTACCACAATTTGTAATAGAATTTAATTTCAAGCACTACATCCTTCTGCACCTCTGCTAAAAGAGCTGTTAATTGCAGAAGTCTGACTGATGACCATGGGCAGTGTCGAACATGGAAACAAAGTCTAGCTAAGAGACTCCAGCAAAAATTCTTCAATTCTCAAAAAGTTCATGAGGGAAATATATTTAACAAATCAGTGAAGCAATAAAATGAAATAAATAAATGGGTACTAAACCTTTTCAACACTGATGCCATAAAATACCAGAAAGTGCTTCACCAAACACACACAGGCCTGTTTTATTGAGATCTTTCAAAGTCACATGGTGGAAAAAGAAAGTCACTGACATGTGGCCCCATACCATTACACGGCTCCGTGGTTACTGACAACAAACACCTTGGGCAGGAAATTTTGACTCATGTTTTTATAAAAACTGAGAGTCTGGAGAAGGAAAAAAAAAAATGAAATAACCCAGGCCAGCTCTGCTTCTCAAAGTGAGTACCAGTGAACCATCTCCAAAAAGGCAACTCGAGGGGCTGAATCATGTGGTGTTTGTATCATCATTAGCACTGCAAAACTTAGATGACATACTCAAGAGAAACTTGGCGGTATGTCTCATCTGTAATTCTCTCATTACTAACAGACCATCTATTTTGTATCACTTTGAGCATAAGCTAAACTGTAGGGTTTTTTAAAAAATGGATGTAGGTGGTGATGTTAATGTTTTAAAGGGTACACTAAAATATCTTACATATGATATACTGCCTTCCACCCTCAACAACAAGCTCAAGGCATTTTACAAGTGGTGCACAGGCACAATCAGATACAATATGCTAAGCATAATACCAAGGGAAGGGGAAATTCTGGCCATACACATGGAAGAAAAATTTACAACAACTTCCAAAGGATTTTGCTGTCTATGGACAGCATATCAAAACTTCTGGCCTAGCTCATCCCCTTTTATGGGCAGAGCAGCTGCAACCCCTGCAGATCAATCCCAGGGGAAGGAGAGACAGAATGGGGAGTGCAGTTTTTGTAGCACCAATTAAACTTCCCTTGCCACCAGCCACTAGAAAGTATCTCTCTGAAGGGCTGGTGTCCAGGGTGGTTGAACAGCCATCATTCCTCTGCATCCCTATCCCACATCATATCAGTTGGTGCTAAGTGAGTCCGCGTTAGCACATCTCCTTCAGCCCTGTAGAATTCTCCTGGAGAGTTTTGGGGTAAGGCGGTGTAAGGCATTCAGATATGGTGACAAGGGCAGTAATGAAACCTAGATGGATAGCATGAAGAGTCCTTCACAGCACAGCTCTATTGGAGCTACCCTACCATGGAGCCTAGGAGGACACAATGGGACCACAGAGCATGAAATCACAAGGTCCATGTATCCATCAACCTGGTCTCCCAAAGAGGTCAGAGGATCCAAATGTTATGATAGCTGACTCCCGCCCATTCCAAAGGAACGGTTAGGTATTCTCATCTTAACAGCGCAACACAGAGGGAAAATTGGGAATTGGAGTGTGATCTGATCATCTATTGTGTAGTCACCAAAAGACCCCCTACACAATCTGTACAGAACTCAATTTATCAAGCTGAAATGAAGGGAATCACCCTACTGGGAGATCAGTTGTTTCTTTCCAGATAATTAGACTACACTGTATGCTAAAACAAAGGATTTTGGAAATCATTCCAACCATGCTATGTATAGAGCGCCCATCAGTACATTAGCTGTGTAGGGGAATCCACAAAGGGACTTCAGTGTTGTAACGCTGAGCGCCATGGCACCTCACTTTTAGGCACCAGGAAGGGGGATGGGGAGAGACTCACAGGAACAACTCTGCAATCCACGAAGCCGAGTTAGGCACAGGCTCCCCCTATTCATTGTAGAGGACGATAAGCACCTAAGAGTTCAATCCACAAAGAGTCAGCATGCCAGCCGCCAGAGCTAGCTAATAGGATATGTCAATGAGAGGTGTGTGCTAAGCCCTGCCCCCTTCTTGGAGATAGGCACCTAACTCTACTTACTGATCCATGAACAGGAACCAGCCACCTGGAGTCAGATTGCTGAGATGCCCAAGATATTTCTTGCTAAATGAGTTAGGCACCTGCCTCGTGCTATGCAGAATGGCTGTGGTGGTGTTGGCATCAGCAGCACCACCCGCCTTTTGACTTCTACTTGGTGGTTAGAGGACTTGCCTGGGATGTGGGAGACCCAGAACTAAATTCCTTCCTCTGCCAGAGGGGGAGAAAGGATTTGGACAATGATCTCCCACCTCTCGGGACAGAGCTCTAACCGCTGAGCTCTGGGATAGTCATATGTGGGGCTCCTGCAATCTCTCCTGCTGAAGCTATTCCACTGTGGAGAAATAAAAAAAGTGATTGGAACTGGGAGATTGGACCGGAATCCCCCCCCTTTCTAGCCCAACGACTGTTCCACGGAAGATAAATTAAATAGCCATTGGGTTAGAGTGTGTGAAAATGACTGTCTAGGCCACTGATTAAGGGCACTCACCTTGATCTTAACCCGCCTTGAAACGGGACTGGATCAAAGTGCACTAAGTAACTGTAACTGCACATCGGCAGGGTCTACAGGGATAGTTTGTCTGTGGCAGGCCGGTGTGTGGTAGAGTCACACCCCACTATGCCATGAAACAATTATTTGTGTAGACAAGCCCCTAGGCATCAAAGGAGTTTAAGTGCCAAGAGGGTTCGGCAGGAGTTTTATGGATTGCAGTGGAGCCAACACTGGGACTCAGGTGCCTAAGTACCATTGTGGATCCCACCCTAGGCCCCAGTAGTATAAGTGATAAAATGGCAGCTGTACGATTAAAAAATGTTTTCATAAGTTTGAGTGCTACTATCGGGCATAAAATGACACAAGATGAAGGAATATCACAAGTTTGGGCAATCCTGATGTAAAAGGACATAGTAATTTTTGAAGCAAATTTGCAATTTCTTCAGAAGTCAAAGCTCTCTGAAACCAGGGCCCAATTTTCTGTCTCACTCTGGGAATCTGAGGACTTACATTGGTAGATCTGTAAGAACGTCTCAGAGAGTTTGTTCGTCATGAGGGGCTCAGGTAGATCACGAAAGTACTGCTTTAGCATGTCTGCCACATCGTATGCAGACTGGCCTTCATAGTTAACGCTGTCTGTTGCGCTCTCATTCATTTGGCGCAAAGCCTGGATTCTTGACTTGACTCCAGATTTCCTGAATAGTCCAACCTACATGTGTTTGCATATTTAAAAAGAAGAAAAAAAACCACAGACATTAAATCCACCAAGGAGGTGCCAAATCCTACAGTGCTACCCACTGACTTCGGTGGGAATTGTGCTTGAATATGGCTAGAGTAAAAAGGAAATAAGGGCTTGAAGATTTGGCTCAAGAACAATAAATAATCAAGTGCTGGGATGGTGACAGCGTAGTGGAATGGTAGTGAAGTGAAACTAACCTGATCCAAACAGTGGCTGCGGAGGTACCACATGGCTTGCTGAATGCTCTGTGGGAGAGGCTGCCCTGTACGCTGGACATTAATTGGCAGGGGAACTCCAAACACATTTCGGTCTTTATAATCTGGGACCTTAATCCTTTTCATAAACTTTGGTACAGCCCTGTTTAAGCAGAGAAAAGGAGGAGAAAGCATAGCTGTTAGCACAGCATACACAGCATTCTCACCACACCCACCCACCCCTAGCTTCTAGATTCCAGTAGCTGTAACATGCTAAAAAATAAAGTGAAATGGAAAGACTTTAATAGAGTGAATATTATGTGAAAGGCTTATTTGTAGCACTGAAAACGAAATATTTACTCTTTTCTACAGAAGGTGGGGGTGGGAAATGGAGCATCTCTATGATGCTTAATGTTAGGAGGGGGCTACATGTTGATTACAAGCATTAATAGGAGGTGCTAGTCTATAAACACTGGTACAACAAATGCCCTGGGGTAGAACAGGAGCCAGGATGAACTATAGTAGACTCAAAATAAATCCCGTGGCCAACAAGCCTTTATAATGTAGCTTCTTTAGGTCTCTCAAGAAAGATGGGCATGTGAACAATAACCTTTTTGTATTTCAACCACTTAGTCTATAAAGCTCTCAAGCCAGCCCGACCACCCACCCGTATGTGTAACAGCAGGAAGCTGATGTAATACATTTGAGTTTATCAGCTAAAAATTTCAGTTCTTCCAATGACCCCTTTGAGGGACCGCCCCCCTCCTTGCCAGACCCCTAGTTTCAATGAGACACCTTTCCATTTGCTTTTGACTCAGAGGAAAAATTTACCAGAGCTCAAAAGAATTATTTACTCTTGGATTCTCAAGAGTGTTTTCTCATATTAAAAAAATCCTTTAGCATTTGAAAGTGTTGAGATCATCTTGCTAATGAAAGAGAAAGTTAATGTAGGATACAAAACTTCGGAGGACAGAAAACGGAGACTTAACTTTTGCATGTATAGTTAACTATACAAACAATGTATTATGCTTTTGGGGGCTAATCTGTTCTACGAAAAATAAAAAGAATCAAACTGTATTACACTATAGTTAAACATGGGGCACTATTGATATATGTGTGAATAATACTTGCTTTGTCAAAAAACATGCCAGCAGAATGTGAAAGAACACATTACGATCCCCACCGAGAATCTGAAGCATGCAGGGATAACCGGTCAATACTTATTTCTGTCTTTCAGAACAAACAACTTCTGTATTTAGCATGGCTCACATAATAACAGCCTTTGAACAGGAGCTACTTTGATGTTGGAGTTAAATACTCCAAGCCCTGGAGAAGGGAGGAGGCCATAAGAACGAAGGGGGAACCCCCCAAACTATATTGTACTTTTTGCTGCTTTACGGTTACACAGACTGTGCAATACAGATATGGCAGTAACAGGTTTTCTATTTCACTAATTTGACAAAAGATATTGACTAGGTAACGAAAACCTGAAGTGGCTGCATGAAAACTCAGCTGTTTTTCCAAACTTGCTAATTTTTTCATTTTGTTTTTATAATAAAATAACTGGATTTGGGTATTTCTTTTAAAACGTATTCAGCATAAAAAAAAGTTAGTGGTTAGATAGTGACACACTAGAAGTGAGGGAAACTTACTCAACTGAAGTGCCCTGGCATTAAATAAATAATATTAATACCACCAATGAAGGAGAAAGGCAGTAGACTTTGAAGACAGTTTTCTGGTATCTTAAGTTGCACTGAAATAGGTCTCCTTAAGTGCCAATTGGTTTAATACACGATTACTCCTTTGTGCTGTGGATTCTAGCTGGACTTTTCCCAACACAGCCAGCTGGTCTGTGCTCCGTGAGCATCTGTATTGAAATGCATTCCCATGTCTCTTGTGCTAATTGCAGCCACCCTCTGTGGCTCCCTATTAATGAGTATCTGCCACCCAATGACATTAAAACAAGTGAAGGGTTAATGGGTTTACTATTGTCCTCTGAGGCTGGAGCCCTCCCAGGAAGGTGACAGAATGCATGTTAATTAGATGCAAGTAAACAGGAACAGGGAAGATAGTTGGGGATTAGTGATGTTTTCTGTATTCATTCATGACAGGCAAATCCCTAGGATTTGAATGGTCCTTACCAGCTGAAGCCATGCTTATTGGAAGGTGTGTATTTCTCCAGGAGGGCAGTTAACTTCAAAAGAGAGTATTTCTGCAGTAGGTTCATCTGTGCCACAGACTGGCTATTAATCTGTAATGACACAGAGCTCAAGCTGGGCCCGTGGGAGCTCTGAAAGCCGTGCCATCTCAGTCTCTGCCTGCAGGAAAGGAGGGGAAAATAAGGCAATTTATTGAAGTGTCTTTGAAGATACATGTAGAAGCCACAATGAAAGGATTCTCTCTAATGATGTGGAGGGCATTCGTTCTAATGAGTGTTGTTTAAGAATGTGCAATTTAGCAGAACATTCCATTCCATATTGAGATTTCTCTGACGACACCTGGAAATTTTGCCTCATCTACTACATATCAGAAACTCCTAACTCCTGTTATATAGTAGATGAGGCAAAATTTCCAGATGTTAATGTAGGAGCACACAACCTGGGCTGATGGCCATGATAGCACTAACTACCTCCCAGTGATTTGCACAATATGGTAGAAAGGAGCACTATGCTGTTGGAAGTATCATATTTTGAACAAGTTGTAAAATGAAGGCTTTGACCACATAGCCGGGGTCTCTTTTGTGATGTTGTTTTGGAAAGAGCAGGGATACCACCACTAGTATCCTGGCTTATGTAAAATTCGGGCAACTACATTCTGCATTCCCCACACACCCCAGTTTCAGTTTGACAAGTTATTCCTCGCCCACCCCCAAAAACTATTTTAATGTTGCTGGAGATGACTCTCTCATTGCACTGCAGAAAGTTGCATTTCGGTGGTGGACACATTCTGAATAAACAAATACACTGTTTTAAAGTGGCTTGGTTGGAAACCATCCTGGATTAAAGGCGCTATAAAAATATTATCCTTACCCTTAATTTCTGACACTGATATGGAAAAGTCACATATTTGCTTTAATCACCATAACTTCTGCTCTGCTAAGGCTTTAATTGGGTCTCGTGTAGGGGAGGGCAAACTATGGCCCACAGGCCGGATCCAGCCCATCAGGGCTTTCAATCCAGCCCGCACGATTGCCAGCCCTGTGATGCAACAGGGCTAAAGCAGGGTCCCTGCCTGCCCTGGCCCCATGCCACTCCCAGAAGTGGCTGGCACCACAGCCCCCTGTGTGTATGGGGGGGACAGGATGGTACACAGGGCTCCGTGTGCTGCCCTCACCTGCAGGCACCAACCCCTGCAGCTTCCATTGGCTAGGAATGGGGAACCGCAGCCAATGGGAGCGTTGGGGGTAGTACTCACAGGCGAGGGCAGCGTGCGGCGGAGCCACTTGCCCCACCCCACCCCACCCCAGGAGCCACTGCCAGACATGCTGGCCACTTCTGGGAGTGGTGCGGAGCCAGAGCAGGTAGGGAGCCTGCCTTAGCCCCAGTGTGTGCCACTGCCACCCCAGAACTGCTCAAGGCAAGTGGCGCTGGGCCGGAGCCTGCACCCCAAACCCTTCCTGCACCCTAACCCCCTCCCTGAGCCCCCTTCCGCACTCTGCACCTCCTCTTGCACCCCAACCCCTTGTCCCAGCCCTACATTCACGGCTCTGCATACAATTTTCCCCATCCAGATGTGTCCCTCGGGCCAAAAAGTTTGCCCACCTCTGGTCTAGTGCAGAAGCCCCTGTTACTGACCTGTTGGACCGTGTCAGTGATGCACCCACCCCAGAGTCCCTTCTGTCCTGCATTCCTGAGGGCTCTTCAGTCTCAGTCAAGGAATTTCCTGTACTGTCAAGGTCACTGGGGGTTGTTCGATCATTATTTACATCAAGGTGAATCTGCTTTGGAGAGGAAGGGCATGGGGAAACCGAATCTAGTGCTGAATCAGAGTCCCCTTCATCTGAAAACTTCTCTGACCACTGGTTCACTATTTTCTGCATCCCTTTTACATGGTACAGGATATCATCCAGCTCTGGAAAGATGTCTTCATTCTCAAGGTCTGCCAAGTCACCTGTACTGGAATACAGAATTGAGCCTGGTACATTGTCATAAATGCTAAGGCGGCTGCCCACTGAGCTAGAGGAGTTGCGCCTTTTCCCAGTGATCAGTTCCTTGGAGCTTTCTGCACTGTTCTCCCTCCTGAGGGAGAGATGGCCATGTCCATGAAAGCTCCCAGTTCTCCAGTTCACCGAAGAGTTGCTCTCTGATGGGGAGAAGTTACCATTGGAGAGTGCTTTGGGAAAAGTACCTGGCTTGTGGTCTTCAGGGATAAAAAAAACAGTGTCTTCTGCAAAACTTCCCCTGTTCTTAAAGTTCTGCTCCATGACATCACCGAAGGTTGATTGGTTGAAGGGGTCGAAGCCTTCGAGGTACATTCCCACCCTTTTATTATATGCACTGAGGCTGCGTGTTCTTGTGACGGGGCTGGGTGTGCTGACGGCGCTGCTTGTCTCAGACTGACTGCCACTACTGCTGGTCTGGGTGGAATTGGAGACGCTCCTTTTTCGTACCATGGGGACATTAATATGATTGCCATTGAGGGTAGAAATTTCCATGCAGTTAAACTGTTTTAGCTTGTCCTCATCCAGGCCTTCTTTCAGGATGGGCCCACTGATAATAAGACCCAGCTTGGAAGGGGCTTTATTTTTGCCATGGTGAGAGCTCTTGATTTTCAGGCTCTCCATCCTCTTTAACAGGCTCTTTGTTTTAGACCTGGCATTCTTTTCATTGGCTTTCATGTTGACGCTGAAGCTAGACAGCTCCTTAGGTGAGGGCAAGCTACTGAAGGAATCATCATTCGTTATGAAGTTGCCTGATGAGCAAACACTAACGACTGAGTTTGTTCTGGTGGTGGTTGCCTCACTCTGGAGGGTGACTTGGTGGCTACTAGTGCTGCTGGTGCTGTGAATGGAAGCTACCTCCTGACGCTCGCTGAGATCTGTCAGCACGCTTTCATGGCTAGCTGCGTTAATCAGGAGAGGCGCTTCTGGGGATGAGGGATTCAAATCCTGTTTTGGAGGGAAGACATCAAACTCGTCAAGCCTGGACCACCTCTTGCTGTCCCTTTGAAAAGTCCATTTACCACTTATTGCACAAGGCTCATCTTCATCAGAATCTTCACTCTGCAAGCAAAGAGAGCATCCATAAGGTATAATGGCAAACTGGTAGTGATGATAGTGAAGTCTTTTCAGTGAGTATACTTAAGTGTGTGATCTTGCTATCATTTAAGTTAATATCAAAACAGCCATGGGCTTCAAAGAGAGCACGATTGGGCCTTTTAAGCCAATCATAGTTAATGATAACATATAATATGCAATATATCTTAGACAATTTTTTTACATAGATGAAAATATATGCTTGAAGTTCATTTCAAAGCCGTCTTGTAGATAAAGCAAACTGAGCAAATCAATATAATCTACCTTAAATTGCTCTTTTCAACAAACCCCAGTATCTCTAGGCTTTTAATTAATTGGTCACAGTGGATACCCTTGAGATCAGTGGAAATTCCTGGCATGCATAACATTTTAAACTGGAGTCAGTGAGGGGCAGGTCTCACTCCGGTCTCTCTCCAATGTTACTCTGTTGATAGTGGCTCTGTTTATATTCTCCTTTGCAATAAACAGATGCTTTTCAGACATTCTGAATTGAAGTAGCTTAACTTCTTACCCATTCTTGAAGCTTAAATGGTCTTATAACTGTGACTAATGAGATAGCAAGAGAACCTATTACACTGCCAGAGTTTAATGTCTCCAGGCTCTTACCTGGTCCTTTCCTCTCCCTATAACCCAGCAGCTGCCACTAAGATTGTCCTGTGAAGTTTCTGCTTCAGACTAGCTCCAGGCAATTTTAACATTACTTCATAGATACTGAGCAGCAAATGCCAGCAACGGTGTATAACACAAGTAAATTGTCAGTAACCTTTTCACTGATATACTTGATGTATGGGCAGCGCCTGAGGGTATGTTTCAACATTGCCACTTAAGCCTCAACCTTTTACTGCACAGGAATGATCTTGTATGACCAACACACTTCTGTTCCATCTACATGGAGAAGATCATATGACACACAAGTTGGCAGACCAGAACTAAAAAGAGAACTATTTTAACACACCGAAGTAATGCAGGATACACATTTGGTGCTGAACAAAGAACAAAAGGTAAGCTTGCCAAAGCTAGTCTTTTACATAGTTAATATGTGCCAAAGTTCCAGTTTGTTTGTTTAAATTGTTTTCCTTAAGAAGACAGAAAGTAACAAACCAAAACCAAAAAACACCCCCCAGCACTACCACAACAAAAACAAAACCCCCCACAGAAGCCATTTGTTAGATAAGGAACACAAGAACTATTAAGTTTATTCTCTGGCTAATCAATGATCATTCAGAGGGCTTTATTCATGTAGCCTCTAATGGGGTATCTTCCCCTAGCTCCAGTTCCCTTTTTAGTCATATGACACTTCACAAAGCCGGGGGGGGGGGGGAGAGGAAACAAAAAACCAGTACTCGTGTTTGATTACAAACACACGTATGTACAGTGCATAAAGGACACACTGCACTCTGTGGTCCAGATGCCGAAACTTAAGATTCTATTCATGAGTAAGGAAACAATGGAGAAGTTTGCCTAGAACAGGAAAATTACCTATGGCTGACAATGGGTGCCACTCAGTTGGCGTTAAACATAATTTGACTACAAGGGAAGACCAAGAAAACAGTATTCATTCAGATAGATGCACCCATTGCTGACACCCTGTCAGTAACAGGTAATTTTGCTCATGTAAACAAGGCTTAAGAGCCAAATCCTGGTCTCAGTTAAGTCAACAAAAGTGGAATTTGGCCCTATATTTGTATATTACTCCACTGATGCTTGAGTCAAAACCAGAAATGGGTCCAAACTAAAACATAAGATCCAGACTTTGTAGAAAATTTTGATCACTCTGATGTTAATCAGGCTCAGAAACAGGAAAGAGACTTGATTTCAGGAAACAAATCTTCTGGTAGTCAGAAAACTTAGCATACATATAGGAAATGTAGAATGATCAAAAATGTTATCTTTGAACTTTCTTTGCTACATACCACAAATGGATAGGGAAAAAAAATAAAAATAAGAGACTGAGCCCTTGGAGTATTTGCATGCATTCTTGTCATGAGAATGGGCATCACTTGTATTGCTTAAGTTTAGTCAACTTCATCTGCAACAACTCCCTTCCAGGGCACAGTTCTAACTACTGTTGACCTTTAGCATTCAGACATGTTTTCAGATTGCTATCCAGCTGTTCAACTGAACTGAAGAGAAAAAAAAAGTGTCCAAAAAAAAAAAAAAATCTTTCACAATGCCTTTGCCCATCCATTAAGGACTTAAGCAAGGATATAATGTTTTATAATGCCAATATTTATACCCTGCTATTAAAAATCAAGCGCAACTAAACTTTTAAAAAATACTATCATACCAAATCCAAACTAGAAATTCTATCATTGCTCACCTTGAATGGCAGTGGTTTAAGACTCACTGACTAATGAGATTTTCTTGAGTGAATAGCAAAGAAACTACAATCCATGCTGATTTCTTTACCAACGTGCAAACTACTTCAAGCTTATTTACCACTATTCTTCAGAGATTTTGCCTTAGCTTAGATTAGTATTTTAAACAGTGATTAAAAGCACAGGAGTAATGGGCCCAACTCTGCAAGCTGAGCATCTTTTGGGAAAGGCTGGGAGTCCTCTGCTCTCCCTGAGCCTGCCTACATGATAAAGCATTTTGGTGTTCTAACATGGTTCTGAAAAGTCAACTCAAGTTAGCTGAGATGATGACTTACTCTGGTCCATGCTGATCAGTCAGCACCATATGAGCTAACTGAATCATCTTCACAGCTGACCCCCATAAGTGCACAGTAGTTGAGAGTGATTCACATCCATGTCCCAGAGTGCATAAAAGATTTAACTGAGTCAATGAGTATATTCAGTTACAGGGCCAAATCCTGCAGTCCTTAATCAAAAGATCACAATGAAGTGTAAAGAGTGTTTTGCCTGCATAAGGATGCCAAATTTGGCCCAGGAACAATCTTGCACTACAGCTAAGTTAGATGAAACTATGAGACCATGTTCAGCTTTTTTTTTTTTTTAATGGTTCTGTAATGAAGGATGTTAAAAAAACAAAAAAAAACCAAACCCAACTTACCCTTTTCCGATGTGGACTAATTTCTAGCTTCATCACTGCACATTTATTTAAAGTATTTAAGCGCCTGTGGAACAAAAAACAAAAACCCACCACATTAACAACAGCAGGCACATGACTTTTGTGACACTGGCTATTTCAATTAAAAGGCTTTTGTGAAGGCTATCTCCAAACTCTTTTGCATACAAATAGCCACAAGGGGAGCCTCAATTAGCACTTATTATGCTTAATTATTAACACATTACTTCAGCTGAATTCTGGGTGAGAAGAGTGGCGGGTAGATAAGCATTTAGTAGGTTCCCTGGGTCTAGTCAATGAGAGGGAAGTGAATAACTGAAGAGTCCAAATTGTGTAGAGACAGACCAAGTTTGAAAGTGTTTTTAAATTAATGAATTACTAATAATTATTGCTTAATATCAACTATATTTTTACTTATAATCCTGAAGCAAATTATCCCGACAAACTGAGAATTAGGTACAAAGAAAGTGCTTCTCTGCAATTGTGGTTGTAATGTAGCCTGCTGTTGCTTTAATTTTTTACCCTTCTGGCTGATACCTCAAAGAGGAAAACTAATTTTCCACACATCAGGTGCCTATTTTGTTCCTGTGTTGTGTAATATAATTACTTTCAAGACAGCCCCAGGACAACTCTGCTAATCTGTTCCAAAAAATAAAATAAAATAAAATAAAAAATCATAGACCTTGTTCTTCCTTCCAAGTCTGTACAGTTTCTTTCATACCTAAGACTGTGGCTCTCAAAATAAAATAAACTTAAACAAAAATAAAATTCGTTGCTCGGTAAGAGTACAGCAGCTATAATTAACCAGGCTCCCCATGAAATGCACTTTTATCTGCATACCTTAAGGTATTATATGCATCTTTTTGTATAATCTTCGCTGGCTGGCTGTTGATCTAGTGCCCATTGAAGTCAATGGAATTCTTTCCACTAAATTCAGTGGAGTCGGATCAGGCCCTGAGTGCATACAGTTTAAAGAAGAGTAATTTGACCTTTCTTAGTCCACTGATAAATTAGCCATGGAGTTCATTGAGAGCAGAATCAAGCATATAAACACTCCAGTTTAAAATGTAGATCTTTATTTTACAATTTTGACATATTTTAAGCTAAATTTGGAGAAGATGATATACCCTTAGTTTAAAAAAAAAGAAACTGAAAGGAAAGTACTGATATGTAGAGGTATCTGGGATGAGTCTTGTTACTTTTATGTAATAACTTAGTTATGCCTAGAGGATGAACCACCAATCTCCTTCACTTTCTGCCCACCGTTTGCACAGACAAGGGTTTTTGAATGGGGTTTGACATGGCACCTACTGAAGTTTATGGCAAAGCTTTTACTGGTTTCAGTGGTGAAGGATCAGGCCTTTAAGAAACTGAGGATCCAGTTATGGGATAAAGATGAAACACAGGTACAGAGCCTTGCTCAAAACCAAGGTCATGCAGCAAGTCGAGGGCGGAATGTTTTCCTCATCCTTCAATGGATGGTTCTACGCCTTGTTTTCAGCACACTAGTCAAACCCTGCTCTGAAGACAGAATAATTTCCTTGTGTACTTTCCTATGGCTTGTCACTGTAGCATCTAAGTGTCTCAGAAACATTGCTATTTATTTTCAAAACACCCCTACAAAACAAAAGGGTGGCATTATTCCCATCTACAAATGGGGAACTGGGAGTAGAACCCAGGTCTTGACTCTCAGTCCTGTGCCCCTTTGCAACAGACTGTCCTGTCTCCAAGTGACAAAGATTACAGTGCACAACCCCATTCCAAAACATCACTCCATGTTGTCTTCAGAGTAATTACACGGTGCAGTGAAACTTGCTGAGTTTGATTCCACTTACACCAGCTTGACCCTTGTGTAACTTCATTGGCTTCATTGCAGTTACTCCTGGTTGTGTAATGGAGAGCAGAATAAGGTTTACTGATCTTCAGGCAAGTATCAGGAGGAAACTGACATTCTGGTGCGTGATGCCTTACCAAACAGATTTTTTCCTCCCCAAATACAACAAACCCTGAGGAGGGACGTACACACATGAAAGTGTTGCTGCCTTAATGAAAAATAGCAGGTTCAGCCATTACCCGAGTCTACATAGAGTAAGATTCAAAACAATTTTGTCTGAAGAATGTATTCAAATGTATTATTTTTTAATTCCTCCCTCACACTCTGTCTCTGATTTCCTCTCAAAATGTTATAGGGGACATTTTTCTCTTGCAAAAAACTGATGTGATATTTTGATTCTCTTTTTTGGATGACCTGCATTGTGCTCATGTTATATAGTCAGTGTAGTTTTCTAAGCTATCAACATGAAAGAAAAACAAAACACACAAAAACTGTAACAGAGTTGTTCACAAATAACTTTTACAACAGGGTTTGGCTATTTGATTGTGATTAACCCTCCTTTTTGGATTGCATAACAGCAATTGTTCATTTAATTTTGAAGAAGGAATTCATATTTTAAATAAAAGTTAAAACCTAAGTGTTTAGTTGCAAACAACTAAACGAGCTTTTTTAAAAGCATACCTGCACTATTGTGGATAAAATGTTACATTACTCAAAACATGGGTCACTGTAATATCTTCTAGAGGAGTAAACACTACTTGGCTTTTCTTTAACTTTTGGTTTATAATTTGGAACTCCTGGGCCTCAATCCAAAGCATACTGACTTGGTCTTCAGTTCTGTTTCATGTAACAATCTGTGAATTTTACAGTATTGAAGCATTTGCCTCATACAGCAAAAAAGCTGCCACTGAGTCCCCATATCAGGTTTTATCTATTTCCAGCCTGTTGCATTTAACTAGCCTGACCACTTTGATCTGTCAGGGAAAACATATTTAGAGCCTGACTGATAAGGGTGTCTTTGATTTCACAATGATTATATTGTAGCCTGCCCTCCCCCCATTTAAAATAAAACTCTTGGACAGCTGAATGAGATAAAAGTGTAGAGACTATTTCTATACAGATCCTTTTAAAAAACAACAAAACACCTCAACCCCTAACAAACACAAATATGAAAGCAAGTTAAGATCATCCCTTTATAAATGAGATCAGTTACAGGAACAACCAGGCATGTAAAGAATCTGTTTCAGATCTGACACGTTTTCATTATAAAAACAGTCTCCTTTTCAAAATCTAAATGCTCTACAGAGATATCTCAGATCTATGTGTTTCATTTAACAGCCCCATAATCACACATCCAGCTTGTTTAAAACAGTTGAGACACTGAAACCTTTAATCACGTTATAGAGTAAGGCACCATATGCAAGTAGTTCTACTGAATGAATACACACACCACACACACACAATTATTCAGGTTATAAAAATCAAGCACTCAAAAGGTATGAAATGCTGAGATTAATGTTGCCTCTGCAACCTTAATTCAGCCCCGTTGTGTATATGCATTTATAGTCACATACTATTCTTCCATAGGACCCCTACCTCATTCAGTGCACAGGATGGACTGTGCTCACTTAATGAGCAGCTAGTCAATATTTTGTTTTCTCCTCATTGTTCAATGTGTGGCCTTAGGGCTTATTTCTGGCACACTACTCTGAATAATTTGCCAGAAGCTGGGAATGGGCAATGGGATGGATCACTGGATGATTATCTGTTCTGTTCATTTCCTCTGGGAAATTGAGGCACAGGAAGATTAAGGTAAAAAAAAAGTGTCCACTGATTTGGGGGGCCAAATTTGATACACTTAAGACCTGATTTTTTCAGAGTACTTGGCATCAGAGCATTGAGACATATTGCCAATGGATTTCACAGGTATCTGCTGACAGCAGAGGAGTGGTGAGACTCAGAAATCACAGGTTCCATTCCAGGCTCTAGAGGGGAATGTTCTCTAGTGAGCACAGACTCTTCTGACTTTTCTCCCCAGTATAGACCTCTTCTGTCTCATCACTTCCAATTTCTTTATTCAACCATTCCCAATCCCTCCTGGCTCCTTGTCCCCAGTCTTCCCAGACAGATCCAGTTTTCCCCCTTCTAGATCCTCATCCAATTCTCTCTTTTCGTCCACTTGGCCTTTAGTTGTCCAACCCCTTACCTACAAAAATACTTCTTGGGTATTGAGCATTTAAATCCTTTAGGCACACTCAGCCATAAGGTTTAATAAATTGCTGCTGGGCCAAATTCTGCCCTTAGTGAGACGTGTGAATAGTGTAATTGAGGGCAAAATTTGGCCCACTACTCTATGTTAAAGTAACAAGGAGTCCGGTGGCACCTTAAAAACTAACAGAATTATTTGGACATAAGCTTTCATGGGTAAAAAACCACTTCTTCAGATGCAACCGTTAATCTTTAAGGTGCCACCAGACTCTTTGTTGTTTTTGTAGATACAGACTAACACGGCTACCCCCTGATACCTAACCCTACGTTAAAGTAGTGGTTTCCAGTCATTCATACAGTATGCTTAAATGCTGGTACTTCAGATTTTTGTGATTTGGACTTAGTCTTTTCCACCATACCTCAATGATGAGTCTCTATGCTGGGTCATATGTGCCTTCACTGCCTGCTTGCCTCCCATTCATTTGTGCATACTCTAACCTGCAATGGTGGTTGTGCCCCTCCAAACTCAAAAGCTCGCAGGAGCTGCAAGCACTAGTCATGTTGGTCTGCTACAGTAATCTTAGTTGGCTCAAAAGTCTGGGAGCCTCAGGGTTTAAGGATGTTCCGATATCACTTATGCAGTTATGCCTGCGTCTAGCCACTATGGTGGTGGTGCTTTAGAAACCCCCAAAATGAGAGATCAGACAGGATTTCCATAACAGTCTGCTACAAAATTTGTATTTAGGTAACAACTTAGGATGAGTATGTTTCAGGACCTTATTTCGTCCACAAATTGTGTGCCCAGTATCCCTTTGAAGATAAATTCCTAGTCACTACTCTACAGAACTTTTTAAGAAACAAACAAACAGGGCTTTGCAGACTGTAACCACCTGAAGCATTCCTGGCAGATTAGGATATAATCCCTGATGTTATCTCCTAACCATATGTTTCATGATCAGGAACAGACTATTTTCTAATTATTTCCACTGTGTTGCTACTAAGTATCATGAGCACTGTATGCTATCTCTATAATCTCCATTTTATCTAGTGGTTTAAGTTGCTCAGGGAAGTCAGTAACACAGTGGCAACATTCAACCTTTCCACAAAAAACTACTAACATTCAGGTTTGAGCAGCATATACAAATTAGAGATCTGCTCAAATGATAAAATTGGGATCTGAAACTGGGCCGCCCTTAAATTTGGAGGTGTTTGGATCCAGAAGTTTGGTTTGGGCCCATTCCTGCTAAAATGTCAATACTGAGTCCAATTTAAAGAGTTAAGTCAAGCATTCAAATTTTAAAAAATTAAGAGTGGGCACTTAAGTTCCTGTTTAGGCAACTAATTTGATGGCCTGATTCTCAGAGGTGCTTAGCATGTGCAGATCTCACTGAGTCTGTACCAGATGGGGCGCTTAGATTGTAAACTATTGGGAGGGAGGGACCTTTTCTTCATACCCAGCTGTAAATCACTAATCTTTAGTGTATACAAATAATAATGCCTCCCTTTGAAGTAAGGCAGGTATTATATATTTTCAGAGTGAAGTATTTACCAAAAGTTTTGCAGCAAATACTTAGCACTACACTCCTTGACATCTCTCCACGTTATAGTTCTCAATAGGGAATCGTATTTACACAATCAGTCTGTGATTAAAATTTTGCTGGTGCTCAAATTATAAACTGCTGTTTATTAAATTGTGTCCCCCTGTTCTTCAGGTAGGAGAAGTTATTTGAAGTGCTGCATTAAATTATGTGTAATTCTGATCACTTCTACTGTCTGTTTTCAAAATGTATGTTCTGATTTAATTTCCTTGTAAAATGTGCAATAAACATAAGACGACATCAAGGATTGCTAGTAGCACACCAGTTGACATGGAGAATTATATTCTCAGCCCAGGGCACAAGAAGTCAGTCACACACACACACACACCCCTCCCATTACTTTGTTACTGTCAATTGCATTTGGGTGTTAACTGAACATTGTGCTAAAAATGCAAGAGAATTCTCAACTGCTAAGATTTTCAGCCAAGATCTAGTGACAGATTTATGGCTCTGTGACAACAGCTGTAAGCCCTTTCCTAAATTAATCATTATGATGCTTACAAAGTGTCTTTACATCAGTCAAAATAAATGCAAAAAGCATGAAGAAATATAGCATATTAATTCCAAGCCACATTAGCTAGAGGTAGTCTAGCCAAAGATATTTAATTGACTTAAAAAGTTAACCAAGGGAGTATGATGGAACCCTAAAGGAATATAGAATTTGGTGACCTATTAATATGGGACAATATTTATAAAAGGATATGTAGTCAAATTCTGATTTCAGAGTTGCTCCATGGAGTTATTTGGTTTTATTTCATAGTTATCAGAATCTGAATACATCTCCAACATTTTTTACTTAAATCAAAAACATTCTTCTTCATTTGTACAATACTGCCAGATCAAATCACAATGGCTTCAAAACCAGTGTCTTTGGTTTAATTACTGTATTTAGTAATCCCATTAGGCTAATAAGCAAATTACATTGTATATTACATTTTGAAGACTAAAGCAAATTAGCTATTTTACAACAACAGCCATATAAAACACTGGCTACTTTCACAAAAAATACGTCTTTTTGAGCTGGTTACTTTGATCAGATTCCATTTCCTAAAGATTTGTAACTTATCTTTAAGGTAGAAGGCTACAAAAGCAGAACCTAACTTTATGGATCACATTAGCAGGGAATGTCATAGCTTAATACAGAAAATAGTCTTACTTTCATTCAGTGAGATAGAGAGCCACTTTTCTCTAATATAAATATAAAAATCCAGGTTAAGATAATACTTAAGCAGGAGAGCATTGAATCCAAAGTACACTGGCTTGGCTACATATTTTTTTTTCCTGGCAAGGAAAGACTACATTTCTGGGAATTCCTTGTGTTTATTTAAAAAAAATAATAAAAAAATAAAAATCACTGTACTTTCTGTTAAATGGCCTTACAGATTACAGAGCATATAAATGAGCACTTGAAATGCAGTATATTGCATCTTGTGTGTGAAATGTTCACTTACATGACATGGTCTGTTCTCAATGAACGTGAAGTGAACTTAATTTTCCTTTACTGTGTCTCATCTTAAATCATTTTAGATATTTCTGAAGTGCTTTCTATTCTAGCTTCTGCCTTTTTCTCTCCCTTGTCCTGGGAGGACAGCATAGAATTGCACCACAGGTACAAACTTCTCTTCAGGACTTGGTTTTAACTCCGTAGAGGCTGATGACATGTGCATGTATTGGCCTACAACAGGGGTCGGCAACCTTTCAGAAGTGGGGTGCCGAGTCTTCATTTATTCACTCTGATTTAAGGTTTTGCGTGCCGGTAATACGTTTTAACATTCTTAGAAGGACTCTTTCTATGAGTCTATAATATATAACAAACTATTGTTGTATGTAAAATAAATAAGGTTTTGAAAATGTTTAAGAAGCTTTATTTAAAATTAAATTAAAATGCAGAGCCCGCCGGACCAGTGGCCAGGACCTGGGTAGTGTGAGTGCCACTGAAAATCAGCTCACGTGCTACCTTTGGCACGTGTGCCATAGGTTGCCTACCCGTGGCCTACAGTGTTCATTTGACTAGCATGCTGGAAAGCTGCAGCAGTGAAAAGCAAGAGTGGAAAAAGTTACCAGACTTACTTGTATCTAGCTAGAGGCAGATATGAAAGATGGGGAATGGGGCTCTACCCCAATGCAAGAAAGTGAAATCTTACACTGGAGAATGGAATTTTTTTTGAATGTATCAGAATACAATGTTGTAACAGGGTGATTGGCTTTGTAGTCTAGAATACTTAAAGCAGAATTGTTAATGCCTTACTCATTCTGGTGATCAGTTACTTGCATGAGTTTTCTTACTACACTCAGCTAGACTACTTGTGTAAGTAACTGCTCACCAATGTGAGTAAGGGATTAGCAATCTGGCTGTGACATAGCAATAGTACAGTTCTCAGAAAATCATCTCTGTTCACATTTGTGATGGAGACCATGATACAGTCATGTTAGCAACAACCCTGTTTAAATACAGTTTTAGCCAGCATAGTTCTGATTCTGCTATGGCTTAATAATTCAAGAACACGTAGTCAAACCAAACAAGGAATTAAAGAGGCTGGGAAATGTTTGTCATGAAGATGGCCACTAGTTGTTTTTTAGCACTTTAAAAAAAATAAAAATCCCAAACATATTTATATGACTTTTGAAATTAATATATACTGGCCATGGTTACTGGATAACAAAAGTCCTCAAAGAAATGATTAATTAGTAAATGATTCAGTTGAGCTTATTCTTATCGCACATAGAGTGCTTTCTTGCAAAACAATATTTCACTTACCTGCATAAGGCCTCAATGGCATCTCTGTCGAGAAAGTCATGCTCTCGCTTGACTAAAGTGATGTCAATGGGAAACAGGAGATCTGAAGGAAACAAGAGAGACTGGCAATCAAAAAGAATCTTATTTCCAAAAGTAATTCATTTCAAAGCAGCCAGCTGTCTCCGAGTCAGCTCACTAAGATGCAGGCAACCAGCTCCTCCAAGATATATTGCACATCTTACCATCTCAAATGCCAGAAAGATATTTACTCCTCACGTAGAAACTGTTGTGTGTAGCTCTGATAACTGGTAAGTTCACGTGCGTCATGGAAAAAATATTGAGCAAAGCAAAGATGGAACAAGGAGAGACAGAGGGCGCAACAAGCTGAATGCAGCCATCTGCCTGTCATCAGAAGCTGCAACTGAGTCAAGCTAGCCTAGTTTAAAACAAATATTAGTACTTTTGATCAAGCTTGTATACCTCACATTAAAGCAAAAGGTCATCAAAATCAAAATCTCTGGAAAACAATGAAAAACAATCTCTCTGGCTGTTAATCAAGCAATTTAATAGTCTGTCACTGTTATGACATTAAGGAGATATGAACTGACATTTAAAAAAGCCAAACTGCTAAGAGCCCTGTGCTGTCGCCATTCCCTAAAAGATTGTCTAGATAAACACTCTGGGAGAGCAAGGAGGAGGAAACAATGTTGGCAGTGTGCTGGAAGTTTACTAGAGCTCTGAAACAGCACCCAGATAAATATTATTTACTGTCCTCCACAGATTCCTCAATGTCACATAACTCCTGATCTTGGATTCCTTGCACAGTCAAAATTCCCACTGAAGCCACTGGCAGTTCTGAATGTTCAAGCAATACATGAACAGGCACTAAAGCTACTACTGCAGCTGTGTATTGCCTTTCTGACCACACAGATTTTGTAGAATAAGGAAAAGCAATTTGCTATAAAGATCTAATCTCCAAAAATCAGGAAGAGTGAGTTCAAGTGCTAAAATCAGTAGGGTCAAGGCAAAATTGCTAACATGATCAGAGACAATGTAGACAATGTTACTTTTCATTAGACCAACAAATAACCCCTCTCATTAACTATTTGGTCTACATTTCCTTCAGGAAAAAACAGACTATCATTTTCTGAAAATTGTAAGGAATTTTGACTTTTCTGCAGAAAACTGCAGATAATTCCTAATTTTAGCAAAACACAGGGCCTGAGCCCGGGTCCGCTGAAATTAGTGGTTTTAATGAATATTAAATTGGGGCTATAACATACAGGCGTTTTCCCATAAAACTTACGTTATACCCAACAGTTTCAGGCCCATTCTAGGAGTACAGGGCCCAAAGACATATCTGGCTTCAAGACTAAGCTTGATAAGTTTATGAAGGGGATGGTATGATGGGATAGCCCAATTTTGGCAATTAATCTTTGATTATCAGTAGGTAAGTATGCCCAGTGGTCTGTGATGGGATGTTAGATGTGGTGGGATCTGAGTTACTACAGAGAATTCTTTCCTGGTGCTGGCTGGTGATCTTGCCCACATGCTCAGGGTTTAACTGATCGCCATATTTGGGGTCAGGAAGGAATTTTCCTCCCAGGGCCTCTGCCAATCTGCCCTGAGGTTTTTCACCTTCCTCTGCAGGATGGGGCATGGGTCACTTGCTGGAGGATTCTCTGCAGCTTGAGGACTTCAAATCGCAATTTGAGGACTTCAATAACTCAGACATAGGTTAGGGGTTTGTTACAGGAGTGGGTGGGTGAGATTCTGTGGCCTGCATTGTGCAGGAGGTCAGACTAGATGATCATAATGGTCCCTTCTGACCTTAAAATCTACGAGTCTATCAGTCTAAATGAACGGAGAAAATGTTAGCAAATTCTGGTGGGATTTTCACCCGTAACAAGCTAGCTGTGTCTCCCATTTGGAGGTCTACGTCGAAGTTAACTTGAAAGTCTAATGAGGTGACTAGCAGAAGTGTGGGGCGGTGGTGCAGGGGGAAGCGGTGTAGATAGAATTTGTATTTTTCTTGTGTCTGCCTTTTTCTGGCAGAGTGAATTTAAAAGAACAATAGTATATTGATTTTAAATAAAAGATAGCTTTCTTTTTATAACAGAATAGGCCAAATTGTGCTCTTACTTGGGCGGTTCAATTGAATTCAAGCAGGATTTGGTCCTAAAATCGAAAATCTCAAAAGCCTGTAGTCTGCAGAGAAAACAACTGCAAACAGATCCTGAAAAATCACAAGCAAGGAATGTTTTGTGTACAAACAATTTCCTAGAGATTCTGCAGATCAGTAAAGCATGATCAAAATGAGGCTCAAAAGCATTAAGTTGCCTAAGAATCCAAACTTTTCCCAAATGTAAATCCTTGCCCCCTGGATTTTGACATTATTGAATCCATGGTCCCCAAGCACACATCCCAAGAAAGTATGTTCTTCACATAGTGTCAGCACCAAAAGAGAGGAAACATAATAGAAGGAAAATTAATTTCTAAACAGGCGAACAAAAGAATTGCCAACCGCTGTCTTTGCAACTGCTATTATTTTCTCACATTGCCAATGCAGCTGCAAATTAAAGCTCAAATGGATCACTTTTCAAGTGGGCCAGCTTAGTATTGGCTGCAAATAGTGGATTGTCTATATACAGTGTTAAAACTAACAGCGAGGCATTTGGTTTTATGAATAAGAAGAAGCAGCTATGATAATGCTTCATAACTTTGCTAGGATGCAAATAATTTTTATAAACAAAAAACAGACAAAACAGCAAAGGACTTTCACTGTATCTTTTTAAAAATAGACTTTGCATTTTAGTAGCTTAAAAATGCTAAGGCAAATCCTGAAGCGCTTATCAGACAAAACTGCCAGTGAAGTCAGAGTTTTGCTGGAGTAAGGACTTTGAAAAAGCGGCGACGTAAAGTAATCCCTCCCTCAGACATACTGGCACTGAGAGTCTTGGGGGTTGAAAAATCTCCTCAGAGAGTTATCTTCAAGTGTGTGTGTGTGTGTGTGTGTGTGTGTGTGTGTGTGTGTGTGTGTGTGTGTGTGTGTGTGTGTGTGTGTGTGTGTGTGTACGCACGCAAACGTGCTCTCTCATTCCCACAGAATGAGCCCTTCCCCCAAAAACTAACTCATGCAAGAGAACACATAGGAGGCAAGGGCCATCCACGAGGAGCCCAGGTGCTTACATACTGAGGTAGGGTTCCCAGATCCCTCTCTGTTTCCTGGCAGTGTCTCCTCTGGAGGGTCTTCTCTGGCTACAGATGCTAGTAAAAAGTGGTATTGGACTCGTGGATCCACTGTTGAAAAGATTCAATGTGCACTGTGTGAATGAAGGGTTGGGCACAGAAGCTGTGGAAGCTACTGCAGTGAAGGACTGGGTTCCAAAAAGAAGGACAGTGGAGGAGACATCTCCTGCCCTGAAGTGAATCCCCACAAACACAAGAAGTATAATACTTCTGCATGTTGAGCTTTGTTTAATTTGGCCCATTAACTAATCCTCACAGAACTCTGTGAAGTAGGTAAGTATTATTTGCCTCAGTTTCCCCAACTCTGAAGCAGGGGTAGAGAGGTCTATCCCCCACCCCAGTAAATTAATATCAGAGCTGGGACAAGAGGTCAAGTGTTCTTGGATCCCAGTCTTGTTCTCAGTTCTCTAGACCAGAGGTTGCAAAACTATGGTCAATGGAGCACTTGCTTGTTAGAGGGTTGATTACTCCTTCTTAGTTGCAGCTACTAAAACAACATCAGAGGTGCCAAAAATGAATTAAAAAAACAAACTTTTATATTGTCATGTAATTAATTGCTATATTTGCCACCGGCATTTTATGGGATCACAAATGGGAAGGGGAGGGGTTCACGAGTGTCATTAAAATCTGGCTAAGAAACACTTTGGGAATCTCTACATTAAACTAGAGATCTATGAAGTGAAACTATTTAAAATTGCCACCATATCTGAGTGTCTTTGTAGGTTTTGGTATAAACTCACCAACTTGTGTGTTTGCATGTGGTGGATGGTAGATACCAGCACAGTACAGGATCTGACAGCACTTTAGTTCTTCACACCTCACCCTTGTTCCATATTTGACACTGCATTTAGAAATTAATTATCTAAACAATAAAGCACTGGTAAATTGATGACATAGAAACATCAACTTCATCAACTCCGCTACGTACCTTCGTAAAGCTGAGCATACTGTGGGAACCCTGCTGCTCGTAGCCAATCACACGCTTCCTTGGCCTCAATTTCTAGAAGAGAAGAGGAGCAAAAACACCCTCTGGTTAGTCATTTGCAAAGCAAAAAGTTCTTTTGTACCATTTCCTTTGCTACGGTTACAAAATAAGCATGTAAATATTCAGCAAAATCCTAGCTGAAGTATGGCTTATTATTCTTCAGGCTTTGTTGTTTTACGTTTGATTTGCTTTTCCTTTTGTGCAGGGGTGGCTTTAGGCACCAGCAAAACAAACAGGTGCTTGGGGCGGCACATTACCAGGGGCGGCATAATGCTGGGGCCCAGGTCTGACCGGAGGCAGTGTCCTGGGCTGGCTCCTGACGGCCTTGTTGTTCCGGTGCTGCCAGGGCTGTGTGGCAGGGCAGGGGGAGCCAGCTCAGTGGGGAGCATATCCCTGCCACGCTCCCACGGGCAGCCACCAGCTCCACTCAGGCAGGAGCCGGTAGCACAGCCCTGACCCAGTCACAGAATGCAGGGGATGGCAGTGGAACATGGTGACCAGGCAGGCTGCTCCTCCAGCACCGGCTGCGGGCTCCTCAGCTTGCCTCCACCTCCGCTGCCTCCTCCCCACTGCGCTGCCTCCCGCCCAGGGAGGACAGGGGAGGGGAGCAGCAGCAGCAGCCCGGGCTGAGCCGAACTCATGCTGCTGCACAGGCTGAACCTGCAGCCGGCTCACGGGGGTCCTAGGGAGTGGGAGGCCCGGGCACACTGCCCTGAGATCACCACCCACAGGCTGTTCTGCCTTGGGCTCCAGCAGCTGAACCCCGCAGCTGCCCCAGCTTGCTCTGTGTGAGAGCTACAGGCAGTGTCCCCTGCCCAGCCGGCTCCATCCCTGGCCAACGCTGCGGGGTGACTGCCCAGGACTCTCGGGTGTTGCTGAGGCTGCCCCAAGCCAGGCTCCCCGGGGTCCACTGCTCTTCCAGCCATGGGGCCCTAGGCCAGTGTGGAAGGCGGGCCGCAGTCCTGCTCTCAGAGCCTCCTCACCTCCCCGTGCTGCACAGCAAGATGTGGGACCGTGGATAGGGCTGCTACAGCCATTTCAGACTGGGATTGGCGCCGGGGGAGTGAAGGTGATTGTGCCCTGGCAGTAGGGACTGGGCAGCCTCCTCCCCTGTCCCCCCACTGCTTGCTCCTGCTGGCACAGGGCTGCAACGCCCAGCTCCAGAGGGCAGCGTCAAGCCCCCGAGCGTGCTCGCGGGGAAGAAGAGACAGGAGGCAGAGCTGTTCGGTGTCTCCCACGCAGCTCCAAGCCCCTCTGGCTACTTGGCAGCGACGGCCAGGCTGGGAAGCCCGCCAGCAGCATGACTTGGTCCGACCCGCACGGCCAACATGAGCCCTGGGGTTGGCGCTGACGTCCTGCCTACACCAAGGCCTCTGGTGCAGGGGCAGCCCTAGCTCTGCCCAGGCAGACACAGCCCAGTTCACTCCATGGCCGGCCCAGTGAGTAAATGAGTACACTAGTAGGAAATTGTAGTATTTCACTAACTACAAATTCTCTGTTTTCATTTTTGTTTTAATTTTAAACAGTCAAAAACAAGACAAAAACAAAAAACATTGAAAAGTGCAAATGTGTAAAAGGAAAAAAAAAAAAAAGGGAGGGGGCGGGGAAGGAGGCGGCCAAATTTTTTTTGCTTGAGGCAGCAAAAAACCTAGAGCCGGCCCTGCTTTTGTGACCGAACACATCTTGGATATTGGAGCTATATTAATACTCATCTCATATTTACAAGGTGCTCAATGCTAATATTTAAATAAACAAACAGATAAATGCTGGTGGTATTATGGACAATTCTGTGCAGGTTTTGTTAAAGCCAGAAGAAACTGAGGTGTAATCAACGTGAACAGCATTAATTCAATAAATTGTGCAATCTCTTGGCACAGCTATTCTCTCTAGTTAGAAATACCTAATAAAGCTTATAATACCCTTTTGCTGTGCTTTAACATCATGTAGATAATACTGATAGACCAAAAGCCTAACAACTGACACGTGCTGCAGCTCACTCAAGCTTATATTTACTACCCAGTTAAAACTGAGTAGCACTGGAGGTATCCAAGCCATTGATGAGTTACTCGGTTTGTAAGCAAATTATTCTCCCTAACTAACTTTTTCTTGCCCTCCACCCAAAAATACCAGTACTTTGCAAAATGAAATCATTCACAAATATGCACATGACACTGGGAGAAAGGAAATGTATATACACATTACATATCATATTTTCTTGTCAAGCATGTCAATATAGCTAATTAATTTGGGTTCTTTATCCCAGAAGAACTAGAGAAGTTAATATTCTGATAGGTCACAAGCCAGAAGAATGTAATGGCTGTTAAGTTCAGCTCCAGAAGAGCATCATTTATGGATAAATCAGAACTGACTGATTTATGGATAAATCAGAAGAGTTCTCTTTCAACTGACAAGAGAATCTGAATCTAGTTTTGCTCTTCCAAACGGTCGGGAAAATGATAAATTGGGAAATATTTTAGTATCCTGCTTAGAACTGATTGTAGTTAGGAAGTAAAAGGAGAACTAAAAGGACAATATTGGTAATGCATGCTCTCCATAGCAAACTGTTGCAGCTTGTTAACAAAAGAACCAAAGAGCAGGATTCTTACTAAGTTTGGTTAACCAGAAAGCCAAACTTAAAAATTCAGCAAATAGTGGTGATTTACTGAAGCATTCTCTTGTATCAGAGACTTCAAATTTATGGTCCATTTTTACTAAAAGAGATTAATCTCAAATTGATTAAGCTGGGCAAGTGGGGAAAAAAATCAAAGCCAATTGCTTGATGTTGAAGATAATGTGCAGAGATCACTTGCCTTTTAAAGCTCTGCATATAAGCACTGCAAACCTAATAGGGTACAGAGAAGCACTGTCTTTGCTTCAGCTTTTACAATAATAGTAATACAGAAATAAGAATCTGAAACTTATTGGTGTGGGAGGGGGAGGAGAAAATAAACTAACTCCTATTACTGTCCAGTCCGGTACTGTTCCAGAGCTGTTCTAATACATGTGAAGTATTTGGCTCTTTAACATTTTACTTGATCAAACAGGTGGTGAGCAATCAGAAATTCTTAATGTTTATCCGACCTTGACTACATTCAGACTTCTTGATGGGCCAGAACAAAAAGGCTTAATTAGACACAAGTGACTAGACAATTTTGCCACCTACTTTGACTAGATACCATTGCTATCAGTACATGCCTGGAGTTTAATACAGTTGCTTCAGAATATGAGTTACAGCACATAGGACTGGTAGCAGTGAATTTAAAAAATGATGCCTCACTTGCATACTTAAAATCACAGTATGATTTTGGCACACATTATAAAATATTCCTAATATGCACACAAAAGAAATGGTGAGCCTCTTTTGAGTCTCCAAAATGACAATTAGCATAGCATAGCATCATTCATTTCACTTACTCTGAGCTTCCAGATATATTGCAGAATTAAAAGAGTAAGAGTTCTCTGTTTTGCTGAACATAGAATACTGCTGCTCTACTAAGATACACATCCAAATCAAGACTCTAAGGAGAGCCAAAGCACAACATTCAATATAAACGAACAGTAAGAAATCCCTGCTCACTAACAAAGACAGGCAAGTATTTGTGCAACTTGTGTTTGTTTCATCTTCGGACTAAGGGACCACATGAGAACAAGCACGTACAGCCACATCCACCCAGCTATTCAAACAAAAAAACCAACAAAAAACAAAAAACACAAACCTTCATTTCCAACTGTAAAGCATAAGAAACTTGGGGCTTTGCTCAGACCTGGATTTTAATTTAGGCAGAGTCCCATGGTATGTGAAAGGATGCTGAGAGAAATCCCTCCCCAAGTTATTTCAAGACTCTGGTCTTGCTAAGGGCATGAAAGGCAACAACATCATATTAATGGCCTCAGAAAAGAGCGGTTCAGATGCAATGACATTAAATTATTAATCTGAAATAAATTCTTGAAAATACTTCAAAAACCCAGTGGTTGCAATATTTCTCATTTTTATAGGTTAGATCCTGCAGTATTAATTGGATTCGATGGAAGTTTTGCCTGAATTTTAAAGGTATTTAGGTGCCCACAGATGTAGATAGGCACCTACTGGAAATTGCAAAAGGATCAATGGAAGTTAAGAGCCTAGGATTCAGATTTTATAAGATATTTAGGCACTGGAGATCTCAGCATTGTAACTTCTAACTGATTTGGGAGCCTAAATCTCATTTTTCAAAAGGTATTTAGGCACTAAGAAAGCTAAATTCTATTCTGTCAATTCCTGTCAATGAAATTTTGGCTCCTCAGTGCCTAAATCATCCTTGAACATTAAATTTAGACTCCTAAATCGGGTAGGTGCTGCAGTACTGAGGGCAGCAACACCTAAATACCTTTCAAAATCTGGCCTCTAGTTATACTTGGTTTTCCCACAACAGTAGGAGAACTGTTATAAAGCACCTGAGTGCCTCTAAATCAAACAGGTTACAATAGTCTATGATGGATGTGAGATACCACCAAATGTTTAATGGCAGCATTCATTTAACCCAGACACTGTGCTATCCCAAATCTATCTCAAAGCATTCTGGGAAACTATGGACCGGTTCCTTGGCCCCTGTTCCAACTGTTTTGCACTGCAAGTCAGCTGGAAAGCTGCCCTAAAAAGGAAACCAGGGATTCCTCTGAGGTAGTGGAGTAGCTGGCTCTATGCCACCTACTCCTACCATTCTGCAAAGAGCAGGTCAGGGAGGAGCATGTAGGCGGTGAAGCTGAGTGAACAGCATTCCAGCAGATCCTTGGCTGACGGAGTGGTTCCTATAGGACAGCTCCAGCTGGCATAACTTAGATCTGCCCTTAGAATGCTCTAAGTAACGTCTGGGACTCTCATTACAGTTGGCCCAGGATCAGAGGAATAGAAAGGTGGCTTAGGAGGCATCTGTCCCCGTCTCAGCATAGCTAGGCTCTATCAGCTAGAGGATGACAAGCAATATATAACATGAACTTCTATTCAAAGAGATTTAAATACCAGGCTTTACAGAGATATTGCACAGCATGAGAATCCAGTATATAGTTTGTGCTGAATAAACAGTTTATTAAACTGCTGATAACAGATCAGTTTCACTGCGTTGCAAAGCTCATTGTCTTACAGAATAATGACTAAATAGATGGAGATCAGCCACTCCTGCCACAAATGAAGTGGGAGCCTTGTGGGAAAATAAAAGGTTTTAGTTAAAAATCAGTGTGAAACAGCCAGGGTATTTTCTCCTGGGCTGAGGACAACTAAAGTCCAGGCCCACCCTGCCCAGAACAGTTTCTCCTCCCAGTCAGAATGATCACTCCTCAGGCTCTAGGCATCCCCAGCTCCCCTGGCCTCATACCCAGATGGAGGTGAAAGGTGAGTCCAGACGAGTGCTTGTCAGAGAAGTGTGTGGATGGATACGTCAGTGCCTGTCTGGGTGCTGGGGCACAAAGACAAAATGAAAAGAAGGCCCTGATGGGAATGGCCACTGGGATGATGCTGATGGCAGCCGCTGTCTGGAGGCAGCTGCTGAAGACAGAAGGACACCTGGGGCCCTGCTTCCACATCTCTACCTGAGCCCAGAAAATCCAGGTTACAGGCCAGAGCCCTGGTTATAAATGGATTTCTGAGCATATTGTTGATGAGGGCTATCTTAAGTAGAAAAGGGACATCAGCAGGGACACGGGGAGGGAGGGAACTTACACAAATGATTTGAAATTATCTGTCAATCTGCTTTAGTGACACTTGTGTATAGAAGCCCTAGCTTGTAACCTAATTTTCAATCTGCTTTAATTGTCCTTTAATACAGTTTTCCCATGATTATTAAATGTGTACTAACGCTGGTTGGAAATTGTTTTACAACAGTGGTGGGCAACCTGTGGCCCACCGCTTCCCGCAGCTCCAATTGGCCAGGAACGGCGAGCTGTGGGGGGCCATGCCTGCAGACTGTCAACATCAGCAAAATGTCTTGTGACCCACAATCAGATTACCCTGATGGGCCACATGCAGCCTGCAGGTTGCCCACCACCGGTTTACAGTCTGACAGACAAGTGCAGCTCCTGTACTGCTCATGTCGCAAGGATGTGCCAGTTCCTTTTTAAAGTAAGAAGTCTGCCACTAGCAAGATATTCAAATGCTCATGTCAATAAAAACCATTATTTTAGGAGTACAAAATTCAGCATTTTCCCATGGCAAGAAATATGTGAACTTACATGTGGCCCTTCAGACAGAATCTGCCCTGTGCTACTTCTCTTCAAGCAGTGGAAAGCTTTTGGTGTGAAAAACATTTTTTTAATTTCCCAATACACAAGAAATTATTTTAGAAACTAAAAATACAAAGGAAACACAATGAAGTCTTTATTCTTGGTCTTTCTATCAGCAAAACAGCAGGCAAATGTGTTAAGGAGGAAACAGGAAATTTTTATTAGACTAACAAATAAAACTGTTTCCATTTCACAGAGCAGACCTATACATTTAAATTAAGGTTAGGAGTTCCTTTCGTGTGGGGCTGGGAATCATTAGGCCACTTTTACACATTTCCTGGGGTGCTAAGATGACCCAGTCCTCCTCCAAAGCAGTAAATACGAACAGAAATTCTTAACCCTCCCTTCATTTTATTTAACTTCAATGTCTTGATTCCTTAAGATGAGAGTGTGCAATACTAAAGCATCGGGGCAAAATCCCTTAATTCTCATATCATTTGACACTGTGATTTCAAAATAGAATGCTCAAGAGGTCTACAGACTTTGCTTTGTTGGTACCAGATTATAAAAACCAAAACTGTATATATCCTGATGCAGAAGTTGATTTCTTTTTAACAGGAAAATTCTCAACAGTTACCATCTATTTGAACACAGGAAAGAAAAAGTATTTTGATCTATCCAAAACTCCCAAATGGCTTTCAGGTTTTTATAATTCCCATGAATCCATGAACTTTCAGCAAAGGTTTACACACTGGTACTTTTGCAGCCCCATGCAACAAAGGTGCAAACCTCATACACCTGCAGAAAGACATAAATCAGCTCCCTTTTAAGCACCAAATAGAATGTAAGCAATTATTCCAAGCAGATGGTTTCCCCTGACCTGAACTCAGACACTCGTCCGGTCTTATTGGCTCCTTTAAAAGTCAGTGAAGCTCTGCTTATCACTCCTTTTGGCTGCCTCAGGGTGGCTGGTTTTACAGAGCTGCTATGAAGTAGAACAGAATCACCGCTGTTTAATATAAGCAGATCTCACCAAAAGCTTGGCTTTGCTGTTGAGATCAGAGTCTGGAACACAAATACTTGGGGAAGCTGTGGGAAAAAAATCCACTTCCTCTTTCAAAATTAGAACTATTAGTCTGCTCATGGATTAAGGACTCCCTTTCCTGCCCCAAAAAAATATTTTTTGCAAAAAATAGTTAACAAAATAACCTTCATGGACTAGCTACCATAAGAGACCTATGCAAGGATGTACATTAACCAAAACTTAACTCCCCCATGACTCCTAGTGATGTCAGATACTAGAACTGATGTCACAATTACTTCAATACACATAATTCTCTAAGGTACTGGATTTAATATTGCATGGATGCAGTACAGAGGGATTCTGCTCCCCGCAGTTCTCCCATTAAAATTGTTAGCATTGTAATTTTTGGCACAGTTTTGGAAAGTTTCTGGTCAGTACCAAATCAGTGTCTTGAACTATTCAAGAAGCTCTGAACTGTTACTTTGCAGAGGCTCATACTCTGAAAGAAGATGTCCCATGTTAATGCCTGTCCCTCTTAGGATGCAAAATGACAATCCCAGTGCAATTTGGAAAGCAAATATTTTCCTGGGTATTAGAATTACATTCCTGTCAAATCTTATGAAGTTACATCATGGATCCAACATCAGGTTTGGTCAGACCATTCTAACACTACTGGTGGTTTCCATTCTAAAGTTACCTTTCAGGCCAGGACCACCACACCCACAAATTCTCTTTCATAACCTCAGATAAAATTCTCAAAACTAAACAGTCCTTAGTATGAACGCAGCAGAGGAATTATTAGTTCAGTGCTGCACACCTTCCAAGTTTTTTAGTTTTTGGCAAGTGTCAACAGTTAAAAAAAATAAAACCCAAAATGTATACAAATGAAAAAAAAATCAGTATTTTGTTATCATAGTTATCTTAATATAAATGTTGAAATCTGTTAAAAATTTCAATGAACATTCAAACAAAAAATAATTCTGAAGAGCCCGACAAAGTTTCTTGCTCAAAGATTGATTTTAATAGTTTTAAATCAATTCTTATTATAACAGTGATAGAACAATAGAATTAAACTTAATTATACTGTGTCCCTTTTATTGTAGGTGTGCACTACTGATAACTTTTTAAAACACCATGGGCCAAATTCACCCCTGGTTAATACTATTGACATTGGATGAATTTGGTCCTTGTGTTTAATTTGCTGGGTCTGAAGAAAAGCTAAAAATACAGCCTTTCCTGCAGGTTCCTCCCTCTTCTGCATCTTCAAAAACACACAAGAAATTTTGCAAAATGACTATTGTAATATACCCTTGAATTTCACTTTGCTTCAACCTATTTTGATCTACATTCAGCTGGGGTGTGTGTCAATCTTCATTTAACTCTGCATACTTCAATAGTCAAGTCAAACTAATAACGATGCCTGTACAGATTTCTTTGATTTTCACTATATTTCTTGCCAAACACTTTTGAAAAAAAAATGTGTAAGGTCTTTGAAAGGGATGATGTGTGGCACCACCTCCTTTCCCTTCCTCAGATTAGCAATGCCTGGGGTTTTCGAACAAACATGCTGCTTTCTAATAATAAAAGCCCTAGAAGGAGGAGAAAAAAAATCCCACTCAAATATTCCTCAATGAGTTGATGACAACTGAAAAACACTCTTCTTGTGTTATTGACTGGCTGTGTGTCAAGCACTGGAGGGGATTTTCAAGTTATGGAGATATTTGGAACCCTGTAGCAAGGCTCTAACTATGCTGTTCATGTTATGTATAAACCACATCACATTTGGAGAAGCAACAGAAAATGTGTGGAATTCATTGTGGTAATAGAGGGAGAAGAGAGAAGAATGAAAGGAACCAGATTTTTAGGATCCTCCTTTGGGATCCTCCATTGATGTTTTCTCTGAAAGCCTGAGTACAGTTTTTAAAACAGAACTTTTTATAAAGATACCAGCCCCCCACTACTTATTCAGAGTTAGAGTGAGCAGCTCATTTCTATAGCTGGTGCTTTAAAGTTTATTTACTTGCATAATGACAACAGCCAAATTTTAACATTAGTTTCCAAATTCATGAACCCATCTCTGTTTCTTAGCTCCATTTATTTTTTCCTACAAATTATACCAAGATAAATCATATAATAGTTTTATTGCATATTGATAACAGCAAGCAACACAAAATATAATATTGACCTCATGCATCAAACTCTGATTCATGATCAAAATTCTCTTTTCCAAAGTCCTTGGTATATAAAATTATTTCAAAGGTTTTTCAGGCCAGTCTCTGGCCATGTCTACATCTAAAATTTTGCAGCGCTGGTTGTTACAGCTGTATTAGTACAGCTGTATAGGGCCAGCGCTGCAGAGTGGCCACACTTACAGCAACCAGCGCTGCAAGTGGTGTTAGATGTGGCCACACTGCAGCGCTGTTGGGCGGCTTCAAGGGGTTTTGGGGAAGGCGAGAGCAAACCGGGGAAGGAGACCAGCTTCGCCGCGGTTTGCTCTCGCGTTCCGCGAACCACCCTGCAAACCGCAGGGAAGGAGACCTGCTTGCTCGGGGGTTCGGCGAACGCGAGAGCAAACCGGGGAAGGAGACCAGCTTCGCCGCGGTTTGCTCTCGCGTTCCGCGAACCACCCTGCAAACCGCAGGGAAGGAGACCTGCTTGCTCGGGGGTTCGGCGAACGCGAGAGCAAACCGGGGAAGGAGACCAGCTTCGCCGCGGTTTGCTCTCGCGTTCCGCGAACCACCCTGCAAACCGCAGGGAAGGAGACCTGCTTGCTCGGGGGTTCGGCGAACGCGAGAGCAAACCGGGGAAGGAGACCAGCTTCGCCGCGGTTTGCTCTCGCGTTCCCCGAACAAGCAGGTCTCCTTCCCTGCGGTTTGCAGGGTGGTTCGCGGAACGCGAGAGCAAACCGCGGCGAAGCTGGTCTCCTTTCCCGGTTTGCTCTCGCCTTCCCGGAACCACCCAGCAAACCTCAGGGAAGGAGACCTGCTTGCTCGGGGTTCGCGGAACGCGAGAGCAAACCGCGGCGAAGCTGGTCTCCTTCCCCGGTTTGCTCTCGCCTTCCCGGAACCACCCAGCAAACCTCAGGGAAGGAGACCTGCTTGCTCGGGGTTCGGGGAACGCGAGAGCAAGCCGGGGAAGGAGACCAGCTTGATTACCAGAGGCTTCCTCAGGTATGCTGGGATACCTGCTTATTCCACGGAGGTCAAGAAAAGCGCTGGTAAGTGACTATACTTGATTACCAGCGCTGGATCACCAGCCCTGGATCCTCTACACCCGAGACAAAACGGGAGTACGGCCAGCGCTGCAAACAGGGAGTTGCAGCGCTGGTGGTGCCCTGCAGATGTGTACACCTCCTAAGTTGCAGCGCTGTAACTCCCTCACCAGCGCTGCAACTTTCTGATGTAGACAAGCCCTCTCTCTCTCTCTCTTTAAAAAAAAGGGACATGGATTAGCAAAGAAAAGGAAACTGATTGTAACGTAAAATTTTCAGTTTCATTTAAGACCTGATCCAAAGGCCACTGAAATCAGTCTTTCCATCACTTCAAAGGGCTTTGGATTGGGTGCTAGCCTAGAGCAATCCTTGTTTTCAGAAGTGCAAGGGCATAAAGGTAAGTAATCTCATTATGGTCTATCTCCATCTCCTTCCCCACAGATTCTGACCATGACTGGGAACAATCAAGCTCTTAGTGGTTTATGTGATCTTCCTAAATGTGGATAAAAATAATAAAACCTAGCATCGCCAAAAATGATCACTTTCTTTCCAACCTATTAAAAGTAAACCAACTACACATCAGTTTGCCCCACTGACAAATTTGAAAGTAGAGTGTGGGGTGGGCGGGGAGAAATATCATCATTGCTGGTATTTTGGCACTACTCACTGAAGATTACAGGCCACTCACCTGTACATATTGTTTCTTTTATAAAGATTATGCACAAAACCTGCAAGCATGAATATGTTTCCTCTGCCTAATCCTTAATTCAACACAGATTTATTAGCAGTGAAGAAATCAGAAAAGACCATTTTATCCTCCTTGAGACACTGTCAACACACACCACAACTCACCATAAAGCAGTACACCAGGAACATCAGTGATTCACATATGTTTATTGCATGTTGGCCACATTAACAGTGTACATCCCTCCCTTCACACGAAGAGGGCATGAAAACAAGTTAAAATACGGTGTAATCTGATGTACACTCCAACGCTGTAAATAACCAAAACCAAAATTTATTTAACAACTTTGTTTAGAATGGACTATTATAATTTGTATGTTTTCTTTACAATGAATTATTGTGTTCATGTGCTAAAAAGGTTCTCCTCTCCCTGAGATCTTAAGGAAGGGCTATCCAATGAGCATCCATGTGAGGTATGGAAAAACAATTTGAACACTTCAATTTTTATCTGGCCTGACTATTGATAGAACGATAGTATAGGGCAGTGGTGGGCAATCCGCTGGCAGGCTGCGAGACAGTGTTTACACTGACCGCAGACATGACCGCCCGGAGCTCCCAGTGGGTGAGGTTCGCCGTTCCTGGCCAATGGCAGCTGTGGGAAGCAGCGGCCAGCCTGCACTGCTTCCTGCAGCTCCCATTGGCCAGGAACAGTGAACTGCAGCTATTGGGAGCTGCGGGCGGCCATGCCTGCAGATGGTCAATGTAAACACCATCTTGCGGGCTGCATATGGCCCACAGGCCGCAGGCTGCCTACCACTGACATAAGATGATGGCGTGCAAAGAATTATTAAGGAGGAAAACACCAGACAATCACCTCTTGTGCTTTGCCAGCCAAAGGAGCCATGCTGGCAGGTTCCAGACTGAGAAACATCCAATCTTTCTCAAAGGAACTTGGAGTAAAAGTGGAGAAGAACAAGTGGATGGAGGGAGTAGAAACCTAATCCCTGTTCTCCACCCCCACAAAAATGCCTGCTTACTATGGCATCTGGACATGCACTGCAAGTCCATCAACAGACCTGGCCCCCAAACATCCCAACCTACAAGATCCATAAACCTGCATAGTGTAGGCCAAGATTAAACCAAGAACTTGTACTGCAAGCAAAAGGTCAGCAAGCAAACTCAGGCGAGCAGGAGCGAATGAGTCCCACAGCCATAGAGCCTCCACTGAGAATGCCTGCATCAGAGCTCAAAACTTCAAATCTGGAGACCACTGAAAGCAGCCCCCAGCTGATTTCAACTGTCACAATGACTCAGAAGAGAAGTATCTGCGCTCTAGCTAGTCAGGTCTCACTCCACCTGTCTTCAGCCTTGCCACTATAGGGGCTATTATATGAGTGTACAGGGACTAGCACAGTGGGACCTCAATCCCCAGACTGGGCCTGTAGGTGTCAGTAAAATATAAATTCATAATACTAGTCATGCATTATCACACAATCTTTAACTATGTAGTCACATACTACTTCCCCCCTCCCCCCCTCCCCCCATATATGATCAGCAGAATTTGAAGCCAGGCCCTTCATATCTACAGCAGAGACCTCTTCCATTTTGGTTACACTTTATTCTCAGTGGGGACTAGCCCCTAGCAGGGAACACCACACACTTTGCCAATGGCTTATACAAACTATTTGTGAGACTGTGGATATCAGGATTCCATTTCTTTGTCTAGAAGAAGTTTGTGAGCTAGTGGTTAGAGCAATGCTTGGGGATAGGCCAGCCAAGCACACATTTTTGCCACATTCATTCTGAAAAGTAGCATAGCTGAGTGGACAAGACTTAGTTCTGTTATATTAGGGACCTGGTCTCTATTCCCACTTCTGACAGAAATGCTCAACAGTAAGTGTTTTGAAGAAATATAAACACCTGTCAATGGAAGAGATGAGCTTTGAAATTATGGCTTCCTGGCTCCCAGCTGGGTGACCACTCCTTAAAACAAAGGCTATTTGGACAGTAACTCTTCTGGCTTGGTGGTACTGCAACACAAGGAGGCTGATTCACCCAGAATATGGCGCATACTGTGAAATCCAGGGCCCTTGAAAGGTCTGGGCCCTAAACCATACGTATGTTAGGGCTTCAGTATTTTAAATTAGTGTTTGGTGCAACCACTCCCATTACCTAAAATGTCTCTTCCTTCAAGACACATTCCTTTAATATACATATTTATAATGAAGTTATACAGTTTTGATTGCATCCCATGAAAATTGCTCTTTTAAGAGGCCATTCCTTCAACAGATATCAGAGTGGGCTCCACTATTTAATCTGAAGACTAAAAACAAATTCCTACTATACAAGTCGAAGATAAAAGTACAGATTTTGTTGTAGATAAAAGCCTTTAGTCATGGCTGATAAACTCAGGAGCAGTTCCTGGAAGACAGCCTTGCTCACAAAAGCCACTGCAAGGCTGAGATAAGGTAACTTCCATAATTACTCTTTTAACATGCCAGGTGACAAGTTGGCTTTTCTTGGAGCAAGTATTTAGGAAATAGAAACTTCAAATATGTTATGGAGAGAGTTATAACAACGGGTTTCTATAGAGCCAAATAACAAAGTCCACTTGAAAAATACCTTGCTTAATATTACCGAACTAAAGGCCAAATCTCATATCAAGTAAGAACTACAGAAGGACCTAAATGCAGTGGAGACATTGATCTGGTGCAGGGGGACAGGGAGACTTTGGCACATCTGAAGAAGAGGACTTCATCCAGTGCAGGAGTAACACTGACAGACCCTGGTCGTCAGTGGGTGGGATTGAACCTGGGGCCTCTGAAGCTTAAAGCATGAGTCTCAACCACATGAGCTAAAAGTCAACTGGCTCTTAAATGAGTTTGCTCTACAGCCTTAGCTAACTCTCTCTCTAAGTAGTCTCGGGGCCACTAGATGGGACAGGACACCACACCCAGAAGGTGTGAGAGTTACATACTTAACCTAGCTGAGGAAGCACATCCTGAGCTTCAGAGACTTCCTAGCTGAAATCCTGAACAAGATCCCCACTTGTAACACTGACAGACCCCAGTCATTGGCAGGTGGGCTGAATGGAACCTGGGACTTCTAGGAGCTTAGTGCATGAGCCTCTACCGCATGAGCTAAAAGTCAACTGGCTCTTAGCTAAGGCTGTAGAGCAGATTGAATGAATGAATGAATGAATGAATGAATCAATCAATCAATCATTCTCTCTCTCTCTCTACCTTACTGTCACTAGATGGGACAGAACAGTGGTGTGTTACACAGACTCTGTTTCTTAGTGTGTATGGGGAGCTTGGGGTGAGGTACAGCCACAGCATCTGTGACACTGGCCATTTCCTCACATAGCATGGACATACATTTGCAGGGGTTTCTGTAACCCTGAAGCTGCAGTAGTTGCCATGGAATAGCATTATGGGCCACTACAGACTCCAACTCTAGAAGATATATGGCCACTATAGACTTCAACAGATTTTTTTTTTAAATACCGGCTCTCCTCTGTGTGTGGTCTTCAGCTGTATGCAAGGGAGAGGATTTGGAGGGAGATTTTCAAAAGCACCAAAGCTATTTAGGGGAACAAATCTCAGAAAAGTCAATGGAAAAATAGTCCACTTAATCCTTTGAGTGCTTTTGATAGTCTCCCCCTTGACCATACGTGGGCTAGGGTGCAATGTCTATTTCTGGGACAAAATGTCATAATCCCATGTGACCCATGACAATTGTTCTGAAGAGAAACACACACACCTCTGTTGGAGTTTGGGTACTATTCGAAAGAAAATCCTTCATAACGAATAACAATGCTTAGTACTTACACAGCTCTACTCATCCACAGATGTTGAAGTGCTTAAGAGGTGTGTATTACTATCTTCAACTTTAAGATAGGGAAACTGAGACAGAGAACTTAAGTAAGTTGGCTCATGGGACCTGACTCAACTACTCTTATACTCGTGTCAAGCAGTACCTTATTTCACAAGTAGTTCCACTGATTTCATTGGGGCTATTTGCAGAGTAAGGTGGGCCAGCATGAGGTCCACAACAAGCAGAACCAGAAAAAGAACCAAGACTTCAAAGCTCAAGTCCTGTGCCCCATTCATGCATCTCATCAGTGATGAAACACAGGTTGTGATTTTTCTCAAACAGCAAAAAGACTAAAGATACCACCATAGCAACTTATTCCAGACTCAGAAGCAATTTTACTGGAGACATGGTATTCACTGGAGAGTGAAAAAACAAGTTAAAAGTTGTGGTCAGATCTTTGGCCTAAATAACATAACCCACTCCACTAATTCAGTCAGTTTCTGTTGGAAAAGCAACAGCCTTCACATTCCTCTATATTCATCAGTCTTGGAGTAAAAAATAAACAAGACCATCTTGACATCTTGAACCACACAGAATTATTTACAGTCTACCTTAGCCTGGTAAAGCACAGGGATAAGTCAGAAATATGCCTGGAATTGCTAACGTTACTGGGATTAGCTGGTTTGAAATTCATGGTTGCTTCTTGGATCGAGAGCTTATAAATTCTGCAGTTCATCTCAACTATGACGAAGCTTATCTTCACTTTAACAAGTCAAAGAAATAATTTCAGAAATGCCCAGCTGATTTTGTCAAATTTCTTACCTATATGCTTGAGAGCTACCCAGCTTTAAAAAATGGTCAGAATTAAAGAATGAAGGAAAATTTAGTCTGTCAATGACAGTTGTAAGGAGCAGTCTGTAGAGAAAACCCACTGTAATACCCAATCAAGATGCTACTATCGTTTAAGGCAGGGGCTGGCAACCTTTCAGAAGTGGTGTGCTGAGTCTTCATTTATTCACTCTAATTTAAGGTTTCACGTGCTGGTAATACATTTTAACATTTTTACAAGGTCTCTATAGGTCTATAGTACATAAATAAACTATTGTTGTATGTAAAGTAAACAAGGTTTTTTTAAATGTTTAAGAAGCTGCATTTAAAATTAAATTAAAATGCAGCTCTTATCAGTTTAATGCAGTGGACCCCAGACCAACAGCGAGGTGAGCGGGGCCAGCGGCTGGTATCCCAGGCCAGCAGCAGGCTGAGTGGGGCCGATGGCTGGGACCCCGGCTGGCAGGAGCCGGAGGCCAGAACCCCAGACTGGCAGCAGGCTGAGCGATGTTGGCGGCCAGAACCCCCGCCAGCCCCGCTCAGCCTGCGGCAGCTGGGGGTTCCATTCACCCAGGCTGGCAACAGGCTGAGCAGGGCCGGCAGCCGGTACCCCGGCTGGCAAGCAGCATTCCAGTAAAAATCGGCTAGTGTGCCACCTTTGGCACACGTGCTGCAGGTTGCCAACCCCTCGTTTAGGGCTATATTATTACCCCTATATCATAATGCAGTCCTTGGACAACAAAACAGTTCTCTTTGTGAGCTGCAGACCATTTGATTTGGCTATATTTCTGCAATATGCACAGGGAGGAAGGGGAAACATCTGAAGTTATTTTTATTTCTGTAAGTCTTCTGGCCACATAGCGTGAATGTTAGGGTGGGGCTAGTATTGTCTGGAGCCTGTCAGGGTCCTTTTGCATAGCCTCATTTCCTTCTTCCTGTTGCTAGGAAAGATAGTTAAGCATGAGAAACTCTTGTTTACAATACTGGACCATCCTGTTCAACACAGGGGCTCTTTTCCTCCATCTCCTTTTACAGGCCAAGGGCCCCATCCTGTTCCCATTGAAGTCAATAGCAAAACACCAACTGACTTCAATGGAAAAAGGGTGGGTCCCCTAGAAACTCACTACATCACGGTACTCTTGGGCAGGAAAAAAAATAAAATTGCACAAACTCCACCTTTAAATATTTACAAAATGCATAAATATGCAAGCTAAGAACTACTTGCAGCATGAAAAATATCTGCTTGAAAGGAAGAGTGAAATACAAACATGATCACTCTCCCTCAACCTCCCTGCTTATAACTCAAAGTACAATTGGAGAAGATCAGCAACCTAGAAAGCCCTTACTGGGTATCAAAAAAAATGTTATATATGTAGGTTAACAGCATTACAGATTAGCATACAGAAGCACTGGTGGTACACACTTTTTCCTTTTTCAAGAGGCTCAGTATGCATGGTATGCAAGCAAGTACTTTCAGATTTCTATAGTCAGCACCAGTATTACTCCATTGTCCAGTAGGGGCAGCTACAGTGCTGTTTTATCAGAAGAGAAGCACTCAACTTGGGCTGGTTATAAGGCCCCGGGCCTGAGAACAGAACATACCCAGCCTCAGATCCTGTTCTCTGTTGCAACGCAATGTACTGTTCAAATATTTCCCTGTACATTCTAAAACTGCTGGGTATGTAATTGAGATTTAAGATCTAAACAAAACAAAAAACGTCTCCTTCTGTATTTTTAACTATTACTTAGAAAATGATTTTAGTGACAGCTGGTATCGCTCAAAAAGAACTAGAACTCTCTATGTGCATAAACCAACATAACATATCTGCATTTTTCAGACATTCCATTGGTGAAGATGAGCAAAGAGAACTTGTTCTATTACATGTCATATAGGTCTCAGGATTCCTAGAGGTTATTGAATGCAGCTGATCTCAGAATGTTTTGATTCATCATAAACTGTCAGCACACAAGCACTGATAAAATAATAGATACATAGCCTTTGCATATAACATATTTCAGAACCTAAACTGACTGTAGGAATCTTAACCTTAAGCAATGTCTCAGACAAGTCTTGAAATAACCTCTGGGTCCATCTGCTAAACAGCAGGCTATCCCACTCCTCCATACTTTAATCTGTCATCGAGTTTTTTCCTTTTATTGGAAATGCAGGTCAAGTGACTTAAAGGATACTGCTACCATCTGCTGCAACCTGAAAGGCAACATGGCAAACCAAACTGGCTGAATTAATGGAGGAACCTAATACCAATTATCTATGCTATGGACCAGCAATAGCCTGCTGGCCAGATGGATGCTGAATTAGTCAAACTTCGAGCTGCTGATAGATTTACATTCAGAGGCTGTTCTGCAATCTGTTTGGCTATTATCTTCCCTCTAGTTCTCCACAAAACAGCATTAAAAATGTAACCTGACACTTGGTATCTTACTGCTTTGCTGCTGGGAATTTCTTGATCAGGCCAGAGAATTCAAATAGGTCACACTTACTCATGTCAAAAATGCATCTGTAATTGATGGCGAAGATAAAGATGCATTCCCTCAGCCCACAGATCCACACATTTTAAAAATTGTTGCCATATGATGTGGAAATCAAAACCTTCTGGCACATTAATAATTATTTATGTAGTGCCATAAGTGTAGGTGGCACTGTAAAACTTATTTTCTTTACAAGAATAGAGTTAAAGATTTGTCACACTAATCGTAAATGCCTTTAACTTGTAGTACCGTGTTCATTAGCTTAATGGAAACACATTGTTCAGCAGCTTTACAATTATGGTAGAAGTGAGTCTTTGGTGAATAGTTACTACTTGCAAAAAAGAGGAGGGTAGTACTGAAACGTAACCTGAAAACAAAAAGAATTTGTTTTCTATTTGTGCTAGAAATACAGGAGGTTGTTTACTACTTTGGAGGGGGGCGGGCGTTCCTTGAAAGAGATCAAAGGCTCCAGTCATGACATCATGGGCTTGGGCACCACAGCACAGGAGGGAGTCATCTGGCTCCTTGAAGCCATCAGACTAATTATTGAGAACTTCAAAAGAAACTATATGCTTCCTTCTCCTGGGCACTTTTTTTTTTCTTTTAAAAGACTGGTTTAACTATTTCAACTGTAGTGCCCTTTAAAAACCTCAGGCATAGTTCAATTACAACAAGCTCCTTTCCTTTATGAGTTATGAATTACAACTCTGACATTTTCACTTGGAATTGAAGTCACAAATTCTAAGCAATCTAATAAAAAGCATGTTTCAAGAAAAGCCCCTCAGTCTTGCTAGTCCAAACCAGCACCAGATTTTTCATAAGTTTAATAACCTACATTTTGCAAACTTGGCTATTGCCCTGGTATGTCACCAGCCACAGAAGTTAACATTTATACTCAAATGTCCAAACCAAGTCAACTGCTAGTTGAGGCTTTCCAGCACCTGAACGTATTTTGCGTTTTAAAAACAAACACTCTTTTCCTAGTTAGAAAGAGATTCGAAAATATTGCCAGTATCGCTATTAAAAAAACAAACAACCACTCCCCCCTAACTTTCTAACTCGGTAGATAACTGAGGGAAAGAGGGAACCTAGCCTGGATAGGTAAAACCCAACAACAATACTAATAGGACACCAGTAGTGGACTGAAACTTCATTTTGAATCTCAAGCAAGCCAGAAGGATGCACAGGATCTTAGATCGTTAGAAAATACGCGTACCAAAATGCAAAGGGGGGAGGGGAGTGGAGACACCGGGGAACTGCTAATTGTTAGTGTACGTGCCAAGATAAAGGTCTGCGCCGAGAAGCCTCCCCACCCTTTCAACTATGCTAGGCGCCCCTTCCTCTAGCACAACAAGAGCAAGAGACACTGATGTAATCACACCCAGGCAGGGAACCCATTTGCCTATCGATGATCTTCTCAAGCCGGATCAGGCTTGTTGCAGCAGAAGCGAAATTTCCAGGTGTTTTAACGCAACCTCCCCTCCCTCCCCCAACCCCACATCAACCCAGTCGCGCTGCCTGGACGAAAGTCTTTTTCACTCCCCCCCCCCCCGGGGCATTAAACAGTAGCAGGACAACACATCGCAGCGATCGCAATTTAAAACCTGCTCGCGTTTTCTCTCTACAGGGGCACAATGAAAAGCTACGGGCTTTTGGTGCCAAGGCAGCTGTGAAAGCCCACAGACGAGGAGCTACCTAACGAGAGCAGTAAGGACAGGCTCCCGTACCCGAGAGGGAGGGGGTCAGGATCTGGGTCCCCTGCCTGCCTGCCGCGGCTCTAAGACAGGCTAAACACGAGTAATCGGCAGCAGAAAGAAGCCGGACGGACCAGCTGGGCCACCGCTGCAGGCGCGCAGGGACAGAGCTTACGTGTCAGAATCATGGTCTCCGGCGGCGCCTGGCACATCAAGGGCCGGGCGAAGGGCGGCACGGGCGGACCTCAGCGCATCTCCCCAGCGTCGCTCTCCCAGCCCTTCACGGAGCAGGCTGGCAGCTGCAAGCGCCGCCGCTCCCCCTCCGCCAGCGCCCCGCAGCCATCGCCCTCTCTGCAGCACCGCTCCCCGGGGAGCTGCCGGGCTCCCGCGCGCTACTGACGGGGAGGTCCGCGAACCTCCGCTCCTGCCTTGCGATGAGTTTGAAAAAGCCTCCCTTCAGCCCTGTCCCACATAAACTTCAGCACCGCCGCAGGGCAGCCGCAGGCCACGCCCCCTGCCGCGCCGCCCCGCCCCGCCCCGCCCGATGTCTCTTTTAGAGGGGGTCAGGATCGATCATTTACCTTGTGCCTCAATTTGTCTCCTGCGCGTCGGAGCCTCCCTTCCTGCCCCAGCTGGGCCTGGATGTGGAGACGTTGTGGAGAGATGCAGCTTCCCAGGGAGAATGCTCTCCCAGAACCTGCTGGAGAGCTTTACATAGGGTCCCCAACCCTCCAGGATTGCCCCTGCCTCTCCAAGAATTACAGATTAATCTTTAATTAAAGATTATATCATAAAATGAAACCTCCAGGAATACATCCAACCAAAATTGGCAACTGTAGTGTACAATTCCCTTCTTTATGAAACTTTGCCCTGAGATGGGCATGGCCCTAGACCCTGGGCTCCAGGACTTCTCACTTTGGTGTGCCTGGTAGAGAAGGCAGGAGAGGAAATGCAAACTCCCAAGCTAAGGTTTTCAGATGGGTCCCAGCTCCAGTTTTTTAACAAAGCTCCTGTTCCTCCAGCAACAGCCCTGAGGTGGGTGTCCACAGCTCTGTCTGTACCAGGGAAAATTTCTATACATTTCCTTCGGGTGGCAGCAACACGGAGGCCAGTCAGACACGGAAGGGCTTATAAAGTTCAGCTGTTTGGAAGCCTATAGCTGATTTATAAGTCTACATAATTTTGGCATAGCTCAGATTTAGGGCACTACCAACAGCCAAGTAAGGATTAAAAAGTCAAACCTCCCTCCTATCCACACAGGGATAGACAACACTCTTGCTCACAATGTTTGCAATCCACTGTTTTTCTCCAGAGGCTGACTACAAGCTGACTGATTCGTCTGTTGTATGCTTGCCTTCAACTATTTTCCTAAGTCCTAACCTGTAGATATTTGAAATGTTAGACATAGCATGAGCCATGTTCAGTGGGCTTTAGGGGCATTTCCCTGATAGCAACTGTCAAAAAGTAAAGGTCAACACAGTCAATGCTGCTTTAATTACTTAACGATATTTTCTAGTATCTATACATTATAACTTGTAATGACAGCTCACTATAGTGGGATATATTTTATTCTCTATTAAAAGAAACAATGGGCACAGCTCTGAAAAAATTGTTCCGTTAAATGTTACTGTATAGGATAGTGTTGTTTGAGTTTCTGAGTATAGTGCATTTTCCTTGTTATCAGTGGGAGATAGTGTACAGTTTTTAGTTATGGAGCAGCAAAATTTGGATCCAGCTCCAAATCCAGGACAGTGGGTATATTAGGCCCCAATTCTGGAATGAGTACCTGATGAAGGTGAGGATCCCACCTGCATTTCCATCTACATTCAGTCTTTGGCCTTATTGCCAAGTTTATTATTAAAAAGTTGTCAATTAGGGTGGTGCTTTCTCAGATGTGGACACCCATCTATCAGGAATTGGAGACAGACCACCAAACACATTTCATAGTGGCTACCAAAGTCACTATAGAGTGATAACTAAACATGAAAGGCTATGTTTCTCAATAACAATTTCCTAAGCCATCTAGTCCCTTTTACATTTTCTGATGATCATTTAAATACCCATTTTTGGTAAACACATTCTGAGCCTTAAAATGATACAGAACATGCGCAAGTACTTTGAGCAGTTGCAAAGCAATGAGCATGTAAAAGAGCACTGAAATTTTGAAAATGTCTGCATATCATTAAAGACTGAGATTGGTTAATTTTATCCCAAATCAGCCCCATATTTTACATTAATTCTTGTTTTTTGAAGTTCCAACTGTTGTTTCAGCACTGTGGTCAGACAGATATAAAGTGCGATACCTGAACAGGTGATCTGCCTGAAGAATATGCCTCTCTTTCAGCAAGCTGCTAACTGGTAAGTTGGCTATTACAGTGTTGTTTCTGGAAACCCCTACACTGTTCCAGATCATTAATTCACAAGAGAATGGTTCTGCACTATATCTTCAAGCTTCACTTTTCACCCATTAGTGGCTCAGTCAATTACCTCTTCTTATCTTAGTTAATTCCAACTCTTATAGGCTCAGTTGAATTTACCTGCATTTTTTGAATGCTTCTTCTATGGCAGGAGGTTGTAAGTTTAAAATGCAGGTCTGGCCCATAAAACATGAGTCCCTTAGGAGTTCTGGTGCCTCTGATGTAATTTTTTTCCACTCAGTCTTGAAGACACAACTAATGCAGGTAAGACAGACCTATACTACGTTTCCAGAGGGAATCTCATTTCCTGTTGTTGAACAGGCAAGGCAATACCACTATAATTAGTTGTCCTCTCTTTGTTGTGTACACCTTTGAGCTTTTACAGGGCAAGGAAATGACAGGGTTGGCATGGCAAGGACTGGAAGAGTATTGTACTTTGGCAGTCTGACTTAGAGAAAAGAGAGAAAATAAGTTACTTTTGGAATAAGCCACAGAAAAGGAAAGAAGAATATAAAGTAGGTTACCTAGAGTCTGAGAGCCTATGAAAGACCTTCACTTTTGGGAAAGGCACTGTATGAGACAACATTTCCTCAACTCTCCGGAGCATGAGGGGTGGGGGAGAAGGTTAGGCAGGTTTAAGAATAATACAATTTTATTGATGTTCTTGTAATCTGTGAACAAGGCTGAAATGCGCCTGTTGAAAGTTAGGGCTTGTCTACACATAGCAGTTGCACTAGTTTTATTTAAATTGGTTATAAACTGAGTTAAATTAAATTGGGAAGACTTCTGTGTGGTCACAAGTATCTCTCTTTAGTACTAGTTATATTGCTTTAGCTTGCATTTGGAAGATCAGAGTAATGCTTAAATGGATATAAGGCTGATTTAAATCGATGTAAGTGTTGCACCAGTTCAACTACATTGGTTTTAAATGACCCCTTTAGTAAAATCATGTGTAGACAAGGCTAGGAAGGTACCATTCATAAATTTGAGTTATAAATGATGAAATATTTAGGGTCCAATTATGCAATTCTACATTAGTGAGCACTTACACAAGTACTTCCATTGGACCTGTAGTACTTTTTTCATATTTATGAATGGCTTCTATAAAAAAAAAGAGGTATCCTCTTTTCACCCGTCTCACATGCCATGATCCTAAAATATATGTTGCACTCATTTAAATACAAATAATTAATAATTTGTATTTACACAGCACCTTCCATCTGAAGATCTGAGGTGGCTTTACATCCATGACTGGACTGAGCCTTGTGAGGTCAATAAGGCTATGCCTACACTACCTGCAGTTTGGAATATGGAGGTGTGGCCAGCAATGCATACCAAAGTGCTGCGTTGTTAGGAATACATTAATGGGAAGTAGGAACTTTTTAGTTCACATCTGCAGCATCCACACAGGGGAGTTGCAGCGCAGCACTTTGGGGTGCACTGCTATTCACACCCCCAAAGTCTGAACTGCTGGGCAGTGTAGACAAGCCCTCAGTTATTATCCTCATTTTACAGTTGACTAAACTGTGGAACAGAGCGATTAAGGGTGTGATCAATGAGGCAATTTAGGTGCCTAAACTCCAGAGTTAGGTGCCCAAGTTCCCATGCATGGCACCACTGTAAGCCACAAAACTCCCACTTGGCTACCTAATCTTGTAGGCACCTAAACTCACTCTGTGCCTAATTTTTCGTTGTAAAAGTTTTCTAGGTACCTAATTTCAAGACCCTGGGGATTGCACTCTGCTGCCCATGAACCAGAGGAAGACAGGTATTTGGCCACCTAAGTTGTGAGCGGGACCTGATCTCTAGATGGTGTCTGAGCACACCTATTGGATCAGGTCCCATTTAAAATTCAGCCAGAGGAAGAGGAGGAGATGGTTCCACTACCTATCTTTACAGAAGTTATCATCTCCTCTGGCCATTTTATGTGGAGAGAGGCAAGTGCCTAACTCATTAGGTGCCTAAACCGCCTGATTTCTGGTGGTGGGTTCCTGTGCATGGATCACAAGCAGAAGATAGGTGCCTCCCTTCAGCCTGGACTTAGGCATCTAGGGCAGAGTTTAGCTCACATTTCTCTCCTTGGCATCTTCCACTGGCTAGCTTAGGTGGCTCCCCACCTAGTGTGCTGGCTTTTTTTGGATCACATCACTCTCCTCCCATTCATTATATAGAAAGCCTAGGTGCTGAACTCAGGTTTTGTGGAACATAGTCTTATTCCTGTGATTTTTTTTAGGCACTTAAAAGTTAGGTGCTGTGGCACTCAGCTTTACAACACCTCAGTCCCTTCTTCGATTCCACTCTAACTGATTTACCCAGGTGACACAGAAAGTCTGACCCAGATCTCCTGAATCCCTAATCTAAACCTTAGCCACAAGTTCACCATCCACTTCACTCTAGTACAGCTGGTCTACACTACCACGGTAAATCAATCTAACTTACGCAACTTCAGTTACGTGAATAACGTAACTGAACTCGATGTAGTTAGATCCACTTACCACAGTGGCTACACTACACTCCCGTCGACTTCCCTTACACTTCTCAGGGAGGTGGAGTACACAAATCAATGAGAGAGTGCTCTCCCATCGATTTAGCATGTCTTCACCAGACCTACTAAATCGACACTAGCTGCATCGATTGCAGCTGTGCTGATCTACTGGTAAGTGTAGACATGCCCTTAGTAATCATCACCACTTAGTCTTCGTCTGCACAACGGAGTGAGGTTGACACAAGGCAGCTTATGTCAACCTAACTATGTCAGCATCTACACTACAGTCTGGTTCGTGCCGACGTAAGTGCTCTACTACACCAACATCATAACTCCACCTCCACAAGGGGCATAGAGCTTATGTCAGAGTAGTTAGGGTGACTGTGTCTGTGCCTGTTGGCTGTCATTCTTGTCAATTTCATGGCTCCCTTCACAAGCAACAGGAAAAGGGATACTGTTTCAAGAACAGGGGCACCTTGAAGGAGAGGGATGCAGCAGTGAGGTTCTGGGACCTGCAATGTGCAGGAGGTCAGGCTAGATGATCATGATGGTCCCTTCTGACTTTGAAATCTATGAATAAGGAGAGAAGTCTGGGAGCGAGAGGGGCATCAGGAGGAAATGAGAGCGTAGAGGAAGGTGGAGCAAGACTATTTAGTGCAGCGTTTCTCAACCTGTGGCCCACAGGCTACATATGGCCCAGCTGTGTGCTAAAAAAATTCAAAATTTGCCACTTTGGTCTGGCAGGAGGTGGGGCTGGCTGAGGGGGAGACGTCGTCTTGCAGCCTGCACCAGCGTTCCTGCTAGCACGGGGCTGGTGAGTGCTGCGGGGCGTGGGAGAGTGGATAGGTTTAGGGGGTTGGAGGAGGCTTTGGGAAGTAGAAGTTTGCCCCAGGTTTTAGGTGGGGCTCTGCTCCTGGCCCCTCTTCTTGGGTCCTGGCTGCCAGCCCTGCCTAGCATTCTGCACCTGGCTGGGGTCTGGGTCTAGGTTCCTGTCTTGGTCCTAGTCCCGGCTCTGTCCGAGCCCTGTGCAGTGGGGTTCCGTCTCCATCCTGATCCTGTCTCCTGTGTGTGCCAGGGTCTGGAACTGGGGTCCATCTCCTGCTCAGCCCTGCGCAGCAAGATCTGGGGTCCAGCTGCATGGCCTGCGCCCAGGGCTCCACTCCTAACTCCATTTTGGGCAATGGCGCTAGACATAGGGAACTGTGGGTGGTTTTAGAGTGTGTGAGGGGGCGCTGTGGTTCTCAATCTGTTGCCCACTTAACACATTGTGGGCCGCATACGCAGCCCACAATGATAAACAGGTTGAGAACCACTGATTTAGTGCTCTGAAGGCAAGGATGAGGCACTTAAATTTGATTCATTAAGAGAAAGGAAACCAATGAAGCAATCCAAGGAGGTTGGGGTGACATGGTAAGAATGTAGAAGTTCTGAGCTCTCTTAAGAATTATAACAAAGTTCAGCATGCTCACCTACAGTGCTGCACAATAATTAATTAATTAATAATGCTACATTATCAGCCTAAATAAGCTCTCCTTTGGATTTAGAGAGCCAATCAACCACTGTAGTGAAAGATTAGCTCAGTCTCCATCCCTATTCAATCTCTGTAGATACTGACATTGTCAGGACCAGTGGCTTTTGTGATTGGAATGTCTGCCTGCTAGGAACTGGACTGCAACCATCAACTAATTTCACATAGGCCACTAAGGAGATGCCAGAGGATAATCATCGACCTGTACTAGAGTCTTACTAGTAATCTGAAGGCTCTGATTCCATCTCATTATCAATTCTTGGAGCCATGCAGTCTCTTTGGTTTGCATTTTAACTTGGATTTCTATGACACTAAGTGAATGTATTTTCAAAGTTTAAAAGTGAGCATAAGTCTTGTATTAGCAGGAAAGCGTGCTTAAAGAAACATTCCACCTGAGGCATGGGTGTTTACCATACAGCAGCAGCAATAACACTGTAATCACTCATTTGTCTCTAAAGAGTGTTGTGGAATCAACAAAGCCACTGCCCTTTGTAGTTTAGGTTTAATATTTTTATCTACTTAATGCATCAGCTAATACTACTACTACAAAAAGAGGCAATCTCATGGTAGAATCCTAGGCTGGTTCCTGATGAATGTACTGAGTTAAAAGTCATGCTTACTGAAAGAAGCAAGATACTTTCTCAGTAAAGTGTTGTTATCCATAATGCAATCAAAGAGTTCTGGATGGATGGTCAAGTAATTGTAAAGGCTTGCCCAACAGGCACAATTACTCACTTTAATAGGTGGATTCTCCTTCTGTTTGAACTGTATAAGGGAGTGATTCGTAGGATGAGAGCTAATAATAAGGACTTCATTGTCCTCTGTTTTCCCTCTAAGGCCCAAATGCCTTGATAGCTAACTGTACTATGGCCATCACTCCTCTTTTAAACAGCACCATACAGAGGAGTCACAATTTGCAATTGGTCATCTGACTTGCTGATACAAACACAGGATTGTAAGACAACGACTACAATTCTAAATGCTCGTCTTAATATCCTTTTAGCAATGGCATGATAGATTATAGAGCAGCTTCAGCTTGCATGAGATACCAGGCCTCTGGCTATAGACCTGACTTCAGTGTGGTCTTGGGTCTTTAAAGGCTGTTTCTGAATTCTAAAGGACCCCAGCGTTGCACACTTTGTCAATGAAGTAACAACTTAATTCCAATTCTAAAGCACTTGATTTCATTGAAAATTAATTATTTAAAGTGGGCAATAATTGTACAGCCCTCTTTAAAAAGAAATGAAATACACTAAGAATGCCGGGCTTTCTGAGAAGGAAGATTATTGTTCCACATCACAGAGAATCTAAAATGAAATGCATTTTGAATTAATTTGAACTAATAGTTATATCATACAAACATACGGTCTAGCTATTCTAGTATCTTGTCCTGAGATAACCCATAGAGACACTTCAAAGAAAGGAACCTTTTATCACTATGCAGTACTAAATACTGTGTGTGTGTATGTGCTTGTTATTTATTTCTGATCCCAGCAGTTGATCAAAATGACACCTAGATTTATTTTTTTTACAAGTAAATCAAAGTTTCTAAACTTGCTCTGATACATATTAGGCATATAATTGACTATGTTTTAAATGTAGAGAAATGAACTCTTTTCGCCTGAGTTCAAATGTATTCAAACCCCATGAGTTCGAAAGTTCAGTCTGAACAAAAACAGGACTGGGGTTTCATGTTGCACTTAGGGTAGACTGTATAAAATAGAAGCAGTGAGGGGAGAGAGATGAAAAGAATGATGGTAATATAGCTTGAAAAATGAAGCAGATTTGGCAAAGTGTAAAATAAATACAGTCTGCCATAACTTAGAGAGGCTCCCCAAGACTAAAGTTGTACATTTTAACACAGAGGGCCAGATCCTCAGCTGCTCTAAAGCAGCATAGATGCAATGAAGTCAATTGAGGTATTCTGATTTATTCCACTGAAGGATCTGTCCATAATATTTTCCATATAGAATAGAACTGATGCCTTTTGGAGTGGGTGATGGGATTCTTTTGCTTATAGCACTGGCTTCCCTTTACCTATGTTTTTCATCAAAAGGTGGCTCACCCTTGGGAAAACTACAACTTAGTCAATTATTTTTTGTCTAGATCCAAATGTCTTGGCTAGGGTATACTCAAGGTCCAGACTCCAGAGAAAATAATACAAAAAATAATAATATTGATAATAAATAAATAAATAAATAAATAAAAAGATTTTGGGGTCCATTTAAAAGCACCTGGTGGTCTGGATTTGGCCAGCAGTCTGCCTGCTGACTACCTAGCCTATAATGGAGGCCAAAGGATGGAACAAACTTTATAGCTCACGGAACAATAGTGTCCACAGATAACAGATGAAACGCTCCTTTGTCGTGCCAAAAACCCACAATAACCTCATCTATTTTATTGGTGAAGACAACAGTTCATAAAGCAGACTTTGCACCTGAATTTATCAGGAAAAATCCCTGGGCTGAATTCTCAACTCCATCTAAGCTCTACTTGTGTGTAGAGAAGGGGTCTGCAGAGAGAGAGTTTTTGGTTTCCTGATTCAGTATCAGGCAACCGAGGGATAGAGGTAGTGGAACTTTGCTCTGCCACATCCCTTCTCCACCACTAACATGTGCCCTTCCTCCCTGTTTGCCAGGGATTGGGGATGGGGGTGGGGAGTGCAAGAGCTGGCTTTGCCAGCCTTATGCCAGTGGAATTTCTCTTTACAAGGGGAATTTTCCATTGGCAAGCTAACCCTATAATCTGTCAACTTCTACACATGAGTGGTGGAAAGTAGACTGAGTGCACTGAAGAATCCAATGCTGAATTACACCTATCTGTGAACACTATAAAGCCTTCCTTCTCAATTCTGTGAACACTTCTGCATGTGCCAAACGTGATTCAAATAAATAACACATGTTCATAAGTATTTGCAGATTAAGGCCTTAATTATCAGGAGAAAACAGAAGGCACATTATTGTAATGTTATTTCACTTCCACAACCATTAGTAAGAAGATATTAGACTAGTGCCATTAAAAGACCAATGAGTAAATTAATAACGATATACTCTTGATCAACAATTTAGCTACCAAGAGGTTTGATAATGAAAAAGTATCTGTATCTGTATTCTGATAATAACAGGAATTAAAAACAAAAATATGAATTCATCCTTAACTTTTTTAAAGAAAAATCTGTGCAGTGCTATAAGAAGCACAGCCCAGAACTCACAGCCCAAAGGAAGTGCAGACTAAGGTGGTTTTAAGCCACTTTTGCACCGGGCTCATCCTGAGCTGCTTTGAGTTCCCCAGTACAACTTTAGTTTGGGGGAGCCTCTCTAAGTTATGGCAAACTCCTCAGGTTGCCCTAGGGCTGCAGTAATACCTAGAATCTCAGCCCTGCCCCCAACCTTGGCCACCCGCTTGCAGTCCTGAGCCTGGCATTGCCCCCATAACTGGAGTTGTAAGGGAGTCTTTGAACGACAGTCTTACTAGTGTTTTCCCCAGTGCCTACACCAGAGAAAACCTCCCCTGCCTGGCTGACTGGCTTTCTTTCTTTCTGAAATTGTTTAAGAACCATTTTACTGGATGCCCCAAAAGCCAAAATCACACAACTGAGAAAGAAGGTGCTATTGATTAAAAAACTGACCTGGTTTAGAAGGGAAGTGAAGGCAGATACATATTTGTTTTTAATTTTTTTGTAAACAAATGGAAGAAAGGGGAAGTTGATAGTAATGAATATAAATCAGAATCTAGGAATTGTAGAAAATTGATAGGGGAAGCAAAGGGACACAAGGCAAAATCTACTGCCACCAGAATCTGGTGCAACTGCTGCTGGAATACTGTGTCCAGTTCTGGTGCCCACAATGCAAGAAGAATGTTGATAAATTGGAGAGGTACAGTGAAGAGCCATGAGAATGATCAAAGGATTAGAAAACATACCTTATAGTGATAGTTTCAGGGAACATGATCTATTTAGTTTAACAAAGGAAAAGGTTAAGGGGTGACCTGATTAGTCTATAAGTCCATGGTATTATTTAGAAATAGGCTCTTCAATCTAGCAGAGAAAGATACACCACAATTCAATGTTGAAGTTGGACAAATTCAAACTGGAAATAAGACATGTCTTTTTAATAGTGAGATCAATTAACCATTGGAACAACTTATCAAGGGTTGTGGTGGAGTCTCCATCACAGACAATTTTTTAAATAAAGATTGGATGTTTTTCTGAAAGCTCTGCTCTAGGAATTATTGTGGGGAAATTCTATGGCCTGTGCTATACAGGAGGTTAGACAAGATGATCACAGTAATCCTCTGGCCTTGGAATCTATGAATCTCACAACACTCATGAATCTCTACATCCAGTTAAAAAGATCATTGCTCTCTCTATAGAGTACTATTTCTTTGATTTTTCTTTATTTTTTTGTAATATATAAAAGAATAATCAAAGAAATGTGATTTAGACCATTTCACTATGTAGTCTAAGGCTATGTCTACAGTAGAGATCTTACAGTGGCACAGCTGTACTGATGCCGCTGTGCTGCCTTAAGGTCTCCCGTGTAGCCGCTCTATGCTGACAGGGAGAGCTCTCTCATCGGTATAATTAAACCACCCCCAATGCTTTGCAGAAGCTATGTTGGCGGGAGACACTCTTCTGCCAACCTAGCACTGTCCACACCGGTGCGTCTGTCGGTGTAACTTATGTCAGTCAAGAGTGTGTTTTTTTCACACACTCTGACCAAGAAAAGTTTTACTGACAAAAATGCTAGTGTAGACATAGCCTAAAAGACAAGAAATACATCTCACTATTGGGATATATGGGAAATTGGAGATTTATATATTAAAGTTCTTATTTTTACTATTTTTGTTAACATAACAGTGGTTAAAGCATTATTAAATTAACTAACACTTCCTCTGTCTGTTTTAAACAATTAGATTTTACCTTGCATTTTTGAAATCACCAGGTTCCCAGGCATTCCAGTGATGAGATGCATTTCCTATGCCTCAGTCTATTTCCCAGTGGGAGATCTAATCTGATGAAGTATCTGAAAAATGTCAGCTCTTGCTCTAAGAGATAACAGCACCATTCACAAAATGCCTGGTTCCTAGAGGATACTGAGTGTCCTGAGCACCCACTGAAGTCAATGAGATTTGCAGGATTAGGCTGTTACTGAACATACTGAAACAATGAGAGATATTTTCAAAAAATGAATTTGCAAAACAGTTTTATTATAATCAAGTAAACATCATACTTAGGTTCTAATCTCAAAATATAATGCACTAGCACAGATCCTTGCTCTCTTGCAGCATCCCAGTGAGTTCAATAGGACTCTGCACGGCCATAAGGATGTCCACATTAGCAGACTGCGTTGCCTGACCAGGGCCATTTTTAGCTACAGTAACTAAGAATTTATAAGTAACCACTCAAGTTTCCTGTTAAAGTACAATATTTTTATTCTCCCATCCTCCCTTTTGAATGATTCAAAGCTTTGTAGTTAAATTAGCTCTGTATTCATTAGACTTATTTCCTCTGGAGGAAATAGGCATATGCATCCACCTGGACTAGTTGACCAATTATGTGAAAAGGCTGCTGCTGTTTTAGCCTTGGGGAATCTGCAGGACAGAGGAAATCATTTTAAACCAATGACACAATAAAGCACAATAACTGAGGTAGCAAGAACACACTCTCTGATGGATAATTTCACTACAACAGTCACCAAAGGAAAATAATGTTTTATGAGATAGTTATGAGATACTATAGTCTAGGCAGCAGCTGTAATAAATATAATGAAAAGCTACTGAGATAGTAAAGAGGGAAAAAACACAAATGATTTTAGGGCAATGGGCCAAATTCAGACCTGGTGTAAGTTAGTGTAACTCCACAGTTCATTCCTTCTTACCAGCTCATGTCTAGAGCTCCTCTAAGGCACTTTCTCTGACTGCCTGTCCCATCCCTCCCAATATCAGAGATTCATTTGGTACCCAATGTCAGATACTGATATTCATTAACCCGTACCAGTAAGGGGCTATTGTATCTTGCCATTTTGAATGCTTCTTTCCCCTCCTTGCCTACAGAACTTGGTTCTATTCTCTTCTAATGTTCTTATACCACTTTGGTATCAGAGCGCTGTGCTGTAGTGCATTAAATAATGTAATTAACATTTGTCATGTGTGGTTCATTTTCTCTTTCAGCATCTCCCAGGGATAGGTTTTTTTTTTTGTTATTGTTTTTGTTTTTTTATTAAAATGTACACACTGTTATGTGTTTACGTTAAAAAGGGCAAGACTGAAAAAGTGCACCTTGCATTTGGAGTGGAAGGTGGTGAGGTTTTTGATGATCTTTACTTCCTGTCAGAGTTCATTTCACAGTCTCAGATGAGCCCCGAAAGATGATTTGTCTCCTGCACAGATGAGCTTTCCTCTTATGGTAGAAAGTTCCACTTTGCCTCACAGAGTTGCTAGTCAAGGGCTTCATCCCAGAGCTGTAGGTGATCCTTTCCAAATACTGGCCCTGGCCACTTAGTGCCTTGAAAATGAGGACTGGACTTGATATTCTATGGGAAGACAGCATAGGAAGTAGAACACAAGTTTGACATGTTCATAGTAGCCTGTGCTGCTAAGAAGATACTGTACTAGCTGCTGTTTCCTTAGGGCAGATGGCTTAAAGCCCAGGTATACTGCATTGCCGTAATCCAGACGGGAGGTGACAAAGGCATATATATCTGAGACCAGATCATCATCCATCAGCATAGGATGAAGTCTCCTAGCTAACCAGAGATGGTAGAAAGTGTGACTCATGGATACTGCTATGTGAGAGCTTAGTATCAGCGAGGAATCTAGGAACTAACTTTCTTTCTTTCTTTCTTTCTTTCCTTCCTTCCTTTTCTTGTTAACCCCTTCTACTCTGACCCTTCCTTTCTCTACTTTTCAATTTTTTTCTTACTAGTACTACTTCTTAGTTGTCTGTAGAATATCTGACAACTTCTTGTGTTTTGAAAAGGTTCAAGAAGAAACACTCTAATAAAGGCTACTTTGGTGATGGAGGGAAAATCCAAGCAGCAGTGGAAACCACAACCTACTTAGCAACTATCACTGATCAAGAGCAGCTTTTACTGCACCTCACTCTTGGTAAATTGCTGAAGAGCGGAAAGTGGTGTGGAGAGGAACTAGCTGTATTGCCAGTAAGAACAAACTGAGATTGGGCAAAGTGTATCAAGGGATTCCATACTCACTCAAATGAAAGTGGTCTAGACCTGTACAAGTCATTAGAGTTAGAGAGAGGGCCAGACTCAGAACAGACAGAGGTTGCTGTCCAGCCCCAAATGAACAGATTGGAGAGCTGAGATGGTTGAATAGCAATAGAAGGGGGTGATAGAATTGGTGGTAAGATCAATTCCTTCATTTAAGTTTATGAATCCTTGGAAGGTGGCCAATTTGGCTAAATAATAGTGCTTCTTTTCTGTCTGTAAATTTCCCTTATTATGTCGGATTATTACAGAGGGCTAGATTAGCATGTGGAGTTGTGTAAGTACTCAATGCAATACCTAAGAACAACTGGAGAAGTGACATGTCAATAGGAGCTTGCCTATTTTAAAGATAAAGCTACATACTCCGTTACACGGTCAGAAGAAACAGGACCATGGGAAACACTTACTATGCTTAATATTACAACACTATCTTACATTATGAACATACTGCACTTTTTTTTTCCATATTCTAACTTTTTCAGTCATATCATTTTACAAGCAAACTTGGGAGAACATTTATATCAAGTCTGAGCCTGGAGCAATTTTAGCATCTCTGTGTTAGGATCCCCAGAAAAGAGATACGTATAATGAAAATGCAGAGCAGCCTGGTTCTTAAGTGCCAGCAAAATTCAAGGTTTGTAAATTCTCTCACATGCAGAATAATATAAATCAAGTACAAGACTGAGTTACATTTTTCAGATTTTAAAATGCATGCAGAAGCAGTGTAGATTGGAGAGGAAAAAGTTTTACTAAATCACTTAATCCATTAAACCTTAGAAATGGGTCTCATTTGATAATCCAGTGGATTTCAAGGTTGAAAAAACATGCTTTAGTGCACAGATGTGCGATAGATAGCCTTTGGATTCTATGCAACCTACTGCTACCATTAAAGAGATAGGGGCAGATACTTAACTGGGGTAAATTGTCATAGCTTCACGGAAGTCAATGGACTTCACTGGAGCTCTAACAATTTACACTGGTTAAAGATCTGCCTTTGTAACTTTATTGATCTCAACAGATGTAGAGTAGTGTAACTCAGAGAATGATTTAACCCCTGAATAGTGGGCTTCTACTAATAACAAATTAATCACATTTTCATTAAAAAACCTCTTTTGGTCCTTGCTGAACTGGTCCTGGCATCATCCCCCTCCCCTTTCATCTGAAACCTACAAGCAGCAAAAATATTGGAAATGTTTTTTAAAAGCCTCAAGAAAATGCAGTGTGCCACTGAACACACAGTCTGTGGAACTCCTTGGATCTTCTGTTTCTGAGACCAGTGCTGCTGGAAGCTTTTATTGCTTTCCAGCTCCTGCTTAGCATGGTGGATGGGGGACAATAAACAAACACAGAATGAAAGTCTTTGCTTGATCACAACTTCAGGGAATTAGAGTTAACCTGGTATATACTTCGTTAGATTACCCATGATGGGATGCCAAGGGTCCCCCAGTGCCAAAACCAGAACCCTCCCTCTTTTGAAACAAGAGACTTTACATCACATAAGTAGATTTATATTTTTAGGAACAACATTAGGGTAGCAAAATAGTCTCAGTTTTCTTTGCTGAGGAATCTTTATATTTTCCAGGTACACAGGGTCTATTAAAAACTTCAGGATTAACAGCATTGACTGGGATCTGATTTCTAGACAGGAAGCGTAAACAATGACTTGAAAGGTGTGCACGCAGAACTTTCCAACTGATTTACCAGTAGCTCTTTAGAATCTGTCATGCATGTTATACTGAGCTTACAAACTTAATTACCTTAGCTATAAGAAACTGAGTGCCTGCCTCTCAACTCCTTGATGTAAATCAAAGACAGCAATAAAAAAAACCCTACAGAATCACATATCACATTTGGGGCAGTCTGAAAAATTAGGATCAACAACTCAGAGTGCCTGATTCTCATCTCAGCTACACTGATGTAAATCTGGAGTAACTCCAATGGAGTGATATCAGAATCAAAGTAGGTCTGACTCAGGCCCAGTCTTCAGGGTGAAAGTAATATATGCATAGTATTGTCAACCTCAAATGTTCAAAAATCAGGAGTCAAGTTCCCAAAAATGATGAGACTGGCTTAAATATCATGAGATTTAAAATAAATAAATCTGGGGTTTTCTCTTTTTTTCAAAGTGAAAGCTGACATTCCCACATGCCTTCAAGAGCTGAGGCTTTAAGTAAAATACCAAATATTGCAACACTCAAAATAATATTTTGAGAGCTGGCAACAGTGATCCATAGAGGACTAACAGGAGAGAAGTGAGGAGAAAAGAGATGAGGGAACATGGGAGGGAGCAACCAGAATGAGTGGTGAAACCAGGGAGACAGAAGGGGAATCCTCATGTAGCGGGCAGGGTAGGGTGACCAGATGTTCTGATTTTACAGGGACAGTCCTGATTTCTGGGTCTTTTTCTTATATAGGCTTCTATTACCCCCCACCCTCTGTCCCGATTTTTCACACTTGCTATCTGGTCACCCTAGGGCGGGGGACAGAGAGTCTTAGAGGAAGAGAGAGGCATGAGATGTCACCTGAAGGCAATGAAGGAGGCCTGCTATCCTCTGCCCCCTGAAAACATCAGTGTGGAGAAACAGCCTGCTGGCTATCCAGCAGCAGGTAGGGAAAGCCAGGACATGTTGGGGAAAGTTTGGAAGGGGCCTGTGAGTAACATGATGTATATGTATGGTATGTGATGCTATGTTGGGCATACTACAAATAGCAAGAACATGTGGAAAACTGCAGTACTTTTGAGTCCCTGATAATTAAGGTAACATAACCAAAATCATCACCAAATGTACACAGGACCTTTTAATGCCTGAAAGCTGAAAGGCCCCAAACCCTCCACTTATTTGGAGAACTGTACCATAAAAGCTGCTTCAAATATTGGCAACTGTCCCCTGGCTTCCACGTTCCTTCTCATGAGGAACCAGATGTTACTAACACTGATTAAAGTGGGTGGGAGGGTAAGACCATCCCTAGTTTCTCTCTTCATCGGCTGCTCCTTTGTGCTGTGCAAATGAGCAGCAGGGGGCATAAGGAAAACAGCAGTGGAGTGGGTGTCTGGAGAGCAGAGACAGCAGTCTCTGTTAATGGGGTGGGGATCTGGAGGGCAGGGAAGGGAGATACAAACTGCAACCTAGAAATGCTGCTAGTCCCTGGGAGAAACCAGCTGATCTGTTGAACTCAGAATTAACAAGGGAAATATGAGATAGCTCTAAGAGAGCTGAGAATCGTGACATGCATAGAGAGTGTTCCACGACAGGATGAAACTTTTCTGCCATTGAACAACTGGCCAAGCTAAATCCTATGTCATTTTAATACATTGATGGAGCTATGCCAATTTATACCAGCTCCATGTGCCTGCTGTGCTCTTATTATTTATATATTGTAAGGTGCTTGGTTGCTATAGCAATAGGCACAGAATCAGATACTAGCTAGAAAAGAAACAGAATTTTCTAGAAGTACATTAATGAATTTTGGTTAGACACTCTTTGCATAGCAGTTATTATATGGTATAAATTATCACAACACATGAATAGTTCTGAAAAAGGTTTGGAAAGCTACCTGAAGGGTAAAGTAAGGTAGAGCACAACAGGTAGCTCAAAGAAAGAGGGTTGACTTTTGATCTGTCTATGCTGTAGCTGGAAGGTGTAATTTCGAAATGTACATTGAGTAGACATACCCATGCTAGCTCTGATCGAGTGAATGTACTAAAATAAGAAGTGTAGCCGCATTGGCACAAGTCATAGGCAAGGCTAGCCACCTGAGTGCATACCTAGGGTCTTGCACAGAATGGTACTCGAGACAGCTAGCCCATCCCTCCGCTCAATATCCTTAAATTTTTAGCATGCTAGCTTGATCAGAGCTAGCGCAAGATATCTGCCTGATTTAGAAATTACACCTTCCAGCTCTGGTGTAAATGTATCCTTAGACAGGTCTCCTTTGTCTTGAAATATTCTTTGCTAAGCTTTTGTCATCTGATTTGCCAGTTCCTCAACCTTGATAAGGACGGACTTCATTTTTCTAAGGGTATGAGAAGGAATTTAGGCCCCCAGTGCTGCAGTTGCTTAAGTATGTATGCAACTTTACTCAACTGAAAAGTTCCATTGAAATTTAGGTACATAAGTGTTTGCAGGATGTAGGCTTTAATTTCTAGCTGATGGAGTTTCTGTCCCTGGAACAGTCAATTCTTGTGATGTGGACCACAGTTCACTCAAGCCCTTTAAACTCATTCCGCTAAGAATTGGTTCCCAGGAATGGAAGGCTGATGATGCTTTTATCCTCTGGCCACTCAGCTACTATTTCTGGTCTGGTTGATGATGCCGGAAATCAAAGTACAGATCTTGAGAACAGTAAAGCTTTTCACAATGGCCTCCCTGCATGATAAGTCACTGTGCCAGCTAAGAAAATGAATTTCTAATACACTTGGCACTGAATCAGTGGCTTGTTTCAAAGAAAAACTGCACAGAACACTGTTTATTTGATCTGTGTAGCACTGAAGTAGACTGCACCTATTTGAATTATCTGAGCCTCATACAACCTTTTACTGGGAGGTTCAAATTGGATTTGACAGCACCCCGACCAGCACATGACTTCTTGTATTGCATTCTTCTCTGTAATTAAGGAAATAATAGCACGCCAATACTATTTGCATTAGATGTGTTTAATATCTATACCTTAGTATACCTTTGTTTTAAAGGTGCTAAATTCAAATACAATGTTCTTCGATTGAGATGTTGGTGGAGAACATTTGTATTCAGGAAAGTGAGAAACCAATACACTGGCATCTGCCAGGCTTCCCCATTCATATATTTCATGCACTTTTGAAGTGTTGAAGTTGAGATGGCACCTTCATTCTAAACTCAGTTACTTCATTGTCATTTTCAGAACATTAACCTGTAAGCTCCAGTACAGAAATGCTGTAAATCTGACCTAAAGGTAACTAGCTATCTTTGTGATCTGTGCTGCATTAACAAATATCTTATGGAAATGATCACGTCTCATTTTAGGCATATCACAAACACACTGTAATTCTGATGATAAAAGTAAACAGCTATATTTTGTCTGTTTTTTAATGGTTTTGTGTTCTGCATAAATAGATCTGTGTATTCAAAGACTAACCAGATTCTCCTGGTATATCTAACAGTCGTTATAAAAGTCAAAGATTCTTTTTCAGGCTAAAGGTGAGTCAGACTTCTCTGACCATGGTAAAATGTGTGTCTGCAAAATCACGAAGTTTGTCCTGGATTAATTCCAGTTCATTGTGACTACTGGAGTTAGAAAGGAAAACTTAGGGTATTTTTAATCACTTTTACCTCTAGCAACAATGGGATGCTATTTCCATTGTTCCTGTTATGGTAATAAGTAGCTAACATGTTCCCAAAAATTGATTATTATGCTTTATTCAGTAGATCAACCATCAAGACATTGCAGCCAATCAGGAAAGGGAGTGGAAAGGAACAGACAGAGGAACCTCAAAGGAAAGGACAAGACACTATGTCTTTTGTCTTTTGTTCCAAGATGAAAATAAACTGTCTCCACTGCTGATAAGCTCCTCTTTTGATCTCCTTTTGCAATAATTAGAGTTAGACACTAAGTTATTTTATGCAGCTCTTTAAATTCAAAGTTCAGTCCACACTAAACTAATACGAATGGGAATTATTTGCCACATGCAAATATCGACACAATGAACTTTTTTATTATTACCTACATTTAGTCACGTAGCTTTTGCTTAATATCTCCAGGGGTCAGGAACCTCTGGCATGCAGCTCGCCAGGGTAAGCACCCTGGCAGGCTCGGCCAGTTTGTTTACCTGCTGCATCAGCACGTTCGGCCTATCGCGGCTCCCAGTGGCCACGCTTCGCTGTCCCAGGCCAATGGGGGCTGCAGCAAGCGGAGTGGCTGAGGGATATGCTGGCCGTGGCTTCCCGCCGCCCCTATTGGCTTGGATGGCAAACCACGGCCAGTGGGAGCCGCGATCGGCTGAACCTGCCAACTCGGCAGGTAAACAAACTGGCCCGGCCCGCCAGGGTGCTTACCCTGGCGAGCTGCGTGCCAAAGGCTGCCGACCCCTGAAAGCAAACTAGCCACTGAAAGAGCTGTTGGAGAAGAGGTGTATTCTTTACTACTGTCTTCTCTTTGGTCATAATAGTTTGTTGTGAGGGATGGCAGGGAATTTTCAGTTTAGGAGTACAAGTCCCATTGGGACCTTTCAATATGAGTTATGTGCCAAACTCCCTTAAATGCTTTGAAAAAAATCTATCCTTTAACAAATGGTTATAGTTTGAAGTGAGTAGGCTGAGAAGATAAATGAGACTCTCAGCCGTTAGTGGAGGTAAACATAGCAGGGTATCAGGTTCTAGCACCCTGCATAGAGATGCAGAGTTATTCTTCTAATTCACCTGGCAGTAGGGTGACCAGATGTCCCGATAAAATTGGGACCATGTCGATATTTAGGCGTTTGTCCCACGTCCCGACTGATTTTTTTTTTTTCCTCCGCCGGCAGCACTCGGCTCTCTTTTTTTTTTTGCTCTGTTGGCAGTCCCCCCCACCATGTGTCCCGATATTTTCTTCCTCTCATCTGGTCAACCTACCTGGCAGACAGATCCAGTGGGTCATAAGAACATAAGAACATAAGAAAGGCCGTACCGGGTCAGACCAAAGGTCCATCTAGCCCAGTATCTGTCTACCGACAGTGGCCAATGCCAGGTGCCCCAGAGGGAGTGAAGCTAAGAGGCAATGATCAAGTGATCTCTATCCTGCCATCCATCTCCATCCTCTGACAAACAGCGGCTAGGGACACCATTCTTTACCCTTCCTGGCTAATAGCCATTTATGGACTTAGCCACCATGAATTTATCCAGTTCCCTTTTAAACATTGTTATAGTCCCAGCCTTCACTACCTCCTCAGGTAAGGAGTTCCACAAGTTGACTGTGCGCTGTGTGAAGAAGAACTTCCTTTTATTTGTTTTAAACCTGCTACCTATTAATTTTGTTTGGTGACCCCTAGTTCTCGTATTATAGGAATAAGTAAATAACTTTTCCTTATCCACTTTCTCCACATCACTCATGATTTTATATACCTCTATCATATCCCCCCTTAGTCTCCTTTTTTCTAAGCTGAAGAGGCCTAGCCTCTTTAATCTCTCCTCATATGGGGCCCTCTCCAAACCCCTAATCATTTTAGTTGCCCTTTTCTGAACCTTTTCTAGTGCTAGAATATCTTTTTTGAGGTGAGGAGACCACATCTGTACACAATATTCAAGATGTGGGCGTACCATGGATTTATATAAGAGCAATAATATATTCTCAGTTTTATTCTCTATCCCCTTTTTAATGATTCCTAACATCTTGTTTGCTTTTTTGACCGCCTCTGCACACTGCGTGGACATCTTCAGAGAACTATCCACAATGATGCCAAGATCTTTTTCCTGACTTGTTGTAGCTAAATTAGCCCCCATCATATTGTATGTATAGTTGGGGTTATTTTTTCCAATGTGCATTACTTTACATTTATCCACATTAAATTTCATTTGCCATTTTGTTGCCCAATCACTTAGTTTTGTGAGATCTTTTTGAAGTTCTTCACAATCTGCTTTGGTCTTAACTATCTTGAGTAGTTTAGTATCATCTGCAAACTTTGCCACCTCACTGTTTACCCTTTTCTCCAGATCATTTATGAATAAATTGAATAGGATTGGTCCTAGGACTGACCCTTGGGGAACACCACTAGTTACTCCTCTCCATTCTGAGAATTTACCATTAATTCCTACCCTTTGTTCCCTGTCTTTTAGCCAGTTCTCAATCCATGAAAGACCTTCCCTTTTATCCCATGACAGTTTAGGACTATAGAAAGGTTCTGAAGCAGAAGCTGCTAAGGTCAATGATAAGGAGGGCCTGTAGGGAGCAACCCTCAGAACAGGGACAAGCTCAGGGTGAGATTTATGCTTTTTGTTAAGTTAACAGTAAAGGTAGTCCTGGAGGTAAGAGGAGGTTGGACTTTGCTGCATGTATGCTGTGTTAGGATGGAAATATCACCTCTTATAGTTCTTAATTTAACAAGAAATAGGTTCTTCTTTGCCTGTGAAAATCCATACTTGAACCAAGACAAAATGTTTAGAAAATAAGAAACAATTTTATCTTCTATCTACAAGCTAAAGAAATCCCACTTTTTATAAATATTAATAGGTTGCGCACACACACGTGGACTGCCTGGGTCAGAGGCTAGAATGCTACAGGTCATAGCAAACAAGCCTCTTCCATGCAGCAAGCAGACCAGTCACCCTCTTCCTCTCCATGCCACCCACTGAAGATCATATTACAAAATTTCTGTGGTATACAGTAAAGTGCAGATCTTGAGAGTATGGCTACTAAAGGCAGGTCAGGAATTGAAGTGTAATTCATAGATTTTAAAGACTATTATGATTATTTAGTCTGACTCCTGCATAAGAAAGAAATAGATCCTTATCCAGCAATTCCTGCATCAAACCTAGTAACTAGTGGTTGAATTACAGCATCTCCTTATGGGCTTGTCTACACAGTGGGGTAATGTGCTCTATGGGGGCATAATTTCTAAAGCACACTAATGTGTTGTGCAATAATTGACCCTGCTGATGCACACTAAATGTTCCCTAGTATGCTTTAATGTAGTACTATTTCAAACAGCATTATGTTAAAGTAAACTAGCAGAATCTACACAGACCAACCAATTAATGAGCATATTAATGCACTTCAGAAATCATTATAGAGTGTGTTACCCCTCGGTGTAGACAAACTCTTAGAAAGACATCTTGATTTAAAAAATTTAAGTTATGGAGAATCTATCACATCCCTTGGCAAACTCTTCCAATGGTTAATTACCCACCATGTTAGAAAACTGCTCTTTATTTCAGTTTGAATTCTCTTATCTTCAATTTCTAGCCATCATATCTTATTATGCCTTTGTCTGCTAGACTGGAGAGCTCTTTAGTGTTAGATCCTTTCACAAGTCCCCTGATGGTAATCAGAATGATGTGACGTTAAGGCTCGACACATTGCAAACTACTAGGACCAGAACATACAGCTATGTATTGTTGAGAAGCAGCTTTCCAATGATATACTATTTTTATCCCTAGTGATACATGAAGTAAATCCTGAGGCCACGCAAAGGTATGTAACATTTATCAGACAAGATAGGATGCTTTCAGCATATCATGCAATCTCGGTTGGTGCACATTCATATTATCAGTAGAATCAGTGTAGCCACTGGAATACTACATTGTCTGCCAGCCCTGTAAATATTGCAGTAAAACCAAAGAATAATGGCATTCTATTGGAATTCCAGGAAAGGAGACCCATTGTCAACTTCCTTATTTAATCTTCCAAAAATAGAAAAGCTGATAGGATAAATGAATAATTCACAGGAACAGATGTTAATTAATTAAAACAGAGCATTTAAGTGTCAAAATAATTCATTTGTAAAACTGCATTAAAACTTTCAACCTCACATGTAAAATTATGTCGGGTACAGTTAGTGTGACCAGATGTCCTGATTTATAGGGACAGTCCCGATATTTGAGGCTTTGTCTTATATAGGCACTTATTACTTAGATAAGCAACTAATGTTCTAATGCTTATCTGAAGTTTATTCTCTCTCCTCCGTCTGGAAATCAAATCAGGGTAAAAGTCTTGCAACATGTAGATTTCTCATACAATTTCCTCTACCCTCTTCTGCTTAGGCCAGAATACCATGAAAAAGGCTTTTTCTTCAGTATTTTAGTACTTTTGCTTCTGGCTGACACCAGGAAGTCAGAGACACATGGAAATTAAAGAAAAACAAAGCAAAATGAACTTTTTTGAACCCTAAGAAAAGGTTCATTTTGGTTCAATGCAAATTCAGTTTGGCTTGCTGACAGTGAGAGCTATTGGACTGTGATATAAACATCACACAGAAAGTGGTGTGAACCCTGTTTCTTGGCTAATTTAAATTAGACTAGACAAAGCTTTAGTAAGTGAACAGTAGGGACAAACCTGCATTGTCGGCGAGATGGAGTGGATAACCTAGCACAGGAGGTCTCAGGACAAATTATTTGGTGGCCTCAGAGTGCGGCCACCAACTCTTCCTGGTGGCCGTTCTCACACTTTTTCCTAAAATACTTAATTAGCTTTATGAAAAATAAATAAATATACACATCCAAATCATTGTAATTTATTTAATGCTAGCTGGTAAGTCTGCTGTGAAAAGTGATATTAATAAACATACAAGTATCACTTTTCACAGCAGACTTACTCAGCCCTGGGAAGTCTGGGGACAAATTAAGCTCTGGATGGAGGATTGGGGAGACAGCAGGGGCCAGGGGCAATGGAGGGGGGCTTGGTCAGGGGAGGTAGTGCGGGGCTGGAGCCTGAAGCCCCGGGGCCAGAGCTCAAAGCCTTGCAACCAGAGCCTGCTTCCTGCCACCCCCAGGCTGAAACTCAAATCCTGAGCCCTATCGCCCCTGGGAAGGTGGGGAACTCACTGGCTACCCAGCCCTTACTGGAAACTTCAGCAACCAACACCAAGGCTGTGCATTTAGGAGCAGCAGTGAGGGAGAGTGGCTGCTCACACCCCCCCTCCATCACACCTCAGGAGGCTGTAAAAGCAGCAAAGAATCCTGTGGCACCTTATAGACTAACAGACGTTTTGGAGCATGAGCTTTCGTGGGTGAATAGCCACTTCCTCAGATGCATGTAATGGAAATTTCCAGGGGCAGGTATATATATGCTAGCAAGCAAGCTAGAGATAACGAGGTCACAGGGCCTCATCCTCCCTGATTGAACTGACCTCGTTATCTCTAGCTTGCTTGCTAGCATATATATACCTGCCCCTGGAAATTTCCATTACATGCATCTGAGGAAGTGGGTATTCACCCACGAAAGCTCATGCTCCAAAACGTCTGTTAGTCTATAAGGTGCCACAGGATTCTTTGCTGCTTTTACAGATCCAGACTAACACGGCTACCCCTCTGATACTCAGGAGGCTGTGGCTGCAAAGAAAAGCCCCTGGTGACTGAAAGGCTGACCTAGTAGGGTTACTCTGTCTCTAATGTCTATAATTTGGATAGTTGAAGTTGTTTTTTAAACCTTTCTGTCCATCAGCTCTTAGATATCAAGGTGATAGGTACTTGAGGTTCAGGCTAGGAAAGGGGCAAGTTCTGAATGCTGCTACTGATAAGCTTATTACCCACGATGAATTCAGCACATAGGTGGTCTATACTAAAATGTTTTGTGTTATTGTAACCCTTACAATGACTGACCAGGATACCTGTGGAAATGCTGCACAGTTGTCCACCAGAACCACAACTGTCACACCTTTTCCTAGGGAGTGGTGTGTGGTCTAGTAGCTGATAGGGAAGGAGGCGGGATCATATTAATTTTGCACTTATAGAATCATAGTTTATTAGAGTTGGAAGGGACCTCAGGAGATCATCTAGCCTAACCCCCTGCTCAAAGCAGGACCAATCCCCAAATGGCCCCCTCAAGGATTGAACTCACAACCCTGGGTTTAGCAAGCCAATTCTCAAACCACTGAGCTATCCCTCCCTTGATTTGTGCTAGCTGAGGATCGGCCATTATCCCGATGCAGTTCTAAGCTCTACAATGCAGCCTCTTCAGCAGCAGGCATTCTGCACTGGCTTAAAAGCTAGTGGTTTCTAGTCTTTTCCTGGCTGAGGCTTCCACCTAACAACAAACTGGCAGATGAGAGCCCCCCCCCATGTCTCCCTGCAGTAGGCCCTGACACAATTGCCACCATCTTTCCCCCCTGCTCATTTCTCTCTCCCTTCCCACCATTTGTGTCTGTCTTTATTTTCTCTACTGTATTCCTTTCTGCACTCTGGCTTTGTGGCTCTCCCTCGCTGCTCCCTGCTTACCAGAAGGCTGCACATAACTTGGAGTGGGGGCATCTAGAGATGACTTCACAGTGTAAGGCTAGCATGTGCTCCAGTGGCTGAGATGAGTGCTGCTGGACCCAACGAGGAGAAGCGAAAGTTGCTAGTACTTGCCAACCTCTCCCCGTAAGTCACTGCTGTAACTGGCTATGTTAGGGGTCCCAAAGAGCCGGTATGGATGAAATGGGTAGCTTTCAAGGAGCACTTTTGCAGTGGGAGTAGGGGCAGGTTCAGGTTAACACAGCTATCTCTATTGCATTGTTCTTTTACTTCCTACCTCCTCCTCTGGACTAACTGAGGGCCCATCTCCAGCTCAGGAAAGTATGCTATGAACTGTTTTGAGTTTTCAATAGGCGAGGAAGTGGAGAAAAACTTTTCCAGATGAAACCACATGGGGGATTTAAACAGGGAGAATGGAAAGGAGTGGCATTGATGGATTCTAGAGAAAGAGTGCCATCCGCTACTGCTGGCTTGGAGATTGTTCCAGCAGAGTTAGTTACTTAAATGGGTAATCCTGAATAAAAAGTAAATTAATACTTTTTTTGTTTAAGGTTCAGACAGGTGATACAAATCAACAAAATCAAGTTCATACTGACTGACAACTGTATCCTCATCAGATCCTGTTGCGCGTAGAATGTTTGGAGGCATCAGATAACTCTGATACTAAGCACCTATATGTGATGAGCTAAGACTGGGGTGTGAGCTTTAACTTTGGATGGAATTGCTAGATTTTGGCTTTAAAGTAGTTAATAGGTGGGTGTGTTGGCAGCAGTCTGTTTATGTTGTTGGGATTCTTAGAAATGAAAACCTTGGATACTTTCCTGCTGAGGGTTGGCAATAACTGCAGATACATTTCAGAATATTATTATATTTCATAGAAAGATTTGATGAAAATTAGAAGAAACAAGTTCAACATTTACCAGAGTTGCAGGATATTTTTTACATAGTTAGATGGCTTAGGTAATTATTTTCTTAATGAGCAAACTTGTCAAAACACATTACGCAGACTGTTTATACATCATCACTCTTTTCCTCAGTAGTCTGATACAGATCATACAATGCAGGAAAACATTCATTTCTAATTATTGCTGGTAATTTTTCAAAGATTATTCACAACCAAGTTACTACAATCTAGTGGGGAACCCAAAAGCTTTCCTAGGAAAAATAAACTAGTTTTCATAATACTACAGTTTATATTTTGAGCTCAGAAAACTGCATATTTTTGTATTAGATCATACAGTATGAATTCAAATGCAACATGCTGATGAAAAGGGCTAATGTTTTGGCAGTGCTAGGGAATCAGTGACACCATACCAAGATGCTTGACACTTATATATTGCCTTCCATCACAGGCTCTCAAAGTGTTTTACAAGCAATGAATTAATCGTCATGACCCCTTTGCAAGGTAGGTAACTTTTATTGTCTTAATTTTACAGCTTGGAAAACTAAGGCACCCAAAAGTTAATGGCTTGCCCAATGTCACCCAGTGAGACATTGAGAGAACTGGGAACCAAACCTTGATTTCTTGACTCCCATTCATGTGGTTTAATAACACATCTATCCTTATGCCCCATTTACAGCATTTCTATGGATCAAATAGCTGTGGGATAAGTTGTGCCTGCCGATTGCACAGGTGTGCCAGAAGACAATAAGAGTCTTCATGGACCCCCATGCAAGAATCAGGCATAGCTGAAGTTCCTGTGCTCAGTGTAGCACAGTAGTGCTCCTTCCTAATGTACATGGGGAGACAACCCAACCCAACCCAAAGGAACAGGGAGTTCCAGCAGAGCTGCCAGGGCCTAGAGAAGTGAGTATGCTGCATTATGCTCATGGAGACAGCTCCCTCTCAGAGGGTGTGGCTCCACATGATTCCCAATGTAGGCCAGTGCCTGGAAGGCAAGATTAAGACCTTCATGTTAGGAGACTGTGCTTTATTGCATCCAGGGGCTCCAGCAGGAATTTAAAGCTAAAGTTGTTTTGATGACAGAATGAAAAATATGGGTTGTATGTGAAGTATGGGCTTGCTACAGTATTCAGGGTATACATTCTAGGCAGTTTGTTCTTATCTTACTAGTATCATGCTTTAGCCTTCCTGTTTGGGAGTAACAGGTGCATTGTGGTGTGTACTACATTATTTGAAATTCTATATGTAAAAGTATTCTAGTTAGTGCAGCTATATCATTTTCTAGTGTCTTCAGCTTTTGGAAATAATTTTTAGCACCCAGGGATGTGTAAGGCATTTCTCAGTTATTTGAACATTGCAGCTATCTGCAAGCTATCTTCACTGCTAACAGGTGGTTAGCTATATTTGTTATTTTAGTGTTCAACTTAATGAAATAAGATGCACAGTGATCTATTTTTTTCCAGGACTCCCACTGATAGGTACACAAGCTATATAGAGATCACTTTCACATTTTTAGGAGTTAGTGATGGGTGAACCTCAAAAGGTTCATAGGTTCATTTTGATTTGGATGAATACTTTAGAATTCAGATTCTTATCCTTGGGTCAGCAAAATGGGGCTAGTAATCAAATCAGAACAATAGTTCTTGTAAGGTAATGACAGATAAAGAAAGAACTTTCTAGTAGTTCCTGGTCAGGTTGGAAATCAAGTCAAAACACCCCTTTTCTGTTTTTCCTTTTTTTTTCCAACCCTTTTGCTTTTGCTCCTGCTTATATATTATGGAACAATTTTCTCCCCTCAGCGTATGTCTACACAGCAACTAGACACCAGTGGAGCTGTTTTGTTGTAGTGTAGACTTCCAGGCTTGGGTTGGAGGCTAGGCTCTAGGACCCTGCAAGGTGGGAGGGTCCCTGGGCCTGGAAGTCTACACAGCAATGAAACAACCCTGCAGCCTGAGCCCTGTGAGCCCAAGTCAGTGAGCACGGGCCAATCGCAGGTGTGTAGTTGTTTTGTAGACATACCCTCAGTAACATCCATACAACCCCAATGTCTTCAGCTGACAAAATTTTGCTCTCAGTTACACCTGGGCTTGGAAAGATTGGAATTTCATCAATAAATGTCAATAAACATCAATTACACACACAAACTGATGAAAATATATTTCCATCAATAACAATCGAAATTCACAGATAGACAAAGTATGAAAAATGTTGCTTGAGAACTGATTAGAATTTGATTTCAAGATATTTACTTTGTATATTTTGACATGTGATGTTGACAATTTGTGTATTAATGGTTATGAAGCAATTGTCTGACACTCTCCCCATAACTGAAAATTAAAAACGATAAAGATAAAAAATGCTTACAACCCATAATTTCACACAACTGTTAATATTTCCATAGCTAAAACCATTGATACTATCTGTCAAAATTATAAAAAAATAAAAATTGAATTCTTACCACCAATGTGAATCTAGTGGGGTTGCCTGGATGTAAAATGAGGGCAGAATTTAGCCTCTGATTATGTGTGTATATGAGAAATATAGTAATATAATATTTGAGATCTTAGTTTTAGTCTGCTAAAACTATCATTGTAAGCATTATTATGCTAGGAAACCCACTAGGACTGTTAATATCTCAGGCGTTAGCATGGAACTTTTCCTTGACTACCAAAACATGGCAATTTTCAATGTTAAAGTAAGCTCTAAAGATCCCACCCATTTCCCTCCCCTACCTTCTCAACACATACTTCAAATCTCCTCTTGAAGTCCTCTGCTGCTATCACAATCCTTCTGGCTGAAGAGGACTGAACAGAAGGGACTTCTTTTGGAGCCTGGCTGCAACACACACTGAAAAAGCCAAAGAGGTCCCTGCTGAGTGATGCGAGACCATGTACTGAGTGTTGGCTGCTTCTTCAGCATTGTCAACCTGGGAATAGCAGACTGCAAAATAGATGCCTCAGTAAAAACTACATTGGTATAAAAGAGAAACGTAATGATGTAGTCAAATGTCACACGAGGGTGACAGCAAAATAATTCAGTTTGTTTTGAAATTAACTCCGTAAGGGTCTGAGTCTGTTATCTTTGCTCCCATGGGAAGTGTATCTTCTGCCGGGAGTATGCAGAGATGATCTGATTCTTATTTACAGTGAGGCCCCTTTATATCACTTGGGCAGTGTCAAGTGATCTTAAAGTGGGTGTAAATCTAATGTGTATATATATGCATGTGTATATAATTTACATCTTCTTAACACTTCCAGAACTGCTGCAAATTTCATGATCAAACCAGTTACATAAACCACACTGCATAGCAAGCATTGATTCTAAGGGGAAAGGCCTTCATTTAAGAAGATAACCACAAAAGATAGAATTACCAGATCAATTAACTATTGAAACAACATATGATGCTTTGCTAACTGGCAAATTATTACAAATGCAAAACTGAGCATATTGTTAAATGCAGCTTTGACAAATAGGAAGTTTAGTTTCACTCATTTACATGTATAAATTACTATACAAGGAATAACACAGTGGAGAATCAGGCCTGCCTTGTGACCTTGGACATGTTACTTATCCTTTCTGAGTCTCGGTTTCCCCTGCTAACTGTTGTGACTCATATAGAAATTTCCTGCAATATCCTTGAAATACCTTATTGTATTAAATTGACATATTATCATGGGTCAGGATTGTATATAACCTCTCTACGGGAAGATGTGATGTGAAGACTGGGAGCTGAAAGGACTTTTGGGCCAATAAGTTTGAAGTGGATTTCCTAGGGAATATCTAGGAAGAGGTTAATGCAAATTCCCCACCTCCGGTTAGGCAAAACCCCAGCCTTTTGAAGCTACATCCGGAGGGGAGGGTCGTTGTCTGCTGTTCCCAGAGACTGGAGATCAAAGGCCCGAGATGTATAAAGAATCTGAAAGATATGTACTTGTAACTACAGGAGAAACCTAGTTGTGAGTTTTGAAGGACTGACATCTACCAGAGTGAGCAATTGGAGTTGGGGTGATCTGTGGTAAGCTTTTTTAGCATGATCATAGGTCCCAACAGTTACAGCTGCTTTCTGCATAACAACTCTTAAGATATGGCCTTACCTATCCATCACACAGCTAAAACTCTCATCCAAGCTTTCATCATCTTGAATTTTGATTACTGCACCATTCTTCTCTGGCCAAGACAAAAGCAATCTTGCACCAATCATGTCCATTCATAATGCTGCTACAAAGATCATTCTCCTAGATGGTTGGTTTGACCATGCCATGCCTCTCTTTGAATCCCACCACTGATTTTCTGTTCTCTATTGTCTCGACCATCTCATTCACAATCAAAATGTTGACTCCCACCTCTGTTTGGTCTGTGATGCCAGTCTCTATTGCCAACTTGTCAAATTTTCAAACACCCTTTTTCTTTCTCCTATGCTGTTCCTCACACTTGGGAAGAACTCCCTGGAAACAGCTGCAAGACCTCATTATCCTCATTATTCTCCTTCAAATGCCTCCTTAAAACTCTCCTTTACTGAGATGCTGAGCCCATAGCCTAACATGCTGACTAATACTGTCTCACTGTTTCCTTCAAATCCCTCCCGCCGCCAGGTCTGTATCCCATGTTGTCTCTTGTTCTGTACTTAGATTGTAAACTATTTGGGGCAGGAACTGTCTTTTTATTCTATGTTTGTACAGTGCCTAGCACAATGAGATCCTTCTAGTGCTATGATAATACTACTATTACTACTAATAAATACTAATAAAAGTAGTAACACTTCTATGGATTTAAACAGTCATGTCTTTTCTTCAGGCTTTCAAATATTGGAGATTACTTAGATTACAAAAAGGTTTATGGTTGTTAATAAATTAAATCATTCATATAGCTTCATAAATGTAGATGGTGCTTTACAAGTCAGTGCCTGTGATCTCAGAGACTACCTTTCCCTTCAGGTGAAACTGTGGCAGCTAAGAAAATTGAGGAATTTGAGCTCCCAATCCCTTGAGTTAATGCATGAGGCTTTAGGCAGATCAGTCTCAGTAATGGTATCTTCTCCCATGGGTTCACCAGAGCCTGGATATGTTGACTTTGAGGTACCACTGCAAGGCCTGTGTGTTCTCCCAGACTTTCTTGAGAGGGCTAGGAAAAGGACTGAGTTGATGGAGAATATGGGTGAGGGAAGTTTTCTGTTGACATTTGGTCCCCTTTAAAATTATAAAATAACAGAAGTTTGTATATGTCTTCAGGTTACTAGTTAGGTGCATTTTTATTAAGTAGAAATAATTAGAAAATTAAAATGCATAGGATAGTGTGCAAAATACCATACCTATCTGTGTCCTAGAATCTGTATCACTTTAAAAATATGTAAACTGCTAGATTGATAATAGAAATAGCCTAGAAATAATTACATTTATTTCTAATTATTTATAACATAATTATGTTACTCTACCTAACACCGACATTGGGTTGCTAAAGCAAACACTCTTATTCTGGTCAACAACAATGTTCAAAATGTGAAGGAAAAGTCATATGTTTTTCAAATCAGTAAAACTTCCAGGGCTACATTCAGCTACATTCCCAGGAAAATCACCATTTTAGGGGACTGCTGCTTTTGCTATCAGAAAAGCTTTCCAATACACCAACAATATTAGCCATGGAACAATTAAATCTTGGGAGATAATTGTACAGCCATGAATCATTCCTTAGTCTTTGCACATGATGTTAGTAATCTCCCTGGAATATTATATTAAAACAATATTCTACATTTTCATAAAGAATGTTCTGCCTGACAGCAGAGGCTAGTCTCAAAGTAGTAATGGACTTGGGTTAGCTATGTACTATCGGACTGGAACTACTCCAAGATTTCTGCTAATACTACTCAAAGTATGAGTCAACACACCTGTTTTAAAAATATGGATACAGTCAGAGGCCAACAATGTAATTTTTGGCAAGGGCATTAGAAATGAATATGAATTATGTTCTTTAATTCAGTTTGAATGCTTTTAATATAGGACATTAGAAGAATTTTCATGACCGTGATTTTCTCTTGTCCAGAATGATGTGGAATAAGCAAATGAAATCAACTCTTGCAATAACTAAAAACATCATTCTTGTAAGAACAATATTAAATATTTATTTTCTTTCTACTTAAAATAAACCTTCTTAAGCTGTTGGCAACAGATGATTTCTAAAAACTTTTCAAATTAGCCAGTGTTTTGCTAAATTATAGGGCCATATCCTTTAAACACCAATTCATGTGAACATGTCCATAAAAGCCAATGGGATTAACTCATATGAGTAGGAGCAAACAGATACTTTCAATCTAATTGATTTATTTTAGATTAAAAGAACAAACCAAGAAATAACAGAAGGGTCAATAAAAGTGTGTATGTAGCTGCACTTAACTGAACTTAAAATGACTGCCAGGCTGTGCAAGCGGCAGAATCAGAAATGTAAAAAGAACAGGAGTACTTGTGGCACCTTAGAGACTAACAAATTTATTTCAGTATAAGCTTTCATGGGCTACAGCTCACTTCTTCGGATGCATAGAATGAAACACACAGGAGATATTTATACATACAGTATGCATACTTCCACCTTTTCATGTTCTCTGTATGTATAAATATCTCCTGTCTGTGTGTTCCATTCTATGCATCTGAAGAAGTGAGCTGTAGCCCACGAAAGCTTATGCTGAAATAAATTTGTTAGTCTCCAAGGAGCCACAAGTACTCCTGTTCTTTTTGCGGATACAGACTAACACGGCTGCTACTCTGAAACCTGAGAAAAGTAAAGGTGTACTACTACAATGAGATAGTAATAGTTTTAGAACACAGTGACATTTGCCACACTAAGCACTTTGTTGACACAATATTGTAAGACTGGGCGGATGAAATCAGTTTACAGGATGCAAAAGAGAAACTATGTTTTAAAATTCTAGCTAATTATGCTACACAGTCATGCAAATTCTGAGCCCTCCATTCTTCCACAGCCAAATGTTACCATAAGAAACCACCACACTTTTTCTTCATTCATTGACACTCATTTGCTAAGTTTCCCAGTCCCCTGTCTTCTCATGCAGTAGGATGGACTTCCTGGTATTGCCAGATGGTAGCAAATTCCAACGTTTGCCCCACTGCTTTCCTTCAAGGATTGCTCAAGTAACTGATGTTTCGTCCCACAGAGACACAAATATTCCTCTCCAGCTAACTTGGGAAGCCAAACTAGTGTGCTGATGGAGCTCCTAGAATTTCATTTTCAACTTAGAATTCTGAAGATTGTCATGAGGGACTTTTATTATCTATGTTGCAAAATAGATAAATACCCCCACCCCCCCCCCCCAAAAAAAACCACCCAGAAAAGAATGTGCATATATCCCACCTGCAGAAAGAAATCTCCTAGTTATTCAATAAAATACTTCCTTTAAAAATATATTTTTACCTTCTCCCATTAACTGACAGGAGATTGGTGTCCATATTCTACAAACCACCATTATAATAGATGGATTTGTTGACAATCTCAGTGAGGAGGCCAAAGACATTATATACCACATAGGGAACATGGAGCTAAAGGTAAGGAAAGAAAAAAAAGGAGGGGAAGGTACCTGAAGATGAGCAAAAGAAAAGGATAGAGTGGTAGAAATTGGAAAGAGGGAAAAGACAAGCACAGGGAAATAGGTGTCAAGTATCAGAGGGTAGCCGTGTTAGTCTGGATCTGTAAAAGCAGCAAAGAATCCTGTGGCACCTTATAGACTAACAGACGTTTTGGAGCATGAGCTTTCGTGGGTGAATACCCACTTCCTCAGATGCATCTGAGGAAGTGGGTATTCACCCACGAAAGCTCATGCTCCAAAACGTCTGTTAGTCTATAAGGTGCCACAGGATTCTTTGCTGCTTTTAGGGAAATAGGTAAATTGGATGCGGCAGTGGACTCAGAATAAGAAGACCTTTGGCTTCTATTTCCAGTTTGCCAAAGACCTGATGTGTGACCTTGGGAAAATAACAATCTCTGCATTGCTTTTTCCTTTCCTGTCTCATCTGATTTGTTTATTTAGAATGTAAACTCTTTGGGGGCAGAGACTGTCTCTTACTGTGTGTACATAAAATGCCTAGCACAAATGGGCCCTGATTTCAATTGGGGCCTGTAGGAGCTACTACAATACAAATATTAATCAGTAATAATAAATCAAATGGAGACACTAGAAAATGGAGGATAGAGACAACAATGTGGAGTGGGGAGGGATTAAAATATGAATTTCCTACCTGTCTGTAAGAACTTGGATTGGAATCCTACTTTCTTAAATTAAACTAAAGGTCTGAGAAGTTAATGAATGTAAGCCCTGGAAGTAACATCCAGTTTGTTACAGAAACAGACTCAGGATCATGAATGACCACAAATCGTAGAATCATAGAGTCATAGACTTTAAGGTCAGAAGGGACCATTATGATTGTCTAGTCTGACCTCCTGCACAACGCAGGCCACAGAATCTCACCCACCCACTCCCACAACAACCCCCTAAACTATATCTGTGCTACTGAAGTCCTCAAACCATGGTTTAAAGACTTCAAGGTGCAGAGAATCCTCCAGGAATTGACCCGTGCCCCACGCTGCAGAGGAAGGCGAACCTCCCCCAGGGCCTCTGCCAATCTGCCCTGGAGAAAATTCCTTCCCGGCCCCAAATACGGTGATCAGCCAAACCCTGAGCATGTGGGCAAGACTCACCAGCCAGAAACGAATTCTCTGTAGTAACTCAGATCCCACTCCATCTAATATCCCATCATAGGCCATTGGGCATATTTACCACTAATAGTCAAAGATAAATTAATTGCCAAAATTAGGCTATCCCATCATACCATCCCCTCCATAAACTTATCAAGCTTAGTCTTGAAGCCAGATATGTCTTTTGCCCCCACTGCTCCCCTTGGAAGGCTGTTGAAGAATTTCATTCCTCTGATGGTTAGAAACCTTCATCTAATTTCAAGTCTAAACTTCCTGTTTATATCCATTTGTTCTTGTGTTCACATTGGTACTGAGCTTAAATAATTCCTCTCCCTCCCTGGTATTTATCCCTCTGATATATTTATAGAGAGCAATCATATCTCGCCTCAGCCTTCTTTTGGTTAGGTTAAACAAGCCAAGCTCTTTGAGTCTCCTATCATAAGACAACTTTTCCATTCCTCGGATCATTCTAGGAGCCCTTCTCTGTACCTGTTCCAGTTTGAATTCATCCTTCTTAAACATGGGAGACCAGAACTGCACACAGTATTCCAGATGAGGTCTCACTAGTGCCGTGTACAACACCTCCTTATCGCTACTAGAAATACCTTGCCTGATGCATCCCAAGACTGCATTAGCTTTTTTCATGGCCATATCACATTGGCGGCTCATAGTCATCCTGTGATCAACCAATACTCCAAGGTCCTTCTCCTCCTCTGTTACTTCCAACTGATGAGTCCCCAACTTATAACAAGTATCAGAGGGGTAGCCATGTTAGTCTGGATCTGTAAAAGCAGCAAAGAGTCCTGTGGCACTTTATAGACTAACAGACATATTGGAGCATGAGCTTTCGTGGGTGTCACATGCATCCGATGAAGTGGCTATTCACCCACGAAAGCTCGTGCTCCAATACGTCTGTTAGTCTATAAGGTGCCACAGGACTCTCTGCAACTTATAACAAAAATCCTTGTTATTAATCCCTAAATGCATGACCTTGAACTTTTCACTATTAAATTTCATCCTATTACTATTACTCCAGTTTACAAGGTCATCCAGATCTTCCTGTATAATATCCCGGTCCTTCTCTGTATTGGCAATACCTCCCATCTTTGTGTCATCTGCAAACTTTATTAGCACACTCTTGCTTTTTGTGCCAAGGTCAGTAATAAAAAAATTAAATAAGATTGGTCCCAAAACCGATTCCTGAGGAACTCCACTAGTAACCTCTCTCCGACCTGACAGTTCACCTTTCATTATAACCCATTGTAGTCTCCCCTTTAATCAGTTCCTTATGCACCTTTCATTTTTCATATTGATCCCCATCTTTTCCCTATGTGGAACCATATCAAATGCCTTACTGAAATCGAGGTAAATTAGTTCCACTGCATTTCCTTTGTCTAAAAAAATCTCAAGACTTCGTGTTTATGTTTTATCTAAATCCTCACCTCCATCAGCAAAGTGCCTCTAACACTAGCCTGAGCCATTGTTTCATTACTAGCTGAGGAGGGAAGAGTACCACTTACTGAATATACACTACCACTAGTTGCAGTACACCTAAGTATAACTTGGAGGTCTCTCAACAAGTACTTGACCAAAGCCTCATAGGATCTGATGTTATTCCAGCATAAAGTTGTATGCTGCAAACAGACCAAACAAGAAAACAACCGAAATGCCAGACCTACAATGTGTAATGTAAACTTCACAATGGAAGATCCTCAAGGAAGGCAGGATTGGGGAGTGGGCTTAACCAAATTAGTCCACCAATGTGATTAGGAATTCCTTTATTTAGTGCAGAGCTTCAAAGTCCAGCATGCAGCAAGTCTAGTCTTCTAGAAAAAAAAATTCTGAAGAAGGTCCAGGAATTGTATCTATGTAGGGATCCAGCTCCAACTTTTTGAATATGCAAATAGCTAGTTAATTATTAATTCCTCCAAATCCATTAAGAGGACCATTAAGATACAACTCATGGGATCTCAAAAGAAAACATATCCACGGGAGAGGCTCAGCTAAATTAGAATTTAATGCAGACCGTCTAGTTTTCCAACACACCGAAATAAAATAAAGGCAACTCTCTTTTTAGAGGAGCCCTTCATTCAGAATATTAAGTAGGTCTCCACACTTGCAAAATAGTAGATGTCCTCCTTGCAGAAATAAATTTTGGACAAAAAGAGATGTGAAGAGTAATAAAGAGAGTACATTGGAAGGTGTGTATTACAGAACCGATATACTGTATGTTTTATGTTACAAAGATGTTCCCATTGCTTATTTTACTGGATTAAAAAAAATTAATAAGGTGGAGAAGCCAACGAAAGCTGAAATAAGCCTGACCAGAATGCTTAGCTGGGCTTTATGTCAACTCACATAATGGCTATATCAACACAAATACAAGGCCAGAAGGGATGATCATCTAGTCTGACCTCCTGTATAATACAGGTCATTGAACTTCCCTCAAATAATTCCTGTTTGAACTAGAACATCTCTTTTAGAAAATCATCCAATATTGATTTAAATCTTGTTCTGGAAGGTTTTTATAAAACCTTTTTAGAGAGAATCTAAATTCTAGATTTTAGGGTGGTTTTTAAAAATCTGATATCCAAAAACTGAAATTTTTGTTTTCGGTTTCTGAAAGCTGAAACATTTTCATTTGATGAAAAATGAAAGTTTTGGACAAAAATTTCCATTCTCTTGAAAAACTATATTTTTCTTTTACAACCTGAGCTAGTAGACACAGAATTACCATCAGATCCTATGGGGCTCGTGGTGCCCGGCACTCAGCCTGTGGCTAAAGGTGGGGTCTGTGCTGTTGCACAGGGGTTGCATCTTGCCAGAGCCCACGGCCGTCCCACGGCGCTCTGGCCATTTCTGGCTCACTAGGAGTGTCATTTCAGATTTTGGTTGTCTGTGTGTGTGTGTGTTTTGGGGGAGAGCTATTTCTTTAAGCAGAGCACTCAGAAGCTTGAACGCATTTTCAGCCAGCAGCAGCTGCTGGTGGCAGCACTAAATCCTGAGCCAGCAGACAGGCTCTCCTTCTCTCTCAGTGGCAACTGGGTACATGGGTGGAGGAAGGGGGACACCCTGACATCAGTCCTGTCCCCCCAGCTCTGCACAACAGACAGGAGGCAGGGTCCTTGTCCGGAGCATCTTGGCCAGAGGCCATGACATGGGGGATGAGGAGGCGGGAGCAGCAGGAAGGTAGAAGGAGGGGCACCCCTGTCCTGGAGGCACGCAGCGACGGCCCCCTGAGCAGCGTGCCTTGGATGGTGGATCCTCACATCCACCCTTAAGGCCAGCTATATCTCCCTCCCCTCTCGGCTGCCACCAAGTCTCATCTCCAGAGGTATGCGATTAACCCTTGTTAAAAAAAAACCTTAATTTGTTTTGAGTTAATCTCATGTGTTAACTGCAATTAATTGACAGCCCTACATTTTTGTCTTTTTTTCATAGTCTGTGTGTGTAGGGGATAAATCTTCTCCTGACAGTTTTATTTACAAACATGAACCCCTCCACCCCCCAGAAAAACAACACAACCTTTCTAGAATTCCTTTCTGGTGGTTGTCCCAGTGACCTCATATGTCATTTTATGTAATATCTTTTTTGCATATATGCAATAGGTTCCAGAAGCTCCGTTTTACACTGATTCTGGCCTCTGCTTGAAATCTCGTTTGCTTTGCATGGATGATTGTATAAATAAAAAAAAAGGACTAATACAGAAGTTAATGTGACCTGTAAAGCAGGCCTAATTTCTGCAACTTAATTTAAAACAAACAAACAAACAACTACTTAGTCTTGTTTTCTCGTATAGATATTTTTCCCCATGGAGAACAAGAGCCAAATCTGCTGTTTTTAACTTGAGCACCTCCTATAAACATAAAGAAAAATTTCCCATTGGTTCACGAAGGAAAAGAAAACTAAACAATAGCAATCAGGGAATGGGCATTTCCTGGGGATTAATGACTTTCAAGGAAAATTGATGGCACGAGGCAGAGCCTTTAATTTCATTCAGGGACATTAACTCTAGCCAGTCACTAATTTCTCAAATAGTCTGTGATGAGGTTATTCAATTCAATTAAAAAAAAATTATAAGCTCTATTTTGTCACTGCCAACCCTGATATTCTGTCGAAAAACTGGGGTATGGCTGAATCTTAATGCTGCTGGTGTGGTATATCAGAGAATTAACATTCAGTACAGCATTTGTTGAGGTCTCCTGGGTTAGTTTTAATGTCCTTGTATCAGCTATTCATAGAAAAAGCTTGAAAATCTCCCATGCCTGCTATTATTGGCCTAAAGCAGTGTTTCTCAAACTGGGGTCGCCACTTGTGTAGGGAAAGCCCCTGGCGGGCTGGGCCAGTTTGTTTACCTGGACCATCCACAGGTCCGGCTGATCGCGGCTCCCACTGGCTGCAGTTCGCTGCTGTAGGCCAATGAGAACTGCTGGAAGCGGTGGCCAGTACTTCCCTCGGACTGCACTGCTTCCAGCAGCTCCCATTGGCCTGGGGCAGAGAACCGTGGCCAGTGGGAGCTATGATCCGCCGGACCTGCGGACAGGGTAGGTAAACAAACTGGCCCAGCCTGCCAGGGGCTTTCCCTACACAAACGGGACCCCAGTTTGAGAAACATTTGCCCAAAGGAATGCATTCATTCTTAAAATCCCATATAAAGGGGGCAAGGTCTTTTTTGGATTCAATCTCCAAATTTCAATCAACATAATAACCAAATAGAACATAAAACCTAACCATCTGTCTTTTTTTATTATTATTATTTTTTTAAATACAGATTAGCAACTGGCTTGGGCTGTTGTCAAGATTGTGGGAAAGAGTTAATATGTTTAAGAGAGGCATTTCCATGGCTCTCTTATGATGCATGTTCTTTCCATAATTGAACAATTATATCAACAAGAATGAACAGTAGCAAAACAAAAAGTGAAACAACAACAAAAATTACATTCTGTCTCAAACTGTTAGAGCGTAGAATCTTCAGGTCAAGGGTCCTAAGTGAAAGGGGGCTTCCAATTAAAACATTTCATAAACCTCCTGCATATTCATAGCTAACCATAATCTCAGGCTACAATGGGAAAAGAAAATTGGATATAATTTGTGCTGGCTGTAAAGAGAATTAAATGGACATGCAGCAGTAGGATACTAAACCAAAACAAGAAGTAACACATTAAATAAAAGAAATGGAGCAGGGGTTGTTTATCAACCTCAGAAGAGCTCCTAAACTCAGGTCCTAAACTCAGCACTCTATACAGAGGTCTAGCTTTTCACTTCATTAATTGTTTTTCAGTCTCTTGTCTCACTACTCTGCTTTGATTAGGACATAACACATGAGTGTGCACTGTGAGCGTGCACTGATCAGTTCTGTATATAGTAAATGCACAAAGATGTCATATATCTTGCTCTGTCATCAACAGCTAATGGTCACGGAGAGCTTCCTTTAATAGCTTAGGGATATAGGAGACATATTGGGACTGATGAGAAACAGGGAAACTTCCACTAAAATTGGCATGACCTGGAGTGAAAAAAGCACCAGGTTACTTCCAACAGGCAATGGAAATGTCAGTGGGACTATGAAGGGAAAAAGAGTTGAAAGATTTTAAAGGATTTATAAACTTCGTTATTAGTTTGTAGTCTGGTTATAGTGCATGAAGATAAGTAGGACTGACACCTGAGTTCCTATGTTTTGCTGCTGTTAGATTTTGCTTCAGAAAAAAATCTCTTATCCCCCTTCACTCATTCCTCAGACCAATTTTCCCTCATTAGTTACTGGGATTTAAAAAGTAACAGCAATTTATATATATATATATAGGACCTGTGCTTTCTTTACAAATATTTTCTTAGTAAAGAATCACTAAGATGTGTGTATTCCAAATGGACATAAATATGAATCCAACCTGAGAACTGTCCATATTCATTAGTATTTTCTTTCAAAAAGTTAGTGGACAAACGTTTGGCCTCTGATAGACTGGGCTGCACATCACAAAATCACCGCCATAACAATCACGAACTGACATTCTTGTTGGCTTTGGCAGCAGAAAGGCCAAAGGTCGAATTGGCATAGAGCAGTGATACTCAGCCCTCAAAGCCCCAGTAGTGTGAAGTCATTGTTTCATTTACTGTGAATCAGGGCCGGCGCTTCCATTAGGCGACCCTAGGCGGTCGCCTGGGGTGCCAGGATTCGGGGGGCGGCATTTTGTGCACTCTTCACAGGGCACGCGGGACCTTCTGGTTCCACTCCCGTCGCGCCGCTGAAGAAGGACCTTCTGCCGATGTGCCATGGAAAACAGTGGCAGGCAACTGAGCAGCTCAATGATTGGCGCTGTCGCCTGTGGCATTTCGGCGGAGGGTCCTTCTTCGGCAGCAATGGGAGTGGAACCGGAAGCTCCCGCATGCCCTGGGGGAAGCGCACAAAATGCCACCCCTTGAATTCTGCCTAGTGTGCCAGAAACTCTGGTGCTGCTCCTGCTGTGAATATATATATAATATGGCTGACCAAGTATTATTTTATCAACTACACTTGGTTAATAACATAGTAAATGCATTCTGATTGGTTAATAATTAACTCACACAGTGTTTTAATATCATGTATTGCAAAGAGCTAGAGGAGACACATTAAAGAGCCACTTGTGGTTCACGAACCGAAAGTACAATTAGGAAAGTACAATTTAGATGGGGATACTATAAGGTGGGTGCATAACTGGCTGGATAACCGTACTCAGAGAATAGTTATTAATGGCTCCCAATCCTGCTGGAAAGGTATAACAAGTGGGGTTCCGCAGGGGTCTGTTTTGGGACCGGCTCTGTTCAATATCTTCATCAACGATTTAGATGTTGGCATAGAAAGTACGCTTATTAAGTTTGCGGACGATACCAAACTGGGAGGGATTGCAACTGCTTTGGAGGACAGGGTCAAAATTCAAAATGATCTGGACAAATTGGAGAAATGGTCTGAGGTAAACAGGATGAAGTTCAATAAAGATAAATGCAAAGTGCTCCACTTAGGAAGGAACAATCAGTTTCACACATACAGAATGGGAAGAGACTGTCTAGGAAGGAGTATGGCAGAAAGAGATCTAGGGGTCATAGTGGACCACAAGCTTAATATGAGTCAACAGTGTGATACTGTTGCAAAAAAAGCAAACGTGATTCTGGGATGCATTAAGAGGGGTGTTGTAAACAAGACACGAGAAGTCATTCTTCCGCTTTACTCTGCGCTGGTTAGGCCTCAACTGGAGTATTGTGTCCAGTTCTGGGCACCGCATTTCAAGAAAGATGTGGAGAGATTGGAGAGGGTCCAGAGAAGAGCAACAAGAATGATTAAAGGTCTTGAGAACATGATATATGAAGGAAGGCTGAAAGAATTGGGTTTGTTTAGTTTGGAAAAGAGAAGACTGAGAGGGGACATGATAGCAGTTTTCAGGTATCTTAAAAGGGTGTCATCAGGAGGAGGGAGAAAACTTGTTCACCTTAGGCTCCAATGATAGAACAAGAATCAATGGGCTTAAACTGCAGCAAGGGAGATTTAGGTTGGACATTAGGAAAAAGTTCCTAACTGTCAGGGTAGTTAAACACTGGAATAGATTGCCTAGGGAAGTTGTGGAATCTCCATCTCTGGAGATATTTAAGAGTAGGTTAGATAAATGTCTATTAGGGATAGTCTAGACAGTATTTGGTCCTGCCGTGAGGGCAGGGGACTGGACTCGATGACTTCTCGAGGTCCCTTCCAGTCCTAGAGTCTATGAACCTCAGTCTGAGTATCACTGGGTATAGAGACTTTTGCCAGAGGAGGTATTTATACACTCTAGAGATGATTAATTCTGGGCTGAACTGGGCCACATGGAGAAGACTGAATTACTTGCGCTATAACCCTTCTGTGAAGAAACAGAGGACTTTATTCTTTGGAGCTGCCAATCTGGCACCTTGAATTAGTGTTAAACTCATTTGGAAAGCCCATTCTTTAGATAGGACAGGTGATAGGAGGCATGGAATGCAATAGGTGCCATAGTAAAATGTCCTTTCTTTAGTCAATGGTCAGACAACAACTCATGACTTGTCATCAGTGATCAATTTATAATGAAAGAGGTGCTGGGGCTCAAACAATTTTTTCACTTTCATAACTGATGCAGTAAGCCCAGAGGTGCTGGGGCTATGAACTGCCAAGTCCAGAGGTGCCGGGGCTCAGCCCTTGCAAGCCCTGGCACAAATTAAGCACTGCTTCTCAGGGTTCTCTGATCCATACCAATCCAGCACTCATTGCCACAGGAGTGAATGGGACATCCTCAACCAGACTGCTTGCAGGATCCACCTCCCTGTGTGTTCTGCCATTTCAAAAAATTTTAATTATATCTATTCTTGCTGGCCTTTTGGGCTAATCCTGTAGTCCTTGCTTACTCACAGCCCATTCCTGAAACCCTTATTGCTGCACATAGTCATTGCCTAGCAATTTACCATAATGATATCATCAACTCTACTCCTTGCTCAGGCAAACCCTCACTGAAATCAATTGGCCTTCTCACACTCCTGACTCCATTGAAAGCAATAGCAAAACTCCAGCTGATATCAATGATAGCAAGATTGGGCCCACAGAGAGTTTTGTTTGGATAATGACCACAGGATTCGGTCTTTGGTTCAGAGAAATATGTTTTCTTTTTCTGCTGACTCCCAGTTTTAAATGAAAAGCCCATGACGTGAGTCAATTACAGGAGACAATGGAGCGTGTGTATCAGATGTTTAGATTTTAAGCAGTAAATAGTTCCAAGAAGGCCAAATACTGCAGATTTTACTCATTTTATTTAGTTCCTCTCCATGTTTTTAACGGCACAATTGTTAGGAAAAAATCCCCACCAAAACCTAACAAAATACAGAAGTCATTGCAGAAAGAGTGTTCTATTAATCAAATATCGTTAGACAAGGCTGTTCTATACTCAGCTGGTTAAACTGTGAGGCTTTAGCATAGTGGAGCCCTTGAAATATTTGGAGTTTGTTCTGTCACTATCAGATAAATACAACAGAACATGCCGACCTGCAGAGGTTCATGACTAAACTGTTTGCAAGGTTAAAAAGAAAGGGAGAGCAAAAGCCATGTTAATCTTCTCTATCCCTAATTTTAATAAAAAGTAAATATTTTTGTAAAACCATTTCAAAGGCTTCCACTTTCAGTTATGTGGCAGATCAAGATTAGGGAAAGCCCAAGCACCTCTTAAGGTTAAGCACAGTATTTGTTTCTGTCTTTCAAACTATATCTGAGTGTATTTGTAGATAAGTTAAGACAGGGTAAAGCTCAAACTCCTTTCCTTTGACTTTTTACCTAGAAATAAACAGCTGCAGATGAAGAAACTTCAGACCATTTTCCCCTTCATTACAAATATTATTCTCAGTTGTTAGAACTAATGAAATATTGGATTAAAGGAACAGAAGTTTGAAGCTTTTGTTCCATTACTGCCAGAATGTTTGACAATTAAAATACATTTCTGTCGCATGGTATTTTGAAACTTCAAAAAGATTTTTAAGGATACACTAGATATTTTATACTGATTTCACATTCATTCAGCTCTCTTAACTATTCCATTTTGTTTAATACCTCACTCACTGAAGCATTTGCAATATTTTAATAGACTTTTGGTGGTTGAGTTCCTTCATTTATTTTTAAATATTATGAAGAAGTGGACAAAGTACTCAGATAATATGGTGATGGGCATTAGATAAATGGATAGATAGCAAATTGAAGATTGCAACCAGTTTCCTTTATAAAATACTTATAGAGCACCCTTATAACTTTGGTTTTGAAAATGTGATTGGTCTAAAAACTGCCAGATTTATTCTGATGGCAAAGGGGAATGTTTCTGCAAAGACTGAAGAAAATATAAACTGCTTCTGCATTACAGATCATTAAAAATTACAATTGACAGTTGTTACATTTGCAATGTAAATTATGTGAGAGTATGGTTAATATTTCCTTGTCATGTACCAGCTTTAACTATTTTTTAGTATGCTGAGAGAATACAAAATACTTTGCATTTTTACTACAAACACTGTTGAGCTAGATGGCAGCTGGCCCCACATGGCTGAACAGGACTTTGGGAAAGTTCTGATCAGGTCCATCTGCAAGTCCTCTTGCAAACTTAATTTTTAATGTGTTAAATCAATCATACTTTATATTACAATAACAACAATTTGAGAATAATTGGGAATAACTCATACAGAGATGTTGAAATCAGTTTCCAGTCATGGGGCCAAATCCTCAGCTAGTGTAGTGCCACTGGAGTACGTGAAGCTATGTTTATTTACATCAGCTGAAGACCCGGACCATGGAATTTTCTTTTACTTCTTTGATTCGAGGGATAGGGGAATGAGAGTGGGGGAAGGGCAGGCAGCCACATTTCCCCAACTGCATTTCGTAGGGAGTTGCTGGATGCAAGGGGCTCCTGTACAGAGCCCCTCTGCTTCCTTACTGTTGCTCAGCTTCCTCAGCTTGTCAAATCCATTGGAGAACGTGGGTTTGGAGAGAGCCACAGTGCCAGGGGCACACCCAACTGTGGCTAGCCTGAAACCACATCAAGGGAGTTTCCAAACCACGAAAGGGAAAACAACATAAGTTACTGCAGACAGTTTCCACATGAATTTGGGGGGAAGTTGGATTTATGGCAGAGCTGAGAGGCCCCTCTCTGTCTCCTTCCAACTCTCAGAGCCCAAACCCCGTGGAACGCCTCAGAGGTGGCATTCCCCTTTTTCTGCAAGGGCAGGGGAGATGCTCCATACACGGCTCTCAAGGGATGATCTGGCCTTATAATTTTGGAATGCGGGTAACAGATGTTGAAGAATCAAGTGTCATACAGATGGCTTCCACATGTTCCTCATTTGATATTCCATAATCCTGCGGTAGTCATATAGTAGTGATCACATAGTATGGCCCTCCTCGCTGCAGTGTCCGCACACTTTAAATCCCTAGGTTTTCCTCCCAGAACACTAAGGGGCAAACCCAGCCCCCTTCTCCATAGGTGCAAAGGCTTTCCAGGCAGCAGAACAAGTGCAGTTCCACTGTGCAAAGGGATTGTGGCAAGATTTCAGGGGACTGTGCAGAAAGTAAGGTGTATACTTACTGTGGGTGGGCTACTTTAGGGATGGGGGAGGGTCAGAGCATCTGCTGTGACACAGATCCTCCCATTCTCAACCATTGGGAAGCTGTGTAAAAGACTGCAGAGTAGCTCTGCAACCCCTCCATAGTCCGGTAGGAGAAGTCCTTCTCTCCACGCCCACCACCTCAGTCCAGTACTTTACCCTTAATATATGTATCTCAAGCTGGAATTCTCTGTGACCAAAGTATTTGTTTCATATGAGCTTAAGAGAAAAGTTGTGGCATTTTTACTCTCAGCCTTTGTGTAACTCTCTCCTCCGGGTTAGTTTTGCCTTTGTTCAGAATTTCAGTTACCCCAAAGTCCAAGAATGTATAAACAGTTGCTGAGGAGGCAAAATAGCTTGTGATGTCTTCTTTCGGGGAAACATGAGATTAAGATTAGTTTATTTCTAAAGCAGCTGGTAATATGCCATGTTAAATTACCTACAAATGCGATAAGTGGTTCTCTAGCTGATAGGATGCAGTTAGTTATATCCCACCATCAAGTGGTCAGGAGAGATGCCCATTCCTTTCTACGGATCGTTTAAAATTAAAAGCTATTTGTCACCATTATGACAGCTGTGTTTCTTTCTGAAAGGAAAAATAAAAGTTGAGGCTGCATTTTTTAAACTTCATATAAATCTATATGAACTCCTGGCAGGAAAAATAATCCTGTGTATATGTCAGCATTCCACAGTGAGGTTTTAACAAAGATCACATGCTGTACATTGGTAAGCCAAGGCACAGAAACTACAGTTTTTTAAAAAATAGTATGCATGAATAACACACTGTAGAAGCTATTTACATGAACAGCTGCACTGTGCATGATAGACAATAAGGGACAGTTATTTTACCTTTGGTTATACAAACTGCAGTATAAATATTGTAGACACACCACAAAAGCACCTTGAGTAAACTGAATTCTGTCCTGGTTATACAATACAAACTGGACTTTGAACGTGATCACTTGATCCTCCACTGATCATACAGTAATTTCCAACCCTCAATTCCCATTGAATAAGCTAGGATTGAATTAATTGTTAATGGGAGACAAAAGGAACTTAGTACCCCACAAAGTTGGGCCCTTACGGACTCTCTTCTTTTCAGGTTTTTATGCTGGCTCCCATCTCCAGGATATGTGAGTGCCTTCCAGAAATGCATTAAATAGCTATCATCTGTCACATGCAGGGATGGGTTACTGTGTGGTGATGCAGACCTGGATTCACTAAGGAAGTTTTATTATAATGTTTGGGATGACGAGGCAGTGTGAGTAATACAGAGTAACGAAGCTTCTGCCTTTGGTATTACAGTCACATATTTTGCATTGATGGAAGTTGCTGGATTGAAAGCTCTGGAGTCTGAACTTCCAAATTTGTTTACAGAATAGGAAAGGCAGGGCTAGCACCTATTCATACTTCTCCATAGTGCCCTACCAATGTGCCTCAACTCTTTTCAGAAAGGATGAGAAGATAATTCAATCTTCTGTTCTGTGCCCATGCAATCCTAAGAATATGTTCTTAGGCTGCCAGCAAAGATGCCAGTTTGTGGCAGTGAAATATACTGATCTGAGACTACTGAAGCATAGACCTTGAACAGCTGTCAGAACCAGGATCATAGCTACAATCCCAGTTTGTCATTGTTATAAATCACATTCACTCAGAAAATATTGTGAGCTGCAAATGATCTAAAAGTTTATCCTTTTATCTCTTCAGGATAAGAGAGATGAATCTGTTCAAATGCTAAACCAAATCATTTCCATTTTTGTAGTCTGGCATATGTTCACCATACAGCAGCAGATTTTGTGTTAGTCAAAGTTTTTGGCTGCAATTTCATTACTTTTAGGAGGTCAGTTTGTAACTTATGACTTTGCTGATACAACACTGTATAAAAGTAAAAATTACAGTTTGTGAATGTTTTAGAGTCACTGCTTATTTAAAAATCTGGCTAAATTCTGAAATTTTCACTCAGTTCTTAGTCTCAGTTAGATCAGTGGGAGTGTGTCTAAATAAAATCTTTATAAAATCTGAGCAAGGACTTTGAGATTTTGCTGCATGAGTGTTTCTCCAAGACACTCTGAAAATCTTTGTAGTGGGTTTGGTCATTTATTGTACCTCTGCATTTGCAGTTTTGTTTCGGTCAAGAGAGAAGAACTTGTTTTGTTCACGGTAACTCAGATGAGTAGTTAAAAGCAAAAATAATTTTATTTTGGCTCAGTTAAAATGCTGTTCTATTGCTACAGTTTTGACCTGACCTATGGCTTATTATTACTTTTAGGGTTGTTTAAATTTATTTTTTGACTACTTGGCCTCTAAGGCTCTGCCCTGAGAATCGGTAAAGATTTGGAAGTCCTTTGAAGAGACCCATGTACTATTGTTTGCATAGAGCAACCCTGTGCTGGTTAATCATTATGGCACCAGTACAAGCATAGATGAAGTAGTGTCAGAGATACATTTAATCCAATGATAAAAGAAGCAGCCACTCAAAAGAGCTCTTAACAACATTCAGGTCTGACCACAGAGGCCTGATAAAGAATTAGGGTTGTGATGAGTCAGGCATGTCATTTTAGATTGAGCTAGATTGGGAGCAGAGTATGCAAGAGAAATGATTCAATACGTGATCAAAATATCACTTCCTGGAGTCAGGTATTAGGTTTGTTTGTTCATGAGCTACAAACCAAAGAAAGAGACTGCAGCATCCCTGGTAGTATTTATTCAAAGGGACAATAACAACGTCAATGTAAAATAGTAAAGCCCAAGTCTTTCCAAAAGTGATTTTACAGAAGAGGGAAGTGCTACTAGCGTTTAGAATTCAGGTTATGTGAAGGAAAAATATAAAGAAGTATTTATGTAGAAGGACAAAAACCTCAATAGCTTCTGACTGTTTCTATTATCTTTAAATACAGGCTACCTCTTCTTACACACAGTAAAAAAAATGAGACAGCCAAGCAGGACACAATGGTAGCATGTACTACAGGCTCCTTTTAAATTCATGGCATTGACTCTGCAGAATTGGGTGGCCAGTTTGTTAGGTCTTTGTATCATGGTCATTATTAGTGATGCCCAAATGCTCAAGAATGATCTGTCATCAGCGCTCTACATTAGCTGTCTAATGAAAGAAAATTGGTCCACAGCAGTGCTGCTCTTGCAGTATTCATTTGCACCTGTCTCTATTGCAGAAAATAAACAGGATCTGAATGTCTCATTCTTGACTCTTTCCTTAAAACCTCCACAAATAAAATAATACATTTAAAAATAAAAGTACTCTTCCTATGTTAACATTCGCTAATAATCAGCATGCACTGTGGTATAATGACCTGCACATGGATCTGGGGGCCAGGGTCATCCGAATTCTAATGCCAGCGCTGAAGATGACTGGCTATATGGCCTTTTGCAGGTTGCTTAACTTGATTAATCAGTAAAATACAGATACTACTTATGGGGGTTATGACTATCAGTTAGTTCTACCTTAGGGTTTTATACTTTGCCGATCACCATAGTATCTGAGTGTCGTCCATGTAAAATCAATAGCAATAGCTAATTCCTTAATTGATGATGGGGCTACTGGGTCAAATAACAGAGTGGTGACTGGGCCAAATATACCACCCTAGGCAGCTTTCCAGAAATCTGCCACTCTAAGCAGCTTTCTAGCTTCCCTATAGCTAGATTGTCCCCGTAGCATTTCCTGAAGGAAATAAGGCTCTAGATCAACTAATTTCTTCTAGAGGTTTATCCCTAACTGGGTCCCCTTGACCAAGAATGCTTTGTTCTCAGCTCCATGTGCTTCATCCTGAGCTGAGTGATCTACACTGTGCTAGAGGAGCCCTGCTGTCTTAATTGTTCATAGACCAAAATTTGGTCATTGGTGTCCCTGGGGCACGAACCATGAATTTCTTAGAAAATTAGGTCCAAATCCTTAAATTGTCATGAGAAGCTGACTGGGAACCAGTGGAAAGACTTGAGAGTGGACTCATGGCAGCCTAAGCCATGGAGAAGGTGGGCAACTGCATTCTGTTGTACCTGCTGCAGCCTGTGCACAGCAGATTACAGTAATCCATCTTGGAGTCTTTGTAAAGTGTTTTCAAGTGATGTATGTAACAGGTGCTAAGTATTATTATTGATCACTTTAGGTTTTGCCATTGAATACCTCCAACTGGGGAACTGCACAAATTGGAAGTGATTGAGTACATGCTCCTCATGACAATATATAACAGATTCACTAAAATACAGAGAGTTGAAATCCTTCCTATAGAAGTCTTGCACAGCCATGCATCCAAATCTTTAGTATGGAAGCATACTGGGGAAAATTGTTATGGAGACAGTGATTCTCTGCACCTGAGAATCTAGGCTTCACCACTGTCCTTTCCCTGCTGTGCACTGGCTATTGGCATCTCATGTCCAGCTAATTTCTGATGACTATAAAACAGGAAGAAAAAAAAAGATTGATGATTTCGTCTCTGTTCCGTGAGGGGGGAGGAAGGAAAAAAAACTAACTGCCACTTCCATCATAGGATTTGTTCACTCCCAGCTCTACAGCCCCTCAGAAAATAAACAACCACCCTAGCTGCTATTAAGCCTGAGTCATTCACTCTTTAGTGCTGCCTGCTGGTTACCACAGTGATAAATGATGCTAGAGAGCGAGGCAAGGTGGGTGTAGTGATATCTTTTATTGGACCACTTCTGTTGGTGAGAGAGACACACTTGTAAGCTTACACAGAGCTCTTCTTCAAAAGTTGGTCCAATAAAAGATTTTAACTTACCCATTTTGTCTCTCTAATATCCTAGGACCAACATGGCTACAACACTGCATACAAGGCTAGAGAGAGACAGAAGAAGTCAGGCTTAGTAGTAAACAGGGAGGCAGTGGGAGGTCCTGCAGGTTTATTTCATAGTCTCTGAAAAGCTTAAAAACTGAATGTGGACCTTGCCGCTACAGGGGAAGGGGAAGGAGAAGGCAGGGGAACTACAGAAAGGGAGATGAGGGTTAGGTAGAGCTTTTGCGGGAGAATGATTTTGTCCCAGGATTGACAAGAGCAGCGTATAGAGGAAGAGTTTGCAAAGGGGAATGTTGATGTTTAGGAAGACTTGACAGTTCTTTGGGTGGGGGAATGACAATATTTTAATGGATTTGGGATTTGTTCCATCTTAATCCACCCTGGTATGTGGAAATTCACAGGACAAAATAATACACATATGGGCAGGGAATTTAGAAAACTCCAGTTATTAAAGCTTTTTAGACCTATGAGTCAGAATTTCCACTTCCAGCCAGAGCATGCAATCCACACTTCCATACAAAATAAAGTTTGGATTCATAAATGTTTACTAGTATCCAAACAACAGAGCTGAATGCTGATATTTTGCCTTTGGCAACTCTTTGCAAGTATTTCAGACACTTAACATTACACCACAGATTAAAACAGAACTTATCATTTTATTAAACTTCTCCTATAAATCCAAAACCAAAACTTAAGTTTCTCTTTTCCCTGCCCTTGGAAATACATGGAAATGTTTGGTCATTAGCTGCAGCTAGAGTTTGTAACATGAATATATTCTGCTGCTTAAAATAAACTGTACAAACAAAAAACCGAACAAATTAATTCCTAAAAAAACTAAACCAAACCAAACCAAAACAACATTGACCAGATTTTATATGTCTCATTTATTTAAAAAACACTCACATCTCTGTGGCATTGTCTTACCTACAAGGGAAAAAATTCTTCATAGTGAAATTCCTATTAGTAGGTGACATAGCTGTGACTTCATTGTGGCTCCAACAGGTGTTAAGAAAACTGAGACCCTCACGCATAAGAGTTTTATATTTCAATTCCTTCTTCTAGAATAAATTCTCTGTGTTTAGTCCTTCCCTGGCTGAGCTTTATGGCAGGATATAGTCCCTCTGTGTGAGATCCTAAACCATCGCATTTACAGTCATTTTCTCACTCTATGCCTCCACACAACTTTAGAGACATAAAACCACAGCCCTTGTGTATATATTTCAACACAGTCATTTAAGAATTTAAAACCAAATTTTGTATCGATTTAAACTCAGATAACCGATAGAAGTTGATGGGCTTGTGCCAGGGGATAAATCAGAGCAGAATTTGGCCTAGGAATTTCCTAGGCATGGTAGTGCCTAGGAACCCCAACTAAGGATCTGGGCTCCATTTTACTAGACACTGTATAGACAAGTAACCAATTAAAAACCTTAAGGGCTAGATTGTAATTCTACCATAGAGTAAGGGGCATCATATTGTTGTGCTACTCCAGGAGCAGACTAGGAAACAGATTACAATCAGTCATAATCTGGTCCCTGCCCAGGGCTGCCCTTGCTGCAGGGGGAAAATAATCTGCATCAGCCCTATATGAAGTGTTACTTCCCCTTTTGTGTCAGGTCAGTTGTTCTGGCCAGTGGATTGGGTGACAGGGCTGAATCAGGGCTTCACCCCCTCTCACTCTCTGCCTGCTCACCTGTGTGGGAAAGGGAGTAGTGGCCGTATGGAGGCTGCATTCACCTCCGTCTTCCAGTCGGTAATGTAGCGAGCAAGGGAATCAGATGGTATCCTATGCCCTTTATTTCACTGCCATGCAAGACAGCTCACATGTCAATCCAAATAGTGCCCAACATTGCTCCTATGAAAGCCAGTGGATTATTAATAGGATCTGGTCCATGGAAAATGTTGGTACCAGTTGCTGCAAGAGCAGAAAAGAATAAATTGTTTCAGACAGAGCCTCTCTGGTCCCGCCTGAGGGGCCTATGAATAAACGAATTCTCTCACATATGGCAATTTGGTGCAAAAGACATACTTCTTTTTGTGTCTCAGGGTATGCGACGCATTGCTACAATCATTTCAAAGCACTTTAACAGGCAGTTAAGATTTTTCTCCATTTACTGTGGTTTCTTTGGCCCTTCAGATACCTCCTGAAGTGTTGCTAGGAATACACATTCTGTTATCGTTGGTGGAATTAGCACAATGTCATTACTCAAGGCTTGGTGATGGGGGATTAAAGAGCATTGTCACTGTTCATTTGCATTGCTGGGAAGAAAACATCACCGAGGCTGTTCTTCAATGTGACACAGAGTCAGAGGTGCTGTAAGACAGACCGATTGCCATTTCCTTTAGGAGGGTTTGCATCAATGAGTTCTACTCCTCTCTCTGTCCACTCACACCCCTGCCTCACCTGGCACATCATCACCAAAAGAGCTTTTCAAAAGGCTCAGGGGGGAAAAAGCAATTCAGTTTGTTTATTGTTTCTAACGATTGAATGATAAAGCACAGATCTCAGCAAAAGATCTTAGAATAACAGACATTGCTAATAGCTGCCTTACAACAAATCACAAGTATTGTATTACATACAAAAGTCCAGTGAAGTACTGTGCAACAGAGTTACAGCCATGTCCCTTGAATGTTTTAACTGATGGGCATTATTACTGTGTATTACCTTGGCAGCAAAGTGAATTGCTGAGCACTCACTTTAACTGACTCCCTAAAATTGAAGTCAGTGGGAGCCATGTGTGCTCAGAACCTTTGAAAATCATGACACAGAGGTGCCTAAATATTGATTTAGAGACCTAACATTAGGTACCCAAGACTGAAAAATATGGGCTGAACTTTACCTGCACCTCAGCATAGCCCCAACCCCCGACTCCCACTTGTGCAGCATTTCCAGATCAAGGCCTTAATATTTTATCTGATATATTATTCCAGCATGAGAGGGAGTGTGGTAGATGGTCATAAATTTCATTGTTCCACTAATATAAAGCCACAGTAAAATCACTGGGCCAGACACTCAGCTGTACTAGAGTTCCTTTGCTCTTCTTCCATTCTGGAATGGCCTCAGGGACACTGCAGTCCCTGGCATAATTTTGAGGGCCAGTCCTTGGCCAGGTTTTGCCAGGGCATAGAGACGCTCAGGCCAGGCCCATTTCAGCTTAGCCATGTTTTGTGTGGTGAAGGCTTAGGGGTCACTACAGCTGGTCTAGAGCACCTGAGGATTCCTCTACGCAGGGGGAATCCTCAACTATCTTCTCATCACCAGAGGCACTAAAGAATCCAGCATTTTGTTTGTTTATGTATATATTACAGCTATATGAACCTCTAGTCCTCCCCTCATAGTAACAACATCATCATAAACCCAAGAGAGACATCCCCACTGCTGACCAAAGCATTGGCCATCATTATCAATGTAACACTTGTTCTGCTTTCTCCCCTCCTCCCCGCAAGCACTGTTTGTTCACATCCCTTTTGGGTTATTTAGTCATGTGGAGTAGTAGTCAAAATCAATGGGGCTGTATGCTGAGTAAGGGTAGCAGAAGCAGGCCGTCTGACTGAAAGCCCTATAAGATGGATACATGGCCGTCATTCATCTATAAAGTGCCATATACATATATGGCACTGAATATAATTGAGATTTTGAAGAAACACCTGCACCCCCAAAGTAATAATGCTAAAATATAGTGTCAGTATGTTATAAAAGAAATCATCTGGGTCTAAAATCAAGCAGGTGCTATAGAAGATATTTCTTTGTGTTGTACCAACATCTTTTCTTAGGCCATGGCTACACTTACAGTTCTGCAGTGCTGGTAGTTACAGCTGTGTTCGTACAGCTGTGTAGGGCCAGCGCTGCAGTGTGGCCACATTGACAGCTACCAGCGCTGCAGTGTGGCCACATTTGCAGCATTTGCAGCGCTGTTGGGAGTGGTGCATTGTGGGCAGCTATCCCAGCATTCAAGTGGCTGCAACGTGCTTTTCAAAAGAGGGGGGTGGGGTGGAATGTGACAGGGAGCGTGGAGGAGACAGAGAGAATGGATTTTTGGAGTTGACACTGTCCTCAGCTCCCTGCCTTGCAAGTTCTAAGGACTGGAAGACACACAGTGCCTACCTTCAATCATTTTAAAAGTTCTGACTCCCTTCCCCCACTCCTCTCTCATTCACTAAATGCAAATTATGTACTCCTAAATACCCGTCAGACCAGATAAGCAACTGCTCAACATGGACTTCCCTCTCTCTCTCTGCCGTGTGAGCGTGCTGTTTCTCTCTTTGAGCAAACAGCTGTGAACTTTCCAAAGTAATTCCCCTGCCTGCCTCCGCTCGCTCAGCAAACAGGAGCTGTGTTTGTTTTTTAAATAAGCAGTTTGGCTGAACTCCGAGTTCTCCCTTTCTTCCGGTTTGTTGTGGACAGGAATTCTGGGATACCTCCTTATACCACGGAAGTCAATAAAAGCGCTGGTGGGGTCCACACTTGCTGACCAGCGCTGGATCACCAGCGCTGGAATCGCTACACCCGAGGCTCGACCGGGTGTACAGCCAGCGCTGCAACCAGGGAGTTGCAGCGCTGGCCGTGCTTTGCAAGTGTGGCCACATCCTAAGTTGCAGCGCTGTAACCCCTCACCAGCGCTGCAACTCTCTAGTGTAGCCATGGCCTTAGATAAGACAGGCTGATATACTACTACTAGGTCCACTTGTACCTTACCTGAAGACAACAATAGGGAATCTCCTAGCTGTGATGGCTAGCTGGTTAGGGGCAGATGGTTACTGCTTTGCTAACTGAGCAGATAATGATTTTCCTGCTGGAAAAGCACATGCACACTGGTGTGCCTTCCTCAGCTGCTGGCTCTGGACTCGTTGTTATAATGATTCATTCAAGGGAATGAGGAATTTATAGCCCATGTTGCAGGGACAGCAACTGGCTGAGAATAGGGATACAAGTTTTAGAAGGGAATGACTGAGGAGATATGACACAAAACATTGTCATTAGGGCTAGTGATTTGTCACCGTAAACTAAATGAAAAGGCAGAGTCTGGTTATGTTAAACAAAACAAAAAGAAGCAAAAATAATGAATTTATAGTTTAACAAAATTGCCAGACGTCACAGCCACATTTATCAATCAATATATTCTTTATCCGTGAGATTAATCAGGTGCTTAACCTTAAAATCAGAGCTTAAACCAGTTAATAACATTTAGGGATATATTTTCCAATCCTTCCTAGAATTAAGTGGTACAATTCTGAATAGAAATAATAGCAGAATATGAGAGAGAGAGAGATTAAGAGTTAAGAAACAGAGACAAGGGAAAAATATGTTTTACTCAAGATGTGAAATCAGGCAGAGTTGATAAGGCAGATATATGAGATTTATGCCACATGGCAGAAGTTTCAAGAGCCTTTTCCTCTGCAACAAGAGTGATGAGACTACGTGAACTCTCTAAGAGTCCAGTGCTAGATTAGAGTGTGAATGGGAAGGGAATGGAGACAGAGAGAGATACGCTCAAGATCCATAGGGTAAACTAGAGCAAATCTATGGAGTGTTTAAAAAGGTCATCAGGAACAACAACAACAACAAAAAGAAGTGCCATTTTGAATTGGACAGGGATTTAGTGGAAGTTGTTTTAAGGTAGGGTAATATGGTCATTTCTTAGTGGAAGCAGAAGGCCGGTAGAATGGTAGAAGCATTCTGTGTGTTTGAGTCTGGAAATCTGGGCGTTGAGGACGACACAGAAGATAAATGAAGAAGAAAGAACTGGATAAGGATTTCAGTAGAGGAAGAATAGATTTTGGAATAGGGAGATTTACAGATGGAGGAGGAGGAGAAAAGTTAGGAATGAAGATTATAGAAAGTAGAAGCAAATGGAAGCCTTGAGAGAGAGAAGTCTCTTGGCCAAAAAGCACTTCTGTCTTTAAGATATTTTGTAATGCATGGTGAGAAAGAAACAAAAGTTCTATTATGATGAACAGAAAGTAATATGCTTTGTTCCCTCCAGGGTAATGTGTAACTTTCTCAGCTTTACATTTCTTTTTCTTGTCTTATTCTGTCTTTTCTACCACAGGAAGGCTTGATGGAGCAAATTCTCATGTTAATGCCAGGATTTTAAATAACATAATTACTATTAACCAACTGAATATCGTTTTCTTCAGTTCCTGCCCCAAACCATTGTGCAGTGTTAAATAGCTAAATAGCTTCTGCTCTTCACTGGTTGGTGAAGAGATGTATTTATGTGGGACAAATCCTTCTCCCTCACAATGGGCACAGATTACCTTGACTGTTGCCTAACTAGTGTGGTTTCATAGCACAGGGAAAAAGAGAAGACTATTTGGGCTGCCCACACAGGACACACAAACACCTGCCAGGTGAACAGCTCCCTGCACTTTGCAAGGCGGCATGCCTGAACATATCCCTGCATAATCATTTGGGCTGAATTCTGATCCTAGATTCTGTATAATGACCATGTTACTGTTTCACCGAAACTTGCAAAAATCAGCGACTGTGCTCACATGGACATGTACATTAGTTGGTTTTACAGGATGTGAGGTAATACATGTCCACAGAGTGAGCTCCTCAGTCATGTGTCTGTTCTTGTTGTAGAACAAGAGATGTAAATCAAGCCTGTAGTATACTCACTGCCACTGACTAGGATATATCCAGGCAGATCAAAGTTAAGACCCAAATGTCTGCTCTTCACTACCCTGAGCGTTTGAGTTCTATGCCATATTCCTTTCTCACATTAAATCCTTTTCTAATCATCAGTGGTTAATGGTGGACTTGAAGAATTAGCTTGGCCTCCAAAATCTTTATTAGCCTTTGATCCAAAGTTGTTACAAAGAACAACAAAATATTTTCTTCACTTTGGGGCCAAATGTATCCAGTGTGATCAATGAACCTTCCAGTCAACATGCACAAGTTTAAACCGTGTCACCAAATTGTTTGTACCTTCAATATCAGATGTGGTGTCCCACAGTACTTAACAAACCAAACAATTATCTGATTATATAATTCACCAGTTTCTTTCTTTGATTAGAACACACATTATCCTATGTCCTTTTGGCCACTGAATTAATCCATATGTAATTGCTTAAGAATTGAATAAACATTGAGTGTTTTTGATTTAGTACATTATTGAAGTATAAGCTAAACTTCAGAGAATAGAACTGGGAATACTGTCTGTTAATCCTTCACACACTGACCAATAGGGCTGGGAAGTGTGAGAGGGCAGCTGCTGAGTGACACTGTAATGCCTATAACTAAGGTGTGCCTGAAAATGTCAGCAAGACCAGCAGGAAGCTGAGTGATGAAATGCAGAACCGCATAAAAAGGTGTTAGCAGATTAGCATTTAAGCCTAATGGGCAGCCTTCTGCCAGGAGGGAAAACATCATAAAAAAGGATGCAGTGAATGTCTTCTACTTCTCTGCCCTATGTGTGCAATATATTGACAGTGGAAGATATGCTGGGCACTTTAGGATTGGCATGTTTAAGAGTATGTCTACACTGCAGCTGGGAGCGAACCTCGCAGCCTGGGTAAACAGACTCATGCTAGCAGGGATCGAGATAGCATGCTAAAAATAGTTGTGTGGACACTGCAGGTCCAGCAGAAACTTGGTTAGCCACCCACCCTGGCGTCTGTTCTGCAGTAAAAACTTATTGCATCATGAAGTTGGGCAACATCATCATGTCATGCTAGTCCTAAAAGATATTTCAAAGTGCTTTCAATGTCCAGCAAACCTAGGTTGGGGGATGCAGGAAAATCCAGTCAATATCAGGATGGGATGTAGGATGACCAGACAGCAAATGTGAAAAATCAGGACAGGGGGTAAGGGGTAATAGGAGCCTGTATAAGAAAAAGATCCAAAAATTGGGACTGTCTCTATAAAATTGAGACATCTGGTCACCCTAATGGGATGAAACCTTTGAGCCTTAGATGAAATGTCCTGGTTTATAAATCCCAAGCCTGACAGCAGGTTGAGTTTCACAGGATCAGATATGTGGCCAAAACAAGAGAGAGAGATTTGGGGCAGAGTAGAGGCAGGCTAGTGGTCGGTGAGAGGGAATTATTTACGTAGCTAGACAAAAGTTGTCTCATTCCTAAAGTGGTTTTATGAATTAATAAAAGTTCATCATTGAACAATGACAGTCCCAGCACTTGCGTCATTTTAACCTCAGCTTATATCATGGAAGAAAACATGGCAGTGAGACTAAACCTTTCCCCACTTTGGTAACGACTTGTAACTGCTCATGAACAAACAGCTCAATTTGGCTTCAAAGAAATTTGAATTATGTTGACAAATCACCATATACTATAAAACATAAAATTAGGAAAATCAGCACTGATAGCCCATGTTATCTACCACAGCACGATGATGTTGCCTACCAAGGTTCCATTTGGGGTGGTGGCAGTGGAGAAAGGGCTAAGAGATTCCTATATTCATAGATTTTAAGGCCAGAAGTGACCATTCTGATAATCTAGTTTGACTGCCTGTACAACACAGTTTATATGAACATCACCCAGTAATTTCTACATCGGGGTAGGCAACCTATGGCACGTGTGCCAAAGGCGGCACGTGAGCTGATTTTCAGTGGCACTCTCACTGCCCGGGTCCTGGCCACCAGTCCAGGGGGCTCTGCATTTTAATTTAATTTTAAATTAAGCATTTTAAAAACCTTATTTAATTTACATACAACAATAGTTGTTATATATTATAGACTTATAAAAAGAGACCTTCTAAAAACATTAAAATTTATTACTGGCACGTGAAACCTCAAATTAGAGTGAATAAATGAAGACTTGGCACACCACTTCTGAAAGGTTGCCGACTCCTGTTCTACATCATGCCCATAATTTCTATTTGGTGTATTTAGTTTTGGACCACTTATTCTTCCTACAGCATCTACTTTAGTGTTAGGTAAAACTTTAGATAAGGAAACCCATTGGTGAGTTTTCTGAGTTGGGACAGCCAGAAAGACTGATAATATAAAAATACCGGTATCTACATGACATCCTAAGCAGGGATTAATTCAGATAATATCTGGTCAATGCAGCTGGAGGTGTAATTTCTAGCTAGGGTAGATGGATATGTAATGGTGTTGATAGTGCACTAGCTCAAAGAATAGCAGGGTAGCTGCGGTGATAGGGCAATGGCCTGGGCAAGCCAGTCCAGTATGGACCTAGGATCTCAGACAGGATTGTTCTTGTGCAGTGAGCCCGAACTGCTGACCATGCTGCTGCAGCTGCACTGCTATTTTTAGCATGTTAGCTCAACCAAAGCTAGTGCACGTACATCTAGCAGAACTGGAAATTACACCTCCAGTTGCAGTGTATATGTACCTAAATAGTTTCATCTCGTACCTGCTTGTTGTTTAACATATGGAACTTCCATGCCACAGGCTTAGAACATACTCATTTATCCTAGGTAAAATTGGACAGCATTATGCATCATACTGTCTCACCACAGGAAGATGGAATAGATGATTGCTTGAGGTCCCTTCTAGCCCTACACTTCTACAATTCTATGAAGTTAGATTTTTGACCCTGGGATAAGATACATGTGCCAAGTATGCTTCCATGTTGCCCTTTATTCCTGCCCTTCCTTCTGCATTCCAGTGCATCGGCTACCAATGCTCTCCTTCATATCATTGTTGACATACACATTCCTTCTCAAAGAAGGATGTCATATTTGTTTATTAAAGAAGAAAACAAGTAAACCTGCACTGCTTGGTGAGCTTCAGACCACACATTTCTCTATGTAACTATATTGTGTTTACCTATCTACATTGTAAGGTATCCTAGACAGGAAGCATGTGTTCCTCTGTGTTCTGTATAGAACTGAACACCTTTTCAGTATTCACAGAACAACTGAAGACAGGGAATGTGGGATATTAGGATTTCTGTTCCAATGGAGCAAATTGCCTACAGTCACAAAAATATTCAAGAATGCTGTACGGCACAGCTGCCTCTTCATAGCTTTAGCACGTTCTTATGTCTGGTACATATGCCGTGGATCACCTAGGATTCATACTGAAATACAATATTACAGGCAATTTTTAAATAAGAATTATTTGTGAATAAGGGGTGTGATTCTGATCTCTCACTATTTTTGCACTGTTTTTTCCAAGTTTCATATGTGCAAGAGGAGAATATAGATTTTAAGGCCTAAACATACTTTCTTTCAAAAACAGCTACATGCCTCCATCTTTCAGCTATTTTTTCATTAACACTCTTACTAATAGCAACACCCTTGCTATTTCTATTTCCCTGTGTCCAGCACACAGAATCCCAGGGAGGTGATGCACTGTAGGACATTGTTTCAAACTAATTTCTAGATTTATTTCGATCTGCTTTCTGTTCCAAGTTCCAGGGTCTAACAACTGGGACTGCAGAGGAATTTTCTGAAACAATTAGTTTCTTCATTTTGAGCATTACTGTTAATTTTCCTCAAGGTGCTCTGAACTGATCTAAAATGTGCCCAACAATGTGCATGGGTACCAATAGAGCAGCAGGGAAAGCTGTGGCTTTCATGGCATTCAAAGTAACATGTATGACCAGATTTTGTTGAGAAAGCTGTGAATGCTGCTGTTGTTTTAAACAATTCGCATAAGCTGACAGTGGATGAGGCAGCTGCCTCTCCCTAATGAAAACTCTCTTTGTGGTGAATGCTGTGTGAGGTGCACGGTCGGCATTTAATTGTTACGTACTATGATCACAAAAAGGAAAATCCACACTCCTTATTTGATACCAAATTGAAGTATAAAGTCAGATAAATTCTGTCTGAATATAAGTGGGCTGTTACATATTTTGTAAATTGTCTTTGCTTCACATCAACACCCTGCTGTTAGGGAACCCACCTTTCTGAACTGGAAATCTGTGGGGCAGTTAAAATATATGTGTAAAACAGAAGACAAATTCTGCTTCCAATTCCACCAGCATATATCCAGAGTTACAGCAATGAAGTCACCAAAGAATGTATGTAACTGAGAACAGAACTTTGCCCCAAGAGTCAGAACAGATTACTGAACTATAATTAACTAAATATGAAGCGTGTCTGTGCTATATTTTTGATTATATTTTGTTATTAGTAATTCTGTGCTCAAATAGGCATATGCATTTTATGTCGATTTCAGTGGGAATTGCACATGTGTAATTGAGTGCAGAATTGTCATGACTGTAAGGTAAGTAAATCCTCCATCTTGGAGGCATCTGATCCAGAACCCATTAAAGTTAATGGAAAGACTCTCACTGATTTCAGTGGGCTTTGGATCAGGCCCTGTGAAATGAAAGTAGTAGCACAACTGTATGCCTTAGTATAGAGGGCCTAATTCTGCTCTAGTGGGAGTTTTGCCATGAAAGATTCCAGGAATTTCTCGGCATGTTATGAGATATACTTTTATAGAGATTAAGCAATGCCAGTAAGAAATATTGAAAATTTTTCCACCAGTGGCCCTTATTAAATATAACAAAAGCAAAGGATATTAAATTAGAGTTTAATGACTAAGCTCAGCGCACCAACTCTAAGTATCAACACAAACCAATATCTTAAGAATTCTTTTCTAAGTCATTTTAAACACAAGCTTTATAAAGAATTCATATAGCCACCCATACACGTACAGAAGCCTTTGGAACAACTAAATTCAATAAACATCTAGCTCTCTATTTTACTGCACTTACAAAAGGTAGTTTCTAAAATGAAGAGAATTAAATGTTTGTATGGAAATGTTTTAGTTTGGCTTTATTGAAATTGGTCCCATCTGTTCAGATACAATATTTACTCTGTAGCTACACAAACTCTATTCACTTTTTTTAATGTTACTAATCATTATTTTGGGAGAGCAATGTGGGCTGTTTTCTATTATTCAGTAACACAGAAACAAAATCAAAAGATTTCCTATGAAACGTTAAGAATGGCTGAAGAAATCAATCCTAATAAGAGGATACTAAATTTACAGATGGTTAAGAAACTAGTTCTTTCTGTCTCTATTTTACACTAAATTTCCATGATCTGATTATGCAATTTTTGGAATGGCTTCAGACACTGATGGCTATAAAATATTTGACACATGAAAACAATGTTATGCTACAAACATTTATGATACATGGAGAATGGGAGGTCAGCCAACTCCAAGAGGACAGAAGAGAAATGATTATGTATCTTGCAGAGTGTGTGAATCCATTACAATATAATCTGACTGCAGATAGCTCATATCTTTATAGGAGGAAGATTACAAACCTGAAAGCATTCTTTCCTGGGAAAACATGAAAACATGTAAAAAGACTGAACTAAACAAATCAGTCCCCCCCACCTGCTTAGGCATTTGTTTCTGTGAACACTCCATCCGGGTGTTCAGAAGAGAGTGTCCATGAAATGGCCATTACACTCCCAGGTTTACAGAATATGTTTTCTGGTTGAGGAATGTAACATTCTTTGCAAAGTGGGAACAAATGGTGTGTATTCATCTGCTTATTACGAACTGAAAGCCTGAAGAGTGTCTGAATGCTACAAATACCAATGACAATAATTTCAGGAACATATTTGTGTGTGTTTAAAGGGAATGCAAGTTGAGACATGCTTAACATGTCTTTTGCTGTGGAGCACTGACAATGGGATGGCAACATGAGGTCGTCCTAGGTTAATGCTATACTTAGAAAATTCTGGGTTTTTTTTCATAGTTCCTTTTCTTCCTTCCTCACAGAAACTATTTCCTTCCAAGCAGTGTTTAAATTGGTAGAGACTAGCTTGCACATAGTCTAGGCTAGTTATCAGCAGGCCTCACAACTGGAATGAGTGTCTCTAGATTTCCTTATCCACCCTCCCCAACGGCAACTGCCATCAAAACAACTGATTCTAGGACAGAGATGAATGGCTTCTCTCAGAATAAAATTGTACAGCAAGGTCATTGGTGTTCAAAAGAAGTTGGCCAACAGCAGGAAATTCCCTCTAAGACTGCTAAATCTTGTTTACAATAGATGTCTCTCTTCGGGGTATACACTACCACAACACTGGGTTAAATATTTCATGTTATTTTGCTTATTTTTAAATGTTCTCCTCTCAGAAAGCAGAGGGGGTGAAATCTTTGCCTCCTGAAGTCAATGACAAAATTCCCTCAGACTTCAAGGGGGCAGGATTTCATCCATCGTGTCTCACTAGAGAAAAGAGTGAAGAATGTAAACATCTAAAAATGTTGTGAGAATATGTCTGACCCCATGCAGTTGTGCAAAGGCTTCCCTTTTTGAGTCCATAAACAGGGTTTAGCACAATCACACTGGACAATCACTGCACCCACAGAACAGACCCTTCATTAAACCAGCTTGGCAGAAGCCTCCTCATATGGGGCAGGGAGAGGATAGGGCCATCGGACTACTCCCTCCATACCAGCCAATTGTCTATTAGTGACAGCAACAATACCTTGTAACCAACCAACCACAATTCAGCAATACAACTCAAATTTTGGGTTTCAAATAGTAACACACAGAGTAAATGAAATATGTGAAAACTTTGTTGAATACTTTTAAATAACAGGCCCATTTGAGAAAGTTATGATCTGCTCATGGACATTCTGTGGATAGAACTAGAGGTTTCACATTGCCCACTCAGCTTTAATTATTACATAGAACTTCATTTACAGGGAAATGTAAATGTAGTTACAGTGATCTCAACACCTCTTTTCACTGGTTTGTCATAGATTGTGATGGGGTATACAAACCCCATACTGGAGAAGAAAGGGTTAAGGAGCTGCTCTGGGTCAAGGTGGCCCAGGCCCATCGGACCTGCAAAGTCTGCACAAGTTAGAGGGAGAGCTTAAAAAGGGAAGCAGCATAGCTCAGTGGCAGGCAGTGAGGGGAAGTGAGCTGACCTGTGCTCTGAACTCCTGAAGGAGTACCACAGAAGCTCTTGCTGCCTGAGGCTTGGAAATATTGACCTGAACAAGCCTGCAAAAAAGAACTTGGGACTTGGGAAAGTCAGTACTTTATTTTTGTGTTCAGTTCTTTACTCTGAGGAAAGAGGGGGCATCAATAAGAAGCGATCCACGGAAGCAGCTGCATAGCACCCCAAGGTGCAGGGGCTTAGCTGCCTACCCATTGGAGACTGGTGGAGAGAGTGGGTCCCCTACCAACCCCTATAAAGGGGACAATGACATAAGTCTATCCCATGGTGTGGAGCCTAGCTGGGGAAGACTCTGAAGGTACAAGGATCGAGACTCCAAGACCCCGACCCAACCCACCCCCTCAGTAAAATTCTACATCAACAGACCTGGTGGCATGTCCTGAAGGCCAGCCCACTGGGCTCCACTGGACAAAGAGAAAGCAGTAAGTTCCAGAGTCTGTGATCTTCCCTTGAGAATGGCCAGACATATTTATCTGGGGACATCTCAAATTCCTTACCTGATCTTAAATAAGAGCATGGAACGCAAAGCAGTCTCTGAGATATACTTTGTTTATATGGACAAGTGATCCTGATCCCTTTTTTTCATTTGGAATAAAAAGAATTGTTAGATTACAGTTTATGTCTAATAAAGGTGGCATGAAGTTGCCAAAGTTCTATCAGACTGGATTTACTCTTTGACATTCGTTGTGTGTCTGGATATTAATAGCCTACCTTGGCTGATAGCCATGAACTATAATTCAAAATATCTTGCCTATAGTGGCTGGCTAATTATTAGTCTGTCCTAATGATACAAAATCTGATAGCCCCATTATTTAAATTTCAAGAAAGATGCTGGGCTTTTACCAATGATATGCAGCTTCCTGTAAGAATTAAAGAAAATCTGGATAAAGGTGCATATATCTAGAGTAACTCATATGGTATCACTGAAAGAAGACTATTGATTGTACTGGACATCATGGATTGATAAGAGTATACTGCAATTATCTGGTTAATATACAGGTGGCTAGTTTACATCACCTGAAATTTTGAGAAAGAAACACAGCTTCATCCTGCACTTATGCCCCCACTTAATTTTATGCACTCTGAGCAGTCCCCCTGAAGGCAAAGGAACTAGTCACAGTATGTGTCTAACTGAGTTTACAAGATATGGGGCTATACTTGCAAGTGACACTAAGCCAGATTCTTTACTCATTCACATACACAACCAACACTGAATCAATATGCATTCAGTGAAGCACAGTTTGACCCTTTGCTTGCAAAATCTATTTGGACTTATTTCTCATGCCCCAAATCTTCAATCCTAGCTATATTATTGAGAATAAAATTAATTAAACAATTAAACTTCTAAGATCTACATTTTCCAATATATATGTTCTCCATTGTGATTACTATGGGATTAATTGGGAGAAAAAATTAATTTGACATATCCAGATCCATTCTGATACTTAAGGTGTGCATCTGGCTGGATTATTAATAGCAGAGAATACACTATATTTGTCCATTTTACTTTTTGTGTGTGTGCGAATTATACATAAATAAATGAAGATTTTTACTTGAAATTGTTTCATGATCAGTTTTACAAACATATCTGAGCGTATAGGATGTTTCCAGACTGTTCACAAAATGTATTCAGAGTATTTGACATTTGGAATTTGCTATCTAAACTGTGTAATGGATCACCTAACTCTCATAGCATATTTTCTGTTTCCAGATTGGGTGTCTCCACCTTTATTAACAAGAGTGCCCGAAGAAATCATTGAATCATTAAATCAGGGGGATGGTGGTGAGCACTCTGGGGAGTGATAAAGAAAGGGGAAAACAAACACGCTTGCGACATTACAAATCCTCTCCTGTCCTCTTTTGAAAAAGAAAGAGCATATATATATTTGGCTACAAATTTAAACCCTAGATTTGAAATTAGCTGGGGTTCTTCCTGAGGAAAAGAAAGATTTAAGACAAGTTTATTGGTTGCCTATCAGACTTTAAATTCAATCTTCTCCTCCTATTACATTCTCCTAAGTAAATGTGTGTGCGTGTGTATGTGCAGTCCTTATGAAGGCTGAGGTCACTCGGAAACATGTCTAACTCATTTAACAAGCTTGGCCATCAGGGCTTGAGCCAGTGTGACTCAAGAATCTTCTATGTATTCTTCCATTCTACACATACTGTTTTATATGTTTTATATATCTGCCAAAGGGCATAGATTGAATCTACTGGACTCTATTCTATGTCACACTTATCAGTCACTCACCACACTCAAAAAGAACAGGAGTGCTTGTGGCACCTTAGAAACTAACAAATTTATTTGAGTATAAACTTTCGTGGGCTAAAACCCACTTCATCGGATGCATGCAGTGGAAAATACAGTAGGAAGATATATATACACACAGAGAACATGGAACAATGGGTGTTATAATGAGAGTGATCTGTAAGATAAGCTATTAGCAGCAGGAGAGAAAAAAAAACTTTTTGTAGTGGTAATCAAAATGGCCCACTTCCAGCAGTTGACAAGATTCAGATGTATGTGCACAGTGCTACATAAAAAGTGTGCAGCCTTTTAAAATCCCTTTTGATTAATTGTCTCAGTTCCAGGGTCTAGATGGAAGCAGGATTTGGGGAACTTCTGTGTTAACTATCTCATACAACATTTCACCTTTATTGAATTAACTGATCTCACTTTTTCTGTCATCTTTCATCGTGATCGCTGCCAGCCACACACAGTAGGCCTTCAGTGCTGGTGGGTAAGCATGGCTGCAGGACCATATGCATGGCCTTGTGTAGGGTGTAGAGATAATTCTATAGAACAGTTACCCTTAACTGCTAAGGCACCCCTGCTTCATTGTCTGATCATACTGTATACATACTTCAAGTTCAGGTGCTGAAACGTGTAAAATGTCTCCAGGCAACACACTGCTGATTGAGCATCTCTCCCGCCTACCTCTCTGATTTTTCGACTTCTTCTTACTGCTGCTCATGCTGATCTTGTACTCGTGTATTTTGTCTCAGAAAACCAGTTTTATGACACTCTCCTAATCTCACTGTCCCCTAGAACCCTTATGCCCAAACATACGGATATTCAAGCATGAATATATTAATTTGCACACAATACATATGTTCATGTGGGCATACTCATATTCCAACAAGGCACCTCCAAAACATTTATGCAAACAAAGAAACAGTTGCACAAATATTTGTGGGAAAAGATACAAAAAGGAGTAAGAGTGTTGAGGGATAGCTGTTGCACAAAACTGGTAAAAATGTTTCTCCATAATTTTTCTCATTTTTGCCAAGCCCTAGAAAAACCCTAAACATAGTGAAAGATGCCTATCAAAACATAGTATGTTTTGAAAACACTGAGGTAACTAAACCAGTTATATTGACTCAACACAAATGATGAAATCCTGTCCCTATTAAAATCAATGGGAGTTTTGCCCAAAATGTACTGGTTAGATTTCAAAATCGGGAAGCTAACTAAAGATGATCTTGCAAAATGGTGATTATATGTATGGGCTCTGGAACAACACAAGTTAAACCTCAATATCTTTCTTCATGACTTGTCACTCCTTTTTAAAAGTGCAAGTATGAATTTTTTTAATAATGATGGCTCAAGTCTTCAACATTCAGATCTGGATCTCCGTTTTAAACACCCTAAAAAGCCCCACGTTAAACTACAAGACAAATCATGTTAATCAAACTAGTAAAGAACTTGAGGTCATAATGCTTTTATACCTTAGATAAAGATGGGTTGCAATACTGAAGTCAGCACATCATAGAAAAAATGTAATTTCTAAAAGATTTGATGTTGCCAAACAACAAGCTAAAAAACACATTGGATATAAAGAAAACAGATGTACAGACACTATTGAGGAGGCAAGGCACCTTTGATCTCATCTGTTGCTGCTGCTCACTCATGAAGGACAGTGGCAACTTTGTTATTCCTGTTAATGAGGCTTTTCTAGTTTTAGGTTCACTGATTTCATGCATACAGACCAGGAGGGAAATTTCATTACTTTCTAAGAAATCACTTTGATGTCTTGTAAATATTGAGTAATAACACATTTATTTCACTCACTGCCAGTACAAAGTGATTATAAGATAGCTTCATAAATACTTGGTATGATCACTGCTGGTATTTAAAGAATGTGGATGAGGAGAGGGAGTAGACTGTAATAAAGCAATCTTAGAAATGTTCATAATGTTATGAGCTACAATGAGCTACTTCCATATTACTGAAAAATAACCAACAAAGCTAATGGAAGAAAGCAAGCACTCAAAGTAGAAACTTTTGCAATAAATTAGGTATAATTCTATTGAAGTCAGTAGAATTACTTAAAAATGGTGTAAATGAGAGCAAAAACTGGTTTAATAAAACTAATGATATTCTTCCTGCCCACACGAAGTGATAAGATCATATTAAATAGTGCCCATTGCTCCAATGAAGCTCATGGTATTACACCAGGGTTGGATTTGGCCTGCCTCGTTTTGCAATTTGAAAATTGCTGTTTGTACAATACATACAATCTTCTAGGAAAAGCTGCTGTGTAGGTGTCAAATGTTTTCTGAGGATTTTCAGAAATCCTACTTTCCAAGAAGCTATGAATGTTTGGTGCATAGATTCTGAAATGAGGAAAAAAGAAGCCAGTAATACTACTATGTGGGCTGATGTAAGGAATCTTGTGACCATGCAGACTAAAGGCAGGAAAAACTAGATTAATTTATATCGCTATTTGTCTAGTTTAATGGCCTCTGTCTAAATACTGAGTTATTTAGATTCTTAGTTTCATAGCTATTTTTTGCATGTGTAATTTTAAGCTTTTATCTTAAATTCTACCTTAGTACACTTTACAATGCCCATCTGCTTAATGCATGAGTCTGAGTTGAGTTTTGATAACTTCTTCCCTTTTTAAGCTGTGTGTTGTTTCAGTTTGCTATAGTTTATCACAAGAATACTAATATCTAAAGTGCTCCTCCAGCTGTAACTGCAAACATCCAAAGAAGTTATATTAAGTCTAAGAAGAGAGGCAAACAGATCTTCATTCTCCTTGAAATGATTATGGAGCCATGGTAGTGACAAGCTGTAACTAGATTTCCATTACAACTGATTTTGAACACCCTTTAATTTTTTCTGAGACTACTTTCCTCCAGTAATTTCTCATACACATTCTTTTCACAGAGGAATGTGTATACATTCAATTATTTTTCTTAGCATGCTCTGTGGGTCCAGATAGAATCCTCATCTTTAGTCCTTAGTGCAAGTGTCAAAGGCTCACAGTACCACCGGCTACACATCACCAAGGGGAGAAGGGTAGGACGGGACTGTAGCCCTACCACGAACCAGCTGAGGGGGACCATGACTGGCACTGAGGGGTATGCATAATTCACCCTTTTAAAGGGTTTAGCAGTTGCCCCTCTCATATACACTCTCTTAGAATACACAGAGACATTCTGCCTGCCTGTGTTCTCCTTATGCAGAATGTCTTCAGTCATTTCTGCTGGTGCAGCACTCATCCTCACCTTGGACCAAGAAAGCAGTGACTTCTAAAGCTCCAGAGCCTGATTCTTAGACCAGATCCACACCTAAAACTTAGGTTGACCTAGCTACATTGCTCAGGAGTGTGAAAAATTCACATCCCATGGGGGTATAGCTCAGTAGTTTGAGCATTGGCCTGCTAAATCCAGGATTATGAGTTCAATCCTTGAGGGGACCACCTAGGGATCTGGGGCAAAATCAGTTTTTGGTCCTGCTAGTGAAGGCAGGGGGCTGGACTCAATGACCTTTCAGGATCCCTTCCAGTTTTATGAGATAGGTATATCTCCATATATTATTTATTTTAAGCAGTTAAGCTGACCTGAGCTGCTGTATAGACACCACTAGGTCAATGGAAGAAATCTTCTGTCAACCTAGATGCCACCTGTAGGGGCAGTGGGTTTTCTAAGCAACAGTAAACCCCCTTCTGTTCTGTAGCAAGTGTCTACACACACTACAGTGGTGTAGCTGCAGTGCTACAGCGATGCTGGTTTTGTGCTGGTAGTCTAGACATAGCCTTATTTATACTAAGGTCCCTTTACACTGAAGGTAAGAGGGGTTAAAAGAGGTGTAAATTACCAGGCAGCATAAAAGGCCTTTAGTATAAATTAAAATCCGACTTTTAATCTTTAGCTGCAAAAACGTATGAAGGGTTAACTGTAAGTTATTATAAATTCTCCTTCAAATGGATCAGTAATTACCATTAATTTAAATGGGAATTAGAATACTTGGTGAGAGAAAGGCATTCTCTTAGCCCTCTTACAGCTAATAATTTATAGCTTATACTTTATAATTCTGATCTCACTTACACTAGTGTAAATCTGGAGTAACTCCATTAAAGTTAATGAAATTATGCCAGTGAAAAATCAGGTCCAGGCTTTTGGTATATGTGCTGAATAGATAAAAGAACTGCTGTCAAAATGAGCAACTATTACGGAAAACAGGCAAAGAAATAGTTTGGGTGGGAGTTCTGTGCAGCTCTGTGACAATGTAACATCACTACACGAAATTTAATGTATCTCTTAGGTTTCAAGAAAACTCACTTTTAATTGAAAGTGATTGTCTTACTTCTGAGAAAACTATTTTAAGCCTATTTCCTGCTTTTATAAACATCCTGATTCACTGATTCTAGGCACTAATTATCCTCTCTCCACTCAGTGCAGTTCTGGCACCTCACTAGTTACCTGCAGTCCATCCTAATTAGGTACTCTACTGTAACTCTTTTGACCAAGCGGTAACAACCTCAGCCAATAAATTTATTTAATATTGAAAACTGACTGAGACAAGACAGAAAGGGATTCTTTTCTGGAAAGACATTGGTTCAAATTTCTTGAAATACTTGTGTTGATCAGGAGCAGTGGTTTCACAATGGCAAAACAAATTCTTAATTCACTATTTTCTGTGAAGTGGCAAAATTACTTCAGATAAATGGGTAGGTCCTTCCATCAGTCAGTGAGGCAGGTGCTAACCATCTCAATACAGAAATTTTACTTCCATTTCCTTTTCTTCTCAGTGAACAATCAGGCTTCAAAATTGTTCTCCTATATTGTTGGAAACAGTTGTAGGTTTCTGCTTTCATCTGAGCTCCAGATATCCGCTACATGGCCACAGTGCAACAGTTAGCTGCCAGAAATCGCAAAAAAGCTTCCTAGCTGCAATGGAACCATTAATAAAAATCACTGACGTGTACAAGACTGGGAATGTGGTGCACACTGTTCGAAATATTTGACAAGGATTTCAGAATGCACATCAACATTGCCAGACGCCTTCCTGCAGATGTGGAGAAGGATTGGTTGACCTGGAGATGTTCAAACTGCCTTCATACAGCTGTCTAGTCAAAAGTTAATATGAGGAAGTGGGGCTATTCCAATGACCCAGACACATATGACTGCAATGAAACAAGCCATGGAACATCTGTTGGTCTGTCAGCTCCTGGAGGAACTGTGCACCATGGAGGTCTCACCAGGGCTACAGACTGAGCCATATCATGTGCCCAACACTGGAAAAAGCTATGATTGTGGTGGAAGAATATGAAAAGAAGCTAAGGCACCATCTTTCTTGCAGCCTCAGTAAAAAACAAAGGTCTTTTTTCACATGCACATTGAGAAACTGCACATGAAAATGAGCAATTTGTATTTGCAAATGTGAGGTCTGTGTGATTTCTCAGGGGCTTGTCTGAGACAATGGAACGAACTCCCACAGGATCTAAGGATCACCCCAAACCTCACCACCTTCCATACCAAGTGCAAGGCACATATTTTGAGCTTACATTTTCAAATATGCAGCCATGTGTACATGTAACTGACTTATCAAATGGTGATCAAGTTGCTTTGCTATTCATGTTCCATTTTATTGTCTCGTTAGAGTGCACAATATAACAATACTATATTTAAATTGCTGTCCAGTCTGAGTATAATACACAAAAGCCACGTATTGCCACCTTTCAAATTTAGCTAATGTATTTTGTTTAAATACATTTGAGATAGATTTGCCAGAAGTTATTAATCTGACCATATAGCTTCAGCATACTGTGTAATGTAAAAGGAATTCCTCGTATTCCCTAAAAGCATCAAATTTTACTCATTATTATGCAATTTTAATAAGCAAACAAAGCTTTATACTGTATTATTGTTAGTATATGTACAGCAGTGCCACAGAGAGGACATAATCAGACTGTATTGTGCTAGGCACTGCACAAACACATTGTGGGAGTCAGTGCTTGTCTTGAAGAATTTTACAGCCTAATTTGTTCATAAATATTGTGAACTGGTTCCTGGCTTACAACTGGAAATTGTTATATCTGAAAGAGATGAAAATGGAGATGGTATGATGCAATTAGAGCAAAGAGAGTATCAGATCGAATGATCTTAATGCAAGGGCAGGGAAAAGTTATTTCCCTGTGGAGAATTTCCCCAGGTGGTGGATAGTGAAACTTTGTGCTTGAAATTACATTTTACTGTGGTAGCTGCAAAGAAATTGAACCAGATGTGCTCATCACCACCCACCAGGCCACCATGACAAGCTAATTTGGGCCAAATAGTCCAAATATACACAGAGCCATAATGACCTTTAATTCCTAACAGCTTCAGAAGCTCTTACAAAAAGCAATGGTGGGTGCAGGGATCAGGAACTACTGGTTTTAACTTTCAGATGAGCTCTCTGAGGACTCTAACCTTAGCAACTTAATGTAAGATGGCCTATGAGCAAGATGAGAATTATAAATACTACTAACTAAGATATGGATGATTTAGTTGGGGATTGGTCCTGCTTTGAGCAGGGAGTTGGACTAGATGATCTCCTGAGGTCCCTTCCAACACTGATATTCTATGATTCTAAATTGGACTACGTAAAATGAGAAGTAAAAAGTTTGTTGTTCATCTTTCCTGCTATTCAGGCAAAAAATGAAAAATAAAATCATTTCTTCACATGCACTTAGGTACATAATATACTCACTCTTTCAGATGCACAAACAATCCCTCTCCATCACTTCAAAGAGAAAAGATCACATAAGACGATCAAGCTATTTTTTTCCAATTAGAATTCTATTTTTGTCAATATCCTTCAAAGCTTGTTACTTAAACTAATTTATCTTTGCTAATGACTGATTTCTCTCTTCCATAATCCATCTGAGACCATAAAAACATATACTCTCTAGTATGTTAGTCCAGTCAGATGACAAGAAGGTGCCAATTCTGCTTTAAGTTGCACCAGTGTAAATTGAAGTAAATCCATTGACTGCACGGGAGCAACTCCAGTTTGCATGTGTGTCAAGGTCTAAACCAATGCCCACTGAAGTTAATAGAATGGGAATCCTTGATGTTAGTGGCCAGCTGCATCAGACTCTGAATAAGATCAGCCCAACTGTTTTATCTTCCTCTTGTTATAAAAATGAAAGGAAAAATAATGAGTGCTGTTCAACACGAACTACAGTACTAACTGGTTAGCAGAAGCGCAACTACTTATGATGTTCGTATATTCTAAGCTTTAATTTTTCAAGTTTTTAATGAAAGAGCGTTGGGTCAGAATGCTAAGCTTCAGAAGGAAGTAAGGCAGAGTGACTCCAGTGGGGATACCCACGCTTATTGGGCCAAATAAAAACCCCTGTATCAGCCCATTGGAAAAAATACATGTTTGACAAGTGAAAGGTTAGGGATGGAGAATGGAGTCAAGCAAGGTTTCACTTGGAATGAGCTGCTAGGTACATCGGGAAAGACAATTTATTTTTGTGCCTTATTTTTCTCAGCTGTAAAGTGAGGATAATGACATGTACCTTCTCTGTAAAGCACTTTGAGCTCTCTGAGGTGACAAGCACATTGGCACTAGTAACTAATATTTATTATTTATTAAACTAGGATTTGTGTTCATTCACAGCAAAAAAAACCCCAACCAGCCAAAAAAAAAACCCCACAGCCCCCCCGCTACCACCAACCCCCCTCAAAAATGTAGATTCTTAAATATATTAAGGAAAATTTCATTTGCCCTGTTTTCTAGGGTTCCCAAAATGTTCTTTAAACTGAGCTATTGCTGGTTCGACTATGGGACTGGCAGGCAGAGGGAAGAAAGAATAAGAATAAAAACATGAAAGACACAATCCTCATTTGTACCAGGCTCATGCTCAGGATTGTTAAAGGCACTAGGCAAAGGAGGTCCTAAGCAATTTGTATTTCTCCCAATCCTGGGAGTGACAGGAGGTTAATCTGTCAAATTATGGCAAAGCTTACTTGCATTATAGTGTATTTTGGGGCACAGTGATCATTCCATGGTTATAGAATTGCCACTGATCATTCCCTAGGCTCCTCATTGCATGGGTGTGAAATTGTTGTCACTCTTATTGCACCTGGTCTTTTCAGAGTAGTGCAGATCTCACCACCTGTCCTCCCTTTGAGAGGTGTGTATATGAAAACGTCACATTGCCTGACTCCTGTGACCCTGCAAGGGGTTGAGGAAGTTATTGTGATCCCCAGGCACCTACCACAATCTCCTGTGGGGAATGTAGTCTCATGGAAGCATGCTACAACTTTAAGAGCCTTGAGTCACAGGTACTGCATACTAATACTGTATTCTAGTCACAGTCCAGGTGATTAAAGTAGCTACCTTGAGAAACTGAAGAATGGGTGAAAGTGATCATGAAATCATAGAGTTTGCAATTCTAAGGAAGGGTAGAAGGGAGTACAGCAGAATAGAGACAATGGATTTCAGGAAGGCAGATTTTGGTAAGCTCAGAGAGCTGATAGGTAAGGTCCCATGGGAATCAAGACTGAGGGGAAAAACAACTGAGGAGAGTTGGCAGTTTTTCAAAGGAACACTATTAAGGGCCCAAAAGCAAGCTATTCCAATGGTTAGGAAAGATAGAAAATGTGGCAAAAGACCACCTTGGCTTAACCACGAGATATTGCGTGACCTACAAAATAAAAAGACGTCATATAAAAAATGGAAACTAGGTCAGATTACAAAGGATGAATATAGGCAAATAACACAGGAATGCAGAGGCAAGATTAGAAAGGCAAAGGCACAAAATGAACTCAAACTAGCTATGGGAATAAAGGGAAACAAGAAGACTTTTTATCAATACATTAGAAGCAAGAGGAAGACCAAGGACAGGGTAGGCCCACTGCTCAGTGAGGAGGGGGAAACAGTAACGGGAGACTTGGAAATGGCAGAGATGCTTAATGACTTCTTTGTTTCGGTCTTCACTGAGAAATCTGAAGGAATGTCTAGTATAGTGAATGCTTACAGGAAGAGGGTAGGTTTAGAAGATAAAATAAAAAAAGAGCAAGTAAAAAATCACTTAGAAAAGTTAGATGCCTGCAAGTCACCAGGGCCTGATGAAATGCATCCTAGAATACTCAAGGAGTTAATAGAAGAGGTATCTGAGCCTCTAGCTACTATCTTTGGGAAATCATGGGAGACGGGGGATATTCCAGAAGACTGGAAGGGGGCAAATATAGGGCCCATCTGTAAAAAGGGAAATAAAAACAACCCAAGAAACTACAGACCAGTTAGTTTAACTTCTGTGCCAGGGAAGATAATGGAGCAGGTAATTAAAGAAATCATCTGCAAACACTTGGAAGGTGGTAAGGTGATAGGGAATAGCCAGCACGGATTTGTAAAGAACAAATCGTGTCAAACTAATCTGATAGCGTTCTTTGATAGGATAACGAGCCTTGTGGATAAGGGAGAAGCAGTGGATGTGATATACCTAGACTTTAGTAAGGCATTTGATACGGTCTCGCATGATATTCTTATAGATAAACTAGGAAAGTACAATTTAGATGGGGCTACTATAAGGTGGGTGCATAACTGGCTGGATAACCGTACTCAGAGAGTAGTTGTTAATGGCTCCCAATCCTGCTGGAAAGGTATAACAAGTGGGGTTCCGCAGGGGTCTGTTTTGGGACCGGTTCTGTTCAATATCTTCATCAACGATTTAGATGTTGGCATAGAAAGTATGCTTATTAAGTTTGCGGACGATACCAAACTGGGAGGGATTGCAACTGCTTTGGAGGACAGGGTCAAAATTCAAAATGATCTGGACAAATTGGAGAAATTGTCTGAGGTAATCAGGATGAAGTTCAATAAAGATAAATGCAAAGTGCTCCACTTAGGAGGGAACAATCAGTTTCACACATACAGAATGGGAAGAGACTGTCTAGGAAGGAGTATGGCAGAAAGAGATCTAGGGGTCATAGTAGACCACAAGCTTAATATGAGTCAACAGCGTGATACTGTTGCAAAAAAAGCAAACGTGATTCTGGGATGCATTAACAGGTGTGTTGTAAACAAGACACGAGAAGTCATTCTTCCGCTTTACTCTGCGCTGGTCAGGCCTCAGCTGGAGTATTGTGTCCAGTTCTGGGCACCGCATTTCAAGAAAGATGTGGAGAAATTGGAGAGGGTCCAGAGAAGAGCAACAAGAATGATTAAAGGTCTTGAGAACATGACCTATGAAGGAAGGCTGAAGGAATTGGGTTTGTTTAGTTTGGAAAAGAGAAGACTGAGAGGGGACATGATAGCAGTTTTCAGGTATCTAAAAGGGTGTCATCAGGAGGAGGGAGAAAACTTGTTCACCTTAGCCTCCAATGATAGAACAAGAAGCAATGGGCTTAAACTGCAGCAAGGGAGATTTAGGCTGGACATTAGGAAAAAGTTCCTAACTGTCAGGGTAGTTAAACACTGGAATAGATTGCCTAGGGAAGTTGTGGAATCTCCATCTCTGGAGATATTTAAGAGTAGGTTAGATAAATGTCTATTAGGGATGGTCTAGACAGTATTTGGTCCTGCCATGAGGGCAGGGGACTGGACTCGATGACCTCTCGAGGTCCCTTCCAGTCCTAGAGTCTATGAATCTATGAATCTATAAGAGTTGGTCTGGTCTTGTTATACCGGCACATGTCCATTTTGGTAGATTGGCTAGAACTATTTATTTACAGAGATAAATGAATGAGTTCTCCTAATTGGATTTAACTTTTTTTTACACTGGCTAATTATCTACACCTCAGACACCTAGCACCACTAGAGAGTGATCCAAAGCTTATTTGACTCAATGAAAAGACTTCCAGTGAGTTTGAGCTTTCAGATCAGGCCCTTATGGCTTATCCTGTTCTCATTCAAGTCCAAGAACAGCCTCCATTAACTTTAATTGTGCAGGATCAAGCACCTAGTGAGAGGAATAATAATATTTATAATAAAACAACTTATAACAACAAAATATTACGGTAGCCCAAAGAGCATGAAAACTACCCTCAGGCAGTTCTCACAACCCTTTACAATCCCAGTTACCATCTCAGTCATGTTGCTGTGCTTGTTTAAGGTTCAAAACATCGTTTATAGGGTATGTGCTGGCAGTCTCAGATGTACAGCTTCCTATCTGCAGCTATACAGTTTGGCTGAAGTAGTGACTGAACATCTACTGCAAAGACGGACAAATGAAACTACACAACGAAAGGCTGCAAAACAGCACAGTGCACCAAAGCTGTTACTGCAGAGATATATTTATTAAGGCAGACAGCCTTGCAGTGTGAATCTATCTTCTATGCATTTCATGGATTCAGCTGTAGTTCAACTGTCCTGAAAAACACCAGGTTTATGACTGACTAAAAGAAGCACAAGATGCTGTTTCAGTTTCTGGACAGCCAGGAATAACACCTGATAGCTTTACAATCAAAATGAACACACTGTGGGCAATACTATGCAAATGACCAAAAGAAATGGCAGTTTCACGCAGACATGCTGTGGATTGGTGCTAGTTAAATGCCTGGAGTTTGTCTGCCAAGACAGACAACAAGAAGCAGGGGTATGTGCTGAAGTCATCTTCAGGATCCCTAGTGCAGCCCAGTGTTATATCAGCTAGAGTGGCAGACCCTTTGCTATGTTAGGGTGACTGCCAAACTACAAATATAGAATATCAAGCTGCCTAAGTAATGCAGGGCACAAGCAGTATTCTGGAAAGTTTTTCTAAGACTAGTGAAGAACTGAAGGAGTCCTGCATCTTTTTTTTTTTTAATCTGCTTCTGTTTAAAAAGCCAGCATTCCTCTGCTTCATAGGTGTTCTGCATTTGAGGTGTAGTGAAAGCTTTGCTGTCCACCAGATGTAATGTTTTAGTTCCTTACAAATATGGGGAGGGAGAAACGGCACGTGAGACTAACATTGGAATTTTGAAACAGCAGCAGAGAGAGTGGTTTTTATTTTTGTTAGTTGGCGGCAATCCGTAATGTTTTTCTGTAACTATTGTGAACACCCTGCTTTATGTACACTGTATTTTTTTTGAAGGGGGAGAATATTTGTAGTCCACATGTTCCTGACATCCATTCAGAGCAGTGTGCAGAATGTAATGCTCTTTTGTAAGAAATGTTTTATGATTTTTAAAATAAATTTAATGAATCTATAATAAAGAAGCCTCAAAAAAGGCACTGCTAAGCTTTCAGGTTGAGCATCTGTGAATGCCAATAGATTAGAGGCCAACAGGCTTCATGGAATGCCAATAGGCAGTGACACACTTCACCTAAGACCAGAGACTGCAGAGCCTTGTGAAGGTTCTCAATTAGTTCCTCTACCAAATCAATGTCAGACTTCTGAAGTAACAAATGTCTAAATTATGAAACTATAACTTCAAAATAAAACTACCAGAGAAAATGGAATGCATAATACTCGCTCTTCCCCCACAATTTCTCTTTGAAAGGCAGCCATGAACATTCCCAGATGAGTGTGCAAACTTTTCACTAATTGAGATTCACATTTGCTTGAGTATGAGAAATATATTGTATTGTATAATTCTTTAAAGTAGAGTAACAGCCAAAAATGCGCATCTGAATGAGGGCCTCATTGTACAACCACATAAAAAGACACAGGCCTAGGATCTAACTAAAGACAAATGGGGAAGGTGGTGGGGAGGGAGTATGAGATAACAGTAATCATATCCTGCAATGTCTGTGCACAACTGCTTGGCAATGAATTAAACGTTTAAAATAAATTATATTAAAAATTGCCAACCACCACAGAACACCATGCCTTCTTAAAATTTCCTCTGACTCCAGAAAAAGTGACTTAGTGCTTACTGCCCATTATTTTCATATTATTTTATTTTTCACTTGTACAGTATATTTGTTTTATTCCTTCTATATAGATTATTCCCAAACCATCCCCCATCCAACATGATTAGTTCCTTTTAGTATACATAACACGTATACCATAGGTAAGCTATCCTCCCAACTCCCTCTCTACATCAGCCACAAGTTCTTCTCCCCTTGGGATGCCTCAAGTGGGTGTTAGGGAACCATTTGGGTCTGAGGAGAAATCTCTCACTCTTTCTTCTGCAGTCCAGGGGCTGATGTCAGTGAGCACCAGGGCTGTGAAGGTGATACTAGGGCCTACCCATTACCTAAGCTCCTACTCAAATACTCCCCTTTCTCTCACCTCTCCTATCCAAAAGGCAATGATCAACCACAGAAGCCATCACAGAGTCTAGAACTGCTGATATCAGTGGACCACTTGAGGCTGTAACCTCCTGGTGAAGGAGGTGGCTATGGAGTTTCTCCTATGCAAGGATGCTGAGGCAATCCCTGTTGGACTCCAGCCCATACCTCACTCGTGGAAGTTGGAAGTCTTGGCTCTGCAGGGAGGAACCAGGGGGCTCAGTTAGTTCTCCTGTGCCCTTTACGCAGCAGTGGCTTACATCAGTATATATTTTTAATATAAAAACATAATGTACATGTGTGTGAGAGAGAAAGAGCTAACATATCTTCTTCCTCTGCTTCTCCCATTAAGTACTGTCATTCTGTTTGTTTCCCTTCTTGTAAACTCTTTGAAGTAAGGACTTTTAGTTTTTAATATCTGTGTCTTATATGGTGACAGGTACACTCGTGCTACTTAAGAAATAGCAGCAAACCACACACACACACACACACACAATATGATTTGCACACACAAATGTAGGGTTTGCTCGTGGAAAAGTTTCAAGTGCAGTTTCAGAGCTAGTTTTGAAAATTTGACCCAAGTCTCCAGAACAGCAATACAATGAAAGCAAAGTTGTTCTGATGTCATTCATTCTACTTGCAACTACTTCCAAAAAGTGAAGATGGAATTAACTTGGGGGAATTGTTCCAACTCTTATCCTCTAGGATTCTACCATAAAACTAGCAAACATAAAATACATGTATCTCCATAGAAGATAATCAGTCAGCTGAATAGATATGTATTTTTACATATCCTGCTTATCTCCACTTTTTCCATTTTCTTCCTTACCACTTACAGTAAGTATGCAGCTGATTCCTAATATGCAACCAAACACAGAACTGAGCTTCTTCCTGAAAGTGGGGCAATGGTGGTATTCTTTCAGAGCAATAAGTATTCTCTAAATGATTGTTACGGTTACGTTATAAGAAGTGAAAAAAGTTGAGAATGCTCCCTATTAATACTATCTTATTTGCTGTGCTTCATATTGTCTGGGTAACTCAATGTATAAAGTTAAATTGGGAGCAGAATTAGCAATTCGTGTAACTCATTTTAATTGAAAATAGCAGGCCAGTGAAATTTTCCTTATCTTAGTTGAGGTTAGAGCTGACCTTCCCACAGGTTGCATATCCTGTAACAGAACTGAGAATGCACATGGCAACAAGAGAATTCAGTTGCTCTAGGTCGGTGCCAAACACTAATTTCATTCCTTACCTCCAACAACACTGGTGTATTAAGAAGTTGGAGTCTGCAAACAAAACAGAAAGACAGGACTGCTCAGAAGTTAATGAAAATATCAATAAGTCATAACATCTGGAACTCATCAACCAAACTCTGACCTAAGGAAACTGTCCAGATGTTAGTGGAATTGTAGAGATTGTAATATTTGTTGAGGGAGGCTCTTCCAAACAAACAAAGCAGTAAAGCAGTTCAGCACTTACATCACTTTTCAGCACTCTGAGAAAAGCTTCAATAATATAATAATCTTTCAAATGTGTGAAATGCCTATACAATGCAGCAAGGGAACACAGTCCTGGAAACCAAGAAACTCAGCCCCTGGATCTTGGGAAACACATGAACATGCAAAGAACTGTGATATTTAAAGGGGCACACCTCTCAATTGTCTGTCATTAGGATGAACTTCATTCAATGATCTTGTTGTGTTTCAATTTTAATAATATAGTTTAATAACATCCACAATGTTGAATCAAAGCTGGGGCCACAGAGAACAGATATAAGGTTGTCCTCATCTCTTGTTTTTGGTTCCTGTCCACAATGCAAACCACATTCAGGCCTCAGAACATTGAAAAACACAGATGAGGGGGCATATCCTGGAATCCTAACAGGCAGCTTCCCAGATGCAAGCTGAACAATTAATGTGGTGGTGCTCAAACTCTTTCTGCTGGTGGACAGGAGTGCTCATCCCCTACAGGGACAGGCTTTGAGCATTTCCCTATGTGTATCTCCTCCATTTCTGGCAACTGCATGTGATCTTTATAAATATTTTGGGTTTCCAGGATCACAATAAAACTAATTCCAAAATTTACAGATTCCAGAAATTTTCTAAATACACAACCCTAAAAGCTCAAGCACAGGACATGACATCAGACTGTGTTTATTTCAGTGATGGAACTGACTAAGAGGACTGGAAAACAAGAATGCCGAAAATAGTGTATACTTCCATAAGACCCTCCAGCTGTTCTAACTTGTATACATGAGAACCTTATTACACTCACTTTCATAATGTGTTCAGTGTACTGGGCGCTCTTTTTTTTTTGTTTAATAAATGTTAACAAAACAATGCCATTATTGCATTCTGGTTAAGGAAATGACAGAGGAACTGCATGAAGGAAATGTTTAAAATCCAACATATGGTGAAATATGTCAAAACAATAGCTACAATTCTCCACCTCCTCATCCTGCCCAAACTGCAGTGTGGTGGTGTTATAATGAAATACCCGTTAAAAATAGCCAGGATGACAAAGAAAGTGCACTTTCACTTGCATTGCTGTATGATAGCTACAAACTCCACTCATATCACCCTTCAAACTGGAAGTGCAAAGGTGCTGGAAACAAAATATTCCAACAGCTGAAAATAAGCAGCAAAAGTCTCACTCTACAACCTCTTCAGATCATTTCAACATTTCTTCACATTTTTCTTTGGAGAGTGACAAATTAAGAGAATAAAGTATAGGAAAAGACCCAACAACAAAATGTATTTCAGTCATAATTTGGGGATTTTGGCTCAAAAACATTGCGCTACAAATGTCAACCTTCAACTGTTTAAAAAACAAAGTGAAATATTTTATTTTTCCGTATACAGTTATAATACGAGTGTAGCCAACATTTTCCAAATATATAAAACCATATGAGGTATATGTATCGTGAAGACAAGTGCACGAAGATCTATGGGCAATCACATATGTAGTCTGAACTTTGAACTTGTGATGAATTATAAAACCCATTTATTTAATATTCCCCTCAAATACTAGTTTAACAACATGTTTTTCAGGTAACTCTCAGGATAACAAAAAAACCCCTGCAGAAGTGAGAAAACTTTAACCTGATAAAAACAGTTGGCAGCTTTTAGTCTGAAGAAATGATCAATAATTCTTTCACTGCATCCTGTCATATCAAGTGGTGGAAAGCGATTGGCCTTAGGCCTCACAATGCACTCAATGTGTGGTATCTTGTATAATTGCATATTTTGTAAAACATGACCTCATCTACAACCACACAGCCACCAACCAAATATATTATATTCTTTCAACCTCAAGACACTTACTGAGCTAACGTTTAAAGCAATATATTCCATGTAAATGCAGAAAATACGTTTCTGAGGATAAGGATAGGTAAAATGTGAAACCCTGTAGAGTTGGTGCTTTAAACAGGGGCAACTGAAAATAGTCATGCGCAAAATTCAGTGAGTGGAAAAAAATAAACACAAAAAATAAGAATGATAATTAGAAATTGTTTAAGAATGCTTTATTAGATGACCCAAAAAAACTCACAATCCCCCGAGAAGGCTCCTTCTGTTAAAAAGCTATCCTGGTTCAGAGAGGAAGCAAAAATAACAACAAAAATAAAAAATATACATAACAAATGGAAAAATGAGGAAGTTGATAGCACTGTGTACAAACCAGCAGTTAGGAAATGTAGAGAACTGATTAGGGAAGATAAAGGTATCAAACGAAAAATCTATTGCCAGTAGACTAACAGCAGCAAGAAGAACTTCTTTAAATATACCAGGAACAAACAAAACCGTAACAACATTATAGTTCTAATACTATAATGTCAATCATGAAACAGATAAGGAAAAATATTTAATAATTTTTTCTGTTCTGAATTTGGAAAACGCAGAACAACATACTTGTATCTACCTTACAGTGACAAAGAAATGCTTTCTATCCCATCAGTAACTAGGAAGGATGTTAAAGCACAAGTATTAAAATTAAACATTTTTAAAATCAGCAGGAACTGATAACTTGTACCTAAGAGTGTTGAAAGAATTTGCTGAGGAATTCTCTGAACCATTAATGATGACTTTTAATAAATCTTAGAAGTTCCAGTCTAGGGAAATGCTAGAAGACAGAAGAAAAATAATATTTGTGCCAATATTTAAGAAGAGTAAATGGGATGATCCAGGTAACTATTGACCAGTTAACTTTACATTCATCCCAGGCAAAATCACAGAAAAGCTGATGACTTAAAGGATGGTAACATAATTAATACCAATCAACATGGTTTTATGGAAAATAGGTCTGATAAGAAAACTTGATGTCTTTTTGATAAGATTACAAGTTTAGTTGATAAGGTAACCATGGACATAATATACTTAGACTTGTAAAGCATATGACTTAGTTCCACATGGACATTCTCATAAAAAATTAGCAGTATATTAAAATCGATGTAGCCCATATTAGATGGATTAAAACTGGTTAATTAATAGATGTCAAAAAGGAATTATAAATGGGGAATCATCATTTTAGGGAGGTGTGTTCTTAGCCCACTGCTATTCAATATCTTTATCACTGATCTGGAAGAAAATATAAAAATCATTGCTGGAAAAGTCTGTAGATGATACAAACATTGGAGGAGAGGTAAATAATGATGGGGATAGTTCACTGATACAGACTGAGTTGGCTCACTTGTCAAAGTGGGCTCATTTGAACAACAAGCATTTTAGTACTGTCAAATGTAAGGGCATCTAGAATCAAAGAATGTAGGTCACACAAGACAGCAGACAATATCTTTGAATGCAGTGAAACTGAAAAGGACTTAGGTATTTTGTGGATAATCAACTGAACTGATCTCCCAGTGCGATGTTGTAGCCAAAAAAGCAATCACCAAACAGGAGTAGGCAGGTGGTATTACCTCTGTACAGTCACCCCTCACTTAACATTGTAGTTATGTTCCTGAAAAATGTGACTTTAAGAGAAATGATATTAAGTGAATCCAATTTCCCCATAAGAATTAATGTAAATGAGGGGGTTAGGTTCTTACACACACACACACACACACACGCACACACACACACACACACACAGAGTACAAGTTTTAAACAATTTAATACTGGTACACAGTGATGATGATTGTGAAGCTTGGATGAGGTGGAGGAGTCAGAGTGTGGAATATTTCCCTTACTGCTAAATGATGAACTAGCAATTGACTGAGCTGTCAAGGGTTAACTCTCTCACTCTACAAGGCAGCAGGAATGGAGGGAGATATGCACATTTCCCCTTTAAGTACCCTGCCTTGTTAATTAGATCAGCTTGCTGAGACCACAGCTGCTGCAAGTTCCCTCCGTTCTGAGCCCTGGTGTATCACTCCATCTCTATGGAAGATGGGGTAAACGGAGAGCAGAGAGGAGGACAACACCTTGACATTCGCCCCCATCTTCCTTCCCTCCCCCCTCGCCCTCCGCACAGCAAGCAGGAGTCTCGAGGAGCAGCTCCAAGGCAGAGGGCAGAAGCAGCACATGGCAGTGCGGGGAGGGACAGCTGCAATTGCTAGACTGCTGGGTAGCTGCTGCACAGGGAACTTAGGGGAGCAGGGCGCTGAGAGGTGGAGCTGATGGGGGGGCTGCTGGTCCACCCTGGTTCCAAGCCCCCACCAGCTAGCTGCAATGGGCTGCTCTTCCTACAAGCAGTAGACAAAGCAGGTGGCTGCCAAATGACACAACTTTAAACGAGCATGTTCCCTAATTGATCAGCAATGTAACAACGAAACAACGTTAACCAGGACGACTTTAAGTGAGCAGTTACTGTATATGGTACTAGTGAGATCATTACTTGAATACTCTGTCCAGTACTGGTGTCCACACTTTTTTTAAGGATGTTGAAAAATTGGGAAGGGCTCAGTAAAGAACTACAAGAATGATTTGAGGTCTGGAACACTTGCCTTTTAGAGACTCAAGAAGCTTCATCTATTTAGTTAGCCCAAGAAAAGATTAAAAGGTGATTTGATCATGGTCTACAAGTACCTCTGTCAGGAAGAGATTTCTGATAGTAGACAACACTTTAATCTAGCAAAAAGAAAAGGATAACAAAATCTCATGATTGGATGCTGAAGCTAGACAAATTCAGACTAGAAAGGTGGTGCAAATTTTAAAGAGGGAGGTAATTAGCTCTTAGTACAGCCTACCTAGGGTTGTGGTGGACTCTTCATCCCTTGAAGTCTTTACATCAAGACTTGATATCTTTCTTAAAAGATGTGTTGTAGTTCAAACAAAAGTTATGGGCTTGATGCATAAATTACAGGGTGAGGCTCTATGGCCTGTGTTATACAAGAGGTCCTTTCTAGTCTTTAAAAAAATTTTTTTGAATCTTTGGTAAGATAAATGCAGTGTATAGTGTCTTTCAAATAAAAGCTATCACAAAATGCTTTATATAGCTAAATAATGCAGACAAAAACTTAACATACCATCTGTCTGTCATATATGAACAATTTATATATTCATACACACATCATATGTATCTTTACATTTATATTACTAGAGAGCTACAGATAGCTACATCTGTCTAGCTACATAGGCCTGGTTCTTAGAGGTGTGGGCATGCAAATCTGCCAGTTACTTCAATGGGAGCTGTACCTCTTCAGCACAGCTGAAAAATCTTGCAATATATTTATCCTGGGTATCTAAATGTCGACTTGCCTATCTCTTTTTAAATGTATATCAATAGTCACCAAGAATATGTTTTCCCAATATCATCTTTTATACAAAACACATTTATTAAGCTCACCACTCAAGTAATAAGGCCACATATTGATTAACTACTTCTTATATCCTTCCACTAGGTTTCTGAGTTACACTAGGCCAAATTCAGAAGAAAGTTTGACTACTGAATTATAGAGTTTTGTAGAAAATAGTAATCCTATTCAGAAAAAAAAAATATCATGAACATTGGCGGTTGGTTTTTTTTGAGGTGGCGGGAAGGAGGGGAAAACTAATTCCAACACCCTGCCAAACCTTCCCCTTAAAATTCCTTAGTTGTTTCTGGAACATGGAAAAATGTCAAAAGAAATATTCAACCAGCTCTACTGAACTATTTATCCAGTTATCATATACATGTACACACACATGCAAAAGTAAAGTGAATTTCGCAGGGAGTTAGCAAATATCTTTCTACCTTCTCTGAAAATAACACAAAGAAAAGAGAGGAGCTATTTTGAGTACAGAGTTTATCTGAACTTGCAGAAACTTGTTTTCTTATTGCAGTCGGAAGATAGTCTAAGAAGAGTTAGCAATACATCTTTTAAACTTTTATGTATAACATCTGGTATCTACAAATCATTTTAGTAAAGAATTTAGGTCTGCCCTTTATTGAAAGTCAATTAATTTCAAATAGCAGGTATGTTCAAGATCTGTTGATCAGGTTCCTTATTTGTTTATTTTTCCTAACAATTTTGGTGAGTGAGTATGTATGAAAGTGAAAAATTACCTACCTGAAGGGGGTTCCAAAGAGGATGGAACTAAGCTGTTCTCAGCGGTGGCAGTGACAGAACAAGGAGCAATGGTCTCAAGTTGCAGTGGGGGAGGTCCAGACTGGATATTAGGAAAAACTATTTCACTAGGAGGGTCGTGAAGCACTGGAATGGGTTACCTAGGGAGGTGGTGGAATCTCCATCCTTAGAGGCTTTTAAGGCCCAGCTTGACAAGGCCCTGGCTGGGATGATTTAGTTGGAGCTGGTCCTGCTTTGAGCAGGGGGTTGGACTAGATGACCTCCTGAGGTCTCTTCTAACCCTAATATTCTATGATTCTACGAATTACTGTGTGTCATTTTGTCCCCTTTTACTCTTTGCTACTCTTCCCATCCTACACAAATCTGATCCTACCTCAATTTCTTATCTCCCTGACCTTCCATACACTCCTTCAATCTTTTCCTCTTCCTCATGATTTTCTGAATCCTACCCTTGTTTGTTCATCACCTCTGATTGACATTCTGCTCTGTGTTCTGGCAGGGAATGTAGACTGAGACAATTTAACAGATGTAAATACTGTACTGTAATTCAGTTCTGTACCACCATGTTGCCTTTCACTAGAGAGGTTATTCCAATTTTGTTAAAGAACCCTCCTTATATTATAACTTAAATATAATAGCTACTAATTAAAAAGATTGTGAAAATAAAATGAAATAAAATGCAAAACATCCTTCAAGCCTTTCAACATGTTTATTTTCAACTTTTAAAATATTTGTACAGCTACACTTTTCAGGCAATATTCTATACTCAGATACACCAGGGTAATGCTTGTTGGAGTAGAAGGTGGTCAGTACTTCTGAAACATCAGGCACTTTACTAAGGGCTTGTCTACATGGTGCATTAGTCCACTCTAGAGCGGCGTAAACTCTAGTGCGCATCAATGTGTTGTGCACTAACTGGCCTGTGTAGACCCTGCTGGTTCACACTAAAAGTTCCCTAGTGCACGTTAATGCAGTACATTTTGAAATGGGACACTAAGGCAGACTAAGCGGCTTTTAGTGTGTAGCAGCAGGGGCTATCCAAGCCGGTTAGTGTGTGACATGCTATCATGTATTACAATTTACACCCCTCTGTGCAGACTAATGCACTGTGGAGACAAGCCCTAAAGTATCTAAATGTGGATTTAGATGCCTATCTTTAGACACCCAGGGCCAGATCCCCAGCTGAAGTCCATTGTGGCCAAAGGGCTATGACAATCTACATCAACTGAGGACCTGTCCCTCAAGTTTTAAAATGTTGGTCTGTAAATACAAATCACCTTTTGAGACCTGGCTTTAAATCTGTTTTGGTTGGCTGTTGTAGTACCTAATGACCATTTTTTCACTTTGTAAAATCTTCAAACAGTATAATTCTATTGATATTCTATACTGTTGCCTAGTACCTGACCAGCAACCTTATAGATAGGGACAGATATACACAGGCAGATTGTATCTTGAGGTGCTTCCCTACTGCATCCTAGCAATGGAAAATGCTCTTATTGTTTTATTTGTGTTTGATGGATTAGTTTTCAATAGGGCTGTCAAGTGATTAATTTTTTTAATCGTGTGATTAATTGCAATTGTAAAAGATCAGGAGACATCCAATTCTCTCCCCAAGGAGTACAGTCACAAATTTAATTGATGCATTATTTTTTTAACAAGCATCTTCAGGATGGAAGCATGTTCTCTGGAATGGTGGCCGAAGCATGAAGGGGCATACAAATGTTTAGCATATCTGGCATGTAAATACTTTGCAACAGCAGCTACAAAAGTGCCATGTGAATGCCTGTTCTCAGTTTCAGGTGACATTGTAAGTAAGAAGTAGGCAGCAGTATCTCCTGTCAATGTAAACAAACTTGTTTGTCTTAGCGATTGGCAGAATAAGAAGTAGGACTGAGTGGACTTGTAGGTGCTAAAAGTTTTACACTCTTGTTTTTGAGTGCAGTTATGTAACCAAAAAAAAAAATCTGCCTTTGTAAGTTACACTTTCACAATAAAGAGATTGCACTTCAGTACTTCTATGAGGTGAACTGAAAAATAGTATCTTTTGTTTATCCTTTTTACAGTGCATATATTTGTAATAAAAAATATACTGAGCATTATGCACTTTGTATACTGTGTTGTAATTGAAATCAATATTGAAAATGTAGAAAGACATCCAAAATATTTAATACATTTCAATTGGTATTTTATTGTTATAAATGCAATTAATCACAGGTTTTTTTTAGTTAATTGCGTGAGTTAACTGCGATTGACTGACAGCCCTAGCTTTCAACATTCTAAGATTATAGTGTCAGATTTTGTGCATGCTCATGTGTGCACACTGCTCCCTCTCCCTGCCCCCATTAGCCAGTATTAGCTGCAAGTAGAGATCCCTTCACTTTCATGACTACTGAAAAAGAATTATGAAGTATGGATTATATAGCAATGAATAAATCAAGACAAACATGCTTTTTTCATCCCCCTCCCATAGGTACACGATGCTCCCACTTGACATCCCCACAACAACACTGCTGGCATGGCGTTGCAATGATTTCTGACGCATGAATATTGCTGGACTGTAAAAGCAATATCCTGTCTTTACACAACGTGGTGAGAGAGCGTGGAAGAAGAATTGAACAGGGCAGAGGGTCATGAGTCATTCTGCCAGCATAGTCCAGGTTGGCTCCTGGGGGACCAAGGTGAAAGCAACTTGTAGTGCACCTTACTGCTCTTTCACAGAGGAGCAATGCAGGGTATCCTGCCTTATGGCTGTGGTAGACTGAGGGAGGGGGATGTGGTGAGAAGAGGGGCCTTATCCTTTTTCAGTACACCAGCACAACAGGTGATTTTTTAGTCAAAAACATTTCTTAATTCCATGAATTATTTTTAATAATTGATGATTTTTTTGCTATGCATGAGAAGCACTAATCACTGTGTCATTTAGAGTTCAGCATACAATATTTATGTCAGGATATTTTTGGGAAATCTCTCTTCTTTTTTCTCCATGATGGTATTTTTCCAGGATATCCTCCTTACTTGGCTGCCCAAAAGTTTACAGTAGATGTTTCTAGCTGTCTGATCCTTGTGTTGGACTGAACTGCAGGATTGGCCATCACTGTGCACAGGCTTATGTCTTTGCTAATTTTTGGCCATTCCAAGGCCGAACATTGTTCAGATGATTTTCTTATTGCATATGCCACAAGGAATGAGTTTTTCACATTTTCTTCTTTCCCTTGTTAGTTACTTGGACCCTGTGCTTTTTAAGGTGCGTCCTATTAAGAAAGTTTGCTTATCTAATTGCAATATTGATTTTACTGTCATGTACTCTTCATGTACTTCTAATACTGTAGTGTAAATCAATAGACCAGCATAAAGTTATTTGATGTTTTGTGCTTTTTATTGTCTCTCTCAATCTCATCCAGTACTAGCATTGTATTTTACAGAAATGAATCCTGAATATTTTCAGTGCAATTCTGTATTGTGCTGTATATCTGGGTACCAGCTTGATGATTAAATAAAGCGATTTGGCTGACAACAATCCCAATGTATTATTGTACTTGTCAACTCTCAGATCACCAGCACAGCCTGAAAAATGGAATGCTCACTACTTTTAAGGGCACTCCAACATCTAAGCACTGTATTGATAAAAACTGTGGCTGCTCACAAATGTCTGCCATCAAGAATAAAAACATACTCACCCTTATCAACATATTTTAAGAGGTTGAAGGGTTACATGCTCTCTCTAGGAATGTGACAGCCCCAAGAAATAAATTAGCAGTTGTGTATTCCTCAGATATTTGTCAATCATATGCATATATATACACTTATATTTAACAAGGTCTTTTTGTGTCCTGATAAAACCTACATATTTTCATGGATCTGTCATTTGCTGTGGGAAGGCAAAAATTACCTGTGTCATTACATGTTTTTCTGTGCGAACCAATGAGTGGAAAGCAATTTTGTACAAGACAAGGGAGTTTGTGGTTGTTGTTGTCTTATTTGGAAGTAAGCCAGACATTCTTGGAGCCTGTTGATGTAAATGCCATACCAGGTTTAACTGTAAATTGAAAAGCTTACTCACAACATTTCACACAAAAATCTCTAGCAGATGGAATGAAAACAAGTTCCAAGGGTAAACAAATATCCAGATGACCTGGCAACACCCAGATTAGGAAATATCAAAAAATTAAACATAAAGGACCACTTGGCCAACCCAGCCTCACTCTTCTAGATTTTGCATAATCTCCTTGCTTTTTCAATGAACCTATCCACTTTCCCCATCATTGTATCCAGTTGTCAAACACCCACCTTGCTTTTGACTGCAACAGGTCCTAATGTTGCGGCTCTTATGCCATGTTCCACAATGCTTTTCCACAGAGAAAAATCCAGTGTCCCTTCTCCAACCCATCTGTCTCTGTAAGACAGTGGAGACATGATACTCAGTCTATGGCTGACTGCTAAATTAAATTGATCATGGAAGAAAGGTTGGTGTCTTGACCTTTAATGACACTAGCAAGCTTATGTTTAGCTGTTGACACCTTAAGGTGTGGAGCTTTAAATCCAACATTACCATCTCTAGCGATGTGGTCCTCTTTTGTAAAACTCAGTGGTGGAAGGTAAAGTGAAGGAAATGGGTGTTTTTAAGGGATTTCAGAAATCTAAAAATAATTAAAGGCTACATAGTAAGATGTGGCATCTGTGAAAACAGCCACAGAAATAATCTTGCTGCCTAATAACTAGCACAGCAGGCCGAAGTTGTTTATAATCTACTATGGTTTAAAGCATATTTATATCTCTGCTACTGTATAATGAGGCATATCACATAATCCCATGGCAAAACTGTTGCCAGATAACATAGTTTTACTTACTATAACTTAGAGAACTGCACCATTTTCTAGTAGTAATGTATTTTTATTATTGTCTTGAAGAAAAAGTAAATCATTTTAAAATGTTTTTCTTTATAATCCCTGCCCAGCCTTCCCCCAAAAATATCTTATATAATAATTTCTGGCATTAGTGCACCACCACAAAGGCCTTTGCAATATTTAGCTGCCCTTGTTTTCTCTACAGACAAGTAAATGAAAATGATGTGAACATTCAGTTTACATTATTGGATCCAAAAGGTTTTTTTCTTGGTCATCACAGTGATGACTAATCTTGCCACTATCATTAAAAACACTCCCCCTACCCACCCAAAATAAGCCATTCCCAGTAAAAGTAAATAAACAAACTGAAGTGGCCTTTCCTATATGCCACACCCACTGAGTATTTCTGCTGCCTTTTCTGAGGTATCTAAATGCTATGACAATAAAAACAACAGCATTCATTTATGTGAATGAGAAGCAGTCTCAGAGACAGACAACAAACAGAAGAAAAAAAATGTAATTATTTTCTTCCCAGGCCTCCATAACTGTTTGCCACATGTTTTGGATCTTGTAAGCCAAAATATGAGCATATGAATTGTAACTGTATAGATATACTTAATTTATATTTCAAAAGCCTGGCTCTGGCATACCTGACACTCACTTGGACCTTAAAGCAGTGAGAGCTTTGCCAAAGGAAATACCAGTAATCTTTCACTGCACAGCCCAGATACTCCAACTGACATACTTCTTGGCTAGGAAATAGTCTGTAATGCAACTCACTGAAGCATATCATACCAATAGAGCACAGAAGCTGACTTAATAGCAAAATAAAATGCTTCAGTAACTTCGCTGTGAGGGATTCACAACATAATTTCAACAGTGAAATGTTACATCCATTGTTCCTGCTCTTTCAAATATATATCACAAGATCATAGCTGGAGAATCCTGTGCAGTTCCACTGAAGGGGGAGCACTGAAGTAACATGACATTGAAAGAAAATAATAGGTAAATAGTGTGGAGTGACACTGACATACCTTATGCAAATGACACCACTAATTATCCCTGTGTATTTTAAAACATGTTTTTTTACCCCCCCTCCTCACCTGCCAGTCGTCTGTCTCTTGTATTTTTCCAGATAACATCCAGGGCTCTAGCAGTAGAGTCTCTGATGTGATCACTAAATGATCTTCTCAAAGGGGCTTTCACTGGGTGTTCCATAATGCAGTGCAGAGTATCACACATCCACAGTAAAACTGCAGCAGTTTGGCCACAGGATAAGGGGCATTCTCTGCTCTGTTATCTGTCTGAAATATCCTTCACGAGGCAGGTTGTTACTTTGTAAAATTTGTCGTCAGCTTTGCGGAGCCCTTTCCTTCAAGACTAAGGCATTGCAGTTCTCACTGCGGACACAGGAAAGCTCAGACTGCAGGCAACCTACTGGAAAGCTGCCAAAGTCAGAACTGCTGCTACATCTGGAAAGGCTTACAAATGAGCTAATGATACACTCGTTTAGATTTGGAGCTTTATTTGTGGATATCTATATGATTCTAGCTTCCTGTTTAATCAAATAACTTACTGGGCACATACTTGCATGCTCATTTATTAAGATAACATGTCTCTGCTTAACTGACATTTCAGGTAATCTTTCATTTTTTTGAGAGGAAAAAAGTAAGAAATGGGAGAGAACCATTTTTTTCTGACTTGGTTCATTTATTTTATTTTGTTACCTTATTTTTCTTACATTTCATTCTGTCTGTGGGACAACATGATTTAGGGCCTGATTCTGCCATCCTTACTTCTACTGAGTAATTCCTTACTCCACAAGTAGTATTGTTGGTCACAGAATATAAGGGGAGGGGGACAGAATTGGGTCCTTCCTATCTAAGCTAAAAGGGAATGTAAGACTCCACACTCTAAAAGGTTCATGGAAACTCCAGTGACCCTGAATGAAGCCAGTTTGACCTTGCTCAGTTTGACCTTGCACTTCCCTAATGAAGGAAGGAATGAAGGGGGAGTTGATTCTCCACTTGCAGTGTCTGAAGTGCCCCTGGCAATGTGTGAATAGCTCAGTGCTCCCAGCCTACAAAACTTACACGTGTCTAATTTCCTTTGAAATCAGTGAGAGTGATGTGTGTGTCAGGACTTCAGGGGCAGGTTGTCTTGGAGTTAATTCAAGCCAGAGTCCCTTATTTTTACAGCAGCAACTGAACTTTTAAAAACAGATAACAATACTTCTCATGAAAACAGTGCTATCATTAAAATTAACTGATGAGCTTCACGTACAGGTCAACCCACACAGATCAAATTGCAGAATCAGGACCAGAGATTCTACCCTGGGGGTGGGGAGGTGGTGTTTCCTTCTCTTTTATACTTTATTCTCAAGTGCAAAGAACTGTTCTTTGAATAGGCATAGAAATCATTTACACTTCACACCTTCCTATTTGTTATTATCTTTTCCTCCATCTTTGTCTGTTGTCATTATTTCCTGTGGGCCAAATTCTGATCTCGTTTACACTAGTGTAAATTGGGAACTACTTCACTGATCAGACCAGAAGTCCCCAGGATTTATACTGGTATAAGTGAGAGTAGAATTTAGCCCAATGTTTGTCTAACATAGGCTGAAAACTCTTCAGCTTTCTTTGTGTAGACATCTGAGCCTTCTGGGGTGTGCACTGAGATAATCTGTAAGTGTTCTTCTGCTCCTGACAGGTAAGCAGTTATAGTCACAATGGAAGTACCGACAGAGACAAGTGCAGGCATTTTGATCATACTGTCATCTAACCTTACTCAGAGTAGTAGAACTAATTACTCCACACAGCCCCACATCTCCCACTGTTTCAATCAATGGTGAACATGCACCAATACAGAAAAACACACATTTTCCTAATATAGATGCACCTAGAGTAGAGATGGCGGCATTATCCTCAACTCTAGTACTCGATAAATGTATCTCCATAACTTATCTGAGCCCCACTGGGCCAAAGTGGAAAAGAGCAAGTGGAGAGATAACAGAATCATTAGTTTGTCTTAAAGCCCCAAATTGCTCATTTTAGCAAGCGTATTAACCAAAGTGTTGGATATACTGGATATGGTTGTATCATATCTCCATGCCTTATGCATTTCTGTGGCCTCTGAACTGTCAGCGCACATGTAGAAATTTGGAATTTCAAAGTGCTAATTCAAAGTATCAATTAAAATAGTTGAAAGCTCAAGAACTTGGTTTAGAAACTGTCAGAACGAGCAAACAAAGAGTAAAGAAAGTAATAAAACGCAACAAACTGGATGGAGGTGATTAGTGGGGCATTACTGGTCTGATGTTACTTAACATCTTCAATAATAATCTTAAAGAGGTTATGCAAAGAATTTAATTCAATTTTCAGGTGATACTAATATGGAAGATGCTGCAAACAACTGTGGGTACGTAAAATACTAAGATAATATAGAGAAGTTAGAAATATGATCAGGAAATAAAATGAGATGGATTTTGGAAAACCATAAACTGATGCACCTAGGAAGAAAACAATCCAAAGGAAATATATTGTCAGAGAAAGAAATCTGAGACACAGCTATATAATAAGATTCCAGGTCTGTCACTCTGCATCTCTCCCTGAAACCTATTAAGTTTCAGTCTGTAGTGTCAGTGTAAAGTGATGGGAACAACTAGAAGCATGGCTGAGGGTTCTCTGTCTGTCTTGACAGACATATCTTTTATGAACTTTTCTAATTTTGAACTCAGTTATACTTTTGGCCTTCACAACACCCCCAGCAACGAATTCCACAAGTTGACTGTGTGTTGTGTGAAGAAGTACTTCATTTTGTTTTAAACCTACTGCCTATTTATTTCATTGGGTGATTCCTAGTTGTGTTATGTGTTATGTATTCCCCATGTGGTATGTAAAGGGGAAAATAACACTTCCCTATTCACTTTCTCCATATACTTCATGATTTTATAGACCTCTATCATACCCCCTCAGTCATCCCTTTTCTAAAATAAACAGTTCAGGTTTTTTAATCTCTCCTCTTATGGAAGCTGTTCCATACCCTTATTTTCATTGCCTTTCTCTGAACCTTTTTCAGTTCTGATATATCTCTTTTGAGATGGGGCAACCAGAATTGTGCACAATATTCAAGGTGTAGACACACCATGAATTTATATCTTGACGTTATGATATTTTCTCTCTCTTTCCTAATGGTTTCTAACATTTTATTAGCTAGCCATTGCACATTAAGTGGCTGTTTTAAGAGAACAATGATTCCAAGTTCTCTTTCTTGTGCAGTAACAGCTAATTTAGAGCCCATGATTTTGTATGTGTAGCTGGGATTAGTATTTCCAGTGTGCATGACTTTGCACTTATGAACATTGTGTTGCCCAGTTGGCCAGTTTAGTGAGATCCCTTTGTAACTCTTTGCAGTCAGCTTTGGGTTTAACTATCCTGAGTAATTTTGTATCATCTGCAAGTTTTGTCACCTCACTGTTTACCCTTTTTTCAAGATCATTTATGAATCTGTTGAACAACACTGGTATCAATTCAGATCCTTGACGGACTCATCTATGTATCTCTATCCACTGTGAAAACTATTTATTCCTACCCTTTGTTTCCTATCATTCAACCAGATACTGATCCAGGAGAGGATCTTCCCTCTCATCACATGACTTCTAAATTGCTTAAGAGCCTTTGGTAAGGGACCTTATCAAAGCTTACTGAAAGTCCAAAAACATTATTTCAACCGGATCACTCTTGTCCACATGCTTGCTGACACGCTCAAAGAATTTTAATAGATTGGTGAGCATGATTTCCCTTTATAAAAGTCATGTTGACTTTTTCCCAACTTATTGTGTTCATATATGCATCTGATAATTCTGTTCTTTACTATAGTTTCAACCAATTTTCCCGATAATAAAGTTAGGTTTACGGGCCTGTAATTGCCAGGATCACCTCCGGAGCCTTTTTAAAAAAATAGGTGTTACATTGGCTACCCTCCAGTCATCTGGTACAGACCATGATTTAAGAGATAGATCACATATCACAGTTAGTAGTTCTGCAACTTCATATCTGAGTTCCTTCTGAGCTCTTGGGTGAACACCGTCTGCTCTTGGTGATTTATTACTGTTTAATTTATCCAAAACTCCTCTACTAAGAGCTCATTCTGGGACAGTTCCTCAGATGTATCACCTAAATAGAGTGGCTCAGGTGTGGGAATCTCCCCCATACCCTCTTCAGTGAAGACCAATGCTTTTCTGCAACAGCAACAGACTGCTCCTTTAGCATCTCCATCATCCAGTGGCTCTGACTGTTTGGCAGACTTCCTGCTTCTGATGTACTTAATTTTTTTTGCTGTTAGTTTTTATGTCTTCAGTTAAGTGCTCTTAAAATTCTTTCTTGGCCTGCCTTATTATACTTTTACACTTGATTGCCAGAGTTTATGCTCCTTTATATTTTCCTCAGTAGGACTTTACTTCCACTTTTTAAAGGATGCTTTTTTGCCTCTAAAAACCTCTTTTACTTTGCTGTTTAGGCATGGTGACATTTTTTAGCCTTCTTACCGTTTTTTATTTGGGTATACATTTAGTTTGAGCCTCTATTATGGTGTTTTTAAATAGACTCCATTCAGTTTGAAGGCATTTCACTCCTGTGACTATTCCTTTTAATTTATGTTTAACTAGCTTCCTCATTTTGTGTAGCTCCCCTTTTTGAAGTTAAATGTTACTGTGGTGTTTTTTTCCCCCTCCTATAAGGATGTTAAATTTAATTACGTTATGGTCTCTATTACTGAACTGTTTGGCTATACAGTAGAACCTCAGAATTACAGACACTTTAGGAATTGAGGTTTTTCGTAACTCTGAACAAGACATTATGGGATGTTCCTCAGGGTGGACTGCTCGGAATGGGGTCTCACAGCTGTGCCTGTGAACTTCAGAGTCTTCTCCTCCTACATGTAAGTGGCTGCCCAGCAAGTGGGGGTGGCGACAGGCAGCTGGTTCTAGCGCCCTGGCTGCAAGGGTGATGAGTAAGGCACCTGGGGCTGCGGCCCTTTAAAACTGAGCTGTTCCTCCAAGTGCAGCATGCAGGCAGGAGCTTGGGCCCCAGTTCCAGCAGCAAACACTCCAGGCCAGGCTCCAGCAGGACTCGGGAAGTCTTTTTCCCAGGCTTGGACTGGGCGTGCAAGGTTGCTCCCTCCATGGCTTACAGGAAGGCAGCGCAGACCCTAGCACTGCTCATGCTCTGCGTGGTTGGGTTCCTCACAGCTGTGCCTGTAAAACTACCTCAGCATCTTCACTTCCTACCTGTAAGTGGCTGCCCTCCATGTGATGAGCAGGGGGTGGGAGTGGGGACAGGCAGCCCAGATGTGTCTACCTTTAAGATGCAATATAGGCACAGTACTGTATTTGCTGGGGGTTTTTTTTTTTTGTCTCCACTGCTGCCTGATTGCTGACTTTAAATTCCACATGGTGTCCGGTTGACTGGTCAGTCTGTAACTCTAGAGTTTGTATCTTTGAGGTTCTACTGCATTCACCTCTTGGACCAGAGCCTGTGCCGAATTTAAGATTATCTCAAGAACTGTCTCTCACCTTGTGTGTTCTAGGGAATCAGTCATTTAAGGTGTCTAGAAATTTTATCTTTACATCCCTTCCTGAGCGGACATGTTCCCAGTCAATATGAGGATAGTTCAAATCCCCCATTAGTATTGCATTTTCTGCCTTTGTAGTCTCTCTAATCTCCCAGAACATTTCACAATTACTGTCACTATCCAGGCCAGGTGGTCAGTAATATGTTCCTGCTGCTATACTCTTATTAGTTAAGCATGGAATTGCTATCCACAGAGATTCTATGGTACAGTTTCATTCATTTAAGATTTTCACTTTATTTAACTCTACTTTATCTCACATGAAGTGCCACTCCCGCTCCAGTGCGACCTACACTGTCATTACTGTATATTTTGTACCCTGGTATAACTGCATCCCATTGATTATCTTCATTCCACCAAATTTCCACAATGTCTATTGTATTAATATCCTCATTTAAGGCCAGTTACTCTAGTTCACCCATCTTAGTATTTAGACTTCTAGCATTTGTATGTAAGCACGTGTACATGTTGTCAATATTCAGTTGCTTACCTTCATGTGTTATAATTAAATGGGACTCTTATGTTTGACTGTTCTATACTAGCTCCTACTTGTACTTTATATCCTAATAAAGAGGATAGGAAAGAAATTTGTAGAGTGTCCCCTTTAATAAGTTTATCCTTAAAGGATGTCTCTACTCAAACTGTGTGCTAGTCCAGGGCACCTGTTGGCTTTCCTCCAGCCCTTAATTTAAAAAATCCTATATAATCTTTTAAATTTTACATGCTAGCAGCCTGGTTCTGTTTTGAGGTCTAAGTAGAGCTCATCCTTTCTGTATAGGCTCCTCCTTTCCCAAATGGTTCCCATTAAGCCTAAACTCCTCCTCTCCACAACATCGTCTCAGCCATTCACTGAGATCCTGCAGCTCTCTTCCTGGCCCTGTGCATGGAACTGGAAGCATTTCACGTAATGCTACCAGAGTGGTCCTGGACTTTAATCTCTTACCTAATAGCCTAAATTTGGCTGCTAGGACCTCTCTCCTACCTTTCCTTATGTCATTGGTACCTACATGTACCATGATCACTGGCTCCTCCCCAGCACTGCATATAAGTCTGTCTAGATGTCTTGTGAAATCCACAACTTTCACACCTGGCAGGCAATTTACCATGTGGATCTCCTGGCCATCACAAACCATATTTCTATAACCAAACCTCCCATTACTATCACCTGGCTCCTCCTAGCACCTGGGGTTCTCTTAGTGCATGAGGATTCCATAACATCATCTCACAGAACATCAGGGTTGAAAGGGACCTCAGGAGGTCATCTAGTCTAGCCCCCTGCTCAAGGCAGGACCAATCCCCAGACAGATTTTTGCCCCAGATCCCTAAATGGCCCCCTCAAGGATTGAACTCACAACTCTGGGTTTAGCAAGCAAAGGCTCAAACTACTGAGCTATCCCTCTCCCTGGAAGGAGGGTCCCAACTATGGGATCATTTCCTTCCACTCCAGCTTGATGTTCTTTTCTCCTGAGGCTTTCACCCTTGTCATAAACAGATAAGTAAGAGTTAATAGAACAAAACTGCTTCATATCTCTTTTGCCTGGAAAGGGTTAACAAGAACAGTGAACCTGGCTGTCAGCTGACCAGAGGACCAATCAGAGGACAGGATACTTTCAAATCTTGAGGGAGAGAAGTTTTTGTGTGTGCTGTTAGAATTTGGTTGTTGTTCACTCTGGGGGCTCAGAGGGATCAGACGTGCAACCAGGTTTCTCTCCAATCTCTCCGATACAGGCTCTTATAAGTTCAGACTAGTGAGTACTAGGTAGATAAAGCGAGTTAGGCTTATGGTTGTTTTCTTTATTTGCAAATGTGTATTTGGTTGGAAGAAGTTCAAATGTGTATTTTGCTGAAAAGATTTTAATTTGTACTTGTATACTTAGTCTGGGAGGGTGTTCCCAGTGTCTATAGCTGAAAGACCCTGTACCTATTCCATTTTTTTTTAAATTTACAAAGATAATTTTTACTGTTTTTTCTTTCTTTAATTAAAAGCTTTTCTTGTTTAAGAACCTAATTGTTTTTTTATTCTGGTGAGACCCCAGGGGACTGGGTCTGGATTCACCAGGGAATTGGTGGGGAGAAAGGAGGGAAGAGGGGGAGAGAGGCTGATTTCTCTCTGTGCCAGGATTACTTTCTCTCAGGAAGAGTCTGGGAGGGGGAAAGAGAAGGAGGGAAGAAGGTGAATTGTCCTGTCTGCTTTGTGATTCAAGGAGTTTGAATCACAGTGATCTTCCAGGGTAACCCAGGGAGGGGAAGCCTGGGAGAGGCAACGGTGAGGGAAAGGGTTTACTTTCCTTGTGTTAAGATCCAGAGGGTCTGGGTCTTGGGGGTCCCCGGGCAAGGTTTTGTGGGGACCAGAGTGTACCAGGCACTGGAATTCCTGGTTGGTGGCAGCGCTACAGGTTCTAAGCTGGTAATTGAGCTTAGAGGAATTCATGCTGGTACCCCATCTTTTGGACGCTAAGGTTCAGAGTGGGGAATTATACCATGACAACCCTCCATAGCAGCACAGAAGCTGTCAGACTACAGTGGGACTGCTCTATTGTATCCCTGGAAGTCCCTACATACCTCACTGTCTCCCTTAGCTCCTCCAGTTCAGCCGCTCTGGTCTCAAGAGCCTGTACTTGGTCTCTCAGGGTCATGAGTTGATTGCATCAGATCACAAGATAGCAAGATAGAGCCTAAGCTCTCAGTCTAACCTAGCTAGGCCACTTGGCTCAGAACACGCCCCCCAGCAGATGACGCTATAATCTTTACTTGAGCAAGCACATGGCAAGCAAGCAAGCACACAACAAACTACCTGCAACATCAATACAAATCTCTCTGCCCAACAGAACCCACACAAAACTCAGCATAAACTCCCCACACCCAAACAAGTAAACAGAAAATCCTCCATCACAATCCCTCAGACACAAATCAACACAACCACCCACATGACACAACCAGCACACAATTCCAGACACACACACACACACCTCACCACAGCACGTGCCCCTCATTCACTACCCAGACAAATCAATACAAATCTCCCAGCACAATATACATTCTCTCAGCCTCATTCATTCATACCACAAAAAAATAAACTTATGTGGAAATGCTGAAGGTCATCACTAGCAAAAGCTTAAAGCAACATAGCAGGTGACAGTGAACAGAAAATTAGCTATGACTTTGCAATGCAATATGGAAGCAGAAAAGGCTTCTGTACTGAGACTTCCAGTCAGAGCTGCTGAAGCAGCTGATAGTCTTTCCCTATATTATTATACAATTCAGATAATACCACATCCAAAATAATACATTCCGTTTTGGTCTGTGCTGCCTCAATATCAGAGAGATTTAGACAAAAATATGGAAGTATAGAGAAGAGAAACAAAGTCATTAGAAAGTTGGAGGGATTAATTTATGAGGAAAGATTAAAAGTTAAATCAAACAGCTAACCTAGAATAATGGAAATAAAAATTAAAGAAATGAAAATTTAGGATGGGGTTGGGAATCAGTTGACAGTTTCTAATGGTGAGGTCTTCTAGTCTGGGAAGGGAAATGCATCTAAGGGAAATGGTGAAAGCCTCATTGCATGTGATATTTGAAATTAGACTGGACAAATCACAGGGAAGTTTATGGAAAGAGGCTGACCTGCTTTGGTTGGGGAATGTAATTTCTGTCTCTAATTCCTACAGTTCAACTAATTGTGCACAGTAATGGGCTTTGGTTGGAGGCCAGAATGCACAGTGGACAGGCCATAGCCAAACAGTCACCTTGAGGCAGTTCTTTTGGGAAGTCCAGGGGGCCTGGCAGCGTCTGGGGGAAGGGAGAAGGATAGGGGGACCCAGGCCCTTCCTCTCCACCAGGTCCAACCCAGAGCCCAAGGGGAAAGAGGTTGTCAGTTCTTTCTGGCTGCCACTCCAGATTAGCCTCCCCTGGGTCTACAGTTTTTCCTTCAGTTTGGGGCATGGCCTCAACCTTCTGTTTACACAGTCTTGGTAGTCCAGGGCTTTAGCTGGGGTGTGTGTGTGTGTGGATGCTTCCAAGCTCACCCTAAAAGTCCAGTTGTGCCCCCCTTCATCAGTGAGAAGGGGGATCCTGGCCAACTTTTACAGTTCCAGTCTTTCTCCCGTAGACTGCTCTGCCTCACTGGCTGCAGCCAGTCTGCTTTATTGCAGCCTGTTTCTTTCCATCCCTCCACCAGCCTGTTGGAGCTCCTTTTTAGGTAGGTCCTCCATAGGAAGCATGCCCAGCAGCTGCTGAGGAGCAGGGCCTTCTTGGCCCAATACTATTCTATCACCAAGTTTACCTTACTGTGGGGTCTGTAAACCCATCACAATCGGTATTGCAGCAAAATATATCCCATGCAAGGACAAGCACTGTTTTGAACCTCCTTCAACATCTAACCACAATAGGTTAAATTTACGATGCAGCTAGAGCCCTATTTCTGTGTTTCAATACTTTTGGCAATATAAGGAAGACCATCAGCAGAATACTTTAGTACTTTGTTAGTAATCTTAATTTTTATAGTTACAATACATGGGTGCTGTCACTGTCTTCTACAATTCTTCTATTTTATTCAATATTTCCCTGTTGTTTGAATAAAATGAAAACCAAAAAATAGGTTCAGTCACAGATTAAACTGGCTGGGTCAAAGACTGCATACCAGGTTAATAATAAAATAAAGAGCTCCGAGGGTGAGGGGGCAATTGCCGGCAACAGAGGACTGGATAGGAGAAATCTGAAGCAGTGGTCTGCAACTAGGAAGCAGGCATGTAGCATGCTACCAGGCAGAAGGTAGCAGTATATGCATACAGGACAAGAGCACATGCTTTGGAAATAGTTTTTGTGTACTTTCAGGTGGAAAATAAATCTTAGGGGCCAAATCCTTACCTCCTATTCAGCAGATGTGGGTCTGTGTAGAACCCTAGAGCCTGGCTGGGCTCCACATTGGAATCTAGATGGTGGAGGCTCCCCAGGGTCAGAAATCACAAGTCTGCTCTGCAGTCACCCAGGTCTGACCCTCCTCTGGAATGGAGTTACAGATTCCTCCTTCCCCACTGCCCTTTTTGATAATCGATCACCAGTGAATGACAGCGAATACTTCCTAATGTCTCTCTGCTGGGGTGGGATCTCCCCACTGAATGACTGCTGGGAAGAAAAGTATGAGCCATCAGCTTCTCCATGCTGCACCAGAACTGGCTAACCACTCTGAAACTGAGCTGTCAGCCAGCAACAGCAATCCATTCGCCCAAGGATATCACCTTCTTAGGATGATTGAGGGCAGAGGGTAGCAACAGAGACCCATACAACCCCTCCAGTTACCCCTCAATCCCACACATTAGTGTCTGAGCAGATCTAGGTCCACGCATCACTATGCCTCCGCCTCTTTTCCCACTCCTGCAGGAGGTTCTGCAAGGGCTACAAATATACCTGGGTGATAGTAACTCCTCTTGTCTTTGCAACAGAAAAGGTAACCCAGATTCATCAAGGACTGGCTGGATGGGGGTGGGGATCTCATTTTTATTTCTGGGCTTTGGCAGCACCTAAGGGTGGAGCAGCTGCATAAATAATCTTGCATAAGGCTAGCTCCTCTCAGGATTGGTCAGAATGCACAGAGATCCCCTACATGTGTGTATTGGCTTGGCACAGCCTTCAGGACTTGGGGACCTTTTGTTTATCTTGGCCCATCAACTCTTGGGCTTGCCTATACTGCATGTGGATACATCACTCTCTGCTGTGTTATCACTCTGGATCTATCAGTGACTGGCCTCTTCAAGGGCTGCAACTGTCATACAGTTCTCCTAGACTGGGAAATCCAGACCATTTTACCTTGGTGCTACTCTGCTTCTGCTTGCTACCATTGAAAACATTCCTTGCCCTCCTCAAAGCAACCAATGACATTACGAGTTTCAGACTGTCATTGACATGATCATTTAAAATAAAAGCAATGGCAGAACTCTTCAGTGTTAACTATCACAGAATACAAGCATGATTCTGAGCTCAAATTCATGGGGCACAATATTGTGTGTCTTGTATTTCAACATTCACCAGTTCACACCTGATACCATGTGCAGTATGTGAGATCAGATTGTGAAGTGGACTTTTAGCATATCAGCTTTTAAATAAGCTTTTACCCATTTACGACAACATTTAAGATAATAATTTAAAGTTTTCAGACTGGAGCTCAACCAAGGCTACTTCCCAACTGAAACTTGGTATTGTATTGTTAAATGGCATATTGATACATATCAGATCCTCAGATGCTCAATATTTTTAAAGCTACCAGTCCCAGCAGACTGTAAAGAATTAGAGAAATTCCTACAAGAGCAGACACAAACAGATGGACACATATCCCTAGCTGGCAAACATTAATCCAAACAAATGTTTTAAGGATTGTTTCCTCCTTAGATTATGTCTACACTGGCACTTTGATGGCAAAACTTTTGTCATTCATGGGTGTTAAACTCCCCCCCTCCCTCGAACGACAAAAGTTTTACCAACAAAAAGCGCCTGTGTGAACAGCACTTTGTCTGACAAAGCCACTGCCGTTTGTGCGGGGTGGAAGATTTTTGTTGGCAGGAAAGACAGCCACTTTTAGCGGCATGGCTGTAGTGGCACAGCTGTGTCACGAAAAGCTGCATAGTGTAGCCATAGCCTTGGTAGTCAGGCATTCCCAAGTACCGCTTAATGTAGCCCCCACAGCTATGGAGGAAAGTGTTTGATTTTTTGTTATGACCAGTCTAGTTACTTAAGCTGGCTGACACTTTTCTGATGGAACAGTTTTCTGCTGGAAAATGCATTTTCATCAAAATAGAAATGTTTTGTGGAAATGTGTCAATTTTGAAGAAATTTTTTATTGGAAAAAGTTTAAACAAATCTAGTTTTATTTTACTTTCTCATTTGTTTAAATTAAGTCTAAACATTTCATTTCAATAAGGTAAAAGCATTTCACCTCAACTTTCTCATTTAGAGTCACTTCAGATTGACTATTAAAATGTTAATTCTACTCTACAATATATTTAATAATATATACTATTTAATATTTTATATGATAATGTTTTAACATTATCTAGAGAAAATGTTTTGACTTATCAAGATGAAGCATTTTGGTGCTTACAAACAGAATTTTTTTGGAATTCCTATTCAGCGAGAAATTTCTAAATTTTGACTTTTCATTGCAATTTGGAATGAAAATAAATTTCAAAATGTCAGATTTTCCCACACAATGGAAATTCCATTTTCCAACCTGTTCTACTGGTTATTGAGAAGCATGAGGTTACCTTTTTGAAATTAGAATCCTGGGAATCAGAAAAAGTAAGAACTATAACATTGAGCAACACTTCCGTTCTTATTACCCAGCCTCAAACTTACATGGTATGGGACAAAGTGGCTAAGAAAGAACATTGGGATGCAGTCACATGCTCAAGGGTCAATGTGTAGTGCAGAAAAAAGGAGCTAGGAAATGAAAATGAAGATTAGGCATGAAGACAGAAAGAAATGGGGATGAAAGACCTTTCCAAGGTGTGGAGGTATGCAGGGAATTCTCTTAGAATATGTCTACACTGCAATTAAAACCCACCATCTGGCCCATGCCAGCTGACTCAGACTTGTGGGGCTCAGTCTAAGGAGCTGTTTAATTGAGATGCAGATGGTGGAGCACTGGCTGAAGCTCAGTTTCTAGGACCCTGCGAGGTGGGAGGGTCTCAGAGTTTGGGTTGCAGTCTGAGCGTCTACACTGCAATTAAAAAAAAAACCCTTAGCTCAAGCCCTTAGCCTGAGTCAGGTGGCATGGCCAGCCATGTGTGTCAAATTGCAGTATTGACATATCCTTACAGGCCTAAACCATGGATTTAATTGTTGCATTTAGATTTTAGAGCATAGCCCTAAGCAGGAGATAGTAGGCCACTGCCCTACTGGGAGTTTCCTGGATTTCCCAACACAGAGGGGAAATATGCATTCTAATCTTCTTGGAGCACCTGGCCTGCTTTGAAGTGGAGGAAGAGGCATAACAACTCCTCCAGGGCAATGTACTCCCCTGGGAGTGCGTAGAAAGAGCAGTGTCTGTATTTCTCTAAGTATGTCTTGGGCCCTTGCACAGGGCATGCAAGCCTTTTACCCCTTGCTGTGCTTGCTCTAATGCAATAGCCAGGGATTATCTGGCCCTTTATCTCTGTATAAAAAGCATTACAGTAAAGTTTTAAAGAATAACCCAGACTATTCCATTAGCACTATTTTGTGGTATTCCCCAAACTCACTGTGGTTTATTTTTCTTCCAAAGTCTCTTCCCTATCTCGACAATCACACTACTCTTGGCAAAGTGCTTGGAGAAAATCCTCTCAAAACACTCCACCTGGGCAGACACTTAATTGTCTTTTGTTGTTTGATAAATCCAAGATGGCAGATTTACATAAGCAAAGTGGAGTAGTTCAGTACTTGTATGATTGTACTTTTATTATTTTTAAATAAAAAATATTCAACTAAAATACAAGCAGACATTTACAAGGTTGCCACTGTGTGCACATTATGGTTCTGATCCAGAAAATCACATGCACACATTTAATTTTAAGCATACTCTTAACTTTGAATATATAAGCAGTCCCATTGACTTGTGTTTGAAGTTAAGCATGTGTGTATGTGATTTGTTTGGATCACAGATGAAATCAGTGAGTATTGTGTCCTCAAACTGAAAAAAATAGATAAAAATAAATAAAAAACAAATACAAAACACTAAGCAGTGACCAAACCCAGTATCCACTTCAAGACAGCTTTGGCTTCAATGCTCCATTATGTCCTGCTCGCTGGTGGCCTCACTGGCTCCTCATGTAATTAGTCTTAAGCCATCCTCAGACTACTGCATATAGCCTTGCCCAAATTGCTGGCAGGTACTTCTGAAGTTATGTGTATGAATGAGGAGAAATGGGAAGTTTTTTGAAAATGATGTGATAATTAAAACTGGGTCCTTGAAACAGGAAGAAAGTTATCAAAGCTCCATTCTGTTAAAGCCATATGTGATGTACCAGGCTACAGCAGCATATGAAAGCATTAATCTACAACAGAATAATAGTAATGTCAAAATACCTTTAACTGCTTATCTTAAGCTGCGGAGATCTCCTTATACTTGCAATCCCTTTCATTTACAATACCTGATACTAAGGCAGGTTGTGTGGCTAGGGTCAGTTTTCAGCACTAGGATGAGTAGTATATCATTAGTTTTAAGCAGGATTGCTCTGAAATGCAAATCTAAGGGTATGTCTACACTATGAAATTAGGTCGATTTAATAGAAGTTGATTTTTTAGAAATCGATTTGATACAGTTGATTGTGTGTGTCTCCACTAAGTGCATTAAGTCGGCGGAGTGCATCCACAGTACTGAGGCTAGGGTTGACTTTTGGAGCATTGCACTGTGGTAGCTATCCCACAGTTCCCGCAGTCTCCGCCGCCCATTGGAACTCTGGGTTGAGCTCCCAATGCCTGATGTGGCAAAAACATTGTCATGGGTGATTCTGGGTACATGTCGTCAGGCCCCCTTCCTCTGTGAGAACAATGGCAGACAATCGTTTCGCACCTTTTTTTCTGCACAGACGCCATACCACGGCAAGCATGGAGCAGGCGAGCAGGCGACGGCAGTGCGGTGATGAGAGTGATGAGGACATGGACACAGACTTTTCTCAAAGCATGGGCCCTGGCAATTTGGACATCATGGTGGTAATGGGGCAGGTTCATGCCGTGAAACGCCGATTCTGGGCTGGGAAACAAGCACAGACTCGTGGGACCGCATAGTGTTGCAGGTCTGGGATGATTACCAGTGGCTGTGAAACTTTCATATGCGTAAGGGCACTTTCATGGAACTTTATGACTTGCTTTCCCCTACCCTGAAGTGCAAGAATACCAAGATGAGAGCAGCCCTCACAGTTCACAAGCGAGTGGCGATAGCCCTCTGGAAGCTTGCAACGCCAGACAGCTACTGGTCAGCTGGGAATCAATTTGGAGTGAGCAAATCTACTGTGGTGGCTGCTGTGATCCAAGTAGTCAACACGATTACTGAGCTGCTGCTATCAAGGGTAGTGACTCACGGAAATGCGCAGGTCATAGTGGATGGCTTTGCTGCAATGGGATTCCCTAACTGTGGTGGGGTGGTAGACGGAATGCATATCCCTATCTTGGGACCAGAGCACCAACGCAGCCAGTACATAAACTGAAAGGGGTACTTTTCAATGGTGCTGCAAGGGGCATTTCACCAATATCAACGTGGGATGGCCGGGGAAAGGTACATGACACTCGCATCTTTAGGCACTCTGGTCTGTGTGAATGGCTACAGCAAGGGACTTACTTTCCAGACCAGAAAATAACTGTTTGGGATGTTGAAATGCCTATAGTTATCCTTGGGGACCCAGTCTACCCCTTAATGCCATCGCTCATGAAGCCATACACAGGACAGTAGTCAGGAGCTGTTCAACTATAGGCTGAGCAAGTGCAGAATGGTGGTAGAATGTGCTTTTGGATGTTTAAAAGCGCTCTGGTGCAGTTTACTGACTCGGTTAGACCACAGCAAAACCAATGTTATTACTGCTTGTGCTCCACAATATCTGAGAGAGTAAGGGGGAGACGTTTATGGCAGGGTGGGAGGTTGAGGCAAATTATCTGGCCGCTGATTACACGCAGCCAGACACCAGGGTGGTTTGAAGAGCACAGCAGTGTGTGCTGCAGATCAGAGAAGCTTTGAAAACCAGTTTCATGACTGGCCAGGCTACGGTGTGAAAGTTCTGTTTGTTTATTCTTGATGAAAACCCACTCCCTTGGTTCACTCTACTTCCCTGTAAGCCAACTGCCCTTTCCTCCTCCCCTCCCGCCTTTGATCACCACCTCCAGAGGCAATAAAGTCATTGCTGATTCAAATTCATGCATTCTTTATTCTTCATCACACAAATGGGGGGATAACTGCCAAGGTAGCCCAGGAGGGGTGGGAGAGGAGGGGAGGAGGGAAGGACAAGGCCACACTGCACTTCAAAACTTATTGAATGCCAGCCTTTTGTTGCTTGGGCAGTCCTTTGGGGTGGAGTGGTTGGGTGCTCGGAGGCCCCCCCACTGTGTTCTTGGGCATCTGGGTGAGGAGGCTATGGAACTTGGGGAGGAGGGTGGTTCATTACACAGGGGCTGCAGCAGCGGTCTGTGCTCCTGCTGCCTTTCCTGCACCTCAACAATACGCTGGAGAATATCAGTTTGATCTTCTAGTAGCCTCAGCACTGCATTCTGCCTCCTTTCATCATGCTGACACCACCTATCATCTTGATCCCACCACATGTCCTCACATTTATTTAGTGCTTTCCTGCACTCTGACAGTATCTGCCTCCATGCATTCTGCTGGGCTCTTTCAGTGTGGGAGGACTGCATGAGCTCAAAGAACATTTCATCGCAAGTGCGTTTTTTTCACCTTCTAATCTTCGCTAGCCTCTGGGACGCAGATGATACGGGGAGTGTTGAAACATTTTCAGCTGTGGGAGGAAAAAGGAGAGAGTAGTATTTAAAAAGACAGATTTTTGAGAACAATGGGTAGACTCTTTCACGGTGAAGTAAGCTGTTAACATTACATGGTTTCAAACAGCAGCACCCTCATTTCCCATACTAAGCACCTGTTGAGTTGCCCATTTAAAATGGGTTGGCAATTTAAAAGGAGGGGCTGTGGTTTTCGAATTAATGTGCAGCACAAACCCAGTACCCCTCCCCCCATTCTCTGGGATGATCGCTTCACCCCTCCCCATACTGGATGGAGCACAGCAGAGATAATTTCTGTTCAGCCACAGGCAAACAGTCCAGGAGGTACGGCCACCTCTGAATGTCCCCTTAATAAAATTCCCCTATTTCAAGCAGGTGATCATGTATGATATCACTCTTCTGAGGATAACACAGAGAGATAAAGAATGGCTGTTGATTGAATGCCAGCAAACACCGGGACCATACGCTGCTCTGCTTTGTTATGCTATGATTCCAGACTGTGTGCTACTGGCCTGGTGTGGTAAAGTGTCCTATCATGGAGGATGGAATAAGGCTGCCCTCCCTAGAAACCTTTTGCAAAGGCTTTGGGAGTACATCCAGGAGAGCTTCACTGAGATGTCCCTGGAGGATTTACGCTCCATCCCCATCCACTTTAACTGACTATTCCCGTAGTTGTACTGGCTGCGAATGCATCCCAAGTCTTCAGGGCAAATTAATCATTATACACGCTTGCTTTTAAACCATGTACAATATTGACAAAGGTACACTCACCAGAGGTCCTTCTCTGCCTTCAAGGTCCATGAGCCTGCCTTAGGTGGCTTGGGAGGTTTCTGGCTCCAGGGTGATTAAACAGTTCCTGGCTGTCGGGGTAAATGTTTTCTCTGCTTGCATGCTGTGCGCTATCATCATCTTCCTCATCCCCAAAATCTACATCCCTGTTGCGTGAGAATCCATTGATGGAGTCCATGCACAGGGGTGGGGTAGTTGTAAGGGCACCCCCTAGAATGGCATGCAGTTCATCATAGCAGCAGCATGTCTGGTGCTCTGACCCAGAGCAGCTGTTTGCCTCTCTGGTTCTTTGGTAGGCTTGCCTGAGCTCCTTAAGTTTCACACAGCACTGCTGTGGGTCCCTGTTATAGCCTCTGTCCTTCATGCCCATGGAGATTTTTTCAAATATTTGGGCATTTCGTCTTTTGGAATGGAGTTCTGATAGCACGTATTCGTCTCTCCAAACAGTGACCAGATCCAGGACCTCCCATTTGGTCCATGCTGGAGCTCTTTTGCGATTCTGGGACTGCATGGTGATCAGCTCGCCATGCTGGCCAAACAAGAAATGAAATATAAAAGTTCACGGGGCTTTTCCTGTCTACCTGGCCAGTGCATTGGAGTTGAGAGTGCTGTCCAGAGCAGTCACAATGGAGCACTCTGGGATAGCTCCCAGAGGCCAATACTGTCAAATTGTGTCCACACTACCCCAAATTCGACCCAGCAAGGTTGATTTCAGCACTAATGCTCTCATCAGGGAGGAGTACCAAAATCGATTTTAAGAGCCCTTTAAGTTGACAAAAATGGCTTTGTTGTGTGGAGGGTTAAATCGATTTAACGCTGCTAAATTCGACCTAAACTCGTAGTGTAGACCAGGGCTAAGTTCACTATGGGCCAGATTGGAATTCCTTCATGACACAGTATAGTACGCTACACCTTGACTGGTCCCATTGATTTCAATGGGGTAACTTGCAGAATAAAACTGAACATGAATAAGAATATTACAATCTGGGCCTATATAAATTTTTTTCTATTGGCAGATGGATGCAAATTTAAATTTGGCATTTCCTAACTTTTGAGTGCTTGACTTTGCAACCTGAATGTTCTTGTAATGTAATTTTTAGGATGTCATATATTTATCTATTAGGGCTGGTTTGTTCCTGGGCCTTACTCTGGTTCCCATGGTGGTGGGTGAGGTGCAAGGAAGCTGTTCCTCATTGTTACTCCAGGAGAGAAGCCACCTCAAGGATACAGGAGAGACAGGGCCATGGCCCTGCTCCACTCCACACTGGCATCAGAGACTGGGAAGCACATGCCTTTCCCCAGTATGTTGGTGGGCTTTGGGATTGATTGTGCCTCACTTCAGGCTATGTAAACATTAACTGAGAGGACCTTTGCTGTTGTAGGCCAAGTCCTTTATGTTGAGCAGGAAAAGCCTTGACTACAGTTGAGGATAGGAAAGTTTGGGGAGCTACAACTACAAAAAATGAACAATATTGGCAAATAACTTAGTTCTTATTACTCAGAAGCTGGATTGATAAGCATCAACTCAGTTGTTGCTGACTTGATCAAGATCTATAAGTTTAACTTCCGAGTTAATCAAACCTACACTTAGACATAATTTTCTAGGATGAGATACCTGGAAAATATAAGCTGCCCTGATAAAATCTATGCTTTATCAACCTCATGAAGAAACTTGCACAAATACAGACAGATATCATCTTCCTTTCCAAAGGCAAACAGATGGACATCATACCAAATGGACTAAAGGTAAAAAATCCACTGCTATCTACATACTACACAGACCACAGTGAGAGATTATGCCATACTCTATCAAAGAAACTGAGGAACCACCTGATCAGCATTCTATACAGCAAACAGAAAAACATCAGAAAAGAGCTCTGCAATCTGGAGACTCTCATAAATAACCAAACTTCCATATAAATGGACCTCACTAAAATAAGACAGGGGATCTACATTACTCACTTCGTCTCTCTATAAAGGAAAAAGGACTCTAAGCTGTCTAAACTCCTACTTGCCACATGGGGCCACAACCGTGGTACTGCTAACCCACCCAGCAATATCGTCAATCTATCCAACCACACATTCAGCCCAGAAGAAAAGTCTGTCCTATCTTGGGGACTCTATTTGTGCCTGGCCACCCCCACAAACATGATACAGTTCTGCTGTGATCTGGAAGCCTACTTTTGCTGCCTCCGACTCAAAGAATACTTTCAGGATAACACTGAACAGTGCACTGATACACAGGTACCCTCCCACCAACAGCACAAGAAGAACAACTCCACATGGACTCTTCCTGAGGGTCAAAATGACAGTCTTGACCTATGCATTGAATACTTCTGCTGACGTGCACAGGCAGAAATGGTGGAAAAACAACATCGCATGCCTCATAACCTCTCTCGTGCAGAACGCAATGCCATCCACAGCCTCAGAAACCACCCTGACATTAGAATCAAAGAGGCTGATAAAGGAGGTGCTGTTGTCATCGTGAACAGGTCTGACTACCAAAAGGAGACCGCCAGACAACTCTCCAATACCAAATTCTACAGGCCACTTCTCTCAGATCCCACTGAGGAATACACTAAGAAACTGCACCATCTACTCAGGACACTCCCTACACTAACACAGGAACAAATCAACATACTCTTAGAGCCCCGACCAGGTTTATTCTATCTACTACCCAAGATCCACAAACCTGGAAATCCTGGACGCTTCATCATCTCGGGCATTGGCACTCTCACTGAAGGACTGTCTGGATATGTGGACTCTCTTCTCAGACCCTATGCCACCAGCACTCCCAGCTATCTCCGTGACACCACTGATTTCCTGAGGAAACTACAATGCATTGGTGACCTTCCAAAAAACACCATCCTAGCCACCATGGATGTAGAGGCTCTCTACACAAACATCCCCCACACAGATGGAATACAAGCTGTCAGGAACAGTATCTCTGATGATGCCATAGCACAACTGGCTGCTGAGCTCTGTGCCTTTATCCTCACACACAACTATTTCAAATTTGATGACAATATATTTCTCCAGATCAGTGGCACCGCTATGGGCACCCGCATGGCCCCACATTATGCTAACATTTTTATGGCTGACCTGGAACAACTCTTCCTCAGCTCTCGTCCACTCATGCCCCTTCTTTACTTACGCTACATTGATGACATCTTCTCATCTGGACCCATGGGAAGGAGACTCTGGAAAAATTCCACCACGATTTCAACAGCTTCCACCCCACCATCAACCTCAGCCTGGATCAATCTACACAGGAGGTCCACTTCCTAGACACCACGGTGCAAATAAGTGATGGTCACATTAACACCATCCTATACCGAAAACCTACCGACTGCTATACCTACCTTCATGCCTCCAGCTTCCATCCCAGGCACACCACACGATCCATTGTCTACAGCCAAGCACTGAGTACAACCACATCTGCTCTAACCCCTCAGACAGAGACCAGCACCTACAAAATCTCCACCAACCATTCTCGAAACTACAATACCCGCACGAGGAAATAAGGAAGCAGATCAACAGAGCCAGTTGTATACCCAGAAGTCTCCTACTGCAAGACAAACCCAAGAAAGAAACCAACGGGACTCCACTGGCCATCACATACAGTCCCCAGCTAAAACCCCTCCAGCGCATCATCAGAGATCTACAACCCATCCTGGACAATGATTTCACATTTTCACAGGCCTTGGGTGGCAGACCAGTCCTCACCCACAGACAACCTACCAACCTGAAGCATATTCTCACCAGTAACTGCACATCGCACCAAAGTAACTCTAACTCGGGAACCAATCCATGCAACAAACCTCGATGCCAACTCTGTCCACATATCTACACCAGTGACACCATCACAGGACCTAACTAGATCTGCCACACCATCACCGGTTCATTCACCTGCACGTCCACCAATGTAATATACGCCATCATATGCCAGCAATGCCCCTCTGCTATGTACATCGGCCAAACTGGACAGTCTCTACGGAAAGGGTAAATGGACACAAATCAGATATTAGGAATGGCAATATACAAAAACCTGTAGGAGAACGCTTCAGCCTCCCTGGCCACACAATAGCAGATCTTAAGGTGGCCATCCTGCAGCAAAAAACCTTCAGGACCAGAGTTCAAAGAGAAACTGCTGAGCTTCAGTTCATCTGCAAATTTGACACCATCAGCTCAGGATTAAACAAAGACTGTGAATTGCTTGCCAACTACAAAACCAGTTTCTCCTCCCTTGGTTTTCACACCTCAACTGCTAGAAGAGTACCCCATCCTCGTTATCTCTAGCCTGCGTCTTGCTTGCATATATATACCTGCCCCTGGAAATTTCCACTACATGCATCCGACGAAGTGGGTATTCACCCACGAAAGCTCATGCTCCAAAACTTCTATTAGTCTATAAGGTGCCACAGGACTCTTTGCTGCTCTTTACTCAGATAGTCAGAATAAATAGCAAGGATAATAAAAATGTGTGTATATATCAAACCCGTCTGATCATTCTGGATTAAAGATATTAGCAAGAGAAAAGTTCGTATGCAGATTGTTTTCATGTGTTACCATACACAGCTAATGAAAGTATGCAGAAACACAGTGCTAAAAAAATACTGCTATACTGGCTCTGTGAAGCATCTGGTCATCCATTAGTGCATTGTTTGATTTTTTCCATTCAATTTTTTGGTTTTTATAATAATTTTAAACATTGCTTTAATTAAGGATAAACATGATATAGATGAAAGGATCCATAATGTTTTCATGTATGTTCCTTTCTCTTAGGCCTGGTCTACACTACGCGTTTATATCGATTTTAGCAGTGTTAAACCGATTTAACGCTGCACCCGTCCACACAACGAGGCCCTTTATATTGATATAAAGGGCTCTTTAAACTGGTTTCTGTACTCCTCCCCGATGAGAGGAGTAGCGCTGAAATCGGTATTGCCATGTCAGATTAGGGTTAGTGTGGCTGCAAATCGATGGTATTGGCCTCCGGGCGGTATCCCACAGTGCACCAGTGTGACCACTCTGGAAAGCAATCTGAACTCGGATGCACTGGCCAAGTAGACAGGAAAAGTCCCGGGAACTTTTGAATTGCATTTCCTGTTTGCCCAATGTGGAGCTCTGATCAGCACGGGTGGCGATGCAGTCCCAAATCCAAAAAGAGCTCCAGCATGGATCGTACGGGAGATACTGGATCTGATCGCTGTATGGGGAGACAAATCTGTTCTATCAGAGCTCCGTTCCAGAAGACGAAATGCCAAAGCATTTGAAAAAAAATCTCCAGGCTATGATACAGAGTCCACAGCACAGTGCTGTGTGACTAGCGTAACGGAAAGCCAAAGAATCAAATGGACGCTCATGGAGGAAGGGAGGGGGGACTGAGGACTCCAGCTATCCCACAGTCCCCACTGTCTCCGAAAAGCATTTGCATTCTTGGCTGAGCTCCCAATGCCTGTAGGGTCAAGCACATTGTCCAGGGTGGTTCAGGGTATATCTTGTCAATTTAGTCTCCCTCCCCCCGCATGAAAGAAAAGGGAAAAAATCGTTTCTTGACTTTTTTCAATGTCACCGTATGTCTACTGCATGCTGCTGGTAGACACAGTGCTGGGGCAATGAATAGCAGCTTCCTCTCCCCTCCCCTCCCCTCTCCTCCCGTCCCCTTCCCAGTGGCAGACAGTACAATATGGCTGCTTTCCATCGTCATCATCAGCCCGTGAGTGCTCCTGGCTGGTCTCAGGTGAGGTCGGCCGGGGGCGCCTGGGTAAAAATAGGAATGACTCCCGGTTATTTCCGGCAGATGGTACAGAACGGCTTGTGACCGTCCTTATCATAGCAACTGGGGGCTGAACTCCATCAGCCTGCCCACTTTCATGTCTAAAGAAAAGATTCTGTACTGCCTGGACTATCATAGCAGGGGGATGCTGCGCTCCTCTCCCCTCCACCATTTAATGTCCTGCCTGGACTATCATAGCAGCTGGAGGCTGCCTTCCCCTCATTTTATCTCACTAAAAACTCAGTGTTTCTTATTCCTGCATTCTTTATTACTTCATCACACAAATGGGGGGACCCTGTAATGGTAGCCCAGAAGGGTTGGGGGAGGAGGGAAGCAATGGGTGGGGTTGTTTCAGGGACACCCCCTAGAATGGCATGCAGCTCATCATTTCTGTGGGATCTGACATGGAGCAGCTGTGCTCTCTGGTTCTCTGATACACTGGTTCTCTAGTACACTTGCCCCATATTCTAGGCAGGACTGACTCTATTTTTAGATACAATATAAAGGAGGGAATTACCCGGGGGGGGTCATTCCTATTTTTGTCTTTGCACCCCCGACTGACCTCAGCGAAGGTCAGCCAGGAGCATCCATGACAGCAGCAGATGGTACAGAATGACTGATAACTGTCATCTCATCACCAATTTACAATGGCACAGCAGACAGTACAGAACGACAGGTAACCGTCTTTGCTAGCTTACAAAGGCAAATGAATGCTGCAGTACTACCTCTGTCAGCAGCATCCAGTACACATACGGTGACAGTGACAAAAGGCAAAACGGGCTGTATGGTTGCCATGCTATGGCGTCTGACAGTGCAATCCAGGGAAAAAGGATGCGAAATGATTGTCTACCATTGCTTTCACGGAGGAAGGAATGAGTGACAACATTTACCCAGAATCACCCGCGACACTGTTTTTGCAGCATCATGCATTGGGATCTCAACCCAGAATTCCAATGGGCAGGGGAGACTGCGGGAACTATGGGATAGCTACGGGATAGCTACCCACAGTGCAATGCTCCAGAAATTGACGCTAGACACATGGACGCACACCACTGAATTATTGTGCTTTGTGCGGCCGCGTGCACTCGACTTTATACAATCTGTTTTACAAAATTGGTTTATGTAAAATCGGAACAATCCTGTAGCGTAGATGTACCCTTAGCTTTATTCCTTCTGGAGTAATGGGAAGACTTTGGCCTGGTCTACACTAGGAAATTAGGTCTGTATAACTATATTGCTCAGGGGCCTGAACGAAGCAGTTCAACCGACTTAATCCATGATGTAAACAGCGGAGTGGACAGTGCTAGCCCTTCTATCAGCCTAGGTTCACTCAAGCGCTACAGTGGCACCACTGCAGCGTTTTAAGAGTAGACAATCCCTTAGTTGTTTTATTTTATTTTTCTTGTCAGATTGAAAACTCCATTAGACATGTAATGGTTTGATTATATGAGAAACAGTTGATCAATTTGATTCTAAGTGACAAGTAATGAGCAATCTTGCAGATTTTGGGCCTGACTCAAAAGGTAGTATTGCACAGGCAAACCTTAATTCTGAAATTTGCTAACTTTTGAGTGCTTCAGCTTGCAACTTTAATTATGTTCTTTTAATGTAGTTTTGTTTTCTGTTTAATATTATAAACAGAACAAACACCACTTTATTATTTTCTTTGTTTACAATAGAAGATAGTGCAATTTTAAACTTGTTAGTGTATAGACCGATTTTCTATAGATGTTGACTACTACAATATTACACCGCTTTGCTTTTTAAACTGTGTTCCCTCCATCAAATATGAAACATTCAGCTATGTTTTTGTCTACAGTCTCTTTTTCCCTGGCTCCAATATTTCAACTAAAACATTGTAACAACTGCTTGTTGATTATAAGCTCTTGTGCCTAATCTTTAAGAGATAAACAATCTAATATTTCACTTCATCTTCATGTAAGCTTATTGTATCAAAGATGCAAGATGAAGCATTACAGAGAGTGTCAAACAATTATCTTGAAGATTATAGCAATTATCATATCAGCTGAAAGATATATTCTTATCCACGATAAAGCAGCTGTGAATAATGAATATATACAGTGAACCTTAAAACACACAGGTATTCTAAAATTGAGACATAACAGCAGTTAAGGTTATCATTACATGTTAATGTTTGACATTTACTACGTGGTGCTACCCACACTGTTAATGAAGCTTCATAACATAGTCTGGTATATTATTCAAGGAATTAGATTTCTTTACGTCTTTCCTCAAGTTACTTTATAAATGGCTAAATCCTCCAGCGTGGTTAGGCTTGGAAGAATTAGATTTTTATCAGTAAATGTCAATTTCACTGTACACGTGCACAGACAAAAATATTTCCATAGATAATAATCTAAATCTAGAGACAGGCAAAGTAAGAAAAATGCCACTTGAGATATTCTTAGAGCGAAAATCTACTGATTTAGACTTTTGAATGAGCTTTGTTACAAATGGACTAGCAAATGAATGGTGAAAACAGGTATGATATGTTGCTTTAAAGATATTTATTTTGTATATTTTGATGTGTGATGTTGACATTTTATGTTTTAATAGTTTAAAAAGCTCTAACTTTTTGAATATCAGTGTCTACTGTCACTAAATAATCCACCATAATTTCCCATAATCGTGAAAAAGTACTTAAATAAACATTGATATTATCTTTCAAAATTGTAAAAAAAAAAAAAATTGAATTCTGCCAAACCTAAATTTAGTGATGTCACTTTTCATTCTCCTCCCCTGGTTCAAATCTGGATCTAGACCTGGCCTAACTGACTCCAGGAGTATTACTCTCCTCCAAGGAGGACCCTTCAAAGAGGCAGACTCCTGGCTGTTGGTGTATGGAGAAGTGACTGGAGAAAAGAGGTGTGGCCATGAAGTCCCTATGCTGCACCAATTCCTAGCTGTGGTTTGGGGTCCTGGGGCTATTAACCTCTGGGGTATACCTTCAGGTTGCTCCAATTTATTTTGACACAATGTATCTGTACTCAGCAAATCCAGGAACAAGGGAGTGCAGAATTGTGCTTAGGGTGACCAGGTGAACCGGAACACCTGGTTAAAAAGGGACCCTGGTGGTTCCGGTCAGCACTGCTGACCAGGCCATCAAAAGTAGGGTCAACGGTGCTGCAGGGCTAAGGCAGACTAATCCCTACTTGACCTGGCTTCACGCTGTGCCCCGGAAGTGGCCAGCAGGTCCGGTTCCTAGGCAAGGGGTGGGAGGCTTGGGACTCCACGCCCTGCCCCGCCCCAAGCACTGGCTCTGTACTCCCATTGGCTAGGAACTGCGGCCAATGGGAGCTGCAGGGGCGATGCCCGCGGGTAAGAGTAGTGCTCAGAGCTGCCTGCCATGCCTAGGAGTCGGACCTGCTGCTGGCCACTTCTGGGGTACAGCACAGAGTCAGGACAGGCAGTAAGCCTGCCTTAGCCCCCCTGCTGTGCCGCTGACCGGGAGCTGCCAAAGGTAAGACCACACCCCAACCCTCTGCCCCAGCCCTGACCCCCTCCAAGCCCACAGGCCCCTCCTGCACCCCAAGCCTCTCTTCCCTAGGCCCACCCCAGAGCCCAGTTTAAATGGGGGAGAGCAAGCCACTAAGGGAGGGGGAATGTAGTGAGCGGGGGGCAGGGCCTTGGGGAAGGGACAGGGCAGGAGGTGTGGCCTCAGGAAGGAGCGGAGCTAGGGTGTTCAGTTTTGTGTGATTAGAAAGTTGCAAACCCTAACTGAGCTGTAGGCTACCCTTGTAAGCACATACCCCAATGTGCATACATGCTGTTTTTCCATACCTGAGTAACTGACCCAATAACTCAGTATAGTTACAATACTTTTTGTTAGTTGTAAAGTATTTATACTAAGCGTACCAGTATTAACTGAATGCAGTTTCTGAAATGTTTGTCATCTGCCTCCGTTTTTGTCAGTTGGCAAAACACTCTGGGTTACTTATGGTCACAGCACAGTATCAGATCAAACAAAATAGATTTTTTGGGAGGTTGTGACTTTACAAATGAGAAACCGTACTATATTTTACATGTAGTTAAAGATATAGGGTCCAACCTCATAAACATGCAGTTCAACAGGGCTACTCACTTGAGCAAAGTTATGACAAGCCTTCATGTGAAATCCTGATTACATTGAAATGAATGGGAGTTTTGCCACTGACTTGGATGGAGTCAGGATTCCACCCTAAATGTTTATAGGAACAGGCCTGAAGTTATATTCATAAGTTAGTACACAGTTCTTGGCGAAAACTGAAAATATGAGTCTGATCCTAAGAGGGTCTCACTGAGTTCAAAGGAAGTTACTGGAAGTGAAACACCTCTCAAGATCAGGCGTCAAAAAAGCAACTAGGTCTTCTGCAAAAGAACTAGCTATAGGTATCAGGAAAAATCATTTACAAATCTTTAACTTCATTGGAAGCAAAGCAGCTGCATGTGTTACTCCATTCACTATAGACCACCAAAGGATGAAGGAGGCAATTAAAGAGGTTGGTGAAGTAGTGAAGAAATTAGATTAATTCTTGCAAACACCTTTGCTGAAATGCATGATGTAGAAGGGCACTTTTGAAGGGGACGTGGTTTTGATAGGATATCAGATAGTGATTTCCCAAGCCAAACTTTTAACAACGTTCAGATTTTAATCATGACTGTAGGAATTGCCAAAGCACCCTGAATTTTCTAAAGTATTTTGTGTTCTTTAAAATAAAAACAAAAAACAAACGACTTCAAAAACACACAAACAAAAGCAAAGGCATAATTTTGAGAATGTTTAAATGAAAGTAATTTTTGCAGATAAAGTTGTTACAATAAAACATGTCCACAGTGATGAAATGGAACATGTTTCAAGCCTGTTTGCATGTGAATGTGTGTAGTCAGGAGGGGGGAAATATATACAATATTTTTTCTTTACCACTGCTATACTTTGTTATTCCATATTATCATCTCCCTGTTTATCTTTATAATAGAATGGAGCAGCTATACTTAAGGTACTGGATGTTTCCACCAAAAAAAATTAATGGAATTGGACACATTTAGTAAGGCTCAAAGGGAACTGTGCCTAGAATGCAAGTTTTAGGCACTTCAGTACCACAAAGATGTCAACAAGTTTGGAGGAATTCTGATAAGAGCAACATAAATGATTAAGGGGTTGGAGAGTTTGATTTATGAGAAAAGATTAAAAGAGCAAAACATTTTGAGCTTAGCCAAATGACAGCTAATGGGGCAGGGAGAGAATAATGATAACAGTTGACAAGCATTTAAAGTGTACATACACATCAAAGGAGTGAAATTGTTCAAGGTGGTACAGGGGATAAGAATAATGAGTTGATATTCAGGCTGAATTTTAGGAAACAAGGCCAAAACATGAGCTCTAGTATGCTGTGGAACTTCTTTTAAGAGCCTCAGAACTAACCCAGGCAGTAGAAATCCAACAACACAGATACATGGGGAAAAAAATAAATAAAGGAAAACAGTGCCAGATGTGGCAGACGGAAGAGAATGTCAGACAAATAGAAATAAATGTATCAGCTACAACAATGTAAATCCCCATCCTTCAAACACATATGAATGTGAATTAGCAGGATCAGGGCCTAAACGGGTACATCACTTACACAAAGAAAACAAAGGCACATCAAGTGTATGTCAGTCTCAAAATAAAAAGAACAGGAGTACTTGTGGCACGTTAGAGACTAACAAATTTATTTGAGCATAAGCTTTCATGGGCTATTTGTTAGTCTCTAAGGTGCCACAAGTACTCCTGTTCTTTTTGCTAATACAGACTAACACAGCTGCTACTCTGAAACCAGTCTCAAAATAGTGCAGATAAACAATAAAAGTTAATAAAAATTCAGTTCATTAGTAGATACAAAACCAAAGCGCAAAAAGTAGACTTGCTTCCATCAATTAATTTACAAATCCCAGAGGACCCATTAAGGCCGCAAAATCTTCATCATACCCTGTGAGACAGGAACCTACTTTTCAGACATCAATGTACGCATTGAAACTGAAATCACTCTATCCCTGGAACTGGAAAGCGACATCCTGGTCATACAAACAATCACCATGAGCTCTATATTCCCCTTACTGATATGTAAATCCACAGTGTTACATGCCTCGAAACTAATTATACCAAAAACTTCTGGAAGTCCTTCCTGGGATATCTGCAATTCTAAAGATGATGCTATGATTGAGATTCTTGTTTGTCTAACATTCTCTTCCGTTATGCTCTCTTTCTGCCCTGCCACCCCCACCAACATGATACAGTTCTGTGGCGATCTGGAAGCCTACTTTCGCCGTCTCCGACTCAAAGAATACTTCCAGGACAACACTGAACAGTGCACTGATACACAGGTGCCCTCCCACCAACAGAACAAGAAGAAGAACTCCACATGGACTCCTCCTGAGGGTCGAAATGACAGTCTGGACCTATACATTGAATGCTTCCGCCGGCGTGCACAGGCAGAAATCGTGGAACAGCAACATCGCTTGCCTCACAACCTAAGTCGTGCAGAACGCAATGCCATCCACAGCCTCAGAAACCACCCTGACATTATCATCAAAGAGGCTGATAAAGGAGGTGCCGTTGTCATCATGAACAGGTCTGACTACCAAAAGGAGGCCGCCAGACAACTCTCCAATACCAAATTCTACAGGCCACTTCCCTCAGATCCCACTGAGGAATATACTAAGAAACTACAGCATCTACTCAGGACACTCCCTACACTAACACCAGAAGAAATCAACATACCCCTAGAGCCCTGACCAGGGTTATTCTATCTACTACCCAAGATCCACAAACCCGGAAATCCTGGACGCCCCATCATCTCGGGCATTGGCACTCTTACTGAAGGACTGTCTGGATATATGGACTCTCTACTCAGACCCTATGCCACCAGCACTCCCAGCTATCTCCGTGACACCACTGATTTCCTGAGGAAACTACAATGCATTGGTCACCTCCCAGAAAACACCATCCTAGCCACCATAGATGTAGAGGCTCTCTACACAAACATCCCACACACAGATGGAATACAAGCTGTCAGGAACACTACCCCTGACGATGCCACAGCACAACTGGCTGCTGAGCTCTGTGCCTTTATACTTACACACAACTATTTCAAATTTGATGACAATATATATCTCCAGGTCAGTGGCACTGCTATGGGCACCCGCATGGCCCCACAATATGCCAATATCTTTATGGCCGACCTGGAACAACGCTTCCTCAGCTCTCGTCCACTCACGCCCCTTCTCTACCTATGCTACATTGATGACATCTTCATCATCTGGACCCATGGGAAGGAGACTCTGGAAAAATTCCACCACGATTTCAACAGCTTCCACCCCACCATCAACCTCAGCCTGAACCAATCTACATGGAAGGTCCACTTTCTTGACACCACAGTGCAAATAAGTGATGGTCACATTAACACCACCCTATATCGAAAACCTACTGACCGCTATGCCTACCTTCATGCCTCCAGCTTCCATCCCGGACACATCACACGATCCATTGTCTACAGCCAAGCACTGAGGTACAACCGCATCTGCTCTAACCCCTCAGACAGAGACCAACACCTACAAAATCTCCACCAAGCATTCTCAAAACTACAATACCCGCACGAGGAAATAAGGAAACAGATCAACAGAGCCAGACGTGTACCCAGAAGCCTCCTACTGCAAGACAAACCCAAGAAAGAAACCAACAGGACTCCACTGGCCATCACATACAGCCCCCAGCTAAAACCCCTCCAACGCATCATCAAGGATCTACAACCCATCCTGGACAATGATCCCACACTTTCACAGGCCTTGGGTGGCAGGCCAGTCCTTGCCCACAGACAACCTGCCAACCTGAAACATATTCTCGCCAGTAACTGCACACCGCACCATAATAACTCTAGCTCAGGAACCAATCCATGCAACAAACCTCGATGCCAACTCTGCCCACATATGTACACCAGCGACACCATCACAGGACCTAACCAGATCAGCCACACCATCACTGGTTCATTCACCTGCACATCCACCAATGTAATATACGCCATCATATGCCAGCAATGCCCCTCTGCTATGTACATCGGCCAAACTGGACAGTCTCTACGGAAAAGGATAAATGGACACAAATCAGACATTAGGAATGGCAATATACAAAAACCTGTAGGAGAGCACTTCAACCTCCCTGGCCACACTATTGCAGATCTTAAGGTGGCCATCCTGCAGCAAAAAAACTTCAGGACCAGACTTCAAAGAGAAACTGCTGAGCTTCAGTTCATCTGCAAATTTGACACCATCAGCTCAGGATTGAACAAAGACTGTGAATGGCTTGCCAACTACAGAACCAGTTTCTCCTCTCTTGGTTTTCACACCTCAACTGCTAGAACAGGGCCTCATCCTCCCTGATTGAACTGACCTCGTTATCTCTAGCTTGCTTGCTAGCATACATATACCTGCCCCTGGAAATTTCCACCACATGCATCTGAAGAAGTGGGTATTCACCCACGAAAGCTCATGCTCCAAAACGTCTGTTAGTCTATAAGGTGCCACAGGATTCTTTGCTGCTTGTTCAAGAGGCACTTTTTTTATACATGACTCCTACAGCTGAAATTCCCACCAAAAACCAGCAAGTGGGTGATGAAAGATAAGGGACTAGGGTCTCAAATACAACCTGCTTCATTCCTCTGTCTGGGGCCCATATACCACCACTTCACGATAATTAGTGTGACCATCTCAGAAATCTACCAGAAAAGCCTGGTGACAGGTTATTTGATGGTTATTAGCTTTCAGTGGGAGCTATGCTCCTAAATCCCTTAGACCAGGGGTGGGCAAACTTTTTGGCCTGAGGGCCACATTAGGGTTGCAAAACTATATGGAGGGCTGGGTAGGGAAGGCTATGCCTCCTCAAACAGCCCCTCCCACTTCTCACTCCCTGACTGCCCCTCTTAGAACTTCTGACCCATCAACCCCCCCCTGCTCCTTGTCCCCTAACCACCCCCTCCCGGGACTCCACCCCAATCCAACCTCCCTGCTCCCAGTCACCCGATCCCTATCCACACCCCCACCTCCTGACAGGCTCCCAGGGACCCCACGCCTATCCAACCCCCCCCTTCCCCATCCCCTGACTGCCCTCCCCCGCAGAACCTCTGCCTTATCCAACTGCCCCCTGCCCCCTGTCCCCTGAGTGCCCCCCGGGACTCACCCCTTATCCAACCCCCTGGCCACCTTACCATGCCACTCAGTGCACCATGTCTGGCAGCCGCACCACCAGGCTAGCGCTAGACACACTGCTGCTCTGCTCTCAGGAGCTTGCAGCCCTGCCGCCCAGAGCGCTGCCTGCGCTGTGGCATAGCTGCAGGGGAGGGGCCTGGGGATAGCCTCCCCAACCAGGTGTGCAAGGGCCAGGCAGGATGGTCCTGCGGGCCATAGTTTGCCCACTTCTGCCTTAGACACATTTGAAAAATCTCCATTTAAATCAATATCCTTAACCCACCATACCCAAGTGGCCCAAGAAGCCCATAACTATCTGCCATCCCTTCTTGCTTTCATCTCTGATTCAGGCAATATCCTTGATAGGTACAATACAGAGTGACAAAAGCTTGAAGAACTGTGACACAGAGGCATTGGTGCCAACTGGCAAAGGGTTCACTGTTCATTACAAACAACTCTTATCTCAGACCTGACAAATTCACTGCACCTAATACATCACTTTCATTGTATTTATCTATGAAAAGTAGCATGCAAGGTCTTTGCTGAAAGCTTGCAACTTATCAATACTCAATCATTGCAAGATGTGTATGGATAATAGTTAAGGAATAAGGTAAGAATATTGAAAATGATGCCCTTATGGTCTTGGAGTGAAAAAGACTCAGCAGGGAATCACATGTCTCAGTGATGGCCCATTCAAGTTAAGGGAATTGTTACCCTTTCCTGGCTAGGCTAGCAGATTATGTAAAGTATTGCTCAACTGTCCACTATTACAACAACCCAGAAGAGTCAATGGAAAACCATCAAACACAAACTATAAATTTCAGAATCACTTGGCAGTGAGAAGAAATGAAATGACAATGTCAATGAAGACAAAAGACTGATTCAGTATCTCACAGGCTGAGAAGGTACCTTGAGGCGCAGGGGTGATTCATGGAAGACTGGGTCCTGGTTCCTTGTCATATAAATGCTGCAAAAGACTGAACTTAGATTCTCACCCCAATTTTATTAGATTTGGCAAGATAACTATTAATAAGGGTAGGCCCTAGTTCACATTTTAGGATTGTTGTTTCAGTTTGAATCTCCATTCTTTCTTCAGTACATTTCCATTTGTTTGACTATAACTGAACTTCAGGGCTGTGTGTGATACAGGAGCGGCGGTCTAAGAAAAAACTGATCAACCGGGATAAACTGTTCCTTTGGGAACAGAGGACTTTGGATTTCCAGTGATGAGGGGCTGGATACCACAGAGGGATATTCTGAAGCATGGGTGGCCAGTGAACCAGCCATTGTGGGAGGCTAGCCCCTAGCCCCTCCCTTTCTGCCCTAGGCACACCTCTCGCCACCTCAATCCAGCCCACCTAAGCACCCCCAGGCCTGGAGCTCTGTGTAGGTCCCCAACCCCAGCCCTAGAGCTACAGGCGGCATGGCCGCAGCACCCCCAGCCCTGGAGCTCTGTGTGGACTCCCAACCCCAGACCTGGAGTGCTGGGGTCCCATTGCCCTGAGCGGCATGGCCCCAGCCCCAGCGCCAGCCACCCCGAGTCCTAGCAGCACGTTGGCCCACCCCAGCACCAGCCAGCCTGGGCTATGGAAGAGCAGGTAGGAACTGCAGGAAGAGACTTGGAGGCAAAGCGTGGGCAGGTTTATGCCAGGCTTTTTGAGGAGGCACAACCTTCCCTGGCCTATGATTTTCACCGCCCATGCTCTGAAGGGATTTGGCAAGTGAGGTATATTTAGTGTCAACTGGTAGGGCTGAGATAGCCTAGAGGAGAGTGCTTGCATGGCTGACAGGCTGATTCGTGTTAGGGAGCTAACAGCCAGCTGGCATAGGCAAGACTCCCTTATGCTGGAAGCAGGTGATTATAAGATGACACACCTAGAAGCATCACAACCTCATTTATGAGTGGCTGGAATTTAGAGTTCTAACGCTTGGACATTCAAAGTCCCTCTTCAATGGCCCTGTCATGATCAAAACTGTTACAATAAAAACTCTGAAGGGAAGGCATCTAAAAGCTGTCTCCCATGACCAGCACCTTTACCACCTTTACCAGATGATGACATTTCAGTGCCTGCTCTTTTCCTGGGCCCCTTGACTGATAGATAATTGCTGACTACGACGTCTCTTGACACCATGGCCTACTGAACTTGAAGAAAGGGATTGCATGAGAGTAACTGTCTTTCCCAGTGCCTGACTGAAATAACTGAAGTGACACTGCATGAGCGCGATGGTCCTTCCCTCCCTGACATCTTGTTTTAGAGCTAGGGTTGTCAGACATTAAAAGTCTGGTCAGCGATGCAGCGGGGGCCTGGGGCTAAGGCAGGCTCCCTGTGGCTCCCAGGGAGGCTCCGTGCACTGCCCCCGCCCGAGTGCCAGATCTGCAGCTCCCATTGGCCAGGAACCACGACCAATGGGAGCTGCGGAGGCGGCACCTGTGGGTACGAGGTCAGCGAGCGGAGCGTCCCTGGCTGCCCATGTGCCTAGGGGCTGCAGAGGCCTGGTGGCCGCTTCCTGGGAATTACAGTAAGCTCTTCAGGGACTCTGCATCCTGAACCCACTCCTACACCTCAACACCCAGCCCCACCCCAGAGCCTGCACCTCCTCCCACACTCTGAACTCCTTAGCCTCAGCCCGGAGCCCCCTCCTGCACCCGAAGCCCCTCATCCTTGGCCCCACCCCAGCACCTGCACCTCACCCCCCTCCCTCACCCAAACCCTCTACCCCAGCCTGGTGAAAGTGAATGAGGGTGAGAGAGAGTGAGTGATGGAGGGACGGGGGATGGAGCAAGTGGGGGTGGGCCCTTGGGGCAGAGGCGGGACCAAGATGTTCAGTTTTGTGCCATTAGAATCTTGGCAACCTTAGTTAGAGCCTCTATACTTCTCCTCTAGGTATTTGGTTACCTCTTCCTAGGATGATTGGCAGGCCCGAAGAGGATTTTCTAAAGAAGCAATTAATCCTTCTTTCTTCTTCTGGGCTCATCAGGTTTTTGTCACCACCACAAGTGTTCCTATTTGCTGCTGTTTCTGTGGTCACACATGCTCCTGTGGGACACTAACACAAACCAATCTCCAGCTTCCCCATTTGCTATTTCAGTATCTACAGGAATACCTACGTTCGTAACTGCTGCTGCCTCTTTTGGCTTCATGCTTCTATGTCTTCCACCTCCATGGAATCCATACACATTGGTCCTTCCTTCACAAATCCATGAGAAAATGTTTTCACAAAGGGGGGCCTCCTTTCACATTCCAAGCTGGCTTTGAGTGCCCTGAAGCAGGGCCAGCCTTGACTTAGACAGACAAGGTCCATATCCCTAGCAATGCTGCTCCTCCACAGTAACAAGCTACCTTGCCTCCTTGTCCTGATCCCTACTGGGAAAAGGACAAGCCTGCCCCAGCAGACTGAAATTGCCTCCCAAGAGAAGCTGTGGAAATTGGCAACAACTGTGAAATTCAAATCCAGATCAGAATTTCCACAAAGTCCAGGGTGTGCAAGACCCAGGCTTTGGTTCAATTCAATTTATACACATAAATTACACAAAGTAGGAATTTTTCAGCACTTACCATTAAATGGTACTTCTGGGAATTACTGCATGACACAATATGCAAATCAGCTCTGATAAAAGGGCTACTGAGATATCTGGTACATAGTAATGCACAGGTCTTAAAAGGGGTGATTGAGTTTCCATAATACCATCAGAAATACGTTTTCAAGAGTTTTGAGGATCGTTATGTTTGTGACAGTGTCAGAAAAGGTGCTGAAGGTACTCAGGGTGTGTCTGTATGTAATAATTAGGCACTGAGAAGCTTAGGTGTTGGCAGATGCAGTTTAACAGCTTACATGCGTTTATACACCCACAGTAAAGTGAATCTTGTTTCTGTGTCTGAGTCCATCGGAATTGCTGTATTCTAGGCATTACACTGCATACAGCCACAATTTGAAGACTTCAATAACTCAGGCATAGGTTAGGGGTTTGTTACAGAAGTGGATGGGTAGGGTTCTGTGGCCTGCTTTGTGCAGGGGGTCGGATTAGATGATCACATTGGTCCCTTCTGACCCTAGAATCTATGAATCTATGATTTTATTTATTTATGTTGATACACACGCACACACCATTTTTGACCATGTTTTCCAGTTGTAATCAGGTGTTAAACTTTTCATTTCACTTAACTGGACAGCATCATTATTACTATTTGTTACAAATAGTAACACCTAATGGACCCAACAAGGTAGGGGCCCACTATGCTAGGTCCTGTATTAACATATCAAATCTTATCTCAAAGCATTTCCAATCTCAGTTTAAGTTCAGATCCAACAGGTGGATGCACCAAACAAATGTGGGGAAGCAGGAAGGGGAGACAGTGTACAGAAATACAAGTGTGATCTTTCATACACTGAACAAGCTTGTTTCCTGTCTAATCATTATTAGTTTGCAGCATTATTCAGGCATCATGGTAGAAGTGACTTTTAAAAAGCCACTTGAAGGAAGATGGGGTAGTGGCTGCATGATGTTCTGGGGAGATTTTTAAGGCATTCCATGTATAATGGATGACACTGAAGAAAAGTGTGACAGTGTCTGTGGGAAGGAAAATAAAAGGTGGTGTTTTTACAAAAAATGGTGGCAAAACCAGTTAAATCTAATCATATTATTCTTGTGCGCCAGCAAAAAGTTACACATGCAGGGATCAAAAATGAAGAACCTCCTTGAATTCTATGAAAATCTCCAAGAAAAAGGATGTAAGGGAAAATATTGTGTTCCTTAACCATGTGAAATTTGCCTCAACTCCTTCCCTGCACACCTTAAAATGAGAATACTCTACTTGTAAACAGCTTATTTGAAATATGGAGTCAGTTGTTGAACAAAACAGCTGCCAGGATAAGAACATAAGAACGGCCGTACTGGGTCAGACCAAAGATCCATCTAGCCCAGTATGCGGAGAACAGATCAGAGTTCTAGTAGCTGTTATTAAAAATCTGAAACAAATATATATCAAATACATATACATCATATGTATATACATTTCAAATGGACAAAATTAAAATGTATATCATAAAATAAAAATATATAAGAAGCAGTAAATAGTGCAATTGACAGAAGGGCTCCAAGACTTAGCCCTACAATATTAAAAAAGGCCCTAAAAGGCTCTGTCTTGTAGGAGTCATAGGAGCACAGAATCTTCATTAATTAGGTTAGTTTTAGATAATTTATTCTTTAGTTGGGAAAATAAAAGTATAAAACCCAACTATAACAGTTCAGCAGCTTGTGTATAATACTGTCAGCCAACAAATTCAAAATATCTAGTGGTGAAAAAATATGTCCAAATTTATACAAACTTTCAAAAATGCTTTGAAATACCTTTTTGATGAGAAGTGGAGAATTAACTTTTATCACAGAGGTATTAATCTGAATAATGAATTCTCTTTGCCTTGCTCGTTTGTGCTTTCAAGATAGTCTCATTACATTTCTCACAGAAAAATCTTTATGCCCTTTTCAAAGCTTATTGTGCTTTGGAAGTGAAAAGATTATTGAATAATAATTTTTCAAGATTAATTTTAAGACAATATTTCAAGAAATGCAATCTATTTATCATTCAAAGAGAATTATAAAGAAATCATGCCTCATTCAGTTATAACTCCATTCCCATTGCAGTTTGGTCAAAAACATACCCCAGATTTTTACCCATACTACTTTTAGAAATTCTAAAAATTCTCTGAACTACAGAAAATTTTATCTAGCTAAGAACTGATTAGTGGGCAAATCCAGTATCTTTTACACAGATGGGAAAGACCTAACTGGCAGCGGACCTGTTGAGATTCCAATGAGCATGTCAGGTTTGGGGGCAGGATGTGGAGAGCCTATGCATGGGGACTCCACATCAGGGCCGGCTCTTGTAAGTGTAGGGCCTGATTTGAATACCTGGCGGCAGCCTAAGTTAGGCGCTCTTCTTCAGGGCGCAGGGCCTTCTTAGGCACAGGGCCTGAATTGGGGGAATCGGCCTAAAGCTAGTGCTGTTCCATATTCCCTGAACACTATGAAGCAATACTCTTCAATGGATCACTGCGCAACTGCGTAGACAATGGTAGGGAGAAGTTGGGTCTTGGTTTGGTGGTCTGGAGCTTCTTCACTGCTCCAGACCTCTACAGAGAGAGTGTGGGGTTAGCCAAGCTGCTGCTGCATTCCACAAGATGTGATAGCAGCCTGGGAGTGGCTGTGTGCGCGCTCCACACCCTAATGCCAGGATGTCAATTCTCATAGATTCCCTATGCAAAGCCTGTTTACTTCTTATGCATCCCCTCTTCTCCCATCTGTGGAGGGACAAATCATACCCAAGCCTTCAATATACATACGGCAGTATGCTTATTCAAAGGTACAAAATTTGTGTATGATGAAAAAGAAAAACTGAAATAATTACCTGAATTTTAATTAAAAAGGAGTCATTTGAAACATCAGCAGCATATATTTGAATATGAACCCACAGTGGGCTTCAGACCACATGCATGTAGTTATAACAAACACAGCTCTTAGGTGTTCACATCATTCCCATGCCCTTCCAATCAAGACACAAAATACTTTTTAGACAGCTAGCTTTGAACCTGAAAATCTTACATGCTACAGTGGAGTGCATTGTCAACAAGCCAAGAGCAAATGAAAACAAACTGCAGTTATGGAATGTGACAAAGTTTCTCAATTCACAATGAATGTTTTCGTTCCAAAAGATTCTGTAACTGGGTATGTCTTCATTCTAGCCTTTGAGATAATTAAACATGTGACTTTTAAAGGTCCTACCTGGGAAACGGTTTAAAAGAATGTTTGAAGAAGTTCAAAAGAGTGATAATGTTGAGATGTTAACAGCAGTGCTGGGCAGAGTTAAGATTGTCTGGGTGCCTTGACTTACCTGAACATGTTTGGATTTCTTTTCAGCATAACCTTAACTGAATTTTTAGGGCTTGTAATGCTTGGTTTTGGGGATAATTACATCTCTGTTAAAGCAGCAAAGAGTCCTGTGGCACCTTATAGACTAACAGACGTTTTGGAGCATGACCTTCTTGGGTGAATACTCACTTCGTCGGATGCATGTAGTGGAAATTTCCAGGGACAGGTATATATATATATATATATATATATACACATACAAGCAAGAAGCAGGCTAGAGATAATGAGGTTAGTTCAATCAGGGAGGATGAGGCCCTCTTCTAGCAGTTGAAGTGTGAAAAACAAGGGAGGAGAAACTGGTTTTGTAGTTGGCAAGCAATTCACAGTCTTTGTTTAATCTGAGCTGATGGTGTCAAATTTGCAGATGAACTGAAGCTCAGCAGTTTCTCTTTGAAGTCTAGTCCTGAAGTTTTTTGCGGCAGAATGGCCACCTTAAGATCTGCTATTGTGTGGCCAGGGAGGCTGAAGCGTTCTCCTACAGGTTTTTGTATATTGCCATTCCTAATATCTGATTTGTGTCCATTTATCCTTTTCCGTAGAGACTGTCCAGTTTGGCCGATGTACATAGCAGAGGGGGACTGCTGGCATATGATGGCGTATATTACATTGGTGGACATGCAGGTGAATGAACTGGTGACGGTGTGGCTGATCTGGTTAGGTCCTGTGATGGTGTCGCTGATGTAGACATGTGAGCAGAGTTGGTATCAAGGTTTGTTGCATGGATTGGTTCCCGAGTTAGAGTTACTATGGTGCGGTGTTAATATGCTTCAGGTTGGCAGGTTGTCTGTGGGCAAGGACTGGCCTGCCACCCAAGGCCTGTGAAAGTGTGGGATCGTTGTCCAGGGTGGGTTATAGATCTCTGATGATGCGCTGGAGGGGTTTTAGCTGAGGACTGTATGTGATGGCTAGTGGAGTCCTGTTGGTTTCTCTCTTGGGTTTGTCTTGCAGTAGGAGGCTTCTGGGTACACGTCTGGCTCTGTTGATCTGTTTCCTTATTTCCTCGTGCGGGTATTGTAGTTTTGAGAATGCTTGGTGGAGATTTTGTAGGTGCTGGTGTCGGTCTGAGGGGTTAGAGCAGATGCGGTTGTACCTCAGTGCCTGGCTGTAGACAATGAATCGTGTGGTGTGCCCGGGATGGAAGCTGGAGGCATGAAGGTAGGCATAGCTGTTGGTAGGTTTTCGGTATAGGGTGGTGTTAATGTGACATCACTTATTTGCACCGTAGTGTCTAGGAAGTGGACCTCCCATGTAGATTGGTCCAGGTTGAAGTTGATGGTGGGGTGGAAGCTGTTGAAATCATGGTGGAATTTTTCCAGAGTCTCCTTCCTATGGGTCCAGATGATGAAGATGTCATCAATGTAGCATAGGTAAAGAAGGGGCGTGAGTGGATGAGAGCTGAGGAAGCGTTGTTCCAGGTCAGCCATAAAAATGTTGGCATAATGTGGGGCCATTCGGGTCCCCATAGCGGTGCCACTGATCTGGAGATATATATTGTCATCAAATTTGAAATAGTTGTGCGTGAGGATAAAGGCACAGAGCTCAGCAACCAGTTGTGCTGTGGCATCGTCAGGGGTAGTGTTCCTGACAGCTTGTATTCCATCTGTGTGGGGGATGTTTGTGTAGAGAGCCTCTACATCCATGGTGGCTAGGGTGGTGTTTTTTGGAAGGTCACCAATGCATTGTAGTTTCCTCAGGAAATCAGTGGTGTCATGGAGATAGCTGGGAGTGCTGGTGGCATAGGGTCTGAGAAGAGAGTCCACATATCCAGACAGTCCTTCAGTGAGAGTGCCAATGCCCGAGATGATGAAGCGTCCAGGATTTCTGGGTTTGTGGATGTTGAGCAGTAGATAGAATAACCCTGGTCGGGGCTCTAAGGGTATGTTGATTTGTTCTGGTGTTAGTGTAGGGAGTGTCTGGAGTAGATGGTGCAGTTCCTTAGCGTATTCCTCAGTGGGATCTGAGGGAAGTGGCCTGTAGAATTTGGTATTGGAGAGTTGTCTGGCGGTCTCCTTTTGGTAGTCAGACCTGTTCACTATGACAACAGCACCTCCTTTATCATCCTCTTTGATTCTAATGACAGGGTGGTTTCTGAGGCTGTGGATGGCATTGCGTTCTGCACGACTTAGGTTATGAGGCATGCGATGTTGTTTTTCCACTATTTCTGCCTGTGCACATCGGCGGAAGCATTCTATGTATAGGTCCAGACTGTCATTTCGACCCTCAGAAGGAGTCCATGTGGAGTTGTTCTTCTTGTGCTGTTGGTGGGAGGGTGCCTGTGTATACATGGGCTGTTCAGTGTTATCCTGAAAGTATTCTTTGAGTCGGATGGCGAAAGTAGGCTTCCAGATCGCCGCAGAACTGTATCATGTTTGTGGGGGTGGCCAGGCAGAAAGAGAGTCTCCGAGATAGGACAGACTTTTCTTCTGGACTGAGTGTATGGTTGGATAGATTGACGATATTGCTGGGTGGGTTGGGGGTACCATGGTTGTGGCCCCATGTGACAGGTAGGAGTTTAGACAGCTTACAGTCCTTTTTCCTTTGTAGAGAGGTGAAGTGAATAATGTAGATCTCCTGTCTTATTTTAGTGAAGTACGTTTGTATGGAAGTTTGGTTATATATGAGAATCTCCAGGTTGGAGAGCTCTTTTTTGATATTTTCCTGTTTGCTGTATAGCATGCTGATCAGGTGGTTCCTCAGTTTCTTTGATAGAGTATGGCATAATCTCTCACTGTGGTTTGTGTAGTATGTAGATAGCAGTGGATTTCTTACCTTTAGTCCATTTGGTATGATGTCCATCCATTTGCCTTTGGAAAGGAAGATGATATCTGTCTGTATTTGTGCAAGTTTCTTCATGAGGTTGATGGATTTCCACTCCATACGGCTAAATGCAGTGCCTTGCCTGGTGTCAAGTATCAGAGGGGTTGTCATAAACAGATAGCTAAGGGTTAATGTTCTGTTACCTGTAAAGGGTTAACACCGGGAACCAAACACCTGACCAGAGGACCAATCAGGAAACAAGGCTTTTTCAAATCTGGGTGGAGGGAAGTTTTGGGTGTGAGTTCTTTGTTCTTTGTCTTGTGTCTGTGCCCTCTCGGCTCTGAGAGTGATCTTTCTATCTCCTGGCTTTCTAATCTTCTGTTTCCAAGTTGTAAGTACAAGGATAGTAAGACAATAGGTTTATATTGGGTTTTTTTTGTATTTACATGTGTGTAGTTGCTGGAATGTTTTAAATTGTATTCTTTTTGGATAAGGCTGTTTATTCATTTTTCTTTTAAGCAATTGACCCTGTATATTGTCACCTTATTACAGAGATCCTTTTATGTCCTTTTTTTCATTCTTTTTATATAAAGCTTTCTTTTTAAGACCTGTTGGAGTTTTTCTTTAGTGGGGACTCCAGGGAATTGAGTCTGCAGCTCACCAGGGAATTGGTGGGAGGAAGAAGTCAGGGGGAAAATCTCTTTGTATTAGATTTACTAAGTCTGACTTTGCATACCCTCTGGGTGAGGGGGGAGAGAGGTTAGCTCTCTTGGTGCTTGTGTTTCAAGGACTTGAAACAGGGAGGGTGGAATCCCTTTGTTTAGATTCACGGAGCTTGCTTCTGTATATCTCTCCAGGAACCCAGGGAGGGAACACCTGGAGGGGAGGAGGGGGAAGGGAAATGGTTTATTCCCCTTTGTTGTGAGACTCAAGGAATCTGAGTCTTGGGGTCCCCCAGGGAAGGTTTTGGGGAGACCACAGTGAGCTAGGCACTGTATAATTCCTGGCTGGTGGCAGCAATTACCAGGTCCAAGCTGGTAACTAAGCTTGGAGGTTTTCATGCTAACACCCATATTTTGGACGCTAAGGTCCAAATCTGGGAAAAAATGTTATGACAGGGGTAGCCGTGTTAGTCTGGATCTGTAAAAGCAGCAAAGAGTCCTGTGGCACCTTATAGACTAATAGACCTTTTGGAGCATGAGCTTTCGTGGGTGAATACCCACTTCGTTGGATGCATGTAGTGGAAATTTATATATATATACAAGCAAGAAGCAGGCTAGAGATAACAGGGTTAGTTCAATCAGGGAGGATGAGGCCCTCTTCTAGCAGTTGAGGTGTGAAAACCAAGGGAGGAGAAACTGGTTTTGTAGTTGGCAAGCCATTCACAGTCTTTGTTTAATCCTGAGCTGATGGTGTCAAATTTGCAGATGAACTGAAGCTCGGCAGTTTCTCTTTGAAGTCTGGTCCTGAAGTTTTTTTGCTGCGGGATGGCCACCTTAAAATCTGCTATTGTGTGGCCAGGGAGGCTGAAGCGTTCTCCTACAGGTTTTTGTATATTGCCATTCCTAATATCCGATTTGTGTCCATTTATCCTTTTCTGTAGAGACTGTCCAGTTTGGCCGATGTACATAGCAGAGGGGCATTGCTGGCATATGATGGCGTACATCTCTGTTGTTTTTACCCGTCAGTTACTAAAACATATTCTTAACCTTAACTCTGTTTCAAAGTAGTTTTTGTCTGGGAATACAAATTAGCCTTTACCTACACTAGGAACTTTGTCTTTTATTTAATAACACAAAAGGACCAAACACTTCATGAATTAAACCTTAGTCTACCCACATTCCTGCCATGACTGACTGCTGCTGTTGGCTCTAATTTTTAAATATAGTAAGTAATATGGAAATGGTGGTATTTTACATATGGAATTTTATGGATAATGAACAGGACACATCTGGCAGTATGGCTATGTAATTTTTTTATGGGGTAAAATGTTGAAAATTTAAATACTCGAATAATAAGGGACAGATGATGGAAGGAAACAGGAATTCATGGTTTGCCATTGTGCTGTGGGAGAATATTCCAAAATATGCTCTATCTGCAGTATAACCCAGTATTGCCTGTTATATGAGGTTTTTTCCCCCTGGAAGCATTATTCTGTTTAGATTGCAATCTGACAAGGCTGCAAACTCAGGAAAGTATTAGCCCTGCAATGCTATCTGCTGCTTACCAGATACTCACCAGGATCTACTGCTCCTTATCAGGAATCTGAAAAGGTCTATTTGTGATAAAAGCAAATCTTGCCCCCTGTTCTGGGATTGTGAAGGACTCCATACAGAGCATAAGTGATGGAATGCGGAAGGATTTTCGGAGGCTGAGTAGGGTATATATATTCCATGCGTGCTGTGGAGCCCAGCTCTTTGCCTAGTGTCATGCAGGCGATTAGGGGTGGAGATTCAGTGGATCAATCAGTTTTTAGGTGCACTAGCTATTGTCCCGATGGAGTGAGAGCTCAGGCAGAGTAGAAAAATTATTGCAGCTTCAGGGCTTTAGTTGTGGCTGAAGAGTGGCTCCCAATACCCTTGTGATATAGGCACAAAAGGCTGTAAAACTGTCCTGAGGCTCTACTCTGTCCTCTCCAACCTCCTACTTCAGGACAGACCTTGTTAGAGAGTGCTGCACTCTAACAATCCCGGGGTTGTCTAGTGTCCCAGCCATTACAAGCTGCCAGAAATTAGAGGAGCCCTGAATTTCCTCTGCAATTATGCCAAGGGCTGAGCTAGCCCCTGGGTGAGAGGCATAACAGTGGCCTAATGCCAGCTTTGGCCTTCCTACCAGGAGTGTTGAGTAGAGACTGGTGCAGCTGATGTTCTAGATTACTGATTTTTCCTCTTCCCTTCACCAAATGATGATAATAGCTACACTGCTTGCAAACCCAGCACATACCACCACCTGGACCTTTAATTCCAGTGAAAACAATCGCTCTCCACAATTTCCATTTTTAGTAAAAGTTAAAAAAGATAAATCTGACAATGACTCAGTCAAAGAGAGCATGGAGGTGGTGGAGGGTTTGTGAGACCACCAATTCTTATTCAGAAACTGAGACATTTGTGTTAGAAGACAAAATGTAAGTAGACTAGTCTCTTTGTGACACATTTTCAAAGTATTGCGTGTGGCATTCATCTCTAGGACTTTCATTGGGAGACATCAGGGTAAAACTCCATTCAACCAACTCATCCCCAAAATGGACTATTGCTGGATTTTAAAACCAAATCTTTCCCTCAGAGACTAACCTGAGTAAACTGGCTGGTGTGAGAGAGGTCAATATAGATTGAAGAGGCTGGGGGAAAGGAGGGAGACAAACTTCTCCCAAAGCCATGGAATGTTAGCAGAGTGGCTGTCCTACCACTACTGCACCCTCAAAATGTCAGGTAGCCCCCTTGTCAGCTTTGCCTCCCCTCCACAGAGGTGAGGATATGTCTGGTGGACCTACACTGTCAGAGGCATTAGTTCTGCACCTAAAACCTTCTCTGAAATGGCAAATGAAATGCACTTCCATTTACATCGGGGAGGGGGCGGGGGGGGATGGTGGTGCTTTTGCAGCTGTCTTCCTCAGGATTTCTGAATGGTTAGGGAATCATCAGCTGTCAATTGCTGTACTTTACTTCATAAAAATCAACTCTCCCCTGGCTGGCCTGGCAACACAGGCCATCCATCACTGCTCATCTTTTGAGCAGTGCTGCCATTGTAAGGATAATGGTGGAGAAGAAGTTGTGTCTGTTTTGTGTTGCTGCAACCTCTTGCTTACTTAAGGCCTTCACAAGGGTCGATGTCTGTTTCCACTGGGATGAATTAAGCTGAATCTCTATAAACATACATTTTCTAGTGTCTATAAGCTCTGCCATTTACATTAAAATCATCCATTAATTTTAGTTTACAGAATCAAAGCTGTGTCCATACCAGAGAATGATACAAGTTGTTCATTTTCCTTGATTTAAGTCTGAGGTGGAAAAAAAGAGGATCAGATGTTGACAGCCATTAAAAACAAGTGAGATAAAACAAAATTACTGCCTAAAATGTCTCTCAAATTTAAATCTGTATGTAGCTTATTTTATCTCATTTTGTATCACTTTGTTTTCAAGATTGCTTATTTTGGTCTCATTTGGTGAAAATGAAGGTAAGGAAGCTTAGGTAACAGATCCCAGGAAATGAAATGATCACTCTATTTTTAGCTGAACTGCAGTGCACTTACACAACAAAATGCTTTTTTGTTAAGAAAACAGGACAGAGGTAAGTTGGAGTCATGGGAACTGGTGAAGAAAGCAGTAGAAAGCATAAAAACTCAACACAGATGTACTAAAGATTTTCCAGATGTGGAATTCTTTCTTTGAATCAGTAGATTTAGCGTGGCTTACTGAAGTTATAACTTTTATCCTGGAAAAAATATCAGTATGGCTCATTTCTTATCTCTCAGTCTTTTAATGTAGCTAAATGTAATTTACTCTGCTAAAGTTTTATATCTAGGTATCCTTTATGAAAAAAGTCTGACTCTCATTCCCTGTAGTTTCTCTTATATTTGCCTTATTGGAAATGCCTGTGGAATCCATTAGAAGTTAATAAATATAGGAACTTCTCAACTGAAAACGTCTTCCAATGTTCATTTATACTTCGTCATTAAGAAATAATACTATGCTAAAGTTATGTATTTATTCCAGCTATAAACAACTTTGGAAGTTTTACAAAAGTCTTTGGTTACAATTTGCATTTGTCTTCTTATACCTTGTTTGTTTTTTTTTTTAAGTCTTCAGTCTACCCATTAATTCAGGGAATTACTGGTGTAATTTAAAGAGAAGTTTACAGATTTTGAGCTCCTGTCTCTGATTTAATTTAAAAAAAAAACAGATTTTTTTTAATATCACTATGCTTCTTGTAGATTACTTCTTCCACAGAGGTGAAATATAGAATTTCCTTAATTTGATGATAATTTGATTATATAATCAATGCTTGCCAAGTGGAAAAGACTCATAGACTCATAGACTCTAGGACTGGAAGGGACCTAGAGAAGTCATCAAGTCCAGTTCCCTGCCCTCATGGCAGGACCAAATACTGTCTAGACCATCCCTAAAAGACATTTATCTAACCTACTCTTAAATATCTCCAGAGATGGAGATTCCACAACTTCCCTAGGCAATCTATTCCAGTGTTTAACTACCCTGACAGTTAGGAACTTTTTCCTAATGTCCAACCTAAATCTCCCTTGCTGCAGTTTAAGCCCATTGCTTCTTGTTCTATCATTGGAGGCTAAGGTGAACAAGTTTTCTCCCTCCTCCTGATGACACCCTTTTAGACACCTGAAAAATATATATCATTATATAAATTTATATAATAAATTCACTGAGCTCAGTTCAAATATCATCAAGTATAGAAAAAAGACATAACAGAGATAAAGGTTCAATATGCCTATGCTATATTTAGAATTTTACTGACAGACTCAAAAATTATTCAGTCATTGGATGCTTCTGTATTAAATGGAAAATGTTATGGGATTAATTTTACATCTTGGGTAACATTTGGAATATATTTTATCCATATACAGGGTCAAAACCTGAGCCCAGTGAAGTCAGTGGGAAAATCCCCATTGACTTTAACGAGGTTGGGATTTCATCCATGATGTCATTTTATTAGAATGATATGTGAGCTATATAAGAATTTGAAATATATTTATGCCTTGAACATGTGGAAATGTTTTTAGTTAATTCACATGCTTTGGTCCAATTTTGTAATTTGATTTCCAACCCAATATTTAGTTTCCATTACTGTTTAATGGGTAGTGATCATCAGTCATTCAATTTAACAGATTTGTATACAATTTACAAATGTTTTTTTCTGATATAGTTGCCTGAAATACAGTATGATGAAGTTATATCTGATGAAATAAGTAACTTTGTTCTTTAAATATATTTATACTTAAGTCAATCAACACATTGATAGACAGACAGACATTCTTGATGAAAGTCTCAGTCTTTCTTCCTCCTCCTTCAGACATAAAAGAACATTCATTCCTGGACAAGATCATGAGTTAGGCAGTCTGCCAAGAGCAAGCTTTTTTTTTTTTTTTTTTTTTTTGGGTGCTGTTGGAGCAGGTATTTTGACTACTGTTCTCTAACTTCAGGCCTGTAGTTTGGTATTCATTAAAATCCCTGATTACTTCCTCTTTTGCCTTCCAGTTCTACTGAAACATGCATTTTGGAGAAATGCTGTACTTGTCCAGTGTTCCCAAACCAGTTGCCAAATGTGCAGTTTCCTGTCAACCTGAAGCACTGTGGCTGCTTCAGTTCCTAGTGAGTAGTTTCCATAGGCAATTAGACCTTAAACAAATAATCGCTGGGTAAACTAAAGAGGCAGTTCTGCCAGATAGACTTTTAAGAAAGTTATTTGTTTCAGAGTCTAAATCTAGCAAACCCTTACTCAGGGGATTAATCTTTGCTCACATGAGTAGAGTGAGGTTAAGCAGGACTGAATCCAAATGTATACACACCATCTATTATTTGTGTCTACAGATTAGAGACATTTCCAGTCCTTTCTTTGTAACACTCAGGTGAATTAAACTGCAGTTTGATGTATTTTGCAAACTTTCAAAAATGTTAGAGCCAAGCAAAAATTATTGAAAATTCCCTAAGCTGAAATTTTGTTGACAAAATTCTCATGAAATTAGTGCAAAAGCATTCAAGAACAAAAACCAGTTCACATTATATGCTTTTCGCAACACTCCATAGTTTCTACCTGCAAGGTTCCTACCTTGTTGCCCATTCAGTTGGGCTGGCCTGCGATCCTGTTGCCTACACAATGCAAGTAACTAGCCTGCAGTACCTGGCAGTTCCTTCTTGGTGGGGAATATGACTCAAGAAGGGATGTGCTCTAATGACCACACCACACTTTTAAGCGGGGAAGGTAGGGTTGCCAACTTTCTAATTGCACAGAACTGAATACCCTAGCCCCGCCCTTTTCTGAAGGCCCCGCCCCTGTGCCACCCATTCATGAGGCCCCACCCCCATGCATTACATTCCCCCTTCCTCGGTGGCTCACTTTACCCCAACCTCACTCACATTCATTGGGCAGTGATTGGGAGGTGAGAGGGGGTTCCAGGCTGGTGGGTGGGGCTGAGGGATTTGGAATGAAGGAGGGGACTGTGGGTGGAGGCAGGGGGTTGGGGTGTGGGGAGGTGAGGGCTCTGGGTGGGGCTGGGGATGGGTTCAGGGTGTAAAAGGGGGCTCTGGGCTGGGGGCTGGGGTGTGGAGCAGGTGAGGGCTCTGGGCTGGGTGAGTGGTTTGGGGTATAGGAGGGGGCTCCAGGCTGGGGGTGGGGCTAAGGAATTTGGGGTGCAGGAGAGGGCGCTGGGTTTGGGGGGGTTCAGGGATGGGGCATGGGCTTACCTTGGTTGGCTACCGGTCAGTGATGCAGCGGGGCTAAGGCAGGCTGCCTGTCTGTCCTGGGACTGCACTGCGTGCATCCCGGAAGCATCCACCAGCACCAGTGCCTAGGAGGGGGGGCCAGAAGGCTCTGCGCGCTGCTCTCACCCACAGATACTGCCCTCCAGCTCCCATTGGCTGCGGTTCCCAGACAATTGGAGTGCAGAGCCAGTGCTAGGGGTGGGGGTAGTGCATGGAGCCTCATGGCCCCACGCTAGGAGCCAGACCTGCTGGCCACTTCCGGGGTGTAGCGCAGTGCCAGGACAGGTAGGGACTAGCCTGCTTTAGCCCTGCAGCAACACTGAATGGACTTTTAATGACCCGGTCGGCAGTGCTGACCAGAGCCACCAGGGTCCCTTTTTGAACCAGTGTTCCAGTCGAAAACCAGACACCTGGTCACCCCAGGGGGAGGGGAGGATCTTGTCCAGCTGGCCGAGAGAAAGGGAACAGTGCTTTATGGGTTGTGGGGTGTGAGGGGAAAGAGATCAGAAGCTGTGCAAAAAAAGGGGAAATGGTTCAGCATGGTGATGCTGACCCATCTCCTGGACTGGAAGGGTTAAAAGCACCTGCTGTGGGTATTGCACTAGCTGTCCTTTTTTCAGGAGGGTTGGGAAGGAATTTTTCCCTCACCACCAGATTGGCCTAGGTGGCATGGGGGGGTTTCACCTTCCCCACAGTGGGTTCAGGGAGGGCTTTGTGGACGTGAGGCATGAAGGGAATTACATAAGGCATTGCAACATACACCCTAAGTGTGGGGTGGCTGTCCAGTGCAGGTACTCCGCAGGTATGGACTTATCATGGGTTTGTACAATAGGGCCCCAACCTAGGTTGGATGATATGAGCACTACTATGCCAATAAATAAATAAATAAAGCTGGTAATAATAGCTACCTACCCAAAATATTATAAGTAAAGTGCTATGTACAATACAGACCAATGTTTGGAAACTAACTTGTTTTTAAATTATTTTAAAATGATCATTAAATTGTTAAATAAAAATTTATTTAAAAATAAATGACAGTTTGCAGAAAATAACAGTCCTCTCACTTTTCCCATTTTTTGCTGGGACAGAAAATGCTTTAATTATGAGATTTTGAATGTGGTATCATTTAATTGATAGATAAGGCTTATTATGAGACATTTTTACGGTGGATCACTGCACAGTAAAATGTACATTCTTATCCTTAAAACATATTTAAAACACTCAGTTCAGTGTTAATGTATGTTTTTTTCACACCACACAGATCTCTTTGATAATAAGTACCTTGTCATAACAAAAGTATGTATTGCATTAAAAACACACATTAGCTTTGACAGTGAAAGGACAGCTGAAAGATTTAGTGCAATACCCAGCAGCTGTGAATTGCTCAGATACAGCTCTATACATCTTTATTCCTATCAGGTGAACCCACCTTACCTATAATTATCCAATAATATATTAGGTTTTGTTTTGTTTTTTAAGAGGAGGCATGTTACCTGCTGGAAAGCCAAGTATCTTACAAGTCAGCTATAATCCCCATACTAAAAATCTTTGTTAATTTATATCTAAGGTTGCTCCCATTATTCATATAATCCTTATATAAACAACATACAAAATATTACAATTACAAAACAGGTAAGTATTTACAAGTATGAAAATTACCAGTTAGAATGTGAACAGAATTATCTGCTCTTGTTTTGCTCAGAAGACAGGGCCTCTGATAACTCAATTGGACTTCTTTTTGTTGCCATTTCTAGGGTTCATTGAAAATTATGAAAGAAGGAATAGGACAAATTAGCTACTTAGTGGCATCTGAAAAATATAATATTAACATGTTGTGTGGCACTTGTTTTCAAAGCAGTAAGAATTAAATAAAAATTTTAAAGGATTTTTTTTCATATTGTTTATCCATATAGCAATGAACTAGTCTTTTCTATTTTGCTTTTACAATAAACCTGAAATAATAAAAACCTCTAAAACCAAACCAAATACTCTGGTTAAAACCAAACACCCTGGTTAAAAAAGACTGAACAAAGAAGGTGTAGAGATCATTACATAAAGTCTTATAAAAATTACACTTAGGAAGGAGTTAAAAAGGCAGACGGAGATGGGGTGGATAGTAGCTGGATAAATAATTCTGAAGAATTTGAAACTCAGAGATTCTGCTTTTTATCACATACATTGGGATTTACTTTAATATCACTTGATTCCTTTCGCAGAGTTTGTATTAAGGTTTTGTGGACGACTTTTGGATCTCTTTCCCATTTTCCTGATAGTCATACTAAGCTGTGAGATGTGACAGAACAAGAAAAACATTTCAATGCACAGTCAGACATAGTGTATGTTTTAAAATAATCTGTTGGCAAAATCCAGAAAGGTGAAGAAATTCAATCAGGTGATGTACCTTACATCAAGGAGACAGATGATGTAAAACGTAGCCTCCATCCTACTGCAAATTTACACTTCTTTTTGGCTCCTTGATAGTTAAGTTACATCAATTTAAGCTCCTTCACACATTGGTAAAGTGGGTGCAAGCAGCTGTAAGGGAGTATGAGTATGAGTAAAGGACTGTAACTTACACATGACATCTGAATTTGACACATTCATATTTACTAGAGGACAGGTTCTCAACCTGGAACCTTTCTGGTTGTGAATGGTGCTGTTGATTTTGTTGACTTGAGATGACTAGCAGCACTAAGACTGAGTCACTGTTCACACTTTCCAGGAGCTGGAAACCAGCTGGTTGGGTTTTCTGCATTTTCAGAGTACCAAAAGGGAGTGGCTCCTCCCTTGAATTTGGACCATTCCAGAGGATCAAGCAGAAAAGATGACTGCAATATTTTAGTTAGGAATGACTTATGAAGAATACATGACCATGGAATATTTTGCAGGAAAAGAAAACATTTGCAAGACTTCATGATTCTGTTAATGTCAAACTAACACAAAATTTAAGCATCTTCTACATTTTGGAGAAATTTTAATCCAGATCTGGATCTCAACTCTGTAACTTGGTTCTCAAAAGCTTATATGCTACTGGGGAATTGCTCATTAGTCAATATTCAAAGGGGTGAAATATAGAGCTGGTGAAATTTTTAGAATGATATGTTTATTTGATGAAAGGTGCAGTTTTGGTTGACCCAAAACTATTCACAAAATTTGACACAAGTAATTTTGTCCATTCACAAAATGGCCAGGAGATGGAGGCCTGTGGGCACTACTCATTCCCTCTTATACCCTTCAGCAGGCCTGCACAGCATGCGGCCCGCGGAGCCTCACTGTACGGCCCGCAGGGCGATTCTAAATCTCCCGCACATGGTGCTCTGCGAGCAGCCCAGAGCCCTTTGAATCCCAGCCACGGCTCTGGCGGAGGGGCCGCGGCTGGGATTTAAAGGACTCAGGGCTCCCCGCAGTGACCGGCAGCCCAGAGCCCTTTGAATCCCCACCTGTGGCCGCTGATTGCCCCCTCCCCCGGACCCCTGCCCCAACTGCCCCCCAAGACCCCCACCCTCTATCTAAGCACCGCTGGTCCTTGTCCCCTGATACCCCTCTCCTGGGACTCCTGCCCCTAACTGCCCCCCAGGACCCCACCCTCTATCTAAATGCCGCTGCTCCTTGTCCCCCGATGGCCCCCTCCTGAGACCCCTGCCCCTAACTGGCCCTTGGGACTCCAGACCCTATCTAAGCCTCCCTTCTCCTTGTCCTCAACTGTCCCCTCCTGAGACTCCCCCCAACTTCCCCCCAGGACCCCATCCCCTACCTGTCCCCTGATAAACCCCTGGGACTCCCATGCGTAGCCAACTGCTGCCTGTCCCCTGACTGCCCCCCCGAACCTCCGCCCCATCCAACCCCCCGTGCTCCCTGTCCCTTGACTGCCCCCTAGAACCCCCTACCCCTTCTCCAGCCCCCAGCCCCCTTACCGTGCCACTCAGCCCAGCGTGTCTGGCTCCGACAGCTCCAGACACGTTGCTGCCATGCTCCCCCGCGGAGCCCACAGCCCCCCTCCCCCCAGCACCTGCCTTCCAGATTTGAACACCTCAAAATTCAGGAGTGCTCAAGCTCAGTTTGGGCAGCTGTTACTTCCTTTCTCCCAAATCAAATATACTGATCCACTGTAACTTGCTGTAGAAAAAGTAGGATAAAATTGAGCAAGAAATGCTTATTAGGACTGGAATTGCTATTTTCAACAGCCATTGCCTTTTTGTTGGTTTTAAAAGGAAGACAATGATATTGCATTGGCAAATTCCCCATAGAAAGAAAGAGTAGAACAAAAGAATAATAAAGGCACCTCAATTTTTCCTCATTTATGGAGGACAATCTTATAATATGCATCTAGATATCCTCCAATCACACAAGCTGAAAATTGTTCCACTTTACTGCAGCTCTGTAACCATATGGGAATCAATCCTGTCTTTGTTTTGTGCACATCCAAAATTCCTTCTGAATGACCCGCCCTGGGACCGAGCTACCAGTGACCCAGGGCTGGGGCGGCAGGAGGTATGGGAGTGGGGCACTGGTGGGGGGGAGCCCAGGGCTGAGGCAGCAGCGGGGTGGGGGAAGGGCACTGGTGGGGAGGAAAGGGGGAAGCCCAGCACTGGGGCGGCAGGGGGTGTGTGTGTGGCTGGGTGTGGGGAAAGCCCAGGACTGGGGCAGCAGGGAGGTACAGGGGGAAGCCCAGGGCTGGGACTGGGGGCAGCCAAATTTTTTTTTGCTTGGGGCAGCAAAAAACCTAAAGTCAGCCTTGCCGGGTTCCCCTAGCCGCCGGAGCCCCGAACCCTTTAATTTGACCCTAAGGGCTCCCAGCCACCTCTTCAGCTGGGAGCCCCTGCTTGATTTAAAATAAAGTATCACCTCCCCACCCCCAACCTTCCTTTTTGGCCCACAGCTGTTTTGGTGGGGTGGTGCTGGGGAAGGAGGGTTTGTTTCCGCAGGGCTGGGCGGCCCTGGGGCGGGGTGTTTCTGTGGGGCCAGGAGGTTTCGGCCCTCAGCTGTTTTCTTTGGAGCAATGTGGCCCTCGCCGCTTTATGAGTTGTGCAGGCCTGCCCTTCAGCCTAGTGGTTAGGGCACTCGCATTGGATTTAGGAGTTTCTCTCTCAGAATGAACACAGCATGGAAAGCAAGCACAGAAATTATTCACAGAAGCAACTATGGCAGCTAACAATTAACACTGCTAAAAAATATCCAAATCCATCTACTATGAAAAGCTTCCACAAACAATGGTATCAATTATTTCACATCCTTTAAAAAAAGTGTTGTCAGGAACCTTACCATGAAATGCCAGCCTCTAGCAACTAGAGGCATCACAAACCTTCTTTCCAGTAATGAGATTACATAAATGTCAGTAGAACAGTGAAATGTAAAATATGTCCATTAGTATTTATTGGTCTTTGGCAGTCATCCATGCAAAATTTCTAACAGCATTGCTGGAAATGTTCTTTAGAATGACAATCTGGAAGATGCTCACTTGACATTTTTATCTGGAGAACAAACATTAACTAAAATAATACTGTTGGGGAAAGACTAATGTGCTATCAATTGTAAATGAAAGATTATCTGAACTAACCGGTACCTCAAATCAAGTTGCCACAAGAGCAACTGCTACTGTACAACTGCTCTGCTAGAAATAGATATGAAATGAGGAAAGGACTGGTTGAACTCATGCAGTATACTCTATAGTGCCAGATAGAGCATGTCATATAGCCTGCACATTACTACTATGTAAAAATTTTCCTCTGACTGGGATACTGATTTGTTACTAGTAAGTTAACATGTTTTGCTTGAATTTCTGCATATCTGCAAAGCAATGCAATTCAGTCAGCAAGACCCAATTTTTCATGCAGCAGTTTGATTCAAGTTTCAGAATGGCTATGTGATGACACAACTTAAATGACTTAAAAGAAGTTTGCCAGCTAACAGGTCTTATACAAATAAATTGCAGACTCTGTGCATTTTTGAAGCCATATGTATTAAAAACTCAACCTATTTTCTGCAATGAACTTGGAATTCTTGCCCATGTCCAGCCTAAGTGGGTAATAAGATTTTCTGACTCTTGAACACATCTGTAAAGACAGTACAGTGTATTTTGTTTTTCAGTTAGAGCTCCGATTAGAACAGAATTAAAGAGCTCTCCCCAGCGCGCCAGGCAGTTGGGCTTTTGTGTGTCTTGTTTGCTGACAGAAGAACCTGTTGCTACTGAATTTTAAAGTTCTTCCTGCTAAGAACTCTCACATACAGTCTTGACCCATCTTGTCATCACTCAATCACTTTATATTCTGCAGCTCATCTCACCATGTGGCAGCCCATTGAAGATCCTCAGCTGCCTGACACTGCTGATTAGAGTCTGAGAGGGGAAATGCCCTGCAGTTAAGGTCTCTTTTATCATCTCTGTATTTTTCCTACTTACAGATCAAAGGCTACCAGGGAAATTAACACCCCAGAACACTGAGTCTGTGCTTCATTACACAGTGTATTTACTAAAAGGCTAAAACAGATACAGACACAGGAAAACTTGGTCATTTTTTCCAAATTCTGCCATGTCTGCCGCAAGAAATCGTTTGATTGCTACATTCTATTGTAATATTACCAGTATTGCATTTGGGGAACACTCAAAGACTTTCTATTGACCCGAAATTTCAAAGGTAGCATGTGTTTCAGATAGGAATATATATATATATTTTCGTGCCCTTCGAAGCAAAATTATTCCAATGTAGACAAGAGTGGGCTATGGAACATCATGTATTTGAAAAACATAAAAAGCCAGACTCAGGTACATTTACTTATGCTGAATACTACCCCCACAAGAAACCCTGTGAATAAAAGTTGGTCCAAAAATCTGCACTCTCTGTAGCATTTTTTAGTATTTCAAGTACGATGGAATATTTTGGTAGCACCAATAACACCGTGAACAGTCTATTCACTCTGGCTATTTTAGTTATGAATAATTAAAACCAGAGATGGATCCAAGCAGCAAAATATGGATGTGGTTTTCAAAGCCCAGTTTCCTCAGTGTTTGGATTGGTCTAAGCGCATACCTAATTACAAAAATATTCTGTTTACATAATAGAGTGCAGCTTATACCCAGGTCACTAACTGTAACTTAAGGTTGCTAATTGTACATTGAGTTTAAATACTATCTGACAGCTACTATATGTACAGGAAAAATTGATTATTAGAACAGTGAATATTATGGAGTTTCATCAGGTAAATTCATGAGCAAATCAATATTTATTAAAGCTAGACTGGATCTGGCCCTGATTAAGGGATAGCACATTACCTCAGGAGGAGCTTGCATCTCAAGGAAGTAATCTGTTCTACTCCTTTCCCAGATTACTTTGCCCCTCTTATTGGCTTTGTTCTATTGGTTGCCATGCTATAGGGCCAGAGTCAAGATTCTCCTAGTCCTGACCCAATATAGTAGGGATAAAGTGGGGTATCAGGCACATAGCTCCTGCTTTCCCCTCCATGTGTGAGCCAAGATATGAGGCGGCTGTGCAGGAAATATCATATCATCATTTTTTTTCTCTGTTTGGGTGTCTTAGACCTAGGCATGATCTAGCCCTTGATGTTAACTTCAGCTTTAAAACCTTTAATTTAAAACCCTTTCCCTGTTGATAGAAATGTCAACATGATCAATGGAATCAATCAGAATTCATGGTGCTCTCAAAGCATCCCGGGCAAGGGCCGTTCTGACCAGCAGGCAGGCAGGCTGCTCATTTATAGTATACTGCTACAGTGACCCCACAATTAAAAGGCTTTCTTCACTCTCCCCTGCAAAAACTTTTAACCACTTAAGCCTTCTTGAAGTTGACAAAAGTAATAATGTTTTCAGATTATATTTCAACTAGGCTTTAAAACAAACAAACAAACAAAAAACAAACCACACCACCACAAACCTACCTGACAGTTTCTCCTCTATATAGACTAAGCCCTTCTCCTAACTGGCAAAAATACAAAATGGACAAAATATTTAATGAAATATGTAACAACTGTGCATAAGCACATATAATTAGTGATGTGTGAACCTCCAAAGATTTGACAATTTAGTTCAGTAAAGCACCTGAAAGAACTAATTCTCTGGCATCTTTATAATAGGAAGCCTTGGGAAAACAATTTTTTTTTAAATTAGATTTCCACATTTCTGAACCAGAAAACCTGAAAGAACAGCCTCACTCTGTATTTCTTTATTTCCCTTTTCAGTCCTGGATGAAACCGGTAGTGCAAAGTTGGGAAAAAAAGGGAAAAAATGCAATTTATTATTATAACAAACTTTTCAGAATGTCAAAAGTGATTTGGTTTGAGCTTTTGAGTGAAATTTCAAGTTAGTTTTTATTCTACTGGAACCCGTTTACCCTGTATACTGCAATTTTCCTAACATCCTAACACAAGGATACCTATGTAGTTTTTTTTTATAAAATATTTACAATTTTGGTTTGTTTGTAGCAAAATAAACAAAAGCAGTTTTGTTAATTAATGGAATGAGTAACTGAACTTCAAAGGCTTTTTTATTTTATTTGTAATGTTTAATTGTAAACATGTAGACAGTTTATACTAAGTGGTATAAAAAGCTTTAAGAACATTATTTTTGAGAGCCTGCCTAATTCACTCATGGCTTTATCTCCTGTGATTTATGTATAACACTGCAGTTCTGTGTGGGTTATTGGCAGCAGGGATAGAACCTGTAATCTCGGGATCTTAAAGCATGAGTTTCTATTCCCTGAGCTAAAAGAGATAGCTCCACTGGATAAAGATGAGGCCCAATCACCATTAGAGGCATACAGAGTGCCACATTGAGTGGAGGGTAGGTTACATATGATTCGCTCCCAAATACATGCCCATTGCAGCTGCTAACAAAACAAGCACAATCTGAAAACTAGCTGAAAACAAGGTGAGCACTTCTCCATGCACAAACGCTCCTCTGTTTGATCAAGTTGGTGTTTTGCATGTGTGCTGGGGACCCATGTATTTCTGGTAGCCAAAAGTTAATCGGTTACATTTGGACATTTGGCCCTGAGTGACAAGAAAGTGCTTTTGTTTGTAAAAATAAATAATAAAAAAGAGAAACCCAGTATAATATGCTTAAACTCTAATCTGGGAGTTTAAGCAAAAGGGGAGAGAGGAAATTATGTATTTTAAACACGTGTGTGTGAGCTACATGCCCCTACAGACTAATTATGGGCTGAAAAGTCTTTCACCTCATGTCTAGCCCAGGTTAACAGTGAGAGAAAACATGGTCTTTTGGCTGAAGAATAAGACGGGAAGTCAGAAGATCCGTGATTTTATTTCTGGCTCTACAGCAAACTATCTGTGACCCTGGACCAGGGGCGGCTCTAGAAATTTTGCCGCCCCAAGCACAGCAGGCAAGCTGCCTTTGGCGGCTTGGCTGCGGAGGGTCCGCGTGCCTGCGAGAGGTCCTCTGAAGCCACGTGACCAACGGACCCTCAGCAGGCACGCCTGTGGGAGGTCCTCTGAAGCTGTGGGACCAATGGACCCTCCGCAGGCAAGCCGCCGAAGGCAGCCTGCCTGCCGCCCTCGCGGCGACTGGCATGGCGCCCCCCGCGGCTTGCAGCCCCAAGCACCTGCTTGGTGTGCTGGGGCCTGGAGCTGCCCCTGCCCTGGACAACTCTCACTGTGCCTCTGTTTCTCCACATAATAAATTGGGATGATATTGCCTCACTATATGATGGTTGTGAGGATTAATTCAAGTTTTTAAAGAGATTTGACTGCCTTATACAGGAGTTGCTGTATGGTCTATGGTTAAAATATTGTGAATAGTGAACAAAAAAGTCATTACTATCTGATAGCTGCTAGATAGATGGTTGAAATTAGAGATCTCATATGTTACTAAAAGATAAATGTCCACCATTCCAGTTGTCAGTTTGTATGTTAGGACATTACCTAGCGGGTGCAGCCACTCTATTGGAAGAGAGCATCACTTCTCTTACCATTTTCTCCACTGCCCTGTCCCCTTCCACCACTTCCTCTCAGTGTCCCCCCTTCCTTCCCTTTAGTGAAACTCCTACCTAAACCCACCAAACAGTGGAATTAACATGACATTTGCCACCACCACCACCTCATTGCTCACTTTGCTTGTGTGTTGTACCTCTTTCACCCCCCTGAGTTTGTTTTATCTATTTAGATTATAAAAACTCTTCATGGCAGGGAAGAGCTTAATTTGTGCTGGGATTTGCTGGGGCTCAGCCAGCAACAATTTTCCCCTCTTCTGTCAGTGGCATTTAGTGTATGAGGTCATGTTGCATGGAGGACATAGTTTTATTCCAGGAACAGTATTATCATTCTTGCTTGGGCCCTGGCCCCTCTTTCTTTACAAATTAAGCACTGGGACAGGGACTGTCTTTTTGCTTTGCATTTGTAGAGCACCCAGCACAGTGGTCATGGCTCAGTTGTGTTCTGAGGGGCTGGAGCCTTCTCAATTGCCATGTCGTTGTCCGTCACTGGCTGGAAAAGAAGGGCATATCTAACTCAGTTTCAGTCTTTTCTCTGAGGGCATAAGGAACTGATCTTGCTTTAAAGTATTTTGGTTTGACACCATCTTGGATATAAATCCTGGCTGTTAAACCTTCCAAAGTCTTCAATCCTTCTTTAAAAATGACTGGGTGAGCATCCAAGACTTCTTGGAGTGCTGGAGTTTTGCTAGGGTCTCTCCAAAAATTTCCTACAATTCAGTTTTAGATCTTGTAACCGATCTTTTGCTAGCAGATTTTGCCTTTGTCCCCAGATTCCCAGAACCAGTAACTTTTTATTTTCTTTCCTTTTTTGGCTTTTATATTTTATGGGGCTTAGCACTGATGCACAGTGGAAACACCGCTCCAGAGCCTGGAGTCCCTTCCAGCTTTCTTTGCATTTTCTTTATTGAATCTGTATGATTTGCTCTAAGTGCAAATGTTGTAGTTTCTCACTGCTGCTTCTATTGTTGTTCCGCTTTCTACTGCTTTGAGCCAGGGTAAGCTCTCCCCTGCCAGGAATTTTCTGTGAATTCCTTCTCATTAGTAATGCCATAAACAAATCTGTCCCACAGCATATCCTCTAGGACATTTCTGAATGAACAATATTCTGTTAATCTTTTTAGCTCTGTCACATATACAGGTACACTTTCACCTGGCCTCTGCATTCTACTAGGAAACTTGAAACATTCCACAATAATGTTTGACTTTGATGTGCAGTGCTCTGTTAACCTATTTTGCAGGTGTTCTAAACTTCTGGTGTCTGAGGTTCTTACAAACTCCTTAAGAGAGAAAGTAGGTTTTATTGCCATGGACACTGAGGAAAATTGCTTTTTTTTTGTCCATTATCTATAATCTAATTTGCAAGAAAACAGTACCCGATCTTTCCATACATTCCTGCATTAAACTGCAAGTTTCCCATACATTGCCATTCTTATGTTCTTTCTTGTCACCAGTTTTGTAAGGGCCACTCAGTGCACAAGGAACGCATTCTACTTACAATACTGAAGGCTGGGAATGTGCTGCTTTAGTCAACCATATACAAACACAGCTGGGGGGAAAACACACACTAATTAAAAAAGCAAGTAAGGGAGGGATGGCGCATGACTCTAACAACTCATAATATTCTGAGTAACCTCTTGATGACCACTTTAACAGTAACACCACCACCACCACCAGAAAAGAAGAAGTCCTCTTGCAAATTTTACAAGTTATGGTCTTGTTAAATATTGGACATAGTTTTGGGAATTACTGTGAACTTTACCAGCTAAAATTACTAGTGACATCCTGGAAAACCAGCTGCTTTAACATAGCTTTTCTTTATGAGCATTGCTTAACCAGCAAGCTAAACAACAAAAAGACAACCTCCTTTCCCCTCTGCCCCAAAAAACAAACAAACCCACCTGTCCTGAAAATGTCACAAATATCAGAAACCAAACTCCAAGTGGTGTCTAAACATTCCTATGAACATTTGAAAGTTATTTTAATGCTATAGTTAATGGGTGTCAACACAAATTATCAGTAAAAAGAAGTACAAAAGATACCCACATAAATTGTATTTTGAGTTAAATGTCAAGAGGTTTTTGGGGGTGCAAAATACTCTACCATTTACGGCAACAATACAGCCAATTCACAACATCTGGGCACTACTATGACCACTTCTAATAGTGCCACATAATCAAATCAGAATAGTTATGGCATTCGGATAGCATAAATACCACAAACTGATACAAAAGTAGTTCCTTAATATTGTAGAGGTGCTTAACTGTTTTTGCACAAGGAATATCTACAGTAAAACACTCCAGAAGACCATAATTCCCTGTTATCCACTATTAAGACAGCAAAGATTCAGTCAATGGGATAAATCTTGCTTTCCTAGCTCAGGTGAACAGTCCCGTTGTCTTCAGTATTTGTTTATCAAGACTTAAAATACATCACAATAGCTTTTAACAAGAAGCAGAAAGTTAGCACCTGGAATACAAAGGAGAAATGTAGGTTCATTTGATGCCGTGTAGAATACTTTCAGACCACTCTGCTAGTGTCATGCACACTATATGACTCTTGCCCAAAAAGTTCAGGATGCAAAGAGTGATATTTGCACAGAGATTTGTCAGGTCTATAATCTTGAACACTCCAAAGTAAGCCTACTTAACGCCAGCCTTTTGCCACTGGGATAAGAAGCTAACATTCCAGGAAACTAATACAAGAAGAAGAGAAAACAAATAAATGTTTACTCACCAGCCTTCTCCTTTTCTGAAATGACTGGCATAGCCTAAAAAAAATAAAAAAGGTTGCATTTAAGAAAAGGTAACAATATTATTATTGATTTATCTTTATTGTAATAGTGTCCAAAGGCTCTGAATGGAACTCAGGTCTCTGTGTTGTAAGAACTCTACAATCACATGTGAAGACATAATCCCTGCTTCAAATGGCTTATGCTGTCATGTGTGGGGGTGGGAAGAAGCAGCAACAAATGAGTGGAGAACAAATATAAAGGGAGAATGAAAGTAATGATGATGAGACCAAGTAGGTGAGGTAATATCTTTTTACAGCAGAACCTCAGACTTATGAACCCCAGAGTTACAAACCAACCAGTCAACTACACACCTCGTTTGGAACTGGAAGGACACAATAAGGCAGCAGCAGAGACCAAAAATACCCAACAACCCCCAACCTTCCCCCACCCCAAATACAGTGCAGTACTGTGTTAAACGTAAAGTACTAAAAAAATAAAAGGAAAGTTAAAAAAAAATTTGACAAGGGGTAAGGAAACTGTTTTTGCGCTCCTTTCATTTAAATTAAGACATTTAAAAGCAGCATTTTCCTTCGGCATAGTAAAGTTTCAAAACTGTGTTAAGTCAATTTTCTGTTATAAACTTTTGAAAGAACAACCATAACATTTTGTTCAGGGTTATGAACATTTCAGAGTTACGAACAACTTCCATTCTCGAGGTGTTTGTAACTCCGAGGTTCTACTGTATTAGACCAACTTCTATTGATGATACAGACAAGCTTTCGAGTTTACACAGAGCTCTTCTTCAGATTTGGGAAAGGTTACCCAGTCTTTCGCTATAACAGTTCAGTACATGAGGAAGAATGGTTAAATTCTGTATTTCCTCTTTTGAGTCACTCCCTATCAGATTCTGTTTTTGTGTCCTCAGCTCTGCTGGACTGTGAAATGTTTGAGTTAGAACTAAATGAGAATAAACCATAACACCTACTCCAATTATATAATTCTTATTCACTGTACAACTGTTCTTGATCATAAAGTCATAGAAGTTGGACAAGATGTGCCATTTAGGCCATCCTCTTGCTAGTACATGATTGTTCCTTCCAATATTTTTTCAGTCACAATTTATATTATAGGTACCTTTATAAATAATTGAGAAGCAATGTGGTCCAGTGGATAGGGCACTGGATTGGAAGCCAGAAGATCTGAGTGTTACTAACCGGCTTTGGACAAATGACTGCCTATCTTGGTGCCTCTGTTTCCCCTCCCACCCTCTGTTGTCCCATCTGTTTAAAACAGTAAGCTCTTCACAGCAGGGAGTCTTTCACACTATGGCTGTAAAGCATCTAATACAATGGGGCCTTGATCTTGGTTGGGGCCTCCAGTCACTACTCTAATAAACAATTTCTAAAAACAATTTACAAGGGGTTAATAGATGTTATAATAATTTTACAGAGATGAGAGGTGAAACCCTGGCCCCACTGACATCAGTAGCAAAACTCCCATTGACTTCAGTTGGGCCAGGGTTCCACCCATAGAGTGTGATGATTTTAAGCACATCAGCAGAAGATGCTGTAAATGGTTGTAAGCCATGGTTACAGATAATCAATTGTTAGCATAGAGTCCAATGGGTTAATCAAATATTAAAATGTTAATTAATCATTTAGAATCCTTCAAACATTCTTTATAAGAGAACCCTTAATATAAAGTGTTATATTTAGCATTTTTTACAGCTTACTTTTACATGTTCCAAGCAATGGGAATCCACCAATTGTCTTTTGTTTTATTATTAATTATTTGTATTAGTTGGCACCTAAGAAACAGTCAAGGTTCATGCCCCCATCGTGCTAGGTGTTGTACAGACACATAAAGAGGACAGTCTCTGCTTCAGAGAGCTTATAAACTACATTGCAAATTATAGTACTGCACCTGAGTGTAATATTCCTCATATTTTTGAGTTACATCCAGGGCTCCAGAATGTATGATAAGGCACACTTTAAACATTCCTATATATTGTACCTAAATCAATATATATCACATGGGATGCTTCATGTAAATAAAAGGCACATATAGGCTGAGGGAGTGGTGGAAGGAGGAGGTAACATTTATCTTCCTTTGTAAGACTATTCTGTGGTTGAAAAGATCTCACCTTAGGATGTATTTCTTCTATTCAGAATTTTCCATTTCTTAATTATGATAAATCTCTGTACCACCCTAAACAATTCTTGGTGTTTACATCCTTCAGATATTTGTTTACAGTTATTACATCCCCCTTTTTCTGTAACATTGAACTTTCCATTTTAATCCACTACTCCAGTGTTCCTTTTAATTTCTGTATGTGTGTGAAGAATGAACTTCTGCCAGAGTTCAAATTTAAAGACTATGAGCATACTCTTGTCTACTTCCACCCTCCATACATATTAAGGCAAGGAGAGGCCATTATGAACATCTGGTTTGATCTCCAGTATAACCCAGGCAATAGAATTTCAACAACTGCTTCCTGTATTAAACTTATAAGTTCTGGTTGAACTACAGCATACCTTTCAGAAAGGCATCCAGCCATTATTTAAAGACCCCCACCCTCCCTTCATTAATTTCATTCTCTGGATTCATAATCACTTTTTCTCTGACAGGGAGAATGAGCAAGGAAGAGTGGAAGGAGAGAACATGTAGTGGAGAGGAAGGGATGATGAATAGGTAAGGCCCTTCCTTTTCAGTTGTTTTTTTTTTTTAAATCCCAGGAATTTATCAGTGTTTATTGAAAAAAAAAAAAAAAGTAAAAACAGGTGAAAAATCAGTAAAAACAGAAAATGAAGGGCAGCAGGCCTGGGTAGCGTTGCCAACTTTCTAATTGCAGAAAACCAAACACCCTTGCCCCGCTTCTGCCCTTCTCCTTTTATGAGGTCCCGCTTCTGCTTGCTCCATCCTCCCTCCCTCCCTCAGTCACTCCCCCCCACCCTCCCTCACTTGCTCATTTTCTTTGGGCTGGGGCAGAGGGTTGGGGTGTGGGAGGGGACGCAGGGTGTGAGCTCCAGGAGGGACTTTGTGTGCAGGAGGGGGCTGAGGGCTGGGACAGGGGCATGGAAGTGGGTGAGGGCTCTGGCTGGAGCTGTGCACTCTGGAGTGGGGCTAGGGATGAAGGGTTTGGGGTGCAGGAGGTGGTTCGGGGTGCAGGTTCTGGCCAGGCAGTGCTTACCTCAGGCAGATCCCAGAAGCAGCTAGCATATCAGGCTCCTAGGCTGAGAGGCTACGGGACCCTATGCGCTGCCCGCGCCCACAGGCACTGCCCCCGATTCCCAGTCAATGGGAGCTGCAGAGCCAGCGCTTGGGGTGGGGGCAGCGCATGGCGCTTCTTAGCCCACCCCTCCACCTAGGGGCAGGTGGGATATGCCAGCTGTTTCTCTGGAGCTGCACGGAGCCAGGTAAGGAGCCTCCCAGTCCCATACCAACCAGACTTTTAACAGCCCAGTCAACAGTGCTGACCACAGTCACCAAGGTCCGTTTTTGACCAGGTGTTCCAGCTGAAAACTGGCACCTGGCAACCCTAGACCTGGGTGTTGGAGGGGGTAGTCATGATATAACAGTCAGGTGGTGTCATCTGTCGGGAGCCAGCTTCCTGCCTGTTTTGCTCCCCCACTGCGCAGAGGAAGTGGAGGAAGCTGCTCTGAAGCGCTGGGGCAGTAGGACCAATACTCACAAGGTGCAATTTTAAGCTCCTCTTTTGCAGAGTCCCTGACAGCAAGCAAAGCCTCTCAGGGCTTTCTGCCTGGGGAGCTGGTTCCTTCCATTTTACCAAGGCTTACTGCAAGGGCTCACTCTACCTGTTTTTTCCCTTTCCCTCTCCCTCTCCCTCTCCCTCTCCTATTGCCTTCCCTTCTCAGGAGAGGATCCCAGGGCCTGGTCTTCCCCTTGGCTTTATGCATCCCTAATAGGACTCCCCCACACTCCTAAACCCTTTTTTTATGATGATCCAGCTCCTCCCAGCTGGGCCTGATAACTAATTGATTCACCACTCCCTCCAGGTCTATGCAGGTGAGCTAATTGAGTCCTGAGGCGCCTGATAACCCTTTTGCTGCCAGTGTGGAGTGTACACTCCCCAGGTGCATAACACCTAACCTGTTTAGGTGCTTCTGAAAATCCCACTAGAGACTAGTCTGCAACTTTTCATGCCAAATACCTTGAAAAATCTGACTCTGTGTATCAAATTTTTAGAATTGGTAGATTTCAATCTCTCCCACCTGTTTTTTCCTCCTTCCCTACAATGAAAGAGAAAAACTAATTTTCCTTATTTTTCAACTCCCAATTGGATTCTTAACATGAATGAACTAGTAAAAACAGAGAAAATATCTCTGAATTTGTTAGCTAAACTTAAACCAAAAGTAATTAATGCTAAAACTTTTCTGCACAACAGAAAGTGGAAGTACTTCTGTTTGAAAAAATGTACATGCCAGAATTCAGTCCATTGTAAAGACTGAAAATAACAGTGATACTTAAGGCAGTACCTGACATTGTGTCATATTTATAACGCTAGAACTGACCTTAAAAGTTAAAAATGTTTTCCCCCCAATTCTGAATGAAAAAAGACGCACCCTTTAACTCACTAAACTCTGAGGAGGGCTAGTTGATGCAACATTTTTATTTATTTAAATAATTTTAATAGATTATAGTAAGATTGGGCCTTAAAATAGGTTGTCATAATTTCAAATTATTTTTAAATAGGTTACATTTTAAAAAGAAAAAATTTAATTTAAATGTAAGAATCCAATTTAAAAAAGCATTGATTTTTATCCACCCTGTTATCGAGTTTGGCCCATATTTACGAAGTACTTTGAAATTCTTCTGAATGAAAAGCACTAAATGTCGTATAGTTCTACTGCTTTGTGATTCTTTGCTTTTTATTCTTGATTGATAAGGAAATAAAATGATGAGAGAATTCCATCATGTTTCTACCTCTCCTACTAAGGGCCTGTCTTCACTAGCACTGTTAAAGCACTGTAGTCATGGCATAGTGCTGGGAGAGAGCTCTCCCAGCACTGTAAAAAGCCACCTCCGTGAAGGAAATAGCTACAAGTGCTGGAAGCGCGGCTGAAACGTACAGCACCCAGGGAGGCATTTTTTCACACCCCTGAGCGAGAAAGTTGCAGTGCTGTAAAGTGCCAGTGTAGACAAGCCCTAATAGAGGACAAAACACCATGTAAGCATAGTGTTATCTCCCTAAAAAGTAAAATGATACAAACAGTGAGCAAATCCAGCAATTTCTCAGACAATTCTACTAAGGTGGAGCTTTTTGTTAACAAAGCTACATATGCTGCTGACATGCTGCACAGTGGGCTAACATGACTTATTGTTACTTAGGAGAAATGCTCGCACCTCTATGCAGTTTTGAATTCACTGGTGACTTTCTTCAATGATTTCCAGATGTCATAAATGAACTGCATTCCCAGGAAGTGATTTAACATTTCTGGCACAAGACCAATTAAATGGGATTTTCCTGGTAGTCCAGATGGGTCCACTGTAATGTCACATTATTCCTAACTTCTCACTCCTCATGGAACAAAGGAACTCCACTAATAATTTCCACACAATCGAGTAACATCTTTCCCCTCCCCCCCTCCCAAACTTCCAAGATTCTTGTACACCTCACTATTTGGTCTGAGCATCAGGATCCAAACAAAAATTCCCAACCACTTAAAATAGTCACTTTATCATTTTGTTAATATATCTTACAAGAACAGTAAGAACAGAAGGACTGCTTTAGAAATGTAACCAGGGAATTAAAAGAATACAGGACTGGACGAGACCTCCTGAGTTGTCAAGACCAGTCTCCTGCTATCACAGGCAACCCTGTCATATGACCCCATTCATAAAACTATCAAGCTCCATCTTAAAACTATGTATGGCTTGCATAAAAATCCCCTGCTGGAATGAATATACTCAAGATTTTGTTCACCACTGGGCAGCCTGGGAAAGGCTGAGGCTGTGGCTACACTGGTGCTTTACAGCGCTGCAACTTTCGTGCTAAGGGGTGTGAAAAAAACACCCCTCCGAGCGCAGCAAGTTACAGCGCTGTAAAGCCTCAGTGTAAACAGTGCCGCAGCGCTGGAAGCACGGCTCCCAGCGCTGCAAGTTACACCCGTAGAGGATGTGGAGTATGTGCAGCTGGCACTGCGACCACCCTCGCACTTCAAAGTGCTGCCGCGGGAGCGCTTTGAAGTTTCAAGTGTAGCCATACCCTGACTTTGAAATCCCTTCTTTGAATTGTAGCACATGCACATGTGTTGCACTGGGTCTCCACTCTATGTAACTGTGTTACATCTGTACACCGTGACAGCAAAGCGGGAGTAAAATGCTACTATTCTGATGCAGCACCATTTTACACTCACTTTACTCTTGCTTTGCACAGATTTAAATAAGGACACAAAATGCAACACAGTGGAGATTCTTTACATTCTTACTAATCTAGGCCTAAATTGTGACTCTCACAGGCAGTGGAGTGTTAGGTGGGGTAGCTGCAGTATCTGACCTGTGGTGGAGGGAAGCATTAACTCTGCATAGGGTACCGTGTTACTCCTTTTTATCCAAGCAGATAGTAAAAATTCAGCGTCCAGTAGGTTATCATTAGGAGAAATTGATGCTGGAATCAGCTTTTTTTAAAGCAATCCTGTTTATTTACAAGCACGTACAGTGTCCTGTTCTCTTGAACACAGGAGGAGTCAAAGAGCAGGAGACAGCTTCTGTGTTCACAGTTCCAAGCCCCTTTCAGCCAGTACTTACCCAGTGCTTGTTCTGGCTGTGCCATTGGCTTTCTGCTGCTTTGCACCTGGTTTCTTTGGTGTTTCCCCTGCTTCTCTCCCTCAACCCCCCCACCCCCAAAACTAGCCAGCAAAATCCCTCTGCCCACACAAGTCTGTTTCTGTGGTGTTGCAAGTGCCTGTGCTTTGGGTGGAGGCTCCTGTTGTTTCTTACATTTATCCTGAATGAAGGGTGGCTATTATGCCCACCAGTTTCAATGAGATTTCACCCAGTATAAGACCATCAAGAGCAATGAGAGGGACAACCTCAGCAGTACACTCACTCCACCGAGTCCACCTGTATGAAGCGGTAGTGTTCTGTTGGGTAGCACTACCCACTTAATCATGACCTGGATACACCCTGGCTTTGTCCGCACTGCAAAAAGATGTGTGTTTTACATCAAGATAGCTATCTTAATATATAATCCTAGTAGAGACAAGGCACAGGTAGTTTTTCAGTGTAGCCAGCTGAGGTCAACCCCATACTCCCCTTTCCCCCCAACCCCACAACCTGGGGTTGAGCATGACTAATTAAAGTGAAGTAAAAACTACATGGGCTTGTCTTCACTAGGATTTTGCATTGAGATGTCAACCCCCTGTTTATGGTTTGTGGAAAGAGGCCCTAGGTTCGTGCAGTGTTTGCAGGAATATTAGTAGGTTCCCTTGCACACAGGAAACACAAGCAGCTGCAATAGGGTTAACTCCTGTACAAGTGCAGAGTGCTATGTTTGACTAAACTGTACATTAATCGGCACAGACTATATTAAAGGTGCTTATAATACATAATTGCTGAAGTGAGAATCAGCCACATCTTTTAATTTTCTTTATATTCTTCCATAAACCACCTCCAGGGATGCTGTATTACAAACTTTACAGTCATATCAATTATTCCAAACAGGGTTCTGAAATGTTAAAGCTCATTGTGCAATTATACCTATGCTAGTAGCTCCAGGCTGACATGTCTATTTAAGTCCATAACACTTTATTTTCAGAAGGAACAGAGCAAGTAAGGTGTAACTGGCATCATTTAAGTCACATTTTCAATGCCAAGATGGATATTTTACAAAACTTTTCAATCTTATTATGCTGTCAGCTGTCCAGTAATTTCTTGAGTACGTATTTGAAGAGACATATTGGAATACTTCCTTGCCAGTGATCTGACATGTCTTGAGTCACAAGGCATTTCTCCAGCTTTTATACAGAATTTATTGCATTATCTTCAACATTGCTTTATTTCTAAATTTGGCAGTGAATGCAAAAGTGCCTCTATATTCTGATCATTTTACTAAGCACAGATGCTTCTTCTGCAGTTTGTTCAAAGGAAGATACTCAAACTACAGTTAGGTAAAAGAAAGAAGTATGTTCGCTGGTGTCTGGACAGCGTGCTGTGTGCTGTTGGCAAAGGCATGCAGGAAGCCTAGGTTCATGAATGAACTTAAAGGGTACATTTAAACTTCAGTACTGGCCAGGGGCAGCTGATTTGGGCCTTCAGGGCTCAGGCTGCAGGACTAAAAATTGCTCTGTAGATGTTTGGGTTCATGTTGGAGTCTGGGCTCTGAAATCCTTCAAGGAGGGAGAATGTCAGAGCCCATGCTCCAGCCTAAGCCTGAACATCTACACTGCAAATTTTAGCCCCTTAGCTCAAGCCCTGCAAGCCCAAGTCAATTGACCTGGACCCTGAGGGGACAAAAATGTTATTAAAGCAAATGTTAAAGTTATATAATACACAGGTTGAGAAAAGAATGTCTGTACATCTGAGTATATCTACATTGCAATATAAGCCAGGGCTCAGACTCAGTCTTGCATCCAACCCCCACTTCCATCTACATACAGATCTCTCAGACTTGGGCTTGGACCTATGGTCCTAGGACCCTGTGAGGATGGAGGGATCAAGCCAAGTCAAGCCAGAACCTAGGGTTTTGAAACCTATTGCTTTGCAGTGTATACACAGCCCCACCACATCGGGTCCTGAGAGACCGCCAAAAGTATCCCACAATCTCATGGGCCACCTTTCCTTGTCCTCTCTATCTCAAGAATCTCCAGTCAACTCCAGGGAAACAGAGGCAATCCCACTGTGTGTAGTACAGCAGCACAGTGACTCAGCATTTAACCCTTCTGTTTGCTTCTGAACGCTGAGCTGCAAATACACCAGAGAGCCTTCTGTGTTTGCAATGAGACTGAACAGAAGTCTTCTGCAAAGTGCATGGCTTCATAGTCTGGGGACCACAGATAAATTTTGTTAAATCTTTGGTATGAGATCAGCAAAAACAAAGTTCACACATTTGTATGTAAAATGTTCTCACTGCCCATACTCAGGCACTTGTTTTCAATCTGTGCATATAGTTTTTCTGCTTCTGTACATGCAACAGCCTTCACTCAGAACCATATTGTTGCAACAACACATCACCTAGCCCACAGCTGCTTGCGCCCACACTGACCATTATGGATTTGTTCACTTCATAGTACTTGAGAACTGGAGCTGTTGAGATAATTTCTTTTACCTTTTTTAAGGCAATTTCTTGATTTGGCCCCCATAACCAAGAACTGTTGGACTTTAACAGTTCATTCAATGGTTTTGTAACAGTAGAAGGTTCGTGTAGGTATTGACCAAAGTAATTTATCATACCCAGTATATGTCTCAATTCAGGGACATTAATTGTGTACTCGGTTCTTGAATTGCTTTTGCTTTCTCAGGGTAGGACTGATTCCATCTGTATTTATGGTCTGTTCCAAAAACTCAATTTGGAATAGGAAGAAAATGCATTTTCCCTTGTTTAGTTTCAATCCAGACTGATTGATTAGGCTTAGGACTTCATTAAGGTTTTTGTTGTGTTCTTCCTTCGAAGATCCATGTATCAGAATGTTGTCCATTAAAACGACAACTCCAACTCCATTTGTGCTCATCAATGGTTCCACCATCTTTCTTTGGAAAATGATAGGTGTATTGGTAATCCCAAAAGGTAATCTTTGAAAGCAAAATCTCCCAAAGGATGTGATAAACACAGTCAGTTTAGCAATTTCTTTGGCTAAAAGAAATTGCCAGAATCCACTCGAGGCATTCAGATTGGAGAATACTGTAGTTCCTTTCATTCTGGGGAGGAAGTCATACAGTGTTGAGAGGATATATTTTTCTCTCACAACTACTTCATTAAGTCTTTTAAGATCAAATACATATTTGTATTTTTCCACTTTTCATTATAATTGATACCATTGGGGCACAACATACTGTTGGATCAACTTTTCTTGATTATGCTAATCTGTTCCATTTTCTAACTCAGTTTCCACTTTATGAAGTAATTGGAATCCTGCAAAATATAGGTAACTGTAGGGTTCAGCACTGTATGTTCAGATTATTTGTACTGGATCTCGTTTCAAAAGTCCAATATTAACAAATATTCCATTGATTTGTTCCACTTTTCTCACTTGGCCCATCATGGCTGCCATGCTGTGGCTGAGAAGGCTGTTGGGATGTGATCCTTTGATCACATGCACTCTGAATGCATAGCTTTTGTCTTTGTAAGTTGTTTTTGTGGTGAACTGGCCCATGCAGTTCAGAATACTTTCAAGACTAGTCAGAGCTGTGTTGGTGACTTAAGCTCTGGGAGGGGTTGAAAGTGATCGTAAATCCCTTCTGATGGCTGTGTCATCAGCTCCTGAGTCAATTCTGAAGTCAATAATCTTGCTATGAATATTCAATTTCATTCTTCAGGCAGGTTCTATGTCAGTGGTACTCAACCTGTGGTCTGTGGATCCCTGGGGGTCCTCTGACTATGTCTAAGAAATCCAAAGGGGTCCGCACCTCCATTTGAAATTTTTCAGGCTCCGCAAATAAAAAAAGGTTGAAAACCACTGTTCTGTGCCATCATACGTGATAGATCCTCAAAACAATGGCTCTTAATTGTCTGTAATATAAGTCGATTCCCTGATTGCTTGGGTGTGGCAAACAGGTGCAAAATGTCCATATTTTATGCATATGTTACACAGGGTGCCTCTCACCTGACATGCATCGTCTTTTGGAATATAACTTTTTCCACACTATGTGCACATAGGCTGGAATTTGTCCCTTTTAACCCATGAGTATTCTCTCCTGGCCTTAGGTTTTTATGATAATGACTTTTAACACTCAACTGTCTGTTTAAAGTTTCTACACGAGTTTCAGGTTTTTCAAATTGCTCCTCCCTTTTGTTTTGTTTGACTAATTCTGACTGTTTTACTATCTCTATAGCTTTGGCAAGGGATCAATCTCCCTTAAACTGTAGCTGCTGTGAAATTTTTTTGTCTGTTAACCCAGTAACCAGCCTATCACTGATATTTTTGTGTTTTGCATTCCCAGAACCATAGTTTTCAGCCAAAGTATGCAAAACTCTTTTAAAACATTGAACATTCTTCCCTGGTTCCTGAATTCTCTGGTGAAAACATGCTCTTTCACAACTATGTTTCTCTGAGATAAAATGTATGCCTCAAACCAGAACTCTGTTGCAGTCATCTTTGTGACTGTCTTCAGTAGGATCCAAAGATTTGTGCTTGCTTGCTTCCTCATAGCATATGTTAAAGATGATAGCTGTATATCTCCAGTTTATTTTGTGCAACCTGGCAGCAGTGAGAAATCTTGCAAAATATTGTTTCCTGTCTGGCCATTCTGAAGGTTTGTGAAAAGCCAAAGTTCTTGGAGGACGAGGGAGAGAAAGAGAGGGATTGAAGAGTGGCATGTTGATGAGATCCTGCAACCTTTGTTGCTTTGTTCCATCTGTGTAATCTTTGTTACCTTTTCCCTTCTGCTTCTGTTCCTTGTTTACTCCTGACACCATGTCATGTTCTTCTACATCAGATAGAGATGGGCAGATCTGGGTGAGGTTAGCTTAAATAAGGAATTATACACACAGTGCCACCGAGTGGTGGAACAGCGTAATACAGTCCAGCATTCCATTACAAAGCCTGGGACAAAGAATTTTCATGGACTGTTCCAAAAGGAAGCATTTCTGCGATGAATTTATGGTTGAAATTCTGGACAGAGCTCAGCAGAAAGAACTGTTTGAGCAGCTGAAATCACTAATGGCCATAAGAATACTGACTTCTGCTGCATCACCCATACCATGACCTGAGTGACCTGCACAGTACCTGTGATGCAGTCCAAAAACAGCTTGGAAAACTCCACAACTGGGTGGCCCATGTGATTGGGCCCCATGAGTGGCTAGGCACCATGACGTCCTCTTTATTGATCCCCTTCTCTGTTGATGTCTCCACCACCCCATTCCCCAGCGCCAAGTGCGCTGCAAATCAGGAAAGAAGGGAAAGAAGAATGGGGGGCCAGGGGACATGGTAGTGGGTTTCTGTCTTGTACATGGTTTCACTGTCTGCATTTGTTTATGCATTTTTTTATGCACTTTTTTTCCTTTAAGGCTCTGTTGTTAATGGTGTTTTGATGTGGTAATGACAGCTGGCCTGCCTGGCAATTGGTAAATGTTATACTTTTTTCACGCATGTTTATAAATGAAGCTTTTTATTTTATCAAGAAAGTTTATTGCATCACATTATACAATGCTTACTTAAAATAATAACATTGAACACACGATCAGGGACCATTAGAAATTAGTATGCAAATACTGTTCCTCAACACACTTATCTACATCAACCCATACTTAAATCACTTCCTTACATCAATCCTTGCAATGACTCACGCCCCAATTTCATAAGTGGTCATGTCATTCATAAGTATATTGCATGGTAATCAACTCCCCAGCCCCCAGCATGAAACCCCCCACAATCCATGAAACCAGTAACCACCTCCCACAAGCAAATTCATAAATGTACTATCCCTCTCTTCAACTGGGCCATGCAAGTCCACAACATGGAAGCACAAAGCATCCCTGACTTCTCTTGCCTGGGTGGATTATCTCCAGCTGTAGTAGCTGCACTTCCTGCCTGAGCATACCAATTCAGTGGCACCTCACTGTCATAGGTCCATTTGGGAGGGAAATGCGGGGAAACAGCTTCACAAAATTTGTAAAGAGCACAGCAAGCCACAGTAACGCAGACAGCACTGATGACACTGGCATCCAAACATGTCTGAAGATACCTCTGATGGGATTTCAATCTGCCAAAAGCACATTCAACAACCATTCTACACCTGCTCAGGGGTGGCGAGTTGTATGGGCCCATGCTCCAGCAAATTCAAGGCCCCGGGGGCCTGGCTCCACCAGTGTTCAGGTCGGGTCTCTCCCCCAGCTCCACCTGCTGCGCCTGTGTGCCTCCCCTGGAGCGTCCCCTGGGCCTGCCTGCCACCCCTGAGCACCTCCTCAAGCATCCCTGCCTCACCTGCACCCAGCGTAGCAGGCAGCTGCCCCCTGAAGGGAGCAGCGCCGGCAACAGGCTGACTGCTACGCTTGCAGAGGGAGGATGGAAGTAGGTGAAGCAGCATGGCAGCCCTCCAGCAAGCAACTCTGAAGGGGCTTATCTGTCTGGACATTCTGAGCAGCAGCCTGGGGCTTGGGTGAGTATTGTGCCGGGGTGAGAGGCAGGAGAGGGAGGCTCCTCCCCTGGAGCTCGCTGCTGCCAGTGGGAAGAGGGTTGAGGGGAATCCTCCTCTCTGTCCCTAGCCTTGGGGCAGCCTGCCTTCTGTGCATCAAAGTTTGAACTCCTCATCCCCAGTCCAGCCCCATACTCGAGCCCGCACCCCCAGCCAGAGCCCTCACCCTGCCGACCCCAATGCTCTGCTCCAGCCCTGAGCCCTCTCCTGCATCATGAACCCCTCATCCCCAGCACATTCTTTCCTTTGTTGACATTTCTTTCCTTTGTTCTTTATAAGTGGTTCTTACGGGTGCATTGCTGTGGGTGCTAGACTGTCTGATGTGACTTGTAGGCCTTGTCTGCACTAGGTTATTCTACACCAACATAGCTGCATTTGTGCAAGCCCCTAATGCAGACAATCCATGCCAAGTTAACCATGACTTGTGCTGTCACTGTTTACCTCAGTGTGAAACCTCAGTGTCTACAAGCCCTTAGTAAGGTGACAACTCCACTTTATCTAAAAACTTAGTTTTATAAAAACAAACCCTTAAGACCTACAGAAAAATATTCCCCATGTTATTCTTTAAAATTCCATTGAAAACACTGGTTTTACAGCAAGGAAAAATTTCCATCAAGTGTTTGCAGCCCAAATGTTACAGCACTAAGAACTTGGAAGCACTTTATAACTGATTTTCACTGTACAAGAGATGGGCAGACTGTGAGAAAATCATAAATAGGTAAAGAAATACTTATTTACAATATATGGCTTTCAGGCTGGCCAGGTCCTCAATAATAGAGTTTCACATTTACTTCCCTGTGCCCATTAAAGAAGATTTACCCTTTTAGATTGCTTTCATCTTGGTTACTAGACTGAAATATTTGTATAATAATTAAAACAACAAATCCAGTTAAATCAATGTACACCCCCAGTAGTAATGCTCTACACAGCCATGTCAATAAGCCAGTTCTGCCTGCTCTCCAGCCTGAGAGAGGAAAGGGATGTCTTACTCCTCATCACCAGCCTCACCCTGGCTGCCAGCCAGAGCCCTCACTCCAACCCTCTGCCCCAGCTCTGAGCCCCCTCCTGCACTGTGAACCCCTCATCCCCAGCCCCACCCTGCAGCCCTCACCCCCATACCCCAACCCTCTGCCTGAGTCCCTCCCAAATCCCAAATGCCTCATCCCCATCCCAGAGCCCTCACCCCCCGTCAGAGCCCTCACCTCCCTACACCCCAACCCTCTGCCCCAGCCCTGAGCCCCCTCCTGCATTCCAAACCCCTTGAACCCACCCCGTTAATTTTCTATAATAATAATCAGTAATTCAAATTCTTAATAAAGTTACCCAGAGAAAAAGAACAAAAGGGTAATTCAGAGTAGTTCAACACCCAGCTTGCAAACTGAAGTTATACAAAAGAAAGATGTGGCAAATCTGAAAGACAAGAAAAGGTGTTTTCATCAGTCTTGGCTATCAAGATTTATGTGGTTGGAGTACAATAGCAAATTAGATAGAGCTTTTTGCTTTTGAGGGTTATTGATCCAAGAGTGTTTAGTTGTTTCCATATTCAAAAGAGTATTAATAAAGTCAATATTCTTAGTTAAATTTATTTTCTTACAATAGTGATATTGTGAAATATAGGAAAACTGTTAAATGCTTACTGTTTCCAGTTCATTTTTACATTATTTTTAAAAATATATATCAGCTTACAAGGCAGGTGTGTGGGGGAGCAGGACTTGGACCTGTTCTGGGCACCACCAAAAATTATACAAATCTGCCACCACTGCATTTACTGAGAGCGTAATTAAACCATCTTTTGTCAAGGCCTCTGAAATCAAGGTATGCTTTAATAAGCCACGACATAAGTGGGTATTGCAGTGTGCTCCAGAATAATAGTGGGGACAGTAATTCTGTTTATGACCATATCATTTGGTGGGAATAGTATCCCAGCCTGTCCATGAATATAGGCTACTGATCAGTGAATAATCCCGGCATCATGAATTTTCCAGTGTAACCCATGTTGACATTCAGAATTAACCTCTGTGGTCCTCAAGGACCTGCATAACACTGGAGAAGTACCTTCTGCAGTTTATGTACTCACACTCTTTGAGGAGGGCAAACTGTGGACACACGAGTCTCATCAATGACCCTGGTGCAGATTGGAAACTCCATTCTCTCAAAGCCAGCAATTACTTCAGGAATATATTTTATGCCTGCCACTTTGAGTTAAACCACATGCTCGATTGCCTCAGAAACTACTGCCATCATTTTACACCACATTCAACTTTCCAACACCAAACAAGATTGGCTGTAGACCTGCAGCAGTCTGGAGTAGCCAGCTTCCAGATGGTTAAAACAACCTGCTTTTGGACTGGGATGACCTCCCTCATGCATGTGTCTTTACAGTGCAGGGTCAGAACCAGTTGCTCACAACGCTCCAGAAATGTAGCTTTCTTCATACAAAGGTTCTGAACCCATGGCTGGTCATCCCAGATTTGCATGACAATGTGATCCCATCAGTCTGTGCTTATGGCCTTGCTCCAGAAGCACTGATCTAGGTAGGGGGCATCAGCAATTGTACTGAATGTCATGAGAAGCATCAGCCAGTACAAGACCGCCATGTCTATGTCCTCCTCCTCCTCCTGCTCCATAATAAGCTCTGTCAGGTATCTTTGGTGGCTTTCACTCCAAGTTAAATCCTGGGAACTGGGAAATGCTGGCCAATCAGCCCCCTTCCCCCTCAACTGGCCTACAGGTGCTAGAGACTCCTTGTGGAGGATGGGGAAGAGCTACTTGGTGTCTCTCAGCAGGTGTCCTCTCCCGCTCTGTTGGAACTGTCCCCCATCACCACTGACCCTATCAAGTTCCCTCACCTGTTGAGGCAGGTGGCTGGCATTTTTCCAAGTTTCACTTATTCCAAACTCCTTGAACTCAAAAATATTTCAAATGTTCAAAACACAGGAAAAATCCTAAGCCCTCCAAAGAAGATCAGTCTATTCAGCTTTTTGAAGAGAAGGTTAAGAGGCAACTTGATCACAGTCTGTGATTATCTAGACAGGATGAAGATATCTGATACTACAATGCTCTGTAATCCAGTATACAAGGTCATAACAAGATCCTGTAGCTGACAGTTTAAGTCAGCAAAATTCAGTTTGCTAACAAGAATATAAAAATGGCCACACTGGGTCAGATCAAAAGTCCATCTAGCTCAGTATCCTGTCTTCCGACAGTGGCCAATTCACATTTTTAACAGTGAGAGTATTTAACTATTGCAATAACTTACCAAGGAATGTGGTAAATTCTCCAACACTTGCAATCTTTAAATCAAGATTTGATATATATTTTTAAAAGATATGCTCTAGTTCAACCAGAAGTTATTGGGCTAACTGAATAACTGCTGGTCTAAATTCCATGGCCTGTGTTATCCAGGAGATCAGACTAGATAATCATAACAATCCCTTTTAGCTCTAATATCTATGGACACTCAAATGGGTTTCAAATTAAGCAAATTCTATAGTCCTTACTCTGCCAACTCGCTCCGTTAAGGCCCCAATCCAGGTATAAACTATAAAGTTGCTTAAGTGCTTTGCTGGATTCAGATCTAAGTACAAAATGTAGATTTGGAACAATAATACTACTTTGGACAACTGCAGCTCCTTTCATCACAGGGTTTGAAAGTTCTGTAAAATGTGGGTAAGTATAATTAGAAACAGCAGAGGCATAACATTGATTTGCCAAATAGAAATTAGATTAATTTAATGTCCAATCCACCAGAAATTAGCATCTCTGGAATCTGTCCCACAGAAGCTTCATGAGTCTATGGGCTATACAACCAAAAAGATTATTCCCTCTTCTGAAAAGAAAAGGATTCCCACTCCAGTGGCTGTGAAATACTCACCTCAATTGCATGCATATAAAATATATTGCATAGATACAATTCTCTTATATATTATTAATTATTATATCTATGTGCAAATTAAGTTCTAATATTTATATTCAGGAGTTCCACCCAGCATGGAAATGCTTACTCACAGGAACTTTTGCCCATCCATTTTCATTCTCCTACAGTTCTAGATATGAATTAACACAAGTAGCCTTTGGTAGGGGAACTGATTGTCTAGAGAGTCAGGAGAAAAGGAGATTCCTCCACCCATGTAGCCATGCAATTTATGGCTACAGATTTCTCTTCTTTCCATTTTTGACCCTGATGACCGAGCAATGGAATAGGAAGAGCAGCTGGTGACTGTGAGGGGTAGCTGAGGTCCCATAGATTCTTGCCTCCAGGCAACCATGCTGCCTTTAGACAGTTTTCATTAAGATGAGTGTTTTTGTTTGATTTCCTGCCCCACCCCCCACTGGTTGTTTGGCGGGATGGATGAAGTGTAAATTTTTGTACATGGCATGTAGCTTTGGGTTCCTGGGCAGTTAGAAAGGAGGAGGAGTTGTGTGTGGGAAGACAGTTCTATGAGGTTTAAAAAGCGCTAAAAAAAAAAACAAACCTAAAAACTGAAAAGTAAGCAACATTTAATTTTAAATAGGTAGTTAAAACCAAGAAACAATAAAAACAGTGGCAGTTAATGGAAAAACACATAAACTAACAATGGCCCAGAAGAGGTGCTGTTGGGCTAGTTTATAACTAAGTAAAATATTTTAAAAAATTGAATTAGTTAATTTTATGCCAGTTTTCCCCGGGGATATAATGCAGCTACTTTCCTATTTGTATACCTCATAAATACCTGCTCTGGCAAGGGAAACCAAAGCTGCAATTAGCAGGCCAAATCTTTCAGATCCCGGCCAACAGAAACTCTCAAACGATCTCAGCCATTTTAATCATGATTGAGAAATCTTCGACATTAGCCCATCACTGAAAATCCTGCAGCTAAACGTTAAGGTCTCCCAGCAGCTAAATTTTCCATTCTCCAGTTCTTCTAGTCTCCAAATATAATGTAATCTGCCTTTAGGAGACATACGTTGAATCCCTTTGTAACAGCTGCTTTAACATCAAAGGTAATCTTATGAATTCTCTCTGCGTAGCAAATATGGACGTGCTACTTAGGGTAGAGCAGATCTTACGGACATGGAACCACTCCCATTTATTCAGACCGCTGTGACATTGTAAGAATTGGTCATTTCAGACCTGCAAATGTGTACAACCCCCCTACCCATCCCTGGCCTACTCAAACAATTCTTCTTAAGCTGCCACTCCCTGCCATCTATGTTGGAGATTAATAGCAAATACACTATCTGGAGATTACAGATAATCAGATCAAAATGGAGTTGACCTCTTGGACTGGGTCTTACTCCCTGATTTTCACCTCATTCATGATCCAAAACAATGATTGTTTTGCCAGATGGAAGCAAGACTACTCTCCTTACCTCACCTGGAGGAACGGCACAGGAGATCATCAACTTCAAGCTATAAGCAGTGTATTGGAAAAAACTTCCCACATAGTCAACATCTTCTAATTCTTAAGATCATCTGACCCATACCTACTGTGAGCACCAATCAAAACCCTCACTGGGACTATTGGAATGCAAACTGGCCCAACTTTACACAATTCACCAATCACATCATCACATGTATCCCACACAACACCTCTATTGAAGAAGCTTATATGTGGTTCACAGAAGTCTTTTACAGAACTTCCACAACTCGATTCCAAGAGGTTATTATGAGACTTAAATTCTTTGCCTAGATGACGAATGCACAGAACTCCTCAAGCTTCATGAAGAAACTGGTGATCTGGACAGCCTCAGATATTTTAGACAGCTTGACCACTTCTAGAAGAGCAAAATGGGATCAGGCTACCATGGAACTAAACATGTCAAGATCCAGCCACAAAGCCTGTGTACTAATAAGAAAATGTGGTGCTGCTTAGAAGTTTCTTGCACAGCACCATTATGCAGTCTCTCCAAACAGCGTTGTTACCCACCTGAAAATTGTCGCAAAGGCAGATAAGGACAAAACATCTGGAGGAGAGGTGAAGAAGAAATGGAAGCAATATGAACAGTGCATGCCCGAAACTGAAGATTTCCAGCCTGTCACTGCAGATGAAATAGAAAGAGTGATCAAAACGTTGAAGACAGGTCTTTACTAGTGGACTTGATAACTTCTTTCCTGAATTGCTGAAGAACTTGGGAAAAACTAGCAGACAATGGCTACATCTTTCTCTCTAGAGTAATTCAGGAGAATAAAATACTTAAAATTGGGCACAGAGTAAAGGTAATAGCCTTGCCAAAACTTAATAAAGAACATCTACTTGCAACAGCATCTCTTTGCTAAGCTGTGTGTACAAACTACTTAAAAAGCTTGTCTTTCAAAGAACTGCCTCTCTCATTGGTGATATCTTGAATGTTGATCAAGCAGGTTTCAGACCAAATCACAGAACCTGTGATCAAATACTGGCACTCACCACCTACATGGAGAATGGCTTCCAGAGCAGGAAGAAGACAGGTTCAGTGTTCCTAGATCTTACTGCTGTACATGCCATGATCTGACATACTGTACAAACTGTCATGGGTCCTACTGAAGTGCTCTGTGAACTGTTGCTGAGAGGCTGTTGATTCCAAGTTTCACTTGTACAAATGAACAGCTCCTGGAACTCCTAAAGCAATGTTCTACCTTAGGACTCAGTTCTAGCACCAACACTTTTTAACCTCTTTACAAATGACCTTCTCAATAGCACTTCCAGGCATTTTATCTATGCAGATGGCATCTGTCTGGCAGTGCAGGCCTGGGATTTCAGTCATCTACAAGAAGTTCTGAATGTTGACATGAAAGAGAGGGCCTACTATAGCAAAAGATGAAGACTTTAGTACATAAAGATAGTTTCCAGCTGCTTCCATCTATACCAGAGGTCGGCAGCCTTTCAGAAGTGGTGTGCCAAGTCTTCATTTATTCACTCTAATTTAAGGTTTCACGTGCCAGTAATACATTTTAATGTTTTTAGAAAGTCTCTTTCTATAAGTCTATAATATATAACTAAACTATTGTTGTATGTAAAGTAAATAAGGTTTTAAAAATGTTTAAGAAGCTTTATTTAAAATTAAATTAAAATGCAGAGCCCCCTGGACCAATGGCCAGGACCTGGGTAGTGTGAATGCCACTGAAAATCAGCTCACATGCCGCCTTCGGCACATGTGCTGTAGGTTGCCTACCCCTGATTTATACCATGCAAAGGCCAACAAACAGCTGAACATCTTCCTGAATGGACACAGGTGAACCATGACCCAAAGCCTGAGTATGTAAGTGTCACTCCGGACCATACCTTGACTTTGAAAGAACATCTTACTTAGGCCTCACTGAAAATAAAGACAAGAAACAACCTGATCATCAAATTAGCTGATTCTTCCTGGGGAGCCAATGTGCAGACATTAAGAAACTCTGCTACAGAATAGCACAAAGGAAGCCCAGAGTATTGCTTTCTGGTGTGGCTCAGCTATTTTCACACAGTACTAGTAGACACTCAGCTAAATGAAATCATGTGTATAACAACAGGTACCACGAGACCAACCAAGCTGGCCTGGCTACTGGTCCTGTCAAACATTGCTTTGCAGAATCTGCTCCTTTAGCTGCAAGACATTCCACATCTACCCCTTTTTAAAGATGTATGTAACCCACAGAGCTCATATCTCATCTCAAGGCGCCCCATTTGAGACTCCCTATAGAAACTGTCTGATATCACCTCCAGGTGGCATACTAGGGGGAAGATCAAGCTTCAAAACATAGCCAGTGCCTATCTCGTGACATATCCAGCCGTCCAGCCTCTGATTTTGACCTTCCACGCCACCTCTGGGTAAAACTCAGTTGGCTTCAGCAAGGGCTGCCTGGTTCACTCATGGACTTGCTAAATGCTCTTCCCTCAGCTACTGAATGGTTAACACACTTGACTTGACCATCCATGTATATGCAACATTATATAGTCTGCCTGTGCTGAGAGATGGAGCTTGAGACAGCATTCTCTGGTCACTATTAGCACCAATAAGGTTCCTCAGAAAAGGCCTAATTGGTCAGGGGTGTGTCTGATTACTAGGCCAGACTGATTAATGAGCTAATTAGCCTATAAACAGACAAGTGATTTGAAAAGAGCACAGGAAGGAAGTGCTTGAGGAGAAAGCGGGGAGAGAGAAAAAGACAGAAGGCTGGAAGCCTGAAAAGGGGATCCTCAAAATAGAGACATCTTAACCTCCCCCGCCCCCACTTCTCCTGCCTCTCCCATGGGAGAAGGGGTTAGAAAAGTGGAAAACAGTACGAAGGAGGGGATACACTGATACATATTGGTGGAGGGTCTGAGACACTGTACATAAAGTACACACTGGTATTTACAAGCAGGAAGGTCTCATAGCGATTTCTGTTAGTGGAAGAGGCAGGAGTGGAGTAGTTGCACCCCTGTCACACTGCCCCAAACCATTCTGCTTGTAAGTGATACACATTTTCCCCACTCTTCATTGGCATTTGGACTGGATTCTCCTGTCTGCTTCAGCCTTTCTTAATGACTCATGTTGTGAAAATTGATCTGATTCTGGCTGGAAGTGGCTGGGGGACAATTCCCTTTGTATACGGTAACTTGCCATTGGTGTAACACCGGTGGGGGTGGCATGGCTGCCTATTCCACCCTCCTCACCTAGTCAGCATATTGGGGTATTCCAAGGGCAGAGCAGGATGGAGTGAAGGTCAACTGCTTCTACCCTCCACTGATGTAAATCTACTATAGATCATATGCTAGTGACATATATTAGAGTGGGCTCCAGGTGCTCTGGCATCTGCCTGGGCCAGGCAGCACAGATCAGTCAGCCACATCTGGCCCCCTGGAGTCCCTTCACTCCACTACACCTGCGTGGAGTTTGGACATAATGGAGAATTCACCATTTTCTCTTTATAGATTGTAAACTCTTCAGAGCAAGGGCTACATTGTCTTAAATGCTTGTGTAGCTCCTCCCAGATTTTAGGCACCACTCTAATTTAAACAATTATAAAAACAAATTTAACAAAAGTAAGACCTCAACTACCTTACATGCCAAGATTTAATTAATGTAAAAGCTAATGGAAGATTGTAATTAAAACAAAGGTGAAAAATGAAAAAAAAATAGACGTGTCATTGGTTCACTAGATTCAGTAAACTATCTAATATTAAGCTCTGTTTTCCACTGGGGCAAACATTAATTGCTGGAGTGGATTTTAGTGTAACACTAGAAAATGTTTATATAGTTTTCAGTAGAAACAGAATTTGTGTATTCTGCAGGTCAGCCATATGTACGTAATTCCCCCTCCTCCCACAAACCCTTCTGACAATTTGGAAGGTTAACACCAAAGCTCAGATTTGCCACATTACACTTAAAACTGGACAAGCCCCATGTGTCCTAATGTGTTTCATCAATCAGTAGAAGTTCTATTAAGGTTCATTTACACATAGACAAAGCTTTTTCCCAAGCTTAAAAGTCATTTGTTTAGCTAATGTTTATCTTATAAAATCTTTTACAATAACAAACACATCAATAAAACTTGAAACACTGGCAAAGCTGAGTTACTTGGGAACCAAAGGGCACTCATATCTGTAGGGCTGTAGGAAAAGATAATTAAAATCTCATGTTTCCCATTTGTTTCAACATCATGTAATGTCTACAAATGTGATTTTCCCTTAAAGTCTTTAAATCTTGGGAATACTTGTATGTGGTTGACAGAAGTTCCTTGTGGTTTCAGACTTCTCTCATCTCTTTTTGTGTGTAACATACATCCTAAGAACCACTTAGTGTGTTTCCTATAATCAAAAACTTCTTGATTATCCAAAATTTCACTAAACAAAATATATTATGTCTTTGATATAAAGGTATTATGGTCTCACTATTGGAGTTGATACAGTAAACTATAATGGGTAGGGTCTAGTATCTATTTTCTGTTTGCACAGCACCCCACACAAAGGGTTCCAAATCTTGACTGGGGACTCTAGGAACTACTGTGACACAAACAAACAAAGAATAAGATGAGGAAATCCAATAGTAAATTTGCTGAACAACAAAGATATCCATCATCTGTGGCAAAGAGAATATTTGAGAATGCCAACCAAAAAAAATGGCTGCTATATAATAATAAGTGCCCAAATATGGCACTTATGTTAGGGTATGTCAACACTGCAATCACAGGGTGCAGTTGAAGTGCACATAAACAGATTAACGATAGCTCAGGTACTGGTAGTAATGAAGTTGCAGCAGCATATGCTTGAGTGCAGGCTGCACAAGCTCATCTGGCACCCTGGAGTAATTACTTGGGCAGCTAGCCTGCACTACAGTGGTTTCACTGCTACTGGTATTTGCTGCTTGCATAGACATACCAGAGCTAGTTCAATCACAGCTCATAGAGGGAGGAATTAGAAGAAAACATTAAATATAAAATAATCACCAATAAAATTTGCAGATGACACAAACATTGGGGTGCGGTAAATAATGAAGACAACATGTCACTTATGCAGAGTAATCTGGATTGCTTGGTAAACTGGACACAAGCTAGATGGACCTTTGGTCTGACCCAGTATGGCCGTTCTTATGTGAAGCTCAATCTATTTATCTTAGCAAAGAGCAAGTTAAGGAGTTACTTGATTGCAGAGTGTAAATATTAGAGCTGTCAAGCAATTAAAGAAATTAATTGTGATTATTCATCTGATTAATCATGCTGTTAAACATAATAGAATACCATTAATTTAAATATTTGTGGATGTTTTCTACATTTTCAAATATATTGATTTCAATTACAATACAGAACAGAAAGCATACAGTGCTCACTTATTTTGATTACAAATATTTGTACTGTAAAAAACAAAAGAAATAGTATTTTTCAATTCACCTCATTCAAGTACTGCAGTGCAATATCTTTATCTTGAAAGTGCAACTTACAAATGTAGATTTTTTTTGTTACGTATCTCAAAAACAAAACAATGTAAAACTTTAGAGTGGTGCACAGGGGATGGATCAGCCCCATGCTCGCTTGGGGAAGGACCTGGTGGGTGGGGAGGGAGCTGGTGAAGAGGGTGCTAACCCCCTGCTTCGGAGCCTGCAAGGTAGGGACATGAACAGGCTGGAAATTGCTCCCTCCCCTCCACTCCAGAGCTTAGCTGAGGGGCAGAGAGGCTGCCCCACGCCAGTGCTGTGAGGGGCTTTTGGCACATGCAGGGCTTGACTCCTCCTGGCCTAAGGAGGTTCAGCCAGGAAAAGTCAGGACACCTGCAGGAGGGATTAAATACGGGACTGTTCCTTTAAAAACAGGACGTCTGGTCACCCTATCACAATGGTCCCTTCTGGGTTTGGAATCTGTGAAAAAGAAGATTTCCATTCTATATAAAAGCATACCAGTTTACCAATGTCTGGATTTAGAATGGATCTCAGTCATGTGATCTATGAGATTCAGCTTTGATTCATGCTGGCCAGCTAACTAGAATCTTTCCTTTGAGTGCTATCCCCACCCGCCTGCCATTCCTCACCTTCACAAAAAAACAAAAACAAAGAAAAATCTCATCATGTCACTGTTACCAATTTTAAGAGAAGCAGAGATGAAAACCAGAAAGAGTGGTTCTCTTGGGGCTTGTCCAGATGAACATTTAGTTTGCAGCAAGCTGAGATTTGACTTCAGTCTGTAGTAGACTGACATGCTCTAACTGTCCATACGCACCCTGCTGATCTCCATTAACAGTTCGTTACTGCACTTGTTTCAGTCCTCTCTGAAGCAGGCCTAGATCAAAGTGCACTAACTGAACTGTTCATGTACATTGGCAAGGTGCACATAGATAGTTAGAATGCAGCTGGCTAGTTCAGGATAGATTCACAGCCCTGTGTGTCGCAAACTAAAAGTATCTGTAGACAAGTCCTTAGTCTCCGCAGCAGGTTCTAGTGCCTCAGGCAGCAGAAAAAGGCAGCATTAGTAGTAGCTACGTGGGCACACAACTACACTGGATGTCATATGCATGATCTCTGAGACCTGGCTATGTTTCAAATCCAGGCTGACATAGCTACGTTGGTCAGGGGTATGAAAAATACATACTCCTGACTGATGTAGTTCTGCCGATCTAACCCCCAGTGTCGATGCAGCCAAGTTGATGGGAGAATGCTTCTGTCAACCTAGTTACCATCATGATGGAAAAAAGCCTTTTGCCAGTATCGGCTGTGCCTTTAAACTATGGGGTTATGCTGGCATAGTTCCCATAGTGTAGACATATTCTGAGTACACACACAACAGTCAGTGTTAATGTTGCTGCTCTTTCTTACAATAGGACTTCATTAAGGTAAGTCAATCTGCACAAGCATATGTTTTTATTGCTGTCGCTTGCATTCCAATAAAAAAATTCCTTCAATAAGAACATCTACATCACAATATATAATGCTTAATATTTTCTAATAGTTCCATAATTTGCAATAATAGTTGCAATATATTCCTTTATTATTAAAGCTGCCACAGTTTCTTACATCACAGAAAACCCACTGCATTTTTACCTTTAATTGACATAATGTATTTTGAGTAGGGGAAGGTTGAAACACATGCCCTACTGAAAAATCTTCATTTTTAAAAAGTCTTTTGGTGGCATACTTAAAAGCTACAGATAGCTGTCCCTCTGTTTTCTTTTTACACGAGTGTGGGTCTCTGGCAGGCACCATTCATTTGCATTTAGTCATTTCTATGTATTAGTGGTGCATTTCCAAGTTAATGAAAAAGGAAGGGGTTTTTTTTTTTTGTATTATTAGTGGCTGCTGACATAGGCCCTGATCCTACACCATTAAAATCAATGGGAACTTTGCCATTTATATCAATGTATGTAGGATCATGTTCAGATTGCTTGACTTAGAACCTTCCAGTATTTTGTGTTTATTTTTTTTCTAAAGCCATGTGCTGGAGATATATGCACAAATCCTGTTAATAAAGGACTGGATTTTATATGGTAATACAGTGCTTTACAGACCTCTTTGTTTAACGAGAGTCTGAAACTGGTCCTCTTTCAAGATTGTTTTGCTTTGTTTTTGTAAATGTTATTTTTGGTTTTTGCAGCCAGGAGATCTCATCAACTTCTCTGTTCCCATGCTACTCCCACAAAGATCACACTCAACTTCACTTGCCAGCCTGCTAACCACTTTGCAGACTGATGTACCCCATGTCCTGAGCCTAATAATGTAGGGCCTGATCCTGGGAAGTGCTGTGCTTCAGTGAGGTGCTGGGCACCCTCTGTCCTTTCCAGAATCATGCTCTACAAGAATAATTTGCTTTTGAATTGTCCCCATATCCCAAATTTTATGTGACAAATACTCTGTGATGCAAAACAGTAGTTTTTAAGCTTTCCACAGCACAAAGGAGAAATCAAAGAATACCAATACTAGTCCCTTCAGAAGTGAGTGATTTATTTCATATTGTAGCAACAAGAAATATTATTAGATGTGTAAAACATTTTCTGCAGACATTTTTGACTGAATCTCATGTTCACATACAATTCACTTATCAATATGTTACAAGCATTTAAACATGTGCTTGGTCATTAATTGTACAAAGAACTCCAGAAAGCCACAAATCCATGAAAAGGTTTTGAAGAATGGTTGCTTTTTGAACGCAGATAGAGTGTGCAGGCTGGCAAAGTACATTTCTGGCAAAACTATCTGTATTACATACGAAAGACAATGAAAACAATAACAAGGGTAGGCCAAATATAAAAGTCTAAGCTAGGAAAAGAGTTTTGGACTGGTATGTGAATTTAATGGAGTCAGAGAATAAAATTGCCACAAAGGAGAAAAAAAATGCATTTTTCTTATATCCTGGCAGTAAAATACTCAGAAACATGGGTTAGTAAAAAATAGCTCTGTGCCAATCTTTCCTAGTGGGAAATTGATGACTGTGTTTTTTTATCACAAGGAATGGAAGAATTCAATACCCTTGACCACCCATGCACTTAAGGCCTGCCAAATGCAAACTTTGTATGAACAACCTGATGGGAACAAAACATGCAAATATGTGGTTATAAAGCTCTCTCTTAAAACAAATAAGTAGAGGTTTACCAACTACAGAATAGATTCATACTGTATGACAGATAGCAGCTACTAAATCTCCATACATATTTTCAAGTTAATTCATATCTATTTAGAATACACCACTATTTTACATCAATTAAAACCTGTTGTGAAATTCTCATAGCCTAATTGTCAGAGGTGCTGAGCACGTATGGCTCTTATCAAAACCAATAGGAGCTGCAAGTGTTCAGCACTTCTGAAAATGATATCAGTCTTTAAGTCTCAGCCCGTTTGCCCTGTGTAAACATAGGAAATATAGCAAAAGCACTATGATACCATTGCTTCTTTGTGAATCTCTTTGGTACCATATTGTTTCCAAAGATCTTCACCTTTTCTATTTATACAGAAGTGTTACTTTTATTATGTTACTAACAATGGAGACAACAGCACTTCTTTCCAAAATGACAAAAAATGGAGCTTTTATCATTCTGTACTTTCCGTTACTGTAGCAGTGGAAGTCAGAAATAAGTGGATCTCAACATTTCATGGCTTTGTCTGTCATTCCTTATTAGTCTTCCTTATTAGAACTGGTTGAAAATTTTTGAACAAAAATGTTTTCTTGAAAAATGGCCTTTTTTCAATTTTCATTTTTGTGAAAAATGTGATCCTTTAATTTGATTTCTGCCCCCAGAAAAAAATTATATTGAAAATAATTGATAACCTTTTGAATAATATTATATTGAAAATGGTTTGGAGACATAATTTTAAAATTTTGTTATGCTGTAAATTTTTGACAGAATGAACAATGGTCCTGTTTAAACACTTTGAAACAAAAACAACTTTGGAATTTCAAAATTGTGAAGATGAGTTTGTTTTTTTCAGACAGCTCTACTGCTGATTTAGCTCATCTGTCACCAAATTTTATAATTTCACATTTTACTTAGAATTGAATTAATCTTAAAATAATTACAAAAATCATAGAGATATCTAGTTAAATTCAGGGAGTGACAGACAGAGTTTTCACAGCTTGTTGGTGGTAGAGCTGCTGCCTACCCATATTTTGTTCTGAGCTCCATCAATGAGTTTCTGCAGATGCTGGATATCATCTACCAGTTATGGGAGTAGAGGGTGTTCAGCACCTTGCAGGAGTTGTGCCCTTTGGGAGAAAACTTGCCCAAATACATTTCTCTGGTGACTGCTATTAGTTCACTATAATCTTTAAAAAAGTAAAAGAAATAAAACCAACCTGCCAACTCCCTTATCTAGTCTTGTTTCTAGAGGAAGTTCTCCCAGACACAAAGAGAAGAAATAAGAATAAGGAGGTGGGGGAGGTGAATGGGGGACACACAGAGTCTCTGGCATGGGGGGCCCAATAGGAGACCATGGTGTGGCGGAAGGAGAATGGGGGCATAGAATCTCTGGCATGGGAGAAAGGGAGAATGGGGCCCCCACAATGGCCCTGACATAGAGGGAAAATGAGGGAAGGGATAGGGTTGCATAGAGTCCCTAAAATAGAGGGGGATGAGAGGGTGGCACACAGGGATCTTTTGTGGGGAGGGAAAATGCAAGGATACAAGGAACCTCTGGTATGTGCAATGAGCTCGGCCTGCAGAACAACAAAGTGTGCGACCTTCTAATGACAGTCACCACAGACTTTCATTTTCACCTGGAGATTCAGACAGGAAAGGGATCCTTATTTAAAGCAGAGCCATGCAGAGAAGTCCAGAAACAACCTCTTGAGGGGTAGAGTGGGCAGTTCTGGCAAAGGGAGTAGTGAAGCATTTTCACAAGTTTCCAAGTGGTTTAAGCAACGTCAGCCCATGTTTGTGAAGTTTTGAGAGCATGGCCCGAGGTTTGCAAATACAGTGAACCTTGAACCTCAGGCTTTGTTTGAGTAGGACTATATTTCAGTTAGAACATTTCTCACAGTTGTAGTGACAGCTTTGTATCAAACAAGAGTACAACCCTTTGCAGTAATACACAGCTCAAGTCCTACTGGAGAGCTTGAACCTACAGCAGCCTGTTCAGACTGGAGAGAATGCTACTAACTAAGTCATATTCACACAAGTAACTAAATCACAATTCTGAATACAGAGATACCAGTATTAGGAGCACTCATTTGTGGAATGTTGGAGAAATGCATGCAAAACAATATTTTTTTAAAATGTAGAGCATATACAAGTCTGGCACAAGCAAACACAGTGCAGTAGGCTTTGTGATTAACAATTAAATTAGAAGATGAACTGAACAAAGGTTAGAAAGGTGAGGTTATAGGATGTTTGCCATTGTCTTAAAACTGCTGTCACCATACAGGATGGATGCTTGTCTGCCTGAAGTCATCTTGCAAATACCTTCAACAGAGCTTGGTGTATTGTATAAGCCTTTTCAAAACCCAGAGCTTCTGTTTTGCAGAGGCAGGGCCGGTGCAACCATTTAGGCGGACGAGGCGGTTGCCTAGGGCGCCGAGATTTGGGGGTGCCAAAAAGCGCCCCCCAATTTTTTTTTTAAATGGTTGAGCAGCAGCTGCTGCTGGGACAGAGAGGGAGTCTGAGCTGCAGGCGGCAGCAGGCAGCCCAGGGTGTTCCCCGGGTCAGGGCGCCGCTGCGGCAGCCAGCAGCCCAGGGTGTTCCCCAGGTCAGGGCCCTCCGTGGCAGCCGGCAGCCCAGGCGGTCCCCCGGGTCAGGGTGCCGCCGCGGCAGCCCGCAGCCCAGGGGGTCCCCCCAGGTCAGGGCGCCGCTGCGGCAGCCAGCAGCCCAGGGTGTTCCCCAGGTCAGGGCCCTCCGTGGCAGCCGGCAGCCCAGGCGGTCCCCCGGGTCAGGGTGCCGCCGCGGCAGCCCGCAGCCCAGGGGGTCCCCCCAGGTCAGGGCGCCGCTGCGGCAGCCAGCAGCCCAGGGTGTTCCCCAGGTCAGGGCCCGCCGTGGCAGCCGGCAGCCCAGGCGGTCCCCCGGGTCAGGGTGCCGCCGCGGCAGCCCGCAGCCCAGGGGGTCCCCCGGGTCAGGGCGCCGCCGCGGCAGCCCGCAGCCCAGGGGGTCCCCCGGGTCAGGGCGCCGCCACGGCAGCCGGCAGCCCAGGGTGTCCCCCGGGTCAGTGCGCCGCCGCGGCAGCCAGCAGCCCGGGGGGTCCCAAGATCAGTGCGCCGCCGCGGCAGCCGGCAGCCCAGGGGGTCCCCCGGTTAGCACGCCATTGCCGGCAGCCCAGGGCTTCCTCTGGGTCAGCGCGCCGCCGCAGCAGCCAGCAGCCCAGGGTGTTCCCCGGGTCAGGGCGCCGCTGCGGCAGCCGGCAGCCCAGGGGGTCCTCCCGGTCAGCGCGCCGCGCCGCTGGCAACCCAGGGAGGTCCCCTGGGTCAGCATGCCACTGCCGGCAACCGCCAGCCCAGGGGTTCCACTGCGCAGTCCTGCTTGGAGAGGACACCTTGGAGCAGAGGTGAGCTGGGGTGGGGAGGTACCGCAGGGCTCCTCAGGCCAGGGGGTGGGGAGCTGCCAAGGGGACGAGCGGCACACTTCGGGGGGTGGGGCGGGGAGCTGCTGCAGGGCTGGGGGGGCGCAAGGTGGAAGTTTCGCCTAGGGCGTGAAACTTCCTTGCACTGGCCCTGTGCAGAGGAGATGCAGGTTCAATAGTGGCACATAAATAACAGAATCGAATCTAAACTGCAATGTTAAACATAGTTTTGCTAATAAAAATACAATCTGCTCATTGAACTTTCCAGAATTCCGGCAGGAATGTTTCAAAATACCAAAAGGAGTAAAATACCAACACTGGCATTGAGACAGTAATGTTTGTAGCCCTCTTCTGAGCAGTTTTTATTAAAATCTCTTTTCATTTGCTTGCTGAAAATGATGAAAATATTTGATCTATGTTAGAGAGGACTCATCCTTATTAATGCTGTGGGTGAAAACAAACTATATTTATTTATTGTTCTGAATGCAGTTACCATAAAAACATTTACAAAACACAGTGATTTTTGTCTCTGGTCTCTTATATGATATAAATTAGATATGTGGAAAAAGTTAATGTAAAAATAAGTAAACAAAAATATGATGTAATCCAGGTTATTATGAACTTCTGTCAAGAAAAAGAAAGCCTAATTGTACAAACAGAAGCTCTTTAGAACTACTAAATATCATAGAACTATTAAAAGTGCATTTTAAAGCTAACCAAGTATAATCTTATTCTAAATACAGGGAAAAAACCTGTGATATCTCGGAGTTTTTAAAATGGTGATCACTGTGTGACATGAATTGTAAGGCAGTGTTGACCACACTAAACTTGGTATCTCCTATGAGGATGTATTATGGGGACGTGAAGTCACATTACAGTTAATATGGCCAAATGGAAGTCATGGTTTCTACACAAAAAGAAGGATATTGATAAATTGTAAAGAGTTCAGAGAAGAGCCATGAGAATGATTAAAGGATTGGAAAACATACCTTATAGTGAAAGATTCAAGGGCTTCACTCTATTTAGCTTATCAACGAGAAGGTTAAGGGGTGATTTGATCACAACCTATAATTACCCACACAGAGAACAGAAATTTGATAACTGAGGGCTCTTCCATCTCACAGAGAAAGGTATAACAATGCCTGAAAGTTGAAGGTAGACTGCCTGGAAGTTTAAGCTATGCAAATTCAGACTAGCAAATTTTTATTAGTGAGGGTAACAAGCAGTCACTGGAACAACTTTCCAAGGGTTGTGGTGCATTCTTCAATACTGGATATTTTTAAAATCAAGATTGGATGTTTTTCTAGAAGAAGATGTGCTCTACTTCAGCTATTAGACTCAGAGCAGGAATCAATACAGAGAAATCCTATGGCATGTGTTATGCAGGAGGTTAGATAAGATTATCACAGTAGTTCCTTCTGGCCTTAATAATATATGAATCTATCAATGTGGTGATGTCAACTTTATCAAAAGTGGATTTTAAACAAAACACTAATAGCATCTTATTTCACGATTTGATATAACTTGTCTCCAAACTGGGTACCCAGAGGCAGACAGAGATGTATTCTTGCCCAAACTGGATGTATTCTTCTAAAATAAATATTTATAGGGAGTGTTCCCATTGAAACGTCAGTTATGTAAAATTAAGCGAATCATCTGCCAAACCTAGATCTGCTGGGTCAGATACATACTGTATGAGAGCACTAGTCTTGAGGTCATCTCATGCATCCCAGTGTGCATCTTCTGGCCTTTGAGCCCTTCTAAAACTGGAAGCAAGCATGTGACTTTCAGGAAGCCAGATATCCCTTTTAGACAGAACAAACCCAGGGCCAGGGAGGCCCTTGTAGGAAGGAATCCAGGAAGAACTAGCTAGGGGGAATTCTTTCCCTTCTCAGCTGCAGAACACAGGGAAAGTCTCTGTTATTATGTGTTGTGTGTTACTTTGAGCTTGTGACATCTTTGGTTTATAAAAATAAAATGGATCTTAAAGACAGGGACATGGAATTAGACTTTACTGCTTTATTTGGATTTCCCATTGGTGAATCTGCCCAGTAGCTTATATATTCCTCATGGGTGAGGGCAGAATCTGGCTCTTTGACTTTTACAATATCAGAATCTGCATTTTGATCTTTACCACACAGTTCAAAATTCCCAGATCTGCGTTCTCAGCTTTTGCATATCCTCACCCTATATTTAGTCCAGCCTCTTCTGTGCTCCCAAACTCTTTGTGCTTGTTCCTATGGAACTTCATAGTTGTTCCCAGGGAAATAAGCACAATGAGTTATGGAATACTTTTAGAAAGTTGGACCTGGTTGCAAGTAGCTGACCAAATCACTGTTCTAAGCATAGGCAAATAATTAATATGGGATAACTGTGGATAAATGAGGACATCTCAGTGTTAACCACTGTGTATATACCTAGTAGCTTTCTTTGACAGGGTAACAAACCTTGTGGACGGGGAAGTGGTAGATATGGTATATCTTGACTTGAATTAGGCTTTTGATACTGTCTCCATGACCTTCTTATAATCAAACCTAGATGGAGCTATTATAAGGTAGGTGCATAACTGGTTGGAAAACCATTCCCTCAGAGTGGTTCACCGCCAAGCTGGAAGGACATATCAAGTGGGATCCCACAGGGATCAGTTCTGTACACTTATAAAGTTTGAGGATGATACCAGGCTGGGAGGGGTTGCAAGTGCTCTGGAGGATAGGATTAAAATTCAAAATGATCTGGATAAACTGGAGAAATGGTCTGAAGTAAATAGGATGACATTCAATAAGGACAAGTGCAAAGTACTTTACTTAGGAAGGAACAATAAGGTGCACACATACAAAATAGAAAATGACTGCCTAGGAAGAAATACTGCAGAAGGTGATCTAGGGATCATAATAGATCACAAGCTAAATATGAGTGAACAGTGAAACACTGCTGGGGGGAAAAAAAGCAATCATCATTTTAGGATGTACCATCAAGAGTGTTGTAAGCAAGATCATGAGATACAATTCTTCTGCTCTATTGTATGCTGATTAGGCCTCAACTGGAGTATGGTGTCCAGTTCTGGGAGCCACATTTCAGGAATCATGTGGACAAATGGGAGAAAGTCCAGAGAAGAGCAACAAAAATGATTAAAGGCCTAGCAAACATGACCTATGAGGGAAGATTGAAAAAACTGAGTTTGTTTAGTCTGGAGAAGAGAAGACTGAGAGGGGACATGCTGACAGTTTTCAAACACATAAAAGGTTATTAAAAGGAGGAGGGAGAAAAATTGTTTTCTTTAATCTCTGAAGATAGGACAAGAAGCAATGGTCTTAAATAGCAGTGAGGGCTGTTTAGGTTGGTCATCAGGAAAAACTTCCTGACTGTCAGGGTGGTTAAGCACTGGAATAAAATGCCTAGGGAGGCTGTGGAATATCTATCATTGGAGATTAAGAGCAGATTAGACAAACACCTGTTTGGAATGGTCTAGAGCAGGGTCTCAAACACGCGGCTCTTGCGTGTGGCCCGCCAAGCTCCCCCCGCTCACCTGCGGGATTGCCCCCTGTGGGGGGTTTGGGGAAGGAGGCAGAGGGCTCCTGCATTGCCTCCTTCCAGGCACTGCCCCCCGCAGCTCCCATTGGCTGGGAACAGGAAACCGCAGCCAATGGGACCTTCATGGGAGGTACCTGGAGGAGTGGCAAGAGCAGCAGACACACAGAACCCTTCCCGCCTTCCCCCCTCCCCCCCCGGGGCTGCAGGGACATGGTTCCAGCTGCTTCCTGGAATGGAGCGACACAGGGCCGGAGTCAAGGAAGGCAGGCAGGGATCCTGCCCTGGCCCCAGTGCGCACTGCTGCCACCCCAGAGCTGCTCTAGGTAAGTGATGCTGGGCTGGAGCTTGCAGTCTGAACGCCTCCTGCGCCCAGCTCCCTGTCCTGAGCCCCCTGCTGCATCCCACACTCCTCTTGCACTCCCTGCCCTGAGCCACCTGCTGCATCCTGCACCCCGACCCCATGCCGCACCCCTCACCCTCTTGCACCCTACACTCCAACTCCCTGCCTTGAGCCCCCTGCCGCACCCTGCACACCTCCTGCACCTCAACTCCCTGCCCTGAGCCCCCGCCACACCCTGCACCCTTTCTGCACCCCCTGGGGCAGTGCTGGGGTGGGGACTTCGGGGAAGGGGTTGGAATGGGGCAGGGAAGGGGTGGGAAGAGGCAGGGCCTAATGGAAGGGGTGGAGTGGGAGTGGGGCCAGAGGCAGCGAAGGGTGTGTGTCAGTGATGTGGCCCTCAGGTCAATGCATTAGTCCTCATGTGGCCCTCATGGTCATTTGAGTTTGAGACCCCTGGCCTAGAGATAATACTTAGTCCTGCCTTGGGTGCAGGGGACTGGGCTAGAAGATTTCAAGACCTCTTCCAGTCCTACCCTTCTTTGATTTTATGTGATGCTATATTGAAACCAGAACAACCTGCACAACTCAACTGTTGGAAGATTGATAAGTATGGGCATGATTTAAAAATCAACTGTAATCAATGGGAATCTCCCCTCTAACTTCAACTGGCTTTGAGTCATAAATCAGCAAAGGATGATCACTCATTGAGACTTTTTCTCTACTAAAAGAATGCAGTGATTTATTAAATCAATTAAAAAAGTCTATAAATACCGATAAACTAATGCAAACCCTTAATGTAGACTTACTCAAGCTGATTTAAGCAGTAAGTTACTGACAACCTAAAATCACTATAAACAAGGGTTAAAATGGTTTAAATGCATCTGCGTTAAGGGCGTGAACCACTTTGACTAGATCAGTTTTTAAAATGGCTAGTTAAACCAGGCTTGAGATTGTAGATAACTGAAACAATTTAATCTTCCCCTTTACAGGAAAATGGAGAATGGCCATCTTCTGTGTCCAGACTGGGAAGCCTGAATCATCTCTACAGCTCCCTCTGTCAGCTAGCTCACTAAACTACAGCAGAACGTCAGAGTTACAAACACCAGAGTTACATACTGACCAGTTAACCACACACCTCATTTGGAACCAGAAGTACGCAATCAGGCAGCAGCAGAGACAAAATAATAAATAAATAATATTAAATAAAATAAAAAATACAGTACAGTGTTAAATGTAAATTACTTTTAAAAAAAGGAAAAGCAGCATTTTTCTTCTGCATAGTGACGTTTTAAAGCTGTTTTTAGTCAATGTTCAGTTGTAAACTTTTGAAAAAAAACCATAATGTTTTGTTCAGAGTTACGAACAACCTCCATTCCTAAGGTGTTCATAACTCTGAGGTTCCACTGTACATTAAAAGACGCAGTTGCTGCCCTGCTCTTGTGACTAGTAGCAGATAGAGAATATAGAAAGGAAACAATAAACAAAGAGATAAATCATGTTTACCACAACAGGGTGAGAAAAACTTTGACTTTAGGCTGTACTGCATGATTAGGCGCGCTACACAAAAATCTTATTGAATCTTAAATTATACCATCCATGCTGTATAACAGTGCAGTTTAAATATATGTCAACAAGATATTGTAGGCTAAATAGTTACAATCCTGAGTTGCACAAAGAAGAATCAGAGATAACTTTCTAATACAAAGCAGCAGCTTATTAAATTGTTATACAAAACTGTATAATCAACTCAAAACAGAATTCAAGTATAATTCAAGTATTCATTGAAGGCGGTTGTCTCTATTTTCTTTTTAGAAGGGTTGGCACGTTATTGTTTATATAGATTGGATTTTCATAATTACATGAAAGTGAAAGCTCTGAATTTCTTTAAAAGTTTTATCCATAATAGTAATAGATAATGGGTGGGAAATGTTCTGGAAAATATCTTATTTTATTTTCTCTGTCTCAGAGAAAATCCTTCTTACTCTGTAGCTGCAGAAATCTCATAATGCAGTAGAGTCACTACAGATACATTGTGGAGCTTGGGGGGGCAAGATTAGGGAAACCCACACAGGGGGTCAATACCTCCAACCCCTCAACAACAGAGTTTGGAGAAAGGAAAGGGGAAGATCAGGGTCATTGGTTCAACCATAGCACAGCTCTCCCATGGCCTGCCCTTCCATAGAGCATAGATGTGTTATAGGAAGGGCTACTGCACTTTTAGGGATACACCTTGTTAAGCTCTGCTGGTGGTAGTGCTATTGTACACAGGATCTGGCCTTCTAACCACCATGTCATCTAACACTGTTCTGAACAATGTTTACATGACAGAATGGTTAAAAACACAAGGGGTCACAAATGTGTTGCAACACCCCACCACAGCTCCCACTAGTGGAGCTGAACTGGTATTAGCTATGATGGGAAATTTTTCAAGCAAATAAAAGCCCCTGAGAAGAGAAAAGAAGAATAGTATATCTACTAGCTAGCAGGGTAAGGGCTACTAGAAATGCAATGAAAACAATAGGGAAAGAATTGTACAGCTCTCACTGCTTCTGTGGAATCTTTGGATAACCACATAGAATTCAAGAGCAATTAGGAAAGAGTTTCTCATGCATTTTATGGAACAAGTTACATACTCCATGTGGATTCACATGGTGATATGATTTATCAACTGCGTGGTAGAACTGAGTTCATTTCTCATTTTGGAAGGTGATACTGATGGCATTTCCTGGGTAGAACTGGATAATAATGTTGTCAAACCACAAGACAGCAGGGAATGCAAAAGCATGCCAGTTTCCCCCCCCAGTAAATCCAAAGGGATTTTCTGCTGGTAGAGGTCAACAATTCAAAATGGTTTTTTTGAAGATAAAAAAGGATAATTCATCACACAGCTTAATGATGAAAAAGCCTATTTGCCTGTCATATTTAAGATTTGGCAGAGATGCAACATTGTTTAAAAGCAAGCTGGACATGGTACTCCAGAAGGGAGCTTCTTTATTTATCCAGAGTAGAATCACTTAAAAGGAGAGATTGAGGGGGCACCTCCCATCACACTATCCCATAGCTCAGTGGTTAGAGCACTCTCAAGAGACTGAAGACCCTTCTTCAAATCCTTTCTCCTTATCTGTCAGAGAGAGAAATTAAATCCAGGTCTCCCACATTGCAGGCAAATGCTATAATCACTGGGATAACAGTTATAAGGTGACCACTACTACCACCTCCTCTGCTCAGTAGGTGGCATCTAAGCACACCTCCATTCTTAAGCTTCACAGATGAGATGCGTACTTCTCTCGCAGAGGACAGGCATTTGGACAGTGCGCATGCTAAAAGCTAGAAATTTAGGTGCCAAGTGAATTAAGGCACCTGTGGGGTTCAGCAACAGCAAACTGTTCATTTTGTGAATGGCAATGGAGTCTAAAACTAAGCACCTTTATGGATTGAGTCTAAACTCCTTGGAACAGGGTCTGTCTTTATTTGGGTCCTGTAGTGTGCCAAGCAGTCTCATCACTTTAATAACAATAATTGTGATACCACTATATTACTTGGCATGGAGCTATTTCTGGTTTCACTCACTTAGGATATACATACACTTGGAGCTCTGGTTCCTGGATCAAGGAGACACACTGGCACTTGCTCTCATTGAGTTAGCACACTAAAAACAGAGTGCAGCTGCAGCGGCATGAGGGGCAAGATGGATGAGCCCTCCTAACATGTATCTAGGGTCTTGGACACATATGTCAGCCTCTCCCTCACCTCGTGCTTCTGCAGTTGCGCTCCATTTTTAGTAGCTAGCTTGATGAGAACTAATGCAAGTATGTCTCCTCCAGCTGGGAATCACACCTCCTGCTGCAGATGTAGACATACCCATAGAGTCCTAGGATAACTTGTCAGGTCTAGAGAATTTCTCACAAAACCTATTTTTAAAGGGAGATCAAATCTCCATTTTGCTGATGTTCTCAAACTGTGAACTAAGTTCTCCTCTGGAACTCTTCCCATAGGCACTTTTGAAGATGGCTAGCTATGTGACTAGTAGCTCTTCCTTTTCTTCTGAGTCCTTGAGTAAAAGGATGTCTCTGAAGGACCCAATTACATGGGAAGTGATCTGAGAATAACAGCTCACATAGATTGTCTGGAGATCAGAGACAAGTTTCATGCTGTGCTTATTTACTTCTCCTCTCTTATCTTCTCTTGCAAGGTATTGTGAGCATGAGAATAAATCAAACCATTGAAAATGTCCAGTAATTTACCAGGAAAGATTTCAGAAATGCGCTGCATGTGTGCAGATTCTTTCCAAGGGCAAGATCTTTCACTGTTCAATATTACAGTTCTCCATTAAAAGTCACGGCAGTGCATCAAAGCCAGTCACAAAAAACAAAAAAAAAAAGAAAAAGGAAAAAAAAAGTAGTTTTATAGAAGACTGAACTTGTAAGGGGTGAGGGGTTTAAAACAGTTTGGAAAAAGGTAAGAACCGTTTTACCGTCACTCACTCTACAAATTGAGCCCTCAGCATTTTAAAGGTTCCAAAATATTCTGCTAGAAATACACACCTGTCCAACAGGCATGATGCTCTTCCACAGAATCTTCTCCCCTTGTCAATTTTAAAAGGGATGTTGGAGTCCAAATCCTAGATTATACTGCAGGGTAATTAAATCCCTACCACCATTCATTCCTATGAAGATTGCAAGAGTCACAGGAATGGAAAGATCATGAGAGATTGAGGATTTCAAAGCCCGTTGTTGGCTCAGCAGCAGAAATTCCAGAATGTGTTTATATTTTTAAGTGCAAGTGCAACAGGACCCAGAATGCCTCTGTAAAATGGGTACAATAGCACTTCCCCACCTCACCAGGGTAAAGATTATGAGACATTCAGATACTATGGTAATAGGGCCCTAGATAAGAACCTAAAATTGATTTTATTATTATTATATCATACACAAAGTTAAACATTAAAAAGTACAGAACAGTCAAAAGTTATCATTCCCCAATCGTTACTGGAATATGGCCCCAATCCTACAATGTGCTTCGCATGGGTGCATGAGCTCTCCTGTTGAACTCACTGCAGGACTGGGGCCTGAAATGCCAGTTTCTTTTTAATAGTGTTCCCTGTTGTTATTACTCACTGTAACATTCTCTCTCTCTCTGTGTGTACACACACAGACATACACACACACAAAATTGGTCAAGGGAGAGTAAGACGTTAACTTTACAATTACGCTGGTGTGAATAAAGGTAGAATTTAAATGGTAAAAAAAACCACATATGAAGAGAATGAATAGTACAGAAAATGTAGAAAGTAAATTAACTTGACGAGGGCCTGTTTTATGATTACTAAGCTTAACTACATGTTTTGTAAGTGTGTGTAAGGCGGTCTAAAGTAATGAAACATATATATTCACAACAACAAAAAAAGTGTGATCCTCCAAGATGGGGTTGCTTACTCACACTTCTAAAATGCTGATTTTGAATGAATGTGTGCAGTACAGCCTGTTCTGAAGTCATGCACAACATTTACTTCTGGTAATCTGACTTGCAGAACTACAATGTGAGACCTGATCAGGTTCACGTTGTGCGATGCTCTGCAGAAGAACCATTGATGACCCAACTAGATTAAAGGTCAGCAAAGTTAAGCCTGAAGCAATTGTTCTATGAACTCTGGCACATTCTGACTGGGTTCCTGCTGTTTTGTTGCCTTTGGCACTAATCTTGCAGTTTAGTGAGAATTGTGAAATTCCGAATAAAGTTACAGTTCTTTTTAGTGACTCAAGATCTCTCTCTTCAAATATTCTGTGTCTTCAAAATTCCTGTACAGTATAATCACATCCATGAGTTAGGCATTTCCAACTGGTGTGTCAAAGGGCCATAAAAAAGAAAAGATCTCCATAAACACTAGGTGGAGCAGAGATTCATTATCGGAGATTCACTGTGATAACACTTTGCTTTGAAAATCCAACTTGACGACTACAGGAATTGCATGTAGGAATCTGCAGCAGACTTTAGGAGGACAGAGCCATAATTTGGAAAACTCTGATTTCCGTTCAATTGTGTGTGCAGAGGGAGAGGATTGAATTAGTTCAGGAAAATACAAGTATCTTTGAAATACTGGGGAGAAAGAGTGGGAAGAAGGAAAAACGCTAAGGGTAATTTGGGTATTTCATATGCTGACTCTTAAATCCTACCAGAGTGTGACATTTTCTGTCAATTCCAGATATATTCTTCCCTTAAAGTGGTGCTTCAGGTAATGATTTTGCATGGACAGAAAAGTCAGATTGACTAACAATGTGGCATAATTCCCAGAAGTTGAATGCCTTTAAATTGGTGGTCTTAACAAGGTCCATCTGGAAATTCTGATTTCATGTCCCAAGCTTAAAGATTAAAAGTGACATTTTCACAAGTGCTGAAGTGACTGACATGTGAATGTCAATGGGACTTAGGCCCCTACAGGCCCAAGTCACTTTTGAAAATGGACTTAGATGCCTAAGTCACTTCGGCACTTTTGAAATTTTTATCCAAAGTCTTGCTCCCAAGGCTGACAGAAGTTGGGAACTTGGTGGAGACTGTATACTTAGCTACTGGACCCCTTCCTCGTGGGTGACGCATGCAGGAGCAGTATTATACTATTGAGGAGTATATCAGGAGGCTTAAGGAAGGAAAGATGGCAATAGCTATGAATATGGAGGATAATGGAGCTCCCTTGAAGAGAGATATTAAGCTCGTGTGTATCTGCAGGACAAAAAGGGAAGAAGAGAAAAAGCGAATCAGAGCAAAATCCCCAAACTGTCACAATATCCCGCAAAATGAAATATAACAAAATTTCATTTCAGGTCAGTTGAAACATTCCATTCATATAGTTTCAGTTTTATTTCTAAGTGAAATTTTGTGAAAAATCACCAGATCCCCATAGAAAGTTTGTTTTGATGAAATAGCATTTTCCAATGGGAAAATGTTCCAGCAGAAAAATTTTGACCAGCTCTAATGAAGAGACTAATTTTTCGGCAAGGAAGGGCTGAAACACATTAAATGGCATAGACTCAATAGTGAGCAGGAGTTCAAGTGCTTCCTTAAGAACAGCTGGCACTATGCTCTCCCAACAGAGGCAATGCTAACATCAACTAATAGTGGTCCCAGTGCTTTCCCATTGCTTTCACCAGGCACTAAGGATGTGACTCCAGCTCCTCTGGGATCTGTGAACTGCAGGACCCAGGGTTTAAATAGTAAAAAGCAGAAGAACTCCCCCACTTCTCCTTGGAACACCACATAGGGAGAATGCCTTCTCATTCCTGTGACAGGAGCAGCACTTCAAGGGCACTAACGCTAAGGTCAAGATTTTCAAAGCTTAAATGTAGGCTCCTAAATCCATATGTAGGCTGAAGGGCAGAATTTTCAAAAGCGCTTAAGTGATTTAGGATCATAAGTCTCAATGAAAGTCACTTAGGCCTGATCTTCAAAGGTATTTAGGTATCTAGTGGGATTTACAAATGTCAGTTAGGTGCTTGGGTGTATTTTTAAAGCCCATCAATCACTTATCAGCATCTTTAGTTTAAATACCTATATAGCCTAAATACCTATATATACCTAAATAGCCTAAATACCTTTTAAAATTTGGCCATTAGGAACCACTTTTGAAAATCCAACCTTGCATAAACGGCAAGATCTTCAAGTTTTGAGCACTCAGCACTCCTTCTGAAGTTAATGGGAGCTGCTCTATTCTCAGCACTAACTTACTTATTTAGGCACCTTTTGTGTATTTGCTTCTCATTTAGGTTTTCTTTCTCTTTTTTTCACTCAAATGTTTTTTTACAATCCCAAGAGATCATACACAGAATTTTCAGAACAATGTGAAAAGCCAATTAAAAATATTTTTTCTCAGATGTCTTGGAAGGTTCTGAAACTCCTAAGCATGTTGAAATATTACTCAGATTTGGGGATTGCAAAATTGGATCTTATTTGAACCTCATTTATAGTTGGCAATAAACCAACAACTCAAATTACAAAGAAACATTACACATGACTGTGTAGGAAGGTTCCATTGTGAGCCAACAGTTCCATTTAGAAAGTTTGGAAACTGGGTAGAAAGTTACTTAGCTTAGTAGCTTAACCCTATTCACTATTCTGTGGATCAGTTATATACCTGCAGCAATGTTAAAGCTCCAGTACTGTACAGAATTATTGTTAATTCAATGGCTCAAACAACAAATGATCAAGGGTGTATAAATAAGCTCATCATATTTCCTGTTCAGTTGAATGGGTTGCATTTAATCATGGTGCTGTGGGTACAAGTACCTCCAATTTGCAAGAAATATTGGTATTTAAACGCCATCTTTGTTCCCTGCTATGCTTCCTCTAACATACATTCTGTGCATTTCCTGTTTAGCCTAATATTTACCTTGACCAGTCCCTTCTAGTGCTTTGGCAGAAGCTTATGTCTTTGAGAACCATTCGAGTTAAGAGACTCGCTTGCTTCTTTCACATCTCCTAGTCAACATCTGTGAAAATTATGTGAGCACCTACAGCCAGGATTATAGTAATGCCATGTACTTGGCTTGAAAGCATCAGCTCTGGAAAACTTCAACTGTTTCAGAATACAGCCTCACACCTACATTACCAAATGTTCATTTCACTCTTGTATTCTACTCATTCCACTTCTCCTCACTGGGCCTGGAGTATGTTTGAAGATCTCAGTTCTTATTCTCAGTAACTGTGGCCCAGAATAACTAAAGGTTAGCCTCATTCTCTGGGACTTCTAGCACACTTGACAAGCTACTATGGAACAATACAATTGTCTATCAAGACTGATGCTCATATGCATAGGTGATAGGATATTTTCAATGGGGAGGCCCAAAATTTTGGAACTCATCTATCTACAATCCGAGAGAGACCATGGACCTCATCACTTTCAGGTCTACAGCCTTATCACACTTGCATGTCCACACAGGATTCTGTAACCTACTTACATCTCTGTAACACACACAATAGTATTTAAAATATGTCAAATCACATAATTTACAATCCAACAGGGACAGAATGTAGAGGTCATTTTACTTACTAATATATGTCCTCTTGTATTTTATTTGTTTTAACTCTGAACAGCACTCAAATAGTACAAGAATGGTCTTGATAAAAGAAGCTAAATACAATCTCAGTGCATAAGGCTAAAAAGATAAAACCTTGTTGCACTGTAAATAAAACAAATACATAGAAGATTCATAGTACTACAGAAAATCTAGAGATGTACAAAGTGATAGCATTTTGGAAACTAAGGATTTCAGTTTTTAAAATCTTAAACGAGGAACCACATGGTTCAATTATCAATTTACAACACCTTCATTGTATACTGCAGACCAGCAACTGGAAGGCAGTTTCATTTCTGGATTTCCAGACATGTGTCATTTCCAGCCTCATATTTAATAGTGTAACTGCCTGAAGGGGAGAGATCAGAATGTGTGGCATGTCTCTCCGAAAGGAATTTTATATATTAAAAAATAAAACCAAACAACTCTTTCAACTACTAAGGGAAACACTAACCAGAGTGGTTGGCTACACCCTACCCCCACCCTGGCTTTAAAAAAAGTGAGTTCCTTATGAAAAGTATATGTAGAGGACACAAAATATGATTTTCCATGATGTCATTCAGAGCAGGTCTGTGTCTGGAAAAGTGCTTGGAAAGTAAACTTCTTCCACTCCAGTAAAGGATGTACTATTCAACAATGGTGAAATCCATTCCTGCCGCATTTTTGGAATACACAAAAATGGAAAGTTTATAGTCAGTAGACACAACTGGGAATAATGAGTGCAGGAAAAAGAATAGCAATCTAGACATTTGTTCAACTATCAAGAAAGTGACTAAAGATGATAATTTGCTCACACTATGTGCCATCAACATTTAAAAAAAATCTGGTTTCTCGTCTTCTTTCTCTTTTGTTTGATCTGTGTTTTCTACCTTTATTTCTCTCTTATTCTCTATTCCTTGAAACTTTTCTTTCTTCCTCTTCCTGTGTTATCTTTCTTTTCTTCTACTTTTGTGCTTTATCTCCCTCCCGTGTTCTTGTGCTAATGTCTGTGTGTCTACATTTCCCCCTTAGTCCCATTCAAATACAGTGTCTTTGACGTCCTTCACTCTGTGTTACCTTATTTCATTCCTCGCGACGGGAACAATTTTGAAGTTTTTACTCAAACAGAATTCCATTGATTTTAACAAGAAGTTTGCCTGAGAAAGAAATTCAACACTGAGCCCATGTCCTATGTCTTCTAAGTCTCATTTAATTGCCCCTCTTCCCTCGGGCTTTTATATTTTCCTCCTCTGCTTGATGCATTTCAATTTAGAGATCACAAACCCAGTACATTTCACTTACCTGTTTGCACATTCAGCTTAACCATAATGGTGAGGGAGTGCAACAAAAGACAGCAGGCCAAACTCACTGGTGGTGTGAATGATGATGTAAATTACATATCTCTATGTGGGTGTAATTTACACCACAAGAGCTAGATTTTCCAATGTTAAACATGTTAAACATGGACATAATTTTCCTTGTCTGATAATATATAAAACAGCTTCAGTTTTACTAATTCTAAAGTCTTTTACCCTCATTTTTAAATGACCCGTAATGAGTATCGTCTTCAAGGCTACTAAGAGCTCAGATCCAAGCATTGTAGGTGCTCTAGAAACTGTAATCTACGGGCTCTAGCCCTTAATGGGGTCCCTGAAGCACTCAGAAGTAGCAAAGGATTCCTTTACTAGGGCTGTCAGAAATCAAAGTTACAACTGTCCTAGGCATCACTTATTTGTAATTGAAAGCAAAGATAAACCAACAGTTCCCAACCCAGCCCCTGAGGGCAGTCTAGTATAGAGTACATAAAATAATCTTTGTTGGGACCCCTGCCCACAAGTTTTGTGCCTGCATGCTGCAACCCTGTTTCTTCCTTCTGCGGCTACTGCTGATTCCCTGGCAATAAGTTTCTGCCCAGCTCTCAGATCCTCCTGCTCCTGTAATCTAGCCTTCCCTCTGCAGCTACTGCTCATACAAAGCCTCCAACTCTGTCCTGAGACCAGGGCTGGTGCTTCCATTTAAGCAACCTAGGCAGTCGCCTAGGGCACCAGGATTTGGGGGAGGGGGGGCATTTTGCCACCCTCGGCAGCAATTTGGCAGCGGGGGGGTCCTTCTGCGCTCGAGTCTTTGGCGGCAATTTTGTGGCGGGGCCTTCACTCGCTCCGGGACCCGCCGCTGAAGTGCCCAGAAGACTGGGAGTGCGGAAGGACCCCCCCGCCGCAGAATTGCCGCCGACTGGGAGCACAGAAGGACCCTGCCTAGGGCGCCAAAAATCCTGGCGCCGCTCCTGCCTGAGACAGGTCCCCTTTCATCTCTGATACTACTTGCTTTTCTTGTTCTCTGGAGGTTATGAAATCCCCTGTTAGCCAGATGCTGAACTGGGGGTTAACACAATGCCTATAATGAGCCAGCAGGTTCATTACAAGGTTTCTATTTTCATGCTCTTCATTATGGATGAATTTTATTCCTGTGCAGGGGCAAGCACAAGGGCTAGTCACCAAGTTCCACTTTAAGCCCTACTCTGAGAGAGAGCTTAATGGTTCATAGACCTTGTGCTAGCCCTCTGCACAGGGTGAATTTCACCCTGTAATAGCTTCCGTAGTGATTTCCTCTCAATGTCAGAGTTATAAGAAGAGTACATTGTGTTAATGGTAATAACTGGTGTAATGCATCTTTCAACAGAAAGATGAAATAGCAAGATGTTTCCGCAAGAGACATCAGGCTTCTCTATTAAATGAATTTCACAATAATGCTTGGCTTTGACAATTCTGCCTGAAATTATGTCTCTATAAGAAGTGAAACACGAAAGAGGCATCTAGTACTAAACAGGAACTATGCTGGGATGTAGCCCTATAAAAGACTTCTATAGAAGACATGCAAATTTGTGTCTACCACAGATTAATTCGCTCTGATCCATACGTGTACAAATGAATAATTCCTTACCAAAATGTTTGTACATGAATATATCAGTAAAATGTTGCATAAAGTAATCTACTGAACTTCTGTCTTGTTTCCAGTGAGAAGAAATGCTATATTTAATAGATGTCAGAAATCAATTCAGTTCCTTGTAAAATATTCTAGTTTTTCCTCCACAAGTCGGCACTCATCTAACCAGTCCTGTCCAGCTCGGATTCATTCAGTGACACTGAGAAGTATCTCAATCTGTGTTTAAAATATTTTTATCTTTGTGATGGGGTGCCCACCACACACAAGGCCATGGAGTGATGGTCAGAAGTCAAGTACCAAGTCTGAGGAGCAAGACAGAGCTGAGAGGCAGGAATCAGGAACTGAGGGTCAGAGCCAGAGTATCATTCAGAGCAGGGGCATGAGCCAGGAGTGGAAACAAGGAACCAGAATTGGTATCCCAGAACAAGGAGCAGGAGGCAGAAACAAGGAAAGAGCTGAGAGCAGGAGCAGGACCAGAATCACAGCTAGGGGCGTGGAACACTATTGAGAAGCCAGGGCTGCTGCAGGGTTTACAAATGGCTGAAGACTCCAGCAGGCACAATCAGGAGACCAGGTTCATTAGTTGAATCAGCTGAGAGCAATGAGCTGGGTCTGGGTACAGCTGTGTGTCCGTGATAGTACCCTCCTACTTATGGGGTGCCTTCCAGGTACCCTTAGGCTGGGTCTGTAGAGATGGGCCTTGTAGAAATCCCATAGTAGGTTTGGGGCATGAACATTTTCCTCAGGTTCCCAAGGTTGTTTGTCTGGACCATGGGCTGTTTGTCAGGCCGTATCCAGCCTGTCAGACCTTTTAATCTGGCTCCTGAGCTCCTGTTGGGGAGCAGGGTCAGGGACTTGAGCAGCTCCGTGCAGCTCCCGTGCAGCTCCCGGAAGCAGCAGCATGTCCTCCCTCCAACATGTAGGGGAAGCCCAGGGGCTCTGCATACTGCCTCTACCCCAAGCGTGGGTCTGTAGCTCCCTCTGGCCAGGAACCACAGAGGATGGGGCAGCATGCAGAGCTGCCTGGCTGGTGCCACACCTCCATGTAGGAGCTAGCAGGGAGACATGCCATTGCTTCTGGGAGCTGTGGGGGTGCAGATGAGGCAGCACACAGAGCCTTCTGGCTGCACCTCCACATAGGAGCGGGAGAAGGACATGCCACTGGTTCTGGGAGCTGCTTGAGGTAAGTGCTGCCTGGAGCCTACACTCCTGACCTCTTTCCACACCCCAACCCCTTGCCCCAGTGTTGATCCCACTGCTGCCCTCCAAACCCCTTGGTCCCAGCCCAGAGCCCCCTCCTGCACCCCAAAACCCTTCATCCTCAGCCTGAACCCTCACTCCCTGCCCTGCACACCAACACCCTGCCCCAACCCAAAGCCCCCTCCCACACCATGAACTCCTCATTTCTGGCCCCACTCCAGAGCCCACACACACAGCCAGAGCCCTCACCTCCTCCTGCACCCCAACCCTCAATTTCCTGAGCATTCATGATCCACCATACAATTTCCATAACCAGATGTGGCCCTCAGGCCAAAAAAGTTTGCCTACCCCTGGTCTAAGTGGTTCTGATATAGTCTTTCTAGAAATGTAGCATACACGATGGGTATTCTGAGTCTTTTTCTCACAGAAAAGTCACCTATTATGTAAATAAGTGACAACAAGATCATCTAACATATCCCTGAAAATGTCATTTACAAAATGTTGGAAGGTAGCAGGGGTATTATGTAATCTGAATGGCACAGTGTAATCAAAATGCTCAAAGAGGGAGCAGAATATGGTTTTCCACTTGTCTCCCTCCCTAACCTGAATAAGATTTAGATCCTTACATAGGTCTAGTTTGGTGAAGATCTTCGTGGGGCAGAGCCTTTTAAAAAGTTTGTTGGTAAGAGGTAAGGGGTACCAGTTTTGGATGGTTGTCTTATTTAGAATTTGATAGTCAATACACAGAGATAGGGTACTGTCCTTGGTGACCAAGAAAATTGGAGCCCCGGCTGGGGACTGGAGGAGAGGAATGAACCCTTTGCTTAGTCATAGGGCTGATGAGGTGGCAAAATATCAGCCTTCCCTTTGTCAAAAACGTCAGACAGATCCTGGTATTTTGCAAGTATAGCCATAGTAGTCGGTGGGGGGTGGGGAGTAGGAGGGAGTCTGGATGGTGCTAGAAAGGCCACTTCTGACCTCCCTGCCTTAGTCTGTCTTAGACAGAAGACTTCAATGGGTACAAGAAGGGGGTAACTTTTTCCCTGCAGACTGAGGTTGAGGTGGCATGACTCACCACAGTGCAGGAAAGTGAACTTGATTGTGCCAGAGCTCCAGCAGATGTAAGGGTCATTGGCATTAGCCAAGTAATGCAGAAAATAACTAGGAAGCTGGAGGAATGGACAAGGCCAAACTTTAAGGTCTTCTGGTGGTCCTGGATGGTGGCAACTTCTAGAGAAGCTGTTTCTCACTAGCAGGGCTGGAAGATAGGAGGCAGCTGTCAACCATCTCAATGTGGTCCGAGATGGACTTGACCCATGTTGGAATATGATGTTGCTGTGCAAATTATAGGTCCATAAAGTTACTAGATGCTCCAAAGTCCACTAGGGCTTCCAGGCAGACTCCCACTGTGGCCAGATGTCTTAAGGAGAGCAGGAACTGAAAGTGAGTAGGGTGAAGAGTCAACACTGACAGGGTGCCTGTGAAGTGGTGCCAGGGTTGTAAGCTAGAATGAGGGGAGTTACTCTGTCTCCATTTGGTACCCTCATTCAGGGTTTGGTCATGGTGTTTCCTGGCTGGGAAACACCATATTTTGCTGAGCAACCTGAGGCATAGTGACCCACTCCGACCCAGAAAAGGCAACATTGGTTCATTTTGGCATCAGAAAGGTGGGGCTGGACAATGCTGAGTTGCATGGGCTATAGTTGTTGCAGGAGTTCAGCAGGGGGCTAGGTTCAGGCAGGTTTGACTGAACCTGAATAAGGTCAGGGCACTGCCTTCTTTTCCTGATGCTGCTCCCGTACTGAGCTATCCACTCCTATGCTAAGGTCGATCAGGGCACCCAAACTGGCTGAGATTTCTGTTTGGTCCAGTTCATTCATCACTCAAACCAAGCTGGAAATGGTGGTCTTGTGTGGTACCATTCCATTCTGTGTCCGCTGCGTGGCAACAGTGTTCTGCAGCATTGCTGGCAATCATCTGGTGACCTTGTATCAGGGCCTGAAGCACTGACTCTGAGTGTGTCTGGTTTCAGTGGTTGAAGATGTCTGCCATGGCCTGCATAAAGTTCTTTAACTTGCCCAAGAGGGGACTAAGTTGCTCCTGCAAGGGGATGGCCAGGCTAGCACCTCTCCAATCAGGAGATTGATGACTAGGCCCACCTTGGCTCTGTTGATGAGACAAATTTGTGACCTCATCTGGAACAAATGGTAGCATGGGTTCAGGAACTCATTAAAGGTCCTGTGATCCCCATCAAATCTGTCTGGAAAGGGAATCTTTGGTTCCTTTACTACCTGAAATAATGACAGAGAGGCTGGGTCCTGAAGAATTGCACACTGGGCCTAAAGAGTGCCAACCTGCCCTTGCACAGTCTGTATGGCACCCAGCAGGTCAGCTATAGAAAGGCCATCATAGGCAGGATCCATCCCTACAAGTGACTCTGCCCATTGCCCCCTCTCACTCTTTCTCTGCGTCGTCTTCTCTTCAGTTTTGGAGGGCTACTCAAACTGTTAAGGACTGGGCTATGGGTTGTCTTGCCTAATGGTTGGGGTGGGAAGCTGACTTAGTGGATGGAGCAGAGAGAGGTGAGCAGGTGTAGTGGCCAGAACCCAAATCAGGAACTAAGTTACCAAGTCCGTGGAGCAAGCCAGAGCTGAGAGCCAGGAATCAGGAGCTGAGGGTCAAAGCAGGAGTATCAGTCAGAGCAGGGGCAGGATCCAGGAGTGGAAACTGGGGGATAGAGCCAGGAACAAGGAGCAGGAGAAAGGAAGAAGCTAAGGGCAGGACCAGAAACACAGCTGCAGGCGTGGAACACTGTTGAGCAGTTAGAGACCCAGGGCTGCTGTAGGGTTTAAGAATGAGCCTGCCAGTCAAGAGGCCAGGTTCACTAGCTGAATCAGCTGAGGGCAATGATCTGGTTTTGGGTTCCGCTGTGGATCCCTGACACTAGGTTTAAGTTTACCTCAAATCAATATTCAAAGCTGACTTTTTTCCCCAGTTAAGCATTATCTACTGCTATGTTTGTATAGTGCCTAGCACAACGGAGTCCTGTTCTCGGTTGGTTCCTAGGCACTACTGTAATACAAATAATAAAAAACCATAAAATCAGTAAGAAGATGCTTGTGTCCATGATAGTTAACTGAACTTACTGCTTGGTCACAGCTCAGCCATCCACAGGCACAGAAGTGTTAACACTTCGACTGGGATTTTCTTAATATTTGAGATTTTTTTTTCCAGAACTACTTATCTACCCTTACAATGCCAGATAGAAAAATAATGTTGTCTAGGAGGGGAATGTTTGTTTCCTTTCCCATTGGAAATAATGGCAGAGAAGCTTTAGAAATAATACAAACTCTTTTGCCCTGCCCCTTCCTACTCTCTGAAGTTTTGTGAATGTTAGTCATCTTCTATCTAGTTCATTTGGGAACTTTGAGATTCAGGACGAATCCACCAAACAACTCATTTTTCCTGCAGAAGCTTGGAAACACCACATTTATTTTGGACTCAAGGTGCTTAACAGACTGGTGTCACAATATCGAAGTACAGCTACAGTATGCCAGGCAAAATAAAGCAAAATAAATAAGTGGCGCCAATTTCATCAACAATTTTTCTAGACACTAGAAATTCATTTGGCATCAAGGGACATGTGGCTTTCATTTATAGTGCGACCCTGAGATGAAGCCTAAAATGCTGTACTGTATGTATGACAAGGGTATAGTTGTTACCTATTAGTCAATGGACGATGAGTTACCTATCTTTTCATATACCATATATTTGGGGGTTTACACTTGTTTGGTAAACTTCTGATGGCCTCCTTTAAGATTTTCTGTAGTTAATGACAGGGGATGTAAGATGAACCAGTCCTTTCTCTGGCAGATTACTTCCCCTACCTTGCCAGCTCAGCTACAGCTCTTCCCTCTCCATGTCTATCCACTCCCCCTGCTTGTGTGGAAGCAGGTATAGTGGCCCTAGGATGACTGCTCTTCTGATACATTGTGACTCCACAGGTGGGTAGCCCACAAATAGGAGCAAGGAGCTCTTTATAGGTCCCCTTATTCTTCTTCTTGGGCATGTAGGTTGGCTTATAGTTCAGCCCTGAAGACCCAATTGGTGTAATGTTCATGATACTAAGACACCTACAGAAACCTCCCCCCTCCAATTGTATAGACTGAAACCAAAATTCAACATGTGAATAACTCTATAAAGTTTCCATGCCTTTTACACTTTGCCTCCTGCCTCCAAGTGGTCTTGCTTCAATCAGGATATTTGTATTCAGCAAATAAGTAAAAATCATTGACTATTTTTCCACTTACTGCAAAATATTTCTGGGAGGAAGGAATGGCCAAAACCTAGAGGTGCACAAGCACTGTACTGTTCCCATAGATTGATATGGGCATTCAAGTAAATCTGTTGTTAAATGAAGTAATATTATACCATCGCCAATGGGAGATTTAAATTCCTCACATTTCACTGCTTTAGCCCTGTCCTCGGTCTCGGTTCCCACTCCAAAAATCTCTCCTATAAACAAGCGATAGAGGGAGACAAATTAACTTCACGCAATGCAAGTTGGTGAGCAATTTTAAAGCAGGAAAAGGCAGCTTAAAGAAGACTAATAGGCCATCTCTCCTCATCAGGGACATCTGGAGCTTGGGATTTTGTTATTGAGCTTCAAGGCTAGGTTTACCTATCAGGAATACTGTTGTGGGTGAATGTGTTTGATAGTTCAGGTATAATCATATGATACAGAATATTTTTCCCCAGTGCAATTTGACACCAGGTAGGAACATCCTGTGTCCCCATTACTATTTATGCCGACTGAGTTTCTTGGTAGTTATGTAAGGCCTTGATCCTGCAAATTTGAGAAAACCTAGTTAACTATTTGCAGGCTGGGGCTATAAGAGAAAACGGCAGACTGAGGAAAGTTATGGAATTGAAGTTAAATTTGTATACAGGTGATATATACTATAGGGACCCTGGAAGACAATTCCTCTGCATCTGCTATCAATCATTGAACAATACAGTGGATTTTCTGGTTTTAAGTGAAATAAATCAGCCTGAATTATTTTTAATGCATGCTGTATAGCAGAATGTTGGGTGAATTTAATTTCATGTTGTTCTAAGGAGATCACTGATTCTAGGGTTTATATTTGTCAAATCAAGACATAAGACCAGACCAATAAATATGAAGATGATTTGTGAGGAGATTAATTCACCCAATACCAAGTCTCCCTGGAGTGGAAAAGCAACAGTACAAACCATCTGCTACCTCTGCTTTGCTAGAGGCCATTAAACTGGCTGGTGCAGTCCCATATGTGGGTGTGGATGGCACAGCAGAGGGCACGGCCAGGAGAGTGAAAAGATGCTTCTCTCTATGAAGCCCAGTTGCCCTCCTCCAGTTCAAGCAGGTGGCAAAAATAATTCCCTTCTGGTGCAGTAGGATGCAAATTGGAACCCCATTGCATCCATAGGAGTGAATCTGGCCTAAAGTTTTTTGAATTCTGTTTCCAACCTGATAGGATGTAGCAATATCCAAAAAGTAGCTTGTAGACTAACATATATAAGTATGCTCTCTTTGTAGAAAAGACAAACCAATCTCTCTCATTCTATTTCTAATACACCCATTACTGCGGTACCTGAACACCATAAACATTAATATAAACTTCCACATTAATCTGAATTGTAGTTATGAGGCAAAAGAGTCTAGCTTCCCATCCCTAAACACCAGAGATCTGAATAGAGTGCAACATGCAAACTACCTCTTGCTTTGATTTTGCAAAAGCAAACTTTACTAATGAGATTTTGCAATACCCAATCATCTCCTCCCTCCCACTTTTGTCCATCTGTAACAAATAAACATGTCAAATTATAGCTGGGGGCAAATCTTGTTTCCTCTCTTGGAGCCAGACAACCCTGCTTACGGCAGATGAGATGCACCTAAATCTATATTTATCCCTAATTTAAGTGCTTACCATTAGGTACCCTGAAATCTGAACATTTTGGCGTTGGTTTATTTTGTTTGAACTGATTGGTATCATTTTGAAATTCATCTGCAAACCAGCATAAATGGTTTGGGAGATGAAAAACACAAAGTTCAGTGATTACTACTGTGAAACTACACGAGCAATGTGTCAATCAAGCCCTTCATATTGCACAGAGACATGAGAACATTCATTCTCTGGAGTCAGAAATATGATTTCTGTAATGTGGCAATGGAATTAATTACTGTACAAATAAAATGTCTGATTTGAACAAAAAAATGCCAACTCTGAATTCCATGTGCACAATGTTCAGCTCCTGGTATTCAGTTTAGGATCATTTGGAGATTGAGTCCATAGACGGCCTAATTCTGCTTGCTTTACTGATGAAAGTAATCCTATTTAGGACTAGTTGGACATTTTTCCAGGAATATTTTAAACAACTTTTTTCTGTTTCTCATTGAAATTTCATTCCAGTGGAAAATTTACAGCCATCCATAATCTGCATGTAATTAATGGAAATATTTGTGAGTAAGACAAGCAGGACTACAATCACAATACAATGCTATAAATCTGACTTTAGAATGGTGTGCTCAGTATAAACTTCTGAAAATGCAAAGTGAATTTATTTTTCTTCAGATGCCCTCTTACTAGCGTCAATGGCTTTCATGATTTAAGCAGTAGATGGCAGCATTCAGTGTACAAATGAACTGAACACATTACCAGACTAAAAAGTATGATTGAAATTCAGTTGTTACTACTAAAGTCTTAAAGCTCTCATTTTTATAAAATAATTTTCATCACTACCAAACTGATATCCTATTGGAAGACAGTTTTAAGTTATCAGCTCTATTTACTGTTTCTGTGGATCACTAAACATTTGTGATACGAACAAGAAAACATTTAAAATTTGCATATACACAAGTCATAAAATAGTTTGAAAGAAAAATGGAAAACAGATAAACATCCATATATTTATAAACACACATCCATCTCAGGTAAGACTGGGTGTCTGAAAGGGAACAGGAGCTTTTGCATACTCACTTTGAATACCAGGCTACTTATTTGGCATCAAAATACAGTCCTAAAAACCTAACTTTAGGCATTCATTTTGTAAAATATTGGTCTGTGTATCCTATAGGCTATATAGGACCTATATTTTATAGCAAACATTCTATTGCCATGTTGGTTTTCACAAATACAAGCTTCTGTTTCCCAGTAGCTGAAAGCTTCTGAGTCATGTATTATTCCTAAGCAGTGTAGAAGTCTCAGATGTCAAATTTGGTTTGGGGGTTTTTGGTCCTAATCTCAGCAGCACTTTATTTTTCTCTTGCATTAAAATGAGCTCAGCTACCATATATTTGGGGATTTCATAGATTTGTTTTGAATTGCATACTTCAGAAAGCAGCTGATTACACAGCATTAAGGCAGCAGAGTATTAGGAGCATTCATTTCCCTTCAGCTTTAAAAAATTACATTTAGAAATCCTGATGAATTAATACAGGAAGTTATATTCAAACATATAGTGCACAAATTCCTTCTGGGGACTAAGGTAAAAAAAACATCAAAGGAAAGGGTTTCAGGAGAGATACATATAAGAAGCACATAATTGATCGCAGTAGTTCACTACTACATGATTGACAGTTATTATGACATAGTAAATGCATATGGTAGGTGACTGATGTATTGCAACTGGACAGCTGATATGGAATTGTCTTCCCCCACTAAGATATTCTTGTGTGGAAATGAAAGATGGTAGAAATGATTATTCCAGTCCTCCTGGGCCAAATCCTGAAGTCCCTACCCACTTCTAATCAGTCAAAACTCTCATTCAATTATTAAAGGGACCATACTTTTCAGTCAACTAACTAGCAAGATAATAAACATTTCTCTCCCCATCATCCAGCTTATTTAGTCCATGAGAATTCTGTCTGAGTGAGTACTGAATAAAAGCTAAATAAAACTTCAGGAATTTACCCAATGTATCAGCATAAAAATAGAAAAAAATATATTGGAATGCATTTTAATACAGTTACTATTTATTACAGCATTTATACCATGCTCACCACCCTGGTAGTGTCAGATTTGAAATGAATAATAGTGTGATTTCAGAGTGACACAAATCCTGCAGGCACAGCTCACAATCAGCGATTTGCCTGGAGACTTGTCACACGTGTTTTGTGTGATTGTGCACTCCTGACATTTCACTTTTTCAAAACTATTTCTCTCTCAATGACTCCCCTTGTGAATTTTTGACCCTTGAACATGGGGACACTAGAAGGGCCATGGTCCAGTGAGCTGTTCAACTGCTATGAAAATTAGTAATACTATGAAATATATATACGTCTTTCTATTGTTCTTGACAATCTTTTTTACTAAAAAGTATTAATCAAGATCGTAAAAAGGCAAAATAAAAACAAAGACACAGTGACTTCTAACACAGTTGTTTGATGCTTAAATGCACCTGGAAATTTGGTCCTAAACTACTGAGAACTGATAGCACAACAGAAAGCTGTTTATCAAGTCCAAAGAATTCCCTGGTTGGGAAAGGATTGGACTTCCTTGGATTTAGCAGAATCATTTAAACTATTTCTTGATGTACAAGGCAACAGTGACAAGCAGCGTAACAGTGAAGTCTGGTCTTACAAGATACATATATCTTGGATACCTATTTTTCATGGAAGAAGCATACATTTCTTGACAGTTCTTGAATTAAAATTCATGAATGTTTAAATGTTCATTTACAAAAATGTCTCATTGAATAGGTTTTTGAGCTCTCATTATCTGTTTTATGAATTTTAATGCTTACTAGTAGTTGAAAGCCAGTGCTGTCACGTGGCTGTAATTTGCAGAGTCATGTGTGTAAACAAGCCAAAAATGGCTTAGAACTTACATTGGATGGTGACAGATCATGAAGCCCTGTGATGACTGAACTTGGTGGTATTCTAAACAAAAAGAACTCTCAACCATGCTTGTTGCAGTTCAACTGTTCCATTCTGACTCAAGAGACATTCTAAACTTCAGAGTGATGTTTGAGGGTATGACAGGGCATGCCGACTGTAGCCCACCGCTTCCACAAATACAAACTGCTCTGAGACCTTCTTGCTAGTAAACACCAGCGTGTACTTTATTTACACTGTCTCAGACCATCCACCTATACGAATCAATGCATCTCCTCCTTTGTACTGTGCACCAGCTTTCTTCTGAGCAGGGGACTGAGGTGTTTCTATTCAGACAACTCACCTTCTCAGGCTCTTCAAGTTGCTCTCCTCCTCCTTTTTTCTGTCTCTCCCTCATTCCTTCTTGAGAACTTCCTTCCTGTGTTCTTTTTAAGCCACTTTCCTGTTATGGACTAATTAGCTCTTTAACCTCCTAACCAGTCTGGCCTAGTAATCAGGCACAGCTCTGAACAATCAGGCCTTCTCTGGGGATCCTAATTGGCGCTAATAGAGATAGAGCTTGAGCCAGCACTCTGGTCACTTAGTGCTTGGTCACAAGGGACTAGTGGGGTCTTGATTTTAGTAGGGCTTTTGACACAGTCCCCACATGACATTCACATAAGCAAACTAAGGAAATGTGGTCTAGATGAAATTACTAGGAGATGGATGCATTACTGGTTGAAAGACTGTATTCAAAGAGTAGTTATCAATTTGCTCCCAAACTGGGAAGATGTATCTAGTGTGGTCCCACAGGGGTCTAGTACTATTCAACGTTTTCATGAATGACTTGGACAATGGAGTAGAGAGTATCCTTATAAAATTTGTGGATGACAGCAAAATGGGAGGAGTTTCAAGCACTTTTAAGGAAAGCATTAGAATTCAAAATGATCTTGACGTTTTGGAGAATGGGTCTGAAATCAAGAAGATGAAATTCAGTAAAGACAAGTGCAAAGTACTACTACATTTAGGAAGGGGGGAAAAAATCAAACCCACAAATAAAAAATGGAGAATAATTGGGTAGATAGTAGTACTGCTGAAAAGGATCTGGGGGGTTATAGTGGATCACAAACTGAATATGAGTTAACAATATGACACAGTTGCAAAAAAACCTACTATTCTTGGGTGTATTAACAGGAGTGTCATATGTAAGACATGAGAGGCAATTGTGCTGCTGCACTTCAGCATTGGTGAGGCCTCAGCTGCAGTATCATATCCAGGTCTCGGTGCGACATTTTAGAAAACATGTAGACAAATTGGAAACAGTTCAGAGGAGAGCAATATAAATGATGAAAGGTTGGAAAAAAAAAACCTGGGCATGTTTAGTCTTGGTGGTAAAAAGACTGAGGGGGGTGGGACCAGATCACAGTCAAATATATTAAAGGTGGTTATAAAAAGTATGGTGATCAATTGTTCTCCATGCCCACTGACTGCAGAATATGTAGTAAAGGCTTAGTCTGCAGCAAGAGAGATTTAGGTTAGGAGAAAATATTTCCAACTATAAGGATAGTAAACACTGGACTGGGCTTCCAAGGGAGGTTGTGGAATCCTTGTCGTAGATTTTTAAGAACAACTTAGACAAACACCAGTCAGGGATGGTCTAAGTTTACTTTGTCCTGCCTCAGCACATGGGGCTGGACTAGATGACCTCTTGAAGTCCCTTCCAACACTACAGTTCTATGATTCTATGATAGTTGTGTTGATTTGTTGTACGGGTTGTGTTGAGAGAGTTGTGTGGAGTTGTGCAGATGGCAAATGACAGGTGTGTGCTGTGATAAGGGGCTCTGTGTGTTTGGGGTTATTGCTGTTTGTGTTATATGGGTGGTTGTGTTGATTTGTGTCTATGTGGGGTTGTGCTGGGAGATGTGTTCATTTGTGCAAGTGGCATTTGGATATATGGGTTTGACAGTTAGGCCAAGTAATCCACCATCTGTGCAATCTCCCTCATACAATGAAATTGCATCTTGTAAACAGGGTGATGATTGAGTTACTTCTGATATCACAATGGTCTAGGACTTCAGGCATAGCATAGATACATCTCTTACTTTAACTATACACAGCACGGATATAATTTGTAAAGTCAAAATGGCTGAGAACTTAAAAAATGATGAGTAAGACTGCAAAACCCACCGATGATTCAGCTTGGTGATATTCTGAACAAAAAGAGCTCTCCTCGCTGCTTCCATCACCACACACTGACTCGGACATTTTAGGTTTTAGAGTGACATTTCTGATATCTTATTATGTAGATTAATGAAGAATTTGTAAATACTTCATCTGGATAACATAGGCTTAGGCTCTGATTCTGCTAGGAGATCTGTGCAGTAGACCCCTGTGCCTAGTGGGAGCCCTCCTGAAGTCTGTATGTATTTGTGATAAATGAAGCAGGGGTAGCTCCCTTTTAGGGACACCCAACCAGCCAGTTAGGTGTAAAATCCCTCTTTTGTAGCTGTTCTTTGCTTGCTTTACATGTAAAGGGTTAAAAGTCCCCCAGGTAAAGAAAAGGAAGTGGGCACCAGACCAAAGAGCCAATGGGGAGGCTAGAACTTTTTAAAATGGGGAAAGAAACTTTGCCTTTGTCTGTTGTTCTCTTTGGGCTGCAGGGACACTGAGCAGCAATGCTGTAAGCAACTTTAAGCCAGGTATGATTATAAATTATCAATTCATACCTCGAACCTACTTATCTGAAACCTCAGATCTGTAAGTAAAATTAGGGAATGTCTAAAAAGACACAATTAGGGTTATTTCTTATTGGCTTCTGGACTCCTCTGTGCTAACCCCTGATGCTTTTGTTTGCTTGTAATCTTTAAGCTGAACCCCCAAGAAAGCTATTTTGGGTGTTTGATTTTTGGAATTGTTCTTTTAAAGATCTAGCAAAAGCCTAAGTTACAGATGTAATTTCTATCTTTTTGTTTTTAATAAAATTTACCTTTAAGAACAGGATTGGATTTTTGGTGTCCTGAGAGGTTTGTGCACATGTTGTTTAATTAGCTGGTGGCAACAGGTAATTTCCTTTGTTTTCTTTCTCAGCTCTTCCCCAGAGGGGAGTGGGTGGAGGTGAAAGAGCTTGAGGATACCCCACAGGGAGGAATTCCCAAGTGCTCTTTCCTGGGTTCAAGGGGGATTTTTGCATTTGGGTGGTGGCAGCGTTTACCAAACCAAGGTCAGAGAAAAGCTGTAACCTTGGGAGTGTAATACAAGCTTGGAGTCAAAGTATTAATTTTTAAAATCCTTGTGTGCCTTCACCTTCTGCACTCAAAGTGCCAGAGTGGGGATTCAGCCTTGAAAGTATCTCATTGTGGTACTGGTTGCAAAGACTGCACTGGGTCATTTCATTGTTAAAGGCAAGGTTGAGTGGTTGAAGTTACTTTGAAAAATGAATGTACTATAAATTAGTGATTATTGCAGCTCTGGAAAACAATCATTTGGAGACTGAGTCCATAGAAGGCCTAATTCTGCTTGCTTTACTGATGAAAGTAATCCTATTTAGGACTAGTTGGACATTTTTCCAGGAATATTTTAAACAACTTTTTTCTGTTTCTCATTGAAATTTCATTCCAGTGGAAAATTTACAGCCATCCATAGTCTGCATGTAATTAATGGGAATATTTGTGAGTAAAACAGGCAGTATGAAGTGCCATTGTATCATCCTTCCTTGCCTTATTCTCCCTTTGATGCATTGCTCTGAATACAAAGGCTGTCCTTGGTGAGGTCAGTTCCTTGAATGCATCTAAGAGCAGGATTTGTCTCTTATCAAAGAGTGACCATATAATCCAATGTGGTTGATCAACACCCAAATTCCTAGTTCTAATATTTTTAGTTGTTTTATATGCTTCTAATATATATTATAGTTAAATGTTAAATATAACATTTAAATGTTAAATGTTAATAAATATAGTTAAATATTCCTCATTTTAGAGACATAGCAAGACCTTAATAGAGTTAAATGTTTAGGTACATTTTATATTCAGTTTCTAAAACATAAAATATATCTGCTATTTTTAGCCATTCCTTTCAGTAACTAACTGTAGCCATGCTTCGTTGTTTACACACTGTTGGTAAATAGCAGTACCTACTAAAAATAAACACCTGCAATTCTTAAGGCATTATAATAGTACTACTCCAGAAGGAAATAAATCCTTTTAAATAGCCCCCATTAAAAAGAGTTCACTAAGTTTCCACAGCAGGAAATAAGATATAAAATAAAGCTATTCTCAGCCAGCTACCATAACAAAACAAACTATTACAACATTCACTTCCATAGATAGAACAGCCAGCACGAGCGATTTCACCAGTGATTTCACAGGGGAGACCATCTGCACATAGACATCCCTGGTGACTATTCTGGGAAGGTTGAACCAGCTGGTGTTGGACACATTTGTTACACACCAATGCCAAATTGTTCCTTTGAGTCATGTACACTTGGCTCTAACTGCTTTCTGTGCAGTATGGGGTGGGGCATGCCAGCTAAGCATCTTGCTAACAGCATCTAATGGTGGATATCCCTGTCAGGGGTGGTTTAGATGTTAGACTAACACTGGGGCTAAAGCTTTGTGGGGATGAGAGGTGGTGGATTTCCCCCCGCCCACCTCCCCAAAGGGATTCAAAGAAAGCAGATTTTAAGAACCAGTGGCTGCAGGATGAGGGGCAAATCTCTCAATGAGCTGACAGCTGGTGCAATGGTATGCACTGAGTGCAATTGGCTGCTAGAGTGCCCAGCTAGCACATCCTGAAAGTACAAGACCCACAGTGATAGAGCATACCTGGTAGAAGTTGGCAGTATTGGGGGTTGTACTCCTTCTGAGGGGTAGGAGAAAATAACCGGGGACTGGATCCATTGTTTATTTATCTAATCTATCACCATAGTATCTGACAGCTCATGGTGTGATCATATTTTCTAATCTTTTCAGGAAAAAACCCTCAACCCTGGAATGAGATGCAGCATGAAAAGTTTCAGGAAGAGGGATTTCATTTAGGGAAACTTAGGGGAGATTTTGAAAATTGAGTTGAATAAAATGGAAACTTATAATTAATCTTACATATGGAGTAACTGCTGCAACTCTGTAAATGTATATGAAGTATACATCTCTACATGCACTGTGTTAAAATATTTAAAAATATTCCATAGCAAAAGAAAAAACAGAATCATTGCAAAAAGTACACATTAAAAACGGACATCACAGAAAAAGAACTACTTAGATATGTCCAGCATTAACTCAGAGCCAAAGTCATCAAAGAATAAAAGCTTTTAAATGGGGAATTAACATTTCACCATACTTAGCTCCAGTGATGTTTATCCCATGGCACCACTGCTGACCAGAAAGCTAGCTTTTCAAAGACCCCTAAATATTAGTAGTGAAATCTAAATGAAAAAAATTGTTTATTACCTTTGAGAGTCTTTGATGCTTGCTCTTCTCAACAGGGGAATGGTGAAATGGGACATTCAGACTGCATCCCCCAACAACTTTACTGTGCTCAAGTGCTTGTGTTGTGCTTTATGCAATTATTGACAAAGTGCAGAGCCCTCTATTTGCTATAGCTATGCACTGGTTCAAATGATTAATTACATGGGAATTTATTTTTACACAAGCACAGAATCCTAAATCCACATAAATGTTTATTGGAACCTTCATAACTGCAGCAATAAAGAGCCATTAGTTAGCTTGCTGTTACAGTGCAGTACATATTGATATGCGTAAAAATAAGTATACAAGTTTGCTGTTTTGGACCAGGCGCACTTTTTGTTTCTAGGTTTTGGCCCAAGCTCTCCACCAGCCCAATTACCTTTGGGTGTAGCAGTGGGGAGAAGTGGAAGGGTCTACCACAGAGTTGGTGAAGGTGCCCAGATTCTCTGGTTGGTTCTGTGCCAGCCCTGACAGAGTTTAGAGAAGCCTAGACTTCTCTGGTTCATGAAGTGAGGATTTACCCAGCAGAAGAAACTGAAGAAGTGAGAAGAGCAGAAGGAGCTGGTGCCTTGCTTGGGAGTTTCTGGGGTACATAGGCTTTCTGATGAGTGAAACTGCAACAGCACCTGAACGTGAAAAGATGGATCCCAACTCTGAGGCCCTTATCCATCTGTTGTCATCTAAAGGAAAGTCTGTGCCTTCAGCAGATCCCCTCACTCTGAGGGGTAGAGAGAAAGAAGACCTGACCTCACCATATTTTGGGGAGAAAGGCAAATAATATTTAACATGGATTTTGCAAAAAAAAAAAATCTCTCTTCTGAAATGCCAGTCACCTAAATTACAGGAAATTGCATTAGGTATCTGAGACTAGCCAAAGTACACTCCCTTAGACTCTCCCATTCTTGTGTGTATATGCATAAGTACAGATTCTCCAGCTAGGGAGAAATGTGGGCAGGGAACACTAAGGATTGCTTTGCACACTGCACACACAGATGAAATCATTTCAGATAATTTTGTTCTCTGTGGGTCCCCTTCATTATTTCTCCTTGCTGACATCCTGTTGCCACGAGGTATGTTACATCACCTCATAGTGTTATGACCTGTGACGACAGCCACCCAAATTAGTGAGCTACCTTGTCTATCTTGATCTTCTACAAGCACTGTGTAAACGTATGCTATCGGAATCTGAATCCCACAGAAAGATATTCCTTATGGCTGCTGTAAACCTTATCGTCCAAAGTCAAACACTGTGTCCCCATTATGGTTTGTCTTTTTACATGAAAGCCAAACAATTATCAGCACATAGTCCTAGATTAAATACCAAACCTCTAGTTCATCTAAGAATTCTATGCCACAACATGCATTTTGAGATGCATCCTGCATTTTAGGAAACATGCCAAGGGAAACCTATGACAATTTCAAAGCTTTCAATACATTGCTTAGGGACTGTATATTGCTCTACAGCCTGTATAGAATGTGGCACATCAACTCTATCAGTTCTGTCCAATAATGAGGACATATGATAAGATTAACATTGCTCTAAACTCACCCCAGCCTTGGGTTTAGCTCCAGAGCCAGCCATTGGACATGGAGATGTTAGGTCAGCAGCATGTACATCAGGAGGCAAGTGTGTTTGGGAGTGACTTATTGAAACAATGTCTGCTCCACTTGCAGAGCCAGATTCCCAATCCTGTCAAAAATGATACAAATCTCTTTAGTACATATCAATACGGAACTGTTTAATGCAGGTTACTATGTTATTTAAATAACATAAATAACACTAAATAACAAAGTGTTTATTTAGGCATATCCAAATACAATATATTTTAAATTCAGTACAGTAACAGCAAACATCCCTTTGTGCTCTCCCACATCCCACATCCCCTTGTTCTCTCCCACGTGCACTCTTTCGCTTTCAATCTTCTCAGTGAAGGTGGTTTGCATTAGCTGCTGTGCTGAAATTATAAATCACCACTAACATCAAAGCTATTATTCCTCTAAATGGGAGGGTGTAGAGTTAAAAACATCATCTAAGAGTTGTGGAAGTCTGGCATTATTTTCTTATGTTTAGTATTTCCTGTGTATCTTGGGTTTTGGGCCCACCTTCTGTCTCTGGAAGCATTTGCAAGCTCAGTGAACATCTGTAAATCATTACACAGGTGAGGTGACATCATCATTTAGCAGTTTGTGCAATTCAAAGGTGCAGCCTCTTGTTATTTTGGACTTAAATTAGTATGGGATGCATTTGCCAAATGCAGTCTTTGGTTAAAGTGCCTTCACTTTTCAGGCCAAGGGTTATATTTACATTTTAAGAATGTAACAAAAATAGTATATTGGGAAATAAACACATCCTTTTAAAAATATCATGTAACATCTAGTTGAGACAATGTAAACATAATAATTGCTTTGGAAACAAGATTTGTATGCTACTTTGCACAATACTCATAGGCACTAAGGAAATCAGTGATCACATGTAAACAGTACAGTATCAGAATAATGCTAATAATCCAGTATTTCATATTTTGTCTCCCTCTACAGGCTCAGCTTCTTTTCATTCTGAAGGCAAGCATCATCATGAATTATCTTGTAAAATTAGTTACTGTTCTTTGACACACACATATGCAGGTAAGTCAATGTAATAGCTATGAGTTAGTGTATTGAAGTGCACGATCAAGCTTTCAGTCATCTAAGACCAATGGGCTGCACCATATTATACTGCACTTGGGTGTATATAGTAATGTGTTTCAGGTTCACAGCAATTTTCCATGCCACCTCCCTGGATGCCATTTCCAACTCTCCTTCCCAAGAGTCCATCTCCAATCTATTCTCTTATTCTCATTCCAGGGCTCCACCTTCTCAGCCAACAGTTCTCAGCCAGGGCTCAGGGGTCCTCTGGGGCAATACGAGCAGGTTTCAGGGGGTCTGCCAAGCAAGGCTGGCCTTAGACTCACTGAGGCCCAGGGCAGAAAGGCAAAGCTCTGTGACAGAGGGCTGAAGCCCAGGATCCTGAACCCTGACACCCGAAGCCTGAGCAACTTAGCTTTGTGAGGGCCCCAGTCGCCTTGCTTGCTACCCTCTAATGCTGGCCCTAGATTTTATGTGCAGAAAAATAGTTGTGGCATAGGTGGGGTGTAGAGTTTTTATAGCATGGTGTGTGTGTGTGTGTGTGGTGTGTGCTCAGAAAGAAAAAGGTTGAGAACCCCTGCTCTAAGCCATCCACCTGTGATTTCCCAGATTTGCTTCTCTCCCATGCCACTTCTGCAGTAGCCCCAAGTCATATCTCCTGTGAGAAGGCTCCCTCTCTGTGAGTCCTGCCCCTGTTCAGGGAACTTCCCTCCAAGACCAACCCCTTGCTCCTGGGCTCAGCTTCTCACAGACCTCCATTTAGGCCTGCTGCATAAGGGCTTCCCACAGTGTTCCACTCACTCAGGCCTCACTGTCTGTGAGATTCAGCCTCTACCATTAACCCTCTTGTTCTGGGCTCAGCTTCTCTGAATCAGGCTGGTTCTTCCCCTTGTTCCTAGGGGCCTCTGTGTAAGCCTGGCTGTAACTCAGCAGGGACTCCCCAACTCTGACCAGTCCTCACCAGTAACCTCCTTCACTTTTTGTTCTTCCCAGTGGTGCTCTGTGTCAGCTGTCCTCTGCTGCTCCTGTTTCTGTCCTTCCCTCCTCAGGAAGCTCTCACTTGCTCTTTTCTGTCTCTCCCAGCCAGCTCTCACCTGCCCCTTTCCTCCTGATTCCCCACTCTTTCAGCCTTTGTCCATTTATATGGCACAGATGCCTACTCTTAAGTCCAGTTGGGAAGCAGCTGATGAGTCCCAGGTGCACTGGACCCTGCTCCCTCTTAAAGGGGCCAGTGACCCTGTGGCACTGTTGTATGCATTCTGGGTTTCATATCTATCATTACACAATCATTTTTGGATACCAACAGGGTGCACTGCGAGGCCTCTAGAGAGCTTGTTACAAGGCCATACCAGAATGAACACACTTAGCCATCTCTGAAAGCTCACTAGGTGTTCCCACTGCCTCATGTTCTTTTCTTGGCTAGTAGAGGTATACCATGAAGCCATTTGGGGCTTTTTACATGCTGCCTTCCAACAGGCTCCTCACAACTGACAGCTGTAGAATGCAAAGCAGGATGATAGATATTATGGATCTCTCATTATCGTACCATATATTAAACCCACAATAATGAGAATCCCTGAGAACAATGGAACATTAAGGGCCAGATTCTCCTCTGTGACATGCAAATTGCAGTCTAAAGGACATCAGTGAAAGTTACACATGTGATATCTAAGCACACAAGTTGTCCCTAAAAGATCAAAAGATTAAAATAAAGCAGTTTTAAAAGGTTATGAAGATAAAAGGCAACATTGGCCTTAAACAGTTACATTATTCTAGTGACACCTCTGTTCGACATCTGCATGAGGAGCATATATTTAATAGTGGGCTCTTCAACCTAACAGAGAAAGATATAACATTATCCAAGGGCTGGAAGTTGAAGCTAGACAAGTTCAGACTGGAAATAAAGTGTAAATTTTTAACAATGGTCATTAACCGTTGGAACAATTAATCAAAGGTCATAATGGATTCTTCCTCACTAACATTTTTTTAATCAAGATTGGATGTTTTTCTGAAACATATGCTCTAAGAACTATTTTGGGGAAATTCAATGGGCTGTGTTATACAGGAGGTCAGACTACATGATCACAATGGTGCCTTCTGACCTTGGAATCTATATTGTCAAGGCAACACACGTACTTTTTATCTGAAATGAATTAAACATTTCCCTGTTTTCAGAATATTCTAGATAACACTTCTTAATTTCCATCCCTCATCTTTTTCCCCTCTAAGCAATCACAAGTTTTTTATGAACAGGCAGCTTACTAATAGTTAAGTTTTCAACCAGCTGCCATTACGAAGTCTTAATAGACTGCAACCTTGGCCTGCAAAAGTGGTTTTGCCCCAGAATTCCCTGATTGACTCTGAAAGCAGAGGAGAATGTTTTTGCAAAGTTGAAGAACATACACCACGCCTTTTTTTCAGTTATAACTAATTAAAAATTGCCTTAATTTGGACTTTTATTTCTGTCTCCTTTTAGCTCAAAAATGACTTTTTAATGTCTCTTCAAATTTTCCACACAATTAAAACTCCTTGAAAATTCATGAGCCAGCTATATTTAAAGGGAATAAAGCATAATTTTTTTTGATAGTTTGGGGCCCTATTTCTACACTCACTAATTTCAATGGGAATTTTGGACTCCACTTTGATTCCATTATTGTCAGTGGGATTTTCTGCAAGCGTCTGCATGGGGAGTGGGATTGAGCACCATGGGTGAAATTCATCTCTGCACAGAGGGATCCTGCACAAAAGCTCATGTACTGCTTAAATCTCACTTTCCTATGGCTTAAGTGGGATTTGAGTGGGTGCATGAACTTTGGGTAGGTCTTCGGCACAGGGAGGAAGTGCACCTTTGAGCATAAGTAAATCTGAGAGTACTTTACATTGCACTCAAATCTTGAAATTGCATAGAATTTCAACAAGAGAAATACAATTAAAAAGAAAAAATGACATCAGGAAACACTTAACAGCCAGTCAAAGCCTTCAAAATTATCTCATTCAAACTGAAAACATTTCTGTTAAAGATTTCAGAGATATGTAGTAGCTATGCTGTTTTGTGTTGTACTTTCTTTTTCAATTTGGATTTGGTTTCTTCTAAGAAGGAGTTAAAAAAATTGCCAGTCGAGTATCTCACAAAGCATTATTATTATTATTTTAAATAGTGAACATTATGGCAGTCCCTACTGAGAGAGAAGCAAATATTTATGATTTGGGGGTATTTCAACAACTCTATATTTTAAGTGGCTTAACTGTAATATGCTGTCAAACTTTTTGTTAAGTAACAGAATACAAACATGAATTGTATTATATTATTAACTACATACTCTTCAACTGGCCAACATGCTAAGATTCAAATAAAAATAGAAAATCATTTTTCTCCTACATATTACTAACTGGACTGTATGGAAATGATGAAGATGACTTTGTTAGAAAAAAGCTTCATTCCAAACACTGTCTAAATTGAATATGTTTCTTTAAGATTCGTTATTTTTAATTGCAAAATAGGGATGGTTAAGATGAGCAGAAAGCCTGCATTATAACTTCCCAAACAAACCAGTTGAAAAGTTGGTAGTATTGCTCACATCTACTTGTTTAAACAAATCTTTTAAAATAACAATTTATTCATTAGTTAGTGAATCGCTCTATCCTCTTTCACATTGTCCTCTGCAAAAGACTCTCCATCTAAATAAAAATTGTGGATTATGCTGGAATATTATTCTAACAGAGGAGGATTTCATAAGTGGTCTACAAGTGGCTCCCTGCTGAAAAATTACTGGATCGCACAACTGGGAACAAAATAAACTGTAACTAATGTACATTTTCAACTCTAGCTATTGCAAATCAAGTGGAATGTGTATATATTCACAGGCTAACATTACTGTGATTCTAACTCCACTCTAATTTGTCTAAGCAATAAGAGGTAATAGAAACAGCCTGACACCTTTTGAATTTTGCTTTTCTCCCATTCTTTCATCTGGGATGTTTTCATAATACTTCCACATATCAGCTCTCTTTTCACAGAAAAGTTCAATCTGCAAGTGAAAGGCTGATCAAAGTAATGAAAGAGAGATAGAGAGGAAGAGAAATGAATGAATGAACCAAAATAAATGTAATTAGAATAAAAAGAAAGAGTTAGCAAACAGGCTCACAGGTATATGCCTCCGTTTGTATGTCGGGGTGCTGGATGGTGAAGAGCCTGTACTGAGAGCATTTTCAATATCCTGATCGAGTTGGTCCAGTTTCATAATTAGCAGCACCATAGAGTCCAATCGTGACTGATCTCGATCTTCTCTCATTTCCTGAGGAACAGAACATACAATTACTGAATCTGAAAGGGCACTTCATGGAAAGAATAAAAAGCTCTCTGTTCCCTAATTTGACAAAAAGTCATTGAATAAAGGGCAACAAACTCTCATTTTTGAGGGAAAAAAGAAAAATGTTTTGTATCATCAATGGGCTGTTCACTCAGAAAAGGTTGACTTACTGCCAGTTAAGCATTTGGTACACATATTTAATATACATCTTGTACTGGAATGTGTGAGGAAAGAACATGTACAATACTATTGACATAAATGCACTGTGGGGATTTCTCCAATTCATGAGTAATCTCCCATTCAAAAGGGCTATCTAAACTTATCCTCCTTTTCTAAACCCCTACTCCCACAGTTAATTAGTTTTATTTGAAGTAAGGTTCTCTTTCCTTGTGATGAACAAAGTAAAATATGTACAAATATAAGTGGCAAATTTTTGAATGTGTGATAGAAATGGGAAAAAATCCACAGAAAGCCATTTTTCAGCTGTCTCTGAATACCATGTCCTTTGACAGTGGCACCCGTTAATGCTGCTGCTGTACCTTAGGGACTTACCAATGCATTTAGAAAACCAATTGTTTGAAGAGTTTGTGTCTTGGCTGTAAAATCTTGCTGTACATAAAATCTCTCTGTCCTGTAATAAAATACAGGCTGTATTTATAGATGCCTGCACAGGGGACAGGAAACTCCATATGCTTCCCATCCCAGAATCTCTCTCACATTCCCTTGTTGGGGGATGGAAAGAGAAGAGTTATAATTCCTCCTTTAAAAGAAGCTTGGAGTGTGAATCCCCAGACCAGCAGAGGCATAGACAAACCACACATAAGCCTGTTGCCTCTGTACTTGCTTTGGATTCCAATGACAGGCATCCAAGGGCTGACTAGGTCCTTAAAATATTATGAAAAATAGTATCTGGATGATGTTCACTGAAGGTAAAGCAGTTATGGTGCTAAACTCCCCTGCAGCTCTTGGAAAATAAGCCCTAAGTATTCTTAACTATTGGAAATGGAAACTAATCAGTGAATGTTTTGTTGAGCATTAGAGAAGCAGAACTACAAACCAACATCCCGGTAGAGTGTTAATCAGTCACTGGGACAGCTGAGTAAGACTTTCATAATGAGAAGCAAAACCCAGGTTCTTGTTTCAGTGTTTACTACAATTTAAGATTCTGACCAGGCTTGCTGATCCCTGAGCTGTGAGAGCCTCCTGGGGAACGTGAGCAGAGTTTAGAGTGAACCTGAAATGTATAGCTTTAGTGGGAAGCCACATGGCAAGCAGTGAATTTTACTATCTTCCAAGATGAACCCTTGCAACCAAAACCTCTGAGTTTCTTTGTTCTAGTTGATGTTTTTGGACTTTGGTACATTAGAGGACAAATAGCGTCATGGATGCAGAAAGCAGTGGAATAGGTGAGGCTCTGCTGCACAGGGAGGTGAGGAATCTTCTGCATACTATACCTCTACCTCGATATAACGCGATCCGATATAAAATGAATTCAGATATAATGCGGTAAAGCAGCACTCCGGGGGGCGAGGCTGCGCACTCTGGTGGATCAAAGCAAGCTCAATATAATGCGGTTTCACCTATAACATGGTAAGATTTTTTTGGCTCCCGAGGACAGCGTTATATCGAGGTAGACGTGTATGTGGCTCCATGGCCGCTCCACCATACTGTTGTGTGGGTGATGGGGTTGTGCATGACTGGTATTGCTATGACTAAGCTAATTCACTAGTCAACCCCGCTGCCTAAAGAGGGGAGCACAGCTGCCACAGAAGCAGAACCACCCTACGGTCCCCAGAAAAGCCTGCATCAACAAGATCCCCTGATTATTTTAAAATACATTTGTATTCCTCTTCCTTGGAATCTTAACATTGAAAATATAAACCAATAGCAAACAATCATGAAACTCGAAATGAAAAAGCAAATGGGCTGCATTTCTGCAGCAAGAGGTGAGAAGTGATGGGGGTTGGAAAGGCATTAAATATCATGTGCATACCCAGAGGTCTTACGTACAATGAGTCAGTCAGATTTGGAGTTTATCCCAAAAAATCCTCTCACAAATTCTCCATGAAATCCTTAGGCTGGCTTTTCATGAAGTGGATTAATAATAGTAGAGAGGAATCACTTATAATTAAGAGGTGGCAAAGCATTATTTTTATAATAAGCTTAATTATTATTATTCAGAAAAGATAATTAGGCCTGATGCAGGGGATGAGGGTTTGGGCCTAGGATCCTTTTCAAAACAAAGATATATTTAGGCCTCTAAGTACTGTATTATTGCAATACTCCTGTGAATGGGAGTCAGAACAGCATCCTGGATGAGGAGTTTTTCATTTGTTTGTTTTTTTAAAAAACAAACAGATTTTTCCATTTGCACTGCACTTGAGTATGACTCATTGTATATCTCTATCATTGCTTTCTGTCTCTTTCACAAAAGCCTAACAATTATACCAACAAAAATTAAAGTATACCATTAAAAAAAAAAACTATTCTTGAGTTGGAAATCCATTCAGATAGATGAATCCTCTAATAATATTTATTCAGTGTATGCTGAAACAATTTTAGCCTTGATATTATCAAACCAAGTTCCAAGACTTTTACGGCTTGTCTTCTCCATATTCCCTTATGTGTATATTCTGAGATTTTGTTACCAACTTGTGATTTTATCTGAAGTTAGCAAGACACCAACAATCTATTTCTTTTCTTTTGAAGTGACGATATTTCCTTCCTCTCACCTGCCACGCTCCAGATCTTTTCTCAATTGCAGATTATTTTCAAGATGATTGTAACATCCAGCAGTTGTCAGGTATATTACATTAAAAAAAAAAAAAGGGCTACAGAGTCAAGCTCTCAAAAGTTAGAAGATGCTAGAATTAAGGTTGTCTGTGCACCTTAATTTGGCTCCCTTGTGTGTTTGCATTATGATACTGTCTAACTACATGCCATATACTTCTCTTCTTCCCACCAGCCACAGGACATCTGCCTTAATCAGTTAAACTAGTGATTTGTACTCTAAAGTTTAAATAAGTCTTAACATGGTTTTTGTCAGGGAACTTATTTTACAATGTGTCATAATTTCTCCCTTACTCCAGAAAGGGAACAATTTAGGTCATGATGTATTAAAATGTATAGTCCTTGTAAGTTTTATCTTAGCTGGTGTAACCAAAAACAATGTTGAGAATTAAGTATGAGCAAATATATCAGTAATATAGGCTAAAACACACTGTATTTACTCCCAAACCATCAGATGTTGCAAATACCCACAAACCAAACATTAGAAACCTAGGAAATTCAGAGATAAGCTTACACTTAAAAGAAATCCAAACATGCTCAAGTATGAAAAGGCACCCAAACAACCCTAACTCTGCCATGTAGTGAAACCATGCAATAACCATACAATTATGACTAAGGCATTTCAGTGTGTGGTCCCAGATTACATCAAACTGATTTTTAAAGACACATTTTCTTTTCCCACGACTAAACACTTTACTCCGTGCCACTACAGGGGTACTTATCTGTGCATTTACATAGCTTAATACATTTGGATTTCCTTTAAATGTAATTTTAACTTTGAATTTCCCGTGTTTACAATGCTTGGGTTTGGGATAACTGCAATATCCCTTTAATGTATTTTACCTTGATATGTGCTCTTAACCTTAATGAAGTTTTCTCCTGGGAATTTGCTTGAGTTTTCAAATTTAAAATTCTATACATGAAGAAATAAACATGAAACCCAAAAGGGAATGTCACCCTGGGATATTTTTGAAGACTTGAAAATATTTAATCTCAACTTTTAATATTGTATTTGTACTGTTATAGATATCTTCATTGGTCTGCTGTGGAGCAGAACAAACAGGGTTCCCAACTTTCTAATGGCAGAAAACTGAACCCCTTTCCCTGCCCCTTTCTTATGAGGCCACACCCCTGCTCACTCCATCAACCTTCCCTCCCTCACTCTCTCTCTACGACCCTTGCTCTCTCGCTCATTTTCACTGGACTAGGGCAGAGGTTGGGGTGTGAGCTCTGTCTGGGGGTGTGAGCTCTGGGGGTTGGGCCAGGGATGAAGGGTATGGGAGCCAGGATGGGGTTCTGGGCTGGGGCTGAGGGGTTTGGAGTGTGGGTGGGCTCTTGGCTGAGGCAGGGTGTTGGGGTGTGGGTTGGGGGTGCAGACTCCGGGCTGGGGCGGGGTGTGGGGTTGTGGGAGGGAGTTTGGGGTGCGGGCTCTGGGCAGCGCTTACCACAGGTGGCTCCCGGGAAGCAGTGACATGTCCTTCTGCAACCTTAACTATAGAACCTTGGGTAGTCCTTCCATAATAATGCTTTAGGTACTGTACATTATAAGGATTTTATATATCCCTCATAAGAATATGGTGTTAGAACCAAGATACCAGACTAAAGGGCTCTTTGATCAGTTTTGGTAAGATAATTCTTACTGCATTGTTCTCAAAATTGTACCAGAATATTTCTTTTCAAAACCAATCCATGATGTAGTAAAAAAAACAAACACAAGAAAATGCTAAGTATAAGAGAACACTAATTTTTATAACTTACTGCAAGCTGCTGAATATTGAAAATTAGTAAGTGAACAAATGCAATAATAAATTTTAAAAGGATCTTACATCACAAATTGCACTTTGTGAATTTCTGTTCATAATTGTAGTTGTGTTTGAATTAAAATATTCCATAAGGTGCTAGTGAAAGTAGAAGATAAATATGAAGTTGTAGAAGCTTTTTCAAAATTTCTCGTCATAACACCGATCAGTATTTTAAAAATGGCTGTCAGGGAAATCTTGCATTTAAGAAAAAAAATGTTTTTAGGGCTGCATTTGTAAACTGTAGAGGCTCACTTGCATATCCGAAAATGATATTTTTTACACAACTGTACAAATTGCATGCTTACATTTGTACAACTGAATCTATGGATGGCTAGTTAAGCACCATTGGGTGGGCTTGACTGCCCAGATCAGACATGTTGAATCAAAAACATAAAAACGTCAAGTCCTGTTGGTTTCTACAGTGCTAGATGCTTATGGTTTCATTAAAGAATAGACCTTAGATTTCAGAGGCAGACTTACTGTGGGGCTGGAAAGACCAGCTTTGCTCACCCACAAAAGAAAGGGACCTTTTACGAAAAGAGCTGGCTGAGTTTCTCTGAGTATCTTTGATCTGCAGCCAGTTGGACTGAGCCTAAAATCTTACATTAGTGTTATACATTTCATATGACATTAAATTCTTCGTCCTTGTCTTTTGCTGCTAAAAAATATCCTGTTCAAAAATGGAAAGGTATTAAATCTCTTTTCATAAACTGTGAAGGCATTCATCTGAACTGACAGCAAGAGCTCAGGATAATGCAATATATCCTGTTTCAAAACTATCTGTTGATTTTTTACAAGCAGTTATATAAATCCGATACATTTTTTTAATCTTTTTGCACTGCAATGTACAGCTAAGATAAACTTGGGTAAAAGCCTCAGACTCTTATCTCTCACTGATGATTATATCTCATACTACTATTCTGGGTCCATATTCCTCATCCTTTTAGAAGAGAGGAAATGGTATATGGATTCCAAAAGAGAGCTTTTCCACATGCTGAGAAAATGGTAGCACTGCCTATATTTTCTCCCACATAAAGGACTTCAGGTCCAGATGCTAAAAAAGATCAGAGTATTTTTCTTAAGTATAGCTTGAACCATCCAACTGAACAATATTTAAAACAAATTAGCCATGGAAAATATTTCCCTAATTTATAAACCAAAATATAATGATTAATTAAAAAACAAACAAGATATTTTTCTGGCAAGTACAGGTTTTTAATGCTCCTTATAGATACTTTGAGTCCCAGACTAGTGTTCATCTGATCGAGTAGAATTTACTGAGCTGTTCTAAAACTGTTTCCAAAACATGCTTTCAATATTCCAGTTAAACTTTTAAGGAGATGATATCTGGGAGAGAGAGAGAGGCGTTAGGCAACACTTGATTGAGGTACAACATAGTGAAACACTGTCCCCTTTTCAATACAAGATAAAGGGTACAACTGAACACAGAAACTCTCACAGGACATCTGACCTTAGGAAAAGTCATACTGTTGTATTACTCCTTGGGATAATATTTGAGACATCTAGCCATGTGGATTGTCACTGCCGCTGCAGAAGAGCATGGTTTGGATAGTGGCTGTTCCTTCTTCTGCACTAGGAAACCACATGGAGTATGAACCCCAAAAAGTTCCCATTGGTGGTTTTCCTCTGGGTTCCAGGAAGGGCTGGGTGGTTGGATGCACTACCACGGATACAGCACTACTCTCCCACTTCTGCACTCCTCGGATGGGACGTAGGGAGATCTCGCCAATCAGGGTACCCTCTGCTGACAGAACCTCTTAAGCTTTATCTGATTTTGTGTTAAAAAATGTACTGACTCACAAATTCGCCAGCCTGTCAATCTTAATGCACAAATCCCACTGCAGTACCTCCCTTTTTTTTAGGGATTTTGTCTAAAACTCAGAACAAGTTCATCCTGAATTGGGTTTTTGTTGTTGTTGTTTTTCTTGTGCACTGGCTCAGTCAGTTTTGATTTAGCTATCCTGCACTTCTCTGTGACCAACCAAGATATTTGCACTAATAAATATGCTATTTTAATAGTGAAACTTTGCAGCTCATCAGATAGAAAATCACTTAAAAAAACCCAGGACAAAACAAAGTAAGTTGTGTGATGTTGCACTCCATAATGTTTATTGAAAGACGCTTACGAGTGTAAATATGATGTAACTGAAATATGTTTTAAGCAAAAGGTCTCTTGTAAAGTATCATTATAAAGCTTATAATCTGTATGTATGTATCATTCTTGCATCTGAATCTAGAAATATAAAGTTTAACTCTGAGGTCCTACTGTATTTATACGAAGTGTGGGCCATTGATGATGGTTTAAAATCTTGATGGCTCCCATTGACTCGGACAATTGGCAGGGCCGCCCAGAGGATTCAGGGGGCTTGGAGCCTTCGGCAGCGGGGGGCCCTTGCTGTCGAATTGTCGCCGAAGACCCAGCACTTTGGTGGCAGGTCCTGGGGCGGAAGGACCCACTGCCATGGGTCTTTGGGGCACTTTGGTGGCGGGTCCCTGAGTGGAATGACCCTCCCACCGCTGATTTGCCACTGAAGATCCGGAGCGGAAGAAGCTCCGGGGCCCCGGGCCCCATGAGAGTTTTCTGGAGCCCCCGGAGTGAGTGAAGGACCCCACTCCAGGGACCCCAAAAAACTCTCGTGGGGGCCTGGGGCAAATTGCCCCACTTGTCCCCCTTCCCCCCGGGCGGCCCTGACAATTGGTTGTAAATGGATCTGTTTATTTGTTCCTGTAAGCCAGCCCAGGAAGTATGGTGGAATCCATCTTAAATCTGGTGCTTTTCCATTTAGAAGGAGGGGTGGGGATCCAGAGAGACAGAAGATTCCTGCCTTGTGCCAAAGCTATACAAGGGGATGTAAGAGAACAAAGGAGGCAGTCAGTCATGAGAAAACCCCTAGTTACCACCTGAGCTGGAACTAACAAGGGCTGTACAAATGGAAAGGTTTTGGCCCAGACTAGAAAGGAGTCTAGTCTGTGAAAGAAGCTTTTTGGAACATCTCTGAGGGTGAGATATTACCTGTATCAGTTTCTTAATGTATTACACTTAGACTTGATGCTTTTGTTTTATTTTGCTTGGTCACTTACTTTGTTCTGTCTGTTATTACTGGAAACCACTTAAATCCTACCTTTTACACTTAATAAACTCACTTTTAATTTAACTATTTATTAACCCAGAATACATGATTAATACCTGGGGGCACTAACAGCTGTGCATATCTCTCTATCAGTGTTATAGAGGGTGGACAATTTATGAGTTTACCCTGTATAAGCTTTATACAGAGTCAAACTGATTTATTTGGGGTTTGGATCCCATTGGGAACTGGGTGCTGGAGATAGGTTATCCGCTAAGCAGTTTTTGGTTAAAGTCTGCAGCTTTGGGGGCGCGGACCAGACCTGGGTCTGTGTTGCAGTAGGCTAGCATGTCTGGCTCCAGAAGACAGGGTTCTGGAGTCCCAAGCTGGCAGGGAAAATGGGCTCAGAGGTAGTTCCAACACGTCAGGTGACCGTCCCAAGGGGTCCCGTCACAAGTTGCTCTTTAGAGAATTCAGTTTTTAGAATCACATTGTAATCAGTCAATATTGTGCCAAATCTCCATGACAAAACAATTCTGAGGGATTATTATTACATGGCCACGTTCTCTCAGCATGGCATACTGTAGCCAACAGCTAATTATAAAGCATAGCACCACTGAAATAGAAAACCAAATCAAGCTGGATTGCTTATTAGGTAAGTCCATGTCACTGTGGGCAGACATACATGGAAAACATAGACCTCTCAAACTGTGACTACTTCACTGCATTGTACGTACAAGAGATGAAATACTGACACAGATGAAATGGGACTAACTCATGTGACTACAGGGTACAAAACAAAGACCAAAGTTAATGTTGTGATTGATATAGCTTATCTTACACACAAGATAATTATCTTACATTTATAGCACATAACTTTCAACATAATGGATCCTGAAGGACTTTAGAATCTCATTCCACAAACTACAGATGCTGGACCAGATTCTGACCCTAGTACCCCCTGCTTTGCCCTACTCTAGCAGGCCCTCTGCCACCTTGGTCACCAGTCCTGACTTAGGGGTGTGTCAGAGGCATGGGTTTAAAAAGGCGTGTGGCAGGCAATCCCCAGATGGTGAAATGGTTCCTGGAGGCCTATGCATCTCAGAGAAGCTCCTTGCTACCCAAGGATTGTAGGGGTTGAAAAGGTGATTAAAGCAAACTTTGCCAACACCCTTCCAAACTCTGCTTAGCATAGCTTGATGGCAATTGAAATGAAAATTCAGAGAGAGCATATTTTATCTGGCCATTTATTCTGCCCTATAAAGGGAGAGCTCACTTTTCACTATCCTCTTTCTGCCCTTTATTGTTTGTTGATCCCATTCACAATGTCATGTATAAAATCAGTTTGCAATTAATTACATTGTAGCAGAATTGTATTGTTTGTTTGTTCTCTAGTACCTACCACTCTTTAGGCTGTGTGTATGAGTAATTGTAATAGCTACAGCTGGTAAAAATATTGGGAAAAATGCATTCACCAAAGCAAGCAAATTTGGATCACACTTGGTTCACAGACAATTCACAAAGGAGAAGGGGGGCTAACTTTTTTTAGTATATTATTTGTTGTAAATTGTTAGCCCATTTCTGGTTGTTCTTATTTTGTTTATAATTCTTTTCATAACAGTGGTTGTTGTGACACTTTTCAGGATTACCAGAGGTGTCCAGTACGAATCACAATCACCTGTTCACAGCATGAGAAAGCCTTGTCTGTGGCCACCAGACAGAAAGCCTCACAACTCTGCCGGCTGCTGGCAGCACATGCGCTCTGTTCCAGGCTCCACGAGCCTCAGTCCTTTTCTTTGCAGGCTAGCAATTTATACACCCTTCTTTAGTGCCCAGTCTCTTTCTTTCTGAGCATCCATACTGTAAACCGATCCTCTGCATGCCAGTTCATCACTTTCCTTAGCACAAAGCACTTAGACATGTCTGTAATCAAACCAAACTGAAGTTTGTTTAGCAAAGCTTGAGAGAGAGATTTAAATAAAAAGCAAGTATAAGGGATTGGCAACATAAGGTTAAACGTAAAAGAAAAACATGAAATACAATATAAAGCCTATCCTCATTAACAGGTTACTTTCCTATCTAAGAAGGCATTTCTCCCCCAGTTGTCAATCACTACAGCACTTGTCCAGTTCAGAAGGCTGGGATCCCCTTTCATGAGACACTCTCGCTGGCAGAGTTTCTCCTCTGTAATGGATAACAACTTGTGCCATTACTTCTACTCTCATATGGTTACAGGCCACTGTCTGTTAACCCAGAGAGCGCCTTCTTCAGAGAACTCTTCTGTGGTTCATTTGTCTTTGTAAATGAACAAGTCTCCAGCTGGTTCAGACAGTAAACAAGTGCTGCTTCCACAGATATCCATTGTTCTCAATATTGATTGAGCCCTAAGACCCCACCTTGCCTCAGGTGACAAGTCTCACTTCAACAATTTTGCAACCAATATTCTACATTTACACATCTCAGACTATTTGCTGTGCAAACATCTTACAATAACCATGACAGTCAGCTAGTTATTTAGCTTTCAGCAGAAACCACACACCACCTCCTTTATTATTGAGAAGTATTGAGAAGATGGTCTAATACAGAGATAATATACCTGCTGTCTGGCTATGTCTGTCACAGTGGGCTAATGCTCCTTACTTTTGCAAGCTTGCTGTCTATGTTTTGTCTTATGAGAGCTGTCCTGTACCAATTTGTTACAATAGTACATTGTATTATCTTCAGCATTCTATGTTGATTGGCTACCTATTACAGTGCTTTAGCTAAAGCCAAACTAATTTGTGGGGAAAGGTAACAGCCTGACATAAATACAAAATAGTCTGCAAATGTCAAGTCTTCTGGAGTGACAGAGTGTAGAATGAATAAAATTCTATTACTGTGGTCTGTGACAAAGATTAGTAAGAACATAAAATCAACAACATTAGAATCATGTTGTGAAAGAGACTGATGAGAACAGAACCTATAAGCAACTGTCTTTTAAATGGCCAATAACTTCCTGATTTCTTCTTCCTCTTCTTGTGTTGTAAACTGGCACGACACTTGCATCCATACTTTCCAACTAAGCAAAAAAAAAAAGCAAAAAGCTATTACCTTTAGTTGACCCCAGTTCTATTTGTTATGAAGGGAAACACTTACACTTTGAGGAGAGTATTATGACAGTAATCTGAGCACTAATTATAAGGCTGGAAGAAATACAGCAATTTAGCAGGACCAGAAGTGGAACTTGACACATTCTGTATTTCTATACTATTGCCAGCACTCCACAGAACTGGCCTTTTTGTACATAATTAACCAGATTAAAAAAAAAAAAACCTAAATTCCTGACTTCTGTATTTGTATCATACTAAATCCAACAGATTAGGACACATCACTAGGTAAAATTGTGTAACATTTTTGCAGTGAAACCAGCGAATGGCAACATCAAACTCAGCTCCTTTTGGGTCTTGTTACAAACACAAACAGGTTAGTTAAAAGGTCAGCTAAGATTTAAGAATGTATGGAATGGATCTGCACCCAGTTACGTGTAAACCTAGCCCAGTTCATAGTTTTTGCAGCCAAACCAGATGAGGTTAACGGTTTATCACGATTTTGAAATGAAACCAGGTGAATCCCTAATGGTTCTGGCTGAATTTCATTTTCAAATTTTTGGATTTATCAAACTAGACACTCAAAGTGAAACCGAGCCGTAAGAATCTATATAAGTGAAGTCAAGGGAAGCCTTTCCATACCTCAATGGGCTTTGGATCAGGTGAACCTGTGCAAAGCCAAACCTCCAAGTTTTCTCAAACTCATGAGAAAATATGTGAGAATTTATTTAATCAAATTTACCCCAGCATAATGGGTGCAACTCCTATTGACTTTATTCATTGGGATAGTTTGCTACTGTTGTAAGACTCATGAAAAACTCTATATCCTAATTCTTATCTTCTGTGTAATCTAGTTCAAACACGCAGAGATCTTTTGAGGGACTTTGACTTCAGTACAAGAAAAGATGAATGTTCTCAAGTGCTGTGCTCTTCTCATGAACTATGAACTAAGATTGCTGAGCAATCTGAAATATGCCAACAAGGAAAAAAAATCTTAATTCTAAAGGGTGGTTGAATTTAACATCAAGGTATCTGGAACAGTTCTCTCTGAGGTCCTGTGAGCTATTAGAGAGGCTCATAACTTTGCCACATGAAAATGATAGGCCCTGGAATGCAGATTAGCAAGCAGAAGGTCCATTATTATATGAGAAAGTAAAGTTAATTATGAAAGAAAATGACAAGCTCAAGTCTAAAGTAGTTTTTATTTATCTCATATATAAATTGCAATTTAGTTCTTACAACCATAAAGAGCAGCGTAAACTAAATTCTTTTGAAGTGATTAACTGTCCAAGTACTTGGAACACAGGTTCAAATAAGGTAGCTCTTCAATGCTAACTACTGGTGATAGCATTGAGCATTTGGTGATGGGAATTTGTATTCAAGAAGAATTGCAGAAAGTTCCCTACATTCCAAGTACACTCTTATTCACCTGATCTGAATGTGCTGGAGGCAGTAGAGATAACTCCAGGCATCTTAATGCCTGCTGGCATGAGGTTTCACAGACATTTAGGAGACTGAAGCCTGAGAAAAATTCAGCCCTGAGACAATTGTGGCTAAATATCTCCACCAGCATGAGGCTTTACATATTTGGTCCAGCAACTGAATAGTGTTTTCCTACATCAACTACTTGTTACTTGTGCTTAGTTGAGAGTAAAGTGCTCTGTGATCACTTCCAGCAATGGGACAAAGGACAATGGTATAAAACAAAAATGAAGAATGGTGCCAAGATACTGGAAACCTTCACCATACTTTATAAAGGGTTGTGGAAAAGGAGGGGGAAAAAACAACAACAACCTCTTCCATGTTAACTCTGTATCATTCTCCAAACAAAATAAAACAACCCACAATTCAAGACTGATCTTTTGACATAGGTTCTTGTAACAGGGCTTGGGATGCCTAGTGGTTAGATCACCTGGCTCTCAGGCCTGGGCTGGGCCCTCTCTCTCCACCAGTCTCAGCCCAGGGCTCTGTGTGTGTCAACCCCTTAACAAGGGGGGTTGGTGTCCCTCTCAGTGGCAAGTCAGAATCCACTACCCTGGACTATTTCCTTTCAGTTTGTTCAGTTTGAGGTATGGCCCCTCTAATACAATTTACCAGGTGTCTTGCTTCCCAGAGAATTCCTTTAGTGGTCCAGGTGGTGCCTTGCTGCGGTCCCATACTCCTTCGGTTGGGGCAGCCACAATGTCTCTGGAGTTTGCTCAGTCAGTTACCTCCCATGCTGGGGGTTCCTCCACAGTCTTCTTGGCTGGGAAACTAGTGCTTATTACAGATGGCTACCCTGGCTGCTTTAGGCAGGGATACAGCTAGCTCCTGCCTCTTCACCATTCAGCCCTGAACTGAGCCAGGCTCCTTTCTTTTATCTCCCCTCCAGGCTTGGCACTGGCTGCATATATAGTGGGGCAGGCTAGCTGGGCCCAAAGGCTTCCTTCCTGAACCTCTAATTTAGTTTTAATTGTTCCTGGATCTGTTCTTCTAATATGCCATTTAGCTTACTTGTGTAAATTGTAGTAGTTTTACAAACAGGGTCAGCTTTCAGATAGCACCTCTACAGTTGCACCACAATCTTCTACCTACGTATTTGTTGTAGTCACAGCTAGGGTTGCCAGGCATCCAGTTTTCAACTGGAACACCCGGTCAAAAAGGGACCCTGGCTGCTCTGCTTGGGCCATTAAAAGTCCCCTGGTGGTGCAGGCAGACTCCCTCCACTGCTTCTGGGAAGTGGCTGGCATGTCCCTCTGACTCCAAGGCGCAGGGACAGCCAGAGAAGCTCTGCACACTGCCACCACCATGTTCCCAGGCAATGGGAGATGTGGGGGTGGTGCTGTGCCTTCACCTGGTCACAGCACTGCCTAGGAGCCAGAGGGACATGTTGCTGCTTCTGGGAGCCGCCTGAGATGAGCACTGCCTGGAGCCTGCACCCTGCACTCCCTCGCTCCTGCACCCCAACCCCTTGCCCTAGCCTTCATTCTCACTCCCCTCCTGCACCCAAACTCCCTTTCGCACCCTGCACTCCCTCCCATATCCCAACCCCTTGCTCCAGATTGGAGCCCCCACACACACATCCTGAACCTCTCATTTCTGGGCCCACCCTAGAGCCTGCACCCCCATCCCAGAGCCTGTATCCCTTCCCATACCTCAACCCCCTCTCCTGGTCTGGACCCCCCACCTTACCCTCCAAACCCCTTGACACCACCCCCAGCCTGAGGCCCCCTCCTATACCCCAAACCCCTCATTCCAGGGCCCCATCCCAGAGCCCGCAACCCCTGCCAGAACCCATACCCCAACCCCTTGCACCAGCCCAGTGAAAATGAGTGAGTGAGCAAGGGTGTGGGAGAGTGAGCAATGGAGGGAGAAGGGATGGAGTGAGCGCACGGGGCATGGCTTCAGAGAAGGGACGTGGCAGGGTCAGGGACGGGGCAAGGGTGTTTGGGTTTCTGCTTATAGAAAGTTGGCAACCCTAGTCACAGCATCTGCATGTGCAAGCTAAGGCGCCATCCATAAAACATTCTTGCACAAATTTTCTTAAGATCTGGCCCATGGTGTTTCTTTTTGGTTTCTTCATTAATTTGACTATAGCAGGAGTCGGCAACCTTCGGCATGCAGCCCACCAGGGTAATCCACTGGTGGGCCGCAAGACATTTTGTTTACATTGATCATTACAGGGATCTGCTGGTTGCCGCTTTCCGCAGCTCCCATTGGCCTGGAACGGCAAACCACGGTCACTGAAAGCTGCAGGGGGCTGTGCCTGTGGATGCTCAATGTAAACAAAATCTCGTGGACTGACAGTGGATTACTCTGATGGGCGCGTGCCAAAGGTTGCCGACCCCTGGACTATACCACTGTTGAATAACATAGGTATGGATCTTGAAGTTGTGTGCTGAGTTCCCATTTAAATTAGTGATAGTTTCAAACACAAAGCAGCAGCAAGAACAGGCCTAATGTTTTCTATTTCAGAAGTATTCTGCGGTATCTTTCCAACACTGCTAACAAAAGACAGCACGCTCCAACTGAGGAGGACTCCTGGGTGGGATATATGAAGAAATTAAATTAGTAAATATATGCATGGAACAAAACAAAACAAAACAAAAACAAGAAAAGGAAGAAAAGGACCTTCCCCTTTGTTGAGCATTTATCATTCAAACATTTTGCTGAGGCCAAAACACTGAATTAGATGAGCATGGTGAAAGTAGGGTTAAGTGACAGATGGGTTAGCAAGATGAAATACTTTTTGTTTGGAAGAAGGTTTTTGTGGTCTACCATAACCTCAGTTTCTATTTATTGGGTTACCATAATTTTACACTAAGGATTAATTTAACACTGAATTTCTATCATGTACACAATCAGTACTTTTATGGCAAAACTCATCAAAACAAAAGTGGAAGTGTTTAAACAGTTGTCTTTCTCAAGAGCAAAAGGAACCATTGGGACTAGATATGTAGGCTATGTCTATACTAACAGCAATGTGTAGGTACTACACATGTAGTTACACACCTCAATGAAAGACTCTGGCAGCAGAGTGAGGCGCCAGCAGCTCCTCACCACCAGAGAGCCTTTCCATGTAGCTTTTCTGATACTGGAGCCTCTCCCCACTGTTGGAACCTTTAGCTGAAGTCACCCCCAAGGCGTAACAACCCACAAGGGACACCTGAGCTGCAGTGGCCCCACCCCTTCCCCGAGCCCCCCCACCCACTGCCTGCTGCTGCTGCCACCGTCTGCCTACCTGCACTCCACCTCCCTCCCCAGGTCCTGCTGCTTGCTGCGTCGCTTTTCCTCAGGGATGAGGGAGAGAGAAGGGACACTGTGAGCAAAGGGAAGGTGCAGGGGTCTGGAGGGGGAGTGAGACGGTTCGGCCAGTGGCTCCCCCACACTCCTACTCTTGCCCTGAGCCCTTCCCATACCCCAAACCTCCCATTCCCAGCCCCAGACAGAATCTTCACCCCTACTCTCACCCTGAGCCCCTTCCACACACCAAACCCCTCATCTGCAGCCACAACCCACAGCCTTCACCCCTGCACCCCATCCCTCTGCACCCCTCCCATCCCCAAACTCCCTCCCAGAACCTGCACCCCAATTCCCTGTCCCAGCCTAGGTCCTGCACCCCAGACCTCCTCCCTCACCCAAACTCCCTCCCAGAGCCTGGGGTGGGTGGAGAGGCAGATTCTGGGCACCACCAAAATTTCTACAAACCTGCCACCCTTGTTCCTGCCCTGCAGACCTGAATTCTCAGCATTCTCAGGACACATGCTGATCCCTAGTGGCCACTGCTGATATCCAGCACCCCCCTCTTCTCTTAACCTATGAGTCTCTCTCTGGATTGGAACTGGACTGGAACCAAAGACCATCTTGGAAGCAACATTACCAGCCCAAGCAGTCAAAAATCATGAGTTAGACCCCCTCAAAATCATAGGCTCTGGTGCCGCCGCTTCATTCATTCTTCGGCGACAATTTGGCGGCAGGCCCTTCCCTCTGAGAGGGACTGAGGGACCCGCCGCCGAATTGCTGCTGAAGAGCTAGCGCTGGGGGAGGGCGCAGTTTTATATTCTTGCTTTGGGTGCAAAAATACCTAGTTACGGCTCTGGTTGAGACTACCATTAAAAACACATATGAGTACTGCGTAAATCTCATCATGAGTTGAGTTAAAACCTCTTCAGTCTATGATGTGGTGTTCACCCCACATGTGCCCTGAAAGGGCTGAGGCAGACGGGGGAGGGGGGTGTAATTAACCCAACAGGCCCCAGCTAAAGGAAATTAGGTGGCTAAGAAATCCCCTGTTTATATGAGGAAGCCCAGCTGAGAAGGAACAAGCTGGCTGGGACTATAAAGGCAGGAAATTAGCAGTAGAACTGGGTGTCCAGGAAACTCTGCAGTCATTCCCTTGGAGAAGGGAGATGTGGTTGGGCTGGCAAACCTGGGAGGGAGTTAGGAAGGTAGGACAGGACTCAGGGAAAGGCAGTAAGTTCTAAGAGGGAAGAGATCTTGACTGTTGGCTACAGGATCCCTGATCTGGAATCCAGAGTAGAGGGTGGGTCTGGGTTCCCCTGTCAGACATTGAGAGAGTGGTCCTACAAGGCAGTGAATAGAAAGACTACCTATGTCTGCTAGTGGAAAGCCTTTGATACCCCAGAAGGGGAAGAGACAGAGTAGAAACCATTTGGTGACCTGGCCAGAGGGCCAAGTCATGAAGAGATAGCAGCGGTTCCTGGAGAGAGGGGCTGCAAATCCAGAGAGAGTGAGAGAGAGAGAGGAGGAGAGATGGTGTGCAACTGCAGGAAGGGGTGTTAACCTCATGAGTTATTCCCCAGAGTGACCAAGAGGACATTCTACCCTAGCAGTAAGTAGAGCACCCCATCACAGGGCCGCACCTAAAACAAAGCCCAATAGAGTCTCCACAGAAACTATCACCTACTGAGTGGGAGAGGTTTGACTGGGTATTGTGCGCATGTGTGAATGTGTGGTGAGGGAAACACACAGAAACTAAGAAGAGCCTGAGTAGAGAGACAGGTTGAAGGAGCAGCTGAAAGTGTGTGGTTGACCCAGAAACAATCATGAGGAGAGGTTTCTGAGTTGGGATGCAGGCTTAAGAGACTGAGCAAAATAAGCTGTTTCCTGCTAGTTGATTACCTCTGCATTCAGAGACAAGACTTTATATATTCTTTGTAAATAATCAAAACTGCGTCAAAGAAATGCCTATCACCAATTTATACTTTGGAGATGGACAGGACTACTCCAGTGCCTCTCCATCCAAGGGAGGGCACTGGTGCTCAGTCAGCTAGTCCTGTCCATGCTCTGGCATTGGCTCAACGCGCTGGTCCCAGCCCCGGATTTCCTGGCCAACCTTTGGAAGTTGGTTCTGGAGTTCTTTTGGCCAGGACAGCACTGGGTCTCTGCAGGGGTTCTCTACTTACCCCTGGAGGAGGGAGGACAGGACCTGAAGTGCCTGCACACTCAGGTCCATATATTCCGCCTCCAGGCCCTGCAGAGGCTCGTTTATGGCGCATGTCTTCTTCCGCCACATCCAAGGGCTCCAGTACGACTGGCAGCTCCTTTATCTCCATTGGAGCGGTCTTCCACGAGACCTCTCCAGCTGCCAGTCTTCTACCAGGACCTCCTCCAGACCTGGAAACTGGTTTCGGCCACCAAGTTCGTGGTGGCTGCTGAGGGGGCGGATCTCCTCGCCGAACCCCTGCTATACAACCTCCAGCTCCGTGTGCAGGTGGCGGAGTCCCCCTCAGTGTACCAGAGTTTGATCCTGGCAAAAGTTACCTCCTGGACTACGACTGGGGAGACTGACTGGATCTTCCAATGCTTGATGCATGGGGCTCGCCAGACCTTGTACTCCCCGGCACGTACTTCAGGAGGTGAGGACTGCTTTACCGCCCACTGCTCAGGTCTTCCTCGATCTGGTCCGGCAAGAGGGCATGCCCTGCCCACCCTCCACCCCAGGCCCACCTGTCCCATGGACCTACCAGGCCACCCCACCCGTGAGCCAGCTGCACCAGTTGCAACCAGTCCAGTTTCAGATCGCACCACAAAAACATTTGTGCTCCACACCCTTCATGTCCTCACCCTCACGTCCCGCCCTGACATGAAGTGGTGGGACCTTCTGCCACCTCTGGAAGGTGAGGATCCCCAGTGGGCCAGCCTATATTCCACTCTGGTCCCGAAGCTCACCAGGGATGTCAACTGGCAGATCCTTCATGGAGCCATGAGCACGGGCGTGCAATTGGCATGGTTCACTCCCCTCCCAGACACTTGCCCCTTTTGTGGCGTGAGGGAGACCCCTGGCGCACATGTATCTGGAATGCACCAGGTTGCAGCCCCTATTCCGGCTCCTCTTGGATATATTATTACGTTTTTGGTTGCACTTTTCCCCTTACCTGTTCGTCTATGCACTCCCCATCCATGTCCCCACAAAGTCGCGGGTCCTCCTTGTCAGCCTCCTTCTAGCCCTGGCCAAACTGGCCATCTACAAAACCAGAGAGAGGAGATTGGCCGATGGGGTTTCCTGCGACTGTGGAGCCTACTTCTGCTCCTCTGTCTGTTAACGCATCTGGGCAGAGTTCCTCTGGGCGGCGTCCGATGGCTCCCTTGATGCCTTTGAGGAGCAGTGGGCGCTGTCCGGGGTTCTTTGCTCGGTGTTCCCGTCAAGTTCCCTTCATTTAGCCCTGTGACTTCACTCCCATTCCTATTATCTCATTAGTTGTCCCCTGCAATTATTTGGTATCATGGACATGTGAATCCTTCCCTTAGGCTGGGGAGAGGTCCTTTAGCAGTGGGCGGGCTCCCACTTCCTGGATACCAACAGTACCAATTTATACTCCCAACTAGAACACCCACGGGGCCCCAGCCTTTGACTAGCTGGACTGAAAAGGAGCAACATTGGTGTTAACAGTGGAATTCAAACTGTGACTCCAAGGGAGACTAGGAGCTGGTTTTGCTTTTGAACCCAAATGCAAAAAATAACGGAGCTGCTTGCAGAAATCAAAAATAGCCTGCAAGATTTAAAACAAAACCTAAAGGAGGAGCTGGAGACTTCACAAAAGCAATTAAGACAAGACTGAAAACAAGAGCTGGAATTGTCCCTGGAATGGCTGAGATAGTTTGCAGGCTGAGATGAGATGCCTATTGGATGGATGAGGTGACCAGCAATCTGACTGCTATAGATCAGAGATTTTTCCACAGAATGACAGAGACCAAGCAAGCGTTAGCCATTCTGGTACTTGTCAACTGAGATGAGCTGCAGCAAGGTCTTACAGAGCTATGAACCCTGCTATAGAAGGAAATCAAAGGGTCATTGACCATAGTGGGAGTGTGCAGTTACTCAGAGCCTGCTGCTACATACCTGCTATTTGGACTTCATTACATTTTGTTCAGACTGTGGCTGATTTAACTGGTTCATGGTCTTGCTTCAATTTCCTTGTGTTTTGGGCTATTTCTTCTGGGGCACATCAGAGCATAACAGGAAGGGAGCCATCTGGATGAATAACTGTGCCAGCCAGAGGACTTGGTTAAGTCTGGACATTTACAATAGTTTTCTACGCTGTTTATAACTCACAGCAGCCCAGAGAGGAGTATTTGGGGTGTCCCAGGTCAAATAACACAAACTCAGAGGCTTATTTGGCCCAGTTCAATATTATAGGTTAAATGACTGGCTGTAAGCACGGATAGAAAGGGCTGTTTTTAGCAGCTAACTTGGGTGACCCAGCTCTGATTGTGCTGCAGAACTTACTCCTAGAAAAAAAAAAATTATCCAGACCTGGTACAAATCTTACACATGCATTTTGGAGCTAGCCATCAATCTGAGCTGGCCAAGGTCCAGCTAAGAGCTAGAAGGAGAGAGAAACAATAAATCCCACCTGAATTAGCAGATGGCCTGTGGAGACTCATTTTCCTGGCATATCTGGATACCACTGAGACCTTCCAGGATTAACTGGCAGTGAACCAATTTATAGATGCTCAGTTGGATTTGTACTTACAAATCAAAATCAGCAAAAGGAGGCCAAAGACATTCTGAGATGCTGTGGGATTTGCCACAGAACTTAAATCTTTACTTGCAGCAGTTCACCAGAAAAGGAAGCAACTGCTAGTGAGGAAGATAAAAGTGGATCATCATAAGCCTTGAAAGTACAGCTCTCTGTCTAATATGTATGATGAAAGAGGGGATTCTAATCTGGTTCATGACTGCACTGAACTACTGGAACAAATGACACATTTGGTTTGTAAAATAAGGGAAACTGGCAATAAAGCAAAAAGTAAAGGACACAGTTCAACAAAATATTGGTACTGTGACAAAATTGGCCACAAAAATGAGGATTGTAATAAATTTAAGGTGGACCTCTCTTTCAGTTTAGGAAGCAGTGGGACACCAAGGTGAAGGGGCAAAACTTGGAGTTACGAGATCAGCCCCACAGTTTTTATTAAGATCTGGGCAGTAAAACAACAATAAGAGTTGGGCTAGTGAGTGTGCAACAGTATCTGTAATGTGTATATGGATTCAAACATAACAAGTTATTAGATCAGACATGCTAAAAAGGCTAGAGAATGGGGGATCCCAAACTGAACCACCTAATTGAGACCGTGACTGGGGCAAGGGCACATCCAAAATTTGGGTTTGAAGATTGGACTTCTGAAATTCAAGCAAGACGTCTGGATGGCTGAAATAGTAGCCGAGTTAATAATTGGCTTGAATTTCATTCTGGCTAATAGCTGAGTAATCAATGCCAGGAAAGGTGTCTTACAAATTCAGTCTGTGGAAATTTCTTTAAGATGATTTGTAGGCAATTAGTTTGCTGTGAACGAATTGTCTTGTCCCTGAGGGCAGAAGCCATTATAACAGCTACATGCAGTAGTAGCTTTCCAGCAAGGGAAGGATGGGGAGTCATTGAAACCTGTTTTGAGACCCAGGGTCTTGGGGAAATGTTAGGTGCTAAGATTGTGGATCTGAAACAAGAACTGATCCCTGTTTGTTTCCTGAATGTCTCTGACAAGGAGCAAATAGTAAAACAATCGGACTGCAGTAGTGAAATGTGAACTGATGAATCTGGTAAATACTGGTGCAGGAAAAAAAACCTTTGAGGGAGTAGTGAGTAAAAGTGAGCTCCCAGAGCTTCTATTGGACCTGTTCCAGCACAGTACTGTATACGGAAATGGGGAACAGCAGAATAGTCTTTCTGATTAGGAATCAGTTCTTCTCTCAATCCAACAAAGACATAGGCTGTACTTCACTCGCCCAGCACAGGATTGATAGTGGGGGACATCAACCCATTAAACAGCCACTTCACTGGTTACCAGTAGCCAAAAAAAAGGAAGAGGCACTACAGACTATTCAGGGAGCATATCAGAAAGACATTATTGAGCCTTCAACCAGGCCTTGGCCCTTCCCATAGTTCTGGTTAAGAAAAAGGATGGCAGCATCAGATTCTGTGTGGACTATAAAAAAAAAAATTAGATGAAGTCATTTTAAAGGATTCTTAACCATTATCACCAATAGATACTCTGGATGCTGTAGCAGGTTCAGTCTGGTTTTCCACACTGGATCTTAAAAGTGGGTTGTGGAAGTGGATGCAAACGACTAAAGGACAAGGCTTGTGGCAGTTTAAAGTGATGGCTTGTGACTTATCTAATGCACTAGCCACATTTGAGAGGCTCATGGAGAGGGTATTACATGGCAAGACTCTCTCATCCTGCCTGTTACACTTAGATGATATCCTGGCACTTGCTAAAACATTTGAGCAGGAACTAAAATTTTTATAAGTGGTCTGTGATAAGCTGAAGGTGGCCAATTTGAAATGGAACCCAAAGAAATGTGAATTGTTCCAACAAAATGTAATCTACCTTGGGTAAAAAACTAGTGAGGAGGGAATTTCCACTGATCAAAAAGAAAATAGGGCTCTACAGAGGGGTAGAGTTTTATAGGGCTCTGCTCCTACTATAGAAGGTTCATTTGTGGATTTACCAATGTTGCAAAACCATTGCATAGGTTGGGTGAGAGAGGGAAACCATTTCAGGGTCAGCAGAGTGTGATGAAGCATTTTTAGAGCTGAAGGCAGCTCTGGAGACTGCTCCTAGCTTGGCCTATCCATGTTTCAAAACCTCTTTCATATTGGATGCAGAAGCAATCCAAGAACACAAGAACACAAGGAACTTATTATAGCAAAAGTCTAAATTCCCTTGGGAGAAATTGCACCACCCAAGAGGAACTCTTAGTAGTGGTTAAATCTATAGAACATTTTCATCTCTGTGTGTATGGGAGGACACTTATGGTCAGGACAGACAATGCTTCCCTGGAATGGCTCTTTAGATTTAGAAATCCTGAGGGCCAGCTTGCCAAATGGTTGGAGAAACTGCAGTGCTTTGATTTTACAATCATTCGCTGACCTGGCCATAAGCACGGTAATGCTGATGCTTTGTTGGGAGGCTAATTGCAAACAATGCCCCCAGAAGAAGAACAAGGAAGTAGTTGCTGAAGGGAGTGGGTGTGCCTCCCTCCCTGTAATTTTCAGAAGTGCCCATGTTCCTGGTTCATCCACTGGAACCATGGGGATGGAGTAGCAGAAATGGATCCTAGAGCAACTGAAAACTTTCGCAAGAGAGGATCCTGATATCAGGATAGTGAGAGATCAGAAAATCATCTGGCAAATACAGCCACCCTGGAATGTGGAGTCCCTTCACAACACCACAGTAAAAGCTTTCTGGTCATGGGGGTGGGGGGGAGCAGATGTTAAATTTGAAGTATTGTGTAGAAGATGGGAGAAACCAATAGTGATACATATACCAACTGGTTGTACCAGACACATTGAAAAAGGAGGTGCTGAGGTTGTCATGCTCTTAAAATTGCTGGCTGTTTTGGGATTGCGAAAACCTTCACCAAGCTAAGGAAGAATTTCTATTGGGTAAAATGCAAGCAGAATGTAGAAAATTGGTTCAAGGAAAGTGATGGCTGTGCTGCAAAGAAAAGGTTCCCCTAAAACTGAGAGATCCCTTTCATCTGGGGACACTGATGGAGTGCATTGATATTAATGCTCTCATGCCCTTGTCCCAAGATAGAGGCTGGCAATACTTGCTGGTCGCTAAGGACTACTTCACAAAATGGCCTGAGGCTTACCCAATAAAGAAATCAAGAGGTTCTGGCAGTATCAGGGATCCTAGTGAATTAATTCTTCACCAAAACTAGGGTCCCTGGTGAGTTACACACAGATCAAGAGAGAAACTCTGAATTCAAAGTTTTTCAACAGGTGTGTGAGATTCTAGGGATCCACAAAACTCTCACTACCCCTCCACACCCTCATCTGATGGGATGGTAGAAAGGTTCAAGAGGGCACTGGGGGTTCAGATGGCTACCTTTGTAGAACAGCACCAAAGGGACTGGGGCCAGAATAGCCCATTCCTGTTGATGACTTATCAAACAGCAGTGTACCCCAGCTCTCATGTTTGGGCATGAGCTAAGGACCCCAGAAAACCCCTTGCATGGCGTTCCAGAAGAATGAAGGAATTTGAACCATTTGAGTTATGTTAAAACCTACTCTAGAACATTAAAAAAAAGTTCATACCTTTGCTATGGAAAATATGAGGATAATCTCTGACAAAATAAAGACTATAATGTAATGTCATATTGGGGTAACTTTTAAAAAAGGGGACCTGGTCTGGTTCCACAATACTGGAAAAAAGGATAGGAGTCTTAAACTGGATAAACTATGGGAGGGGCCCTTTACAGTAGTAACTCTAATAAACAAAGTGGTGTACATGGTACAGTTGGATTCCAGAACTAAACCCAAAGTTATCCGTAAGAACCAATTGAGAAGCATCACAGGGCAGAATTTCAGCTTGGCTACTCCCTTAATCTGAGAATGTAGCTGTGGAAGTTGAGACTGGAAAAATTGTTAAAGGTAAATTTTCCATTAGAATTCCATGGGGTCTGCTTCCACCAACAAATTCCACAGAAACAATAGGCATTCTTCAGGGGCTGAGCTGACCCAAAGGAAAACCAAGAGGAGAAAAGCCTCAAAGCAATTTTGATGGGAATACATTTCTTTAATTTTAGAGATGTGAAACTATCCTGACAGAAGACGCTGTATATAGGTAAAGAGTTAACCTTGTATCATTTGTTATTTGCTAAATTATTTATTTTCTTTCTGTTAAGGATGGGTTATTGGGCATCACCATTTTAGGCCTCACCGGGCCAGAGAAAGCTGAGGTGGAGAGTGTTATGAGCTGGGTGAAACCTTGTTATAGGCTAAGTTCAAACCTCTTTAAATTAATGTATGAATGAGTCCCCCATTGAAGTCAGCTGTAAGAGAGAGTTAAGGGGCCATACTTAAAATAATATCTAATTGTTTGCCCAGAAACTTGCACCAGGTAGGAGTGGTATGACATTTGATTGGGTACTGCGATCAGGTGTGTGTTGGGGTCAGGGAGGCCACACATAAATTGAGAGAATGAATGTCAGTCAGAGATAGGCCAAAGGAACAGTTGAAAAAATGTGTGGATGACTCAGGAATAAACCTAGGGACAGGTTCTTTGGGTTGGAATGCAGGCTGAAAAGATTGTGAGCAAAAGAAGTTCTTTCCTGCTAGTTGGTCCCCTTTGTGTTCAGAGACAGAGGACTTTGAACAACAAACAAAACAACATCAAAGAAATACCTGACTATCACCAATTTCTACTTCTAACTAAAACATCCACAGGGCTCCAAACTTTGATTAGGCATGCAGGTCAAAAAGAGGGAACAATACTATATAACTGAAAAGTACAATTTTTATCTTCACAGAGTGTCATCAATTTTCAGGATTCCTTTTTCTGTCCTTAATTTGAATTTGAATTATTATTGAATTTGAGCCAGAGGTTATTTCATATTGGCATAAAATGAGAATTAGGACAATTAGAATTTGTGAGTGTTATAACTTGCTGAAAGATATCCCTTAAAGCAGAAAAAACTAGATACCTTTGTAAAGAAGCAGGCAACCTCAGTAAGTACAGGAAAGGAACCATCTTTCATTAATTAAAGAAAAAAATAAAACATTTTCTCCCTACCACCTGAAACAAAGTGAAAACCAACATCCTCCCTGGATGAATGTCAGAGAATGTACACAGTTTCTTATTTCTGTGCTGTTCTGGAAACCTAAAAACAATAGCACTGCGCTAATATACACCTGGTTTACACATGAAAGTTGTTGCTATATAACTATGTTGGTTAGAGTGTGATTGTTTACTGATATAGTTATGCCCATAGAATCCCTTTTTATATCATTTCTCTAGCTTTTGAACTTGATTCAGTTTATATCAGACTGAACAGGTTAGTTTCACTTTCAGTTTAAATCAGTTCCATATTCCCAGTCTGAGGCCTTATTTAAACTAGAAAAACAATATAGTTAAAGCAGTACAACTCCTGCCAGTGTGGAGGCAATTGTACCACTATAAAGGTAAGGTGACCAGATGTCCTGGTTTTATAGGGACAGTACCGATGTTGGGGTCTTTTTCTTATATAGGCTCCCATTACCCCCCACCCTCATCTCGATTTTTCACATTTGCTTTCTGGTCACCCTATATAAAGCTGCCTTATACCAGCATCGCTATTCCCCTTCCTGTATGGAAACCTTGGAAATGTGATTGAGTGCACCCTAAAACCTCAGAAAGCAAAAGGCAAAGAAAAAGAAGTTATTAAAAAAACACCCATGATTTTCAAGTTGACCTCATGATTGAGGACTGACTTGTGATTTTGAAAAATATTTGTTGTTGACTATTGCAACCTGATCTACAGTCTTTATTCAACAGAATATATAAGGAGGATACTGTCCTGGTAAATGTTAATCAAAATCTCTTTGAGGGGAAGCTGTGCAAATATTACAGGCGTATTAGTGATTCTGTCTTTCCCAATGTTCTTTGAGACTCATGTATTAGATCCTGGACCTGAACAGGAATCTTTCTATTGATTGCAATGGACTTTGGATCAGGTTTGTTAAGAGAGAAAATATAAATCAAAAGCTCAAACCATATGTTAGTACTGAAGAGGTACCAGGCATGCAGACAGCCCTAAAACTGTTTTTTCAATCGCTATTGATGGACCCATTCAAAAGGTCAAGAAAATAGCACATCGTTTTCCATTAGTTCACAGAGTATTAATGTTTGGAGGGAAAAGAGCCTAAAAAACAAATTAACAACAGTGGGAGTGACACAGATGGCATGGAGCACTTGACATATGTTGGTTAATTTATAATGAAAAAATGACTGAGTCACATCCAGCAAACTATTGGTAGACCACCTATCCGACTAAATTTGTAGATGGTGCGGTGAAAAATTGGGCACATATCTTGTGCATTGAACAATGCCATTTTGGGGATGCCATCTTTCATGCTGTAAAGATAAGTGGAGGTGTTAAGCCACAGCACTTGTTTCAGTGCTCAGAATATAGACTGGAAGTTATAGCTACTTTAATTGTACAGTACTAGTAAATGAAATGGATGAGTTTAAAAGCTTCATGAAATTGATATCCGTAATTATGAATTCAATTTGGGCCCAGTTCCAGTGTATTTATTTAAGCCAAATTACAGCTACCCAAGTGCACTTGGGTGGGGCAGGTCACAAAGAGCCCTTCTTTTCAGATATTCCAGCACAACTGGCACCTATAATGTAGCTGTTCTAGTCCCTTTCTGTTTTCAACAGCCCTTGATATTGCAGAGGGTACCAATCTGTATAGCAGGGGTCAGCAACCTTTCAGAAGTGGTGTGCTGAGTCTTCATTTATTCATTCTAATATAAGGTTTTGCGTGCCAGTAATACTTTTTAACGTTTTTAGAAGATCTCTTTCTATAAGTCTATAATATATAACTAAACTATTGTTGTACATAAAGTAAATAAGGTTTTAAAAATGTTTAAGAAGCATCATTTAAAATTAAATTAAAATGCAGAGTCCCCCAGACTGGTGGCCAGGACCCGGGCAGTGTGAGTGCCACTGAAAAGCAGCTCGTGCCACCTTTGGCACCCGTGCCATAGGTTGCCTACCCTTGCTGTATAGGATGGTTCATGGTTATGGTCCTGCATTTCTACTCACTAGCAAATACTGCAGGCCTGTGCTGTCTGTGGGAGAGAGAAAATTGTTATACCTGTTAAAAATGTGGTGCAACTGCTGCTATTTGAGCACACTCGCTGCAATGCTCCTGGGGACATTATGACTTTTCCTGGACTCCGCAAACACAGGCCCTTAATTCAACAAGGTGACTGAAATCCATGGGACTACTCACATGCTTGTGTGTGTCTTTAGGTACCTTGCTGAATGATGCCTTACTTTCTTGGCACACCTTCGCTTGGGTGCTGCACCTACTCCACACGCCAGCCAGGGTGGCTCCAGGCACCAGCCCAGCAAGCAGGTGCTTGGGGTGGCCAACAGAGAGGAGCGGCAAGTCCGGCTCTTCGGTGGCAATTCGACGGTGGGTCCCTCACTTCCCCTTGGAGTGAAGGACCAGCCACTGAATTGCCGTAAGACTGAAGCGGCAGAGGTAGAGCTGGTCGCAGCTTTTTTTTTTTTTCCTGCTTGGGGCAGCAAAAACCCTGGAGATGGCCCTGACACCAGCAGAGCTCAAGTACTTCATATAGCTTCATATGGAGACCATTGGATGGAAGGTGCGATGTATGTTCAAAATATTATAATTTGTTAAACCTTCCAGTACTATGGAAATGAATGCAATGGAAATGTCAATAACTAAAGAAATACTTCCAGTTACATTAACAGAATATCCAGGCAACTAGGACCTTTATCAAATCCACGTATGATTTCTGTCTTCTTTTAATGAATGCTTCAGAATTTATAACTGTTTTTCCAGGGCCTCCAAACAAACAAAAGGAGATTTTTGTTTCAGTTGTGGTAACAAAACAAGTCACAAAATATTTCCTAGATTTTATTTTCCTTTACAAGCAAAACCAGGTCTGCAAAGCTAGAAGGCAGTGTCAGAAATAGTGCTGCCTGCTTAGCTAAGTATTGGAAGTTGTCATGGGAAGGCAGCAATATAGGTAGCCCTTGTTTGACCTTGCAAGTGTTGTCACATGAGGACTTGGCCTGAGCAAATCGAGTTATTGTGCCATCTGTTTTCTATAAAGATACAAATATTTAACTGCTTTTGCCCTGCTTGAGTTTCATGCTATTCTTTTAGATTTTATGGGCCCAGTTCTGCCCCCTGGTTTGCACACACAAATCTCATTGATATGGTTGCAATTGCATGGGTATATCTAATGGAGCATTCAAACTCTGCATTCTGGCTCATGCATGTACAATACCAATACTGCAGAAACATTGTTTAACTATTGAGTCTGTCTGATTTAAAAACAATAGCTTCTCAACTGGAGTTCGTTATTGGGGTTTGCCTGAAACGTTTTACATCTTAGATGACACTTGTGGGAAAAGCTTATAAGAGACCCAGTAGCCCCCATATGAAATCTGGTTACTTATTTAGTAAAATCAACAGGCTATAGGAAAGATTAATAAGACTTAGGCTGTCAAACAAAACCAGTTAGCTAAGCCCTGCTCTTCTGGACAAACCCTTTAGAAAAGAGAGCGGTAACGAGGTTTCTTTCCAAGAGTTAAGTTGAGGCAGGGTACCATCTTCCCCTGAATTATGAAGGATACAATATCACATCCTTGTAAACAGCCACGAAAGAGGGTTCATAAAGCTAAAAAAAGGAAGGGTTTGGCAGGGAAAGAGGAAGGAGAGAGGAAGGGGAGCCTCCCTGGTACATCTATTGGGCATCCGGGAGCAAGTCTGCCAGTAGGAGCAGACAAACTCTCACTAGTGGAAATTGAGTTAGTGCGCTAAAAATAGCAATGCGGGCATCTGGCTTGCGGTGTCAAGCCCATCTGACTCCCAAGGCTTAAAAGCCTGAGGCAGAATGTTCACATAGCTATTTTTAGTGCATTAGCTTGAGCCCTCTAGTGCTAGTCTATCTACAGGGGCTGGGAGACTTGCTCCCAACTGCAGTGTAGATATATTCTTTAGTGGAAGCCAAAGGGATAGACAGGGGGTCTGTAGTACTATACTAGTAAGACAGGTGTAACTGGAGGGTATGTGATACCAATTGCCTTTCCTGTCTCCCTCCATTTACACACACACTGTCTGCAGGAAGATTGCAATTTTTTAAATATATTTTCATTAATCAGAATTATCTTCTCAGCTTCTCTCAATAGGCCTTGGTTTGTACATAGTTCAGAGTTTGTTGTAAGTATTTAATGTTAAAATCTGAGCTGTTTTTATTGGACCATAGTATTGTTTCTCTTAACTGGGTAAGTATAACTCTTCAGAATCACATTTCCAGTGTTTATTACATTTATTAAACCAAAGTTTGCTTTCTGTGACTATTCTCCAATATTCAGTTAAAATTCTCATTTTTCTTGAACATTTCAGCTCATAAAAGTCTTAGAATATTCATGGGAAATGGACATAAAAGAAGCATAAATACAGCTGAAGCAATTTAATATAAAATTTAAATAATTATTCCTGGATTTTTAATATTTTCATTTGCAATGCTCATCCCTCTTAATTAACAATGTATGTTGGTATTGAAGGAATAGTTGAGAAGATTTGAAAGGAAAGGACAATGAGTGAAACAGAACCAACAGAAGTTATTATGGGGTGTAATAACTTTTCTTAGCCCAGACTTTTGTTGAACTCTGTGACACTCTACTTGCTAACAAGATAAACTAGAACCCAGTGCTCTTATGTGCTATTTTGTAGATATTATTATACAACTACGGTTCTATCCAGCAACTCTTACGTCTTCCAGAAATGTCTGGAGCTTCACAAGCATAACCTGTCTTTACCTTGTCATTGTTAGTGTGGCATATCCACACATTATTATGCCCTGGATATATTCAGAGATGTAACTCTGGCACTCAGCATCACAGCCAAAGTGGGGCAGACCACTGAGTGAACATACTAACTCTGACTGAAATCTGAGATTTGGAAAAATTAAACTAAACCTCAGTTTAATAGTTGGTTTCAGCAGCATTTGTGGTCAATAAGGAGCAAGGGATTGTTGCTCCTCCCCTCACCCCATTTGCTCTGATACAAGAAACATTTTGTCTATTTAAAAAAATGTTTTTAATACTTATACAAGAGTATCTCAAACAAATAGCCTTGGAAACAGAAGTGTCTCCTCACCCCTAGACATAAAACACTCATTGACAGAAAAGCTTTTCCCACAGTGCCCTCTGCCCATTGAAACCTGATCTAGAAAGTTCACTTCTAGAAATGGAAAGTTTCATATCCTTATGATTTCTACTGAGACTTTTACTGAGACTATCTGCCACTTGTGGTGTTGATTTTTGTAAAGGTAGAGATCTGTCCACTGGGAAATGGAGTGTGGAGGAATGGAACGTTTGAAAACCTCTAGTATAGACAGGTTATCCTGTGACAAGGTATACAAAGGGTAGCACACGTTGTGGTGGCAGGTTACTGCACAAATATTACCACTGATACCTATATTTTGAGCAGATTTATTTTAAAAAATGGAGATGTCGAAAATATATATTATTTAAAATCAGATAAAAATGGGTATGTATGCTAGGGGTATATTTAGACTTATTTCTACATTTCTTCTTCTCCTTTAGTTATCAACCATGAGATTGTATAAATAATTATTAGATCCATTTGCTAAGCATGATTGTTATCTTACCTGCAAAGAAGTTATGAAGAGCCTTCATCTGTTGGGTCCATAGGCAGATAATTGCTCTACCAGGTGGAAGACACAAGTGAAAGAATGATCTTTGGAGTCCTGCTCTTTGGTCTAGTTTGGTTTAGCAGTTTTGGGATAAAGTCAATTTCTTGATTCCTTCAGGTCAATGAATTCCATTAGGAAGCTAAATCTTGCTAAAGGCGAATAAAATATTCACCAACATTTTCATTGAAATTTTATTTAAATTGTTTTTGAAATCTTTATCAAAGTGTTTTCGTACTGAAAGTAATGTGTTGGTAAATTAAAAATTTCAGTAGTTAATAATTATTTTATTTCAATTAGAAATTGCAGAAATTTTTGTAACAATTTTTTTGATAATGTTGAAGATTTTTAGTGAAAAGCTTAATTTTTAAAAAATGACAATTTTTTGATTACAAAACTGTTTATCTGAAAATCTTTGACCCACTCTAGACAACAGTTTATTGATATGGAAGGACAGAAGTAAACAATTTAAAATTAATACCTAGTTAACTAGCTAGAGGAAAAAATACAAGGAAGGAAGAGTCATTACCATTATGAGAAGAAAAGGAAAGGAAAAAAAGATACTTGAACAGAGAATAATAAAACAAAAAAAATTGCAACAATATGAATCTACTTCAAAACAACACAATTGTCTTTCAACACCTTGTCAGCACCACTATAAGCACTCAAAGCAGGATGTTACTAACAATGTACAAGCAGCATGTTAAAAAAGTGGATAGAATAAAAAGCATATATGCCAAGAAGACAGAATACTGGGAGACTTGAATAAATTAAAGCAGCATTCAGAACAGACAAAACAATATTGAAAGGTATTTTATTCTTCTGAGCTAAAGTGACAATATATGGTTATATGTGAAAAACAAAATATTTTAAAATGTTCAAATGTTCACTGAAAAATATTCGCAAGGATCGTCTTTAACAACATAGCTCAAAATCTGCTATATTCTGAGGAGAGCAGCGTTCAGAGAAAGTTTTTGGTCTCTGGGTAGACCAGAGAAGAGCAGTATTGAAGACAGCCCCAGAGCTGGCTGCATTTGCAATATTTTGAGAATCACCTTGGCATGGCTACCCTTTTTAGATGACATGATAGCCTATCAAGAATTCAGACTTAAGATCATAAAAGAGAAGTGCATAGTACTTATTGAATGGAACCATTTAGAATATGCTCCAGAATAAATGGAAGAACATTTAGTGGAGGCATAGATTCATAAATGATTTGGAAAAATGGATAAACAGTGAGGTGGCAAAATTTGCAGATGATACAAAACTACTCAAGATAGTTAAGTCCCAAGCAGACTGTGAAGATCTGCAAAAGGATCTCACAAAACTGGGTGACTGGGCAACAAAATGGCACATGAAATTCAATGTTGATAAATGCAAAGTAATACACATTGGAAAACATAATCCCAACTACACATATAAAATAATGGGATCTAAATTAGCTGTTACCTCTCAAGAAAGAGATCTTGGAATCATTGTGGATAGTCTTTGAAAACATCCACTCAATGTGCAGCAGCAGTCAAAAAAGCAAACAGAATGTTGGGAATAATTAAAGGGATAGATAAGAAGACAGAAAATATCATATTGCCTCTATATAAATCCATGGTACACCCACATCTTGAATATTGCATACAGATGTGGTCTCCCCATCTCAAAAAATATATACTGGAATTGGAAAAGGTTCAGAAAAGGGTAACAAAAATAACTAGGGGTCAGGAACTGCTACCATAGGAGCAGAGATTGATAAAGAGAGACTTCTCAGCTTGGAAAACAGATGACTAAGGGGGCGGGGGGGGATATGACTGAGATCTATAAAATCATGTCTGGTGTGGAGAAAGTAAATAAGGAAGTGTTATTTACCCTTCTCATAAAACAAGAACTAGGGGTCACCAAATGAAAATAATAGGCAGAGGTTTAAAACAAAGAAAAGGAAGTATTTTTTCACACAATGCACAGTCAACCTGTGGAACTCCTTGTCAGACGATGTTGTGACGGTCAAGACTATAACAGGGTTAAAAAAAGAACTAGATAAATTAATATGTCCATCGATGGCTATCACCCAGGATGGGCAGAGATCATGTCCCTAGCCAATGTTTGCCAGAAAAGGATATGTGCCAAGAAGGGGATAGACATGGGATGGATCACTTGGTGATTACCTGTTCTATTCATTCTCTCTGGGGCACTTAGCATTGGCCACTGTCAGAAGACAGGATACTGGGCTAGATGGACCTTTGGTCTGACCTATATGGCCATTCTTATAAGATTCTTTGCTGATTTTCAGAGAAGAAATTACAAACTGAAGCCTAATAATGGCCTGTTGAAGTTCTCAACTGAAAATAAACTGGCTTCTTTGCACAAGGTAAATCTCCCCATTCTCCCTCCCCCCCAAAAAATTGCCTATTAGGATTTGTTTTGGAGAAAGGGATTTTATGTATTTTGACAATATTTATCCCTTAATGTATCACCTCTACCCAAAAGTTCATTGATAATTTTCCACTGAATTATTCTTACCAGCTATAGAAAACATATTTCTGTTATTTTGGGGATGTGAGATTGTAAATTAAAAAAAGGAAAGAATCAGACACTAAGAAACTACAGAAACAAAAGCCCAGATGTACAGCAAAAACAAAAGCACAGGTGTAAAGCTGAAATATGCAATGAACACAATAACAGCTGTGAGGCACATTATATCTGGCTTTCCATCTTAGGTCTAATGAGAACATAAATATAGACATAAGGTGAGGAAATACATACTGTAGATTGATAAATTGGTAAAGACTTTAATACCCACACAGTGTAAAGCACCTGGTTATCACCACAGTAATGAAAGGGAACAAAGTCAGTGTCCCGACGGATGTATCTGTGGCTGCACTTTGAACACAGCTTGCAAAGCACCCCAACATTACTGTCTATACTAGATAAACGTGTCTTCTTGGTGATGTCATCCTACCCTGAGGTGGAACGGCTGCAAAGAAGGAAAAACAACATAAAAATAACCTAAACATTTCCAGATCATAAAGGACAAAGGATGACTAAGTCCTTGGAAGAAGGGAAAAATTCAAATTGCACTTGAATCAGCATCACTGGCTGGCTTACAGAGTGGTGTACGTGGGCTACGGCGCAAACTATATCCAGTGCTTTTTATTGGATGGGAGACTATTAATATGTAGAATCTGTCACAGTAAAGTGGTGAAGGAAGTTAAATTTCAAATAATATACAAGACCTTATGATCCAGAATTAAAAAAGGATATGAAAGCACATGATAGAAAAATGTTATCTATGGTGTTCAGGAGCCCAGTGGGGAAAAAACCCTATCAAGTCCTATGAAATTCCTGTATATTTTTATTGACTATGGAAAAACCTACAATTTAGAGTCACTTGGGGGTCTAGGTGTGTCTATATTACATGGACTTATTTTAAAAAGTGTTAATGGTATTTATTAGAGTAATTGAATATACATTAATTTGTCACTATATGTCTTGACCCTTACTCATATTGGTAAGACTACTCATTACATATCTGTAACGTACTTCATTACCGGGAAGAATGAGGTTTGCACAACTAGGCTCCTAATTGTATAGGGCAAGATTTTGATACTGTTGCTCATGTTGAGTAGTGCCATCTTCTAAGAGTATTCCCAATGAAGTTATTTGGACACTCAGAATAAGATACTAACTCAACATGGGTGTATTAGAATCTGCCCACAGATATTTAGTTACACCTGTTAACAAATAAGGTCAGATTATCAAAAATGCTCAGTACTCCCAATTTGTATCTGATTTTCACATGTCCTCTGTTTCTATTTACACACCAAAATGAAGTGGCCAGATTTTCAAGAGCTATAGCTGTTGGGTGCTCAGCACTTTTGAAAATCTATCCCTAAGTGTTTGCACTGCCCATCCAGTCCTCATACTGCTCTCTAAAGTTTGTAAATATAATAAATGCAAAGGTCAAAATAACAAATGATTTTTTATTCAAGCAACACAGTTCCAGTATAACACCAATGTATAATACAGCTTATATAGTACTCACAAAAAGTCAGACACTGCTGCTCTTTGCAAATAGTCTCAATCCATGGAATGAGTTGCAGAGTATGGCTCTACTCAGTGCAAATAAAGGTGGCAGAATGCAGACTTAATGAATGACACAGAAAACCATCAGTATACTGTACATTCCACAGCCTATTTCCATAAATAAGCCACATAATGGGGGACAATAGGACTGAATGGATGTTGTAAATTGGATGGGATAGCAATGAATAATGAGGGATGAAATGGAGATGGGAAACAGTCTAGGTGCCTTAATTCTTCACTTCCAAATATTCTAACTTTTCTATTTTATTAATTTAAGTTAACAATTTTAGTAAGGAAAGCACAATATTGTTTTGGGGGGTTAGTTGGACTGCAGTGAAATGCAGTCAACATTAACTCTTCTTAACAAAGTATTTTGTTTTTTATTATAGCCGAAGGCAAAGGGCTGATTACATTGTGCTGGAGTTATTCACATATTGGAGCATCTGGCCTCTTCAGGCATCAGACAGTCTGATAAGATGCATACACATGTTATCCTGTTTATTATGCTGAATATTTTTTAAAGCAGAATAAAAATGAAGCTTGAACACTTCTACTTCAGTTGGTTTGACTCTATGTTCTTCAGTTTAGCAGGTTTATTTTTCAGGTGACTCATTCTCCTCTGTGACTGGGCAGCCTATGGTACGCCACTAAAAGGTTCCTGCTTACACACATGGAAAAGAAGTTCCATGAATCATGAAACCATGAGTGTAGTAACAGCAGCACATCCTCAAGTAAAATGTATGAAAATCCCACAGAACAAAGAGGAAATATTTGTTTCAGAAACTACCCTAAATGGAAGTGTCCACATTTTAACCTTGCTTTCTTCCTCCCTAATGTAAAGTCTTACTAATGTGAAAAGCTGAAATGCAATCTTTCAATATAAAGTTCTTTAGTTTGCTTTTTGTGGTTGGAAATCCCTGCTGCTTTAGTGTGGTTCACATCTTAGCGTATCAACCTGATATAGCATAATGCATGTCTTTTAGCAGCAACATGCATGATACCTCTTGGACCACTTTTTGTTCCACTTTTAAACATTGTTTAACAGAACATGAAGTAAAATTTGCATAGTATGACTTTCCTTTGTGCACACAGTTTTTTATGAGCACCTGAGGGTGCAAATGGCAAAATTTCCAACACCCATTTGTAAATCTTATTTCCCATTGCAAATGATAATGTGTATTAAATTAAAAATAAAGTGTGCGCAAGTGAATAGGTGCGCAGTGTAGGGAATGCCCACATGGAAGCTGTGATGAGGCCTCTCTGAAAATTTGTGTCACAAATGCAAGAAATAAAAGGAAATACAGACAAGAATTCCTGACAATATACACATATCTACATCTGCGTGCTGCATAAGTAAATATATGTGAAGCTGTTAAATAAAGAAAAATACCACAATGTGTTATTTAAGTGTAGAAATTTTAATTACATCAACAATATATATATTAAAGCCTACAGCATGCAGGTGGTTTTTCAATATCTACCTATTTTTATAAGAAAAGTATGATTTGTAGGAATATAAGTATGCATTTTCATCATCTTAATTGATCATCTGCATACTTTTACATGGTAAATTATTTTAAATTCTTATATTCTTGATTCTAGTAGCTATATCACTTGTAGTAGCACCTTCACTTTTAAACTGAAGTTTTTGATCTGCAAATACTTATTTGGGTTTCTCTAGGCAAATCACAAATCTTTAATGATCCATATAAATCAGTATCTATTATGAAATACATATATAAATTTAACTTTCCAAATTTAACGTAATTTAACTTTAACTTAAATTTAACCTTTCCAAATAGTAATCAGATTAGGAAATAAATGACAGGTTATTTTCTAGGATTAACTCTCACTACCTTCCTTAGAAATATCTCATCTTCTATCTGGTGAAGCAGTAATATTGTTATGTTTTAAACAGTACGCAAAATGCTTCTTCATAAAAGTAAGTATTACTCCTTGTAAAGAATGGAACAATAAGCTATATTTCTATAATTTTTCTTTGAAACTTTTAAATGTAGTTGTTGAAATATTAAGGAAATAGGTGAAGAATATCACCAAAACTTGTCACACAAAGCTGAAAGTTTCTGAAAAACAGACATAGTTTGTGCATGAAATATGCCTCTGGAGAAAAAAATTGCTCAGGGATGGGGAATAGTGAGATATTTAGAATGGTTAACTAAAGAACAGCTGGCGTCGATTAGCTTATGTCCTCATACAATCAAAATGTTTCGATTAGAGAACTTCAAGTAACTACCTTTCAGCTATTTAAGAGTACTCCAGTATTTTGTTAATTGTAATCAAGCATTATCCCAGCAGAATAAAAAATTTACCAGCTCTACACTAGCTTTCTTTTACATCAGGTTACTGAGCTTGAGTTACCCCTGGTTAATGGCATTTTCCATTAACCTAACTACAGGGTCTACCCTGGCAAAATATGCCCACAGAAAGATTGCAGCAGAACATGGAGACCCCAACTACTGATTCAGACTTCTAGCCCTGCTTCTGTAAGTGCAGCTTCACAAACACATTGCACTGGCAGGGGCAGGAACCAGTCTCAGCCCATAGCCATTTTCAGGGAGCCGCCTAGTGAGTCCTGACTAAACAGCTCAAGGTGCTGTAGTTTTCAACCAGTGGGGGGGTAAATCAAAGCCAGTGGCTTTTAAAGCACTATTTATTCTATCTGCAGAACAAGAATTTTGGAACCTCAAAATGTTTTGTTATATATAAAATTAATAAAATAATCATTATCATCATCTCCATTATGAAGCATATAATGTTGTGAGTGTTGTAGAAGAATAATTCTTTGCTATAGCCCACCCACTAAAATGATGATAAATTAAAGTTCCATGTGATTGTGTAATCAAATATGACCAACTTCTAACTTTTTTCTTTGTCCATTTCACATTCCCTTTACATTTGAGGCAAATATATGCCTGTTTTTACACCAAGGGGGGAAAAAACCTGGATCTAATAGTCTAAAAAAACAATGTGAGCCCATAGTCCATGAAAAAAAATTGTTTTAGCCCAACTTCAGCTGCCCAAATGGAAGGCACAGTTCTTTCAGCCTGCACATTTTTAATTCCTGTCCCTGGTAGGAAAAATGCCAGGACCCAATCCTTGATATCTGGAATTATATATAAAAAGAATACTTTCTAAAAATTCTTTGAACCAAATCCTACTTGCCTTACTCAGAGAAAATGACCTTATTTAAGTCTCTAAAAATGCTAGATTAAGATTGTCATTCCACACAAGTGGATCTACTCTCATAAATGAAATGAGCAAAATGCAGTTGTTCTTGCTGTTTTATGAGGTAATGGAGATGAGGTGGAGATGGACATAGGAGACAGAAGTGTTAAGACTCTCTGGGTTAGGGTAAAAGGGGTAAAAAACAAGGGTGATGTCGTGCTAGGAGTCTACTACAGGCCACCTAACCAGGTGGAAGAGGTGGATGAGGCTTTTTTTAAACCACTAACAAAATCATCCAAAGCCCTAGATTTGCTGGTGATGAGGGACTTCAATTTTCCAGATATATGTTGGGAAAATAACACCGCGGGGCACAGACTATCCAATAAGTTCTTGGACTGCATTGCAGACAACTTTTTATTTCAGATGGTTGAAAAAGCTACTGGGGGGAAGCTGTTCTAGACTTGATTTTAACAAATAGGGAGGAACTCATTGAGAATTTGAAAGTAGAAGGAAGCTTGGGTGAAAGTGATCATGAAATCAGAGGGTTTGCAATTCTAAGGAAGGATAGAAGGGAGTACAGCAAAATAGAGACAATGGATTTCAGGAAGGAGGATTTTGGTAAGCTCAGAGAGCTGATAGGTAAGGTCCCATGGGAATCAAGACTAAGGGGAAAAACAACTGGGAGGAGTTGGCAGTTTTTCAAAGGGACACTATTAAGAGCCCAAAAGCAAGTTATTCCGCTGGGTAGGAAAGATAGAAAATGTGGCAAAAGACCACCTTGGCTTAACCATGAGATCTTGCACGATCTAAAAAATAAAAAGGAGTCATATAAAAAATGGAAACTAGGTCAGATTACAAAGCATGAATATAGGCAAACAACACAGGAATGCAGGGACAAGATTAGAAAGGCAAAGGCACAAAATGAGCTCAGACTAGCTATGGGAATAAAGGGAAACAAGAAGACTTTTTATCAATACATTAGAAGCAAGAGGAAGACCAAGGACAGGGTAGGCCCACTGCCCAGTGAGAAGAGAGAAACAGTAACAGGAAACTTGGAAATGGCAGAGATGCTTAATGACTTCTTTGTTTTGGTCTTCACTGAGAAGTCTGAAGGAATGCCTAACATAGTGAATGCTTATGGGAAAGGGGTAGGTTTACAAGATAAAATAAAAAAAGAACAAGTAAAAAGTCACTTAGAAAAGTTAGATGCCTGCAAATCACCAGGGCCTGATGAAATTCATCCTAGAATACTCAAGGAGGTAATAGAGGAGGTATCTGAGCCTCTAGCTATTATCTTTGGAAAACCATGGGAAACGGGAGAGATTCCAGAAGACTGGAAAAGGACAAATATAGTACCCATCTATAAAAAGGGAAATAAAAACAACCCAGGAAACTACAGACCAGTTAGTTTAACTTCTGTGCCAGGGAAGATAATGGAGCAAGTAATTAAAGAAATCATCTGCAAACACTTGGAAGGTGGTAAGGTGACAGGGAATAGCCAGCATGGATTTGTAAAGAACAAATCGTGTCAAACCAATCTGATAGCTTTCTCTGATAGGATAACAAGTCTTGTGGATAAGGGAGAAGCAGTGGATGTGGTATACCTAGACTTTGGTAAGGCATTTGATACGATCTCGCATGATATTCTTATCGATAAACTAGGCAAATACAGTTTAGATGGGGCTACTATAAGGTGGGTGCATAACTGGCTGGATAACCGTACTCAGAGAGTAGTTATTAATGGTTCCCAATCCTGCTGGAAAGGTATAACAAGTGGGGTTCTGCAGGGGTCTGTTTTGGGACCGGCTCTGTTCAATATCTTCATCAACAACTTAGATGTTGGCATAGAAAGTAGGCTTATTAAGTTTGCAGATGATACCAAACTGGGAGGAATTGCAACTGCTTTGGAGGATAGGGTCATAATTCAAAATGATCTGGACAAATTGGAGAAATGGTCTGAGGTAAACCAGATGAAGTTTAATAAAGACAAATGCAAAGTGCTCCACTTAGGAAGGAACAATTAGTTTCACACATACAGAATGGGAAGAGACTGTCTAGGAAGGAGCACAGCAGAAAGGGATCTAGGGGTTATAGTGGACTACAAGCTAAATATGAGTCAACAGTGTGATGCTGTTGCAAAAAAAAAGCAAACGTAATTCTGGGATGCATTAACAGGTGTGTTGTGAGCAAGTCACGAGAAGTCATTCTTCCGCTCTACTCTGCACTGGTTAGGCCTCAACTGGAGTATTGTGTCCAGTTCTGGGCACTGCATTTCAAGAAGAATATGGAGAAATTGGAGAGGGTCCAGAGAAGAGCAACAAGAATGATTAAAGGTCTTGAGAACATGACCTATGAAGGAAGGCTGAAAGAATTGGTTTTGTTTAGTTTGGAAAAGAGAAGACTGAGAGGGGACATGATAGCAGTTTTCAGGTATCTAAAAGGGTGTCATCAGGAGGAAGGAGAAAACTTGTTCGCCTTAGCCTCTAATGACAGAACAAGAAGCAATGGGCTTAAACTGCAGCAAGGGAGATTTAGGTTGGACATTAGGAAAAAGTTCCTAACGGTCAGGGTGGTTAAACACTGGAATAAATTGCCTAGGGAGGTTGTGGAATCTCCATCTCTCGAGATATTTAAGAGTAGATTAGATAAATATCTATCAGGGAAGGTATAGACAGTATTTGGTCCTGACATGAGGGCAGAGGACTGGACTCGATGACCTCTCGAGGTCCCTTCCAGTCCTAGAGTCTATGAATCTATGAATCTGTGTCCCTGACAATTAGACCCATATGAGAAAAAGACTATAGATGAAACCCTGGCCTATTGAAATCAATGGGAGACTTGCTATTTAATTCAACAGGATCAGGATATCACCCTATTCTAATTTGTCATCTGCCATGTACATGGGTAGATATATATACTTTTAAATTGGTACTTCTGTAGGAGCACATACTAGACTTATGCTGGAATCTTAAGTAAGTGCCCACAGATACTTATGCTAGCATTTTGGGCACAATCATACAAGGAGCTGTTAATCTTTAAGCAATAGCCATGGGGAAAAAGATATCTGCAGATGAGCTAATAAAATTAGCCTATCTCTATACAAGAAAATTTAATGGAGTATTCACTCTACTGTAGAGGAACAGCAATAAACAGACTCAGCAAAAAAACATTAGGTAGCTTCATAACAGGATCTGTGAGGAAAAGTATACTATTATTCTAATTAGTGATGGGCAAACCTCAAAAGCTTATCTGAATCTTATTTGAATTTGTGAGAGCTATAAAACTGGGTTGAACATCCTGTGAGAAAAAGTTTTCTGGTGAGATTTCAGGTATGCTCTGTTTCAGAAATACCACAAGTGAAGGCATTTTTGTGGTATTAGAGCATTTTTGGTTCCAGCTTGAAACAGGAAATGAAGAGATGTAATGAAATGAAAAATAAAAAAGGGGAAAAAAGGTTTTTCAAGACCCAAGAATTGCTTGGTTTGGGGCAAAGACTTAGACTGCTGTATATACTGTCTAAACCAGTTCATTCATTTGAGAGATTGTGACACTCAAGCCACCACCTTCTGTCAAGTGCCCCTGGAACAATGATTGGCATCAATAGAGTTAATCAAGGGATAAACTTGGCTCCTGGGGTTTTGAAACTATTTCTAGAATTACATGGGGCACCATTAAAAAATCAGCATTCACTGACGCTGGTACTTATAGTGACAACAGCATAATAACTAGTTTATATGTAAAACTGCTCTAAATACAGTACTGCAGACACTGGGAAAACATTATGAGTTTTAATGGTGGCTAAGGCCCCTTGTTCAAGAATGGAACTGATCAAAATGGTTTTCAGTGTTGCAGTATTATTGTTAAGTATCATTTTGAGGATGCTACTTATGTAGGGGTTCCTGAAAGAAATATATATTTGTTCTACCTATCTATTTTATATGGGTTCCATGATGAGAATATCTGAGTCCCTTACAATCTTTAATGTATTTATTCTCATAACACTCCTATGATGTAGGGAAGTACTATTATCCCTATATTACACATGGGAAATGAGACACAGTCAAAGTGACTTACCAAGTCACACAGGAAGTCTGTGCCAGAGGAAGGACTTGAACCTAGGCTAACCATTCGACCATCTTTTCTCTCTGGCCCACCTCGAGAGTGACAGAATTTAGAAATATCCCTAATTCTTTGGTGAATGGGGAAGCAATTGTATTTTCTCTGACTGTATCTGGTGGGGAATGTTTCACTGCTGACCCTCATATTTTAATGTGCAATCAAAACAGAAAATATAAAGCGGCATGTGTTACTGTTTGGTGAAAGGTCTGTCTTGTTACATTTAACAAAAAAGACAGTTTCTTTTAAAAGCTCTTCCCCCCGCCCCCCCCCCCATCTCCAGAGCAGCCCTGTGCAACTTTGTGTTTATCAGATTTTCTCCCTCTCTCTAGTGCAGGAAGTTGAGGGTGTTGACCTCATTTGGATCTTTCCCAATGTCAGAAGGTGGTCTGTTCAAAAAGTTCCAAGACACTGATCTCTTCCTGATTTATCAGATAGCTGGGTCAATAAATAAGGTCTCTACTGTTTTTTTCACAGCTGTAAAATAACTGACTCCTCTGAGAGCTAATTACTGGATCTTTTGAATTTTTCTTTCAAGAAACAAGGATTATCTTTCTGCTTAGTAAATTCCACTGTAATGTAATTTAGCAGAGACTGTCTAATCACAGAAGTCCCAGCTCTTACAGACCAGTTTAAGTGAAATGTTAACATTGTGGATCTGTTTTTTTCTTCATAAACTTTTCTCAGCCTTGGTATGAGTACATTTTCCCATAGACTATAAACCCTTTTACTATTTATGAGAAGATAATAGGGCAGTGATTATATACCATGCATCAAGCAGGAGGACAAATAATTCCAAGCAAATAATGGGATTTCTATGCATAATTTGTGTGTGGGTGTGGATAGTGAGGGGATAGGAATGGGTGACAGATAAGTGGGCAATGTTCCAAGCCTGCCATTTTCCTTCCCATTTCTATAGCATTCCCATCAGTTAAGGAGGGCTATCTACAGCATACTCTGAGCTCCAGCTAGAGGCACTCAAGCTGACACTAGACACAAAACAGCTGAGGCATTTCCTCCCAGCAGGGTTTGAACACCCTTCATGCTCATTGTGACTCACCGGAGGTTGGGATCCAAATTTGGACTGGTTATTTAGTAGTGCCATGTGCTACCGCACTAGACTGCCAGGTTAGTCCTCTGTGCATATTCTGCATTGATACTTTAATAAAAATATTCCTTAAAGAGTATAACTCCTTAATTGATCTTTCTCCCTTAAACGAGACAGAGGTAATATCTTTTATTGGACCAATTTCTGTTGTGTTGGCTTTTGAACTTACACAGAGCTTCTTCCCAGACCTGAAGAAGAGCTCTGAGTAAGCTGGAACGCTTGTCTCTCTCACCAACAGAAGTTGGTCCAATAAAAGATATTACTTCATCCACTTTCTCTTTCTAAATATCCTAGGACTGACACGGCTACAATACTACATACTTTCACTCTGAAGACAGATTTCATTCCATGTAAATCCCTCAGGAAATTTTTAATTCAAAGGGATAACTGAATGAATACCTATCAATAGGGTTCACTAATACTTTATATTTAGAACTGATAACCACTAACATTATATTACAAATGCATTCATTCGATAGATATGTTCTTGTGACAGGAGAAAGATCCAATATATTCAGTCAAATAAAATGTAATCTTATTCCTTTATTGATTAGTCATTTCAAGGTGAGTTAAAATTCAGAGTGTTTTTTTGTTTGTTTGTTTTTGCTTAGTAACCAGTATATTTTTCCCCAGAGTATTTGTTTAAGAAGCTTCCACTGCACTTGCATAATATGCCTATTAAATATTTAAGAAAGAAGCTGTATGGTATAGCCACTGGATTTTGTGTGGTAATGGCATCCAAGAACTCTCAAATTCTAATCTCAGCTCTGCTAGTGATCTACTTTGTGAATATGAGCAACCTCTGCCTCAATTTCCCCATGGGAAAAATAACAGCCACCTAACTTGTAGGAGATTGAGGTTCAGTTTGTTTCTGGTACTACACTGTGAAAATCTAGAATGTTGTATAAATGCTAAGTATAGTGCTATTAACAACAAATTATGAGTTTAACCAGGACTAATTTTATAGCAAACATTTCTAAAAGTCCCCATAGTGTACCTCTCTTGATTTAAGTAATGCACTCACGGAGAAAGTTTATACAGTACCTACTGGACTAGAACAAATGAATGCTTATCATTATTTCTGTACTGGGCATGTGAAAGCGATATAAACTCAAAGCAACTGTTCCACACAGTGCCAAAAGCCACTGCCATACAATAATACAGCATGGGGGCTCATATGGAAAGATGGCAGATTTCATGCTTTGGTCATGGTAGAGAAGGCAAATTTCACTATTTGTTATGGATTAATAGAGACAGTCACAGACAGAATGATTGATAATGTATGTGAAGTAGGTGCAACGTATGCCTCTATAGCATGGATCTTTTCCATGTGTTCTGATGCTGACTCAGAATGCACATTGGTGTGCTCAGTGGCATTGTGGTTTAGGTGTGCACATGTTATTTCTCAACTGGTGCCAAATGTTTTAAGGGAACATCCAAACGATATAAATGTTTCCAATCCAAGGCATGTACTTTAGATACATAATAAACAATGTAATTTACAGCTGAGTTTTTTTCCTCCTGTTGGCAGCAGCATTGCCTCTAAGGTTATGTTTACACTTGGAGCTGTGGGTTGTAATTCCTAGGTCACACAGATGCACTTTCACTAGCTGATAGTAGCGTAGGCATGGTAGCATGGGCAGCAGCGAGTGGTGGCACAAGCCAGTGGCCCTGAGTATGCACTACAAGGTATCCGTTCCCCTACTCATGAAAGTCTGAGTTCTGCCTCCAGCCCAAGCTGCAAAATCCACATTGCTATTTTTAGTGTGCTAGCTGGACCCTTGCAAGCACAAGCTTGTCTGCCTGGGCTGGGAAGCTTGCTCCCTGCTGCAGTATAGTACACAGAAAAATTCAAAACACAGACAAGCACTGCATGTCACTGAATTCAGTGTGCATAGACTTCGTCAAATGAATGAACAAAGAGGAGGTCTTTAAAGCAACCGCAGGCAAAAATTTCCTTTGTTTTTTAAAATATTTAAATCCTGCCTTGGGCTTATTAGGACAAAGCAATAATTTCTAATAAGAGATCTATAGCCAAATTCATCATTGCTTAATACCAGGGATAAACCTGTCCCAATTTTCAAGCTTCTTAACATTTAATGATAGACCATTTTCTAATTTTTTTCTCAAAGACTCACTTCTTCTTCAGTCCTAAGGCAATAGTTGAAACCACATATTTATATCCCAACACTGAGTGAATGAATTCTTATTATTGAGTAGTTGAGCAAGTTGGTTATTTCTGTTTTTGCATGCTCGATTCTTGGGCTCCTCCTGTTTCTCTTGACTAGACAAACAATTTTCGCAGCTGAAGACTACATATTGACAAGGATGGAATGGTAATGGCCAGGAGTGTGAGATGAACTCAGATGTTAGCTATTCTAAACCTATACCATCAAGTGGCTTGAAAATAAGCACGGAGACCTTGACCTGGCATTCTATGGAAAGTGAGGTAAGAACAGGGGTGCTGTGCTCTCATAAACCTGTGCTAGTGAAGAGATAGGCTGCTGTATTCTGTGTTTGCTTCTCTACTGGTTTTCTACACAAAATGTATCCTCAACTTTGTTTTCCTCAATTGTTTTGATGAAAATTGCACTTGTGAGTTGTCCTCCCATTAATTTTTTTTAGTTTCTGAATCAGACACAGAGGTATATGCCCCAACGCCACTGAGGGACATTGAGTAGTAATATGGAACAGATATAAAATATTAAGCAAAGGTGCAATAGTGTCTGAAACTGGACAATTTTCTGGAATGTTTTGAAAGTGACATTCCAAGGGATAGCCCACATATTAAAAATAGTATTTTATCAAGGAAGTCAATGCAGTTTTGAGCCAGGAACCATCCAGTCCATACTCTCTACCTCCAGTATGTTGACTGTGCATTGTAATCCATTGTTCCGTTAAATAGCTTAAGATTCAGTGCATGAAAAGTGATCTATAAATAGTAACATAATTCAACAAATAAGTGGAACATAGAAAGTACAATGTGGATCATTTATCTGGTATTCTGTTTCTGATGGAGATCAGGTGCTCGACTGGAAGCTAGAACCTTCTTTATCCTACAATATAGTTAGCCCGTTTTGTAATGCATATAATAGAGGATATTTCTTCCTCAACCCAGCTGGAATTAGTTCATGTCTTCAAGAATATAAGGAAAGATAGTCCATGCTATTTTTAGTTTAACTAGTGACACTGCAAATGCTACCCTTATTACTTATATTATGGGAACTATAATAGGATATCCTATTGACTTTTTCTGTACAACCCATGTTTAAGGCCTGACTGAAATATTTTGGTCAAAACATTTTTCAATAGAAAATGGCTTTTCAACAAAATAGCAATATTTGTGGTACAAAAAATTTTCATTGAAAATTGTGTTTTTTGTGGTTTTCAATTGTGGTTTTCAATTGCTGGAAACAGAATAAATAAACAAAAATAAACAAATAAACAAATAAAACAATTTTCATTGAAAAGTGTGTTTTTTGTGGTTTTCAATTGTGGTTTTCAATTGCTGGAAACAATAAATAAACAAAAATAAACAAATAAATAAAAAAATTTTCATTGAAAAGTGTGTTTTTTGTGGTTTTCAATTGTGGTTTTCAGTTGCTGGAAACAGAATAAATAACTTGTTTTCAGTTTGTTTTGTTTTGTTTTTACAAAATGTGGAAGACAAATAGTTTCCTGACCAGCTATAATTATTTCATACTTTATTCACATCACTTTGCACTCATCTTGGTTCAAACTTATTAATCCTACTCATTTTACTTTCTTCATGTAAAGAAGTTTGATCTCCAAATGCAATGCCTCTAATCAATTTTACTACCCTATTTTGGTTATGTATTTTTCTGCTCTTCTACATCCTTTCAGATGATGCAACTAAACCCAAAGATGACAATCAGAGTAAGAAATTGTTGTATCACAGTGATCAGACATTTTTGTTGAGCTGTCCACAATTATTCCTGGATCTTTGTCCTTTTCCAGAAACCATCAGTTACTGTAACCTAACACTTATTGACACAGATGTAAATGAACTGAAGAGGAAAGACAACTTCTTTTTCCAAACTACAACTCACTTTTTTTTAAAAAAAACCTGAGTTGTTGCACAACACATCCAGTAGCAATCTGGTAACACATTGTAATTTACAGTTTGCACATCATAGGACTCCACGTAAATTAATATCAGAAAATGCTCATTTTGGCAGTTCTCTAATGTATCAACTTGATCACACAATGGCAAGCTCTTGCTATGGATGATCATACGGGTCAGTGGAAAACTCTGCACAATTAGAAAGGAACTTGATTTTTAAAAAGGATAATTTTTTTCTCTTTATTAACTATATCTCATCAAGCTCCACTTTATTAAGGTTCCCAGTTCAGAGACTTCGGAGTCGAAAGACCTTAGTGAAGTGTTAAAAACAAACAAACTTCTTCAGCCAAACACAGTTACCCCCACAGCAGTTAAAAAAAGAGTTAAGACAAACAGAACACTATGAAAAGAATGCCAGACAGTTACCCTCATTGTGAGTGAGAAAGAATGATGGAGTTCAAGCAGAAAGTGATTCATAACCTACCAAGGTAAGAGCTATGTCTCTCACTCCAAAATCATACAGAATAACCACTGTTGAAGATCAGTCTTACAGAAGGAACCAAAGACATCTATACAACATTAGGCAGAACTCCAGAATACAGATCTCATTGCTTGTGTGCACACAACAGTAAAATATGCTCACAGAGCAAATGGCAAAGAAAATCATCAGGAACTATAAACACCAGCTGCAGGTGTCAGATCCACCCCAGTAACCGAACAAGCCACTACAGAAGCACCAGCTGTAAGAAAAAGAAGAGGTCATCATGAACTCAAAGAGCCATAGCACTTTAGAGTAAGGAGTTACAGATAGATGTCTAAGAAGAGGCAAAATAATCCTCTCATCTGTCAAGGGGTTCAGATTGCCTGTTTTGTATGCCAGCTGTTATGAATTGCTTGTTTGGTCTGTAGTTAGGATCGATAAGTAGGATTACAAATAATAGGACGTTTTCTATTTTTAAACTATCAGTCACTTCCAGATTTACACTCTTTTCTTTTACTGTTTGGCTTGACTTTAATAAAAGTCAAGCTGTATAGCTGGAAAACTGAGTAACGCATGCTTGTGTACAGAAAAAGGGAAATTCATTTCTCACAATCTATTTTCCAACTGATTGCAGGTAAATACTGTACCAAATAAAGTATAAACAAATTTTCCTTTCATATAATGCCCTGGAGAGCTCAGAACCAAGCTCCCAGAAATTGCTTTCACAGCATGGAGGTGACATCAGCAGAAGTCACTTCCGGAATTTCAGAGTCAGAAAAATAGACAGTAACTGAGCTTTCCCATTTTGGAGACCACAAACATTTCATACATATCTAGGCTAACACACTTTTAAAGCAGAGGCCTGTGGAAAGCATATGCATGGAAAATCTGTTTCCATTTCAGTTGTGTATCTGTTAAGATGGAAAATTTTAAAAGTCTACACAGATGGTAAATAAATATCTGCTACATGAGGCAGTTCATGGAATAAAGAAATTTTCTCAAATAACAAGTGCCAATTTTTTTTCCCAGCAAGGCTTATTTTTAACTTTCCCAGGGACTGGTTGAGAGAGTTGGAGAAGTATCCTTTCACCATTGGAATCTTGGATTGATTCCAGAAATAGAATTTAAATATTGTTCTCAGTATGGATTATTTTTCCTTATACCTTAGGATAAAACAACAGTAATATTTTTTAAAGACAGAAGCACCCAAAATTATTTTTATTCTTAATAAACACTTCATCTGGACACAGTAGTAAAGTACTAAGTATCTTTTTTGCTTAAATGTATATTTTTAGTAGGTTATATAAAATGAGTAGTCTTACCTGAAGCTCCGTTAGAAAGTCCAGAATTTCCCAGTGACAGAAAGGGAATGCCATACTTACCATCTTTTGAATTACCTATTGGCTCTTTAGGTTGGCAAGAAGAAATATTTTATTTTTCAAAAGAAAAAAAAATCAGACAAGAAGTGTTGCTGATATATAGGGAAGAATACCATCTACCACATTGCTAGTACAGTATCAATACTCCAGCATCATAATGATGAAAATGCCCGTATTCAGATAAGACACAACAGAAGTCTTGTTCACTTCTCAATGAAGGGTCTATAGCACTCTTTACAAGAATTAGGTTGTTACCCTGGTTTACCAGCCATTTTCCAGTGTAGACAATTTTATTTGTCCTTAAAAGCCTCTCATAGTGTCATATGTCAGTTTTATATGGTCTTCTGTGCACATAGTGCTGCCATGGTCAGTTCACTACCTGCATTCCACTACAGAGACAGCCAAAGTGATTTTACTGTATTATAGTGTATTAAGTGCTTTGGGATCTTTCTGGCTGAAGGAAGCTGTATAAATGAGGGAGAACTTGTATACTTTGGGATACTGCTATGAAGCTCTATAGTTATGAAAGAGCCAGATATTTTCATTATTTTTAGTATACTAAGGATAAGCCAGTCACCAAGATAGCTATGATCAATGTTGCGCCCTCATTCTCTTCTCCCATCTTCTCCTCCTCCTGCAGCTACCCTAGGGTGACCAGACAGCAAGTGTGAAAAATCGGGACACGGGGAAGGGTGTAATAGGAGCTTATATAAGAAAAAGACCCCAAAATTGGGACTGTCTCTATAAAGTTGGGACCTCTGGTCACCCTAAGCTACCCTATGGAAGACAATAGTGTCATAACATTCTTTCCAACAGATTTTAGAGATTAGAATTGATTTGGCGAGCCATCCCCTTCCTGTGCTTTCTCTCTCCTCATTCTTTCTGCTCTTCCTCTTCATTAGTGACATTATAATATAGGAGGTTAATTGACCAATCAGCTCTGTACCCTCTATTCTATGTATGGCATTTTAAAGCACATCTCCTCAGGTACATAAATGCTATAGAAATAGCTTATTTAGTATCCATACACTTTTTATTTACATATCTAATTTTTGTCTCGCTCTCTGACTCCAAGATTCTTGCACCCAAATCACCTTCTCTTTCTTTCTTCTTATTCTTCCCTCTCAGCTCTCCTTCATCACCTCCTCGCTTCTCTGCCTCACCTGTCTCCTGCTCCTCTCTGGGATTGTATCATTAGAGTAATCAATTAAAATGCTGTAAATCATTTCCCAAGTCTACAGCCAAAGATGTGGTCTCTGTGGCAGACTTGACCTAAATAAGTGACTCAGTATAAGCCACTCGGTACATTAGTCCTTTTGTTCATTATTTATATTTAATTCAATTTATGCCCTGGATTTTTATATTGAAAATAAAACTGCTTCCCATAACTCGTTAAAGGGAAGCTTGAAGCTTTTGTAGCTGGGGCTTTTGGCACCTAGGAAGGTGTAAGAGGCGTTTTGGCACCCAGAAGACTGTTGAAACTTTCATTACAGTAAAGAGGAAGCATCTCCTCTCCCCCTTTTCCTCCTTTTCAGCAGAGTTGGAAGTAACTCAATTTGACATAAGTGGGGTTTGAATTCCTTCCCCCTCACCCCTGCCCCAACAAGACTTGACATCATTTAATGGCCTCACTGCACCAAGGCTGTGTACCAGCCACTACATTCACACTAACCTGGATGTTTCTTCTAAAATGCTCAGCAGTAATTAACATTTAAAGTGTCATCATTAGGATTCACCAGGAGAATCTGTGACATCACAGCTCTGGATGCCATGAGCTATTTCATGGGGGGACTATTGGTAATGAGGTGTGGGAAGAGGGACAAGAGGTCATGGGGATGTGAGTCATGGCAGGAAGAAGCAAGGAGATGAACTGGTTAGGGGATGATCCAGCGAGGACAGGTTAATGAAGCATGGTTAGTTAATGGGCTGGGACTGAATATGGGTATGTCTCCTCTTGAAGCTGGACAGCATAAATTCCAGCTCACAGAGACATATCCCAGCTAGCTCCGATGTGGTAGCACATTAAAAATAGAGTGTAGCCACGGTGGCGGGAGGGTCTAGCTAGCCCCAGTATGTGCCTAACATCCTGGAGGGGTATGTACTTGAGGCAGTTAGCCCCTTCCACAGCAGCAGCTAAACTCTGCTTTTAGTGCACCACTTCTGTCAGCGCTCATGTAGGTATGTCTCATGGAGCAGGAATTTACACTCTCATCTCAAAGTGTAGACATATTATATATGAAAGGCCTAATTTAATGGGGGATTGAACCTGACACCACACAGTGAGGGAATAGGCAATGCTCAGAGGAAAAACTGGATGGAATCACCTGCGAAATAGAAGGAACATGAACAGGACCAAAGACTATAGCTGCAGGCAGAGCTATGGGGGAGACAGTAGACAGACTCTTTCCCCAGATCCATTTTGGTCGGAAATTCACTGAGACAGACTTGGGGATAGACTGAATTTAACTGTAGAGGTGAAGATAAATAAAGAGCATGCTAGGAGCCTTCCACTATACCAACTGAACTAGGGCCTGTCACAATTACAGGACTCGTCCTGAGGGACAGTGCAGCCTACTCTTGAGGTATGCCCCAAACGGGATAGGGAGAGGCAAAGAGGAGGCACCAGCTCCTACCACACTTTGCACCAGGTGTGTAATCCCTCCCTGAATTCTCCAAGCATAGGTCTACATTGCAGTTTGACACCAGCAGCTGACCCCTGACAGCTGACTTGGACTCACAGTGCTTGGGCTAATGGACTGTTTAAATGCAGTTAGATGTACCTTGCCGGGTCCTAGAGCCTGGCTGCAGCCTGAGCTACAATGCAATTAAACAGCCCCTTAGCTCAAGTCCCATGAGCTCAAAGCAGCTGGCATGGGTCAGCTGTGAGGGTCTAACTGCAGCGTAGACATACCCTAAGAGACAGTCACAGTGTGGATCTGCCCCCCCCTTACTTGGACCAGTTTGATCCTGGAGAAATTGCAATGACTGCAAGAGGAAAGAAACCCAGTTTACCCATTTCACTGAGAGTAGAAATTCACTGCTACACATTTCAGAAGTGAGGAAAGTAAAAGAAAGCACCAAAGAACTATTAGGTTTAATATATGATTTGCACATAGAGTTAGTGAAGCTTAAAACACAAATTGAAAAAGTTGAATACTTTCCTAGAAAGCTGTTGACTGGGAGGGGTGTGTGTGTGTATAGAAATCAGTGATCTTAACATGCTCTCTTGGATTGCATTGATAGCAGCAAAAGAAAATCTTTTATCTCTCAGGAGAATGTGGATGACCTAGAAAAGAGTAGTTGACATTCCAATATGAGGCTTGTTTTGCTATTCCTCAGGGCCTGGGGTGAGAGAGAGGCAGAAATATATATGTATTTGTTCTGAAGTTAATTAGAGCAGATTTCCCTGAAGCAATTATTATTCATAGTCCTGAGACTGACCTAAACCAGATTTTGAAAGGAAACCTGAAGTGAAGTGATAATTAAAATATACATATTTTAAAAAAATCATATGTAGTGTTTGTAAAAGGTGCTAGATTACAAACCCTAGCAAATGTTTGTCCACAGAGTAGTAATCATGATGTAAAGGTGGAGTAATTTCTGCTTGCAGGATGAGGAACTGGTTTATGGTGCCTGTTACTAAGAGGGTTCAGGAAGGTTTGGAAATGGAGGGAGGAGGTGACAAGATGCTTACTAAAGAAAAAGAGAGAGAGAGAGAGAGAGAATGCTGTAACGTCTAGAGTTGAAAATTCCTATCACAGGTGGTGTCTGTTCCATGGATCTTTTCAACCACTAGCCTTCTCCCACCTACCTCATGGACTCTGGGCACTTTCCCTCTCCCCCCCTCACCCCCCATGGCATTTGTAACCCTTCAGCCACTCCCTGGCTATTGCAGCTCAAAGATAAAGTTAAAGCCCAAATGGTCCTCTGTTTACCCCTAGTACATCACTTTGCAGTTAATTTCTTGCAAAGTTGTGGTGCAGAAATGCATCTTGTGGAACTGTGGTGTGACGGTACAAGGATAGAAGCCTGTGACTTGTTTTTGATGGTGAGATACAATCAATTTGGCATTTCCTGAAGAAGATAAAAGAGTAAACAGTAACAATGCTCAGTAAAAGACATTAAAACAGATGTTCAGCTGCCTACCTGTTCCCATCTTCTATATTTTTCAATTACATTGGATGGTACTGCAGAAAGTCAGCTTTGAAGTAGCTGTAATTCATGCTAAAATTAACAGCATATTTCTCAAGCTCGTCATTCATAGTGCAAAGTACATCAACAGTTTGGATTTCTTCTTTAGTTATGCAGTACAGCCATGATTCATATAGAAGGGTTATAAATTCAAGCAAATCATCTTCTTTAAAAACAGTGATGGTAGTCAAGAGAAAATTTACTAGAAAAGCAGAACTACCCACTGCATAGATTTATGGATAAAAGCTTTTTTTGAAATGGCTATATATGAAAGGATATATTTTATGCCTAACCCACCCCCTACCATGTGGAAACCATTTTTGATCTGTAATCGTATAATAAATTGAGATATGTGTCTGAAAATGAAAGAATGCACACACTTTCATTTTATGTGGAAATATGATATGTTAATTGACATACTGTATTAGGAAGGCCCTACTTGAACTGTGGGATGATTGTCAAATAATTGCAGCTGAGTTGTGGACAAGACATGGCAAATCGCAGAAGAGTAATAATGGACCTTTATTAATTGCAGTAATTTGGAAAAGCCGGAGAAGACCTATTTGTTTAAGAAAAAATTGCTGGAACAATATGAACACTCAAATATTTTGTTATGCCTGCTAATTTTTTTGATAACCAAACATTTTGCTGCAACTATATTACATTCATTAATATGCAGGGCTGACAACCTGAGCCCCAGACAGTAACAGCTCAGATAAATGGAGTCTGCTGTATTAAAGGGGAAAAAGGTGTGTGTTGCAAACCTCAAAATGTATGCAAAATTGTGGCCTGTGCAAAGTAAGCTAATTAAAATTGCGCTATATTGTGGGATCTGCAATATCGCAAATTAAGTAGAGCCTTATGTATTAGTTATTTTAATTTTTTAGAAGGTGGATCTATCATTGTATAGGGTGTGACAAACTTGATATGAATATCATAACAATAATTGCACATTACTGGAGAAACTAACATCCAAATAATATCACAGGTCAGTTTTTCAATAATAGAAGCTAAGATACTGCAATATGATACCAAATTTCTCTTATCTCAATGATGAACATTGACTGCTATTCCCATACAGTTATGAAGTGGAACAAGGATTCAGTTTGTGTTTGCTACATATTTTACCCTATCACCCATACCTATGTACTCTCATATTTTCCAGCTTTTTCCCTTATAGGAATCTTGAATTAGTTCTCTTAGTTCAAATCCAACCTCTTCTAAAGTAATGGACAGTCCCTTGAGCGCAGAAATAGTGTTGTTTAATTCCAGCTGGGGGAGGGCTGATATTCACTGCAATCTCTCTACAGTATGGATCCCTACACAGGAATCTGAGGGAAGGGGGGAGGGGTGCACCCTGAGGGGGGTGGGTGGAAGAGGGGACATAGGTAGGCTCCCTTAAGCAATCTCCAGTTCTCTGGAACCAACGGGAAACCACCTCAGACATTTGGCTGAAGTTCCCTCCATGGCATGGTTTTTCTTTATGAGTGTGGGGTGGGGACAGGGGGATGATATTTGCTCTCCTGGTATCTCCTGTGAACTTGTCCAATACCTGGCCACTTGGGTCATGTGCTAGGCTTAAGGCATAATTATCCTTATCTGGGAGGTAATCATGCCCGTAATAATTTGAGCTGGTGACGGTAAGCCATTGAATTTACTGCCATAGCACTCCATTATGTCGGGGTATGGCACTGCCGGAAACGTCATCTCTTGGATCACAGTTGACCTTTACTTTGACTCTGGAATGGTCTGATTCTGTCTGCGACTCAGCCCTCTGGCTAAGTCCCTTTTAGTCCAGATCCTTTCCATGATGACAAATATAATTCAAAATGCAAAGCTGGCCCAGCACAGTAGATCCTTCTGTTACCTTTTTGGGCTATTCCTCAGTCCATTCTTTAGGCTCGGTCTCAATAGTCCTTACATCAGGCTTGTATGCTCCTTCATTGAGACTGGCCCACCCTCTGCTCTGGGTTCTGGCCTAGTAATCCTATGTTGAGGAGCTTAATCTGTTCCCTTTGGACACACTGCTGTTTCCCTGGGCCACTTCCTATCTCTGAGCCTCTTGTGCTGCTTCCCCACAGTCTATGGTTTACACAGCCTCTCCTCTGGTTCCCAGACCTTTGGCTTTTCCTTTGGTCCTCTCAGCTCCTTCTTTCCCTGATGGAACATCAACCCCAATCTCTGTGCCCTTCCCCCTTTCCAGGGCCATAACAGGGATTAATTCCATTCCTGTGGCCTTCTTCAGTCTGCCTTTGCAGACCCTTCCCCTTCCCTCCCTATATCATTTCTCCTGCATGCCCTTTTCTAATTGGGTTTCCTCCCTTTTTGTGTAGTCTTTCCTGACCCTTTCACAGCTGGGGTCACTAGTCAGAAATTAAGTTGTCATATCAGACCAGCTGAGAGATAGCTGATAGGTCACAGGCAAGGCATAGAGAGGGCCAGCTAGTAACAGTGACCTTGGTATGCAAACTTTGCAACAGTGCACCTACTTTTCCCTTCACTGGTAGTTGTGTATGTGACCAATACAAAATGGTTCAGGGCCAAACCCTTTAAACAAGAACAAAGTTTCTGCAATATATACAAGTACTGACATAGAAAACCCCTAGCTTTACCAGCTTTGGAACATCTGAGAGTCAAATAATCAACTGTTCCTAATGAAGAGGACATCAAACTCAAGCTCCAATCCAGCAACACTCATAAGCATATTCTTAACTTCAATAAACTCGCAGGGGTGCCCCCTGCAATTTTTCACATAGTATACACATATGTGTCACTCTCACTTAGACTTAGCATGGCATTTATGTATATTGTGTCTATGTCTGAGCTGGGAGAAAAGCCAGATTAACCAACCCTAGGCAAACCCTATCATGTCCATCCCCTCAGACCCTCTCCCTGCCCGCTACCCCACATGGACATTCATCGCAACTCCCTGTACTTGTAGCAGGCTTTGCTGCTGTCACTGAGCAAGTCCTGTGAGCAGAACACAGAAGACATGGGCTGCTGGAAGTGGAGCGAGGCTGGGTAGGTGGGTGGACGGGGGAGACCTGGTTCAGGAGCTGACACCATGGCAATGGTGAGGAGGAGTGCCATCGCAATGTCCCCTCACATTTGTCATTATGGCCCTCTGTCATGACAGGGTGGTGGCAGGGCCAAAATTGAGTGAGTGGTGTTGTAACCTGGTGCATGGGCGCCATCATGACAGAGGACTGCAGGGCCAAATCTGAGTAGCCATTGAGGCAGCCACAGCTTTTCCTGCTTGCTACTGATGTTGGGCCAGTTCCTGCACCAGTACCTGAACCATACCAGCAGGAGTTCAGGTTCCCATCCTCTCATGAGCCAGGCCTTAGGCACATGCCTAGGTTGTCTGTGTCCTAATCCAGCCCTGGGTGGAAGTTCCCCAATTCTGATGACTTGGTACATTCCACTGTACGTTATGTGCATATGGCTATGAGTGCCACTATTACTTTGAGTGGATCCAACTCAAATTAAATCAGTGGGACTTCTCTAGGCAATTAACGTTAAGCACATGCATAACGACTTTGCTGAATTGGGGCCTCAGTCATTTTCACATGCAACTTAAATAAACAAATATTTTGACTTAGTATAGTCTTAAGAAATAAGACTGATAACTTAATTCACATAAACCCCAAACAGTCAAACCTTTAGTAATTATAGATTTGGACTGACCACTTTTAAATGTATTTAAATTTTCTTCCTATGGAATCTTTCCACACAGGAAAAAGTCTTTAGAATTATGTTAAAGAATAGCTCAATATATTGATCACTGGAAGTTCCTAGTCTCACTTCAGTGGATGCTGGTGTGTGACCTGCAAACTGTGTATAAATACAAATACATTTATTACCATTTTAGGCAGCTGAAACTTGAGTGATGCATAACTTGATGTGCAACAGTCATTTCATGGCTCTTGCTTTGCAGTCTAGACAAAATTGGCAGCCTCTAAAATTTATAGCTCAACACTGTCACAAAAATGTGTCAAAGTAAAATTTGCATAAAGGTTATACTGTAATGGCCTGGCAATCATCCCATTAATGACTGCTTTCTGTTCAGAGCTTGTTTTAAATACTTTTCAGATTGTTTGGAATCCATCAGACTTCAATCCAAACACAACGGTTGTCTGTGGGAAAGCGTTCTTAGCTTCCAAGTGGACAGAGATAATATTTATGTTACATGTTTTATGTAAGCTACAAGGAAAAAATTACATGGCAATCTAATTATATTACAAGCTGGATCCCCTGCCCTATAAATTCTAGTAATTAAAGTGGTTACTGTGGAAAAATTACAGAAATTATTTTAGTTTAGTTTCAACTAATTTTGTAGTCAAGTTATTTTATACTTCTGTAACTTGCCTGCAATAATTGGCTGGATAAAATTTAGGAAGTAAGCAAACATTTTAATAATATTCAAAAAAGAATAAAGTGTTTCATTTCATTTTTAAAAATATGTTATAATATTAAGTTTGCTTTACTTGTAGCTGTTGCCAGATTCTTACTGATGCCTTTAAAATTATAGCTGTTTAATGGTAACATGCAATGCAGCAAATTCTTTGTGGTGAAGCAACAGTACACTTCAATAACAGTTGCACATCTGTGCTAGATACTGCAAAATATAGCTTTGAGACTACACGAGTAACAATTGCCGTTTCAGAGCTTATAACTTGGGATGTCTAATCAACTCTGAATATTGTAAAGGTTTCTGTGTATAACTCAGGCTAATGTTATTGTCAGTTTTGGGCCAAAGAGGAAAAGAACCCATTCCTTAAGCTTTCCCAACAACTTAGAAAACTAAGTAGGAAAAATGAAAATTAATGATAGAGATAAAAAAACATAACAAAAAGTAATATCTGAATTGTACACAGTGAACAAATTCTTCCTTTTTTGGGCTTCCTCTTTTAAAAATAGATGTAGCAATTGTTAGCATTTAGATTTGCCATATTCTTAGCAAACATCACAAAAACTTGCCTCCAATGCCAAACTCAAAACAGAAAAGATTTAATCTGAATGGTGTGAATATTACTTCTATGACCTCAATTTAAATATGCCTCTGCAAATGCCCATTCTTGTGATATGTGCACCTCTGGTGCCATGTGACTCTGCAGAATTAATAGAAATGAAAACCAACATTAATTGGTAAGTAATTTTTCTTTTACCAGGTATTTTTTGCCATTTCTGCAGAAGGGATCACTTTAGTACAAGATTAAAAATCATTACTAAGAACTGGATTCAGCAAGGTATCCCCAGATTTAAGAACATGAGCAAACTCATTGAAGTCAAAGGGACTATGCATGCTTAAACGTAGGCCGTTTGATACTTAATATTGCAGAACTGGTGTCACCCCATGACAACTCAGGATGCTCAATATTTTGTAGTACTTTTTTTTAAAGAACAGTCTCTCTTGCAACCCTCAGATACTGCAAATGTGACTGGCTGGCAAGTACACTATTTTTCCCTTTGTTGGAATGTTTCATCATAATATTAGCATTATGGGTGTTTTCTTAAAACTTTAAAGTTTTTTTTTTTTGGAGGTAAGCATGAATTGTGAGAAGTGTATACATCTAACGTGAACATCTAATATTCCAAGGAGATCCATTGAAATACACTAGGTCTGCAGATATCAAATTCCCCTAGCTGACACACACAGTCCAACAATTCCAGTCTGAGTCTCAGAAAAGGATAAATTCAGTTCCCTTTAGCCAAATAAGGACACAGTTATCACTCATGTTCCAATTCCCAGCTCAAGAGTTTCATAGTCCTCCTATGCATACTCTCATATGCTCTCTTGTAGGAGCATAGCGTCAGTGAAAGAGCATTTGCGGTTTCTTCCTACCCTTCATTTATCTTCACTGTGCTTAAATTTACACTGCACCATTAACAAGTTATCATTTGCCATTATTTTATTTGCATTGTGATACTTCAATCAGGGCCCTATTGTGCTGAACACCATACAAAAACATGAGATCGTTCCTACACCAAAGACCTGACAGTCAGGCTAAATAGACAAATGGTTTGAGAGAGGAAGTGCTAATATCCCCATTTTAGAAATGGGGAATTGAGGTACAAAGAACACAGCAGACCTGGGAATTGAACTTTGATCTCCAAAGTCTCAATCTAATACTTTCCACTACAATAAAATGTGGTCTCTCTGTCTACAAGTGCTAGTAGATAATACGCTATTATCACACTACATTTAAAATAGAAAATACACTTGATATGTCAGATAGTACTGTCTGGCAATACCTGGAATATATGTTTACTTCCTAATGGTGATCACTGTAAGTGGTCACTGAAAGAAATGTGAATATTAGAGGTAACGTAAATATTAGAGCAGGTCAGAGAAACTTGGACTGAATAGTTTTCCACTGGAAAACACAGTTCAGTTGAGATTAAAATCCTTTATGAAATCTTGCCAGTTTGACTGAAGTTTTGTTTGGGAGAAACTTTAATAACTTTTGAAACCAAATGTTCCTTTTCTTCCTTTTGAAACTACTTTTAGTTTCAAAAAATTAAAAATGTTGTGTTATAAAAAATAGTCAACATCAAAATAAATTAATCCAAAACTAATTTTTTGTTCGGAAATTCTTTTTTGTGTAGAATTTTGAAATTTTGGGTTTAGTAGCAAATTAGAAAAAAATCCAAATTTTGACATCTAGAAATGCTCCACAAAACAGAATTTCTATTCTCTGGTCAGCTCCAGTGAATACCAATGTGTATATTAGGTAGTCTCCTGGCTGTGGGACTCAGACAGTTTGGTAGGTTTACTGCCAGACATGAGCACTGAGCATGTGAGACCATTCTGGGAAACTGTTACATCATTAAGAGTGAATTGCAAATATTGAAAGAAAGAAGCACAGTAAATAATAAAGAACTATTCATCCACTGAAATTTGATTCCATAACCCATTCATCCAATAATTTCATATACCCAGCAACTTTGATAAAAGTGACATCTGATCCCAAATGATTTGGTAACAGAAATGGAGAAGAATTAATCAAATAAATTGTTCACTGCATACAGTTTGCTTGAGTCTAGTTAAAAAGAAGCAGACTCTTCCTCCAAAGCAGTATTCTAGGCTATAACTATACTTAAAAAGGAACACTGTTGAAATGACAAGCATTTCAGGTAGACCTGAGACCCAAAGAAGAGTTCTGTGTAGCTCAAAAGCTTGTCTTTTTCACCAACAGAATTTGGTCCAATAAAAGATATTACCTCACCTACCTTATCTCTCAAACATTTTAGGGTATTCAGGTGCAACACATTAGTTACTCTTCCTAGAGTCAATAGTTATTAAGCTAGTATTTAATTTAATTGAGCACAGCAAATTAACCAGTATTTCCTCTCACGCTCTCTAATCTTGTCAAGCATAGAAATTTAGCACAAATAATAGCCTATATAGTGAGACAGAAGCTTCACATTAGAAATGACTTAAGCAAGCCTCAAAAGGTTCAGAGTTCATGTTCAAGTTGGATAAACAATCAAGAGTTCAAACACTGATCCAAAATTTATCTGACCTATCTGAACCTGGTCTAAAAGTCTCAGAAGAAAACCTATTCTTAGAAGATTTCCAAATGATCCTGCTTCGGGATAGGCCGGAAATATCATGAGAATAGCTGTCCTCATGGTAACGAAGCAATTGTAGATTGTGGCTGTACAGAGTTTATGAAATTTTAAAACAATGAAATAGTTATGTGTTTCAGAACCTTCTGGAAGCACTGATTTGAGATGCCAGGGCACTGTTTTTTCAGTGCAGTGTTGTTTTTTGTATTTTCTTTTCAACAGTTTACTCATCCCTTCTTCAAATCATCACAACCTAGTTTATAGAGTATTATGAGAAGTATTCTGAGGGATGCATGATTATAAATCCCAGATTTTCAGATAATGGCTTGTAGTTACAAGTGCAAATACATGCACATGTACATATAACATTACCACAACTGAGGATACAGCCTCAGCAAGTGCATGTGCAATTGACTATTTTGATGTGTAACAGTTCATTTGAGTGTATATTTGGCATTAAACTAAATTTTACCATGGCAGCCCAGATTTACCCCAGGGTGTATACTATCTTGTGTGCTGGATTTCCTCTGGGACTTTTGTACAATCAGAATATGTGTGTGTGTATGTGTGTGTGTGGGAGAGAAAGAGAACGAATGCACGCGCATGCATGCTATCTTCTAGGCCAGACGTGGGAAAATTACGGCCTGTGGGCCACATCCAGCTCACAGGACTATCCTGCACAGCCCTGAGCTCCCAGCCAGGGAGCCTAGTCCCCGGCCACTCCCCCGCTGTCCCTCCTCCCCCGCAGCCACGCCACCACACGGGCTGTGCTCTGGCCTGCCACTCCCACTGGGCCACACAGCTGGCTCTGGCCGAGTGTCGTGGCTGTGAGCTCCTGCTGCTGGTAAGGGGCAAGAGCCAGGTTGGGTAAGACAGCGGGGGGTCCTGAGGGGCAGTCAGGGAGGAGGGGGCAGTTGGATGGGGCAGAGATTCTGGGGGGATGGTCAGGTGATTGGGAACAGGAAGTGAGAGTCCGGGGGCCTGTTGAGGGGCGGGGATGTGGATAAGGGTCAGGAGGGCAGTCAGGGGATAGGGAGCAGGGGGGTTAGATAGGGGGCAGGGGTCCCCGGAGGGAGTGGTTAGGGGAAAAGGAGCAGTAGGGGTTGGATGGGTTGGGGATTCTGAGGTGGGCAGTCGGGGGTGGGAAGTAAGAGCGGGGGGATAAGGGGTGGGGCCAGGCTGTTTGGGGAGGCACAGTCTTCCCTACCTGGCCCTCCATACAGTTGTGCAACCCCACTGTGGCCCTCGGGCCAAAAAGTTTGATGATCTCTGCCCTAGGCTTTTCCCCCCTTCTCTTTTCCTGTTCCCAGTATTTTCTTTTGCTATCAGATGAACAATCCTTCATGCAGCCAACTTCATTAATCTCTAATAAATAGGATTTCTCTTTTACATTGACATTGCTGCCTAGTGCCTCTTGCCTTTTTTACTTACAATCTACTATGAGCTAGGCTGACCAGATGTCCTGTTTTTATAGGGACAGTCCCGGTTTGGGGACTTTTTCTTATAGGGGCCTATTACCCCCCACCTCCTGTCCCGTTTTTTCACAGTTGCTGTCTGGTCACCCTACTATGAGCTCCTAGCTTCTTGGACACTTATGGATTTTAATACTCCTTCTTTATGCTCTGTTTGTTGGATCTCAATTATCTGTTACTTTATAAAAACATAGTATCATTACATTTCTCTGCTCTGTGAACCCACTCCTTACTCTCATACAAAGACTTTTGTCTAGCACATAATCTTTCCTCTTTGACTCTCATTCTGAGTCAGTTTCCCTCTTAGTTAAAATCCCCCTAAAAATAGTAGATATAAAATGGTTTCTTCTCTTACTAGGGTTCTGAATGGATCAGCCAGTAATGCACTATGAAAGGGTAAATTAGAATACATAGATGGCTCTGGCTAAAGTCACCCATATATATTGTATCCTCTAGATTCAAAGCTGGTCCCTTCATTTTTGTCTTGCTCTTCATCAAGCCAAGATCTGTTCTGTAAGAGAAGCTTACTGCAGTTTCTTCTTCGTTTTCATCTTCATGTCTCTCATCCATAATGTTTTGTATTTAGGCTTTCCATTATCCAGTTTCTTTCTTTCAATAATTTAGTGTAATTTAGGGTAAAAGTTTGAAAAGTACCTAAGTAATTTAAGAGTCTAAGTCTCATTTTCAAAAGTGACTTAGGCACTCAAGCCAAAATTTAAAAAATAAAAAATAAAAAAAAGGGTATTTAGGCATTGTTCCCCTTAGCACTGCAAAGCTTAAATGTCTCAGACAGCTAACTCCCATTTTCAAAAGTGAGTTAGGGCATGTATGATTTTGAAAATCCTACTGAGTGCCTGCCTGCATCCTTAGGTGCCTTTAAAAATCTGGGTCTCATGAGCCTAAGTCCCAGTTACTTTCTATGAGACAGACTTCTGATATCTAAGTCATTTTTTTAAAATGGGACTTAGGCACTCCTGAATGTTTTACCTGTGGTAAATACTTTTTAAATATAGGGTCAGGCTTTCAAACCAAGACATAACATGTGTGCCTACAAAATTGCAAGCACACCTGAAATGCCCTGAACTTGCTTATGCAAAGCTGCATTTATGCCCAAATCAGGTTATTGAACACCAATCTAAATTTATCTTTGTTATTTTGGAAAAGTCCTTTGAAAATGAAATATGCTATTTAAATGCTCTGCTAAGTACCAGTTTGTTGGCATCATTACTCCATTTTCATATGCACATGGGGAAAGGGCAGGGATGTGTGGTGATTGGATGCATATGCACTTGTTTGTGGTCCCTGCTATTGAAAATGTATTCCATAATTCTAGGCCTCCACCTTTTGTGCTTTTTCTGTCTCTTAGATCAATAATACATATGCCAATCTGTGCTGTAGCTATAGTTGTATTCCTGGGGTGAGATTTTCAAAGGGATATAAACATTTTTGATTATGATCGGCATAAATGTAGAATAAAAAAATTCTTATTCTATTCTGCATCACACTACTTTTTAAAAGCTTTTTCCATTTGTTAAAATGCCAAACCCTTGGAGCCAGCCTTATTTTGAAACACTTAATTGAAGAGGAAATGCCACAAAACTGGAGCTGTTGCTATGACAACAAATAGCCAGTACCTGCTTCTGGTATGCCATTGCTAGGAAGGTAATAATACTAATTTACACAAATACGTTGTGGTCTCCCATGAAGAATAAATGTTTCCACACTTTATACATTTTGTGATGACAATCACATTTTTTTCTCTTGAGACAAAAACCTAGATCCTTTTTTTCCTCCATAGTCCAGTTCTGAACAGTCAACTGTAATAAGATCCCCTACTTATGCTCCATTATTGGTCTAATATGGTGGTAATTTGAAGGGCACCTCATTTGTCAGCCTAAGGCAAAAGTCTCTGGAGACTGCAATTCTACACCCCAATCAGAGATGTGTGTATGCAGGCAAATTTCATTTCTGGTGGTGTATGTTTTAGAGAGAGATTGAAGAAAAAAAATATACAAGACAAAACTGTTCAGTTTAGTCATCTCTTAAACCACCCATAACTTTCTACAGCTCCCGGTATGATCCATTCCATAGACTTGTCTCAGATCTGTCTCTGTTTATAGCAGGTATTGTACAGCCTGAGAAGACATGGATTTTACAGCATGGCTATGGTCAAGAGTTCCATAACTGCTCAGGCGATATTCTTTGTTATTCAAAATCTCGTTAACCCACTGTCAATTTACCAAATGTCACATATCTCCCATGAGGCCTAATTGAATTTCTGAGCTTGCCGAGCTCTTACGTTCGACATAAAAGTAGCTTAAGTCTTGCAGTGCTACACAAGAGATTATGCAACTGTAACCTGAACTGAAGTTACTGCCCTTCCAACCTTGTAAGTTCCAGAGGGAAGTATCAGAGCTGAAAGTACTGGCCAAAGCAGGTCTTGAAGCATGTCCCCAGGGTCCTCCAACACTGAGAGAACACCTCAAAGTGCAGCCTGACATTGAACTGAATAACCCAAAGGTTTGGGCATCTCCTCAGGTATTTGGATAAGTAGGATGTACTATGTTCTCAAACCTCTATAAAAATGGGTTCAAACAATTATCATGTTTTTCTTTACCCTGTGCAGACATACAGTGGGACTAGTTAGTCTCACAATGCACATTCAATCATTTATTCTTTTGATATGCCATGCTGCTAATAAACATCAGCCCTGGATGCACCTACATAATAAGCCACACACTCAACACAACACACAATAAAACTACTCAAATATCATACTAATCAGCTGCCATGCAACTTAAACATTGTATAACTACTGCCATAACAATAAAGGCACCTGCTATTGCTCAGCAAACCTCCATCAGAAAACAGGCTAAAAATATGAGCTCTGATGAGTCAAGGGAAAAGGCAATTTCCAGAGTCATGAAGAATGCCACAATGGCAGCTCCTTTCCATTTATAACATGGGGGGTCCAGTTCAAGCATCTTCAATGAGTGAAACTGTGAAAATACACGTCTGTCATAGTCAAAGCAAATTATTAAGATGGAAGTTAGTGCTGGTGAGATGTACCTGATTGGCAGCCTTGGAGGATGAGACCCAATATTTATTTACAGAGTAGATATAGCACAGGCAACAGCAGAACAAGATTCCCCACTTCATCACCCTAGGGTGTTTCAACCTGGACAAGCAGAGAGCATCTCTGAAAGAGAAAGGGTAGTTCACTTGCCATGCCCATACATTCTTTGGCCTCTCACTTGAGAGTGCAATATCTTATGTCAGCAAGGGCAAGATTTCTAAGAACATAAGAATGGCCGTAATGGGTCAGACCAAAGGTCCATCTAGCCCAGTATCTGTCTACCGACAATGGCCAATGCCAGGTGCCCCAGAGGGAGTGAACCTAACAGGAAATGATCAAGAGAACTCTCTCCTGCCATCCATCTCCACCCTCTGACAAACAGAGGCTAGGGACACTGTTCCTTACCCATCCTGGCTAATAGCCATTTATGGACTTAACCACCATGAATTTATCCAGTTCTCTTTTAAACACTATTATAGTCTAAACTTATTAAGATATCCAAAGAAGCAGATAGGGGCCTAGTGGAATTTTTGAAAGTGCCTAGGTGCCTAAATACCTTTAAAAATCTGGCCCTAAGTGCCTATTTTGTTATTAGTGATGTGGACACTTATTGGGTACTGGACTGAGACCATCACATTTATTTCATATTGGACAGCAAACATCCACAGCTAATGGTGTGTGTTAGTCCTTAACTGCAGTATTTAGGCTAGGTTGACCTGCTGACCTTGAGAGAAAAGGCCCTATATCCCATTACAAATCCTTTAAGTCTCCCAGCCACTGCAAAGCAAACACTTGACTTTTATGGCTGGATTCAGTTTCAAGTCTGTTTTCTTTCCAGTGTTTTGTTCTAGTTATAAAAGTAGTTTTCATTGTCAGCTTAGAAACATGGCACATTTTTATTAGCAATTGTTGTCCCTAGAGATGGGCAATATCATCCTTGTTAAATATTATACGATTAGATTTAAATGATAAAACCATCAAGGCAGGAACACTATTAGCAAAGGGACCTGCACATCTAAAGAGAGTGAGAATATTCATACTAGGAAGGAGCAGCAGATCAGACCTCTTCCCTTTGACCAAAACTTTTCAAGGGCAGGTTAAAAAAAAGTTGCTTGAAGCAGGCTTCCATTGGCTCTCCCCGCAAAAACCTAATAAGTAATAATAATAACAACAACAACAACAACCTCCAAGCTCCCTCGCTCTTTGGAACACAACCTCTTTTCAGTTTCCTCATGCATATGACTTCCGGTTCCTTCCTTCCATGGGGCTGCCACTTCCCCAGAGACATTTTCCATTCTCCTCTAGTTTGCTTGCTTGCCTTCCCACAATTTCTCAATAGCCACCGTACTCCACTACAGTATTACTGGGATTTTTAAAGATTCTTGCTTTTTAAAATGCCTATTGTAGCAACCACAAACCACAAGTATTCTCAAGCTGCATACTGCATTTAAAAGGTATTCAGCATACTCCTGTTGCACATAGACTAGTATATGTGCATATATGTCAGGTGGAAGCATCTTAATCAGATCACATTGCATTGAAATTCCATTGTTGGCATTGCTAATCACACACTATATTATCTTAAAATAATGATATGGTCTCAAACAATATGAATATATACATATGCTGCAAAAGTAATCTGTTTAGCTGAATAAATTATATACACACCAGAATTAGCAACTGCATTTGGGAAAAAAATGATTATTCAAAGTCTATGGAAATCAGTTCTTGACTGTGTGGCTTATCTGCCAGCCGACAGCTATTACCACCTGAATGACACATATCCCAGAAGTAATATATTGAACGCAGAATTGTTGAGAATTGCACTAGCCAATGCTAATGAATCAGTGCAGTGATATCACCCATGGAAATAAAAAAGGCAGCATTTCCAAGTGTGATATACAAACACTCAAATATGTAGATGCTTAAATGTGATATTGTAAGGATTTCAGGGGTAACTATGGCGGGTCAGAGAGAAATAAAATGGAAAGAGTGAACTAACAGAGGTAAGTCACAAATACTGTGACTTTAAATCAATATAATGGTCATGACAAAGTTATGAAGTACAGCATTTGACTCTAAAGCAAGACTGGATATGAGAGTTTCTAGAGCGTTTTGTAAAAGCTACATATAGCTTCCAACCATAACAAAGTCTTACTGAGTGTTAATGTTACCAAACAGTGTACACAAGGGAGTGATAGCCGCAACTCAGGATGCTGTGTTGGCATACAGCAGTTTGGACATGCTGGTTCATGCTTCAGAGGTTGTGATTTAGTGAAACAACCACTGAGACACTGAAGATTGTGTCTGATGGTAAAACCACAATTTTATAGAAACCAGATTTCTGAAAAAAAGACAAGAGGAGCATGGCATTATTGTTCATTGCAGATGTTAGCAGATAGATAGGCAGAGAGAAGAACCACCAATATGACATAGGTATTGGATAGAGAGAATAAGGGCTTGTTTACACTGTACATTAGTCTGCACTTGGAGGGTGTCATGTGCTACTTGTACTGTGTGGACCCTGTTGGCACTCACTAAAAGTTATGTAATGTGCATTAATGTGGTATGATTTGAAACAGGAGTAAATTATCACACACTAGGGAACTGATAGTGAACCCCACCAAGACCCACACTAGCCAGCTAATGTGCAGCAGGCTAGAGTGCATTGGAATTCACACCCTTGTACTAATACACTGCATAGACAAGCCCTAAGCAGCACAGCCAGCAGAAACAGACTTAGGGACCAATCCTGGAGTCCCATGATCACCAAAACCCTCCTATGGAAGTCAATGGGAGTTTTGCTCCTGCTGGGGTTGTGCGATCTGGCCCTTAGAGTTTTGGAATTATTCTCTTTTCTCCTGTCTGAAAAGCCAGTGAAGTTCTCTTGTTGCTCTCAGTCTGAAAACGTCAAGAGCTTCTGCTATCTTCATACCAGCAACATTTTTTGTGAGAACTTGCTCATGGGGCTTTGCTGGAACTCAAATAGCTGCTCCCTGTACTTCACAGCACCAATAATATAGACATTTTAGCATTTCTTTTACAAGTTTGTAACATTTTCCTCCCCATCCCTTTTAAACAAAGGTCCTATATAGCTGCAGACATCACTTGTATCTAAAGACCACCTCTAATATTTGGTACTAGCCAAGAAAAAAAACCCAAACAACAAACAAATACCACAACAAAAAAGGAAACCCCAGGACGGAGCTTATTAATTTGACCATGATAAAAATAAAAGAATAGAATAAAAAGTTATGATCAAAGGCATTAGTGTATATATATAGACAAATATAAGAAACATACCGAATTCACAAGACAGTAATTTTCAGATTTAAAAATGAGTTTACATCCCTGTAGCATGTTTCCAAATTGTTTCGCAGATGCAACACCTGGCATCTACACAACATTCTGAGTGATATTTATCTTACTGCTTCAATAAATCAGCCATGAGATTACATGAGAAAAAGTTGACAAAAACTGAAACCAAACCCCGTAATTTGTGTATATCCTACCTTTCTTTTGCGCAGTTTCACTTGATTGTCTGTAGATTCATGGGTGGACAGATTATCCTTCAAATGTAAACATTGCATGCCTTCAACTGGACTAATACTTGTAAGACTTTTTTTTTCAGGAACCACTTGAGGTTCTGTGTAACCACTTTCATCCAGTCCATTTTCCATGGACATTATATGGGAACTGAGAGGAGATTGCTTAAGGTAGTTGCTAGAGTCTGCTTTTGAGAATGGTTGTCTACCACTGCCAGTATACAGATCAGGAGAAAACTCACTCTGGACCACATTATAGTCAGCCTTTTCATGCCCATCTTTAGGAGCATCACATTTCCTACGCTGTTGTGCAATTACAGCAGTATGAAGCAGCTGTTTCTCAGGCATAATTTCCTTCACATTCAGAGAACTGGAGAGATTTTCTCGTGGGGCATCTATTACTTCATTTAAGCCTTTATAATTACAAAGCTCCAGGCTTTTCCCAATACTGCCACAAATGTCCTCTTCTTCCTTCTCTTCTTTGGGGACTATGTCATAGTCAGGTTCATCAATATCTCCTATTGTTTCAGAAATGTTAGATTCCCTATTTGCTTTAATCCTTGCTATCATATTTGTTAAGGAGCCTGCTCTTCCTAAACTCTGCTCTTCATCTGTTAGTTTCCTTCCCATAGTGAACTGGTGGTTAACCTTATCCAAACAGAGATTTGAAACGTCATCGTCATCACCATCAGAAATATGGACCAAAGTTTCTGTGCTGGCCTCCAAAGAAAGAAAATGCTCCTCATCTTCATGGTTATCATTTTCATCCACCTCTTTTGAAATGTTGCTAAGCATCTTTGCAGGGAAGCCAATCAGTTCTCCACCATGACAGCAGTCTGGTAAAGAAGCACATTTTTCTTTCCTGTCCACATTCAAAACTTCATCTTTTTCCATACTTGCTTGAAAGTTATCAGCTACAAGTCCATGATGACATGCTGTATTATACTCAACAGAATTAAAAGGCAAGCCCATCCACTGGGTCACATGTTCTTCCCAGCTTCTCTTTCTGATTGCTAGAGACATGTCATAACAGTTCAGCAACAGGCTGCGAGATACATTCTATACAGGACCAGAGGAGATGTCATGACTACAGTGAATTCCAGAGGGAGAGAGAGTTTCATCATTTTAACATCTGTAAGAAATGAGAGAGATTGGGTTATTGATTCAACTCTAAGAAAGACAAGAGTAGGAACAGTTGAAACAAAAATGTAAAAGCAAAGATAAGAGTGTGGAGTTGGAAGGGAGAAATGTAAAAGGATGTTTTGTGAAATAGCTTTAATAGTTATCATACAAACTTGATAGCAGCTATGATTTAGCATGGCTTACTTTCTGATTACTCTCCAATATCAAGCAAACAGAAATGGTATAAACAAACTAATGGACAGACAACTGGCTTCATGGGCCAGATTTTGACAATGAGTCTCTTTTCACTATTTCCGTCATAAGATATCCATTTCCATGGCTATAAAATGTATTAAATCTTGTGACTCCTAGAACACAAAGTAAGTTTGCATTTCTTCTTCATGAAAAGTAACCCATTTAGTGCAGACCTCCGGTTACTGTCTGAAGTCTTGGATCTGAAGTTGATGATTATTCAGAATTTCACAAATGTTATAAACCTCTCTTTATTGTGCTGCTAAATTTCAGCCCAATCCTGCAGCCATTTACTTGCTGTTATTTTTATTAATATGAGCAGTTTAATTGGTTCCAATGAGACTAGTTACAGTAGTAAGTATTACATCCAAAAGAGCTTTCAGGATTGAGCCTTTAAAGGGGCTAAAACCTCAACAATCAGGTAAAAATAATGTAACTTTCTGGCATATTTCTCACTTCAAGTAGCTCTAGAATTTGAAGGAAAACGTGGTTTATTAATGGCCATACACTCAGATCAAGCCATAGTCTGTCATTGTCATTCACATGAATGAACCCTTGAGTCCCACAACTTCAACTGGTCTCTGTGCAGAGAGAGAGATCAGCTGTGTGCATCATACTGAAGATCAGGGCCTTAGTCATTAGAGTGTTCTGCTATTTTAATGAGCATTTGCTTAAATTTTAACTAAGACATCTTTTACAAATCCCCTAAAGCTCTATTAGTTGGATTGTATCCCTTACCCATGTTGGTGAGTACTTACTCACTTAAGTGTCCCCACTGAGATCAGTAAGGTTACTCTCATGAGTGAGCATTGGCCAGTGCAAGTAAGAGTTCCCCAGTTGGTCTTTGTATCTGATAGTTTAGATGGCAACATAGTACATTCATCTATTCGCTTTGACATTTAAACATATGAACCATTGGGCAAAGGAAATACATTACAGCTATTTAAATTATGCATATAATACAAGACAGAGCAACGAGTTCTTTATCAAATAATGAAACAAAATGACTGGGCTGTAAAACATTGCAGGTTCAAGGAGCAGACACTTCTACTTTTCACTCCCTACATAAGAACTGTCAGCACTTAGCACGAATCTGCTTATTGATTTCACCAATAAAGAAGATTAACTACCGAGTTTGTTCTGGGTCATTTCAGTCCACTACAGCAAGCTCTGATTGCCCTCAAGGCTGTTCTGACAAATCACATGCCTGAAGGTATAAAAGTAGGCTGTTTGAAAGAAGTGCAGAATTATGACTGTGCAGATGAGTCTCTGTAAATTATGCCCTGACAAAGTGACTTTTAGAATGGATTTGTGCACATCCTGAGATCTTCAACTTCTTTTTAGGATGGCATGTTTTCCAACTTTGTGGAAGTTTGTACTTAAAAGGAAAATATAGTCATAGGGTAACAGAAATCCAGCACAAGTCAATAGCGTGTGGGAGGTGGAGGAAGATGGAAAGAACATATAGCCAGGCAAGTCCCTCTCATCCTCTAAAAAATGCACAGCCCCAAAACTATTTTCACAGGCAAAATTTGGTAGTAAGAGGATGATTCTGCTTTGAGAGTCTCTTTTCCTCCTTGTGAAGCACTTTTCCTGTGAGCATCCCAATATATTTTAGAAAAAAAAATAGTGCTACAACATCTGTTTTATTTTCATCAATGCAGGTGGGTAAATTGAAGGTCCAAAAAGGTTATGCTGTTTTCCCGTGGTCACACAGGGAGTTTGTAGCATAATCAAGAAGAGAATTCAGGAGTCCTGAGTGTATAGCACCAGGTTACACAATTTTCAGAGGACATTTATACATGTCCTCCTAGGCATTTGTTTGGTTGGCAGTCTGAAAAATGCCAGCATTCTAAGGGTTAATGGGTGTGTGTTACGCCCATTGCTGTTAAATGGAATTACATGTGTGCAGTGAGGACAGAACAGATCCCTTACTGTTTTTCATTTTTGGATGTGGCGGGTTATATTTCATGGGGGATGAAAAACAAATAAATCTCACTTTAGGAACCCTTCTGTTTTACTTGTGCTATCACAGTTGCGTTGGCTGTCTAATGGATAGCAGAGAAAATGATTAAATAAGAGAATATCTAATGTTTTGCTTGAAATTCAAGACAAATAAATATATGGCAAGGGTACTTTCATTGTTTCCTAAAATAACGTGAAGTGTGAAGATTTACCAGACACACACAAATCTAGCCAGAGGACTAAGCTTACTAGTTAGGGAGGCCCTTCCATGCCCTCCTCACAGAGCAGTAACCTGCAGATCAGTGGAAGCCCAGTTGCCCCATCTTCTACCAGAATAGCTCTATGGAGCCTGCTAGGAATTCCTTCTCTCTCTAATCCCCTCCGTACTGTATGGGGAGGAGTTATTCTACTCTTGTTTCCTACTCTTATCTTCAGAGAGCTCCCCTCCACCCTCGTCTACCTCCTCCCTCACTGGTACTTTCCAAAGACTGCATCCCCAACATTTGTGAGGAAGACAACATGATCCCAGCATCCCATTTCCTGTCTGGGCAGTATATGGGACAGGAACCGACAAGCTGTGGCCAGGCCAGGATCTTTCATTCTCCCTCCGTGCTTCCAGAATCAAACACATCAAAGGAGAGTTTTAGATAGACAGAGCAATACAAGTCAAAGAGTGATTCCCCCACCATCTCAACAATGGAATTCACTTATGTCTTGCTTGCTCAGGCTACAGATGGGATACATTGTATTCTACAACACACCAATAAAAGAGTCATACTAGACATGCACACATGTAGGAGATCAACCAAAAATATGTATTTTGGTAGTTTTGTTTCACCTTCATTTGTATGTTGCTCCCAGCAAACATCATTTAAGAAAGTGAATGGGGCTGGTATTAAGACAGAAGCTTGCTTACAAACAGTTCAACTTAAAACTTAGCTCCCTGCTCAGCTCATTACATTTCTCCCTCTTTCTCTCTCTTGCTTCAAAGAAATACTCTGCCTTTTAAATTTTTTCAGCTTTTTTGGTAAACAAATGTTTCTATGCCTAAATTAATTACACTCAATCGCATGTACCATAATACAGTACTTTACTTAATCAGTCATTTCTGACGTACCCTGACTGCCATGTAAACTATTGTGAGAAACTAGAAATTAATTTGTTACATGCATATCTCTTTATTAAAGCAATAGAAAGCAGGCAAATTATTTTACCTTTCTGCCAATTGTTAACACACCAACTTAGTTGTATTATATTGCTAAACCCCCCCCAAAAATGTAAAACTTTTCAATAGTGAACATAATACTATCAGAGTGATATACCCATAACAGGGGGGCTAACCCCAAAATACTAACGTTATTACCAATAAGACCCATTGGTGATATAGAAAACAAAACCCCACAGAATTCTTCAGTGTCCTGGCAATATACCCTCTAGATTGCTGACCAATGCACTGGAACAGAGCAGAGCCTGAATCAGTGAGCTTTTCTGGTTTTAGTTGATCCCAGTGCATGCTAGGATTGGATTTTGAGGATTAAAATCACTGTTTTCTATGGAAACATGCAATGCAGAAATTAGTGAATATTTTGTAGGTGACTATCACATCTGTTCTTCCATTTAAAGAGCTCTCGGTAACCTGAGACACACCCGACACACAGCAATGTATACGTTGACCGGTGTTATTTGCAGGTGCAATCTAAACTGATACAAACCAAGTTTAAACCCACCATAAGAGTGTGCACACATAAAATTGCATTGGTTTAACATCACACCTTTAGTTAAACTAGTACAATGTCGTGTATAGACCAGCCCCTAATCTCACCAGAAGTTATATTAGAAGTTGAAGCTACAATTTTCTTACTCTATTCCTCTATAAGAAAAGTCATAAGTGAGCTATACATTTTCTTTCATGACAGAAACAAAAATAAAATCTGTCACTTACAGTAAACAAATCATATAGGACTTGGTTAATAAAAACTCCATAATTTCTAACAAAGTTTTTACAGAAAGTATTTTCTAACAAAAAATCAAACAAGAGAGTAATTAATCCACGAGACCATATGCTAAAAGAAGCCCTTAATAAACTATCCAAGGCTTCATCCCTTGTGACTTTGTAAGGATTTCCTTTCCCTAGAGGGAATCAGTTTTGTTATCCCACAGGAAGTCATTATGTATCCTTTTTTATACACATTGACATATATCAGAATACACCCATTATATTTTACTAGCTGTCAGTGAAAAATATAATACTGTTAAGATTGTTTGCAACTTTTATGCAAGAGATACTTAACATATTACAGAAAGTGAGTCTAAGTGTAATCAGGCTGCCCAACAATATTCAAAAATCTCAGAAATTAGATGTATCAAACTATTAAGTAAGCTCGGCAAATGGTTCATGCAGGCAAATCCCAAGTCTTGGAACTCAATACTGTTTGCATAAACTGACCAAGATACAATTCCAAACTTTCTCAATACGTCTTGACTTATCTTTAGAAAACAACAAATATTAACAAGTTGCTTAATTTTATAATGGTTTGCTCTCTTTCAAAATATACAAAGGGAGGTTAAAATAATAGCTAATTGGTGATCATACAATAGTTCTTTTTTTAATTTTTAATCTGATTTATTTCCTGAGTTAGAGAAGCAGCCCCCACTCAAGGAGAAGGATGGGAAAAAGACAGGATCCAAAGTCAAAGTGAACTATTTCCATACTCCCCAGGCTTATTTAACATCTCTGTGGGAACGTCTACACTGCAGATAGGAGTGTGCTTGAGGTAGTGTGCTAAAACAACAGTGTACCTGGGGTAGCACAATGGCTTGAGCTAGCTGCGCTAGAACATACCCATAGGGTCCAGGTGGGTTTGTACTGAAACAGCTAAACATAGACTCATAGACTCTAGGACTGGAAGAGACCTCGAGAGGTCATCGAGTCCAGTCCCCTGCCCTCATGGCAGGACCAAATACTGTGTAGACCATCCCTAATAGACATTTATCTAACCTACTCTTAAATATCTCCAGAGATGGAGATTCCACAACTTCCCTAGGCAATCTATTCCAGTGTTTAACTACCCTGACAGTTAGGAACTTTTTCCTAATGTCCAACCTAAATCTCCCTTGCTGCAGTTTAAGCCCATTGCTTCTTGTTCTATCATTGGAGGCTAAGGTGAACAAGTTTTCTCCCTCCTCCTGATGACACCCTTTTATATACCTGAAAACTGCTATCATGTCCCCTCTCAGTCTTCTCTTTTCCAAACTAAACAAACCCAATTCCTTCAGCCTTCCTTCATAGGTCATGTTCTCAAGACCTTTAATCATTCTTGTTGCTCTTCTCTGGACCCTCTCCAATTTCTCCACATCTTTCTTGAAATGCGGTGCCTAGAACTGGACACAATACTCCAGTTGAGGCCTAACCAGCGCAGAGTAAAGCGGAAGAATGACTTCTCGTGTCTTGTTTACAACACACCTGTTAATGCATCCCAGAATCATGTTTGCTTTTTTTGCAATAGTATCACACTGTTGACTCATATTTAGCTTGTGGTCTACTATGACCCCTAGATCTCTTTCTGCCATACTCCTTCCTAGACAGTCTCTTCCCATTCTGTATGTGTGAAACTGATTGTTCCTTCCTAGGTGGAGCACTTTGCATTTATCTTTATTGAACTTCATCCTGTTTACCTCAGACCATTTCTCCAATTTGTCCAGATCATTTTGAATTTTGACCCTGTCCTCCAAAGCAGTTGCAATCCCTCCCGGTTTGGTATCGTCCGCAAACTTAATAAGCGTACTTTCTATGCCAACATCTAAATCGTTGATGAAGATATTGAACAGAACCGGTCCCAAAACAGACCCTTGCGGAACCCCACTTGTTATACCTTTCCAGCAGGATTGGGAGCCATTAACAACCACTCTCTGAGTACGGTTATCCAGCCAGTTATGCACTCACCTTATAGTAGCCCCATCTAAATTGTACTTTCCTAGTTTATCTATAAGAATATCATGAGAGACTGTATCAAATGCCTTACTAAAGTCTAGGTATATCACATCCACCGCTTCTCCCTTATCCACAAGGCTCGTTATCCTATCAAAGAACGCTATCAGATTAGTTTGACACGATTTGTTCTTTACAAATCCATGCTGGCTATTCCCTATCACCTTACCACTTTCCAAGTGTTTGCAGATGATTTCTTTGATTACCTGCTCCATTATCTTCCCTGGCACAGAAGTTAAACTAACTGGTCTGTAGTTTCCTGGGTTGTTTTTATTTCCCTTTTTATAGATGGGCACTATATTTGCCCCCTTCCAGTCTTCTGGAATCTCCCCCGTCTCCCATGATTTCCCAAAGATAATAGCTAGAGGCTCAGATACCTCTTCTATTAACTCCTTGAGTATTCTAGGATGCATTTCATCAGGCCCTGGTGACTTGCAGGCATCTAACTTTTCTAAGTGATTTTTTACTTGCTCTTTTTTTATTTTCTCTTCTAAACCTACCCTCTTCCCGTAAGCATTCACTATACTAGACATTCCTTCAGACTTCTCAGTGAAGACTGAAACAAAGAAGTCATTAAGCATATCTGCCATTTCCAAGTCTCCAGTTACTGTTTCCCCCTCCTCACTGAGCAGTGGGCCTACCCTGTCCTTAGTCTTCCTCTTGCTTCTAATGTATTGATAAAAAGTCTTCTTGTTTCCCTTTATTCCCATAGCTAGTTTGAGTTCATTTTGTGCCTTTGCTTTTCTAATCTTGCCTCTGCATTCCTGTGTTATTTGCCTATATTCATCCTTCGTGATCTGACCTAGTTTCCATTTTTTATATGACGCCTTTTTATTTTGTAGGTCACGCAAGATCTCAAGGGTAAGCCAAGGTGGTCTTTTGCCACATTTTCTATCTTTCCTAAGCATTGGAATAGCTTGCTTTTGGGCCCTTAATAGTGTCCCTTTGAAAAACTGCCAATTTTCCTCAGTTGTTTTTCCCCTCAGTCTTAATTCCCATGGGACCTTACCTATCAGCTCTCTGAGCTTACCAAAATCCGCCTTCCTGAAATCCATTGTCTCTATCCTGCTGTTCTCCCTTTTACCCTTCCTTAGAATTGCAAATTCTATGATTTCATGATCACTTTCACCCAAGCTTCCTTCTACTTTCAAATTCTCAACAAGTTCCTCCCTATTTGCTAAAATCAAGTCTAGAACAGCTTCGCCCCTAGTAGCTTTTTCAACTTTCTGAAATAAAAAGTTGTCTGCAATGCAGTCCAGGAACTTATTGGATAGTCTGTGCCCCGCAGTGTTATTTTCCCAACATATATCTGGATAGTTGAAGTCCCCCATCACCACCAAATCCTGGGCTTTGGATGATTTTGTTAGTTGTTTGAAAAAAGCCTCATCCACCTCTTCCACCTGATTAGGTGGCCTGTAGTAGACTCCCAGCACGACATCACCTGTGTTTTTTACCCCTTTTAGCCTAACCCAGAGACTCTCCACACTTCCGTCTCCTATGTCCATCTCCACCTCAGTCCAAGTGTGTACATTTTTATATAAGGCAACACCTCCTCCCTTTTTCCCCTGTCTATCCTTCCTGAGCAAACTATACCCATCCACACCAACATTCCAGTCGTGTGTATTACCCCACCAAGTTTCAGTACTGCCAATAATGTCATAGTTGTATTTATTTATTAGCACTTCCAGTTCTTCCTGCTTATTACCCATACTTCTTGCATTTGTATATAGGCATCTAAGATACTGGTTTGATCTTGCCTCCCAGCTTTGCCCTGACCCTCCTTCCTCTCTGCCATTATAGCCCGTGCTCCCTCCTGTTTCCAACGCATCTCCCAGGTCTTGTTCCCCACTTACCTGTGGGCTTTGCTCACCTGTCCCCGTCTAACCTAGTTTAAAGCCCTCCTTACTAGGTTAGCCAGTCTGTGCGCAAATAAGGCCTTTCCCCTCTTCGAAAGGTGAATGCCATCTGTTCCTAGCAGTCCTTCCTCGAATAACATCCCGAATAACATCAGAGCTGTTGCCTGTGCTACCCCTAGCTACATTATTTTTAGGGTGCTCTCTTGAGCAGAGCTAGCATATATTTGTCTACCCAAGCTCATCTTTTCGTTGTACTCTTTGTACGATCTCATATTGACAGCTAGTCAATAAAACAGAAAAAAAACCATTACAATTATACATTGGAAATAATCTGGACCTCTGAATGTGTGAATGTTCAGCTTTGAACTCCTCATAGATGTTACTTATTTGTGTGACTTTCCAAGTAATAAATTGTCTACCTAAACAGATTGCCATACATATTATGGAATAGCAGCAGCCATCTTAAATTAGTATTTTTCTTCTGGGGGAAAAGGAGAAAATCCAACAGTTGGCTTTGTCCTGATGCCACTGAAGTCAGGCACTTTTGCCACTGATTTTCGTAGAAACAGAATCAGACCCCAGATGAATTTCATGTTGAGCTGCAGGTAGTGTGTCTTATTTATCTGAAGGTGTGTCTACACTTTGAGATGGGGACATGATTCCTACCTCAAGACAACATTATCAGAACTAGCACGAGCGAGTGTTGCTGCAGCATCATGAGTGAAATGGATGGGTTAGCTTCCATGAGTATGAGGTCTCTGACACCACTGGTATGTGCTCGGGTGGCTAGCCCTTCCTACTGCTCATGCGAATGCAGCTACACTCTATTTTTAGCATGCTAGCTCAATCAGGGCTAGCTAACATGGGTATATTTCCTTGAGCTGAGATTCGCCTCACCCTCTTTTTCCCCCAGGTCAGAGTGTACATGTACCCTAAGCATCTATTTAAAACTTGCAAACTCATCTGGGATACCCAGGATGATCATTCTTAACCTGTGGTGGAGTTAATAGAAAAACTAATCAATGTATTTAGAATGGAAACAAACAAACAAACCCCCCAAACCTGCAGTGTAAAGACCAAGTTTTCATACTGAAACCAATTTAATTTTGCTTGACTTTATTTCCAACGCCTACAGATTGAAGCTTCCAATAGAAGGGAAGGAGTGAAACAATTTAAAGAAAAAATGCTATACTCTATGGTCCTGTTTGAGCCACTGCTGACAATGGATGTCAGCAACAAGTCCTACTGCTGAATTGGTGATGAAAATAGTTTAACTGCTAGTGTAGATGGGACAAAAAACACCATTACAGAAACGTGACAGATTTGATTGAACAAGGTCTCCGTTACACATTTATACACAATATAGTGTTGAAAACAGATTTTGTCCCATGTACACTAGTCATTAAACTCTTTTTCAACACCAGTTAAATGGAATAGACTGTTGAATACCACTGTCAGCAATGGCTTTGTGTCTAGTGGAGATGAGGTTTAAGGAGAAAAGGTACAGGCTGCCGGTAAAAGCGTGATAGGAATTCCCATTTGGGTGCAACTGAAAATATCCTGAGAGGAAACTTGGCAAGTGCATCTGGAATATCGCTTAGGATGTAATTGCAACAAGTCATGAGAATGGCAACTGGAACAGGACTTTTGAAGAGACTAGAGAGCACTGAAGCTCTTATATTACATACAGATTACTTTGTAGTGGCAATATCATTTAGGAAGACTCGAAGGGAGGTAAAGCCTTCATTCTAATCAGCTGGACAGACTGCTGACAAATATAAGCAGAGATTGTGCAATTACTGTATTTTTGACGTATTTTCTCCAAAGCAGCTGGGTGATAATTGAGAGATACCAGTTTCATAAAATGTGATTCCATCTTATACCATGCTCATCACCATAGTAACTGAGCACCTTCCAATAGCTCTTAACATCTGTCACGTGTGGTTTGTTCTCTCACTCATACTGGGAGAACTGGGGAGAACTGTGTCTGCAGAACTGGTCTGCAGTGGAGCGCTTTGTTTTGATAGGGTTCAGTTCTGCAGTGCGTGTGGGGGGGTTGTTTTGTTTTTAAAATTAACGCACCACTATGTGTTTATGTTATAGAAGGCAGGTAGAAGTAGTGGAAGGTGGTGAGGTTTATCCATGTCCTTGAATCCAGTGGGAGTTAGTTCCACATTTCCAGATTGGCCCTCCAGAAATTTCTTTCCATTGCACAGACGAGCTTTTCCTTTATAGTTTCATTGTGCCTAAAGGCAGTGGTTGATAACTTGGCTTCTTATCCCAAAGCTTCAGGAGATCTTTTCAGTATCTTGGGCCCAGGCCAGTCAGCATATTGAAGAAAAGGACCCAAACCTTGAACTTGACTCAACATTCTGTGGGAAGCCAGTGGAGAGAACAGGTCTGATGTTCTTGCAGTAGCCTATGTTGCTAAGGGGATGTGCCATAGCCTTCTGTAATTGTTGCAGTTTCCTAAGGGCTGATGGCTTTGTGCCTAGGTATACTGCATTGCTGTAGTTCAGGTGGGAGGTGACAAAGAGATGTAATAACTGAGCACATGTCATCTGTTAGGAAGGAACAGAGTTTCATAGCCAACTAAGATGGTAGAAAACTTTGCTCTCCGATGCTTCACACTGAAGGTACACCCCTACAAATTGGTCAATTCAACTAAAGAAGACTGTGTCAAACTTTTCAAAAAGTGTTTACTCTCTCTGTGGGTAACTGCACCTTTAAGAAGATCCTTTTCTGTAAAGCAGAGCTTCATGAAGCAGATCTCTGCCCAGAACCTTTCCTCTGAGAGGTCATTGAATGTCACACTGATCACCAGCCTGGCCTCAGTCTTGCTTGGGTTTAGCTTCATCCAGCTGTTCTTCATGCATGAGCTGATCTCATCCAAGCACTGGGCCATCTTGGTGGCACTTGTGTGGTCATATGTGGTGAAGAGTAGGTGAAGCTGTGTGTCATCTGCAAATTGCTGGTACTTGAGTCCTGTTGTCTGACTAGTTCATCTGTTGGCAGTCTTTAGATGTTGAAAAGACCCAGAGAGAGAATTGATCTCAGTGGGACTCTTCAAGTGAGGGGTCTAGTGGTGGAGGCATAGTTTCCATCAATTCTTTTTAGGTGTGTTCCTTCCAGAAGGACTCAAACCATTCTAGCGCATTCCCTTGGACTCCTGCAACTTCTCTAGGTGAGGCAGCATTGTCTCATGTTAGATAGTGCCAAATACTTCAGAGAGATCTAGGAGGATGAGAATGGCTTACTGCAAGAGATCATCATCCATCAGTGCCACTAAATGCTATTTCCATCCCATATCCTGGCCTGAATCCAGATTGTGCCAGGGCTAGGACATTAGCTTCAATCAGTTGAGCTTTTGGGCCTTTGACTAGCTTTCTATGAGCTTGCTCAGGAACAGAAGCTTTAATATGGGGTGGTAGTTGGCTAGAACCAACATATCCAGCATGGATTTTTCAGTGTCAGGTGCACTGCTGTGACAGTGAGGGAAACCAAGAGGAGGGATTAGTGATGTGTCTTTATGTGGCAGTCCTGAAGAAGTATATGGAATATTGTCATTTACCACAACATCAAATTCACTCCCTCACACCCAACCGAGGCTATGGATACCATAATATAATTATGATTACTTAGGCTAGAAATGCTTATTGTTAGTTATTCCTGCCTCTTGATTATTGCCATTTTCTTCTCTCTCATCTTCTGAAGAAGTACTACCATCTTCTCCTCTCTAGCCTCCCAATATTTTCCCATAACCTCCCATAACCCTCCATTCCATCCTAAAGCTTCCTCACTTGTCAATCAAACCATGTCACTCTCTTTCTGAATCCTTCCAATCCCACTGCAAAGTTTGAGTCACAATCCACACTTCCCAAAAATTCAGTGTTTTCAAAATTGGACATTTTCTATGGCTTGATACAGAAAATTATTTGTTCTACAGTAGCACCTAGAGGCCCCAATCGTGACTGAGGCCCTGTTGTGCCAGAGCACTGTACAAACACATTGTAAGGAAAAGCCTCTGCCCCAAAGAGCTTATAGTCTAGATAGATAAGACCGGGGTTCTCAGGGGTTATGAGACTATTACATGGGGGGTCGTGAGCTGTCAGCCTCCACTCCAAATCCCGCTTTGCCTCCATCATTTATAATGGTGTTAAATATATAAAAATGTGTTTTTAATTTATAAGAGAGTCGCACTCAGAAGCTTACTATGTGAAAGGGGTCACCAATAAAAAAGTTTGAGAGCCACTGTATAAGACAGAAAAAGGGTGGGACTGGAAACAGAGATGCAAAGAGGTAACAGTCACCATATATGAAGTTCAAATCATGATGCAAGTTTTTACATTGTTCAAAGATCTAGTTTGGTCCCCATTTTGATATTTTTTAAAAAGAAAAGATAATAAAATAAGATGACAAACACTTAGAAGAGCAAAAGACAAAAAACTAAACCAAACAAAAACTGGAGACAACAGTACATTAAAGAGATTATTTGAACCAGCTTTTAAAGATACATATTGCCTAAGGCTTTGTTTTTGTGTTTATGTTCAGTGGTCGATGCACAATCTGCCAGATGTAAAACAATAGGCACTTCCAAGTTCAGTGTAAGAGGTTTTCCTCATTCAAGAGAAAAAGGTAATTATCATAATACTGGATTATATCTCCTCTACCACAGGATTACACTTCAAATACACAGTTCCTAAAAACATCACCAACAGCAGGAAGTAACAACTGGAGATAAACTAAACTCACAATAATTAACATATAAGCAGGGCCGGCTCTAGCAATTTCACCGCCCCAAGCACGGCAGCACGCTGCCGGGGGCGCTCTGCCGCTCGCCAGTCCCGCGGCTCCGGTGGAGCTGCTGCAGGCATGCCTGTGGATGCTCCACCGGAGCCGCGGGACCAGCGGACCGTCCACAGAAACGCCTGCGGCAGGTCCACCAGAGCCGCCTGTTGCCCTCCCAGCAACCGGCAGAGCGCCCCCCGTGGCGTGATGCGCCAAGCACGCGCTTGGAGCTTTGTGGCCTGCAGCCGGCCCTGCATATAACAAATAACATTCACAATTTTATGAGAATTAAGAACCATATTTCCAGAATAGTCACAGCCTTACTATTAATTATTAACACCTGGAATTTTGCATGCATGTGATGTTGGGGTACAACTTTGGATCATGGTTTTGCATACTGCAAAATGTTTGGATTTGAAAGTGGATCTAACCATTCAACTTATTTGTAAATAACATTTTGCAACTGAAAATCTGAGTTGTACAGCCTCCAGTCATTTGCTCACAGAAAACTGAGGGAGCTAGCAAGTAAAAAATTGTTTTATTGACGTAGAAGCTGCGCTATTTGGGAATCCTTTATCCATCATGGATCAGTATAGAACCCTGTAATGAACACATATTAAAGTGCTTTCAAATTGACTGATTGGAAAAGTTGAGTAATTAATATCATTGACCAAAACTATACTCTTTAATGTACACTGCAACAGAAACATGAATATGGGGCCAAAGCCTGAAATTCCTACTCCAGCAAGTGTCACATTGACTTCAGTAACTACTTGGGATTAAGGACCTCAAGATTAGCCCCCTACAGCTGTTATTTCAAGCATCTCTGCCCCCACCTTTTTTTGCCCCCCTCAAATAAAAGGACACAAACTGCAAATCAAAAATAATCATAATTTCTTTGAACCTTTTTTCCCATTAATACAATGATCCTATAATATGGAACCAGGATGACAAAAATTCAGAGGAGGATATTCTAAAATATACCTTTTGGAGAAAAGAGTAAGCTTTTTAACAAATCAATGCAATTTTTTTTTCAGATAACATTCCAGGAATGATAGTTTTCACAAAAGTCATGTTAAGAGCAGAAAAAAACTCGAAAACTTTGCAACATTAAACCTAGTATTTCTGACATTTTAAATAAAAAATATAACTGAAAATACTGAAATGTCAAAATGGTGATGATTATTTTATTTTTTTATGTTTATAGAAAGGCTAAGGCTAGCTGTATGTTCTAGGACCCTACTATAAATCCGCTGTCCCTTCAGACAATTCTCTCCAATTTTCATATGTCTGGGTGAAAAATCATCCTGGTTTAATGTCCTGAAGGTCAATAGGATTTAGGCCAAAATCTTCTAACTTGTCCATTTATGTGGATCTTTACTGGAGATTAATCAGGCTCTGCACAGGTATAGGAGTTCACCTGCACAGAACAGCTTGCAGGATTGGGGCCTTAGTTTTCCTGTGTGTAGGATGCATCTGTTCTGTTCTCAGATGCACTTTGTCATCAGTCCTGCAAGCACTTATGCACGTGCTTAACTTTACGCACAATTAGTCCTACTGTTCCATGTATTGCTATTCACATGCATGAAGTTAAACACATGGGTGTTTGCAGAATGACCAGATTACATCCTCTCTTTTCAGGTACAGTAAAGTCATAAAAACATTCCAATCTATCTTTTGTTTTAAAGAAATGTAGTTATATTGGCAACTGGAATTAAATGTATTCATTTCCCTTGGGTGGTGATACATGAGCAGAGTATTTGTGATTTTTAGCTTTGCTTTGGTACTAAAACTTACAAAGTATAGTAGCTAGAAAATGTTAGGGTATAAACGTAAATGGACTAGTGGAAAGATGATTTGTTTTAAGGATTTCTTCCACTTAAGAAAAAGTGGCCAGTTATTAACTTTGCTTCATTTTGCTCATAGAAAGCCCTCACAGCTAAAATGACAAAGCTGGCATTCTAGTTTTCAGATGAACAGTTTTATTTTCTCATGGATGGTACAGCACAGCCCCAGAAGATGTTGAGTGTCTTCTAATACTATTGAAGTAAATTAAATCTTTGCAGAATGTGCTCAGCACCACGCAAGATTGCTCCATCAGAAAGGGCTCATTCTTTTTATCCTTTGCTGGGCTCTCATCTCTTCATTTGGACTAATGCATAGTTAAGCACATATATAAATGCTGGCAGGATCAAAACTGGGGGAGGAGCGCTTGGCTCTGAAGAGAATACAGCATGGAGCATTTTTGCAAAAGCATTAAGACAAAATCGCCAGTTATATCAGGTCCCTACTCAGAATCCTGAGGAGTCATATGAAATACCTGTCTCCTTATGCTGCTTCCTGGCCTTCTGTTCTGCATGGCAACAAGGTTCATTGCCAATATGACTATGTAGTAACCATGTCTCTGGGTCACAAAAAGGGAAGATATTGTCAATATGGCCAGCAATAACTTTCACATTAGTTTCGACCCAAACATCCATGGAAGCTTGACAGGATGCTACAATATCTAGCAGCTATTCTCAGTTTGTTCTCCTTGGAACCAACACTTCCCATTATCCACAGAGCAGTAACCCTGCAGGCATTCATACTGAAGGGCATCCTCGGTCTCAGAGGGATGGGGAAGCATGGGATATAAGCCATTGCTCCTTTCTACTATGGTATTTGGGTCCCTTCTGGAATAATTTCTGCTCTTTTGCTTCCCTTCATGCCACACAGCAATGAGAAACTTCTGGATCATTATTCTTAAAACAATACTTGGTAAAAACACAGTTAAAACTTTTTTTCAGCTCTCCCCAACATATTTGAAGTGATGACTCATATTTAGTTACCTAATTGGCCAATAACCGTATAGAATCTTAATGACGCACAGAAGCGACAAAGAATGTCTCATATTACTTCCGTGCAATAGCTGTCATTCTGGATATATTGAGAGACAAAGGGATATTTATGGTTAGTTGCCAAATACATTTCCAATGTGCATAACACTGTAATAATTAAATAACCTACTATATATAGAGTAGTGCCAGCTATGTTTATGCCATATAAATAAAAGCTATGCTAAATTTTCTTCTAAATAGCTCAAAAAGATTCTTGCTACTTTTATTGCTAATATTAAACATTAAGACAAGATTTGAATGAGATTCAGTTCAGTTTACTATGATCAATATATATTTACCGTTTTTTGCTTTTTTCTTTCTAAAATGCATGAATAGCATTCCACACACAAAACAGTTATCCAGCTGCATTCGGTTATTTTTAATTCTGCCATCTTGATTGATGAAACCTAGGTAACACCAGATCTGTCAGGAAATATGCCCTAAAATTTCACATTCAGAATGTACATTTTAAAGAATATTAATTTTTAAGGCATGAACTAGAACTAAGAGAGCTCTGGGAAAAACCACTAGAGACAAAACCAACAGAGGTATAAATGATATTCCTATCTAAAGATTTGCTTCAGAGAATGAGTACTAAGGAAGAAAGCCTAGCCCTAAATGCCCTTCCTGTTGGCAAATGAGGTAAGAAAAAATAATAATAATAACATTCACACTTCTAGTTTTCCTGTCTTATGGCCGTTAAAAAAATGCAGATAAAACCATGCAACGATTTATAATTGAATGTAAAAAAATCAGGCTTAGCATATCATTCTGACTTTTTATAGACATAAATATAATACACATGAAGATTTTGTTTTAGATTTGTCAAAGTTTGATAAATGTAGTTGGCACACAGTCTACCGCTTATTGTGATTTTTTTTTTAACACCTCCGGTTTTATTCTTGATATCGTAAACGTAGACAGCTCCACTGCAGGATACTGACATTCAGTTTAACCAGTTACAGAAAATGTCTTGATTTTTCAAATCAACTTTATTTATTTATCTAAACACAAAGTATAAAAGATTCCAATACTGCCTTACCTATTTGAAGAGAAGGTGGAAATCACAGACATTACCTTGCTAAAAACTTTGGCCACAAAAAAACACCAACCCCCCCAAAAATCACTCAGTCCCAGTTAGTTTCTGCTAGCATAAAAGTTCAGATTTCGTTGCTGAGATCACTGCTCTATTCTAAGCAGTCATGCTCAATGTGTGATTCAAACAAAAACACCCTCTGCAGCTGGAGGGAGCCTTAACTAAGCAGAATTCTGTCAAGCTTTTCCCAGTGACTTCTGTCTACTAAATTCAGACTGATGTTTTGTGAAAGGGGCCTCAACAACCAGGCCCAGATTGCCTGAAAAGTATTTCCTGCCTTTGAATAGTATGCATATGTGAAAGAAGGACTGCATTGGGGGGGCAGGGGAGAGGGAAATAAAAAGACGACAAGACTGAACATTTCAAGTCATTTGAGTTAGCCAACTTCTGAGACAACTCTGTCAAACTATTAAAAGATTTATGATGCACTTAGAGAATTTAGAAGTATTTTCCATTCCACAATGGTTTATGAAAAAAATATTCTATAACCGAAACATACATATGCAACTTCACAATTGTCCCTAAACATAGGAGAACATCTTTAAATATTTCAGACCTTTGGGATTCAGAGCAAGGAATGGGCAAAAAGCAGGCTGGCTTTTACAAAGCTTCTAGTGCAATTTTGACCGTTAAACCACAGAATTACATAGATAAAAATCTATACATGTAAACTGCAAACACATTTTTCCTAATTAAATTAGCTTGAATCACGAGAAATGAATGACTCATTACAGTTTATAAGTACTTACAGCACAAGCAATGGCATATTCTGCTTTACCTCTACTGGGAATCCTCCAGAGTCACACAAATCCAGCTCTGCAAAAGCACAAGGACAGACTCCATCTTGATCATATTAGAATTTTGCTGACATAAAACACTTGTAACTATTTCTTTCCAGTTTGACAGGGTGCCTGAATCACATCTCTAGAGAAACCCACAGCATCTACAGCCTTCGTTCTATACAAATTTTGTGAAACTATCATCTGTTTATCTTTCCTGCTTTCTTCTGCGTCCTCTGAATGATTTCCTCTTAGTTGCTCCAGCCTGGGAACTTGGATTACCATTTGGTTTTGATTAAAACCAGACAGACAGCTCTGTAGACGTTTGAGAGCGAGCTAATGGAAATCACTAGTATGGCTTTAATTAATGTATCAATTAATAATAAATGTTAACTATTCATATAACAAATGCTACTAACACACACACAAATAGTGCTCCAAGCCAGCAAGGGTAATTTTTATGTGAAATAGTGCAAAATTTCCCACATCTTTCTGCCATATATTTTACTCTGGTAACAAGAATCATAGAGTGATGCCGCCCTTATAGGATGCCAACAACAGGATGGAGCCAAGTTAAGTGGTTTTCTTTTGTTTAGTAAAAAAGAAAGAAGTGTTGCTGCTGACTTTAATTATCTTTTTATGCAGAAGCCACACAGTTTGCCTTTGGCTGATTCATTTATGGTCCGTTCAAACCTATTTTATAGTTATTTCTTAGATTAAATGAGTAGTACTGTTACTGATAAGATTAACTGGAACTTTGGGTCTTTTTTTGTGAAGCTCAGGAAGGAAATAGAGGGGGAAACATGGCAATAACTTCAAAGTTACATCATGAAACTTAATACATCATAAAATGTAGTGCCTGAACAATTAGGGTAACTTGCCTTCTTAGCTCTTATCTTGTAGACCTCCCAACATTTAGAGTAAGATATTTATTCACAGGGTGTTGGGCAGCCTTTGCACTGAATCATTTCTCCATGAGAACTAAAGGTCTATAGAACTTTTGCATTGGGGAGGGATGTGAATCTCCAATAGCATGTTGGTTTGGCCAGAGGTGGCGGATTTAATCAAATAGGTAAGGTTGAACTCAGCTACCAGTTAATATGGACACATGTAATTTTATATGTGGATTTTCTAGTCCCAAAAGTCTGATATTAGGGCTTAAAATTGGTCTAGCAAAGTTACTCATACTGAAATGGGGTTGAGGACCCTTCTAAAGTATGTTGCTTGCTGTCATTGGAGAGTCAAGAGCAATGTACAATCCTAAATGGAATAACTAATCAGCCTTCTCAGGTGCCCAAAGATAGATGTCTTAGAAGTATACACAATAAAAAAATAATACATAGATGTGTAACCAATAGGGAATTATCTTGTGGCACATAGTTTTAGCTACCTTAATCTTAACTGTTGATCCAAATGGAAATTTATAGCTCTAAATCACAGTGTATTGTGGTCATACACAGCCTTTTTTGAAGGAGTTTCAGTCTATAATTCAAACAATGGCTCACAATGAACCAAACAGATCTATGCAGAGGCTAGAATCTTTGTGTTAAATTCCACGATTTTGAGCCCTTCTTTCATTATGAATCCAAAGGAAGACAAAGAATTAAGACATTTCTCTTGAAATGAAATTTATGAAAAAAATTTAGTTTCAGGACAATTAAAGGGTTTTGTTTCAATTTTGATTTTTTCCCCCTTATAATTGTGATAGCTTATACTTCTCTGATGCCCCCTTGAAGTGAGAAGAGGCACCTCTCTTGACCCAGATATCCTTCCTTGGATGATGAGGCTACTTTAGATCAGATTCAGAGTTTGGGGTACAGCTCTCCGGCTATACTTCTTATGAACTCTGCTCCATTTAAGGGCTGTAAAATAGTCCAGAATGAAGAAAAGGCAAAATATTTCCACATCACACAAAGAGAACCAGGTCAGTGTGGCCTCATGCAGGGTAAAGGTCAATAGTCCCTGGAAACAGATCTGGGCTCCTTGTTTCCTGTGTGTCCAAACAATGAAGGCTGAGATCCAGAGCTCATTAAAAAAAAAAAAAGGCCTTTACTTCCTCAAATGGCCAGGTTGGCTAGTGCTTTCAGGCAGTTTCCCCAGTGAACATCACCTGTTCTCTGCAGCTAGGAAGCTCTAGCTCTGCTTGCTCCAGAGTGCTCCCAGACTAGGCCAGAATTCTTTGTTTTAAGGGCCTGCCCTTCTCCAGGCTCAAATGTGTAGCAATGTCTGTGCCTAATCGGGTAAAGAATGTGAGCAAAGCCAAACAGCAAAAATTAAGATGTTTGTACACCAATGCGAGGAGCCTAGGTAACAAAATGGAGGAACTAGAGTTACTGGTGCAGGAAGTGAAACCAAATATTATAGGGATAACAAAAACATGGTGGAATAGCAGTCATGACTGGAGTACGGGTATTGAAGGATATGTGCTGTTTAGGAAAGACAGAAATAAAGGCAAGGGTGTTAGAGTAGCGTTCTATATCAATGATGAAGTAGACTGTAAAGAAATAAGAAGTGATGGAATGGATAAGACAGAGTCAGTCTGGGCAAAAATCACATTGGGGAAGAAAGCTACTAGAGCCTCCCCTGGGATAGTGCCTGGGGTGTGCTATAGACCACCAGGGTCTGATCTGGATATGGATAGAGACCTCTTTAATGTTTTTAATGAAGTCAGTACTAATGGGAATTGTGTGATCATGGGAGACTTTAACGTCCCAGATACAGACTGGAGGACAAGTGCTAGTAATAATAGTAGGGTCAGATTTTCCTGCATGTGATAGCTGATGGATTCCTTCACCAAGTAGTTGCTGAACCAGCAAGAGGGGATGCCATTTGAGAGTTGGTTTTGGTGAGTAGTGAAGACCTCATAGAAGAAATGGTTGTAGAGGACAACCTTGGTTTAAGCGATCATGAGGTAGTTCAGTTCAAACTAAATGGAAGGATAAAAAAAATAGATCTGTGACTAGGGTTTTTGATTTCAAAAGGGCTAACTTAAAAAAATTAAGGAAATTAGTTAGAGAAGATTGGACCAAAGAACTTGTGGATTTAAAGGCGGAGAAGGCCTTGAAATTACCTCAAGTCAAAGTTGTCGAAACTATCAGAAGACTGCATCCCAAGAAAGGGAAAAATATTCATAGGCAGGTGTTGTAGACCAAGCTGGATGAACAAGCATCTCAGAGAGGTGATTAAGAAAAAACAGGAAGCCTACAAGGAGTGGAGTCATATAAATAAGAAGAAAACAAAGAAAGAAGTGGGACCACTAAACACTGAGGATGGAGTGGAGGTTAAGGATAATCTAGGCATGGCCGGCCCAATATCTAAACAAATACTTTGCTTCAATCTTTAATGAGGCTAATGAGGAGCTTAGTGATAATGGCAGGATGACAACTGGGAATGAGGATATGGAGGTAGATATTACCACATCTGAGGTAGAAGCCAAACTCGAACAGCTTAATTGGACTAAATCAGGGGACCCAGATAATCTTCGTCCAAGAATATTAAAGGAACTAGCACATGAAATTGCAAGTCCATTAGCAAGAATTTTTAATGAATCTGTAAACTCAGGGGTTGTACCATATGACTGGAGAATTGCTAACATAGTTGCTATTTTTAAGAAAGGGAAAAAAAGTGATCTGGGTAACTACAGGCCTGTTAGTTTGACATCTGTAGTATGCAAGGTCTTGGAAAAAATTCTGAAGGAGAAAGTAGTTAAGGACATTGAGGTCAATGGTAATTGGTACAAAATACAACATGGTTTTACAAAAGGTAGGTCATGCCAAACCAACCTGATCTCCTTTTTTGAGAAAGTAACAGATTTTTTAGCCAAAGGAAATGCAGTAGATCTAACTTACCTTGATTTCAGTAAGGCATTTGATACAGTTCCACATGGGGAATTATTAGCTAAATTGGAAAAGATGGGGATCAGTATGAAAACTGAAAGGTGGATTAGAAACTGGTTAAAGGAGCTACAAAGGGTCATACTGAAAGGTGAACTGTCAGGCTGGAGGGAAGTTACTAGTGGTGTTCCTCAGAGATGGTGTTGGGACCAATCTTATTTAATCTTTTTATTACTGACTTTGGCACAAAAAGTGGGAATGTGCTAATAAAGTTTGCAGATGACACAAAGCTGGGAGGTATTGCCAATACAGAGAAGGACCTGGGTATTATACAGAAAGATCTGGATGACCTTGTAAACTGAAGTAATAGTAATAGAATGAAATTTAATAGTGAAAAGTGCAAGGTGCATTTAGGGATTAATAACAAAAAAATTTGTTATAGGCTGGGGATGCCTCAGTTGGAAGTAACAGAGGAGGAGAAAGACTTCAGAGAATTGGTTGATCAAAAGATGACTATGTGCCGCCAATGTGATATGGCTGTGAAAAAAGCTAATGCGGTCTTGGTATGCATCAGTTGAGGTCTTTCCAGTAGAGATAAGGAGGTGTTAGTACCGTTATACAAGTCACTGGTGAGACTTAAAGTGTAAGTCTCTGACTCTAAAAATCATTTTGGATCAGAGATTTCAGAACTGTGGCCCATGGAACCCAGCAGATCACATGGGACAGGCCTTCCTCCTGTGTCCAGGTGGTTCATTGCACTAAAGACAGTTGAACATACACTAAGTAGTTTCCTAATACATTAACTCCTAGCTTAACGTTGTAGTTATATTCCTGAAAAATGTGACTTTAAGTAAAACAATGTTAAGTACATCCAATTTCCCCACAAGAATTCATGTAAATGGTGGGGGTTAGGTTCCAGGGAATTTTTTTTCACTAGACAAACAAACAAACATATACACACACGGTATAAGTTTTAAACAAACAATTTAATACTATACACAGCAATGATGATTGTGAAGCTTGTTTGAAGTGGTGGAGTCAGAGTGTGGGTTATTTCCCAGGGAATGTCTTACTGCTAAATGATGAACTAGCACTCAGCTGAGCCCTCAAATGTTAACACATTGTTGTTAATGTAGCCAGGTGTTTCTTGGAAGGCCTCTTTTCCGCTTGCCTTGGGGGTTCCACCGCAGTGCCTGTCTGGTGATGTAGAAACACCTGGCAACGTGACCTTCAGGCTGATAGCAAAAAAATGGGCTATACCTGGAACTAGCTAGAGCGAATGGCCCAGGATAGAGGACTCTGGAGATCTGTGGTTGGCGGCCCATACCCCGATTGGGGTGACGGGCATGAGTGAGTGAGTGAGTGTGTTAATGTAGCTTCCCACTCTACAAGGCAGGAGCAGGAGTGACAGGGACACCCTGACATTAGCCCTCCTCCCTGCCCCCCCCAGCAAGCAGGAGGCTCCTGGAAGCACCAAGGCGGAGGGCAGGAGCAGCACATGGCAGTGGGGGAGGGACAGCTGAACTGCCGGCAATTGGTAGCCTTCTGGGCAGGTAGTGGGGAGCCGATGGGGGGCTACTGGCCCACCCTGGCTCCAAGCCCCCACCAGCTAGCTGCAATGGGATGCTCTTCCTGCAAGCAGTGGACAAAGCAGGCGGCTCCCAAACAATGTTATAAGGGAGCATTGCGCGACTTTAAACACGTATGTTCTCTAATTGATCATCAATGTAGCAATGAAGCAATGTTAACTGGGATGACTTTAAGTGAGGAGTTACTGTATTACTTTTGCATGTAAGCAATTACAGAAGTTGCCACAGGGCACAGATCTAAAATGGACAAGAAGTGGTCCACAGGAATCATGCTGTAAAGATGTGTTCTGCTGAAATAGTTTAACAACCCCAGTTTTAGAATGCAAACAACTGAGAGTCATATTCTAACAGAACTCGCTGCATGTGGACATTTGCAAAAAGCCGCATACCTAAGAAGGACAGAGACAGAAGGATGTCTTCCCAGTTCCTGGATACTTGAAAAAACTCAGGGAAAGTCTGCCTTTTAGGAGCTCCATGATAGGAGTCAAGAGCATTCTAGGGATATGCAAACTGTGTTCTTATAGTTTTGTCCCCATATCCATCATTAATCCCTACATACCTTCCCACACATTATTTTTGATTCTAGGAGAATTGGAGGGGGCTGTTGCTGGCCAGAATATGGGACTATATAAAAAGTGCTTTGGCATTTTATGTGCCCACCCATTTTGGGGAACTTTTCTAACTTGACCCAAGATTTTGCCTCATTTTTTATTGGAACACATATAATAGTCTTCTTTAGTTAAAAAAAGAGTGATCCATACCTTGCGGTCCAGTCCCAGCTTCTGCTTTTGTAGGTTTAGGTACACCTGGAACATGGGGTTGTGTCCCTGACAATCTTGGCTCATAGCCATTGATGAACCTATCTTCCATGAACTTATCTAATTATTTTTTGAACCCAGTCATACTTTTGGCCTTCACAATAACCTATGGAAATCATCTCATTGCCTCACTGTGATTGGTTGTTTGAGGTAAGAGAACTATCAGTCTAGTGACAGTAGAAAAATTATGAACAATAATAGCTTTTCATATTTTATCAAAATACATAATGGTGTTCCTGATCTTGTTGGCATTGGAGTAAAGTGCCCACATCATGACCACCATCACAACTGGCATACTTGTTGGTAGTCTTAGTTGAGAGACCAAGGATGAATAGTCAAAGAATGAATTACCCTCTCTCCTCTAGAAGCTGTCTCTCTAGGTCACAGCTGAGGCACAGTGGCCTTTCTGATGTTCCCTCCAGGCTTAAGTAGTGCACTTGTACCAACCAGGGACTCCAGCAGTACTGCCAATCAAGCCCTTTGTGGGTGGCACATTCTGTAGTATGTGGCCCAACAAACTCACAGCCCGTTGATCACTACTCTGTCAGAGCTGTTGGGTGGTGGCATAGATGTGGCAGTTGCTCAGGCATCAGAAGACCCAGGCTCTATCTATATGGAGCCTCAGACATTTTCAGAACTTCCAGTCCAGTGTCCTTCACAAGCATTAGACTCTCATGATTTATTGTGAGACTTTTAAAAAAAATACAGCTTGCATGTTACTTGAGACCAAATCCAAAATATATCAGATGCAAACAAAAAAATTAGAACAGGAAATAACAGAAAGGAGGCTGAAATGCAGGAAGGATATATTATGTTCAGGGGATCATAATGGATGATGTTATCAAATATCTGTTCAAAACCATGTATAAAAAATATCTATGTTTAATTTTCAATGTTATTACAATATGCTGCTATTTCACAAGATAATGGCTCATGGAGAGATTGTTGTCAGAAAAAGACTGTGGCTGGGGGAAGCTAGAAATTTCTATCAACCAAGACACACAGTAAATGGAATTCTGTCGCTGGCATTAGTAATACTTGCTCTGCTCCACTCCAATCTCTACTATATAGAGGGATATATATTCAAAATACTATCTCCTTGTTGAATGCTAACAAGCTAGGATTTAGATGCCCAACTCTATTTATGGAAGCGCAAAGCTTATGCAAATTATATTACATATAATTCTACATGCTGTTTTGCACAACTAGCTCTGTATCACACAAATATATCTGGCTCAAAAGGGCAGAGGTAGGCCATGTAAATGAAGCATTTAACATTTATGCAAGGAAGCTCAGTTCTGGTCAGGTAACTTTCAATAAAGAAACTTAGTACAAAAATGTTAAATTTGTTATTATTGTTTGTTCATGACTAGCCATCCTTTATATGCATAATGTTAATATATACACACAAATATATACACACAAATCTTATACAGCATTTTAGAAGAGAATAAAATATGGCTGGAATGCCACAACTTCACTCATATTAGCTGTTACATTTATTCCTGCGGTGTTAAAATAAAAGAAGAAAGATTATAGAAAGCTCAGAAGGGAATGTGCTGACTGACAGGAACACAGTAGCTACTCCATCTTGGACCCCTTTGAGAAGCAAGGAAATTTTATATGAACATACCACAGAAATAATATTTTGGCTCACTGTTAGAAGAGATGAAGTGTCAAACACCAGGGTAACAGATATTTAGGGCAAAATAACATTGTGTATAACCTCTCAAACAATAGGCTTACTGAATTCAGTGATAATATTTCAAGAGAACCAGTAACCCTTTTGATATCCAGCAGCAACAGTGAAAACCACATGATATTCATAACACATTATTATGTCAGTCCAGGAACTAGGAGAATGAGCCCACCTACAGTGGACAATTGGCTCAGCCTTTGAAATATAAACATGCCAAGATAGAAATATTATTTCCCCTCTTACAAATGAAATAGAGATATAATTGCAAATGTCATACCTGGGGTATTTTAGCAATATATCCACAATAAAATTATCTTCTTGTTCTTTCATATTTATGACTAATTAATTTTCAAAATATGCACTACAGCTAGTTGAGAATTTTTTTTTTACAAAATGCTTTTTCGGGCAGAAAATGCCAATTTGTCAAAACCAAAACTCTGAGGAAATGGATCAGTTTTGACAAAACTTTTACTGGGAAGGTTTTTGAGGTCCAGGATAGAATTTCTGGTCAAAATGAGAGAAAGGGACCACAAACCAGAATAGGTAATAGCCCAGGGGTCAAGGTATAAGTTCCTGCACTGCTTGCAGTGCCTCCCACATCCCAAATGAGTACCCTAACTAGGGCTGGCCATAAACAAGAATCTGTTACCAATACCTTTCAAATTTTTCATAAAAGTGTAAGAGAGGGTGTGCTCCAGAATAGCCAATAGCCCAGTAATGGCAAAGTAACATGAATAAACCTGCTTGTTACAAAACAAGAATGCATGGAAAGAATTTTCATACATCTTAAGAAGGGTTACCATATCTTAGTCAAGGCAGAAGTGTTGCCTAGGAATCAGACTTACTACACGAATGTCTGTAACATGTAGCTCCAGACCACAGGAGACATATGTCACTCACACTGAAACTCATCAGCACAATCCAGCTACTTTGTCAATGCATTAAAACACAGGACATTGCATTTGAGATTAAAATTTAAATGTATTATTTTATGTTTCACTGCACTGTTATGAATATTCAGCTTTAATATATTTCTAGCGAGTTTTGTGTGATCTGATTTTTATGGCAAAATTTGGTATACTGGAAACTATTGTTGTCTTAGGTACACTGTTAACCCACAAAGTCACATTTTAGCATTAAACACAAACTAAATTCCATTGTCCATACTCAATTTTTACTCAGTCTTTATTCTGGCAGATTCCCAATGGGAATTTGTTGAGTAATGAAACTGTTTTACTGAAGATGGCTGATTATAATCCAACAGAAATCTAATGTGTTAACTCAATTTGAACTAATATTAGTGAAAAAATAGCAAGATTTGTGGCCTGAGCTTGAACAATGAGCTTGTTCTCGTCCTTGATTTCTTACAGCATACACCACTGGGAAAACAATGTGTATGCACGAAGAACCGAATGAATTAAGCAAGAGGAGATCTTGAAATCTTTCCCTTCATTTCTCATGATCAGCAAAACAATATAGCCATCTGCATTTTATAGAATGTGTCAGAGGATTCAGAAATATCTTTTGTTCCAAGCCCACCATATTTTTGGAATGCACACTAGACACATGTATAGTTAAAGCAGAGGAACACATATAATGATTTGACATCTTACAGAATGTAAAATCCATCTATTTTGCTGTATTTAAGTATACTCACAGTGTAGCAAGAGCTGACCAGAGGACAATTCAATTTCATGGCATCTTTCAAGGTTCCAAAATTTGTTTTCATTCCTCATTGGAATGATAACACATGTATCCGTGCGTTCTATAGCCTGAGTAACAGAAGTAATCCTCCTGAGGTCAATACTTAAATGCTTAAAGGTATGCATGTGCTTAAAAGCCTGCCTGAATTGAGATCTTGGTGATCATGTTATGATGATCGTCATTAAGCTATCAAACTGCAAGAAAAGCAAAGACTACCCCCCCTCCCTTTTAAGATAAACATTTTAGTTAAGCAGAAGATGAACTCTGAAATCCAAATCATCTCATAAGAGGTGGGAGACAGGCCAAGCATAATACACCACAGATAGATTAACATTCATTAGAAGAATGAAGTGACTTCCAAGCTATGTGGAAGAACATATATATTGTGTACAAAATTGCTATACTGTAAAAAAATATATATATATAAAAGGATCAAAGACTCTGATCTGAGTGATCTATAGAGGACTCTCTACGAAATGTACAATACTAATCACAGAATGAGTATATAAGTTTCTCTTATATTGTTAATTTGTTTTCAAAAGCTCAGTCATACCTTAATAGATACTAAATACCAAAGGAACATGCTTACACTGAATTTATGTACAATTTAATATTACAAAAAGAGTTCTAGTAGAAACTTGGTTGTCTTTAGTGATGTATTATGCAGGTTTCCTAGAAAGTCCCTCCAACATATTAATATTTTTAAGTATTCTTTAAACTCTAAAGGAGGATTTACTACAACGAACTAGACCCAACATATATACACATATATTTTTTAATTTTTACAAAAATGTTCTATTAATTGGTGAATAGCACAAGGTTGTGCTACAAGTATGTTTAAACTCTTTCAGAAAGGCATTCAGATGCCCCCTTTTAAGGAGGATGTCTTTTTCATCCTTGGATTTCTAAGGTGTAGATTTCTTCTCCTGCATTGAACTCTGAAACAAACTAGTGGCGTGATCCCATGCAATGCATTTTACACCAATTCCCATTGAAAGAAATCTGCATCCCACATGATCAGGCCCTTAAGGAAATACCGTGGTACTGAAGCTCTGTGGAGCAATAAAGATCCACTGGGTTGGTATTGTTATATATTAATGCAAACCAGTATTAAAGCTAGACCATGTGTAAATGAGAACTGACAGAGGAATAACTGGTTCCAATCTCATTGGAATATTGTATTCCAGTTTTTGGCCCTGCTTCCATCTATTATTAATTCATCAATGTTCCTGTCATAACTTGGCAAGAAACTCAGAAATGTAGTATATCGTTGAACTCTTACATTTCCTGTTGTAAAGACTTTACATCTCCCACACTAGAGATGTCTTTGGAGTTCTACATCAAGTCATTTGTGAAATCACAAAGAACTTGTGACCCCTTGCTTTGGACTCTTTCTCTAATTCTAAGAAAATGTAAAGCATGCTGGTTATTTGTAAATAATCTTCTCTACAGTTTTCTAGCACAATGTATGGATATTGTGTTAGCAATATAACATGATTAAATTAAAAGGGCACTGATCATATGGATTCAGGCTTCTTAGAGAGCTGAGGTCCCGATTCAGCAAGATACTTAGGAATGTGACAAACATTAAGCAGATGAGTAGTCCCATTGAAGTCTGACTGTTATTCACGCATGTCTCTTTCTCCAACAAATTTCACTTTTTTTTATGCTGTGCAAGCAGATACCTGTTTCTTCACAGTTAGAATTCCTTTATATGAATGTTCAGGGAAAGAAATCAAAGTCAATGTATTTAAACATTCATGGAACTTTTTGGCTATGACATGAAACGAAGTAACTCCACTAAACTCAATGGAGCCACTTCAATTTACTCCAGCTGATTATCTGGCCCATGGATCCAAGGCATTGCAACAGAACATCTTGTACGTAGCATCTCACACTAGGTTCAGATCTATGGAATAAATCCAGCTACTCTATATGAAATAGATAACACTAAGTTGAAGGCTGAAACTTGGAGTTGCCTTATTTTGTTGTTTTAAAAGCGAGAGAGAGAGAGGTAGAGACAGAGACAGACACACACAAAAGAAATCTCTGTCCAAAATTTAACCTCTAATGTTAATGCCAACTTTTAAAGCTTTAAAGTCCATGTTTTTCTGGCTTTTGCCTCAGTATATTTTTCTTGTTGCTACAACTATCAGCCCTGCAGAGTTTAAAATTCAAACTCTGCATCCGAACTAAAAAACTACAAAAAGGAACATAGAACTTTATACTGATATGTGGTGATAAGTTTGTCAGTGGAATTATTATTAGGAGAGAACTATAAGTTGTCTGGCATAGAAAAGGATTTTACAGGCCTATGGGGAAAGGGAAGAGACTCTTTTACATTTGGGATATGAATTGAAACCCAGCCCTGACTGGTAGTGACTGAAAGTTGTCACCATCAAATGGTTGTGTGAGGATTTTAATCCCATTTCCAGAAGACAAGCATCTACATCACATCACCATTACTGACCCTAGAGAGAAGCTAAAGTTGAAGGGGCATGAACACAGAACTATATATCAACCTATGCACAGATCCTCAACAGGAAGAGCCAGGAAACTGCAACAACAACCTTAAATGTTCTCCCCGACCCGCAATAAGGCCTAGAAGTCTCGCATTGCCACTGCCTGTGCTGTACCGGTTTACAGCATTGCCAGTGCCACCCACATGCCTGAATCGGTGGAGAACTTGATGGGGCCGGGGATGATTGAGACATTCCCAGTAGGAAGGGGGAAGAGAACACACACTGAGGGAGGGGTCTCTACGATTCAACAGCCAGCTGGGAGAGGAAGGGAGCTGCTGAGTGTGAGGGATCACTCTTATTATTTAAACCCTAGCCTAGTCCATGTGGAGCCTCTTTTTGCTCCATTTCAGCAGCAGCGAGAAATATGTTTTAGATTGCCAGGCCCAGGATTTCTTACTTTTGTTTCTTGTTTGTTTGTTCTTCAGGATTCTTTTCTGATTTCTGGATCTAGGGTGCCGGACCAAAGAGGATTAGAGAAGTTTCTGCACCCAAGAGAAGTAGCACCTAGAGGATAGATAGGAACTCTTGGACCCCCCCCCTCCATCTATGTGTGGAGTGGTACATCCCAGCTGAGGGATCTGTGTGCCAATGTCGGGGTGGTGGTGTCACACCCCAGTTCTCCAACTTGGTGACACAACCTGCTGGAGGAGAAGAAGTGTTGCAGGGGGAGGGCTAGATGTGGCTCCCTCTCAGAGATGTAAAACTCCAAGCTGAGGGGAAGCTGCTGGAATCACGTAGGGTGCTGCTGCCACTCCTCTCCCCATGCTTGCGGGTCAGGGACACATTGCTGCAGGAGTGTCTGGCTCCCTGGGTTCTACTGCCAGAGCAAAAAACATTGCAGTGTTGTTAATCAGTATTCTGTAGAAACCCTCCTTTGATTAATTATTGTTTGTACAATGCCCCAAAGGCTGCTAGATGCATTACAGAACTAATCAAAAGAAAAACCTGCAGCCTAAGGGTCTAGTCCTGAAAATGCCTGTAGATGTAGTGGCTCCTTCTATGACCAATTCCATTGACTTAATGGAATTACTCACAGTAGTAAGAACTACTACTCCTATTGGGCTCTAATATATCCTGGGATGATGAATGAGGACAACAAACAATAAGGAGGATAAGGTGAGGAAGAACAAATTTTACAGTAATAAGATGATTTGGCTATACAATTACAGGAAGTGCATATCTTGATGTCAAAGCCATTTTTGTTTTGGTAAATTAACACATCTAGCTGGCAACATGGAAGAAGTGTTTTAAGGTGAGATTTAAACACGGACTAAATGCACATGATTTTCCTTTTTTAAAGAATTAGGAGGAAAGGAACAATCAGTATTAACAGCTTGCAGGCTTCTAAGAGACTGGTTATTTATAGCACCATAGTTTTATGTTACAGCTCAAAAATGAATATAACAAAACAGGTGGTGGAACTTTAAACTGCATTCTGTTTATATTATCCCCTTTCTATAGTTCACAAGCTGGGAATGATCCAGCTGTGATGGTCTATTGACTTTTTCCCCCGTGGTCATTCCAAAGCAACTGGAAAAGCACAGAGAAGGATGATACATTTCAGAGATTCAGGCAGCGCACCCCAAATATAAAGCACAGGTTCACCACTGTTTTTTATTCCAACACAAAGGATGAACTGTCCAGTTAGATCAAGTCATGTGGAGAATGGTCAGTGAGCTCTTTATAAGTGGGCAGCTTGTGAAATTCAGTATCTTTCAATTGGTCTAAAGAATACTGCACAGAAGTGAAATAGAACTATAACTTGCTCTTGTGGATGCATAGATTATATAGTTGTCTAAAGGATAAATTTGTCCTCTTCAAAATATGAAGACTTTCTGTTGAACATACAGCACAATTTGCACTATTACCCATCTCCTCTAATGAGAGAACTATTTTAGAGAACACTTTTTATATCTAAGACAAACTTTTTATCCGTTTTATCAGGATATCTGTTATCTTCTACACTGAGTCTTGATCCCCAGATGCTGTACTAGCCTGACATTTGTTGAGGTCATCAGTTTCTGTAGTATGCAGTATAGAATTACAAAGCAATATCCTTCTTGCATTTGGTAGAAACAGCAATGTTGAACTAGGGGCAGTGAATTATATGGGCCCATGATGCCCATGCTCCAGGAATATTCAAGGCCCAGGAGCCCGGCTCCACCAATGTTCAGGGCTGCATCTCTCCTGCCCCATCTGCCACCCCCATGTGCCTCCCCCGGAGTGTGCCTTGGGCCCATGGGCCCCCAACCGCCACCGCCGCTGCCACCACCACCGGCAGCACACTGGGACTAAGGCAGCTTCCTGCCCGGCCTCATTGCGCTGCTCCAAGACGTGGCAGGCATGTCCCTGTGGCCCCAGGGAGGAAGGGGGAGGAGAAGGGTGTATCCGCGCGCTGTCCCCACCCCAAGCGCTGACTCCGCAGCACCAATGGGAATTGCGGGGGCAGTGCCTGTGAGCAGCTGCACATGGAGACTCCCCAGTCCCCCTGCCTAGGACCCACTGCCAGAGGGGTGTGCAGGTCACTTTCAGGAGCTACCCAAGGAAAGCGCTGCACCCCTCTCCCACACCCAACCTCCTGCCCCAGTGCAGAGCCTGCATCTAAAGTCCTTCCCAGAGCCCACATCCCATCCCCCTCCTGTACCCTAATCCCTTACCCCAGCCCAGAACCCCCACCCCCCCAAACTCCCTCCCACAGCCCACCCCCGCACCCTCTCCTGCACCCTAACCCACTCCCCCAGCCCAGAGTCTGCATCCCTTCTGCACCCAAACTCCTTCCCAGAACCTTACGCAGGTGCAGGGGGGCTGGACTTTGACCTGTTCTGGGCACCTCCAAAAATTATACAAACCTGCTTCCCCCATATAGAACATACTTCCAGTATCTTCAAAAGTAGTTATGTATGTGCAAAATGTCTTTGATTTTCTGCTCTACAATAGTAGATTTAATTTGCAAAATTAAATAGTTGTGGAACTTTTGGCAAGTTGAAAGAGTTAGAAAAGTTTCTTTTGGGTTGAAACAAAGGTTAATTTTGTGCATTTTAAACCTTTTTTAAAATAAAGTCAAAGGAAATGAAGGATGAGATTCACAAAAACAAGGAGGAGGAGGAGCCTCTCCCCAATAGGCCAGTGGTTAGGGTACTCACTTGATATGTGGAAGACCAGGTTCAAATGCCTACTCTGGAGCAAGGACTTCACTGCAGGTTGTCTTCATCCCAGGGGAGTTCCCTGACAACTGGGCTTTAGAGTCACTTTCTCTTGCTCTGACCTAGTGACTGTTCAAGTACTGTATTTTATACAAAGCATCAACAGGAGAGTGAAAAGCCCCATCCTGGAATACCAAGCAGCATGCTGATTAGAGCTGTCACCTGGGAGGGGGTAGCTTAGGCTTCAAACTTGTACTCCAGAATGTGGATTTGAACCTAGGTCTTTTATTTACCAAGCAGGATCCTAACCACTGGGGTGTGAGGTGCCACTTCTCATTGGTTTTAGGACTCTAACCCTCCATCTCCTCCAGTTTTGTGACTGGCACTTGCCTCCCTTTATGAATAGAGCCTGAAAAGTCAAAGTTTAGCTTTGATAGTAAAAAAATGAATCATTTCAACATTTCAAAGATATTTTGCTGTTTTAATCAACACTAGTTACTAAAATTGAATTTAATCTGCAGTGTGTGTTTGTTGAAAAAGTTATTTTGGCTGAAAAAACTTGCCCAGCTGTATAGATCACTTTTTTCCTGGTTAGAGGAGAGAAACCACTTAGTGCTTTGAATAAACTGAGACACCCAAAACAGCAGGAAGGTAACTGGGACTGCCTGAGGCAAATTCTCATCTGGATTAAGTCATGATAGCGCCAATGACTTCAGCTGTGCTATGCTGATTTACACCTGCTGAATATCTGGCCCCCAACTTTAAAAAGTATTTTCGGACTATCTAATCCTTATGCATTGCGCACTGACCCCAGGAGCCAATGGATAGCACTGGGCAAGGAAATCAATAAATTACACCCTCCCTTGTTACTTTAATAAACACTCTACTTGAGAAGTGATTATTGATATGGCTACCCCTTAAACAAGGTACAATAAAGATTAACCAAAATTAGAAAAGTTCACTGAATACAAGATAAGACATGGGTACAGTAAATAGAAATGTGGGCCTTTTCACAAGTATTAATTGATGCTACATCCAAAGATGAGTTATTATTACATAAATAAACAAGCTTGTGAGGCTGATACTTACTATATTTACTTTGAAAATATGCTTCATTTTCACTAAAAGCACAGGCAGCAATACTGCTCTTAAGAAGAGAAAATACAAAAAGTAAAAATCAAAACAAACCATTTGGGATTTCTTTGGTGGATTTGATTCAAAGGGCTCTGAATCAAATATATATTTAAGAAAAGAGGGAGGAGGGAGTGATCTGGGAAACTAAAGACCTGTTTGTTCGACCTCAGTTGTACTCAGGGCCTTAGAACACATTTTCAAAGGGAGAGTAATTAAAGATATGAAGGTAAACTGTAGTTGGAATAAAATACAATGTGGTTTTACAAACAGTAGATCGTGCCTTACCAACCTGATCTCATTCTTTAACATAACCAGTTTTTTTAGACAAAGAAAATACAATAGATCTAATCTACCTGGATTTCAGTAAAGCATTTGATACAGTACCATTTGGGAAATTCATTACATTGGAAAAGGTAGGGATTACTATGAAAATTGAAAGGTGGGTAAGGAATTGGCTGCCAGACTGGAGGGAGGTTACTCGTGGCATTCCTCAAGGAAAAGTTTTGGGACCAATCTCATTTAACATTTTAATTAAATGATCTTGGCATAAAAAGTATGAGTATGCTAATGAAGTTTGCAGATGACACAAATTAGGGAGCAATTTCCAATACGAGGAGGAACAGAATATCATGCAAGAAGATTTAGGTGACCTTGAAAACTGGAGTAACAGAAATGGGATGAAATTTAATAGTGCAGAGTGCAAGGTCATGCTCTTAGGGACTAACAGCAAGAGTTTGTGCTACAAGCTGGGGACTTACCAGTTGGAAGTGACAGAGGAGAAAGACATGGGTGTATGCATTGATTACAAGTTGACTATGACCCACCAATGTGAGGTGACCATGAAAAAGGCTAATGCAATCCTATGATGTGTTAGGTGAGGTATTTCCAGCAGAAATAGGGAAATGTTACCACCATTATACAAGACACTCATGAAATTTCACTTGGAATATTGTGTGCAATTCTGGTCTCCCATGTTTAGGGAAGATGGATTCAAACTGGAACAGGTGCAGAAAAGAGCTACTGGGATAATAAGAGGAATGGAGACCCTGCCTTATGAAAGGAGACTCAAACTTGGTTAGCCTAGCCAAACAAAAGCTGAAGGGAAAAATGATTGTTCTCTGTAAATATGTCAGATGGATGAACACCATGGAAGGAAAGGAGTTATTTAAATTAAGGGCCAGTGTTGGCACAAGAACAAATGGATAAAAATTGGCCATCAACAAGTTTAGGCTTGAAATTAGATGAAGATTTCTAAACATCAGAGGAGTGAAGTTCTGGAACAGCCTTGCAAGAGGAGTAGTGGAGGGGAGAACCCAACTTGTTTCAAGGTTGAGCTAGATAAATTTATGGAGGGGATGGTATGATGAGGTTGTCTACAATGGCATATGGTCTATCCGTGACTGTATTTGCAAATATCTCCAATGGCTGGAGATGGAACTCTAGATGGGGAGGGCTCTGAGTTACTACAAAGAATTCTTTCCCTGCTGTCTGGCTAGTGGGTCTCACCCACATGCTCAGAGTCCAACTAATCACCATATTTGGAGTTGGAAAGGAATTTTCCCCTAGGTCAGATTGGCAGAGACCTGGGGGGGCGAGAGAGGGGGAACAGTTGCTTTTTTCTGCAGCATTGGGCATGAGTCACTTGTTGGTTTGAACTACAGTAAAGGGTAGATTCTCTGTAACTTGAAGTCTTTAAATCAAGATTTGAGGACTTCAGTAACTCAGCCTAAGGTTGTGGGCCTATAGCAGGAATTGGTGAGTGAGGTTCTTTCTCCTGAGATGTGCAGTTCAGACTAGCTTGAGACCAGAGGGGACCATTGTTATAAAGTCTATGTGACTAAATACTGCCTTTATTGTCTCAATGGCAAAAAACTCTCATTGACTTCAATAGGGGTAGACTTAAGTTTCAACCTGTGTGACTGCCCTTGAGTTGGGTTGAAACAAATCTATTCTTTTGTTTAAATACACCAAAATGAGTGGTTCTAGACCAGTCTTTAGCTGATCATGTTATATTTGGCATACATGATCATTTCATGCTTACCCTAAAGAGAAGAAAATACTCCTACAGACAATATTTATTGTGTGCTTTTAATTTTAGCAACATTTTTGAATGCATAGTTTTATAATCTTGAGTTTAGTCGCAAATGGAGAACTGATTTCAGCAAGAAACTATAAATAGAACAGGCAGTCTAGTTAATGCCTATGCTGTTCCACTGATGATCTTAAAACTCCCTGAAGGGACCACCCATCAAAAGGGTAGTTCTGTTTCAGTGGTACTCATTTGTGTCACTCATGTGAATTAGGTTTAATGGTTTGCTAATGTGATTGGCCATTAAGTACAGAAGTAAAGTAAGAATGCCAATGCCATTTCACCCCAGGGGTGAGGATTGCCTTATTTGGCTCACACCATGGATCTAAAGATAGAGGTTCTTAATAATATGACATTTCCTTGTCACAGCTGATCATGCTGCTCTTTAAAATGATACTAAATTACATAACATTCGTGGTTTTAGGTTTAAGACTTTATTGAAAAATAAAAATGAAAATGACAAATAGGTATGAATTATGCCTAGAACAATAGGTACTGATTCTTGATATGGGGACCTCTAATTTTATTGTTTATTATTTCAATTGCAGTAGCACCTGCATTGCAAATGTTAAGTCTTCCTCACTTTTGCCTTCATCCCCACCCACTAAGGGGGCTGGGGAGGGAAGTAAAAAGTAATAAAAGGATTCCATTAGTTGCAATACTGAAAACTTCAGATATATCAGTACATCCACTGTATTCTAACTGAACCTGAGAGTTATCTCTGTTTCACTGTCTTTGGAAAGGAACACATAGGCAATGATGTTATAGCTGCAGTGATGGGAGAAGCAGCAGAAAGCGTATACATATGCATAATTACCTATCTATATTCTTTCTATCTAAACTTTCAAAGTCAATGAGAGCTTGGGTTCTGACAAAAGGTAAATGTGCCCCAAAGGGATCTTTGCAAGTGACTGGAGGCCTATAGAGTAGTTATATGGTAGGTTTGGGGGTAGGATATTGACATTCTTTTTATTGAACATGGCCACAAGATCGCTGTACTTGGTCAGAGTCAAGGAACTAGTATTTCCTGAAGCTAATGTAGTACCAAGCAGGGATAAAGGTTTCCCAGGGGTGGATTCTGTCTTCTTCCCACTGGATCTTACTAGGCATTGCAGCAGGCTAAACCCAGAGTTGAACCATATTTCCTGCACCACCCCAGGAATGGTCAGGTTGTCAAAAGAGAGTCAGGGAAGGCCCAATATGACCCAAAAGTATGATGAAAGAATCAGGTTGAACTGTATATTTTCCTGGTGGTCCCCAATCTCAACTTGGAAAGGTGCAAAATTACATCTCCTTTTAACTTCATCCTTCATGGCACCATTGGCAATGATCAAGTTTCCTATGTACACATGATTTTATTTGTTCTATGACTTCACTGCTGCTGCATTTTAACACTGTCACTTCTCTAAGTTGCAATCACTTGGTCTTGCACTTATTGTAAGTCAGCTGCATCAGTTTTCCAAGATAATGAAGAATGCTATAATTAATTCAAACATGTCCACCAGTTGTAAGATATCAACATAAACTTAAGAGCTTAACTTTAGATCACCCAATGTCATGCCCTCTAACTTGTCTACGATTCTTAATATCCAATTTAAAAATGTGCTGAAAAGTGACAGACATTCCACATCCACTTGACTTGAACCAGTCACTTAATTCTCCTCCAATTCTTATGGCTCTACAGGAGAGTTCGTGATATCTTTTGTAAGTGCAATTATCCTATCTGGAACTCTGTATGATTTTACTATTTTCCATAATACTTCCCTCCAAAGTGAATCAAATGCTTTTGTGAAAACAATGAAAATAAAAAACATTTTTAATCCTTATTCTCCCTTCCCCTCCGCTCCCCCCATCAGCTGTTAGAGAGAGAATATCTGATCTATACAACTTCAGCCTGGTCTGAAGCCACACTGTTTATTACCTGCGACTTCCTCTAAAGCTGGCCTTAATCTGTTGACAATTACTCTCATCATTTTTTCTGGTACCTATAATAAGCATCTACCTCTCTCTAATTATTCAGATCAGCAGGATCGCCTTTCTTCAGGCAAGTAGTGCCTGTAGCCAGTCATCTGATACCTCTTCTTGCTCCCATAATTTTTTTTATACATAGTATATGTTTTCCATATTTATTGCTAGGGGAATGAGAGACACTGAAGAGAAACTCAAGCTCACCAAACTTTAGAGAAGACGGAGGGAAGTCAGTGACCATTCCCCACTGCATACAGTTCTGCTACCTTCAAACTTTAAAAGCCCTGGAAACAGTCTTTACCTTCAGTTCTCTTCTTGGGGTTATCCTGAAGGTCTGCTATATCCCTCCTCCAGATGCTTTTAGGAAACAGCAGAGTGGTCCCACTCACCTATAAGATCCTCAGGGGAAGCCGGGGTGGCCATCCCACTCCTTCACCTACTGTCTATGGAGACTGTCAGTGTAAGATGGCTCCCCAAGAAGTAATATCTTTAGAAAGGCAGGCAGACTGCTGACTAGAAGACAAGCAACAGTGGGTCTGGAAAACACTCTTCCAGCAATAGTGCTGCCACTTTAAATGCCTTTTAAGTGTATTTTGGGGCAGATACTTCCCAGAATGCATTATAGTAACATTTTACCTTTTCCTGGGATGTATCAGCCCCACAATAAGACAAGTGGCACTTCAGCATCAGCAACTGGACCAGAAAAGAATTTCCATTATGGCTAAATGGGCATGTGGAATACCCATTCCCTTAATTTCCCATGAGTGTAGTGTGCAAGCTGGCTTATCTTGGCCTCCTGAGGAGACAAGGGAAGGAGAAAGGCCAGATAACCATCCTTATTGATATTAGGAAGGGATTGGCAGGTCACTAGCCCCTAAGAATTTAACTTTAGTTTAGGGGTGAGGAATCACAGGGACATTTGAGGAGCCCAGGTTGTGTGATGTGAAGGAAGGTCCCTTGGTCTGTTCTGGGGAAAGGATAAGTGAGGCAAGAGGAACAGTTACAGAATCAGTTTTCACTCACACACTGTTGCTTGAGGCTAACTTGGAAATTTTAGATTTACGTGTTCCCAGAACTCCAAACAAACCTCTGTGGGGCTGTAGAGGGTTTTACACACACTACAGGCACTGGGAATTAGTTCTTGTCCCATCTGGTGATCCCTGCTGTTGGTTACTCATGCTGCGACACCCTCTCATTCACCAAGTTGCTCCTGCCAGTTCACCCATCTTCTGGGGTAACAAAGTTCCATCAGACATGCTGTCCATATGCGATGTCAGGCAGTTTTCTGTTCCAGTTCTTGGTCTTGTGCCACTTTGCCACTGGCTGGCAGGGAACCTGGGCCCACTCTCTATTCTGGGTTCCACCCCAGGGATCCTATGACTAGCAATCCAGATCTGCTCAATCTCAGATACAGTTGCTGGTTCCCTGGACTCTTTCCTACCCCATCTATCAATTTACCTCCAGAGTTTCCTCCACTCCTCATAGCTACTTCACCCCTCTAGAATCTCTTGTAAGATTTCTTAGTCCAGGGTAGGGCCTGGGGTTTACTCTCCTCCTTGTCCCTGACAAATTCCCTTTCTCTCTACAATGTGATATCATACCTCATCCATGCAGCCTGTTCCTGTTCTTACCTTCTAATTTATAATCCTAGCTCAGCTTCTCCCACAGCTGCATTTCATCTGCTGTTAGGCTTTATCAATCCCTGGTTCCCTGCCTGGTGCAGCATATATGGTTAACGGGGCCCTTTTGGCTCACATTAACTCACTCAGGGTTTGTGTGCCCCATCACTGGGCCAAAACCTTGGGCAAAGTTAGACTGCAGGTTTATAGTGCTCAGATGACAAATGTGATCCAACCCCCCCCCCCCCAAAACCGAATACTAATGAAAAAATTCAGATTTCAGAAATGGAGCTCCAAATCAAACAAAAAGAACAAAGAAATATGCTACAGTGTTCGCAAGTAGTTGTCCATAACAGTATGGTTTCATTAATGCTATATTGTTAGAGTTGGTCCGCAAACTGAGAACTTTTCTGGCTTTCTTTTTTTGGTGAGAAAAAAACTTTTCTAAATTTGTAACTACTCCAAATACTCTGTTTTCCAACTGACAAAAATCGGAAAACATTCAGAAATTGGTAACTTTCAATTTCATTTAATTAATTTTTATTTTTTTTCCTCTCCAAAAGTGTATTTAGAAAGTGAAATATTTTAAAAAACAAAATTTTTCCATGGAAAATATTCTTATTTTCAATGAATCATAGAATTATAGACTTTAAGGTCGGAAGGGACCATTATGAACATCTAGTCTGACCTGCTGCACAACACAGGCCACAGAATCTCACCCACCCACTCCCGCAACAAACCCCTAACCTGTGTCTCAGCCACTGAAGTTCTCAAATTATGGTTTAAAGACTTCAAGGTACAGAGAATCCTCCAGCAAATGACCCTTGCCTCACACTGCAGAGGAAGGCAACCCCCCACAGCTCCAGGGCCTCTGCCAATCCCGACCCCAAATATGGTGATCAGCTAAACCCTGAGCATGTGGGCAAGACTCACCAGCCAGCACCCAGGAAACAATTCTCTGCAGTAATTCAGATCCCACCCCATCTGACATCCCATCACAGGGCATATTTATCACTAATAGTCAAAGATCAATTAATTGCCAAAATTAGGCTATCCCATCATACCATCCCCTCCATAAACTTATCAAGCTTGGTTTTGAAGCCAGATATGTCTTTTGCCTCCATTGCTCCCCTTGGAAGGCTGTTCCAGAACTTCATTCCTCTGATGGTTAGAAACCTTCATCTAATTTCAAGTATAAACTTCTTGATGGCCAGTTAATATCCAGTTGTTCTTGTGTCCACATTGGTACTGAGCTTAAATAATTCTTCTCCTTCCCTAGTATTTATCTCTCTAATATATTTATAGAGAGCAATCATATCTTCCCTCAGCCTTCTTTTGGTTAGGTTAAACAAGCCAAGCTCTTTGAGTCTCCTTTCATAAGACCGCTTTTCCATTCCTCAGATCATCCTACTAGCCCTTCTCTGTACCTGTTCCAGTTTGAATTAATCCTTCTTAAACATGGTAGACCGGAACTGTACACTGTATTCCAGATGAGGTCTCACCAGTGCCTTGTATAATGGTAGTAACACTCCTTTTCTCTACTGGAAATACCTCGCCTGATGCATACCAAGACCACATTAGCTTTTTTCATGACCATATCACATTGGCGGCTCATAGCCATCCTGTGATCAACCAATATTCTGAGGTCCTCCTCCTCCTCCTCCTCCTCTGTTACTTCCAACTGATGCGTCCCCAGCTTATAACAAAAATTATTGTTGTTAATCCCTAAATGCATGACCTTGCACTTTTCACTATTAAATTACATCCTATTATTATTACTCCAGATCTTCCGGTATGACATCCTGGTCCTTCTCTGTATTGGCAATACCTCCCAGCTTTGTGTCATCCGCAACTTCATAAGCACATTCACACTTTTTGTGCCAAGGTCAGTAATAAAAAGATTAAATAAGATTGGTCCCAAAACCGATCCCTGAGGAGCTCCATTAGTAACCACTCTCCAGCCTGACAGTTCATCGTTCAGTATGACCCTTTGTAGTCTCCCCTTTAACCAGTTCCTTATCCACCTTTCAATTTTCATATTGATCCCCATCTTTTCCAATTTAGCTAATAATTCCCCATGTGGAACTGTATCAAATGCCTTACTGAAATTGAGGTAAATTAGATCCACTGTGTTTCCTTTGTCTAAAAGTTCTGTTACCTTCTCAAAGAAGGAGATCAGGTTGGTTTGGCACGATCTACCTTTTGTAAAACCATGTTGCATTTTGTACCAATTACCATTGACCTCAATGTCCTTAACTACTTTCTCCTTCATTTTTTTCCTGAAGACCTTGCATACTACAGATGTCAAACTAACAGGCCTGTAGTTACCCAGATCACTTTTTTTCCCTTTCTTAAAAATAGCAACTATGTTAGCAATTCTCCAGTCATACGGTACAACCCCTGAGTTTACAGATTCATTAAAAATTCTTGCTAATGGACTTGCAATTTCATGTGCCAGTGTCTTTAATATTCTTGGATGAAGATTATCTGGGTCCCCTGATTTAGTCCAATTAAGCTGTTCGAGTTTGGCTTCTACCTCAGATTTGGTAATATCTACCTCCATATCTCATTTGTCATTCTGCCATTATCACTAAACTCCTCATTAGCCTCATTAAAGACTGAGGGAAAGTATTTGTTTAGATATTGGGCCATGCCTAGATTATCTTTAACCTCCACTCCATCCTCAGTGTTTAGCGGTTCCACTTCTTCTTTCTTTGTTTTCTCCTTATTTATATGACTCTAGAACCTTTTACGATTGGTTTTTATTCCCTTTGCAAGGTCCAACTCTACATGGCTTTTGGACTTTCTCACTTTATCCCTACATGTTCTGACCTCAATAAAGTAGCTATCCTTGCTGATATCTCCCATCTTCCACTCCTTGTAGGCTTTCTGCTTTTTCTTAATCACCTCGCTGAGATGCTTGCTCATCTAGCTTGGTCTACAACATCTGCCTATGAATTTTTTCCCCTTTCTTGGGATGCAGGCTTCTGACAGTTTCGACAACTTTGACTTGAGGTAATTTCAAGGCCGCATCCGCCTTTAGATCCACAAGTTCTTCGGTCCAATTCACTTCTCTAACTAATTTCCTTAATTTTTTTAAAGTTAGCCCTTTTGAAATCAAAAACCCTAGTCACAGATCTATTTTTGTTTATCCTTCCATTTAGTTTGAACTGAACTACCTCACGATCACTCAAACCAAGATTGTCCCCTACAACTATTTCTTCTATGAGGTCTTCACTACTCACCAAAACCAAATCTCAAATGGCATCCCCTCTTGTTGGTTCAGCAACTCCTTGGTGAAAGAATCCATCAGCTATTGCATCCAGGAAAATGTGAGCCCTATTATTATTACTAGCACTTGTCATCCAGTCTATATCTGGGAAGTTCAAGTCTCCCATGATCACACAATTCCCATTAGTACTGACTTCATTAAAAACATTAAAGAGTTCTCTATCCATATTCAGATCAGATCCCAGTGGTCTTTTGCACATCCCAAGCACTATCCTAGTGTCATGGTATAATTCCCCACTCTGAACCTTAGCGTCCAAAAGATGGGGCACCAGCATGAATTCCTCTAAGCTCAATTACCAGCTTAGAACCTGTAGCGCTGCCACCAACCAGGAATTCCAGTGCCTGATACACTCTGGTCCCCACAAAACCTTGCCCGGGGACCCCCAAGACCCAGACCCTCTGGATCTTAACATAAGGAAAGTAAACCCTTTCCCTCACCGTTGCCTCTCCCAGGCTTCGCCTCCCTGGGTTACCCTGGAAGATCACTGTGTGATTCAAACTCCTTGAATCACAAAACAGAGAGGACAATTCACCTTCCTCCCTCCTTCTCTTTCCCCCTCCCAGACTCTTCCTGAGAGAAAGTAATCCTGGCAGAGAGAGAAATCAGCCTCTCTCTCCCTCTTCCCTCCTTTCTCCCCACCAATTCCCTGGTGAATCCAGACCCAGTTCCCTGGGGTCTCACCAGAATAAAAAAAAATTAGGTTCTTAAACAAGAAAAGCTTTTAATTAAAGAAAGAAAAAACAGTAAAAATTATCTTTGTAAATTTAAAAAAATGGAATAGGTACAGGGTCTTTCAGCTACAGACACTGGGAACACCCTCCCAGCCTAAGTATACAAGTACAAATTAAAATCTTTTCAGCAAAATACCAATTTGAACTCCTTTCAGCCAAATACACATTTGAACTTCTTCCAACCAAATACACATTTGCAAATAAAGAAAACATAAGCCTAACTCGCTTTATCTACCTAGTACTCACTAGTCTGAACTTATAAGAGCCTGTATTGGAGAGACTGGAGAGAAACCTGGTTGCACGTCTGATCCCTCTGAGCCCCCAGAGTGAACAACCACCAAAACTAACAGCACAGCACAAAAACTTCCCTCCCTCAAGATTTGAAAGTATCCTGTCCTCTGATTGGTCCTCTGGTCAGGTGACAGCCAGGCTTACTGAACTTGTTAACCCTTTACAGTCAAAGAGATATAAAGTACTTCTGTGCTATTAACTTTTTTATCTGTTTATGACACCTAGGGGAGGCTCTAGTAGCTTTCTTCCCCAATGTGATTTTTGCCCAGACTGACTCTGTCTTATCCATTCCATCGCTTATTTCTTTATAGTCTATTTCATCATTGATATACAATGCTACTCTACCACTCTTGCCTTTATTTCTGTCTTTCCTAAACAGCACATAGCCTTCAATTCCTGTACTCCAATCATGACCACTATTCCACCATGTTTCTGTTATCCTTATAATATCTGGTTTCACTTCCTGCACCAGTAACTCTAGTTCCTCCATTTTGTTACCTAGGCTTCTCACATCGGTGTACAAACACCTTAATTTTTGCTGTTTGGCTTTGCTCACATTCTTTACCCGATTAGGCACAGACATTCTACCCCCAGTATCCCATATGCGATTACTATCTACACTACTCTTCCTCCTTGTGTCCATTTTCCTACCCACAGCTGTATCCTTTCCTACTTCATTTTCTTCCCTCTGAATGTTAAAATCTGGCATGGAGATTACCTGGACATCTCCCAACCATCTCCCCCAAATTCCTCTTCTTTTAAAGCTCTCTTAATTAGTTGTGCCAGCCTCCATCCTAGACAGGGCTAGCTCCAGGCCCCAGCGCGCCAAGCACGTGCTTGGGGCAGTATGCCGCGGAGGGCGCTCTGCTGGTTGCCGGGAGGGCGGCAGGTGGCTCCCGTGGACCTCCTGCAGGCGTGCCTGCGGAGGGTCCGCTCGTCCCGCAGCTCTGGTGGAACTCCTGCAGGTGTGCCTGCGGGAGGTCCACAGGAGCCGCAGGACCGGTGAGCGGCAGAGAGCACCCCCCGGCGTGCCACTGTGCTTGGGGTGGTGAAATGGCTAGAGCTGACCCTGATCCTAGAAGTCTATTTCCCTCCCTATTCAGGTGAAGTCCATCCCAAGAGAACAGTCCCCTGTCTGTCAAGGGCCAAGGAGGTCTGAGTGTCCCATTTATAAGCTCTGTTCCTGAAACAAGACCACAATGACACAAATTATGGTAGCCAAGAGCTAGTTTGGTCTACTATGTCAAGATACATAAATTGAGTTGGTGATTATGGAAAAACGTTAAGCTTTTCCACAGGAACAGAAATCCAGTTCACCCTCACCCAGTTTTATGTAACACAGACAGAGACACTTTTAATTAAATTCAGGGGAAAGACACATATTGACATCAGTTGGAGATGGATCACACCCTGCATTTTAAAGTCTTCCATCTTGTACAATTAACGTACATTTCAGTATACAAGATGTTTAAGCTAGGCACAATGTGCCTGTTCACAATTATAAAGGAGTAAATACTGTAACACAACAGATCCTATTCTATCCTTGGACACATACTTCAGGATTCTTAATGACTAAAATGGAAACTGTATGCAACAATCCAGAACTAACTGCATAGCAGGTGTTAAAGTAAATGTGAGGTAAGCAGCCAGGGTCAGATTTACACTTTATGTGCCCCTAGGCACAGCATCTTCAAGGTCCTCCTCCCATCCCCCCTGCCTACAGCTGACCTTCGTGTTTTCTGTAAAAAAGGAAATGAAAAGAAATATAAACACAGCGTCACCGGGAAGTCAGGATACCCTCCCACCACGCACTGCGCTCCCAGCCCAGGGCTCAGCCCACCCAGGAGAGGTGCAAGGGAGGGATTGTACCTCTTCCCATGGAGAGCAGTCCCTGGGTGTCTCCTATCCCTTCCACAGCCACGCTCTAGCTCTACCTGTGCAAATGTATGGGGTGTTGGCCACGCCCTTCCCTCTTCCTCCCTAGCATGGGGTGGAGGCAGAGAGGTGGCTGAGACTGGGAAGGGCTGGGACACTCCCAGCACCCTCAGCAGCTGCACCGCCCAGCTGTGGCTCACAGTGTCTCCAGGCAGGCTGATTCAGATGCTCACCCTGCTCCAGCCCTACAGGCTGGGTGGCCACCAATCTGTGGAAGGGGAGCTGTATGTATTAACTTTTTAACTTTTAACCCTCTTTTAATTTTTAGGTGCCCCTAGAATGCCGGTGTCCCTAGGCACATGCTTAATGTGCCTTATGGAAATCCGGCCCAGTAAGCAGCTTAGTCTCAGCACAACAAAATGAAAAGTTCACCCCTACAGATATATGTTATTTCACTTGAAAAAATATATGTTTTTAATGCACCATCAAAGCAACTAAATACTTATAATGGCCACAAAAGAGAAAAAACAAAAGAGTTCATTTCAATCACACAAAGCTTCACACAATAATAGGACCAAAATCTACCCTCAAACTCTCTTGAACTCTAAGATGGTGTATTGAAGTAATGAACAGAATTTGGCCCTGTGTGTCTGTAAAGCCTAGTGGATATAAATGCACAACTGAAAGAGAAAAGTTAAACTTAGGAGATAGAACAAAGGTTACCATTGTGTGACTTCTGTTATATGACGTATGGAGTTTTAACTGAGACTAAGTTTAGGTCAGCGAAATATAAAGGAAGTGCCTCACTGTCTATCCAAGTTCATATGGCTTAGCTGCATACCACATGGCAGTGCACAGCACACACCACGTGGCTAAAAGAATGAGCTATTCACTCAGGTCTCATAATCTTGCTCTATTTTGGCCCCTTGGGTCAACAGCTTCCAAGTGAAGCATAGAGTGCTCTGAGGAAACAGCCTTACATTCCTCACTGATATAGTTTGTTATTGGAAAATTCCATTTAAATCAGCAGATAAAAATATCTAGCCAATGAGTTCATATAGCACAGCAGTAATCAAAAACAGTTGGAACTTTTGGACATTTCAATTAATGTTTAAGACTTATTCAAAGCAACATCAATCTACATTTGAGAAGATTGGCGTACAAGTAATTAGTATTCACCTTTCCTATCTTTCAGCTGTATTCTCACCTATGAATGTTGAATCTTTGGCGATAAGCTCATCTTCCCTCTTCACTTTGACCAATAAAGAATGAGTTGAGCTATGGATTTTAATTTTAGGTATATTTTTAGAAAGAGGGGACAGGGAAAAATTAAAAACATGCTTATGTGAAAGTACATGAGATGAATTCATACAAATACAGAATCCTGTAAAGGGAAGTTCTGTATTGCAATGCCAGACCTCTGGTTCTCAAAAATAGTTTTATTCACCAACAATAAATTTGTTTTTTTCTTTTATGCACGGCCTTATTTCAGAACCCAGAAGCTATTATTTCTGTGCCTCCCAAAGCAAAACACATACTATATGAAACAGCACTGGTTTGGCTCCAGGAGTTGCTGTAATTTTAAGACCATTTGTACCAAAATTTGTAGACAATTACTCTTTGTTCCAAAACCCAGCACTGAGGCCTAGACTCACAACTGACTTCATTATTTCAATGCTAAGTGCTTCAGGACTCAACTTTGTGGGTGTCTTGCCACCCAGTGGAATCTGCAACCCCGAGTCAGGCACTCAGGCTATACAAAGCATGGGTAGAGTTAGGTGTCTAAGAATGGGTTCTACAAAATCCAGCATGCTGAGTGTTGAACCACCTATGTTAGCCAATTGAAAATGCCAAGGAGAGGGATATGACCTAAGCCCCATCCCTCAAATGGACTTAAGCACCTAAGCAGAGGTGGTGCTAGCCCACTGGGGGCCCTAAGTAGGAATGTTTTTTGGGGCCCCCAACATATAATAAAAAGCAAATAGGGGGCCCACTTGAGCTGTTCGAGGCCCTAAGCAATTGCTTAGACTGCTTATGCATGGCACTGGCTCTGCACCTAAGTCCAGGTCACAGGAAAGCACTTATCTGCCCTTGGAACTCACAGCCATGAACCATCTCCGGGAGTTAGCTGCCTCAGCCCTTTCTCACAGAAAACACCATAGAAAGTAGAGCACCCACTCTCCAGGTTATGGGAGACCTGGGTTCAATTCCCCCCCTCTGCCAGTGTGCATACTGCAGTGTTATTTAGCATGCTGCTCTCATTGGCCTCAACAAATCAAGTCAGCAAGTTGGTGAGCATTTGGGAGTCCTCCTGTTCTCCACTCCCTTTGGGATGATATGAATCCCTGTGGAGGCATGGCAGGAGAAGTCCTGATATGCTTGTGTGTGCAGGGAGTGAGATGGTTCCTGATGCTAGTGAGGCACTCATGGGATTGTGCAGAAGCAGGCTCTTTGCACCCTTTCCACTTGTGCATAGGTCAAGAGCAACCATAAAATGTACAATATTGGATCATATGAAAAATGGTCATATTTATTTCCCTCCAGTAACTCCATTTCATACAGAATTATGAACATTTATTACTGTATGGTGCTTATTTGGGCTCCAGTTCTCCAAAGAATTATGCACATGGGCTTGGATTGGGCCTTTGGGTATGTCTACACTACGGGATTATTCTGATTTTACAGAAACCGATTTTTGGAAACAGATTGTATAAAGTCGAGTGCACGCAGCCACACTAAGCACATTAATTCGGTGGTGTGCGTCCATGTATCGAGGTTAACGTCAATTACTGGAGCATTGTACTGTGGGTAACTATCCCATAGCTATCCCATAGTTCCCGCAGTCTCCTCCATCTATTGGAATTCTGCGTTGAGATACCAGTGCTTGAAGGGGCAAAAACAGTGTCACGGGTGATTCTGGTATCAGAGGGGTAGCCGTGTTAGTGGGTAAATGTCGTCAGTCAATCCTCCCTCCATGAAAGCAATGGCAGACAATCATTTTGCACCCTTTTCCCTGGATTGCCCAGGCAGACGCCATAGCATGGCAACCATGGAGCCTGTTCAGCCTTTTTTCACTGTCACTGTATGTCTACTGGATGTTGCTAACAGACGCGGTACTGCAGCGCTACACAGCAGCATCCCCTTGCCTTTTGCAAGTTAGTAAAGATGGTTACCAGCTCTACTGCCTTGTACCGTCTGCTGCCTTGCAAGTTGACAGTGATGGTTACCAGTCATACTGTACTGTCTGCTGCTGTCATGGGTGCTCCTGGCCAGCCTCGGCGAGGTCAGCCAGGGGCTCATGGACAAAAATGGGAGTGACTCCCCAGATCATTCTCTTCTTTAAGTTTTGTCTAATGGAGAGTCAGTCCAGGCAAGCCTACTAAAGAACCAGAGAAGCAAACAGCCCCTCCGAGTCAGAGTCCCAGACATCCCACAGAAATTATGAGCGGCATGCCATTCTAGGGAGTGTCCCTGCAACAACCCGACTCGTTGCTTCCCTCCTCCCCCAACCCTCCTGGGCTACCATGGCAGTTATCCCCCCATTTGTGTGATGAAGTAATAAAGAATGCATGAATAAGAAACAACACATACTTTATTGCCTCTGCAAGCAGAGATCAAAGAGGGGAGGGGAGGGCAGCCTCCAGCTGCTATGATATTCCAGGCACGAGTGAATCTCCAGGAGACAAAACTTAAAGAAGAGAATGACCAGAAGTCATTCCCATTTTTGTCCAGGTGCCCCTGGCCAACTTCACCGAGGCCAACCAGGAGCACTCGCAGGACGATGATGATGGATATCAGTCATACTGCACCATCTGCCGTCTGCAAGGCAAGGGAAGGGAAAAACATGCTGCTGTGTACCGCTGAAGCACTGCATGTGCCAGCAGCATCCAGTAGATATACAGTGACATTGAAAAAAGGTGAGAAACAATTCTTTTCCCTTTGGTTTCACAGAGGGAGAGAGGGGACGGGCTGACAACATATACCTTGAACCACCCGCGACAATGTTTTGACCCTTCAGGCTCTGGGACCTCAGCCAAGAATTCAAATGGTTTTCAGAGAGTGCGGGAACTATGGGATAGCTACAGCTGTCAGTCGCCCCTCCCTCCGTGAGCATCTATTTCATTCTTTGGCTTTCTGGTACGCTTGTCTCAGCTCCTTAAGTTTCACGCAGCACTGTGTTGAGTCCCTGTTGTGGCCTCTGTCCATCTTAGCCTTGGAGATTTTTTCACATGTTTTGGCATTTCGTCTATTGGAACGGTGTTCTGATAGAACAGATTCATCTCCCCATACAGAGATCAGATTCAGTATCTCCCATACTGTCCATGCTGGAGCTCTTTTTTGATTCTGGGTCACCTGTGCTGATCAGCGCTCCACTCTGGGCAAACAGGAAATGAAATTCAGAAGTTCATGGGGCTTTTCCTGTCTACCTGGCCAGTGCATATGAGTTCTGATTGCTGTCCAGAGCGATTACAACGGTGCACTGTGGAATAGCTCCCGGAGGCTAATACCGTCGAATTGCGGCCACACTAACCCTAATCTGACATGGCAATACCAATTTCAGCACTACTCCCCTTGTCGGGGAGGAGTACAGATATCAATATTAAGAGTCCTTTATATCGAAATAAAGGGCTTCGTTGTGTGGATGTGTGCAGCGTTAATTTGGTTTAATGCTGATAAATTCGAAATAAACTTGTAGTGTAGACTAGGCCTTTGTCTTTTATTCCTTCTAATCTGATTGTAAACAAAGTTAAATCCAACACCACAGTCAGAAAGTAGAAAGAAAGTACCCTAAAACACAACAACCAGCCATTTTTAGGAAACTTGTATTTCTAGTTGCAAAGAAAACCTTCAAAGCCTGTACTAAAAATTTACTGATGCAGTGTTTAAATGGGAACAACTCACTTTCATCTCGATGGACTGTTAGTCTGTAAACCTAATGATGAAAATGTGAATGATAGTCATTATAACAAAACCAATCGGCTAAGGTGTGTCGTCCCAGAATGCCAAGCTGTCTCCTTACCCTGCAGGATGCTAAAAGAGCTACTACCCAACTCTCAAAACCTCCAACTTCCCTCATGACAATTGAAATAGAGTTCTACATTGTCAATATAAAAGTGCAGAGGCAAATTGCAAACTGAAAAATGAATGGGGGCCATGATTAAAATATGAAAATATTTTTATAACAGTCTTTCAGATTGCCAGCTGGTAATTAGGAAGAGATTAAGGTGAAAGCAAAGTTTGGCTTTCTGCCAAGAAATTATGAAGATACTACAGATCTTTTACCGTACAGCTTCCAGTCTGCCATTGGACATCACTTGGACTCCAAGGGAACACTGAGGGTTGCTCATGCAGATTTGATTGGAGGAGCAGAATTTATGTTTGTTTAATTTTTGAGATGAGCAGAAAGATTTATCTGAACTATAAATCTTAAAAAGGAACTTATGTTTGCACACATGCCCTAGCAATTACCACTATAAGCACATGAATCCAGGTCAGTGTAAGTGGCCATGGATTTAGTGGGACAGTTCAACATATTTTCACATGTAATGCAAAACTAGAGAATTTGATGGTTTCCACATTAACCTGCTCTGCACAGCCAGGCTCCATAATGGAAACAAGACAACCCCTCCTGCCAGATTTAAGTTTTGCCCCATGAGCCAGATTTAAATATGTCATGCTAGTAGAGGGGAAAAGGGGCTGAAGATCAAGAATTAAATTTGGCATTTCCACCCATTTGTTGGCTAACTCTCTCACAAGTTTGCACAAACAACATTTAGATATGCACTAGCCAAAAAGCAAAGAAATATAGGGGTTTCCATACCAATCAAGCTTGTGGTCTGTTTAGTGTGGTATCTAGTCTCTGATTACAGCCAACAGGTTTCAGATGAAGAGTCAGGAAACCTCATTGAGGACAATTATGAAATAACCTACCCAGTAAGGGAAATTTTCCCCACTCCCCCACCTCTGGCACTTGGTGGTTTGATGTTGAAGAGAAAAAAGGATGCATGGACCATTACATTAGGAGAAAATCAACGGGAATATTTTTAATTTGCTGATGTTATCATAAGGAGGTGTTTTATAAGACATACTCTTATTCACCTCTATGAAAATTTTGACTGAAGTACAATGTTGATTTTATGTTGAAGTTAAGATCATATACAGCTTCTCATCTTGAAGGGCTTCCGCTCCCCGTATTGGAGAATAAATATTCTATTCAGACCTTGCTGATGCTTTCTTCCTCTTTTCATTCTTGGTATTTTCGTTGGCAATCTTTGGTTCTCATTTGGTATTTTCAAACAGAGTATGCTTCTCCAGATTTTGCTTACTAAGACATTTTTCTCTCTCTCAGATTTCCTACTTTTCTTACTCTGACTGCCATGATTGTTCAGCACTTCACAGCTGCTAAGGCTTCTAAAAAGGGCAAGATTGACAATGATAAAGACTGTTTTCACAGCTCTTTTCAGCCCTGTATATTTAATGTAAACCAAAAGAACAGTAACAATAAGCTTTTAGTTTGCCCCATACTGAAAAAAATAAAACCTCACACCTAATTGTTCTTCATACAGGACTCACCTCATAGCACTCTGTCCTAAATAAATAAATGAATCACATCAGGAAAAGTGTCATTGTCTCCAAATATATTTGTCATTTTCTACTAAATATTTTCCAAATGACCACAGAAAAACATAGTTATAAACTTGGAGTAAAGATATAGGGACAACATCTAGAGCCTTTATAGTCAGTCCTTACACAGACAACTCCTGGTAGAGCTGGTGGGAGTTTTGCCTTCACACAGACGGACGAGCAAACTCTTATTTGGCATAACACAATTGAGTTACTTCACATTTACACTAATGTGAGATCAGAATCGAGCCCAAAGACTTCAAGATTTAACCTGTTATATTTTACGAACAGGATAAGATGAACAGGATACATTAAATGTTGCAAGCAATTTGTGAGGTGAACTACTTGGGTAACCCAGTGGTATATACCTTTTTGAACAGACCTATATATGTGTAGTTTTATGCAGAAAAAAGAATTAATACTTACAAGAAATTAGATTTGTCGCTTACAGAAAATACATATAGCACATGAGCACTGAAGAGTATTTGACAAAAAATAATCCCTGCTGAGTTTACAAATTGGAGTCTCTAAAGAACACAGGGATTAAGAGATTCTGGTGTAGAAAAATGGCATGAAGTGGCAGTGGTAGAAGGATACTGAAAGAGCAGTTAACTATTCGGTGTGGTAGGAAGGAAGAGGAGGAAGGGGGCTGAGGAAATACATAAGAACAGAAACTTACTAAAGAACTAAACTGAGAAGGTTCATGAAGGCAAGAAAAAGGCACATATACTTGTCATGGAAGGAAAGGGGAAGCAAATGAGAGGATTTGAAGAGTAGGGCTGGATGCAGCCAAAGAAGCAGGAAAGGGAGTAATTTTTGTAGCTGTATTTTGAATGGATTTAAAATTATAGCTGCTGTCTGTGGAAATGACAGGCCATATACATAAAAGACTATGTCTTTATGAACATAGCACTGCTTTAATAAAAGTGGAACACCATATGCTGAAACATGTAGAGTTAAATCTAGACCTGTGACTTCACTAGAGTTGCACCTACTTACAGTAGATCCAAATTTGACTTAAAGCCCCTGGTGGCCATATTTCCATATTAAAGGACAGCATGGGAATGACCCATCTCCCCAGGAATACCAAAAGGGAAAACTGGGGGAAATATAATAGGAGTAAACTATATTTACCAGCTGGAAGACAGGGAGACACAACCAGTTACCAAATGGCCACCTTAGAGCAGCAGCTGTGGGTTTCTGCTAAATGTAAAGGAGTAGCACTAGAAAGGCATGCTGGAAACAAATTTCTATAAGACAGCAATTTTGCATTGAAGATAGTTAGTAAGGACCATGAAGTCACAAAGGAAGGTGCTTTGGGGAAAGAGTTGCCTCCACCTATTGCAAATTCCTCTGATGGTGTCTCTGCCTACCTTGTATAATTCCATGGCTACACTCAGCTGGAGAGCCACACTTTTTCCACTTTATTCTAGATTTTTAGCTTAGATGGAGAGTGATTGTTTAGTCTTTTAAAGGGCGTGGGTTCACTTTAACAAGAACTAAAGAAGAGAGATTTAAAACAGATGAACTTCTCCTCTTCCCCCCAAGGTCCCCTTCCCCCCGCCATCTGGAATGTTTTTTGGAAAGCATATACATTCTCCAAACAAAAACTTCTATTGGAAGAAAATGATAAATGTGACAAAGACATGCATTATGTGCTTTTGTCTGAAGGTTTTAACTTGAGTGCTTGAATTTTTAAACGGTAAATCTAGATCTTTCAAAGGTGTAAGTGAAACATGAATACATTAAACTTCTTTGGGAAATTATGGCATTTTGATGTTCTTTCAAAACACTTTTGTCCAGACAACTGCATTGATGGCTGTTTCTCCTATAGTACTTATTTGTGGGAAAGTAAGCCCAGCAAAAAATAAAAACATGAAAAAATAATTTATGGTCTCATGCTGCAAGGCTTTTTCATGATGACTAGAATTTACTAGCATAAGAAATCTCATTTATTGAGCTTCAGGTAAAGATTGGCCAATTAGGAACTGTATTTTTGGGTTTTTCTTCTTACATTTATTTTAAGGGAAGGACAGACACATTTATATGTATGCAATTCTATAGTGGTTTGAACCTTTAGCTGCGATTATTTTTACAAAGTGAACATGTTTTGCACTCAAAAACTGGCAGTAACTATATGCTTATCAGGAATGTTTGCCTTTCTAACTGGAGATCAAGAGCTAAATTTTACTTTTAGTTGCACTGATTGTACATTGACGTCAATGAATCCAGATCTGCCTAGACTTTCAGAAGGACATTAAACAGGGTTATTTGGGTATCTCCTCAGTTTATTCATCTGTCAAATGGTGATGGTGTTTTTTCCTTATTTCTTTTCCTTCCTGCATGGCATTTTGAAAGAGAAGTTAAAGTAGTCTGGTTTACTTGCTTAGAGTATACAAAAGGGTTAGAGTTTGGCATTTAACCACAGCTGCAAAAAATGCTGAGCTACACCAACCTAGGAGCAACTCAGAGAAGATTATAGAAAGTATTTTAGAACACTTTACTAGATGTCCCAAAAAGCCACAAATGAGGAAGAAGGCCATATCAATTAAAAACTACCTGGTTTAGAGGGAAAGTGAAGACAGCTATAACAAAATTATATATAAAAATGGAAGAAAGGGGAAGTTGATAGTAATAAATATAATTCAGAAGTTAAGAATTGTAGAAAATTGATAAGGGAAGCAAAGGGAACATTATGGCCAGAAGAGTTAAGGACACTAAGAAGCAGTATTTTAAAAATATAAAGTAACAAAAAGAATCCTGACAATGGTATTGTTCCATTACTAGATGGAAATGACAGAATCATCAATAATAACGCAGAAAAGGCAGACGTGTTTAATAAATATTTCTGTCCTGTATTTGGGGGGGGGGGGAAACAGATCATAAAGTCTCATCATAGGGTGATAAGTTGGATACCAGATTTTTGAAAAAAAGATCTGTCTGAGGAGTTCACTGGACAGTTAATGCTGATTTTCAATAAGCCTTGGAGCACTGGGGAAGTCCCAGAAGACTGTAAAACAGCTTATGTAGTGCTAGTTTTTAAAAAGGGTAAATGGGATGACCTAGGTAATCATAGCCAAGCATGCTTGACATTGATCCCGGGCAAGATAATGGAGCAGATGATACAGGGCACAATTAATAAAGAACTAAAGAATGGCAGTGTAATTAATGCAAATCAACATTTGAATGATCCTGTCTTTTCCCCCACCAGCAGTGGTAGTTTATTCAAGGAGTCATTTTGAAATTCACTTCCTTTCCCCAGCTGGCAACATCTCTTTAGCTTCTTCCCATTTGGCAGCTGCAGCTGGCTTGGTAGAAGGCCCAGCAGGTCACATTTTCTACCATGGTAGGAATTTCATAATGTTTACCAGAAAAATTCCCAGCATACGCACATGATCAGAATAGCTATAGTGCTTCAGAGGCACATTGTGAGCTCTGCAGCATGACTAAAAGTTAAACTCCAGGGCAGTGCCAAGTTTAAAAAACAGTATAAATTCTACTACTTGTCAAACCTTCAAGGTAAACTACTTATTAAGTCAGAGGGCCGCAACCTCTGGCACGTGACTCACCAGGGTAAGCACCCTAGCGGGCCAGGCCAGTTTGTTTACCTGCCGCATCAGCAGGTTCAGCCGATCGCGGCTCCCACTGGCAGCGGTTTGCCATCCCAGGCCAATGGGAGCGGCGGGAAGCTGCAGTCAGCACATCCCTCACCCGCATCACTTTCCTCCTCTCCCATTGGCCTGGGATGGTGAACCGCTGCCAGTGGGAGCCGTAATCGGCTGAACCTGCCAACAAAGCAGGTAAACAAACTGGCCTGGTCCACCAGGGTGCTTACCCTGGCGAGTTGCGTGCCAGAGGTTGCTGACCCCTGTATTAGGTAGTCTCCTTTCCGACACTTTGAGTTTTGGTGATACAATCAGGTCTGGATAGGGGGCAAAGTCTGGACAGACTCACTTATTCCTTATTGATTCTATGGTTTAGGCTACATCTACACTAAGGTAAGGAGGCATTTACCAGGTTGATAAAACATATTCACACTCTCTCATCTGAGCTAGGATGCTAAAATAGTAGCGTAGCATGGGTCGTGGCAAACTATATCACGAGCAAGATGCCCTGACTACATACCCACAAGGTTCAGACGGATTTGTACTCTGGGCGGCTCACCCATGATGCTGTGACTACACTACCATTTTTAGCGTGCTAGCCAAGATGAGAACTAGTGCTAATACATGTATGTGAGCTAAGAAGAACATCCCTACCTTGTAGTGTAGATGTAGCCTCTATCTTCTTTTGGTCTTTTCACAATTTACTCTATGTTGCAGGAAGGGAAGATACAGAGTAAGCCCAAACTGTAGACCTGTTATCATTTTTTCCTCATGCTATCAAGAAGTTTATTGCAATAGACACAATGGGCTAACTTCACCCTGCAGTAACTCCATTTGTATTAATTTCATTAATACTGAGAGTTTCAGGGTATAAATGTGTGTGTCCTAAGCTCAGAAATATTTATTTATACAAAAAACGTACAACCTGCCTACTCTACTAGTATTTTCATGCTAAGCCTAATTGCTGTATATTGCAAAGACAGCAAGTAACATGAGCTACCTACAGTATATAAACCCACCCTGTGATAGTATTCTTGGGGCTTCTGATATCACATGATGCATGTGATATTCCACACTAAGGGAGGAGTTCAGTGTTTCTTGTACTTTTATATTAATCACTTACATTTTGGCACAGTGATGCTGCGAAGAGGATGTGAATGGGTAGTAAGTATCATCATACCATCTACAAAATGTGTATTTTTATAATTCTGTTAAAAATACAGAGTGCAGCAATGACATTGCAACATATACAATTATTTGCTTTAAACATGCTGTCATATCATAGCCTGCATTGTGCTCTATCCCAGAAAATAAATTCTTATAACATTTTAGTGAAATCTTCTAATTCTTATTCAAAAATAGTGAAAGAAACAAAAAATTTAGATTACAGTACAAAATATTACTAGTTTGGGACCTTAACAAAACCCAAAATCTTTAGTCATAGCACAGTATTTACATATACATAACTTCCTAGTTGGTCCGATGATTGGCGTTTTACAGTATTGATTTTGAAGAGCGGAGAACAACTGAGTTTCCTTTTTAAACAATTTAAGGTAAGACATTTTGGAAATGATTCAGTCCTAATAAGGTAATTTCCGAAGACAGATTGGCCTATCATAAAATTTGAAGATGTATAGCAGCTATTTTATTAAGTCTCCCATACTTAACTGGAATTGGCTATAAACAGCGTTAAGTTAATATGCCATGCACAGGCATAAATTGATTATTAGTGAAACACTAATACTCATACTCACAAATGGTGGGAATGGTTTTTCAGACCTTTCTGCCTGTAAAAGTAGACTGTTAAATAAGGAATCCAAATATACAGGACTCAAAATCAGAAAATTTATAAGGTACCAGTTTTAGAAACCAGCACAATTTTCATAAGTAATCCAGCAACTCACATGTCACATCTAAGATCCAGTCTTTCACTGCTATATATGGTAGAAAGAATTAAAATGCAGATACCATTGGAAAACCGGGGCTATACTCTTCTTAATGAAAAGTGTTTGCAGCTCTTCAAGTCTCTTTCTGACACACATCAAAAAGCTGTCACTGGCCCAGGATGGAATCTGACCTACCTGGAGCCTCCTGCATGGGGACATTTTAGGGAAAATACCTCATTGTGAGACTGAAGCAGCATTTACATGGTGGGGCAATTACAGCAGCTGTTTGAAGTTGCTCAGGAGTTTGGATATAGATTCATAGATTCATAGATTCTAGGGTCAGAAGGGACCAATGTGATCATCTAGTCCGACCCCCTGCACAAAGCAGGCCACAGAACCCTACCCATCCACTTCTATAACAAACCCCTAACCTATGCCTGAGTTATTGAAGTCTTCAAATTGTGGTTTGAAGACCTCAAGCTGCAGAGAATCCACCAGCAAGTGACCCATGCCCCACGCTGCAGGGGAAGGCGAAAAACCTCCAGGGCCTCTGCCAATCTGCCCTGGAGGAAAATTCCCTCCCGACCCCAAATATGGCGATCAGCTAAACCCTGAGCATGTGGGCAAGACTCACCAGCCAGCACTCAGAAAAGAATTCTCTGCAGTAACTCAGATCCCATCCCATCCAACATCCCATCACCAACCACTGGGCATACTTATCTGGCGATAATCAAAGATCAATTGCCAAAATTAGGCTCTCCCATCATACCATCCCTTCCATAAACTTATCAAGCTTAATCTTAAAGCCAGATATGTCTTTTGCTCCCACTACTCCCCTTGGAAGGCTGTTCCAGAACTTCACTCCTCTAATGGTTAGAAACCTTCATCTAATTTCAAGTCTAAACTTCCTAGTGTCCAGTTTATACTCATTCGTTCTTGTATCTACATTGGTACTAAGCTTAAATAATTCCTCTCCCTCCCTAATATTAATCCCTCTGATATATTTATAAAGAACAAGCATATCCCCCCTCTGCCTTCTTTTGGCTAGACTAAACAAGCCAAGCTCTTTGAGTCTCCTTTCGTATGACAGGTTTTCCATTCCTCGGATCATCCTAGTAGCCCGTCTCTGAACCTGTTCCAGTTTGAATTCATCCTTCTCAAACATGGTTGATAGAATAGCTCTTATTGGGCAGATGGCAAGTGAAGTAGTCAAATTAATGATACATTTATCACTATTCTCACTCAATATATAAAAAGGTAGGTGCGTGTGACTGTGATCACAAACATACAATATGGGATAAATCCAGACTCAGCCTTAGAAGGGCCTGAGACATCAGGTTTTAATGTTCTGACATTTTGGGATCTAGAAAACTTTTTAAAACATGCGTAGTTTTTCTTAGTGCTTCCTCTGAGATCTGTAGAGTCAAACTCTTTCTCCACTCCTTTCATTTGTGTAGTCTTTTTCACCAGTGCAAAGTGGATGTAAAACATAACCTTTCTGATGGGTAGCATTTCACACTCCACTCTGCATAGGCGTAAATTGTGCAAGACAAAGGAGGAACATTGCTACAGTGGGGATTTTTTATTTGGGGATTTTTAGCAATGTTTTAGGAATGCTAAACATTGCTAAGATATTTTTCCTGCAGCATGTGTGATGTTTACAGAACGCATGATGCTGTGGTATAAAGGATTTATGAGCACTCATTTGAGAACCCTAATCACTCACTCATATCTGTACAATATTTCAAGCTGTGAAACCCTCTAAGAGTGTTAACTATGGGTTCAATCCATTTACCCAGTGAAGGCAGTGGGAGTTTTGCTATTGACTTCAATGGGTGTAGAAACAGGCTGTGTAATCCATCCTAAATGAGCTCTATGTGGACACAAAGATCCATCTGTGTATTTGAAATCTATTATAATAGTTACCATGCAAAGGATTTTACAGCGTGAAATACTGTTTTGATACACGTATACCCATTCCTTAATTCTCAGGTCATATCTCTCTTGTCTTGATACTGGCAAAAATTCCATAGTCAGTGTGAGTAGTCCTGTTTTCCATATTTCTGCAAATAAAATTAGAATGACTTTTTAAATGTTATAGATTAAGTCTGTATGCCACAGACCATGATAAATTTCATGGGATGAGTTTTTGACATGTTGCTACCATAAAATAAAACCACCAGCAAAAAAAGATCCTACCAAAAACATGTATTTTTTTGTCTATCGTAAGTGAGCATCCTTGTTGATTTCAGCGGTCAGTGATATGATTTAAATGGTATGTTGGTAACTGGTTTTTCCTAAAAGACTCACATACTTGCACAGGAATAAACAAACACGCACAACCAAACTAGAGAAAGATTTAATGGTAAATATGTATCATTTATACTTTGCCAAAATGGTTTTGCGGTTTATTACACTACAATATCTCAAGGAAGATTTTTTAAATACAGCTACAGCAAATATTTGTCTATATGCTCACAAAAAAGTTAAACATATCTAAATATAACTATTTCAGTAAAGCTTTCCAAGGAGCAGTAGTGTCCAAAAATACTGAATGATGAGCTCATTCTCACTTAGACATAAATTTTTTTTAAAAAGATGAGCTATGGAAGCCCACATAGAGAACATAAAATGAGAACAGCATGAGCAATACACCCTCCTCCGACCATAAATAAATACAAATCTGTATGTAAGTGAGCAGTATCGAGTCCATTATTTTTCTCATGCACAACACAATAAGAACGGCTGTTGAAATTGAAGGCATTCTTCTGAGGAGTTGTGGTCTGAAAGTCAGTTGCGCTATGACAGACTATTTATGGCTTATTAAAATCAAATCTCAGGGTCAGTATTCTCTATGTTCAGCATGGGGGAAGTGCAGCACTTCCCAGTGGAAGCCACCTACCAAACAAATCTATGTGAGAGCCCTTCTTCTCTGTGTCTCACAACTAAAAGAGCGGGACAGGTTCTCTGCTTCCACAATTGTATGACCAGGTTGGTATACAAGGCTAAGATCTTCAAATCCCCTGGGATTTAGGCACCTAAACACCTTTGAGAATCTGGGCTTTTGTTACCAGGCCGGTATTCACAAACGGAAGGGAGTTCAGCGATGAAGAGCAAAAATAGTAATGGAGGCTGCTAAGGAAAAAATAATTGGGTTAAATCTGTGTATTTTGATGAAGTGACAACCAAAGAAGAGACATTAAACAAAAGCTGAAGGCTGTCAAAACCTAAAGAGGAGAGTAATGATTTAGCATAATGTAAAAGAGGGGGACTATCTGGGAATAATATTAAATTAAGACAAATAAAATATATACGTACAAAGTCAGGATTTTTTTGCCATTTAGATCTACACTATTATGCAACAGCCTTGTGTCAGGATCAGCTGGCGCAGACCTTGACGCCCATGCACAATCCCACTGCTATCATCAGAACTTTATATAAGGATACAGAAGTATATGCTAGTTGATTCCAATACAAGAGCAGAAACTTAGTGAAGTGACAGAACATTCATGGCTTGGCCAATTCAAAACTAGATTGCATAAAGCAATAATAAATTTAGATTGAGAACAATCCTGCACTAGCATCAGATTGGAGCAGATGACCTGCAAGACTCTTTTTGTCCATGGATTCTAGGATTTCGCTTTCCACACTGAAAGATATTTACCCCTTCACTGTGCAGGTGGCTATGTATGGTGTTGGTGGGGGAAAAGGAGAAAAGAGACACTTGGTATATAGCCTGTCACAAAATTAACGTTCCACCATAACCTAAATTTTGTATAACAGGAAAGCAATAGAATGATCTTTCATTACAGTGAAATTAGTATTATTCCTCCTGGTAACTTTCAACATAGAATATAAATAAGAAAGACCACAAGGCATGGAGTAATAGGTTCCAGCCTAAATGGGATCAAAACCAACCAAGAAAGTTACATCAGCTTTGAAGTATAAAACTAGAAATATTTTGGCGACAGTTGTGCAACTTTTATGGTTTTTATGCATCAGATAATATGCAATATAACATAAAATCCTTTGAATCCTCAGCCCAGCCTACAAATTCTCTGAAAAGCAGTATTAAAGCACAGGAAGCACATTCCTAATTTCAATACAAATATTTCCTCTGCTTTAATGTATCACCAAAATGGGTCACTCTCAGCCTCCTACACTGTTGTATGAATATAGATGTGTCCACAGCTGTAATACCCCCAGTGCTCTATAGAAAACTGTACCCAGAACATAAGAACACAGCACAGTAAAACACCTGCTTTCTCCTTAACTATATTTTCTTAGCTTATTACACCAATCACCTTGAGCATAAATCCGTCTTCTTCCTCATCTGTTCTTTCTTCAAAAGCAACTTCCCATTGTCCTTGACTGCGGCTCCTATATACCGTTCTCTATCAATCTTAATTGAAAACAGCAGTGCATTAATACTTTTCCTCTCCCCAAGCAAGTTCTTAACCCTTTAGATCCAGTACAGTACTACATCAATGATGCTACACATGCTGCAATTACTTTAGCTCCATAAGGCCTATAGTAGCTCTTATTGATTTTATTTGTACAATGCAGGAAGAAGCTGGGAATCAGACATGGATGCTTGTCAGCAATAAAACATTCTTAACCCAATTAAGCCATTCAGTTCCTTAGGAGATGCGCTTTTGCTAGATAGCACCTCAGTAACAATCACCATAATAGTTATGGCAGCTCAGAATGATTTACGTCTCCTAATGACTTTATTAACTAGAAAAATTTACCAAGCTTGTAAGTGTGAGGCCCCAATAGCAGCAACCGTGAACACTTCTATTACATTCAAGTTTAAGTTTGACACTTAGCTTTGTTTTACACCAGTATCCCACCGTAATGGTTTGGGGAGATGAGAAAAGACAGAAGGAAAAGACTGTACTGGCAAATGTGATGCAGATAAACTCACATCCAATGTCCTGGACACTGCAGGAAGACAAGGAACCAGGAATGTGGTTTAACTAGGCTGCAACTTTAACATCTGGAAACTTTGTATCATCTCCTCATCCGGTGCAGGTCATCCTTCAATTGCAATCTGTTCTACCTAGCGGAGGGCTGCCATCAACCCCACCCAGTTAATCTGGTCCAGCACCATTGCTGAGACCCCATCCTCCTCCTCTCATACTTGAGTAGGGAAGTGAGGGTGTCTCCATGCTGAGTCATTCATTAGCCCCAACCCTATTTCTACTCTGCCCCTCATTTTCTTTTGAAGATGCTTTCTCCTAATCTGCTTCTAATTCTGGTTTATCAGGGAACCAGACCCTCTATTGAACATAGTCTGCACTGGGCCCCTGCCACCAAGAGGCACCAGCAGTTTCTTGGCTGCCTCCCCTCACCCCTGCCAGAATCCTAGATTGTTAATCATTTGGGCTCTGACTCAAGATTGAACCCTAGCCTACCTCCATCCACACACAAATCAGTCTGACTCAAGTCAGCAAGCACTGCTGCAGGGGTGGGTCCAAACCCAAGTTCTGCTGTGACCCAAGTCCAAGCCCTGTCATTCTGTAGTGTGGACACAAGCCACAGATCCGAGTCAGAAGATCTGAGCAGTATGGACATATTAGCACAGCTGTGGGACCCAGGTCCAGCAATTGTAAATCCAGGTACACAATGAAGTATGGACACTCAAGCACAGATCTGGAAAAATCAAGTCCATAGGCCTGGTCCCACAGATCTGGGTTTACACTGTATACCTGCCCTTACAGGCTGAGCACTCTCATGAGCATCCATGGGCCTGGCCTGTGCAAATAACATTACCCTTGTAATAAAACATAGGAGATGAAGTTTTAAGAGGGTATTGAGGAGTATAGTCAGAAAGTGGCTTTATCTGAAAGCTAGCTACTATTATTAAAGCCTTCACCATGTCTACAGCAGGGGGATAGAAGAATAAGAGATCATTATTCTAGGTCTTTCCCATTGTACGTCTGGCTTGACATAAGTAATTGGACATGGGTGAGGCCTCATTTCTTGCAAGACAGGATTAAGGAGGTAAATGGCTCAGCAGTCTGGAAACAGTCTTGCTAACTAAGATAGGGGGAACACCATTGACAATAGACAAGATAAGCCTGGAATGTAAAATGAGGTAAAAAGTAAGCTGGGCATGGGCAGTGTGTGGACAGGGCATGCTGTACAGGAATTGATTCCTTCAAAGTGACCAAGCCAATCCCAAAATGTGTGTTGCAATGTACAGTAAATGCACTGTATTATGTAAATGTATATAAAGGAAGCGGTTTTCTATGTAACTTTGGATGAGTGCTATGCCTGAAACCCATGGCCTATTTGTGACTGTGATCAACTCAGGTAGCTTTGCTGTTTGATAAATAAAGGAACCTGAGTAACAAGATTGGAGTTCTTGGGAAACTGAGTGGAAAAGGTCTTGGGGAACCCCAACACCAATCATTCTGCTAACTTTGTCATAAGGAGGTAGTAGCTCAAGAGATATTCCCAAGGAACATTTTTGGGCACACGCTTCAGAACACAGGTTTGTAGAGATCTACTATCCAGAAAGGCCCTCCAACTTAAAAAACAAAAACCCAAAACAAAACAAACCCCTTACCTCTTACTATGCAATGTAAACTCTGTTTGGCTTTGACATTTGGAATCATTCTATCAAATCCATCCCTTAGTATATCTTTAGTCCCACTGAATACCCTTCCCAAACCATAATTTCCATTGTCATGATAGTCCCAAAGGTGGCACCCATAGCACTTTGAGGTCAACGGCAGATGAGGCTTTTGTCATACTTCCATACGAATTCTGTTCCTATAGGGAAGGACACGACTGACCCTCTCCTCTAACCCTCTCCTCTAATGGAGTGTCACCTCCCCTGAGCTCCAGGACAAATGTGTGCTCTATGAGGTTTTTAAAACACCTCTGCTTTTGTATTTGTGTAAGTCTGAATATTTCCTCTCAATGACAGCCCAGGATAATTGCTTGCTAAAATCAGGTCTCCAGCTTGATGGCTGAAAAACCTATAAATCAGTCAGCACAAAGGAGTGACAATGCGTGAGCCAAAACCATCCTTTTCAACCTTATTTTGCAATCAGCCTGGTCCTACTTCATTTCCACATGCATTGCAGCCGTCAATTTAAGTTCCTTCAAATGGTCTGATGCAAGAACATTAAAAGTATTGTGTGCCTAACAGACTAATTTGCTATATTTTGACAAGAGCAACTCTCCCTCCAAATATCTGTCTGATAGAATGCCTGCATATATCTGTTGGGTGGCACAACCGCTTTCCCAGATTGAAGTTACTCTGTTAGTCTCTGTTCCCTTCTTATCTCTCTCTGGCCAGGCTTCCATCTTGTCTTCCTTATGTAATAATGAGATTAATTCTCTATATTGTCCTTAAATATTATCTCTAGTGGCTTTGAGCAGGTGCATCATGATTAGAACAGTCACTCCTGTTTAGTATTGTCATGCTGACTGGAACTGTCATCTGTGGGGAAATCACCACACAATACACCTTACCACACATATACACATGCAGAAGGAGCTGGCTCAATAGCCTTATCTACTGTACCTGCATTTCCTTGCTGAGCTAGATTCAAAAGTGTTTGACCTATAACATTCTGCCCGCTACTGGATCCACTGCTGTGGGTCCAGTAGAACAACTGTGCACTCATTCATGGCGCGCTGGGGGGGCAACACCTAGATCCCAATGCAGAAGGATTGCTTTTCTTATCCATAATATTTGGCACTAGGACCCATGAAATCCACAATCTCATCCTAGTCTGTTAGCCCAGTTATGGGAATGGCAGCACGTGGACCCAGCACTACAGGCTACTGCTAGCACCTGAAGAATCCAAGGGAAAAGAAAACTCCTCCAACACCTGATCCTTGGATAGAGGAGATCACAAGCCTCATCAAGGAGAAGTCTACAAGCATCATAGCTTCTGGGCTGACCCAAAGTTCCCTGAGAAAAAACTTTTTGCCCTGTCCTCCCCTCCCCTCCCACTCACTGATTTCAGCCCCTTAAAGGGGCCAAGGCTTTCCTTCTCCTGCTGGCCCAGAAAAAGCCTTCCCACCTGTGAGGTTGCAGGGGAGCAGTGTATAAAGGCAATGCATGCTTTTCTAAAATCTGATATTATTCAAAGACCCTCTGAAGTTGACAGAGAATTTGAATTCAAGGAACCCACCATCATACTCTCAATTATGAACAGGGATTGAAATTTCCTGTCATATTAGGGGCTTCAGAGAATATGTAGGAAAATTGGGGTCTTCTACAACTCCATACAGTGTAAGGCATGAGGGGTGCATAAGGGAATGGATTTTAAATAGGCTATGAGGAAAAATAGGGGTCTAGCCATGCTTATGTAATCCAGTACCCTTCACAAGAGCTGTTCAGAGTTGTGACTCCTATTCCAGTTCAGGCACTGCAATGGTAGTTAAAAGAGGGGTTGCAGACAGACAAACAACAACCAGTAATTATTGTTATAACACTGTAAAATATCAATATGAAGACAGGAAATCTTTTATACAAAAGCATGTGTTGACAATTTGAAAGTGTGACAGACTCACAGGGCAAACTACAACTCATAGTGTACCACAAAACCCATGAATTCATGGCTACCGGTTTAGATTCCTGCTTCTAATCTTTGGTGGCCTTTTCTGATGCTATGAAACTTTGGTTTTAGACTATTTCAGCATTTAAAAATTACATTAAAAAAAGGTCCAAATGCTTCCAACGCAGCTGTAGGAACTTTGTGTTCAGCTGGAGGGAATCCAAGATGACTTCTGCAAGGAGCATCTGCAGGTGTTTGCAAACTCTTCCACAGGAATTTTCATGGGACCTTTAATTCCTCCATTATTTTAAAGGAATGGCAGTGTACTCTGTCATTAGCGCTTGCATTTTCCTTTGAGAGTATTTTATTTACATGTCATTTAAAGACATTGTTTCTACAAATACCATTTTATATATTGATATTTACATATGTTTGCAGATAGATTGCGGCTGTAGATGAGTGGCTGCCTCACAGTACCCCCTGTTGGCCTCAAGGCAGCCCTATCCATAGCCCCTTACCTCAGTTACCTTTCTCAGATCTTCAAACAAACTCCATACTGAGTTTTTTCCAGAACAGTCCTCCTTAGGGTCTGATTTATTAAGTTTAAAACTAAACACAAAAGTCTTCCCTCCAGCTGCATAGAGCTGAAACTCCCGTGGTCTGGTTACAGTCCTTCCTGCCTTAGCAGGCTACTCCACACCCTTCCTAGCTGGAACTAGTCCCCTGGTCTCAGAGTCTTCCCTGCAAGAGCGTCTCTTCTCTGCATTGTACCATTACAGCCTTCTGGGCTTCTCCACTACTGTGGGCACTTTCTGTTCTTTATAGGAAATGACCTGATTCCCCTCAGGTGGGGCTCATTCTGCAGTCACAGTTGGCTTAGCCCCAGGTTCTCCAGTCCAAGGGCAAGCCACCTTGTTACACTCTCTATAAAGCATAATCCATTGCTACAATTTTTCTATAGCATCCAAAAAGGATTTATTTTCCTAAGCTTGTGTCGTTCTTAAAAAATGACTCATGAAAACCATTTAGCTTTAAAAAGTCAGTATTAGATGTATTCTTAAACCACAACTTTGGATAAGTCTGTGACAACATCCTCCAGCAATTTATAACTTCCCTCAACTCATGCATTACATCAGCTCTAGGCTATTCCTAAGGGGAATTTAAACTTTAACTAATGATCAGAGAAAGAACTTTACTCATTTTCTCCTAATCACATATTTTTGCTCACTTTCTAAATGCCAATATTTTGCATGATAAACTCTTTTTCACTCACAGTGAAAGCAAAGCATTAAAACTAGAGCTTCTATGGAGCCTTCTTCTCACAACAAGGAAGGGTTCAAAAAGTTTCTACAGAGACACAGTCCTTTTATATTACAGAAATATTTGAGATTCGGACAAGAACATAAGAATTATGCTTATACTTTCAATAGCATATTTGATAGTTAGAAATGACATAATGAAAAAACAGAAGGTCAAATCCTATATGGTATACTGAATGCTATGGGAGTTGTAGGTACTAAGTATCCTTTAGAATTTGTCCCTAACTGCACAGAACTAGTTCACAGTTATTCTACATATTTACTCATGGTGCAGAACTACTCTCACACGTACATAAATTTATCTTTTCTCTGTACTAATTCACTATGGAAAATTGATGCAACCAGGCAGTTTGATAATGTAGGTATTATTTGTTCACATCTTAATGCAACAATCACTGAAAAACATCATTTTTAGACATATAGTTTTCTCACATATACATACAGAAGTTAATAAATTTATTTGGGCATAAGCTTTCGTGGGCTATAACACACTTCATCAGATGCATGGAGTGAAAAATACAGTAGTTAGGTATAAATATACAGCACATGAAAAGATGAGAGTTGCCTTACCAAGTGGAGGGTCAGTGCTAATGAGGCCAATTCAATGAGGGTGGATGTGGCCCACTCCCAACAGTTGACAAGAAGAGGTGAATATCAACAGAGGGAACATTACTTTTTGTAGTGCTAACAAGGCCAATTCAATCAGGGTAGATGTGGCCCAGTCTCAACAGTTGACAAGAAGTTGTGAGTATCAGAGGGAAAACAGCCACTTCCAGTCTTTATTCAGGCCTAATTTGATGGTGTCAAGTTTACAAATTAATTCCAGGTTTGCAGTTTCTCACTGAAGTCAGTTTTTGAAGGTTTTTTTTTTTGGTTGAGGAATAGGCCTGTCATGGCAGACCTGGTGGCTGAGTTTTGTGACTTTGTCCTTACTTACAACTATTTCGGATTTGGGAATGATTTATACCTTCAAGTCAGTGACACTGCAATGGGTACCCACATGGCCCCACAGTATGCCAACATTTTTATAGCTGACTTAGAACAACACTTCATCAGCTCTCATCCCCCAGTGCCCCTATTCCACTTGCACTACATTGATGACATCTTCACCATATGGACCCATGGGAAGGAGGCACTTGAGGAATTCCACCTGGATTTCAAGTTTCCACTCCACCATCAACCTCAGCCTGGACCGGTCCACGCACGAGATCCACTTCTTGGACACTACAGTGCAAATAAGTGATGGTCATAACATAAACATAAACACTACCCTAAACTGGAAACCTGCTGATGCTATACTTACCTACATGCCTCCAGCTTTCATCCAGATCACATCACGTAATACATTGTCTACAGCCAAGCCCTAAGATACAACCACATTTGCTAAAATCCCTCAGACAAACACCTACAGGATCTCTATCAAGCATTCTTAAAACTACAATACCCATCTGGTGAAATGAAGAAACAGACTGACAGAGCCAGAAGGGTACCCAGAAGCCATCTACTACAGGACAGGCCCAACAAAGAAAGTAACAGAATGCAACTAGCCATCACCTACAGCCCCCAACTGAAACCTCTCCAGCCCATCATCAAGGATCTAAAACCTATCCTGGAGGACAATTCCTCACTCTCACAGACCTTGGGAGACAGGCCAGTCCTCACTTACAGACAGGCCCCCAACCTGACGCAAATACTCATCAGCAACTACACACCACGCAACAGAAACACTAACCCCAGAACCAATCCCTGCAACAAACCCCATTGTCTAACTCTGTGCCGGAATTTTGCATTTGTCCAGCTTAGGTGGCGTCCACAAAAAACAATTTTGTAATTACTTTTTAGTACTAAATATACTAACTTCAGATGCTTTTGATCAGAAACAGTTTTAAACAGTTGAGCAAACAACATCACAGGACAAGTAATGGATTGGCAACATCCACTAATACTCTTAGTGACTCTGCCTTTGTTTCCAAGTAGTATCAACTACAGAAACTCAGTAGGGCCCTCATCAATTTATCATTTGCTTGGTATCTCTTAAATTAATTAAGACTCTCTCTATTACTGTTTTGGCTTTGACTATAGCTTTCCAAGTTCATGTTTATCAGGCCAATGAATCCTAGTCCTGGCCTTAAAGGAGTTTTAACAAAGCAGATCACAACAAAGACACACAAAGCAAGAAATGAGCATGATACAATATTGTAACCTCTTTCGGCCAACAGCCTTAACTGTTTACTTGCTATAAGTGTCGAGCATACTTTTGGAACTTGTTAAATAATAAATTATACATCAAGTTTGCCTGGGGAAATATTAATATTAGGAATTAAGGCACAGAAGCTTATCTGTATTCCTAGCACACTCTAAACCACATGGTATTAAGAAATGTGACATAAGACGGCTAATTGGATGGTTCTCATAAGATACTGTGCTTACATTTGCTGCAGACAAACAGACATGAGAGAGCTTGTACCTTGCAGTCTCCTGGAATGAGAATGAGAAGATGCCTCCGCTTCCTTTAAATTGACAGAACTCATTATGGGTGCTTTGAGTACAGGAAGAATGGGTAAAACACTTCTAAAACCATACTGACTTTATTTTTATCTTACTTTGTTTGCTAGTTCTGCTACTCTATTTTTAACATATTCACTCTACTCTCAGCCCCTTTGCCCCTCCATAGTTTCCCCTTCTCCCTTCCGTCTGAAAAGTTAATATAGAAAAAAATGTTATTTTCTTGTTTTATAAGAAAAATAACTATAGAAGCTTATCTCAGTTTTAGTTTTACTATATTCTATTGTTTTTTACCTGACCTTTTTACAAGCTCTGTCTTTCCCTTTCTAAGGGCTTGTCTTCAGTACAGAGCTATAGGGTGCAGCTGCACTGATACACTGATACGCTAAAGCTTTAGTGCTTTAGTGAAGATGCTACTATGCTGACAGGAGAGCTTCTCCCACCAGTGTAGTTAATCCACCTCCCTATGATAGCTGTGATGACTGTAGCTGTGATGACTGGAGGAGCTCTCACATCAAATTAGCACTGCATATATTGGGGGTTAGGTCAGTATAACTACGTCACTCAGGGGTGTGGATATAGGTCCATAGTGTAGACTTAGCCTCAGGCTTATATGCTGCTGTCCATTAAGTGATAAAAAGGGAAACAGATTGTTAAAGATTTAAAATGTATCCAGTTATGCTCAGAGTAGCAGAAGATCCCTCTTTCCTTTATATGCACCCCAAGAGAAGTATTTTATTAAAACACCCACAGGTTGAGAAGGCAAGGAAAAAAAAGCACAACCCTGGTCTACCCCTAACAACTTTTAGACTGCTCCAAACTCTGATATTTATTTACAGAAACTCTACACAAACAGAAGGCCAACGAGCAGAAGAATTACCAGAGCACTACAGCTACTCCATGATGACTGCTGTGGGCCCTCTGGGCCAAATTCTTCCCTGGTGTAAATGAACATAGCTCCATTGAAGTTAGTAAAGCTTCACCTGTTCAAGGGCGGCTCTAGGGATTTTGCTACCCCAAGCACGGCAGGCAGGCTGCCTTTGGCGGCTTGCCTGCGGGAGGTCCCTGGTCCCGCGAATTCGGCGGCAGCCTGCGGGAGGTCCGCCGAAGCTGCGAGACCAGCGGACCCTCCGCATGCATGCCACCAAAGGCAGCCTGCCTGCCGCCCTCGCAGTGATCAGCAGAGCGGCCCTGCGGCTTGCCGCCCCAAGCACGTGCTTGGAGTGCTGGTGCCTGGAGCCGCCCCTGCACCTGTTAATACTAGCTGAGGATCTAGTTCTGGAACACCTTAGCCACTCTACCACTTGCCATCATTCTCAGATGGACTTGCAAGAGAAAAAGTAAAAAGGAAGAAAGCATGAAGGTCTATGATGGAAAATGGAGTCTGATATGGACAGAAATAGAAACAAGGAATTTTCAAAATCAGCATGCGGATGAAGAAAAGCTGGCTCAAGCTGAATCCAAGGCAAGAAAGCTGTGATTCTAGTAAAAAGAGGGAAGTGCTTTGAATAATTTGGTTCATCTGTAACATCCCCCACTTTTGAAGGTTGGTCTTCAGATTTGGGTTCTTTTGGACTCACCAATGCCAGAGTATGTGCTGGGGGCAGACACAAGAGGCCACCTATTTAACAACACAGGTGCCAAAAACAAGTCACCCTGGAATTTCACCCTATACACTGGCTGCCCTGGTGTAAAGTCCAGCTCAAAGTTACTGTCCTCATGGAGGGCTTTGAATATTAGTCTTGTACCTAGTTAGCTGAGAGATCATCTCTTCACCCATACCCATGACCTTTCACAATAGCTGCATTACTCTTGAACTATGAGTGAGGGAGATAGAACTTTCACAGGAGCTGGATTGAGACTAAGGAGCTCACTCCTGCAAGAAGAAAAGGAACTTACCACTCCTGGAACTAAACACAAAGCTCTTTTCTTCAACTTAGAATAAGCTCTACAAACACACACCTACACAGAAACAAGAACGCTAGTCAAGCTATTTTACCTATGAAGAAAGAAAGATTATTATCTCTATTATTAAATACTTGGTAATTACCCAGATGCCATGGTGATAAGAATAAGGTAAGTACCCAGACAGGCTAATAAGAAACATGGAAATATGGAAATTTGGAAATATGACAAGGAAGCAAGTTGTGGGGATGATGAAGGAGGAGAAACTGGAGTGTGTGGAATCAAGGACATTCTGCATGTATAGAGGCTGAGCTCCATGAGGTTGTCAATATCTTTGCTTAGAGATCTCTGGCCACATGTGTATGTGAAATAACATCCTATCTCCCTTTTCTACATCTGCCTGACTTGCCTTGCCAAGGCAATGATGTGAGGCAACTGTGAGTTCTCTGATGTCACATATCGTTTCAGGAAGTAGTCAACTTCCTGATTTAACAAACAAAGACAACACAAGATGGGGGTGGAGACCCTGACCTCTTATTCTAGAGCAAAGGGAGTGATGTTTGCTTAGATTTAATGAATTTGTGTGTTGGAGCAGGTTTCCATAGGTTAACGAGCCCTGATTATTTTAAAAACTTCATGTTAGAATGAGCCCAGTTTTCTCCATGATTGCACTTCAGTGTGAACCCAACAGTAAGGTTCAGGTTCTGTGGGCTCACGGACATACACTGAAGTTCATATTCGCTCACGAGAACCAGAAGTGGTCTCCGCAAAAACAGAAGTCTGATCTCATTAAAAAGTTCCCTTTTAAAACTGGGATAAAATGTGAGCCAAAATCTACAATACAATAAGTGATAAAACTATTCTCAAAAACTTGGGGAGTAACAAAAGACCATTACATCATGGATTAAGTTACTATCTACGTGTCAGACACAGGGGCTACTGAAAAAAATGTTTTTTGTATTCTCCTTGAACCTTTCAGTCTGAGTTCAACTGAAGTGCAGTTTGTTTTCCTCTTCCCCATTCTTTCATCTTCATTTATTTCCCATCCTTAGGCTGGCTGGGGTCTGCACCTTACATCTCATCACATCACCTTGTCTGCCTCAGTGATATCAGCTGCTATGCTGATCCCTCAGTGGTTTTCTTCAAAATTGAGACCCTGTTTGCATTGTATGATTATAATGGATAGTCCTCACAGTCCTCATTAAAAAGGATTTGTTCCACATCAATCAGCAGCAGCCATTCTTCATAACAATTGTTGCCTCATAGCTCCGAAAATCTCTTATTGGAACACGCTAGTGTTGAGACACTCTGCCCCCTGTGATACTGTTCTGGTCATGACTAGGCTATGTTTCTCGGGGTTCTATATTTATTATTAACTTCCATCTCTGCTGTTCGGTACCTCTAATTTCCACTCAGACCTAACTGTTTTATAGCATTCACTCTTACTGGCTCATAATCAAATCTGATATTATTTTTAGTCTCAAATAGTTTCCTAAGGTGTTAAAAAATTCCCAGGAAGACATGTATATGGGCAAATACATGTAGCTCTATTGCTTGCTATACATGCAGCTCTATTGCTGCTATGTAAATTCATGGTATACCCACACCTTGAATACTGTGTCCCGTTCTGGTCACCCCATCTAAAAATATTAGAATTAGAAAAGGTACAGAAAAAGGCAGTAACAATTATTAAGGGTATGGAACAGCTTCCATCTGAGGAATGATTGAAAAGACTGGGATTTTTCAGCTTGGAAAAGAGATGACTAAAGGGGGATATGGTAGTGGTCTGTAAAATATGAATGCTGTGGAGAAAGTGAATAAGGAAGTGTTATTTACTCCTTCACATAACTCATGTCCCATGTTCAAGAAGGATGAATTCAAACTGGAACAGGTTCAGAGACGGGCTACGAGGATGATCCGAGGAATGGAAAAACTGCCTTATGAAAGGAGACTCAAAGAGCTTGGCTTGTTTAGCCTGGCCAAAAGAAGGCTGAGGGGGGATATGCTCGCCCTATATAAATATATCAAGGGGGTTAACGTTAGGGAGGGAGAGGAATTATTTAAGTTTAGTACTAATGTAGACACGAGGACGAATGGGTATAAACTGGATATTAGGAAGTTTAGACTTGAAATTAGACGAAGGTTTCTGACCATTAGGGGAGTGAAGTTCTGGAATAGCCTTCCGAGGGAAGTAGTAGGGGCAAAAGACTTTCCTGGCTTTAAGACAAAGCTTGATAAGTATATGGAGGGGATGTTATGATAGGATCGTTAATTTGGGCAATTGATCTTGAATTACCACCAGACAGGTCTGCTCAATGGTCTGCGGGGAGATGTTGCATGCGATGGGTACTGAGTTGCTGCGGAGAACTCCTTCTTGGGTGCTGGCTGGTGACTCTTGCCCACATGCTCAGGGTTTAGCTGATCCCCATATTTGGGGTCGGGAAGGAATTTTCCTCCAGGGCGGATTGGCAGGTGCCCTGGAGGTTTTTCGCCTTCCCCTGCAGCGTGGGGCACGGGTCGCTTGCTGGTGGTGTCTCTGCAGCTTGAGGTCTTCAAACCATTTTTGAGGATTTCAATAACTCGGTCCTGGGATAGGGGTTGTATAACATTGGATGGGTGGGGTTCTGTGGCCTGCCTTGTGCAGGAGGTCAGACTAGATGATCAGATTGGTCCCTTCTGACCTATGAGTCTATGAGTCTATGAGTCTATGAGTCAAGAACCAGGGGTCACTCAATGAAATTAATAAGCATCACGTTTAAAACGAACAAAAGGAAGTACTTCTTCAAACAACACACAGTCAACCCTTGGAACTTATTGCCAGGGGATGTTGTGAAACCAAAACTATAACAGCCTTTATTGCATATCTGAAACCAAAACTATAACAGCCTTTATTGCATATCTGTTTTGATTATCTGAGTGGTGTTGAAAAGTTTTTGTTTGCATATCCTGTACCACTTGTTCAAAGATGGTCAATTTCTCTTCTCCTTCACTCAGGGCAAAGTTAACTCAACCTGCATAAAGCATTATGGCCAGCTAGAGCTGGTCAGGAACGTTTCAGCTAAACTTCCCCTCCAATTGGAAAGTGCTGATTCATCAAAACAAGCTTTTTGCAGAAACTGAGTTTTTGATTAGAAGGTTTCTCAGGTCCAAGATGAAATTTATAATGAAGGCCAAAGAGACCTACCCATAGTAGCCAATTGGTTAGGGTGCATGGTTGGAAGAACCAAGTTCAACCCACTGCTTTACTTGTTGTGAGCAGAGACTTGAACCTAGGCCTCCCACATACCAGCTCTAAGCACCTACCTATTGGCTGTTCTCTCTCACTCTCTCTTTCTCTTTTCAAATCATCATAATTTCATTCTGCATCAGAACAGAACAAAATTTCAAAACCTCAACATTTTTCATGAAAAGGAATTCTTGTTTTCTGTCTAGCCCTATTGCCAACTCCAAAAAATATTCAAAATTCATGAGTCAGGCCACGAAACCCACCCTCCTGCCCAATGGTCTAGGTTTGAAAATCATGCGATTTTTTTAATTTTGGGTTATTTTTCTTTAGCTTTTTGGTTCATGCAGCACTAAGGTGCACTCAGCTCACATTTTCTAGCTTCTCTCTGCAACTGTGAGCGATAGAAACTTACTTTAAAAAAAATGAACGCTGATACTCATGTAACCATGTAACTCCAGACACTGGGACTTTCAGGAAAATTCCAGAACTTGTGAGATTTGCAATAAAATCATAAGAGTTGACACTCTGGTTGTAACAGTGTTGCCAGTGAGTGGACTCCTTGGGACATCCCCTTTAAGCTGTTCTTTGCCTCAATTTCCCTTCTTGGTTCCTCAATAATTCAAACACTTTTGTCCATTCTCATCCCTTCTCAAGTTCTGCTTTATTAATTTAACTTTCAAAATAAAGTTTTCAAGGCCATTTATTGTCGTAGGCCTTTCCTACTTGGAGCCTATCTCCTGAAGTATCAGGTTTCTCTGCTTGAGCCTACTCGGTCCCAGCAGCCTCTGTACTCCCATGTTCTGAGAACTCCCCCAGAACTCCCTCTGCAGCTTGTTGCTTCTTTTATAGGGAAATCAGGTGATCCTTGTTCAGGTGTGCCCCCTTAATAATCAAGGCTGGCTGGTCCAGGCCTCTAGCCCTTAAGGGGCAAGCCATTCCATTACACAGTTACCACACTTTATACAGATGTAAGTGCATGTGAGTTGCTATTGTGTAAAATACTTTCCCCAAAACTAGCATACCCCATGGCTGTTACTTGAGGCAATGACCTGGAATAACCTCCACATTCGGTAAGTACAACCTAGTGTTAGGGCCACTGGATCCATGAAGAGCCCCATGCCCAATGGCACCCTCTCTTTGTCATCATACAAACCCATTAATGCAGGCTGAGGTAAATGGCAAAATACCAGGGCAAGAGATTCTTTCTCCAAAGTTAAATATCTCCTCTGGAAGAGCTGAGGAGACAAGATAGGCACCGTCGCTATGATTAGGGCTGCTCTAGGCAGGCTTTCTATGGTTAGAGTCGAGAGACCTATAGGTTTCTAAGCATAGAGACTCAGCTGAGAGGACTAACCACAGAGACATAGCCTAGACCATAGTACCCCAACCCATCTGTGGCTGCAGATTTGGAGTTAGGGTTTGGATGACACTGGGCAGTGATCTAGCCACCACCTTGACCCCAAGAACCTGCAACCTGTAACCAGGGAGCCGCAGCCAGAACCCTGTCAGCCAGGGACAAGGAGCCACTGGAGCTAGGTCAGTAGCCCAGCTAGAGCATCTCCCAGCTGATGGCAGGAAGCAGCCAGATCCCCCTCCTAGCCATGGCAAGCGGCAGCTAGAAACAGGGACTGGCAATACCCCTCCACCCAGGCCAGAATAAAGATTAGCCAGGGCACAGCCACCACAGTTACACAGACACCAACCACAGAGATGCCAGAGGAAGCCAGGAACATAGCATTTTCTATGTTATTAAAGTTTACTCCAAATTTCAGCCCTGTCAGACCTAAGTTCTGGTAATTGCTGGGATTCTGGTAGACAAGATAATGGGTAATTGAATATCAAATGGTTGTTAAGTTATTTACATAAACTCTCCAGATTTCTGAATCTTCAGCATTACAGGTACATATTCATGAAAACAACCTGTATCAGGGCTTGTTGAATTCCGAGTGGCTGTTCTATCACCACTAGCTGCCACAGAGAGAATGGAGGCCTGTTGTCAAATAAATTGTTATCTTAGGTGAACAACTGAAATAATACTTAAGTTCCTCCACAAGTGTTAAGGTTTCCATTTTAAAGGGCTAGTCTAGAGTAGGGAAGTAAACTTGAAGCATGGATCCAGCTTAACTTACATCTATATATTTAAAGATAAGGATTTCTAGTGCAAGAAAATGAAAATCATGAGAAGACTAATTATATGTCATGTGTGTATGCCTGAGCACTGAAGCAGTTTCACTGGTGTGAAATTGTGACCTGTCCCAAGTTATTGAGGAACGGGAAAGCTCGCTAAACAAAGTTTATTCTAGTTTGTCCCTTTTTCTAAAAGGATACACCTAGTTATATTGGTGTGACTCCACAGACTTCAATGGAGTTATTCTGTATTTACACCAGTGCAAGTGAGATCAGAATCAAGTCTGATGACTTTCTGTATTGTCAGAGAAACCATAGCCATACTTTTCTGCACATGATAGATAAGTTATCCAGGGTTAATCTGAAAACATTATTTAATAAAATAACTCAAAACAAAGTTCTTTTACCATAGGTTTTTTCTATTTACATCTGTATATTTAGTCTATTAAGTAATACTATTTTAATATAAAAACAAATTGTTACTAAATAAACAGGAGTACAACATAACTATTACAAGGACATTGTTGTATTGAATATGTGGTAAAAGAGGCATTCTATTAAATCGTTACTTAAAACTTGATGCACTGAATGTCAAATAAGGAATTCCTAATTTATTACTCCTGGATAATCTCAATGGATACTGCCTTTTCATCCTTGTAAGGATGTTTCTTGTAACTCTGATATATTTTATATTTTTATATCATTAGTCTGAATATTCCTATCCATAACTGAAGCTGACCACACAATTTTCCAGAAGAAAATATATGTGTGCAACCACAATCACAGCTTCATACTAGTTATACTCATGTTTGTGCAGTGAAAAAAGGCTCTAGATCTGTGTGTGTGCATATCTACACCTGTTTTAAATGGCACATCTTCCTAAGTTCGTATATGCTTTTCCACTTATGTCCAAGCTCACTAATTTCCTGGCTTTTACATGCACATAAAGAGAGACAGAGTTTGGAATATAAACAGATCACTATGTTACATGGAATTATCTAGAAAAACTTTGAAATAATTTGAAGTTTCCTTTAAAACTTGCCCAGGTTTTTAATATTGTATTAATATCCATGTTAAATATAAAAATTAAATACTTTTCTTGTCATGATTTGGGACATTGACGTTAATGATTAGCTTCAATTAAACTAATGAGTGAGTTCTCCTGATGTCTTGATTTTCTTTGTATTAGATTTGTTCTTGAGTCAGATAAACTGTATGTGTAGAAAAAGATATAAATCTAAGCCTGTTAATATAAAATGATGGAAAAAATCTATTTCTGTTGCATACAACATAACATCATAAGGTAATTTCTTCATTAATTAATGTGGAAAGAAAGATCTGATAAATATAGAATATTTTTAAGGTATTGAGGATAATTATTTCTCAGCACTCTAATTTTACAATCTTCTTAGGAGTGGGAGCAAGGTAATATTTTAAGTGCAGGTTAAGAAGATGTATAATGATTTTCAATCACTTACAGTCATAAGTAGGTGCCCTATATATCATATTGACAATTTAAATCTCCAAAGTATAAATATGCAAGACCTTTGTCCTGTCTAAAAGCAACTAGCTGGGTAACACCAAGGGATTTTAAATTAAGGATGAATGTGCAATTACTTTAGGGAAGCATAAAACCTAGCTCTCCATTAGGAATATATTAGCAGCTGTAAAAAATACTGTCTGTTCATTCAATTAACTCTCAGCCTTGGAGGCCACAGATCATCTCATTTGTCACCACACTGATTAGGCAGCTATACATTTTGAGAAAGCTCCCATGCCATTAGATTATTAAATCTGGCAGCTTTGTTTTCTCAGAATTGTGTAACTACGTTCTGTACATTAGCTAATTAAGAAAGTTAAAGATTCATATCATGGTATTTTACAAATATAGTAACAAAGTGTTATGATAAGCACATTTTGGACTATATGAAACGTATTTATTTTTAAATCAATGTTCACATTTTAAAAATAATTTGTCATCTTTATGGCATTATCTATCAGATGAAACATCCATCAAAAATGGTTAAGAAACATGAAAATACTAAACCATTATATCGCGCTGTCAAAATCATACACTATCAAACCTCCTAATCTTTATAATGAACTACAAACCTTCCTTCGCTACCGTTTGTTTTACAGACCACATGTTTGAATTACATATCTTGTTCAAATAGAAGAATAGTCTTCACATATTAATTGGTTGCTGGAATTTATTCTATTCAATGATTTAGACTTTAAAACTAATTGCAGTCTAAGGCTTTTTTGAAAATCTAGATCTTAGGAGAGCACTGTCTGTTTTTCCATTAAGTCAACATTGGTACCAAAGTGCCAAAACCAGCATCATTTGAATAATAATAAATAAATAATAATGAAACGCCTACATGTCATAATAAAGTATTTACAAAGTAATAGGTTACTTACCTTAGTCAAAGATGCCTGCTTCTGACTGAATGGAACAATTTTACTTACATCCCAGTAAACTCTTGAACAGTAATCCTGTTATGTGTCTACAGCAGTTTCAAGGGGTGGGACTTTAGTGTAGTGTAATGAATTCAGCAGGGAATCTTCCCTTTCAAAGAATGCTGCTGCAAACCAGGAAATCACTTTACATTTACTGTCACAAGCTTTTGGATGATTAGTTTAAGATTTAGAGTGTATATGTGTATTCACCAGCACACAGGGAGGAGTTGCTGAATATGTTTCCTGTATATTGAAGCTGCTACACTTTTAATAATGGGACCGAATTAAGGGCTAACAAAGAGTTAAATAAATTTTACATAATACACAGCCAATTCATGGGCAGGATGTGTATTTGATTATATGACATGTTCCCCTGGATCATGTTCTGGGAGGAAGTGTGGGCCACTGGTTACAGCAGAAGATTGGCAGTCAAGCGACTTGATTTCTATTTCTGATATTTTGCCATTTAATCAGCCTGTATTGGCTTTGCACCACAGTCCTTATAGGTCTTACTAGGGAGGGAAATTTTGCAGACGTCCATCTCTTCCCTTATCCTATCCCAGCCATACATGATTGACCCTGCTTTCATTTTTTTGTGTGTGCCTTATCTGGTCCCTTCCACTTCCTCCTTGGAGGATATCTTCAGCTGAAGGAATGGAGGAGCTGACGGGCATGTTTGTTTTTGCAAATAACTTGACAATATTTGGTGAGGCCACTCAGAGCAGAGAGGTATGAGTACTGTAGTTATTACAGTCATAATTTACAATTACATTAAAATATAACTGTACAGTGATTATATAAATCAGATACCCAGAGCCAATCAGAGCAGAGTGACTTGCACAACTGCATCATTAACTATGCAGCATCACTTATATGGTAAACATGTATAAGAGCTACTAACCTAGCCTATATGGATCTGGTAAAAGCAATGTGTTTACTGTGGTTTAGTAGTGATTCTACTAATTTTACCTGAATAAGAGGTAAGACACTCAGACAGCTATACACTCCATTCCAAACATTCATTTTAAATATCTGTTATTTAAAAAACAATGAGTTGTATAAAGGGAAGACACATGATGGCATCAATGGCAATCATGTATTTCCTCACATTTACAGTATAAAGCTAATGAAGAAACCATGTGGCATTTTTAACCCAATAACCTTAAGAGAAATAACTTCTTGTTGTTTCTGCAGGTCTGTATGATGGCATTTAAATTTGTCCCTCCTAAGATCTATGATTAAAATGAATTTGAAAAATAAATAATCATTGTCACTAACAAGACAGTCTGCTAGTAACAAATAAAGAAAAGCAATAAAGGCCAGTTACACTAAAAACCTTGTAAGGTGAAAAGTTTAAGAGAGTTAGGAGACTCTGGGCTATAGCAGCAAATGTGTAGATGAGTGAGTGCGTGTCTAAGGGCATGTCTGCTTTACAGACTTAAGTCGACCTATGTCATGTCAGCTTACAGCCACTGTAGTAATTACTGCAGTGGCTGATGTTCACACTACCCTCCTTCTGTCGGTGATGCACGTCCTCACCAGGAGCCCTTCCACTGACTGAATAGGGGCAATTGGGGGGCTGAGAGCCAGAGCTCTTGGCTCCCCGCTCCCCAGGCTTCTCGCCTCACTGAGCAGGGAGCCAGGTGAGCGCAGCTCAGCTAGAAGCAAGGAGCCAGGGGTAGCCAGGCTCTAGCTGTTTGGCTTTCTTGTCAATTTGAGGACTCCAGCATGGAGCCCTGAAGTTGACAAGACAGCCAACAGCTGATGTAAGTAATGCAGTATCTACACGGACACTATCACCCTAACTACTCTGATATAAGCCCTACACCTTTTGTGGAGGTGGAGTTATGATGTCAATGTAGTAGAGCACTTACATCAGTGGGACAAGACTGTAGTGTGTACACTGATATAATGAGGTTGACATAAACTGAATTATGTTGACTCAACTGTTTAGTGTAGACCAGGCCTAAGTATTCCTCCAAGAGTCTTATTGACAATATCTATTATGGTGATTGCATGGCCCCTGTTAATGTAGTAACTGAATGCATGACAACTCTTAATATATTTATCCTCACAATAGCCCTCCAAGGTAAGGAATTGCTACTATCTGCACTTTACAGATGGAGAAGTGAGGCACAGAAAAATTAAGTGATATGTGCCAAGTTTCCTGAGCCCCAGGCTAGTGCCTTGAACACCCTAGTCTAGATCATCTTTCCTTTCAAGACCAACTCTAGATCACTATAAACCAGTTATTTTCTGAAGTGGAGGACTGATACGAATCTGTCACAATTATGAAAGGGACAGCTACCATTAGATATGACAAAAGGTATTTAGTATTATGATTGTTCACTTTGAACTATTTACACTGACTATGACTCACAACTAGTCATGGGATACAGACAGTAAGGTCATTTCCTATGAGTCTACTTTCCACCACGCTCCTTTGGCATAAGTTCAAGTGCTCATAATTTTTTACACAGTGTCAGGACAGTCTGTCTAAAGCATTATGTTATGTTCATCACTGGGGCAGCTGAGTAGGTCAGTTAGCTCAGAAATATCACCAGCCTCTTTACCATCCTGTTCCTGTATTATATTGAAATAATTCATCTAGACTAGTATCCTCATTTGACCTATCACAACTAACCAATGGCATTCAATAAGATGAAAATTGCCCATGTAGAAGCTCAGAAAAGGCTTATATCTGGCTTACTGAAAGTTCCACTTAAACCTTATTTTGTGAGTTTAAGTGGTAAGTTGACTTTGTATGGTTCTTCTGCACAGTGGTGAATTTCTCATAGTGAAAAATCAAAATCTCACAGAGAATTGTGTGACTCTATGGACTGGTCTCAATCAAATTTGTTGAATAATTTTGAATAGCAAATAAATTTGAGAAAATTCCATCCTACTTGTGGATACTCTGCAAGCAGAAAGAAATGAAATTCATCAAATAAACTAATCACTGCAAATGATTTGTTCAGTGGTTTTGCCAATGCAAGTTTTGTACTGAGTATAGAAATGTGAAGCATGCTGCCATCAGAGAGAATTTTATCCAAAATATAAATGCATGAATCCTTTTTATAATTGTTTTGAGTAGAAGGGAAGGCATATTTTTGCTGTTCGGGGGGGGAGGATTATTTGCAATATCAATAATTTTTTTTCACTCTGTTGATAATTCTCAGGTTGATTAAATTTGGAAAGCTAACAATTTTGATTCTCTAGTCTACTTTACAGTGGAAAAAATGCTTTCTTCATGCAACAATTCAAGTTATTGCTCTAATTTGATTGTTTCTTTCCTAGTCTAGACAGAGAAGTTCACTTTGTAACCAGTGTGCTTAAGATCCTTTTACTTAGCTGTATGAAAAGGTATGCTTCATATTTGATACAGATATGTATCTTGCTTAAGGTTTTTGCCTTATTAGTCAGAACAAGTACAGTAAGGTAGCTCTCAGAAGTGAATTGTTCCGATCAACCATAAACTATTCTTACTTATGACCTTTTTTATTGCTGTGCTATACAGTGACACATGGCTTCTCCCCTAGGTCTGTGTAGTGCTTGTATTAAATTACTGTCTAACTGGTTTTCATCTACTTTCCAGATTACCCTAACAGACAATAACATTACTGTCCCAGGTCATTTTTTCTCATGTAAATACATTATATGCATTCCCCGTCTTTGTTACTGTTAGAAAGCGATTGAATTTGACAGTTACACTTTTCCCATTTAGCAGCAGTTATGGCCCATGCATCCATTAGTGACTGACATATAGCTTTTCTTTAATTACATTATGTTGCAGCATTTTGTAGGTGGAATGTGTCCTTTGATAAGGAAAATTCAATTTAATGAAATGGTGCTTTCTGCTGAATACACATCTGATTTACTAGTAGTAGCTTGGAGGAGCTGTATCCAGTAGTTAGCAAAATCTGTTCATCATCAAACCAATGCTTGAAAAAAAACAAAAACAATTTCATCTACATGCTATAGATAAACAGAGATTCTAGCCTGCAAAACCAGACTGCACTAAAATGGTAACAACTGAATTTGGCACAAATAAGATAAGATTATTCATATCAACATTATCCCTTTTCTCCACTTCCACTCAAAAGAGAAGCCCAATATGTATTTCCTGGAGACTTGCAGATCCCTTTCAGTTGTCCCCTGCTTCTCATGAAACCTCAAGGAGAAGAGCTAGTGCTACTTATCCTTTTTGCTGGAGACAACTGTCTAGGAGTCATTTTCCAGCATGAGACACCAAGCCTAAACCATACTCAGTTGCTCCAGTACATAGGAGCACATAAGAGAGGATGCTATGGAGGCAGAGTGCCCCAGAGAATAAGATACAATGCCTTGAGGAGCAGAATGGGGCAACTGTATCTTTTGGCCAGGCTATAGCTGCAGAGAGCCAGCTCTCACAGGTATGGAGGTAACTGGACCTCCCATCTCTTCTGTGATGGCTAACACAGTCACCGGCATTAGCTTGGAGATTCTTTATAGTCAGAAGACTGCAGGAACTGCTATTGAATCTGGCTTCTGCACAATTACTTCCTTGTAGTTTCTTACACGTTGGCATCTGCATGGGGACCAGTCAATCTCAAGTGTTCAAGAAATGCTGCGTGAAATAGATGCTTTTTCTTCATAAAATTTACAGGAAGTCACGTAAATGAATTGCAGAGCTATAGAGATGGTGATTGTTATAAAAACTGTTTTTGAAAAATGCCATACTATTATGCAAATATCATATGAAATACATGGCATGACACTTCATTTTGGATGTTGCAAACTGCCTAACCCAGTTAATGAGATTTAAGTGTAAAGACCAGATCTACACCTTTTACTATACACAATTTCCATAAAAGCAAATACTCTTTCCAGTCTGTCTTATTATTTCTAGAGAAGAGTAAAGCAGGGAATAATGAAAAAAGCAAAGAATAGACTGATCAGTGATGTTTTCCTGTCTGTTCATACTGCAAAGAGTATTGCAGTGGAAAACAGTTAAAGAAATTTAACATCCCTCTTGATAAAAGCCTAGGAATATTTGTTACATTAAATGCTCACAGTTTCTTTGCATCTTCCTGCCTTTGCCACTGAGTGATGCCATTACTACAGGAGTTAGAAGTACTGTGTAAAACATTTTAAACATTCACTATAGAGAAGGCACGTTTAGGTTTATATTCTGCCCTCAGTCTACACAGAAGTCTTCATTGCCATCAAACACATTGACTGATTGACAAGTAGAGTCTTCAGGGGCTTCCTGGAGGAAGGGGCCACACGTCCTGCAAACTTGTTATAGATGCTTCTCTGCTCCAGAGCTCTACATAAATTAATGCAAACTATTGTACCATGATGTAGATGGAACAACTGTTAAGCCCAAGTTTTTCAGTCATGATGAACACTGATGTTGACAGGAATGAACTGCAGAATTACGTTAGTGTGGGGATTGTCCTCACACGTTTTACTGAGGATACACTGTTCCTTCACTGGCTAAAGGAATCACTGTTCAACTACTTGTACTGGATGTGTGGGCAGAACTTCCTACCGAGGGATGAAGTGTACTACTTCTGTTGCATCCTTAGTCCTTGCCAACGCAGGGCCCAGAGGGCCAGTGTTCTGTTTTTATTGTGAACAGAATAATTAGACCTTTTATTTTCTGAAACCTTGGCACTGCAAAGAAAACAACCCAATGCACTCAGTTTAATGAGATTCTTTCCACAAAGCAGTCTGGTCTCCTGTGCCATGGAAGGAAATTCAAAGAGACTTTCCCTGTATTTAATTAAAGGTGCAATACAGATTAGTAGTCATTAAAATGGAAAGGACAGATCTTTTTTAAAAATGTAGATTGCTCAGGAAAATTAGTTTCCCTTTCTCACCAGTTCAAAGGAAAAAAGGCTTAGAATGTACCCTGAGATAAATAAATTTAACAGAAATACTGTATTACAGTAAATACTACTTTCTGATCACAAAGCATTAGGGTAAGACTCCTTTGGTGAAAAGAGAAATGCCTTTACCCATTCATTTCCAACTCTGAATGATTAGGTTAATTCAAAATAACTACTTTGCTGGTGCAAATATTCAGGTTAATTATAAGACATGACTCCTGCCTTTATGTCATTTTGCATTCCAACATACAGTGTTCTGCCTGTGAACTAGTTCTTGCCTATTAATATTAAGCATCCCACTCCCAACAGTTGCACACAACACAAAACGATGCTAAAACAACATGCTGTTTCTGATTTTTAAGTTAAGGTATTTATATGCCCACTATTACTATAGTATCTGAGCACCTCACAGTATTTAATATACTTAACTTAATTGCCCCTGAGAGGTAGGGAAGTATTCTATAATCCCCATTTTACAGATGAGGAACTGAGTCACAGAAAGACTAAGTAACTTGCCAAAGGTCACGCAGGAAGCTTGTAACAGACCAGGGAATTTAACTCTGGCCTCTCAAGCCCCAAAATAGCCCCCTAACCAAATGAAGACTGAAAATGCTAAGACAACATATTATATGTAGGTTTCACAATACAACGACATACAAGATCAGAGAAAGACTGTACATTTTGGGTTCACCTTTTGAAACAGCACTTCTCCCCTATCAAAATCTAATTGATGCACCTCCACTGTAGTGCATGAACTAGGGGATGAATAGTGAAATGATTCATCAGGGCAGCTCCAGACTTAACCAACTCATTGTAAGTGGCTCCAGTAGCTTATAGTTAAGGTTGCATTTCCATTATAAGGCCCTAATTTCAGTTGCTGATTACTTTGTCAAATTTGTAATTGTTTGGTCTGAAGTTTCCCAGACCAGTTGTCTGACTCAGATTAAATTTATTCAGTATGTTTCAGAAAAAAAAAATTTCATCCATTTCTGAAACAAGATGTGGGAGTAATGAACTATTTTGCACATGTTAAAAACATTCTGACAACCCTCTGCACTTTGGAGAAGGGACTTGGAATTTGGCAGGGCATCACGCTGGTGCCAGGAGTGTACTTTTTGCTATTCCTCTGAAAACTAACTTAGATTTGCCCAAATTATAAACCTCAAAGTCCCCACTCCTCCCCCAAAAAACCCCAACAACAACAACAACAAAAAGAAAACAGTTCAAAGATGTTCATCAGGGTGTTTGGCAGCTAAATTCTCCTAAGATTCCACCTGCACAGATTTGAGAGTGGTAGCCGTGTGAATCTGTATCAGTAAAAACAATGAGGAGTCCCTGTGGCACCTTAGAGACCAACAAATTTATTTGGGTATAAGCTTTCGTGGGATATAACCCACTTCATCAGATGCATGGAGTGGAAACTAGTTTGTATTCATTTGCATATAGTGTTTGACTACATGATAATATATTTTTTTCCCTACAGGACCCCTGTTTCACTTAGTCCATAGGATGGACATGGACTGGGGATGGATGAGGTTCTGTACCATTTGTAGTACTGGGGCAGGCAGGTCATGGCCCTCCCTTTCAACTAAGGAGGAGGAGGAACCACTGAACTGATGCCACCATCGATTTCTGGGGACAATACGTGAAAAAACAGGAGCAGGATTGAAGTCAACAGGTTAAAATAAACAATCAGGGATCCAGAGGGGTCTACCAAGCAGAGAATCCCCAACCATTCCCACTGTTCCTCAAAGGTGTCTGGAAGTCAGTGGACACTGCCCAGAGGTGTGATTGATAAGGGAGAAAAAACAGGCCCCACAGAGCTCCTTCCCCCATTCCAGCTTCTTTTTTTGTGAAGGATGCTGTGGTCTGACTCCTGCTTCACTTGTTCCAGAAATTGGAAGGTGTGTAGTGTGCACGGCAGGGAACTGCAGGAAGAGAAAGGATGGTTTTATGGTAAAGGACATTGAATGTCATGGTGGAGAATCAAATTCTACCTGAGCTGGGCAAGACATTTCAACCAAACCTTTGTGGATGATCCCTACATGTGTGTTCTTCATTTTCTGGGTATCCAACTTGAGATGTTGGGGTCTGATTTGCAGAGCACTCACAGCTGCAGCTGAAGTCAAGCGGAGCTGTACTTTGAACATATAAAGTGCTACTCTGAAAAATTGGACTCCCGGTTTCTCACATTGGGCACCCAAAGTCAGTGAAACTACGTGCCTTTCCATGGCTACACTAGGGAGTTGCCGCACTGGTGAGGGGGTTACAGAGCTGCAACTTAGGATGTGGCCACACTTGCAAAGCACGGCCAGCGCTGCAACTCCCTGGTTGCAGCGCTGGCTGTACACCCGGTTGAGCCTCGGGTGTAGCGATTCCAGCGCTGGTGATCCAGCGCTGGTCAGCAAGTTTGGACACCCACCAGCGCTTTTATTGACCTCCAGGGTATAAGGAGGTATCCCAGCATACCTTTTAAGCCTCTCTGGTAATCTTGCACACTCCACTGCCCTGGGCTCAGCTGACCCCACCTTTAAATGCCCCGGGAATTTTAAAAATCCCCTTCCTGTTTGCTCAGCCAGGTGTGGAGTGCAATCAATCAATCAATCAATCAGCGACCATGCCTCCACGCCCCAGACGAGCCCCAGCATGGAACAGTTCTGAGCTGCAGGACCTCATCAGTGTTTGGGGTGAGGAAGCTGTGCAAGCACAGCTGCGCTCCAGCCGGAGAAATTATGATATCTACAGGCAGATATCACAGTCCTTGCTGAGAAGGGGCCATGAACGGGACGCGTTGCAGTGCAGGGTAAAAATTAAGGAGCTGCGCAGTGCTTACTGCAAAGCCCGTGAGGGAAATTGCCGCTCAGGAGCTGCCCCCACGACCTGCCGTTTTTACAAGGAGCTCGATGCCATACTTGGGTGTGACCCCACTGCCAATCCGAGGACCACGATGGAGAGTTCAGAGCAGGGAGAAGTGGGGGAGGGTGTAGAGGAAGCCGAGAGACAGGCTACTGTGGTGGAGGGAGACACCCCGGAGTCTCAGGAGGCATGCAGCCAGGAGCTCTTCTCAAGCCAGGAGGAGGCTAGCCAGTCGCAGCAGCTGGAAGTTGCTGGTGAGGAAGAAGCTGAGGAGTGTGCTCGGGGTAAGCAGATTTTTATGTTTTGGGAGAGGAGGGTTTGGGTTATGGCTGCCTGCATGCATGCCTAAACGTGGAATAGCCCATTGATTTGCTCTATCACGTCTCTGTAATCTGCCTCGGTAATCTCTTGAAAAGTTGCAGCCAGAGCGTGGGCAATGTGCTTTCTCAAGTTGATCGGGAGAGCCACCGTGATCCTTGTCCCGGTCAGGCTAACTCGTCCGATCCACTGTGCAGCAAGGGGTGGGGGGACCATGGCTGCACACAGGCAAGCTGCATAGGGACCAGGGCGGAATCCACATTGCTGTAGAAGACCCTCCCTCTCTTCCCAGGTAACACGCAGCAGTGATATATCTGGCAGTAGGAAACCCTGTTGAGAATTTAGGGATACTTGAGTGCAGGGCGCCAGGTTCGTGTCCCCCCACCCAGCCCTGCAGTGCATTCCGGTTTCCCCACCCCCTTCCAGCAGGTAGCCAGCCCCGCGGTGCATTCCGGTTTCCCCACCCCCTTCCAGCAGGTAGACAGCCCCGCGGTGCGCTCTGGTCTCCCCACCCCCTTCCAGCAGGTAGCCAGCCCCGCGGTGCGCTCCGGTCTCCCCTCCCCGCCCTTTCCAGCAGGCAGCCAGCCCCGCGGTGTGTTCCCCCCCCTTTCCAGCAGGCAGCCAGCCCCGCGGTGTGTTCCCCCCCTTCACCAGCAGGCCAGCAGTTCCGCGGACCGCCTCCCCCCCCTGCCAGCAGCTCACCACCTTCATGTTCCCTACTGTCCCCTGTGCAGGCCACCAGCTACCTCCTGTACCCAGTGCAGATAAACGCCAGTGAGCCATCAGTCAGTTCCCCCTCCCAGGTGAAGTCGGGGCAGAAACACTCACCCCATTGCTCACCATGCCTTCGCTTCCCTGGCCTCTCTGTGTTATGTTAGGTATGTGGGAATGATGCTACAAAAAGTCTACAAACTCCTTCACTGTGTGATAATAAACAATGTAGCCTCTGTGTATTACATGTTTCTATCTATGTTTTTTTTAGTGACCTTGACTAATGCAGCCGGATCACCGGCCTCACGTCGGTTGCAGAACTTGAGAAAAAATCCACGAAAATCAAAAGAGGAGTTGATCAAAGCAGTTCTGAATCACTACAACAGAGAAAGTAGGAAGACGAAGGAATGGAGAGAGAAAATGTATGAGTGGAGGCAAACACAAAGCAGGAAAAAGGAATTGGCTACCAAAAAACCCTCAAAGCACATGATAAGCCTCCTGGCTCGCCAAACTGACTCTTTTGAGTCTCTCGTAGCCATGCAGGCAGATCTGTACCGTGGTAACCCACACCCCTCCCAAAGCTCTCTTTCTTGTTCCCCAGTATTTGCACAAAACACCTTTCTCCAGCAGCCAGTTTCTTATTACCCCCAGCTGCCCCCAACACCTGTATGATCACCTACCAGCCCTGATAACTACAATTCTTACCCTGTGCACTCCACCCCCATTACTCTGCAGCATAGTAATCCTGAAGTGCAGCAGACATTGAACAGTAATCCAAACAGGACATATTCAAACCTCTGAATATACAGTCCACCACCCTAACCCCCCTGGCCTTTTATGTACTGCACTTTGAATAAAGGATTTTATGGCTTTTACAATAATTTTTATTATTGCAGGAAGTGGTAAATACTGTACCCCAAGGTAGAAAGGAGCACAGCAAAGGCACCAAACATTACTGTTGGCTCTCAGCATCAAATTGCTCCCTTAAGGCATCCCTAATCCTTGAAGCCCTTTCCTGGGCCTCTCTAGTAGCCCTGCTCTCTGGCTGTGCAAATTCATCCTCTAGGAGTCGAACCTCGGAGGTCCATTCCTCACTGAATCTTTCACCCTTCCCTTCACAAATATTATGGAGGGTACAGCACACGGGTATAACAGCAGAGATGCTGCTTTCCCCCAAATCTAGCTTCCCATAAAGACACTTCCAGCGGGCTTTCAAACGGCCAAAAGCACACTCCACAGTCATTCTGCACCGGCTCAGCCTGTAGTTGAACCATTCCTTGCTCCTGTCAAGCTTCCCTGTATATGGTTTCATGAGCCAAGGCATTAAGGGGTAAGCGGGGTCTCCAAGGATCACAGTGGGCATTTCGACGTCCTCTACTGTGATCTTGTGGTCTGGGAAAAAAGTCCCAGCCCTCAGCTTCCTGAACAGGGCACTGTTCCAAAAGATGCGTGCATCATGCACCTTTCCAGGCCATCCTGAATAAATGTCCGTGAAAAGCCCACGGTGATCCACAAGCACTTGCAGAACCATGGAGAAATACCCCTTGCGATTAACGTACTCTGATGCCAGGTGGGGTGGTGACAGAATAGGAATATGCGTCCCATCTATTGCCCCTCCACAGTTAGGGAAACCCATTTGTCCAAAGCCATCCACAATGTCCTGCATGTTCCCCAGAGTCACAGTTCTTCTTAGCAGGGTGCGGTTAATGGCTGTGCAAACTTGCATCAGCACCATTCCAATGGTGGACTTTCCCACTCCAAACTGGTTCGCCACCGATCGGTAGCTGTCTGGAGTTGCCAGCTTCCAGATTGCAATAGCCACCCGCTTCTCCACTGGCAGGGCAGCTCTCAATCTCGTGTCCCTGTGCCGCAGGGTAGGGGCGAGCTCAGCACACAGTCCCATGAAAGTGGCTTTTCTCATCCGAAAGTTCTGCAGCCACTGCTCGTCATCCCAGGCTTGCAGGACGATGTGATCCCACCACTCAGTGCTGGTTTCCCGAGTCCAAAGGTGCCGTTTCACGGTGCTGAGCACGTCTGTTACTGCCACAAGCAATTGAGTGTCTTGAGCGTCAGGTGTTTCAATATCATCGTCTGACTCCTCACTGTCACTTTGCAGCTGAAGGAATAGCTCCACTGCCATGCGTGATGTGCTGGCAACATTCATCAGCAAGGTCCTCAGCAGCTCAGGTTCCATTTGTAAGAGGAATCTCAGGCCTTGTCTACACTACAAAGTGGCAGCGCTGGTGAGGGGGTTACAGCGCTGCAACTTAGGATGTGTACACACCTGCAGGGCATTACCAGCGCTGCAACTCCCTGTTTGCAGCGCTGGCCGTACACCCGGTCGTGCCTCGGGTGTAGAGGACCCAGCGCTGGATCACCAGCGCTGGTCATCAGGTGTAGACACTCACCAGCGTTTTTGTTGACCTCCGTGGAATAAGCAGGTATCCCTGTGGTGTGCTCTGGCGTTCCCCGACCCCCCCTCCAAGCAGGTCTCCTTCCCCGCGGTTTGCTCTGGCGTTCCCCGACTCCCCCTCCAAGCAGGTATCCAGCCCCGCGGTGTGCTCTGGCGTTCCCCGACCCCCCCTCCAAGCAGGTCTCCTTCCCCGCGGTTTGCTCTGGCGTTCCCTGACCCCCCCTCCAAGCAGGTCTCCTTCCCCGCGGTGTGTCATAACCTTAGTCCCAGATTTGGACCTTAGCGTCCAAAAGATGGGGGTTAGCATGAAAACCTCCAAGCTTAGTTACCAGCTTGGACCTGGTACTTGCTGCCACCACCCAAAAAATTAGAGTGTTTTGGGGCACTCTGGTCCCCCTGAAAAACCTTCCCTGGGGACCCCAAGACCCAAATCCCTTGAGTCTCACAACAAAGGGAAATAATCCTTTTTCCCTTCCCCCCTCCAGGTGCTCCTGGAGAGATACACAGACACAAGCTCTGTGAAACTACACAGAGTGACTCCCCCTCTCTGTTCCCAATCCTGGAAACCAAAAGTACTTTCCTATTCCCCCAGAGGGAATGCAAAATCAGGCTAGCAAATCCAACACACAGATCTCCCCCTGAATTCTTCCTCCCACCAATTCCCTGGTGAGTACAGACTCAATTTCCCTGAAATTTCCCAGTAAAGAAAACTTCAACAGGTCTTAAAAGAAAGCTTTATATAAAAAAGAAAGAAAAATACATACAAATGGTCTCTCTGTATTAAGGTGACACAACACAGGGTCAATTGCTTAAAAGAATATTGAATAAACAGCCTTATTCAAAAAGAATACAAATCAAAGCACTCCAGCACTTATATTCATGCAAATACCAAAGAAAAGAAACCATATAACTTACTATCTGATCTCTTTGTCCTTACACTTAGAAACAGAAGACTAGAAAGTAGAAACTACTTCTCCAAAGCTCAGAGAAAGCAGGCAGACAGACACAAAGACTCAGACACTAAATTCCCTCCACCCAAAGTTGAAAAAATCCGGTTTCCTGATTGGTCCTCTGGTCAGGTGCTTCAGGTGAAAGAGACATTAACCCTTAGCTATCTGTTTATGACACGGTGTGCTCTGGCATTCCCTGACCCCCCCTCCAAGCAGGTCTCCTTCCCCGCGGTTTGCTCTGGCGTTCCCCGACCTCCCCTCCAAGCAGGTATCCAGCCCCGCGGTGTGTTCTGGCGTTCCCCCTATCCCCCCTCCAAGCAAGTCTCCTTCCCCGCGGTTTGCTCCGGCGTTCCCTGACCCCCCCTCCAACAGCAACAGCGCTGCAGCATGGCCACATCTAACACCACTTGCAGCGCTGGTTGCTGTAAGTGTGGCCACTCTGCAGCGCTGGCCCTATACAGCTGTACTAATACAGCTGTAACAACCAGCGCTGCAAAATTGTAGATGTAGACATACCCTCAGAAATCGCGCTGCAGACTCACAATGCCGCCAAACTGCTTGGAATGTGTAGCAAAGCACCACGGGGCGTTGGAACAGGAAGCGGAAAGACCCGCACACTTCCTTCCCCTTCCCATAAGCCACAGCACCAAAATGGGACGAGGTGCTCTGTGGGATAGCTGACCACAATGCACCACTCCCAACAGCGCTGCAAGTGCTGCAAATGTGGCCACACTGCAGCGCTGGTAGCTGTCAGTGTGGCCACACTGCAGCGCTGGCCCTACACAGCTGTACGAACACAGCTGTAACTACCAGCGCTGCAAAACTGTAAGTGTAGCCATGGCCAAAGTTCTTAGTGTAAAATGGGGATACCACCACCTCACAGATGTGCTGTGAAAATAAGTTCATTAATCTTTGTGATGTATTCACTTTAGAGAAAAACTGATGAGGAATTTAACAATTCTACAGTCAGAGCATGGTTTGAATAGTATGCAGTAAATAAGGGCTAGGGTCACCCCTGAACAATGAGAATAAAAGAAAATATTGAATAGCTGCCCTCCCTGAGTACCACCCGTGTACTGAATCAGGCTGAGGTCCTGTGGAAAAAATAGTACGTATTTATGTCATTACAGATTATCATAATGCACACTCTCAAAGGGCACCATAAGGTTACACAGTCCACCTAAATAGAGGCATTACCTAACTTATGAGTGCTTGACTTGACACAAAAAAATTATTATAAGAAAATTAAGCTTGACATTTTACATAAAATGAAGGGGCATTTTCAAGTTGCCAGCCTCTTGCTGCAGGAGAAGTGGAGTACACTGGGTCTATACATGGTTGTCAGCATTTTAAGGGTTGTTTAAGGGACCTTCGACATGGATTTCATGGGTTTCAGAAACCAGTCCAGTGCAACTGTATGGGATAGGTCTGTGACTAATATAATCTTTTGGAAAAAGTCAGTGACAAATCTTCAAACTGAGCAATCACTTTATATTTTCAAGGTAATCTTGCTAAATGAAACCCTGCTTAAATGAAAGTTGAGGTAGGTTCCCATAATCAGGAAAGCTTATAGCCACTGGCTTTGCAGACCCTCTTTGTAGGGTCATCAACTATTTGGAAAGTCAGCACGGAGGTAAAATAGAGTCAGGTTGAAGTCAGCCATGTAGGGGTGGAACCTCAAGCCTAACAGAAAAACACAAAGAGAAAAAAAGTGATCCTCTTTGTTTAAGCACATATTATTGACAGACTCGTTCAGAACAGTTACACTGTTACATGCAAAGGTGGGGCCAAAAGAGTTAACAGAATCAGAGCTGAGAACACATTGTTCATTTTTTGAAAGCAAAGCAGTCGTCTTTTTTTTAATTCATAGCCTTACAGCTACATTATGCTTACAATCATGACACAGTCCTCCATATCAGAAATTCAAAATTGTTTGAAGATATTGGGAGAAATCCTGGCCCCACTGTAGTCAAAAGGAGTTTCACTATTGATTTCAGTGCAGCCAGGATTTCACCCAATAACTTGCACAATAACCTTGTGAGGTAGGTGAATATTGTCCTTTTTACTGATTTGAGAAACTGAAGTCCAGATAAGTTAAATGACAAGCTCATAGTTGCACACTGATTTGGTGGCAGAGCTGGGAACAGAAGTAGAACTGTTTATTCCGTCTCCTGCTCAAAACCACTGGCATATACTTCACCTTACAGGTAATGCCAAATTCTTTTCTTTTCTTTCTTTCTCTTATTTCTCATGAAGAACTGAGCAAGTTACTCAACATATTTCCCCTTTGATAGTGGTAGAATTACTTCAAAACATTATAATCCTTTCTGAGCTTCCCGCCTCCTGTGAGGTATCTCAGAGCTCTGCTAGTGACAGTTGGAACAGAGAACTCTGCTTTGCTCTGAGCTTCACTTCCAGTTTCAGCAGAAATTAGCATAACAGAAGGATAATGGAAGCACTAGTCACATATCAGCTCTTTATTCCACACTTAGGCTAGGCAGCTTTGTTTGCTTGTTTAGTGGTTTCTGCTTGGCATTTAGGGCTAGATTCACAAAGAAACTTTTGGTGGTGATGCTGTGTATTGCCACAGCAAACTTGTAGGTGCCTCAAAGATCACTGGGATTTACAAAGCCTAGGCAGCCAGGCTCCCTTTACAATGAATGGGGAAGAGATAGCTGCCTTTAGAATGGGATTCATAAGAGCCAGCATGTTGGTAGTACCTCACTCAAACTCACCAACAGGGGGTGCCAAGCCCCATCCACTTAAATCTGGGTTGTGGACAGGCACTTCCCTTTGTTTGGGATTCTCAGTGGAAAGCCCTCTACTGGCATTAGGTGCCTACACCGTTTCTGCAGGAAGCATGGCAGGGCAGAGGAGGAGGAGGAGGAGTGTGACCATTGCTGGTGTCCTTACATAAAGAAAAGATGTTGATAAATTGAGAAGGGTTCAGAAGGGAACTACAATAATGATTCAAAGTGTATGTGAAGATCTCCCCATGATCCTCCAGTGCCCTCTGTGGCAGGGTGCCCTAATGCCAGGATTACCATCCCACTGTTCCTCTCAGGACCCTCTCAGGACCCTAAGGACTCCACAACTGACTCTCAACACAATAATCTCTGGGAGGGGGAGGAGGGGAAGAATTTATTTTAAAAAAATTGTACAAATAATCTGTAATAAAAGCCCTAGAATATAGTCCATTAATCAAACCTACTGCATATACATCTTAAAAATTCCAAGCCAGCTAGTCCATCAACATAGCACACACCACACTCCAGCATCTTCCCCTACAGATTGTCTTCGGTCCTCTCCTGTCCTTCTTCCAGGACAGCCACTTCAGTCCTTCCAGATGGAATGCAATCCTACTCTTCCCAGCATGAAACACCCCCTTCCATCCCCATCCTCTCCACTGGGAACTCATCTTCACCACAGGAGCTCCCATTACTCTCCCTATTCCATTTACCACTCATTTCAAACAGGCCAACAGGTAGGCTCTTAGCCCTCTCCAGCATGGAGGAATCAGCAGCTAAACCCATCCACTAGTCATCTGCCTTCAGCCGTCCTAGTTCTCAGGTCTAGATTAGAAGCAAACAGGCAACTCCCTGTACTGTTCTTCAGCTTGGTGAGATCAGCTAGCAAACTCCTCTGTTGCTATTTAGCTTTCCCACTGAAACCTTTTACTTCTTTGATTCTCCCTGATCTCAGGGTGCTTTCTCCACCTTCTTAACTGGCCAAACGGGGATCAGCTGATTTGGTGGGGGTGAAGGGACTGGATCTTCTTTACTTAAAGGGGCCAGCCACCCTGTGACAGTCTAGAAAACCCACCTAACAGTGACAGGATGAAGAAGCTTAATCTATTTAGTTTATCCAAGAGGTGACTTGATCATAGTCTTGTAGCCATGGGAGAGGGGGAATTTCTGCTTGTAGAGAGCTCTTTAATTTTGCAGACAAAAGTATAACACGATCCAATAATTTGAAACTGAAGCGAGACACATTCAGAGTAGAAATTTCTGGAAATAATTAACTACAGAAGGCAATGTTATAGGGTCTATGGATATTTTTGAGTAGTCTGTATTAGATTACATTTAAAAAAAACCCAGTTCTTACTGGACCATTCTATCAGGCTTTTAACTGATTTTTCTCATGTAAATATCATTTTAGATTAATCTGTACATGTTTTTAATCCCTTTTCATGGGATTAAAACACATAGGATTTGATATTAAAACATACTGAAAAAATATTTGCAAAAGTTCTGCTTGGGAACAGTATTCACAATTCCCTGTGCTCATTGTGCATTACTTTCCATATGTAGGTCCAAGAGTTAAATTTTACTTTTTAGCAGGAATCTTTTTTCCGCCCCTTTTCATAGATTCATAGAACTTTGAAAAGAGAAGGGATCTTTTTGCCTTGAAGCAGTTTGTGGTATGTGTGCATGTGTGTGGGAGGTATTAAAAACAAATAAATTTCACAGCATATAGTAAGAGAGGCAGTCTCTTAGACAATCTGTAGTTAAGCCATTCAGGGCTTTACAGGCCAGGTACTCTGGTGGTACTGAAGGAGTTGATTCTGGCCCATAAGCCCTGAAATGGTTTTGAACCAATCTGCCTCAGAAATCATTTGTCTGCCTGCGTGAACCTACCACAGTTGAACCAGCAAAGATTACTGAAGCTGGTATATAAAGCCCTGATTCAGCAAGCTATGTAAGCACATACCTAAGCTTAAGCATGTAGGTAATCTTGTTGATTTCAATAGGACTATTCACATGCTTAATTTAGGTTTAATTTACAGAACTCACTGAACTGGGACCTAAGAGAGGAGTGTCCTTGCAGGGTGCTCTCCACGAAGGATGCTGGTCTTTGCAATTCATTCTCCAAGCCCTTGGTTGGAAATAGCCTGAATTAGTCTGTTCTAGGACATTCTGCAAAGTCCATTCATTTAAGCAGGCATTTAAGGAGGGCTGAGGGCCTGGGGGTTAGTATTGAGGAGGTCTAGATTTTTAATTCTTGCCCTTATGTGCTTTTCTCCTCCCCCTTCCCAACATATTAGTCACAGAATAGTTACAAGAGTTAAATCTCAAAGCTACCCTGGAATTATATTCTCTTGTTTTATGCAGCCAGCATGTCATATACAATGTTTTAATGTGTGACAAACCAACCATTTGGTTGACTGGCAAATGCAATTTGGTCATTTGTCACAAATGCCACATACAACATCTGATTAACACTGTTTCCAGAGTTGCAACCCGAATTCAATGAGGCACCCAGGCTATATTGCCTTTGGTGTAGTTTCCCAGCTTGCTTTAGAGTTTTGATGTTACAGATTTGCCATAAAATATTCCCCTCTCTATTCAACTAATGGTGGAAGGTGGATTAATCTAAACAGTAACAGGGTACCCTTGTTCTGGAATAAGAGTGTCCATACATGGAATTATTCAAGAACAGCTGCTGCACTTTAAATTTACACCCTATCTTATGCTGAATTTACTTTCAAGTGGAGACAAATCCTTTGTCAGATGCCTGAGCAATGCATTTATTCTCTGCTGGAAGTGTGCTGAAGATCAGATTCTCAGCTGTGCTTGGTGCAAGACTGGAAGGGGTACAAAGATGGCTTAAGCAAGTTTTGTAATGGGGCCATCCAGCAGCAAGGGACTGATACAATATAGAGATACATGGACTATTCTCCTTCTTTCCTGGTTACATCCCGTCGCATGCTGGGGTGCAATCCAGACCAATGAAGGGTTGTGTTTCCGCCAGCCCCACAACCATGGGTACCTCACAATGATTTGCTATTGTAGTTCCCAACCTGGGCCACTCACAACCAGCATGCAGGTCATGTCCTGAGACAGAGTGCCTGTGTGTGTTAGACAGCCATGGTTCAGCAGCTCTGACCCCAGCAATCTGTATATTGTCCTATAGCACAAGTCTGGCTTCCACTAATATTAGCAGAAAAAATGTACAGTACATAATTGTAATTACTTCCTTGTGATTAACAAGGTACCAAAATGCTGGAAATAGCAACTTCATACTTGGCATATAATTTTCTGCCTGGGAACTAACATGTCTGTAAAATTATGTTTCTGATGGTGCTCACGAGATGCCTTAGTCATGCCAGGAAATTGCTAATTTTACATATGGGAAGAAAACTAACAAACAAAAGAAACGACGCTAGCAGGTAGCTTGGCAGGAACATAAATTGCCTCCATGTAAATTGGAAAGCTGTCACAGGATGCTTACTTACCAAGTAGGCAAATATCAGGCATAGCATAGAGATGATTATTTTGTGACTGGAGAAAAGACAAACCAGAGTATAGGTTTTGAAACAAAGATGTCTCCATTGAAGGAAAAGGAAGATTTCAGGTACATAAAGGAAACAGTGGTCTTAGGCAGAAGACAAAAGGGACCACAAAACTCGACAAAATTCTACACTGATCTATATCCTTGCATCCCCATTCACTTCAGTAGGGTTATACTGGGTGTATGTCAGTGAAAAAATTGCTCCATTGTGTGTACTAGAAGTTTTGGACTATATATTAAAGGAGTAATTACAGGTATAATAGAGGTTAATTGCTAGTAATGGTTTTCAAATGTGCCCAATTAGAATGTATACCTGTTTAATGGTATCTAGCACTGCATTTTGAAGGTTATAAGGAGAGTGCTACTAGCAATATGAAATAAAAATAATCTATATAAATCTGAATGAAAAGAAATTCGTTTTGGTGAATGTGTGAAACAGTGGAGAAGAGAAACAAGCTTCAACAGTATATTTGTGCTATAAGTGAGAAGTAGATGTCACACAAAAATACTCTTGCAGCAAATATGAAATTTGTTCTTTATTTCATAGTAAGGCCAAAAGGCAAATTTCATTTACTACTAGACTCCTTTTCAGCAGTGCTCACTCTCAAAGGAAGAACTCAGAGACAGTGGGAAAATGTTTGAGAGGTTCCCAGGTGTAACATTTTAAAAAGAAAAAAAAATGTTTCTAGAAATAACAAAGGTATCTATTCATTTATTTCATATAAACTTACTTTGCCATTTTATTATAAACAAACATTTATAGTTATTGCAGTGAATCGTTTATTCATACAAAAATATTGTTTATTTAAAGAAATTTTTTTTAAAGTTTAATTGCAATAAGTGGTAGAAATACATAGATAATTCATATTTACAATTTTGCCTTTGCGTGCACATAACAAATTCAGTGTTTAAGACAGTCTCTAGGCTAAGTAGACTAACGTATACAATATATGGATTCTTTTGAAAATTGCAGTAGATGCCTATCTGCATCTTTAAACAACCAAATACTTTAAAAATCCGGCCCTAAATCTTTGCGTAAAATCAGTTTCTCATGATTCAAATGGGGGTAATAGTACTTCCTTTCTCCTATGCTTTCTCTGCCTTGTCTATTTAAATTGCATGCTCTCTGGGGAAGAAGAGTCTCTGTGTGCCTATACAGTGCCTAGCATAATGGAGCCATGATTGTTACAGCAATATAAATAAATCATAATTAATAGAAACATGTAAAACAAAACTCATCTTTGTCTTCAGAACAAGAGAATGATTAGTGTTGGTTGGAAAGTTTGCAATGGAACAGTTTTCCATGCAAAAAATCAATGTGTTTAACGGGAACATGTTGATTTCAGTGAAATTTCCTTAAAAACACTAATCAAAATGAAGCATTTTGACAGTGACAATACTGGAAAGGAACATTTCAGTTTTTCATTTAAAAAACATGTGTTTTGAAATTAAATTTCTTAAAGGCAAAATGGAATGAAATATTTTAGTTTGATCAAAAACCAAACTATTTTGACTGACCCTAAACATTTTTTTTTTAAATTCAGTTTCACTGATAATTTCAATTTTTAATTTTTGGACAAGTTGTGGAATATTTGGCTCCCATCCAGTTCTAATAATGATATGGGGCTTAACTGCCCATGAGATCTGTGCGTGGAAGGAATCCTCCCTATGTCAATCTCACTGTTCCATACAGTATGCCTCCTAGACTGTCAAGCATGCCTGCGAGGGGAGCTCTCAAGTGATCAGGAGAGAATGAGAGCAAGGTCAGTGGAGCACTGGTCAGTTCTCCCATCTACCCCATGGAAATGTAATTCAGCTAGAAATTGTATTACCTATCTGCTGAGCTCCCTCCTCAGTGAGGGATCTCTGGTAGAAGGGGATCCCAGGGCAGGACCAGTGCAAGAGTTTTTCGCGCCCTAGGCGCATGGCCATTTCACCGCCCCGCACGCTGCTCCCGCGGCTCTGGTGGAGCTGCCGCAGCCATTTCTGCACAGGGTCCGTTGGTCCGAGGCTCTGGTTGAGCTGCCGCAGCCGTGCCTGCGGGAGGTCCACTGGAGCCGCGTGGGACCAGTGGACCATCCGCAGGCATGCCTGCGGCAGCTCCACCAGAGCCACGGACCAACGGACCCTCTGCAGGCACGACTGCGGCAGGTCCACCGGAGCCGCCTGCCGCCCCCCCGGCAAAATGCCACCCCCCAAAAATCCTGGCGCCCTAGGCGATTGCCTAGTTCGCCTCAATGGAAGCGCCGGCCCTGTCCCAGGGGCATCTGATCCCAGGGGAACCCTAGCAGTGAGAGCTGTAATTTCAGGAGGATGAGGTGTCTCACCAGGGCCTCCGAGCCAGAGAGTCTCTGGGCAGATAGATTTGAATGGATTTGCAAAGTTTAGGGGCCAGACCTACAGCATGTTCCAGGGGAGGAAAGACCACACCCACTGAAAGAATACAGGAGAAAATCAGGGGAGAGAGATAGCTTAGTAGTTTGAGCATTGGCCTACTAAACCCAGGGTTGTGAATTCAATCTTTGAGGGGGGCCACTTACAGATCTGGGGCAAAAACTGGTCCTGCTAGTGAAGGCAGGGGGCTGGACTCTGAAACAGTGGAGAAGAGAAACAAGCTTCAACAGTATATTTGTGCTATAAGTGAGAAGTAGATGTCACACAAAAAAAGGTCCCTTCCAGTTCTAGGAGATTGGTATATCTCCTATTATTATGGGATTTAACTCTCTCCAATGGATTTTCCCCACGCAGAAAGGCCTGTAATTTGGAATCTTCCTTGCAGTAGAGAAATAATCTCATATTAAATAAAATCAATAGGAAGTTTCTCATTGCAAGAAAACAACCTCTGAGAATAGGATTGGGTTTTTCAGATGCAACTGTCAGTGTTCTCATTGTAGTACATTTAATGAGTAAATAATACCAAGATACTTGCAAGGGTTTCATTTTAGGATGATTAATGTTTTTCTCGTTTTGTTTCATACCACGTCACTAGGAAAATTGAACTAGAAATACAGATCCTGATTCTTCTCTTACTCACACCAGATTTATGCCTTAGGAATTACTCCTGATATACAACAATGTAATAAGAGGATAGGTCAAGCTTTCTTGAAGTGTAAATTTAGGATTTTGTAGCAGAATCCTACAACAAGCAGCAGTTGCAAAATAATAATAATAAAAAAAAATCACAGATTACAGGGGACAAGGGGTACAGGATAGACAACATGAAGGGGGGAAAAGGCAAGAAAATGTGCAGAAAGTAATATAAATATTTGTGTTTAGATGATAAAGTTTGCAATAATTTTGATTCAGCATATGTTTGTCCTGCATTCAGGTTTTGTTTGATTTTCTAATTATCAGTGGCTCAGAGGCTTATGCTGTGAACATACATCTGGACTTTGTCCATTCAGCTGCTTTTTATTTTATTTTTTTATTTTGCCCTTCTATTTAGGGATGTATACTCCAAATTTATTTTCACATAGTGCTGTACATTTCTTTCATTCCCCAAGGGAGACATTGCTGCCAGATGGTATTTGCATGCACATATCATGCCTCAATTTCAATAGTTTTTCACAACATTTTGAATGTTAGACAAAGTTTAATATATCATACTACTTAGTTTTGAGTGCTTCAAATCTTTTTGAAAACTTAAGGAGAAGCATGATGCTATTGTACAGTTCCTGTTTGATTTTTAAATAAAAGTTGTTAAGAGAAGAGGACAGCATAGTTACAGTTTGGGGGTTGGTGTGTAGATAGTAGTGCTTATGTTTCCAGAGTCATTCATAATAGCAAACTTACCTCTCTTGTTGTGTCCTTTAGCCCTGATCCCAATTTGGAATCATCTCTTTTAGAGAGAATAGGTAGAACATCCTAACATATTCTAAAGTCTTCCTTGAGCAGAAACTGCCAAGGTTTGTGGTCCCAAAAATAAAAAGATAATAATGCTTGGGATATTTGTTTTTGAACTCTAGTCTTGCCACATAACCTGAAAAGAATTTGAACATATCTAAAGCTTTAGATAAATATCCAAGAACTATTACATAGTATTAATTGCTTCACTTAGCACATCTTAAAAACTTACATTCCTTGTCAACAAACATTCTATGTGAACATTTGTGAAGATAATCATTCTGGCTGCCTCCAAGTATTTAGCAGTGCTGCAAATTTTACCCTGGAAGAGAAAAAGAGCTTGTTTTAGATTGACAAAAAGGGAATACTGTTGTGATGATTTCCCAGAGTAGTCAGCTGTTGGAATCTGTTTATTTTTGTCTTATGTCTAGTTGCTATGTGCACCCTCCCCTCTTTTCCTATTAGGTCACTTTTTCAGTTTTCTACAACAAACAACCTCCTCATTTGATAAAATGCAAAAGAAATTAATTATTTTGAATATTAATGAAAACAGCCTGCACAATAACATTGCACAATTTAATAGGATCCAGGTGTAATGAGTTCTGCTGCTTTTTAAAAAGGAAAATAAACCCTCTTCATTTTTCTTCATGATATTTGCCTTTTTCTAAGATCAGCCCTGCAAGACTCAGATAATGGCCTGCCACTTTGCTCATACTGCTAATGTATTTCAATAGGATATCAGTAATCTTCTGATGGAATTTTTATAACATAGATTCGTCTTAAGAGGGGCACTCAAAGTAGTGTATCCCATTAAAGATATTATACTCTGTGTACAATGGTTAAGGCAGATGGTTTAACCTACGTTCTCGAGGATAATAATTAATATCAAAACACTGGGATAAGCTTCTAAATACTGTTTTAGTTTCCCTGAAAAGAGTCATTATGACAATGATAATTAATTTTTTTTTACATACAGTGTCAAAACAATATCTGGGAATCAAACTCAGGTGTTCCTATATTATCTTGAATAATTTTGCCCTAATACCTGCTTACAGTAGAAGAAAATATTTTACTTCCATTGCCACACAGTAACCACCACTATCTTCCATTCTAAGTGTAGCAGACAACATGAAATAGGCACCTATTATTTTTACCAGCATGGTGGAAGGGTATTTCATTATTGTGGGATACTGAGGTTTGTTTCCTGGTCCTTTTGCAGATTAAATGCGCTGTAAAAAAGCCTGCCATCAGTGTCATTCTGAAAAGAACCAACCTAGAAGATAGTGGGATGAGTTGTTTCTCTCTGGCATAGAAGCAGCCTGTTTTGTTTCTCCCAGTTTTGGGGTTCTTGTGCGTTATAATTCTGAATTCCAAGAACTAAAGTAGTTACATTGCAACCTGCCAGCAAGAGTATTCATGTTGTTATCTAATGTCTCACTGTGTATTCTGTGTATGCTGTGAACATAATAAGTATATTTCTACAGGGAGACTACAGCAATAGGATATAGTGGCAAATGTCTCTGTAATGAGAGTATAATGCACATATTTTGGTAAGAGATATCTATTTTCTGGTCTCAGATGAAGGATACATAATGTTGTGCCCCTGTTAGATGGCAAGTAAGTGTCAATTTCTACTAAGTAGTAACCACTGTCATATCATTTGGATTATGGTTTTCATTCTCAACACACTTGATGAATTTAATCCTCACAACATTCCTATTAGGTAGGTACAATGGTTGACATTAAAACATGAGTATTATACAAAAGCTACTGCAGAGTGATTTCTGAGATTGACACTGTTCCTAAGGACATGTTAGTTTAATGTTACTCCTATACCTTTATTTTTTTTTTTAACAATGCAAAGCACAGATCAATTAAGCTTCTGATATTAACAGGAAGTTCATCAAGCTTCGTAAAAGGTATATAAATGCTGATACCTTCAACCAAAACTAGTAATTCTCCATATTAGAAGGAGCGAAAGAAACAGAGGCACGATATGAAAGCTAACATAGTTGAACAACAACATTACTCCTGATTCCCTCAAAATCCGCATTCTATGAAGATTAATCTACCATATTGTACCCACAATATTTATTTTTCTTTAGGTTTAAGAAAAAAAAAAGAAAGAAGCATACTTATATTCCTGCTTTTAGTTTCCCCTTTTCTGTCTTCTCACCTTAATTCCCATTCTTAAGACAACTATGCCTGAGAGTCTGCCCTGACTGGGAAAAGCCATCCATTTACCTGCTCCCAGTTTAAATAAACTGAAAAGAGACAATGTCTGCCCTTGAGTCCTTCCTGAATAGTCATTTAACAAAATGGATGATCATGTTATTGTACTCTACATGCAGCAGTTTTTAAAGATGATGATCTTAAAGATGCAAAATAAGGCCCCAGAGCTGCAAGATGCTGCACACAGCTGCATTCTGTGCTTGAGTGGAGCACTGTTATCTTCAGTGGGGCTCCCCACAGACATAAGTGTCCACCCATACGAAGCTGATGGTGGGAACAAGGACAAAACCATAGATTAATTTTGAGGCAGGTAAAATACCAGACTTACATGTACCATGAACATGTTTCTGAACATGACAGACTACAGATGAAGAAGAAAGGAATAGATATTGACAAGAAACATCTACTTGCTATATTGTACCTTAAAAAAAAACCAAACAAAAAAACCCAAACCCAAAAGACAACAATCACCACCAAAACCTAGGGCATCAATAGGCTTGGAAAAAACATGGCTTTGTTATTTTTCTTCTCTTGTAACAGTAAGGTGCTTGTTCCTCACATTTCAGTCCACATCATTACATACTGTCCAGATCTGAAGAACAATAAAGCCAATTGTACAACTGATGCTATCATGAATCACAGAAGGCATGGGACTTGTATGTATAGGGTGGAACAGAGTCTTTCCACAGTTTGTTAAACATATCAGCCAAATGAGTAGCATTGTTAGCAATGGCTTTATAGTTCAGCAGCAAAAGGTTATACAAAGATTTTACTTAATCCATTAAATTTTCCAGGCTCTTCATCTGTTGAGCTTAACTTTCTATTTTTGAGTAGCATTTACTTTTTCAGCTCACAAAACACAAATACGCTATTGTCTGCCACTTAGTTTGGCTTTTGTGATATTGAATATACTGGCATAAGGCTAAAACCAGATCCCCTCTTCTCCCTTCTAGAGCACTGAACAATATGCAGTTACCTACCAGGAAGCATGGGGCTCCAATCACCATGCTGGGCCTTCCTGCTGGCCCTCTTGGGGATTAGCTCTGCAGGTCGATATGCCCTCTCCCGATAGTGTCTTGTCTACTGTCAATTTTTCTCCTGGACCCACATCACTCCAAGGACCGCAGTGTCCTCTTCATGACAGAGCCCTCCAACCATGTCACAATCTGTGCTCCCCCCACTTAAGGAGGTGAGTGCTGCAACCCAACTGTCCCACCCCTTCCCCAGTGGCAACTGCAGCTAATTATCTGACCGCTTCCCTGCAGCTCCAGCACCCTCTTCACCCTTGCCTCAAGACCTCAGTCTGCAAATCCCAGCAGCCAGTCAGGAGCTCTCTCTTGCTCCCCTAGTCCCTGCTAGCAGCACTATTCTGCCAGGGTGCTAGTGTCCTTCTGCCTGCCAGGCACCCAGTCCTCCCCTCTTTGTACTCCAGGGAGTAACTGATCCTGCTTTGCCCTTCAGCTCTTCTTATATTGGCCTGCTCCTCTCAGCCCCTCTCTAATTGACTGCCTCCTGTGCAGCCTCCTTAGGGCTCTATTAACCCCTTAGAGGTCAGTGTGGGGACCAACGCAGAGGGCCAGAGAGCCATCATTTATTTAAATATCCTCACCCACTCACTTTCTTCTTATTTTTTTGTCATTCACCTTGGAAGAATGGAACACATACTCCAGTACCTCATCTATCCCTTCTCTATCTTCCCATCCATGAGCTAGCTGCACCTGTGGCTCCCTTCTGGCTCATTTGACTGCATCAACTCTGGTGTCAGGTCCTTGTGCCTTTACCTCTCCTAGGATGGAATTTGCAGTTCTCTCATTCTTAGACTGGGCCCTGGGCTATGATACCTCATGTACCTGCTGTTTTTACCCAGCAGGTCTTACTGGGTCTGGCACCAGAGGTTCTTCTCCTTGGGAGTCTGACCAGTGGTGTATACAATGACAAGACAGCCTTCTTAAAACCAAAGTATTGTTTATCTTAACAATAAGAAAAATGTGTTTAGAGAAAAAGGATTTTAAAATAGTCTGCATGCATGTCTAGCTTGCCTGATGGTAAGCTAGGCAGGCCCAACTTTTCTTCAGATACCTCTAGCAGGTGTCTGTATGTCGGTCTGGTTCGCCCAAACATCTACCAGACAGTTACCTGAATGGCTCCCACTCTCTGAAAGTCTTTTAAAAAAGCTATAGTCCTTTTGATCTTCTGCTTCCCAGGCCTTTTCCTATAATGGTCTTGCTGCTGAACAAACCTCAAGTGTTTGCGGCGAAGTAGCTTATCTGAGTCATTTTGTTCCCTTCCTGTTTGTTTTTTCCTTAAAGGTCTTTTACTAAATTAAACCATTAGAGTCATACAGCAAACCTCCCAAGAAACAGGTCAACATACAATATTCAAAAATGATTACAGAGCAGTTCCATTTCAATAATGCCATCTATCTCTGCTTTTCATTACAAGAAATGAGGTAGAAAAAATACTAATAGGATTAAGGTGATACTGGGAGATAGAAAAAAAATTCTTCAAAGGAAAGCATCAGATGGAAAGACAACGCTCAGGTTTTCAGGTGTGAAGGAGCGTATGAATTTCTTATGCTGCCTCACTTCAAGTCTTCCTTGTAAGGTCTAAATCCTCTAGGACTTTTTGAAGATCAATGCTTGCTGTACATTACTAAAGCTGTAGTAGCTTGTCTTAACCTGTACACAGCTTTCCATGTACACAGCTTTCCAAGCTCTAACTATGTCTACAGTTACTACCGCTAGGACATATTGTCTATTGCTAGAGATAACTTCTAAACCACCACCCTAGAGACTGACAGTAATAGGGATATTGTCTGGAATACATGCCAGGGCTCTACCTCTCAGAGAGTGTGACATAGCCCTCAGAGGACGAGAAGAGAATATCTCTAGATACAGAGAACCTATTGTCAAGGCTGATTTGCCACTCTGGCAGTTTGAGTGCAGAAGGTGGGGGCCCACAAGGATTCTGAAAATTAATATTGCCTACTCCAGGCTTATATTAAACTTCCAAGGTTACAGCTTTTCTTTTACCTTGGATTGGTAGATGTTGCCACCACTCAAGTGCAGAACTCCTTTGAGAGCCCAGGAAGGTGCACTTGGGAATTCCTTCCTGTGGGGTACCCTCAAGCCCTTTCACACACCCCTTGCCCCCATGGAAGAGCTGAGAAAGAAAACAAAAGGAAATCAGCTGTTGCCACCAGCAAATTAAACAACATGTGCACACAAATCTCTTAAGACACAGAAATCCAATCCTGTTCTTAAAAAAGGTAAATTTCATTTAATAAAGAAAAAAAAGAAAAAAAATCTGGAGACTCAGGTTATTGCTAGATTTTAAAAGAGTAATTACAAAGATTAAGCATCCAAAATAACTTTCTTGAGGTCCAGCTTAAAGGTTACAAGCAAAACAAAAGCACCTGGGGTTAGCACAGAGATAAAAAGAGATAAACCTAATTGTGTCTTACTAGACATTTCCTGATCTACTTACATATCTGGGGTTTCAAATGAGTAGTTTCTAGGTATAATACTGAAGATTTTTCATACCTGGCCCAAGTTCTTACAGCATAGCTCTGTCCTGTCTGCCTCTCCCTGGAGAACAACAGACAGTCAAAAGGTGAGTCATGTTTCAATTTTAACAAGTTCTAACCTTCCCATTGGCTCAATTTGCCCCAGGACCCACAGGAGCCGTCACGAGAATATAGTATTCTATAGTATTGCAACTTTTTTTTATGGAAAGGGCCTCTGAAATTGCCTTGCCCCAGGCCCCCTGAATCCTCTGGGTGGCCCTATCCAATAGGGCTATGTTATTAGGCTTCTGAAGATTCTGAACTGAAAAACAAAATCTGTTACTTCATAGGAGCAAAAAGGAAAAATGAGTTTCATGTAATTCTGTGATTTTGATATGTTTCTTTGAGAGACCCTGGTGGCCTTCATATTACTGAGAAAAAATGTTGTAAAGATGAGTGGGCGGCAAATACCCAGGAGGATGTATTGTTGTGATTTTTTAAGCTATTATTCATTATTTAAGAACTGATAGCACCCTCAGTGTTGTAATGTTGTTGTCAGACAATTATATTACACTGGTCAGGGACCTTGTCTAGCTATGTGTTAGCACATGTACACTTACAGTGCTACATCATTGAATAACTAATCATTGAAAATTTTGTTTATAGTCATACTTCTCTGCCAAACACAGTATTAAAGAAGAGCATATCTGTTAAGCAACTATAGGAGTACAAAGTTATGGAAGAATCCAGAAAGGAAGAGGAATTCAATCTCTGGAAATTATTATCACTTCTCTTATGGAAAGATTGTAAGATTAAAATCACCATTTAAGTTATAGCACCCTCAAGAGTACAACATGAGTAAAACCTATAGAATTTGTATTAGTTTTGCTTCCGAATACACTTTTCCCCAGCACTATTAATCCAGAAACTGCAAGTTAAATCATGTACCTTGAAACTGTTATTGATCTCTCACACTTGGTTTTTTTTTAAACCATCTTATCAGTCAAGAAGCATTAAAAACAATACTTGACAACATGCCGTGTCAGCAAGAGCATACTGTAAGGTCTTCAGGGCAGGGATCTTTTCTCTTTGTATAGTCTGGTAGTACATACTATGTGCTCAGTGACTTCAAAACAATAATATCAATGTACAGTTTTTATTTATTATAAATTTTTCAAGTCAGCAGTTTGCTCAGATAAAATGGTAATGAGTATAAATACTCAGAGTGATTCAAAAACTATATTGTATATAAATATGGCTATTTTAAAAATAAGAGAAAAGGGGAATCTCGTTTCTATAGAGTGGATAGATTCAGATCCTGACGAAGTCAATGGGAACTTTGCCACTGATTTTGGTTGGCACAGAAGCAGGTCTATAATTTGTCCTTATTCTAGGCTAACAAAATCTTCCCAAATGCTGGTACACAACCACATGTTGTAGAACACGGAAAAGGCTTTGCTGTGAAAAGAGCTTTGGGGAAATAGACACATTTTATTACAAAACAGAGCCAGATTTTCAGCAAATGTAAATCAGTCTTGCTCCATTTAAGTCAATGTCGCTCCACTGACCTAAATCAGCTGAGAAGTTGGCCAAATTATATTTTTTAAAAAATACATTTTTTCTCCAATAAAGACAGAAAGGAGGGAAAGAAAATGGATGATACTAAAAAGCTGGTAATTTTATTTTGTCTGAATATGAGCAATTGGGAGAAGTGTAGTGCGCCATAAAATTTAATTTAATTTGTTCTAATGAAAGGCTATAATTCTCTGTTAGCAAGATCACTATAGAAGTTCATGGATTAGAAAAAAATACTAAGTACCCTCTTTTAATTCCTTCAGAAAATACCATAACCTTTACTAAACCCGCAAAGGAGATTCTGAAGGGTGAGCAATCAAAACGGCATCTAACCCACTGAGAAGCCAGTATACCTCTTTCTAGCAATTTCTTAGCACAATTCTGTCTCAGGACACACCAGACTCAGGCTAATTAAATAGGTAAAAACTGTAAAAAAGCATTTGTTCCCAGGCATTTTTACCCAACAGATGCTCATACAGACTTATGCTTAGTTAATAAGTATTCATTTTTAGAAGCAATTAACTGTTTAGCTGCTGATTTAGACTTATCACGCTATGGAAGCATATATCTACCAAAGTTATGCTTTGATGAAGAAAAATGCTTCAAGCTAAAACAGTATATTTAAAACATATGTAAAAAGCCTTCCAAATTAGTACCAAGCACCGACATATATATGTATGTTGTATCATTGCTACTTCTAACTAACAGTGTGGAGAGCGGTGCTGAAATAGCTTCTGCAACACATGCTGCTCCCATAGCCTAGAAGTAGGCTGTGTCACACCATGTGATGGGAACAGAAATATAACTAAGGAAAGGTAATTCTGCATGTAATTCTCCTGTAAGTATGAGATGGGAATCTGGCCAAAGAATTTCACTGGCACAGATATATGAAAAAGAAAGGGGGGAAAAAAAAGCAGATCAAATTTGGGATTTATTAATCTTGTGTTATGATGCCCTTCAATCAACACAGTAGTCTAACATTGTGCCAGCAATGCCCCTCTGCCCTGTACATTGGCCAAACCGCACAGTTTCTAGGCAAAAGAATAAATGGACACAAATCTGATATCAAGAATCATAACATTCAAAAATCAGTAGAAGAACACTTCAGTCTCTCTGGTCACTCAGTAACAGACCTAAAAGTGGCAATTCTTCAACAAAAATACTTCAAAAACCAACTGCAATGTGAAACTGCAGAACTGGAATTAATCTGTAAACTGGACACCATCAGATTAGGCCTGAATAAAGACTGGGAGTGGTTGGGTCATTACAAAACCTAAACCTAATGCTAATTTCCCCCTACTGTTACTCACACTTTCTTGTCAACTGTCTGAAATGGGCCACTCATTACCACTTCAAAAGTTATTTTTCCTCCCTTAGTATCCTGCTGTTAATTGAATTGTCTCGTTAGACAGACCTTACACTTGGTAAGGCAACTCTCATCCTTTCATGTATTTATACTTGCTCCTGTATTTTCCATTCCATGCATCTGATGAAGTGGATTCTAGCCCACAAAAGCTCATGCCCAAATAAATTTATTAGTCTCTAAGGTGCCACAAGGACTCCTTGTTGTTTTAGTCTAACATCTTGTACAATGAGAAAACTGAACAAACAGGGACATCTTGTGGTAATTTTGTGGATCATAGGACCTGTTAAAATAAAATTCCCATTGGAACATGTAGAGTGATTCCACTCCTAATAATGTAAAATATGTGCACAAACTTCTGGCACATTATTTAAACAGGTGCATAGATAAGGATGCTGCATTAAATCTGCTGTCAGTTCATAAACACACACACTAAAAATAACATTATCATCTGGATTTTCCCATGTGTCTTGTTTCTCCATAGTATTTGTGTTTAATAAATCTTCAGAATAGAAAGATCAAATAATGTAAAATAAAGAAATAAATGAATGTAGAATGTAACCTAATCTACCAATGACAAAATTATGAATAAGTATGAATACTTACAACTGTAGAATGATTTGAAGTAGTCACATATTCCACTGTAAAATATTCACAACCCTGATTAAAAAACCCTGTTACTATACATACCATGAGGAACAAACTTAAAATACAAGCTACATGGACCAATTTCTGTCTGAAACTTTTATTGATCCCTCTCTCGTTTGCTATATAAACTTTTGCCAAACTGTAGTAGAACTTTTACAGTGTTACTCTGTTATGCCTAAGTATTTTTTAATTTAAAGTTTGTGTATCACTATACAGAGAGACTGTACATTTTTTTAAATGCCACCCAATTAAAAATATTTTGAAAAAGTTTGGACAAGCTGTTAAAAGCATCTTCACTTTTTATATGCCCCAACCCAGTCCCTCTTTATCTGAAAGCAATAACCCCCTTCCTAAACCTATATCATCTTGACTCTCTTGTGATTTCTTTGCTTTTTAGAGCTATACTCTTTGCTGGCTAGAAATTCAAATCATGCTAAAAATGTTTAACATTGCTCTATTTTTTCAAATAAACAGATTCTTAATTAACTTACAGATATCTTCCAGTTCTTTTAATAATTGACCTTGTATGCAAATTACAAGACACATTTTATGTCTGTATGTTCTAGAAAACTAAAGAATGGTGCTGTGTCACTCACAGCAGAGATGATGGACAACTCTATATAACCAGACCTTAGTGCCAGCAGTGTGAACAAGTAATTGCTCTGTTGCTGTGCCAATTCCCACTTGAATAGCACTGAAGTAGATAAAAGCAGGCAGTTTCTGTGCAACTGTTTTACGATTTTGACTGGTATATTGTATACAAACATACAGAAGTTATTCCTTTACTTAACCTATCGGTATGAATTAACGATCATTCTATACAAATATTTAAGGCACTGAATCCCAAATTTCTGAAGCCTTTTCTTAAGTAATAGAAAAAACCCACATACCTCTCTAAATGTGTCCACCTTGTGTGTGGGTCTCAGAATGAGGTTAAAAACTCTGAATGATTTTTTAAACTTCATTCGTTTATGCAGATAAGGCTTCTTGTAAACTGGCTCAAGACTTCATGTTCACCATGACATCGATGGGAATATCCCAGAAGGTTTGGGGATCAATCACATAAATGACCACACTCTTAACCTCATATTGGGGGGTTATCAAATTGGGGGTTGGGACCCCTCAGGGGGTCACAAGGCTATTACATAGGGGGTCATGAGCTGTCAGCCTCCACTCCAAACCCTGCTTTGCCTGCAGAATTTATAATGGTGTTAAATATATACAAATGTGTTTTTAATTTATAAGGGGGTCACACGCAGAAGCTTGCTATGTGAAAGGGGTCACCAGTAAAAAAGTTTGAGAACCACTGTAATAGGAGGTGAGGGTCTGGCAGGTCTTATCCACATCAGGAGGAAGAACATGTTGTATGGACTGTCTCTCAGATGCTAGGCTGGCCTTTAGAGAGTTCTGAGGAAGAATACAGGATCATCAACAGGCTACTCATCTCTTTAGTATCTTGTAGAACACTTAGGGCTTGGCTACACAAGGGTTTAAAGCAGATCAAACTGGGTTAATCTGGTCTGAAAATGGTTGTGTACCCACGACACAATCCATCACTGCTCATTAACTCCAAATTTGCAGTGACCTCTTGAGTCCTCTTGCCAAGTGGACTAGGTTTGCTGTGAGTTGGATTAGCGTGGTCTATTGTTCATATGGATGCAATTGCTGCGCACCACTTTTGCATGCTTCTAATGGGTATCCCAACGTCCTCTGTAGGTTGATGTTATTAACCTGTCCATTTACCTGTGTGCCCACCCCTGCTTTGGTATCCAGTTCCCAGCATGCCCGCTCCCCTCTTTGAAAGCTAGCACAGAGCCAGCATTTGCCCATTTGTTCCCGGACCCCAGCGAATCAGCATTCTTGCAGTACAACAGCAATAGCACTGCAGAAGCCCACAGCTTGCCTCGTGCAGCTGCTTGGAGCTGTACTGAGACCCTAGATCATTTCCATCTGGTGTCTAATTGTATTTTAGAGATACCTTTATTGGACAGCTCCTCTCCAATATTCTCCAGCTCATCCTCTGGGTGGCTTGATGGTTGTCCTCAGTGGGGCAGAGGGTGTGGGCTGTCTTGGATAGGTTGTGCTATCATTGTATAGGATCCTGTCCAGTTCATCATATAAAGGACAGGTCACATGTCACCTGCTAGATTGTCTCCTTTTGTCCCTCATTTCCCCTGAGCTGCTTGATCTTTTTCTGGCCTTTGTCGGCGTCTGAGACTTGGCCCCTCACAGACGTCTGCTTTGCACTGTCCACAAAAAGGTCTTTATTACGGTCTCTGGCCCTAAAAGATTCCTGCCCTGATGCTTCTCCCCAGCTGGCAGTGATTCAGGGTCTTAGCACAGCCCCAAGCAGCTGAAGGAGGGATGTTGTGGGGCTTTTAAAGTGGTACCGCAGTTGTATTGCAATAATGCTGATAAACTGGGATGCAGGAACAAATGAGCAAATGCTGACGCCATGCCAGATTTTCAAGGGGAAGGGGGCAACTTGGGAACTGGATCCCACAGCAGGGGAGATCAAACAGGTAAAGAGACAGGTTAGTAACATCAACCTGCAAAGAACTGTGGAAAAGCAACTGGAAGCACGAAAAAGTGGTGCGCAGCAATTGTGTCCACATGAACAATAGACCACACTAATTCAATTCACAGCAAACCTAGTGTTCTTGGCAAGAGAACTTGAGGGGTCATGGCAAATGCAGAGTTAATGCGCAGTGATGGATTGCACTGTGGGCACCCAACTGTTTTCAAATCAGATTAACTCAGTTTGATCTACTTTAAAATGCTTAGGTAGACAAACCTTTAGTACTCCCTAATCAAAGACTTATAGCCTTTAAGGGCAGAAGGGACCATCATGATCATCTAGTCTGATTTCCTGTGCATTGCAGGCCACTGAACCTTACCCACCCACTCCTGTAATAGGCCCCCTCACCTCTGAGTAACTGCAGTCCTCAAATCATGATTTAAAGACTTCAACTTACAAAGAATCCACCAGATTCTGCTAGTAGATCAAAGTGCACTATAAAACTTTCAGTGCATGGTTGTGGGGTCGATATGGCCAGTTTGTGCATGGCAGTGCATGGTAGATTTACGCTGCTGCTAGCCACACATTCACTCTCCATATAGACAAGCCCATATCCAGTTATTTTAGACTGTAAGCCCTTCAAAGCAGGAATTGTCACTTTCCTGAATTTTACAGTACCCAGCACAACGGACCTCTAGGTTTTTGAGTCCTAACTGTATATTTACTAATATAAACCATCGTCACCTGGAATCCAAAGTATTTAGTGATCGAAGTCCTAGTGGCTCCCCAAAGTTCTCTACTTAAAAGAATCAATAACCTTTTTCAGACAGGTAAGTCTCTACCTGACTGTTACCAACAGGTTATTACTGTCCTAGGTCCTTGAAACAACACCACTTCAGTGCTGCCTTCTCTAGACCTCCTTAAGAGGTAGAAGGCCTTGTGTTATATAGGGCCCCAGACTCTTCCCAGTCCCTGCTAAAAGGAAATTAATAGCTAGTTCTCCCCTCCTTCTCTCAGGGTTTCAGCCTTACGGCCTGAATAATAACTGGAGGGAATAAGTCCAGTGTCTTAAAAACAGAATGTACTTTTCTTCTCCAATGAGCATGTTCTCTTTTATTGACACACACATTGTTACATATCAGTTTTCTGATCATGCTTGAGACCCATCATCCAAATGGCACAAACACCACAAAGAGAAAGGATACTCTTGGTAAGCAATTATTAGCAGAGTTAAATGTAAAATTCTGTGACCACTCAAAAGAGGGGTTTGAAAGCTTAGTGGCTCAGCACATTGGACAAGGAAGTGACAGGTAATGAAAGAGGCAGTGGCAGATTAGTTACTGGGCCAATGGGACCCATGCCCAAGGGCGCCAGCCAATTGGGGTCCCCCTGGAAAAATGGGCGGCCCTGTGCCCTGACTTGCTTCGCCCACCTGCTCAGCGGGGAGCTGGGTTGGGGCACAGGAGTGCTGGGTGGGGAAGTCCCCATGCCCCAACCCAGCTCCCCAGCAGGAGTGGGGGGATGGAGAGGGAATGCAGCAGATGGGATCTGGAGGGGCCCCCACTTACTATGGCTCAGGGCCCCACGAACCTCTAATCTGCCTCTGGAAAGAGGCTGGATTGCTTTGAAAAGAACACAGAAGGTAAAAGAAAACCGACATGCTAGCAATGACTGGCAATACATTAAGAAACTTGCATATTATCAGAGGGCCTGCAAACTGCTGTGAGAGATGTAGGACTCCCCAGAGATAGAGTAAAGAAAATCAAATTAAAGTTTTTCACTGCATTTTACATGTGTAAAGATCTGTAGAGAAAATAAAGCATACTTTAATGACTTGCCTTCCAAAATTAAGATAATTAAAGAGGGACATTTACTGCTCCTGAATTTAGTTACATTTTTCTTTTTGTCTTTTCTACAATGAACACTGTAAATAGATTTTATAACATTCAAATTGTGCATTAATAGTCTATTAAAATATTAAACATAAAAGTACTAAGATAGGTCAATGTTTTAAAATGAAGGTTTTTTTTAAAGAAAATTGTTTTACAAGAAACACTTGCATAATAAGTGACACTGTGAAATTGTATAAAGCTACAATATTTATGTGAAGTTCTGACAGGCTTCACACACATTAAGCATGGCAGCTCTTCAAGTAAGAGATAAAGGCACCAGATTGGGTTCCCTTCTTCATCTTTCACAATTCCTTTTCCCAATGTCTAGAGGAGCAGTGCATGGCATATGGACAACGCTGGGTAGCTAGCAAATCAGCAGTTTTTCAATTCCTTAATCTTAATTATTCCTATTTTTCTTGCTATTTCTCAGACTTTTAGTTGTTGAAGAGGTTACAGCTGGTAACAGTTGTTTCAGAATTCATTAATCTCTAAGCCTTCATCCAACTCAAAGCTACACACAGCATACCACTGCTGCTAAGTCATTAAAAGAAGATGTCATAGGAATGAGATAATAATTATCAAGAGTAGAATTCAGAAAGTTAGAGGCATGCAAATGTATACAAAACTTGCACGCTGCCAAACTGAAAATCAGACACTTAAGGACTAGTATACAGTGAGTTTGTTAGAAACTTTAATATGTGGACAAGAAATTATATAAAGCAAACAGTGTATGGATTAATATTTTACCTTGGCTTGGCAAAGAGTATCTGATATTTTGGGAGGGACTGTCCTCAAAAAAAACCCTAATGAGTCAAAAACATGCAGAGACAGCAAAAATCAAACAACTTTATTCAGTCCATCAGTCACCAACCAAAGTATTCAGGACAAGAGGCTTGAAGAGGGCAGAAGTAAGAAGGTTAGAAGAGCCTTGAGTTGCTAAATTTTCCTAATATGCCTTTTGTGACTGAAGTCCTGTCTAATATGATTGGACAATGATGGACTGAAAAAAAAGTTACTTGATTTCACTGTGTCTGTACAACTTTTTTTTTTTTGGCTAAAGTTCCTCCCAAAATGTTAACTACTCTTTTTGCCAGACTAGGTAATTATTAGTATATACCCAATTACTTTGTTAATGTGTTGGTCACAAATGGAGTTTAAAAGCTGCTATGGATTAATACAATAGAAAAATGAAAGTGAAGAGAAAATAAAATATAAACCACTAGATAGCTTCTATTTGTCCTCAGAATATATATAGGAATGAGTAAACATCTAAAAGTCCATGTTAAAAGCATGTTCAGGTTTAAAACTCAAGCACTCAAAAGATAACCTTAATTCTGGCTTTTTGTATCTAGAAAAAGCTTCATTTGGCCTCCTTGTGCATATGCTTTAAGATACAGTTTTAATTACATGATCACATACTATTTTTCCCCACAGAATCCCTGCCTCATTCAGTGTTCTGTATAGTTACATTATCTCTTTATAGCCTTATCATTGAAGGTGTAGTTCGTGGTTTATTTACTGCACACTATTCAAATCCTTCATTAAATACAGAATTATTAATTTCCTCATGAATTTGCCTCTGCTGCTCTCAGTTTAGTGCCTAAGTCTTTAGAAATATTAATGCATTTATCTTCAGAACACTAAGGGAGGTGTGGGCCAAATACCATTTTTCAAATGGACAACAGACACAGAGATTAAATCCAAAAATATGAAAAGTGACAACTAATTTTGAGTGCCCAATTTGAAGCACATAGGACCTGATTTTTCAAATAATTAAATAGCAATTTATATGTTAAAAACACAGCTCCCACTTACTGCAGTTGCACTTGTGAGTGCTCAGCACTCCTGCAGATCAGCTCCCGGGGTTTCAAGTTGGACACCTAGAAAATAAAGAACACAAAATGAGTGGTCAACTGTGAAAAGATTTGGCTTAAGTGATTTGCCCAAATTCCCATGGGAATTCTGTGGCAGAAGCAGGGATATAATCCCAATTCACCAGGGTGATACTCAAATGATTTACCCTTGAGACCCTCTCTCTTCCTGCAGTCCCTGCCTCATTCGCTGCACACCTTCTACCTAGTGCAACAAATAAGTCAGGGTTCCTACAGACAACAGCTTCATTCATTATGAAATCCTGGTTCATTCTCAGAACACAGTTTGTCCTGTGCATGGAATGAGGCAGGGGTCCTGTCACAAACATAGAGCTAAAAGGAGCATAAAATCCCTCCTTTACTTGTAAAGGGTTAAGAATCTCAAATAACCTGGTTGGCACTGACCAAAAGGACCAATAAGGGGAGAAGATACTTTCAAATCTAAGGGGGAAGGTTATGCTTTGTGCGCTGTGTGGGTGCTCTCTCCAGAACAACGGGAGAGACCAAGCAAGTAATCCAGCTCCTACTGAAACGATACATCTAATATTACAGAAATAGTAGGTAATAACAAGGAAATGAGTTAGATTATCTTTTGTTTTAGCTTGTGAATTTTCCTTGTGCGAAGAGGGAGGTTTATCCCTGTTTTTGTAACTTTGAAGTTTTGCCTAGAGGGGAACCCTCTGTGTTTTAAATCTTATTACCTGTAAAATTACCTTCCATCCTGATTTTACAGAGGTGCTTCTTTTACTTTTTTTCTTTATAATAAAGTTCTGTTTTTTTTAAGAATCTGATTAGTTTTTAGTGTCCTAAAAACCCCAGGGTCTGGTTTGTGCTCACCTTGTTTACCTATCTGGTTGGTAAATTATTCTCAAGCCTCCCCAGGAGATGGGGTGAAGGGGCTTGTGGAGATATTTTGGGGAAACAGGAACTCCAAGTGGTCCTTTTCCTGAATCTTGTCTAACTCACTTGGTGGTGGCAACAGTACTCCTCTAAGGACAAGGAAGGATTTTTGCCTTGGGGAAGTTTTTAACCTAAACTGGTAGAAATAAGCTTAGGGAGTCTTTCATGCAGGTCCCCACATCTGTACCCCAGAGTTCAGACCCTGACAGGTCACATGGGGAAAAAAGTGTGATCATGTAATCAAAGACTACCAGAATGCATACCCAAAAAGAGGCTGAATTAATGCTGCATGAGCACCTTAATTCTGGCATTTCTTAACTATTGAGTGCTTGTATATGCATCCTTAATGTTCTTTAGGATGTAATTTCCTACTTAAAAAAACAAAGATTAATTATATAGAACCATACTAATCTCTCACATGGGACATCAGCAGAGCTGGGATCTTTAGATCTACAGCATGGTCCTCTACCACTTGAGCTAATGGAGTAACTGATAGCAATAAAATGCTGTTTGCTTCTATGTGGACCTACCACTAGAGGGTGATGGAGACACCCCATTTGGCAGTAGGTTTCTCAGCTATGTGCTAGCGAGCAAGGCAATGCTGACACTCAGCACACTCACTCACCTTCTCATGCCCGTCACCCCAATCGGGGTATGGGCCGCCAACAACAGATCTCCAGAGTCTTCTATCCTGGGCCATTCGTTCTAACTGGTTCCAGGTATAGCCCATTTTTTTGCTATCAGCCTGAAGGTCACGTTGCCAGGTGTTTCTTGGACGGCCTCAGCAATAACGTGTTAATCCCAGGTTCTGGAATGACCTCCTGGTTATAAACCCTTCTGCCTGTGTTTCCCTTCCACTTCTATCCTCCTCCCCTATCTCCTGTCCCTTCCAAGACTTGTAGGGCCATGGCACATCTCTTTATGAGCAAGCTAGTTGGAGTTGGTAAAAAACACAGGATCAGCCCTCAGAGAGACTGAGTATATTATCCCTGTGAGAAACACTTCCAGGAACATTGTGAGGAGCAATGCTTACCCTGTAAGCAGCAGGCACGTAAAGGGGGAGTGCTTTAGTGAAGTCATATTTTACAAAACATAATATTTTTGTAACAAAACAAAATAAACTGCAATTGATATTTTTCGTTACTGGAAAGCTAGGTAGGAAAGGTATTATATCTCAGATATGTAAACCGAACATGGCCAATAATAAAAAGAAATGTTGCTTTATGAAAATTTAGGAAATACATTTCTACAACTGAACAGCAGCTCATTTGATACAGGGATCCCAGATGAACAATAGGTACCGTTATTGGAGATAGCTATTTAACTTCAAGTACCAATGGCCTCTTATTCCAACAAGAATGAGAAAATATTTTCAAAATAGGTAAATTGGATTCAGCATGCACAAAAAGGGATTCTTTTTGCATCTGGTGTCTCTGCCCCAAAAGACACATGTACTGAGATAGATTTTCCATGAACTAGTGACATTGTGCATAGTCTATTGTTATTTCATATAAGTAAGAGCAGGAAAGCAATGCAATTTACTCTTTTTTTTTTGATCCAGCTCTCTCATGAGTGAAATCCAAAAAATACAGAGTTCTAGTTCATAAAGTGTAAATCAAGTTAAGGACCCGATCCTTTAAACTTTGCTCCCGTGAGTATCATTATCCAAGTCATTATGGGATTACTCTGTATCCCTAACCCATAGGGCACCAGTAGCTCAGAGTACCCGGTCTCAGTATCAAGCACTATATGTGTTTCAGGAGCAAGTGGTGGGATGTCCCAATAACTTTATGGCTAAGGGAAAGGCTTTTACTAAAGCTGGCAGGAAAAGTAAATGTTGCAAATATTTTAAATTGAGACGCTCAAACAGTGACAGTTCAAAGTGAGCAACAACAGTCCTTGTTTGGGTCCCTGAAATCAGGGCTTTTCACGCCTAGTACTTGGGGTGCCCTCTCCAGTTCAGTCTCTATTCCAAGCAAATAGGAGCTTGCATGGCAGGCTCAATCAGTCTCTCGCACTGGAGGAGCCGTTTGCCAACTGCTACTGCTCCCCCATAAGTCCTACACAGATCTGCATCCAGCTGCAACATCGGGTATCCGCACACAGTTCTGCACATGGTTCCTGCCGCTACCTTCTCTTCGGTTCCCTGCTTGCCTGAGACTGGCTGCTGCATGCATCTGCTTCAGCTTTCTGCAAACAGACCCTGGCCACTTCCCAGTTCAGGAGTCAGGACCTTTCTCCTTACCTGGCCAGGTGAAAGGAAGTGCAGTGGGGAGGGGGCTGATGGGAGTTGTAGTCCCCTGCTTTGTAAAGCTATCACACCAGCATAAATTGTCCCATTGAAGTAAGTGGGAACACTCACATGAGTAAGAGTTACTCAGAGGAATCAAAAAGGTGCAAATCAAAGCTCAAAATTTTGCCCTGCCTTCCATTTCTTACTCAGGCAAAACTTTTCTTGAAGTCAGTAGAGAATTTTGTCCAAGTAAAAGCTGCAGGATTGAGTGCAAAATAACCTCTCTCTTCCAATCTATTACATGATGAGGAAAAAAAATAACATTTATTTAATGTCAATTAAAGCCTGTCATTTGCTGAATTACTCACGTTAAAAATTTAAATCTAACTCAGAAAAATGTATTTTGAGAGATGCTTTAGATGTTATCCATTGCGTACAAAAAGAAGGAAGCTCAAAAATATTAGGAGGTTACGTATGAGGCATTAAAAATAGATATTAAAAGCAAGCAATTTAAAGCAACATGAATTTGTATTAAAAGTGGATCCTGAGCACTGAACAAGTTTTATAAATTTTCCATAAATGTGTTCAGGCCTGAGTCTGCTCACACTAACAGCTTCAAATTAGGAGCACCTCCTTTGAAATTAATGGAGTATTGGTATAGGAGTGATGCAAATGAAATCAGAATAACATCCTGCATTTTTTTTTCAAATGCAGGGCGTTTTTAAAACAGAGCAGTTTTAAAACTAGGAGATGGGGAAAGCCGACTTCTGCAGAGGAGCACATGGATCAGGCAGAGACTTCTCTTAGAGGAGAGTCTATTGATAGAGAGTCTCTAGGTTATAGTCAGAAGCAGAGGATGGAAGAAGATAATGTAAGGGCCAGATCAGAAGATAAACATTCACATAAAGAATGGGACACATGAGAAAAGGATAGACAAATAAACAGTGAAATAAGATGGGTGAACTAGAGTGCCTCATGATAAAGGAGGATATTGCTATAATAGGCATCACAGAAACCTGGTGACTGAGGACAATCAATGGGACAGAATCATTCCAGGATACAAAATATATCAGAATGACAGAACAGGTCGTGTAGGGTGGAAGTGGCACTATATGTGAAAGAAAATGTAGAATCAAATGAAGTAAAAATCTTATGTGAATCCACATGTTCCATAGAATCTCTGTGGATAGTAACTTCATGCTCTAATAAGAATATAACATTAGGGATCTATTATCGACCACCTGACCAGGACAGTGATAGTGATGATGAAATGCTAAGGAAAATTAGAGATGCTATCAAAATCAAGAACTCAATAATAGTGGGAAGGGGGTTCAATTATCCCCACATTGACTGGGAACATGTCACCTCAGGACAAAATGCAGAGACAAAATTTCTCGATACTTTAAATGACTGCTTCTTGGAGCAGCTGCTATGGGAACCCACAAGGGGAGAGGCAACTCTCAGTTAGCCCTGAGTGAAGCGCAGGAGCTGGTCCAAGAGGTAACTATAACAGAACCGCTTGGAAATAGTGACCATAATATAATAACAGTTAACATCCCTGTGGTGGGAAGAACATCTCAACAGCCCAACACTGCGGCATTTAATTTCAAAAAGAGAACTATGCAAAAATGAGGGGGTTAGTTAAACAGAAACTAAAAGGTACAGTGACTAAAGTGAAATCCCTGCAAGCTGCGTGGACGCTTTTTAAAGACACCATAATAAAGGCTCAACTTTAATCTATATCCTAAATTAAGAAACACAGTAAAAGAACTGAAAAAGAGCCACTATGGCTTAACAACCATGTAAAAGAAGCAGTGAGAGATAAAAAGGAATCTTTTAAAAAGTGGAAGTCAAATCCTAGTGAGGTAAATAGAAAGGAGCATAAACACTGCCAAATAAAAATGTAATAAGAAAAGCCAAAGAGGAGTTTGAAGAACAGCTAGCCAAAAACTCAAAAGGTAATAACAAAATGTTTTTTAAGTACATCAGAAGCAGGAAGCCTCAGGAAACAGTGGGTCCCCTGGATGATCGAGATACAAAAGGAGCACTTAAAGACGATAAAGTCATTGCAGAGAAACTAAATGGATTCTTTGCTTCAGCTGTCACAGCTGAGGATTTTAGGGAGATTCCCAAACCTGAGCTGGTTTTTGTAGGTGACAAATCTGAGGAACTGTCACATATTGAAGTGTCACTAGAGGAGGTTTTTGAATTAATTGATAAACTTAACAGTGACAAGTCACCGGGACCAGATGGCATTCACCCAAGAGTTCTGAAAGAACTCAAATGTGAAGTTGCGGAATTATTAACTATGGTTTGTAACCTGTCCTTTAAATTGGTTTCTGTATCCAATGACTGGAAGATAGCTAATGTAACGCCAATATGTAAAAAGGGCTCTAGAGATGATCCTGGCAATTACAGACCGGTAAGTCTAAAGTCAGTGCCCGGCAAATTAGCTGAAACAATAATAAACAATAAAATTGTCAGACACATAGAAGAACATAAATCGTTGGGCAAAAGTCAACATGGTTTCTGTAAAGGGAAATTGTGTCTTACTAATCTATTAGAGTTCTCTGAAGGGGTCAACAAACATGTGGACAAGGGGGATCCAGTGGACATAGTGTACTTAAATTTCCATAAAGCCTTTAACTAGGTCCCCCACCAAAGGCTCTTATGTAAATTAAGTTGTCATGGGATAACAGGTCCTTTCATGGATTGAGAACTGGTTAAAAGACAGGGAACAAAGGCTAGGAATAAATGCTAAATTCTCAGAATGGTGAGGGGTAACTAGTGGTGTTCCTCAAGGGTCAGTCCTAGGACCAATCCTATTCAACTTATTCATAAATAATCTGGAGAAAGGGATAAAAAGTGAGGTGGCAAAATTTGCAGATGATATTGAACTGCTCAAGATAGTTAAGACCAAAGCAGACTGTGACGAACTCAAAGATCTCACAAAACTAAGTGATTGGGCAACAAAATGGCAAATGAAATTTAATGTGGATAAATGTAAAGTAATGCAAACTGGAAAAAATAACCCCAACTATACATACAATATGAATGGGGGCTAATTTAGCTATAACGAATCAGGAAAAAGATCAGAGAACTATCCACGATAGTTCCAAGAAGACATCCATGCAGTGTGCAGCGGCAGTCAACAAAGCAAACAGGATGTTAGGAATCATTAAAAAAGTTATAGAGAATAAGATGGAGAATATATTATTGCCCTTATATAAATCGATGGTACGCCCACGTCTTGAATATTGCATACAGATGTGGTCTCCTCATCTCAAAAAAGATATACTGGCACTAGAAAAGGTTCAGAGAAGGGCAACTAAAATGATTAGGGGTTTGGAACGGGTCCCATATGAGAAGAGATTAAAGAGGCTAGGACTTTTCAGCTTGGAAAAGAGGAGACTAAGGGGGAATAGGATAGAGGTATATAAACTCATGAGTGATGTGGAGAAAGTAGATAAGGAAAAGTTATTTACTTATTCCAATAATACAAGAACTAGGGGTCACCAAATGAAATTAATGGGCAGCAGGTTTAACACAAATAAAAGGAAGCTCTTCTTCACACAGCGCACAGTCAACTTGTGGAACTCCCTGCCTGAGGAGGTTGTGAAGGCTAGGACTATAACTGCGTTTAAAAGAGAACTGGATAAATTCATGGAGGTTAAGTCTATTAATGGCGATTAGCCAGGATGGGTAAGGAATGGTGTCCTTAGCCTCTGTTTGTTAGAGGGCAGAGATGGATGGCAGGAGAGAGATCACTTGATCATTAGGTGTTAGCTTCACTCCCTCTGGGGCACCTGGCATTGGCCACTGCTGGTAGACAGGATACTGGGCTAGATGGACCTTTGATCTGACCCAGTACGGCCGTTCTTATGTTCTCATGTTTTCCAGATTGCTCACTTTTAAGATTTTCTTGCAAACCTCAGCAGTTGCTAGCAAATTATTTCCCCACATTTCTATATTTTCCTAAAAGCATTGGGATTTTATTGCTGTATTTTAGAAATCATCATGTTTTGATCCATTTTGATAGTGATGTTTGGACCACTATGGCTTTTAAGCTATGTCCAGGCCTCTATATTATAGAGTCTATAACAAACCTTCTTTTGTAGTTTTGAACTTAGGTGGAAAAAATGAATTCCAGGCAGAGATTTACACACTTGCACCGCATAATTATAGAAAATTAAACTAGAAGGTTTTTGCTAGGGAGCAAATGTTTTGAAAAAAAGATTGGTTTATTATTTATTGTGTTGAAAAAAAATGTGATTGCAATCCACGTTAGCTGCTCCAATAACTGAAACAGGATTTAAAAACAAAACCAAAAGAAAAAAAATTGTCTGGAAAATAGTTCTTGCTTTGGCCAATACTCTATCTAGAGAGTAGGGGTTGCATTTTTTAAAGGTGCCTCAAAATCTGCTTGCACAGGCTTTTGCATCTATGGGTCTGATTCTTGTGTAGCTCATGGCTTTAGTGGGACTACTGAGCTACATTCATATAAATTAGACCAAATCAGGTTCTTTTATTTTAAGTCTCTCAAACTCAGATTTCTGCATTCAAACAGTATTTGCATCTGGACAATTTGGTGGAGTGGGAATGGAGTAAGAAATCTTCTCCTTCCCTTGCAGAGCCTCCATAAGAGCTCCCCCAGCAGCAGCAGCCCTCTCCTGGCTACGCAGAGCAGCACTCCTTCCCCCCTGACCCCAGCTAAGCTTTAGTTGGGGTATATATTACAAGTCATGCTAGGTTGTCTGTCTTACTGTATTATTTATTCTTTTTTTGTTTTGTTTTGGCTAATGATCTGATTAATGGATAATAATTTCAGACTCAATTTCATTGTATTGTGTAGGTCCAGCAGAACAAATAAAATCAAGGCTGCAGCTATTCACCCTTAAGCATAACTAAAAAAAGTTTTCATCTGTTCTTTCATCCATCATCATTCACCATTACCTCTGGGATATAACAAATAAGGCTTCTGCTTCTCACATTGATTTTTTTATTTTCTAATGGCAAAATTCTTCTTTCACTCATAATCCAAAGCCAAATAAATGCCCTAGTGCATCCAATTTCACTCCTAGCAGGCTAACAGCTCTGAGTTATCTTCAAAAGTGGTTTCAAAACTCCAGGACTTTTCTCTGGGCTCAGGTTAATCTGCTGCATTACAGCTTTCACTATTACCCTGAGCACCATCACCATCAACCATTCTGGTATCACAATCATACATGAGAATTTGTGTGCTAGCGAGACTTTTGTAGTCCTTGCAAGGCATATTTGTAACTTACTGGCATGCTACTCCAGCAAATGTCTGCTGCAGAGATAGGGAATAATAGGGCCCGTTAGGTCTATACTCCAAATTTTGTGACATAAAGGAATATAAAGCTCAACAACCAAAATCCTTTCACTATACTAGCAGGACTTACAGGATCAAACAAATAGATTTCCCTGTAGGGTGACCAAAAAAAAAAAAAAAAAAAAAAAAAAGAGAGAGAAAGAGAGAGAGAGAGAGAAAAGACTGAGGTATTATCAATGATGTTCAATGCTAATAGTCAAGAAGTTTGTGAATTCCTGAGCTTTCTGAAGTTAATTTAAAACCCTAACGTCTAAAGGCTGAACTTCATCAACCTCAAAATCAGAAAATGAAGTTCTACTTTGATATGTATTTTTTTTCAGAAAGACATGGGAAGCACTGCAGCCAGCTGTCTGCAACAGCACTTCTATTTCTTGAGGCAGAAAATGTCTCTTCATTCTCCTTGGCTCCTAAGAATTTCCCTAGATATTACGACAACACCAGATGTTAAACGTAGCAGCAGTTCTCACATCAGGAGAAAAAGGAGAAGCCAGATTTGCACAAAAATCCAGGGTTTTGAATATGAAATCCCTCAAAGCGTCTCTTTCATGACTGCGTTCTAAGAGAGAATCTCAGAATTCCGCTTACATTTAAATACTTATTTGTGGAGATCAAACAAATAATGCCAGCTACAGAGATTTATTTTGGTCGTTCCTTTAACATGGGGGAGGTGTGTACCTCAGTTTTACCACAAATCCTGGAACAAGAGCTTAAACGCTTCTAGATTACCTTAAATGCATCTGTCAAAAAGGCACAGTAGTATCATGCAGATTACATGCTTCTACAGTCACATAAGACAGAAATGGCCAAGCATGTCACTGATATTGGAACAGTGCCCTCCATCAATGCTTATACATTGTTGCATTTAAATTTGGGGGGGGCAATTGTGATATAGTTATCTGACTAATATCACCATGATCATCTGTCACTCTTTGGCTAAAAGCGAATATGCAAGGGTGCAGTGGCATAAAGGATGTGTGTACATGTGCATTCCTAGTAAAATATGCATTGTTCACTTATTTTCATAGAGTTTCTCTCTCTCTCTCTCTCTCTCTTACCTCACTTTTCTTGACTTTTAAAACAAAAATTCCATGTGAATCATTTACTCCTCTTCCTGTGACAAAAAAACCAAAGCTGCTAGGGTTCACATTAAAGAACCACATGATTATTTAGGAGGGAGTTCCTCCTAATTCAAGAGTTTCCATAAATATAGTTCAGTTTCTCTTTTTTTCCTTTACATTTACATGTCAGTAAGTTTATGCGCATGACTATTGCATGACTATTTGTTCATGCTGCTGCATCTACTTTCTAAATCCTTTATAATTTTATTATATGTCGAGTTGGAAGAGTCTATTTGTCTAATACATTTGTCTGAGCTCTCTGTAATGCAATTTATTCTTCTATTGACTTTACTTGTTCTTTCAGGCTGTTATATTTAAGATGGATGAGGCATTTATTTTCAGTCAAGAAGCTATTTAAAAGTACACTGAGTTGTATAGATGAATTAATTACTACAATTAAATCCTTGTATATATTTTGGAATGATTTGTTGACTTTCCATCCTAAGCACATTGTCTTTAAATCAAAGAGTACAGAAGGGCAGACAATCAATTACTTGCTACACCTACTTCTACCAAATAATCCACTTCCTCCAGACAACTTAACCAACTTATTACAGACAAAGATACTCTGCCAATATCTGGCAGCCAAATAGAATATCCATGCTAGCTGGCATTGAAATGAGAGGCTTATTTTAAGTTCTATGCATATTGTCTGAGAGATGAGAAAAGAGTTTGTTATTTCCAGAATATTTGGAAGCCCCCAATTTATGCCCACTAGTCTGCTAGCCACTTTTTATTAGTAGAGAACATGGCTTCTGCCTGCATTCTATCACTGACTCAATTGATTCAGCCTACTGGATAGAGTACTGAACGGACCCAGGAGATCTGGCTTCTATTCCTAGCTCAGCAGTGGCCTGCTGGGTGATCTTGGGCAAGTCACTTCTCCTCTCTGTGCCTCACTTTACCGACCTGTAAAATGTAAATATTGATACCGACATCCTTTGAGATCTACTGCTGAAAAGCACCATATTAGAGCTAGGTATTTTTATTAGCTGTATGCCCCATATAAAGTATACGGAATGTCACAGGAATTGATTCTCTTTCTCAAAATGGCATCAAATTGTGTGTCTGCTATAAATACTGGTTAGGTGCATATTTTTGCAATGTTAACCACAGTACAGTTTTATTGTTGAAATATTCATGTTTGCTTAGAAATCACTATAGCTGTTAATTCAAAGATATCAGAACATATGGTGGTGTCACGTTTTACCAGGTATCCATACCATATTAATCACTGAGATATTTTAGCACATTATAAGTTCTGAAAGAACTTGCTATGAAGCTAACAATGTGGCATCATTAATAATTCTTATAAGAAGTTAATTTGGCAGCTTACATTTGTTTTCTTATAAAAATGCCTTGATGTAAAACAGCTCTATTACAGATTGCACAAGTCACCTGTGAGTAACAGATGCAAATACATCTCCAGTTAAATGTATTATAGACAAAGAACTGTTGAAAAAGGAGCTAAACTTATGTCCTTGCAATGTGAAGTTCCAGTAAAATGTTAGGTAGACTGTGTGAAGTCATGAATATTCCATCTGGTCCCAGGACAACTCTAGAATGTTAGGAAAGAAAACAGGAGAAGAAAAGAGAAGAAAAGTTAAAAGAAGGAAAGGGAGAAATTGCCAAAGAGGGGATTAGAGTCTAGGGAAAGTAACAGAGGCTGACTGCAGGTTTAGCTTCCCAGTAGTACCTGTAACACTGTCAACATACCCCTCTCAACCAATCATATTTAATATGTTCCATCTGCTCATAGAGTAGGATGTAGACCAAGCTGTTCATCTGTTCATAATGTGTGTATCAACAGCTTGAGGCTTATGAGAAATGAACCTAACTGCAGAGTAGCCAATTAGTGTCTTCAGAACCATTTTCCCCCCTAATATGAGCTTTTTGATTTTCCACTATCCTTTTCTTGACTCTGTATTGAACCAGTATGCTACTGTAGCATCTAGAAACCTATTTCTCACATTCTTCCAATGCACACATTTAGATGTAAGCAGGACCGGTTTATGTTCTTTTAACTAGGGTGGCAATATTTACTGACTTTAAATCACATATCCAGAAATAGATTCTGTAGTGACCGAATAATTTATTGGAGACATGTTGCAGTTACACAGATGTAAACTGAGAGTAACGCCACTTACCAGTGCAACTGAGATAATGATTTCTTTCAGTTCAATGTCCCTGAGAGTAGAAATCCTGAGAATTACTGAACCTGGTCCTCCCATATGTCAGAATAATACAACACTACAAAATATCTGGGTCCACCAATATTCCAGAGACAATCAAATATTTCCTGTTAATAGACTAGAAAATCTGATCTCACAATGTTCATGACTCCTGTTAAACGAAATAATACGGGCTGGTAATATTTTAACCAAGCACTACCATGTACGTTCTGGGTTAATAAGAGAGCTGGTAAAAAGAAAAACATGCTAAACTGATCATTTGCAGATAGGGAGGGTCTAGAAACTGAAAGAAAGACATTGGGTCTGCTTGTGATTTATACTGCATTGGCATGGTGCGGTTCTTCCAAAATCCTAGAATTGTCTTCTTTGAATAGGACACAATGAGTTTTATTTATCTGAGACTATTTATTTCATTTCATGAGGATTGTCTCCACATACTAACAATATTCAATATTCCTCTAAAGCTGATACAAATTTGCAATCCAAGACGACCGATTCTCATCTCTCCTGCACACTGCTTTAACCTGGGTGCAATTCCTTTGCCTTTAGTGGAGTTACTCTGGATGTACCCCAGTGTGAGATCACAATCAGATCTAAAATATTAGTCTTACCATACCTATTCTGATGACTTTATACCCACCATAGAACTCTGCAGCAGACAGGAGCCAGCAAGCAATAGGATGGGGGAGGGATTGGTAAGCCTATATTTATTATTACTTTCCCTCAAAATGTACTTGTTTCAGGGTTTCAGCTATATCTGGGTCCCTATTGGCCAACTCCAGTCTGCAATAGGTTACTGTGAGGTGTGGTATTACCAGAGTAGGGCATGTTAGATATTGCAGTGAGTTGGAACCTATAGGGAGATCAAACATGTGAGCCTGCAAACCAAAAAAAGAGCTCTACTTTTTGAACTAATTATGGGCATGCTTCTGTGAGGTGCTGAATATGTAATGGATTGCACTAATGCTTTGGGTAACACTGCCCTCAAAACCAGTGGCTGTTTATAATATAATATATTCAGTCTTCAATAATTGCTGGCAGATGCTCCTGGGCAAAGATCTTGAAATATCATAATGCAGAGCTTTGTAGCTGCTAAAGTAAATTGTTCTGAATAATAGATGATTTTATATATAGTTTCTGCATGCTGGTCTTAAAAGGAAAGTGAATTGTCACTATTTTGTATTACCTCAGGGGAAGGTTATTCAGTAGATTCAAGACTTTTTTTTTTTTTAACTACAATATAGCAGACCTGCATCTGACCTCTTCAAAAACAGTTTGAAAAGTGTGGACATTTGCTCTCTGTGCAAATCAATTATTCCTAAATTCATGAATTTAAAGAGTTGCAGCTCATATTACTGTCTATTCAAAATTTAAATTCAAACTTAACCTAAAAGGTACAGCAGATGGCAGTCTAACTCCAAAATATGCCTAGGATGTTATCCTCTCTAGTTAAAGGAAAGTAAATACTGGCTACAGACAGCTACAGAAGATATAGAGATAAGCAAGCAACACTTTAAACTTTCTCTTTTCATGGATGACGTTCTGCTGTATGTTGCTGATCCTTCGATTCTCTGTGACTGTTCTTTTAAAGATGGACTCACTAATTTCTGGGTATGAAAATAAAAAACAGAGAGGTCAGTTTTAAATAAATGTTAGAAAGCACTGTTTGTTGTTTTTTCATCTAAAATATGTTCGAATTTTATAAGAAGAAAAGCTGTCTTTTCAGTTCTGAGGAAAGAAATAACCTGAATTATGCCTGAAAAATGCCAACATTATAAGATTTAAAATGGTCTTCCCAAAATGTTTCTGGCTGATGAAGATCAGATTCTATTCCAAAGAATACTGCACTGGATATCAATTATCCTATTAGCAAATAACTTTTGCCATTCTAAAATTGCCCATTTAAAGAAATTAAAAGTTTCTTATCAATTTCTCTGGAGAAACAATGTGTATAGAATTCACCTTGATAAAATGCTTCTAAAACACAAGGAGATGTAATCTTCCCAGATACACAAAAGGCACTACTAATGCCTTTGATCTAAGGGGTGGAGCACTATTTATCACATGTTCAAGCGCCAGAATAGCTAAAAATTTAAAGAAACTTCAGCATCTTCATGGTAGTGTTTAGTGTTTCTTTCCTTAATAACTCTAGCAAGGGACATTCACAAACAGCTAAAAATAGTCCTACAAATCCTGGATGCATTCTCTAAGGGAGATAATCTAAACTAAATGTACCTCTATCGTAATTCATTACTGAAAGTCAATAGCAAACCCTTCTTCCCTTGTCTCAAAATGGAAAGGCAATGGCATAGAGAAGTTGAGTTCTCATTGGCTGAAATCTACTCCTATTCACAGAGCTCATGCACTTAAACTCTTAAAATAGTGCTTAAGTGGCATGTAAGTGGTATGTGGTGGGTCCTTTGCCCAGGAGTTAATGTCATCCTTTGACTATAAAGATAGCTGAGGTACAGATTTCAGTAATTGATCTCAATTCTTTAATGTATGTCTAAATAAGCAAAATTAGAAACCAATTCCAAATCCAGATGTTGTTGTGTGAAGTTGCAAAGATTCTGTTCCTTTTTGTTCCTCTCCAGTTTGGTCGGTATGGAGGAGTAACAGCTTGGGGGCATTATAGTCTTGATTTCTTGTTAAGTAGAAGGCAGCTCTGAGGCTGCCCCAGGACAGTGAAAGTGAAGAATCAGAGGGTCTCTTTTAAAAGAATAGTGACTTAGCTTTTTATCTTGTAGAAGAGGGTGATTTTGCCAAAGGCTGCAAGTCTTTCTGTTGTGGTTTTGTTGAGCCTTTGTACCTATACTTCTGCTTCTGAATTGATAACTTGGGTGAATCCTTCCTAAACTCTAGCCCAGACTATGTTAAGTGTGTTTGCTAACAGAAATTCCTCTTTCGAGTGTTTTTCTCTTTTGCTGTAGCTTTTGGATGAAGTCTTGCCTTCCCCACATATAAGTGCTTATTTGTACTTGTTTAAAAAGGTGTTTTTAGAGATTATTTTAGCTTATCCTGCATTTGAGCTCGATAGGTTAATTGTAACATCTGTGTCCTAACTATCTTAATTAGCCTTATGTAACATGTCTCAAGTTCTTAACGTAACAAAATGAAGTGATAAATCAGAGGCAAAAGATGAACAATCATTGAATTCTTTCCTGTCCTGATGAGGTGTCAGTTTCTATCCTAACTGTAACATTTGCATGCTAAAAAGGTGACTATAATGACTTAAAAAAAAATACAGAAACCATTTAAGACCAATCCTTAGCAACATACACATGCAGACTTAAAATTACTAAATACATTTTAATACAAAATAATTGGAAATTATTTAATCTTTCAGAATTCTATGTTTTTTCGGTTATAGTTGATGACAGAACTGATATTTAAAGAGTAGAGGGAATGCAGTTCCCTGAACGGAACCTTGCTCTCAGATACCGACAGGCATAAAAAGTTCACTGCATCTTTAAAATGTCTATCATTTAAATTTTTTGCATGTGTTAGGTTAATAATTTGGGGATCCCACGAATTCTCAGCATTAAAGTTCACCTTTAAAACTCAAAATTTTCAAAATAATTCAGAGCTATTACCCACATCAGGGAATTCAAGGTGCCACTAGAGTTATTAGAGAGAAACTGAATATTCTGTACCTGTAAATTTACCAAACATTCAACTTTTCTGTAATACAGATTTTATTCCCTTAAAAGCATACTTTCATAAACTATGCCTCCCTCTGTAGTTAATGATACTCAAATACGCCAACTCAGTTTTTAAAATACTTTGTAAAATACTTATCAAATTAACTGATAGGGGTTGTAGATATGTTTGAAGATTATAATTTAGAGAGGCTCCCTCATAAAAACAGAATTATGAATATAGGAATTTGGAGATGTGCTCCCAGGAGGTAAGGGTTGGGAACACTGCATGATTGTGTGCACAGCAGTTCATGAGAGATGCTCTCCAGTTTCGTTTATTAATTTATTACTCATTCACTGTTTTGATATTTAATGAACCCCAAGATCATTACAGGCATGTTCAGAGGATTAACTAGTTAATATCTGTAAAGTACTTTGAAGAAGAAAAGCTCTATGCAGTGATCACTCTTTAAAAGTTAACACGGGTATCAGTTACTGTTATTTTCATTTCTAATTATACAAAAATTACAGTAACTCAGACACCTTTGCAATAAATGTTGACTTTTAAAATAATGACCACTGTTGGGGAGCAACTGAATACCAAGGCTGTAAACTAAAATAAAAAGCACTAAAGGAAAAATTACTGGCAAGGCTTTTAATAATTTACAAGCATGATGCTAGAACTTTTACTTAAAGTCCTCTGAAGAATTTGGAGAAAATAAGAAATGTTGACAGTAAAGGTCATAGTGTTTTCAATAACTTTCCCATTAAGATAAAAAAGTAGAGGTTAACGATTAATTTAGGGTTGTATACAGGCTACACACATATTAAATTATTATACCAAAATATAAAGATGAAGAATTGTTGAATGGTAAAAATAAGGGTTTGGTTAATTTAATGTACTTGTTTATAATTATGAATAATGGATGAGTTTAAATAGGTAATACTTGTGCCAGGCTTTGGCCCAGATTTTACCTGAAGTGAGCATTGTTTAAATAATGCTTGCAGCTGACAGGACACAGATGATGTTTTGTTATTGTGTTGGAAGATTTAGATCAGAGGAAGCTTGTTAATATAATAAAATACACAATATAATGCTGAAAGGCTCTATACTCAGAAAAACAGAAGTGAGGTGACATGAAAACATGATGACAAAAACAGTGTAAACAGTAAAATTTATCTAAATTGAAGCTCGTGCATGCATACTGTACAGGTTGCCTGACCCAGCAAAAAGTTAGCCAGGGGAGTCAGAGTACAGCCACTGCTGAACTGACTGGAGGTGAAAGATTGCCACCTTGCTGACTAATCAATGAGCCTTTGGCTCCACCTCATTTAATGGTAGGAACAGCATAACAGGGCACAACCAGTGGTAACTACTAAAAAAAAAAAAAAAGGTTAATATGTGCAGTCCAAAAGATCAGGAGAGGGTCCAGATACACTAGTAAGTGCCACAGCATTGAGGCCACACGGTTGCTGGCAGCTGAAACGTGTCCCTGAAAGGAGAGCCCAGGAAGAAGCCAGTGCCATTTCTGCAAGTAGCCCTTTACCTTCTCCTCAGTCCCTTGCTAGTTCCTTAACATTTATTGTTTAGATCTGAAAAAGACCCCACCAATACCTTAATCCCAGAGGTACCCCACAGAAATTGTTAGGGCAGCAAAGGGGGACCTCTACACTACCAAGAGCTTAGTAAGACCAAATTGGTCTTAGCCCAGTTAGTGCAAGCAGAAGACAACTGTTCATACAATTTTAAATAAGTGCTGAGTGTCTGCAAGTCACCGTCCGACGTGACAAAAACTGAGATAGCATCAGCTACCAGGAAAGGATCCAGCACCCCAGCATAGAAAGACCACTCAGATGGCATCTAAGGAGTGCAAAAATGCCTCCACACTCAGAGGATAAAAATTCCCGGACAGAGGACACCCATAATGAATGTCTCTGCAAACAGGGAAGGAGTGGCTAAGACCCCCAACTAATCTTTAAGACACTAAAAACGTTCTGGTAAAATAAAGAAATATATGAAGAGAACACTGGCCCAATTCCAAAAGCTTCTAATGTTTATAAAAATATAACTATGGTTAACTCTTTCAAATGCCTTCTACTGGTCCACTGAAATAAGCCCCACATCCAGATTACAACAGTAAAAATACCGCAAATTAAAACAAATTATGAAAAATATAGCTGTTAGAAATACAATATGTTTGATCAGGGTGTATCAAATAATTCAGATAGTCCTTCAGGCAGTTAGCTAAGGACCTGGATAAAATCTTATAATGAGAAGAGAGGAGAAATAGATCTCCAGTTCCATAAATCACAAAGGACCTCTGTTAATCACTGGCCTGTGGCAACTGAGTGGCAGCTCTTTCTCCTTGATACACTCCACCTCTGCTTTAAAAAAAAAAAAAAAAGCCAGGACCAGTAAAATGCAACAACAGCAGGGCATCCAGACACTACTGTGCCCTTGTTGCCAAGAAGGGTAATGGCATACTGGGCTGCATTAGTTGGAGCATTGCCAGTAGATCAAGGGAAGTGATTATTCCTCTCTATTCGGCACTGGTGAGGCCTCATCTGGAGTATTGCGTCCAGTTTTGGGTCCCCTACTACAGAAAGTATGTGGATGAATTGGAGAGAGTCCTGCAGAGGGCAATGAAAATGATTAGGGGGCTGGGGCACATGACTTATGAGGAGATGCTGAGGGAACTGGGTTTATTTAGTCTGCAGAAGAGAAGAGTGCGCCGGGGGGGCGGAGATTTGATAGCAGTCTTCAAATGCCTAAAGGGGGGTTCCAAAGAGGATGAAGCTAGGCTGCTCTCAGTCGTGGCAGATGACAGAATAAAGAGCAATTGTCTCAAGTTGCAGTGGGGGAGGTCTAGTTTGGATATTAGGAAACACTATTTCACTATGAGGGTGGTGAAGCACTGGAATGGGTTACCTAAGGAGGTGGTGGAATCTCCATCCTTAGAGATTTTTAAGGCTCAATTTGACAAAGCCCTGGCTGGGATGATTTAGTTGAGACTGGTCCTTCTTTGAGCAGGGGGTTCAACAAGATGACCTCCTGAGGTCTCTTCCAAACCTAATCTTCTATGATTTTATGATTCACTGTTCGTCACCATTCAGATGTGGTAAACCTTGGTAAGATCCTCCACTGCTAGCACATCAAAGGCTTCCAGTGAATACAGAGTACTGTGAAAGAAAATATTTGCTTTCTGGGTCACAGCAGGGTCAGCTGTTAGATGACCATCTGGCAATAGGAAGTAAAATAATAAATAAATAAATAAATAAATAAATATATATATCTGACAATGGTCCATAGTTTTTTCTCTAAACTCAAATAAGAACCTTGTGGGAGCATCAGCTTCCTGCAGCTGAGTAAAATAGGCTCAAACCATGGCTCCTTGCCCCTTCTCTCCCAATAAGCACCTCAGGAGCCAGTACTTCTTACTTGAGTTTGGTGAATCTGCACCAGATTTTCTATATCAAAGTTCCCATGAAGGTCCAAGATGTCTCATTCCTGGGCACTCATGGCCTGATATAAGGACTACATGGCAGCCTGAGTACGCTGCTGGCACAACAGGTGGATACGGACCTTTCCAAAAGCCACCATTGTCTCAGGGCTCATACAGGATTTTGTGCTGCCACCACTGCTCCCAAAACACAACAAACATCTCAGTGAAATTAAAGCCCTGTAATAATTTGGAATCAAAGCACCAATGGGAATCACAGGCAGGAAGAGGAAGAGACACACTGATAGAGACATAGGCCATTTTTATACGTATAGCAATGCAAGGGCGCAGCTGTACAAATAAAGCTGCGCCACTGCAGCATGTCTGGTGAAGACCTGCTATGCCGATGGGAGAGAGCTTTGCCATCAGCATAAAAAACCAACCTCTGCAAGTGGCATAAGCTATGTCGGCAGGAGAAGCTCTTCTGCCGACAGAGTGCTGTGCACATGAATGCTTATATCAATGTAACTTATGTCGCTCAGAAGAGTGTATATTCACACCCCTGAGCGACATAAGTTTTGCCGACATAGGCTATGGTGACATAGCCATAATGATGATCAGATGAGTGAGCGGAAGACACGGAGGACCAAACAAACATTCACAATGGCCTTCCTGGTATAAAGGCAATCCAATTTAGTCCCTGAGATGTGGTCAAGAGTACTCCCTATGAGTGGGGTGAGAGAACCTCCAAACATCTACCAGCACAAAGGTGTGCAGGAAAAAATATAGTTCCTTGGCTCATGGAAGGTGTGGTTCCTGTTTAAAACAATCTACAGTGCAAATAAAGTCCCTCCAGGAGAATAAGAATATTGGGGCCACAGTCAAGCAAGGCATGATCAAGGGTCTGCAAAAAGGAGATATAGTTTTACCCCAGTGTGGTGGCCTAAAAAGTTAAAAACATTGCTACAACATATCTCCAACCGAACGAGCTGGTCCTGCATAATCTTCTTCACAGAGAGGATTTGTTCCCCTCTGCCCCAGGAAAACAGAAAAGCTATCCCAGCAGATACTCTGGACCCATGGTTCAAGAAGGCTTACCCTTTCCATTCCTTCCACCAGTCCCCTGATTATCAGGCTCTGAGTGAGTGTCTTGCAAAAGGACAATAGCCCATTTTTTCTGAGAAATTCAGAGTTAAGCTCTTTTATGAAGATCCTGGTATTCACTAACATTTAGAGAACAGCATCATACAGACTAGGAGAGAGGGAAGATGCAGAGAGAAACAATGGAAGGTAGATGTACTTAAAAAAAAAAAAAAAAAGAGAGAGCTACGGGGAGGCCTCCATATCTTAAATAATCTTCACATGCTTCGTCCCTTTGCTAAACGGCTTTGTTCGAAAGAAATATTTCCTGCAACCAAGCAAGGTATTTCTTAAGACAAGGGCAGCTGAGTGAACACAGCACTGCAAATCAGGGAACTAGGCCTCAGGTTCAACTCTCTGCTTCTCTTTAGTGCTATCCAAAAAGTCACTAACTCCTTCTCCATATGAACCCTTCCTATTCAACTCATTGGCTGGGAGAGCAGGAACCCATGAGGGGTCACTCTCCTCTTCATCACCCCTAGAATCCACCATCTCAGAAGAACATTGAGCTGCTATTGTAACATTTGTGTCATTCACGAAGGAGAGAGATTCAGTGGGAGCAGCCGGCATATCTGTTTTCCCAAGAGCAGGAGGCAGTGCAGCCCCTGGCTGGGACCTAGTGGCATCACTGCAGCACGCAGGATCAGTGGCTTGAGGCAGAGGTGATACATGGGGGGAGAAATGGGGGAACACCTGCCCCCTAGTTTGCTGCTTGGCTTATATTAAGCATGTTCACATGGACTGAACCTGCGCAGTAATATCTGCTGAAGCCACTGCACTCATTGTGCTCTCCTCCTCCCCCGCACTCTCGGCAGGCACGGGTTGTCTCTGGCTTGAGGACCACCATGCCTCGGGGAGACAGAGCCCCACTGGGAGCTCTATACATGGAGCTACCACCCAATGCAACGGTATCCTCCATCTCAGAAAACAGAGCTTTAACCTCAGCCACTGCCAGCAGCTCAGGGGCCTCCAAAGTCTTTGACTTTTTAGAAATAGTCCCACACAAATCCGCCTTGTCTTTCTGTCCTTCACCCTCCATCTCTAGAACTGGTCTCTGCTCCCTCCACCAGGAGGTGCTCCCCAGCCTCTAGGACTTGCTTCTGTCCAGGCACAAATGATGACAGCAAATGTGAAAAATCAGGACGGGGGTGGGGGATAATAGGACCCTATATAGAAAAAGACCCAAAAATTGGGACTGTCCCTGTAAAATCGGGACATCTGGTCACCCTAGTTGCAACAAAGGGTCCCGCTAGGTGTGAGGGCTGCTTCCCGGACAACAACAGACCACAAAAGGAAAAGGGGGGAATAGAATCTGTTGATGCAGATTCTCTGTCTGCTGCTGGTCTCTTGATGTCCCAGCCCCCTTCTACTATCCTGGGCTCCCACATTTTTACCAGGGATCCTAGACCCAGAAGTATGTGGACAGAAAGCCTTCAAATGACCAGGGTCACCAAACAAGAATCATTTCATACTTTCAGAGGTAGCAAACACTGTATAATCCACCCAATCTATGTGGTGTTTTAAAACCAGGTTCAAGGGCTATTCAGGAGACAGCAGGCACACACCAAATCCCATGCTTGTTGGTCAAATTGCTGAAGCCATCAGAAGTGGACCCTGTGAAGAAACCCTCCCACTCCCATCTGACCCTAAGAAAAGGGAGATGTTATATCCTTGGGGGCAGCCGGTTTAGGAAGAAATCACTTGAGGCCAGACAGCAGACAGCTAACAAAACTACCATTTATTTACAGACAGAGCTCGCCTAACCAGCCGAAGATGGCTGGGCTATCCCCTAATAATCTAACTCAGTTGCCATACGAACAAAAACCATGACAACCAAATACACAACATATTCCTAACCTCCTAATAAGAACATCCCCTAAATAAAACACATACTAGACTAGAGAAGGAGGGTAGACTGCCTCCATTTCTGGCTAAACCCTGGGGATTATTTTGCCCCATAACTGTGGGTTTGCCCTGGCTAAAGATCCAGCCGATGAGGAGGCCTTCTGTCTCTAGGTGGATTACAGCGAACTTCTGGTGTTGTTGCACCCGAAAGTATTATGGGCTCAGGGTCCGCAGCATGAACAGGTGAGGAGGTGGTATCAGCTCGTGCTAGGCAAAGGGGTATCTCAGCCGCAGGCAGTAATGGAGGAGAACAGTCAGGAACAGGTGATTCGGTGTCTCATCAGAAGAGGTGAAGTCAGACCACTCAACTGCAGATGTGTCCTGAGGACTGGCATGATCTGGCAACAGCTGATCTACATGTCGTCGCCAGGTAAGATTCTCTGCAGTCCGGACTGTGTAGGAAACTGGTCCTGTTTGAGTGATGATCGTGGCAGGGACTCATTTAGCTCTGGAAGTACAATTCCGAGCCAAAACTGACTGCCCCAGGCTAAAGGTTCGGTCTTTTGCTCTGGGTGCCCGTCTGATGACTTGATATTGCTGCTGATGTTGCACAATTTGTCGGGGTTCAGAAGGTTTCAGCAGATCAAAGCAAGTGTGCAGCTGTCATCCCATCATTAGAAAGGCCGGGGATGCCTGGGTCATAGCATGAGGTGTGTTTCTGTAGGAAAGTAAGATGGTATCCAGATGCTTTTGAATGGAGTGTTGTCCCCTTGCTGATTTCAAAGCGTGTTTCATTGTCTGCACAAATCTTTCAGCTAATCCATTGGTGGATGGATGATATGGTGCTGACGTGATGTGGTGTATCCCATTTGCCTTCAAAAAATTTTGAAACTCCTGAGAGACGAGCTGCGGTCCGTTTGTCACTCACAAGTTGTCCTGGCAGACCAAAACAACTAAAGAGTCCCCGTAGTTTTTGGATAGTACTCTCTGCAGTAGTGGACTGCATTAGAGATTTCTGACCATTTAGAATGGGCATCTACTGCCACCAAGAACATGCTTCCTTCAAGGGGGCCAGCGAAGTCAATGTGAGTACGTTGCCACGGGTTTTCAGGCCAGTCCCATGGGTGTAGGGGTGCCCACTGGGGTGCATTCCTCACACCCTGACATGAAATACAAGCTTTTGCCTTCTCTTCAATAGCACTGTCCAATCCAGGTCACCAAAAATAGCTTTGTGCAATTTCCTTCATGTGCACTATTCCACAGTGACCGGAATGTAGCTGTTCTAACATCTGTGATCTCAGTGGTGGTGGAATAATGACACGTCTCCCCCACAACAAACAACCAGATTGGACCCATAACTCCATTCTCCTGGACATGTAGGTAACAAGGTCGGGTGAGACCGGAGAGGTTTGTCGAGATTTTCCATGCATCACCAGGTCCATAAGTTGGGACAATACCGGGTCAACGCGAGTTGCCTTCTTTATCTGAGTAGCAGTGATGGGTGTATTCTCTACCTGTTCAAAGTAGATTTCCTTTTGGGCACCCTCTTGATGTTTGACCGGCAAAGGCAACCTTGAGAGGCCATCTGCATTGCCGTGCACAGTGGATTTCCGATATTTGATTTCATGTGTGTGTGCTGAAAGTAACAACGCCCAACGTTGCATATGACTAGCGGCTAATGGGGGAATGCTTGTGTAGGGTCCAAAAATTGACGTCAGAGGTCGATGGTCTGTGAGAAAAGTAAACTTTCGCCCAAACAGGTACTGATGAAACTTCCAAATTCCAAAAACAATTCCTAATGCCTCATGTTCGTTTTGGGCGTAGTTAGTTTCTGCTTTGCTTAGAGTGCATGAAACAAAAGCAATAAGTCTCTCTTCTCCAGAAGGAATAATCTGTGACATGACTGCTCCCACTCCATAAGGGGAGGCATCGCAGGACAATTGTAGGGGTAAGGATGGATCGAAGTGCGTTAGAACTTCAGAATTTAGCAATGCATTCTTAGCTTTGTTAAATGCAACCTCACAGGCTTCAGTCCACTTCCAGGCCTTGTTCTGCCCCAGGAGCTCATGAAGTGGTTTTAGCAGTGTGGCTAACTTTGAGATGAACTTTCCATAATAGTTCAGTAGTCCTGGAAATGAGTGCAGCTGGCTTACATTTCGAGGTGGGGGAGCCTCCACAATAGCTTTAACTTTTGCAGGGGCCTTATGAAGACCTGCAGAATCAATGATGTGTCCCAAATATTCAGCAGAGGGCTTGAAGAATTCACACTTGTCTTTGCGAACTCGTAGGCCATACTATTCCAGTCTTTGTAGGGTAGCCTCTAAATTCTTTAAGTGATCCTCTTCATTCCTTCCAGTGACCAGGATATCATCCAGATAGCACTGAACTCCTGACAAGCCACACAAGATCTGGTCCATAGCCCTCTGGAACAGGGCGGAAGCAGACGTTATTTCGAAGGGGAGGCGAAAGTATTGATAAAGCCCCTTATGAGTCACAATAGTCAATAGCTCTTGGGACTTTTCATCGACGTGCATCTGTAAATATGCTTGACTCAGATCAATCTTACTGAACTTTTGTCCCCCAGCCAGGCCTGTGAAGAGGTCATTGATGCGGGGAAGCGGGTATTGCTCTACACACAACACTGGGTTGACAGTGACTTTAAAATCATCGCAAATCCGGAGCCATCCTTCTTCACTATTGGAACAATAGGAGTGGCCCATGGGCTATGGGTAACTGGTATTAGGACTCCATTGGTGACCAGGCGCTTCAGGTCTGCTTCAACTTTTGGCCTAATGGCATATGGCACAGTTCGGGTTTTCAGATATTTTGGTGGACTGTCAGGTTTAATGTTCAATGTCACAGTGATTCCCTTCATACTTCCCAAATCATCTCCAAAAACAGCAGCATGTTTCCTTAGTATAGAGGTTAGACTGGTTTCTTCTTTAGTCATCCAGTGCACTTCTGACCAGTTCAGCTGAATCTTCCCAAACCAAGATCTACCCATTAAGGCTGGGTAGTTACCTCTCACCACAAACAGTGGCAATTTAGCAGCCTGTCCACTGAGCTCCACCTTAACATCAATAGTGCCCAACATGGGCACAGCTTCTCCCATATACGTCTTCAGAACAGTTTTTGTTGCCTTAAGTGGAAGATGCTGTAGCTTTTCTTTATACACAGTCTTGGAGACCAGCGAGACAGCTGCACCGGTGTCCAGTTCCATGTGTATAGGTTTGCCATCCAACAACAGAGTTACCCAGTATTCATGTGAGCCCACCGCCAAAGACAAAACATGCAGTGGCACTTCCTCTTGCGATGATGTGTCACCTTGATCATCCTGGGTCTGCTCTAGGGTATGCAGGGTTCCTCTTTTTGTCAGCCAGACCACAGGCCTCTTTTTCTTTTGTTTACAGGCACACTCAATGTGTCCCTTTTTGCCACAGTGTCGACACACCAGGTCCTTACACCAGCATTCTGATGCCTGGTGACCTGGCTTACCACAGCAGTAACATTCTTGACTCTGCACAGTTTTGTGGGTAGGTTCTTGTGATACTTTTTGCACCCTAGGGGATGCACTGATGTATTGCGCCTCCCTTGTTGCCAGTTCCATGGAGACAGCAATATCAACAGCCTTCTGTAATGTAAGCTGAGCCTCTGTCAGTAGGCGCTTCTGTATAGCTTCACTGTAGAGGCCACATGCTAACCTGTCACGCAGGGCATCATTTAACATCTCTTTAAATTCAGTGTTCTGCTAGCTTTTCTAAAATTGCTACAAATTGTACATCTGTTTCATCTTCTTTTTGGTCTCTTTTGTGGAACTGATATCTTTCAGCAATTACCAGTGGTTTGGGGGAAAAATGGGACCCCAGGATTTCCACAATGTCACTGTAAGATTTAGTCTCAGGCTTAACAGGGTGTAGTAAGCTGCGTAGCAGGGAGTAGGTTTTAGCCCCTACAACACTTAAGAATATTGGCACCTTCTCCGCTTCTGTAATGCCATTTGCAATAACAAAGTTCAAAACGCTCAGTATACACATGCCACTGCACTATATTCTCGTCAAAAGGTTCCAGTGGCCCTATCAGAGTAGCCATGATTTTTAGTTTCACTTTCACAGTCAGTGCAAACAAGCAGTTTTTTTGTTTGTTTATTCTTTACCTTGACTTCTACTTCCTTCTGTTACTGGAGCAGCACCGGAATCCCGCCCATCATTGCCACTTGTTATATCCTTGGGGGAAGCCAGTTTAGGAAGAAATCACTTTTGAGGCCAGACAGCAGACAGCTAACAAAACTACCATTTATTTACAGACATAGAGCTCGCCTAACTGGCCGAAGCTGGCTGGGCTATCCCCATATAATCTAACTCAGTTGCCATAGGAACAAAATCCATGACAACCAAATACACAACAAGAGAAAGCAACAACACCCCTAAAAACAAACAGCAAATAAACAAAAACAGATACAGACCAACAGAAAGTGCACACAGCACATACCAAACACAGCCTCTCAAAAGTTCCCACAATCCCTAGAGAAAAAGAGAGAGAGAGAAAGACAGACAGAGTGTCATCTACCTATCAGGTTATTAGAAGAGCTTAACAATATAATAATTAGGTTATTTTGCCTTTCAATCTGAGTGACTACAAATATTGTTTTTTATCCCTACAAATTACAGTTTGCAAAGTTTCAATTCCTAGAGTGAATGACTGAAATTCAGTCATTTTGCTTGGTCTTCTTACATAGCCAGCAGTGTAAATCAGACTTTAAAAGGAGACTAGAAGGTAAGGTATAATCTTTTGGTTACACCTTTATATTGATTATCTGCACAGGACATTTTGGTCATGTAACTGAAGTATCTCATGTCATTATGCTGCTAGATTTTCCCTTCCATTTATTGCAGATTTTTAAAAGTTTCTTCCTCTTGATATTGTGCCATGTTGAAAATCACTAATTATATTGGATACTTTATGCCGTTAAAGACCCACATGTATCAGTGAAGAGTTAAATGTTGAAAGCATATATAAGTATGCCTTGTGGGTCAGAATTAAGTTTTATGTTCAGAAGCCTGAGATACTTGGATACAAGATAGGGATGAACTAAAGTTAGAGATCTACACACTCCCAAACTTTGGATTGCTGGAAATTCAGATCCAGGTGGAAATTTTGTGGTAGGAGTCCCTTTCTTCTTTACTGAATTTGATTACAGTTTGGACTTTTGAGGTGCTTACTTATTTGGATTTCTCAATCTTTTTGAAGCGCCTTCATCTTGCTTTAGCATCCTACTGGTCAGCTTTTCTGAGGGGGTGTGAAAAAATGTATTTGCATATTAGACTCTGAGGAAACTATACCTGAACAGAGCAAATCAGAACCTCTCTTGTTTATCTTGTTTAAGTAATCAAAGTGCTTTGCATCAAATTACACAGTAAAGGGGTTCAACTGAAGCAGAAAATTGGTGGTTTCACATATAGCCCATTAAATAAGAAATATTGTTGAAGTTTCTTCTACTTTCACTAACTAAAAATCAAAATTGTGATACAACTAATATGGGTTAATGGAAACCCATTCATTAAAACTGTCTTTAGAACAAGATGATCTAGACAGATTCTGAAGTCAATGGGAGAACTCTAGTTATAAAATACTACTCCATGTAAGTAAGACGGCAGAGTCTGCCTTGGTAATGATTACATTCAGCAGAGAAGTGTTGTATCATGCTATGAAGTATGCCATTCAGGCAGCAAAAAATAAATAAATAAAAATAAAAAAATTATAAATTCTAAGTATACAGACAATTATGTATTCCATTATCATTTTTTTATAAAACTGAACACTTGGAGGAGGAAAAGAATGAAAAACAGCAAATGGATTTTTTTGTTCTTTTCTACAACTCTGGCTCAATCATCAAGCTTCATTAATAAATTACTATGTGCATGTGTTTTGTCTGTGCTTTGCAGTAGGAGTATATTCAGCTGTCCCAGGGTATTCTACCTAATTAAGAACATGTTTTAAGAGCATATTTTTATATTAGAAAACAGCACAGTACATCTGTGATTTAGCCCCACACCAGTCAGAGGGATTATTTACCTTTACACAGTGACCTTTTTTATCTGCCAAGTTACAGCTGTATGGTTATAATAATCCCCACCAGAATTTCCCTCTCCGAGAGCTGTTAGCCATGGTAGAGAATAACTGACAGAGTTAATAAAACCTACAGAAAATGGCTGAATAAAAGAAGACTCTCCTATGCACATGGTTAGATTGGGATATAACTTTGCCATTAATAAAATCTACACTAGATCGTTAGCAACTTCTCATGTTCAGAATCAATGTTATCTGACCACCTTAGCTCCCTCTCCCCCACTCTCTCTGAATTCAGTTTTTGGTGATGGGAATTAGGACACTCAAGAAAGCAAATTACAGGCATCTGCCCAGCCCTGCTTAACAGATAATTTCCCTCATCATATATTTTCCTCTATAGCTGTTTGCCTGTAGGAAGGCAATGTCATGTTTGGAAAGTGCAGTTCTCCTGTGATAAAGGCACTTTGTTTTTTATGAGTGTCATAAACAGATAGTTAGGGTTAATATCTCTTTTACCTGTAAAGGGTTAAGAAGCTCAGTGAACCTGGCTGACACCTGACCAGAGGACCAATAGGGGGACAAGATACTTTCAAATCTTGGTGGAGGGAAGTCTTTGTTTGTTTTTTTGTTTGGTTCGTTGTTTGCTCTTGGGGCTCAAAGGGACCAGACGTAGGCCCAGGCTTTCCCAATCTTTCTGAATCAGTCTTTCATGTTTCAATATTGTAAGTAATAGCCAGGCAAGGTGGAGTAGTCTTATGTTTGTTTTCTTAACTTGTAAATGTGTCTTTTTGCTGGAAGGATTTTTACCTCTGTTTGCTGCAACTTTGAATCTAAGGCTGGGTGCGGGGGTCCCTCTAGTCTATATAAATCTGACTACCCTGTAAAGCATTTTCCATCCTGATTTTACAGAGATAATTTTTACCTTTCCTTTCTTTAATTGAAAGCTTTCTTTTTAAGAACCGGATTGATTTTTCCTTGTTTTAAAATCCAAGGAATTGAGTCTGAACTCACCAGGGATTGGTGGGGGGAAAGGAGGGGGGATGGTTAATTCCTCCTTGTTTTAAGATCCAAGGAGTTTGGATTGGTGTGAAGCCTCTCAAGGCAACTCAGGGAGGGGAAAGTCTGGCGGGGGGGAAAAAGGAGGGGGATGGTTAATTTCTCCTTGTTTTAAGACCCAAGCGGTTTGGATTTGTGTTCCCCAGGGAAGGTTTTGGGGAACAGAAAGCGTGCCAGACACTATATTCTGCCTGCTGGCAGCGTTACCAGATCTAAGCTAGGAATTAAGCTTAGAAGGGTCCATGCAGGTCCCCCACATTTGTACTCTAAAGTTCAAAGTGGGGGAAAAATCCTTGACAAAGAGACTTTCATGTAATTGAGAAAAAAAACACAATTTCTAGACAATGTTGATGCAAACTAATGGTCAAAAATTGATTAAAACATTTTGCTCCAACACTAATTTACCAATGAAGTCAGATTGGTGTTTGGATAAGCACCTTAATGACCTCAGGAGAAAAACTGCAATACAGGCTATGTCAGCAAAACTTATGATGCTCAGGGGTGTGAATATTCCATCCCTCCTGAGCGACTTAAGTTGCACCAATATAAGTGCTCGTGTGCACAGCACTATGTTGGCGAGAGATCTTTTGCTGCTTGTGGAGACATAACTTCTGCTTTTTTGCAGAACTGATTTTTTACGCTGACAGGAGAGTGCTCTACCATCGGCATAGAGCATTTTCACCAGATACACTGCAGTGACACAGCTGTACCCATTGCAGTGCTGTACATATAAATGTGGCCTAAGATTGTAAGTTTCCGGGTATCAGATTTTTCATGATTGTTCTTTTCTATAACTTTGTAGAGTACTCAGCATAATGGGACCCCACTTCAGATTGTCTCCCTTGGCCATTACTGTAACATAAGCATTATGATTTAAGGCCTGGTCTACACTAAGAACTTAAATGGGTATAGCTAAGTCTCTCAGGGGTGTGAAAAATCCACATCTCTGGGAGATGTAGCTATACTGATGTAGATACGCTGACCCAGTGAGGAGGTGGATTACCTATGCCAATGTTGACCTAGGGACTGTCTATAGTGAAGCTGTGCCACTGTAACATTTTAAATGTAGATATACCCTCAGTGCGAAACTCAATCGTTGACATGAACCAAGTCTAAGGAGTTACTCACTCAAAAAGCAACACAGTTAGAACTCTGTCTTCATACCCCATAGCATCTGCCCCAGCCTACAGAATATCAAGGAGAAGTGTGAAGAAGGCCCAGAGTTGCTGTAGACAATATAATACGGATGCTCCCCGATTTACGCAAGTGTTCCGTTCCAGACCGCCTTGTGTAACTTGAATTTTGTTTAAGTCGGAAACATACACCCGACCATTATGCAAAAAACTTTCTAGCTTATGGAATCTTTTCCATAAGTGTGGATTTACGTAACCTGGAAAGCATTCGTACTTGAATAACAGCACAAGGACAAGCTATTGCTGAACCTCTTTGCTGCTTAAGACAACACAGCAGATCAGATAATCCTAACAAGATAGGATATAAAAATCCATGCAAAACAAGACTCCAGATAAGATGGTATCAATATATAGTGTCAAGGAACATTATTACCTTACACAACTCAGACTCTCTGTATGAGGTCTAAAAATATAAATTCATAAGCTTAAACTTTTATCTTCCTCAAGGGCATTGGGAAAGAGATACACAGTCTGAATGACACTGTTTTAACACCATATTATTAACTATGTGGAACACATTTCATACTTTATGCTATTGGTGATTGTCTATTAGATACTCAACTATATAACTTTGCCTATCGCTTTAGTCTGATCCAGAAATCAGATAGAAGTGTTTACTTGTTTGAATGACAAAACTGGACAGATGTTCAGAGCTAACCTAAGGAAAGATGAGTAAATGCAAAGCAGGACTGATCTTAATCCTCAATGGCAGCCTTGGAGGCTAGCAGGGGATTGTAAAGAACGTTAAGCAGAAAGCTTTTGACATGCCATCTTACTGATCTAGTCTTACCAGACATGTGAGAAGTTCACCAAACCACATGATTAATGTTAGGGTGAAAATAGTCTTCTCAAGCACCCTGCCATAAAGTGATTGCATTTTGTAGAACTATGGTAATGGGACATCATGGGGACATAATTTTCTACATCAATGATGACTGATAAAAATAAATTTCCTGGAAGTCAGTAGGAGATGCATAGCAATCATAGCTGGCAAAGCCCAGTAGCTGTTGACTTTAAAATGTGATAAAAAATACTATGTCTCATTGTGAGTTGTTGTTGTGTGGAATTTAGAGAGCCTCTACTGTGGCGTCATCCATGAATTTGCTAAATGTCACCACAAGAAAGGGTTCACTCAAGCCACAGCTACAGTAAGTAACTATCATAATAGCATGGTGGCTTGCTCCCTAAAATGCAAGATCTGGCTTGTTATTTAAGTTTTAGGTGAAGAACAGATATGGTACAGAGGGTCTCATTTGCAGAACAGCCTAACATGAGAAATCTTTATTTTGTAAAATTATTAATAATCTCCAGTTTGGGAAGAACTGTTGATATCAGTGGAACTTTTGGGATTCATTTGTTTTTAAGAAAATAGCTAGTAAAGAAAACACATGCTACTAGAGAGAAAGACTCCAGTACTAGCAAACAAAAAATTAGCAACTATAAAATAAGTACACAGTCCTCTTATGCTGTAGACATCCTAGCAAGAGTTCAGACAAACCAATTCATGCTATTTTTCTCAGTTCATAAAAAGTCTTTGGGCCAGGAACCATGTCCACCTTTATGTTTGCCTTACACAAGGGGGCTTTAAACAGAGCTTTAAGAAGTAATTTATTTGTCTTGTCTGATCTGTTAACTAGCATGTGAAATTAGAACTATTATAATAAAATATAGATTTGTGACTATTTACTGGTTAAGTAGATAAAGAATTCTTGAATAAGTGGATGGGAACACTTGATAACTAGAAATGCTAGAGGACTGCAGGTTGGAATCAAAATGTCAGTCACCATTTACTGCATGAAGACTTTATTCAAAAATTAAGATACTAGTGGAGGTGATGGGGCTGCATGATATCCACTGCCATTCCCTGGAGAGGGGAGAAGTGTAGGACTGGTTCAGAGCTCCAACTCTACTCCCTTTCATTTTCTTCTGTTTGAATCAAATTGGAAGCTGTTATGGCCATTGAAGCCCATAAAGGATTTTTGGTTTTGACTCTAAGTTGCATTTTCCCAGATACTGGCTCCTAATTAACTGTCCTAATGACAAGCCAGAAGTTATTGAAAGCAGCCAAAAAGAGGGGAGGTACTTATAACTCAGTGGCACCACAAGAAGAAATGTGAAAGAAGAAAATGATATATTACTGAAAACCAACAAACACCAGAGCAAGCCTTGTTTGGGACTATAAAGTTAAGAGCTGTGCAAATGTTTGCCAGATTGAGACCTACAATAGGCAAATACAAGGTGATTAACAGGACAGTGAAATAAAAGGAGAATATAGTGATATTGCTGGAAAGACAACAAGGTGCAGCAGAAAGGACACCTGGAAGAAATAGGTTTCAAAGCGGAATGAAGTGGAACGCTTGGTGGACAGGAGGTGAATATCCCAAGAATAGGGGGCAGCATGAATGAAGGGGCAAAGCAAAATATATGGAAAGAGAGAGACGGAAGCAGAGAGATAGGAGAAAGTTACAGTAACCAGGATGAAAAGTGACCAAACCATGGGCAAGAATTTTAGAAGCCGAGACCACAAGAAAAGGATGGATTTGGGTGGTATTAGACAGAAAGACACTTCAGGAATTTAGATAAGGTGGCTCAAAGCGTGGGCCTGGAAACTGAAGACTGTAGAATTGTAAATGGTAAGAGAGAACAGAGACAGCAGAGAGAAATTAGGAGAAAAGACGTTCATATTTGGAATGAGTTCAGAGCTGGTGGCAGTGCAGCCAGAAGGAGATGTATGACTAGGGTGACAAGTTGTCCTGATTTTATAGGGACAGTCCTGATATTTGGGGCTTTTTCTTATATAGACTCTGATTTCCCCCGCCTCCCCAATCCCATGTCCCTATTTTTCACACTTGCTGTCTGGTTACCTGTGTATGACAGGACAGAGTGGGAAAGGCTGAGTGGGAGGAGAACTAGGAGAGTACGGAGTTGTAGGAGTCAAGAGCGGAGGAGAATGAGTGAGTACCTGTGTCAGAGAGAGCAGGCAGATCAAGAAGAATGTTGAGTGAAAACTACAATATCTCTAGGTTCACCTAGGAGTAGCTCAGTGAGCCAGGTGTAGACAACATATAAGGATTTTGAGAAGAAGGAGGACTTGAATAAGGGATTTTCCAAGGTAGGGAATTTTGCATTTTATTTAAAATGTGTTTTTAGCTAATGGGAAAAGGAATCAGAGAAGAGAGTGACAGAGCAGTTAAAGATATGGAAGGAGGGGTCAGAAAAAGCTATGGGGCCAGGAACTGGGAGAAGATCAGGTTGAGGGGACAGGCTGAGTTTTGATATTCTGCTCAAGGATTAAATTATGTAGAAAATCATCTAATCAGACATTAAAGCTCAAAGGTAGATTAAATTATAACATTTAATTTGAATACTTAACATATGTATTGTAAATTAGGGTTTAATATAGCTGTAAAATCTATTTTCAAAAGCCTTCTGCATTATGTTAGAATAGAGAGCTTTACACAGATAGTGGAATGTTTCTCAATTTTTATTTACTAAAATACTTACAGTACATCAACAACTGGTGCTAAATTGTTCATTTAAGGTTCATGGAAAGATGCCTGGGTGTGCGGTAATTTAACACTTTTTAGCTGGTTGCCAACGGAGATCTGGCATAATGCACTGAACTGGATGATGCAGGTTTCCTGATTTTTAATTTAATTTATTTATCCATATTTATAACACTGATCATCCTGCTCCACTACTCTCCAAAGATACATATATATATATTGTCTCTGTGCTGCTGGAGAACAATACTCACAGACACTTCCAGATCCTACACTACAGAGCTTTATACATCATTTAGGAAGCAGTAGGGACTAATGGATAGAGCACTGCATTTAGGACTCAGGAGACCTAGATTCTATTCCTGACTTGATCATTGGCCTGCTAGCTGACTTCACTTTCCTGTGGCTCACCCATCCCGCCCCCCCACCATATCTGTAAAATGAGGATAATGATACTTACCTCCTTTTGTAAAGCTCTTTGAGATATACTCATAAATATCTTATAAGAGATAGGCAGTACTATTCTTAGCAGCAGGAATTTGTTAGTGTTGATCTCAGAAGGTCACGGGCTGTGGTTGCTTCATTCCTTTAAAGTAACACTGCATAGAACACTACATAGCTGCCCACCTAGAAAAGTGCCCTATATCACTTCAGGTTGTTTCAAGAGTTAAAGTGTTGGGTTGATTTAACTTAATTTTGCTCATAGGCAAATGGTCTCAAATTTTTATGTGACTTTTTGTTAAAGGACTAATCAAACAGACTCTGTAGCAATGGCCCAACTCTCATCTGTGGCCATAGAGCCACAGCCAGGGTTTCCCATCTCATTGGCTGGGTAGTTTAGACCTACAAAACAAAAAACATAAAAAACTCCACTTTTTCAGGAGCAACAAAAGTCCAAATGAAAATCCCAGCTTTCAGAGTCTATTTTCCTGACATATAGACCTTTCTTTGGGGTCTGTCATTCTTCAGTCTGCTCTAGGATGTAAAAAGTAGTCACCAATGCCAGGTTCTCTCAGTCAAAGGGCAGTTTGCACCTTTCCTCTTCTGCAAACTCCAACCACCAAATCACATCATGTTCTGTAGGTCCAACCACCAAGTCGCATCATCCCACTTCACTTCCCTCAGATCTGCTTCTTTTGCTCACCACAGTCTATGCCCTTGAGAGAGAGACTGACAAACAGTACATGAAAAGAAAGAAAAATACTCAAAAAGAACTAGTGAGAAATACCACACAGTGATGCTGCTCTGACCTGGTCTCCTTTTGTGTTCCACAAACTGCCATTCCCATTGCTTTGCCAGTGATGCCAGTCTACATCACCCCTTCCTATCCTTCTGTCATAGATGTCCCCATACCATATTCTGTGCTGTTCCTTATGCCTGCAATGCCCTCCCTGTGTATTCAGTGCAGCAACTAATACTTTATGGTGCCTCATAAATGCTTGTGAAAACAAATAATGGTGCTTTTACAGTTTCAGTTGATATATATGTCTGCTAAGGATATTTTCAAAATAACAACATTCCATCCTGAACTATTAAGTTCCAACATGGAAATCAATACAGACAGCCTTTAGAGGAAGAATTTAGACTGTATATAAAATATATAAAATATGACATGCATCCAAAGAAGTAGGTATTCACCCACGAAAGCTCATGCTCCAAAACATCTGTTAGTCTATAAGGTGCCACAGTACTCTTTGCTGCTTTTATAAAATACTGTTAATCTATTCCATACAGAAGCTTTTTGGTAGTTTATAAGTTGTACCTAATAAACTGTTAATTTATTGCATTGATCTAGGTGATCTATATGCACCTGCAGTAAGTCAGCTTCCAAAGTGTCCCCTTTGTACTTTTTGTTAGATAAAAGAGAAGAAGGATGCTTCTGCTATATATCATACATACATACATAACTATTTTAAAACTTCAGTTTCTTGGGCAGCATTGCCACCTTTATGCAAGTCACCAGCTGCAGTGGACTTGGCACAGGCAGGTAAGTCACTGGGACAAGCCAAACAGTAGTCCCACATAAAGCCTACCTTCTCTCAGGGAGCTTCTAACAGGCAGCAGTCTCTCAAGCCATTCCCGGCCACAGCTCAGCCTCTCTCACTAACTGAAGATTCTGCTCTCTGTCACAGTCAGCCCATAATTGAGCTGCGCTCTCACCTTTTAACCCCTTTCTCCTAATCTGACACTTATGGCAGGTGTAGCAGGGTGGTGCTGATTGAGCTCACAACAGCTCATTAACCATTTCCTCGCCAATGTAGAGTTTGTATACCCCAATGCAGGATTACTTTAGCCCTGGAAGCTCATGCTTAGCTGCCTATCTACAATGAAACCTAAATCCTCTCAGAGTCACTCCTCTCCAGAATACAATCCCTCCATCCTGTAGGTATAGCCTAGCACTGTATATTCCTAAGTACCTTGCATTTGGTTGAATTTAAATGTTGTGGGATCAGATTTCAAGCAGTCTCCCACAACCTTTAACTGAGGCATGCTGATTTGAAAGGCTTACCTATTAGCATTTGCAAACTACACATTTGTACCTGAAAACTGAGTAGTTGCACAATTACCTGATTTCCATGTGCAAAATTAAGCATTCAGCAAAGGCACTTTCAATCACAATTTTAGAAGCTATCCTTGAAATTAGTCCTTTTGGTAAGTTTAAACCTCAGAAAACATGAATGTTGAAAGACCTTTATTTTGCAGTTGATAATGCTTTATTATAATGTGCTAGAGAATTATTTCTTTTGATTGTTTCAGGTTGCAGTAATTTTATCTTGGGGATTTTTTTAGGCTATAAGATTAGTCACCATAGCATTAAAAGCAGTGAGAAAAGATGGGCATAAAAATGGAAGAAGTTAAATTAAGATACAACCTATGGTGTATGAATGTTAGTACTATTTTTATGCTCTTAGGGGATTTCACAGAAATGAAAGTTTGTCTAAGATGACTTCCTAGAAAAAGCTCATGAGGACTGTTTAGTTTTATGATATGCTTTAACAGCAGTTTATTTACAGGATAATCCTTCTATGACTTTTGTATGACAAACAGGTATTAATATAAAGTATTTCACAATTAAGTACCAGTTGGAAAAGTGTATTGCATGCAGTATCTGAGGGAGCCCAGAAGTGCTGATGCAGAATGTAAAACCAGCTTGATTTCTTTTTTGTTTTGCCTTTTTTGTTCCAATCCCATATGCCTTGGGAATGGGCAAGATGTAAAGAGTAAGCAGCACATGGGACTAGAATACATTTAGTAGTGTTAACTTCTCATAGATTGTCAATAGTTTTACCTTCCACCTTAGTTTCCTGATTGTTGTTCCAACTGTAAGCTGAAGGGATGGAATCATGGAAAATAGAGCAGGAAACACATGGAGGTCATTTATCCCACTGCGAGGAATATTGATCTCTATAATATATTTTCTATTACTTCATTCAGTTCCCAGTTTAAAAAAATCTCAGATTAAGGGCTTTCACCACTCTCTTTCAAGACTGTTTGAGAGAAGTAGATTGCACCATTAGAAAATACTTCTTTAAATCAGTATACATTTACCTTTAGCCTCATCCTATTGTTTCAAATGGTATAACTTTGTTACCATCTCTTTGGAGTTTACACACTACAGACATAGTACTTGTAGACAATTACTGTGCTCCCTTTCAGTCATTGTTGAACTAAGCTGTACACATTCAGATCTTTTGATTTTTTTTCCCTTCTAAATCCATGCTTCTTGTCCCCTGTAAGCTTTTGCTGTTCTTTGAATTTGCTTCTGCATCTTGCTTGTAATAAGGGGCCAGGAACTGACTGTGTTCAACAGAGCTACTTGGAGATGGACTATCACCTCTCTGCTCTCTGATGTTGTCATAAACAGATAGCTAAGGGTTAATGTCTCTTTCACCTGAAAAAAAAAAGTATCCTGAAACACCTGACCAGAGGACCAATCAAGAAACCAGACTTTTTTCAACTCTGGGTGGAGGGAAGTTTGTGTCTGAGTTCTTTGTCTTCTGCCTGAATCTCTCTCAGCTAGAGAAGGATTTTTCTATTTCCTGCTTTCTAATCTTCTGTTTCCAAGTTGTGAGTACAAAGTTGGTTTTTTGTTTTGTATTTACATGTCTATAGTTGCTGGAGTGCTTTAAATTGTATTCTTTTGAATAAGGCTGTTTATTCGTATTTCTTTTAAGCAATTGACCCTGTATTTGTCACCTTAATACAGAGAGACCATTTGTATGTATTTTTCTTTCTTTTTTATATAAAGCTTTCTTTTAAGACCTGTTGGAGTTTTTCTTTAGTGAGGAACTCCAGGGAATTGGGTCTGCAGCTCACCAGGGAATTGGTGGGAGGAAGAAGTCAGGGGAAAACCTGTGTGTGTTAGATGTACTAGCCTGACTTTGCATTCACTCTGGGTGAGGGGGGAAGAGAGATTGACTCTCGGTAATTCTGTTCTCCAGGCTGGGAACGGGGAGGGTGGAATCCCTCTGTTTAGATTCACGGAGGTTGCTTCTGTGTATCTCTCCAGGAACACCTGGAGGGGGGGGGGAAGGGAAAAGGTTTATATCCCTTTGTTGTGAGACTCAAGGGATTTGGGTCTTGGGGTCCCCAGGGAAGGTTTTTTGGGGGACCAGAGTGCCCCAAAACACTCTAATTTTTTGGGTGGTGGCAGCAGTACCAAGTCCAAGCTGGTAACTAAGCTTGGAGGTTTTCATGCTAACCCCCATATTTTGGACGCTAAGGTCCAAATCTGGGACTAGGTTACTGACATGAGTGGCAGCGTTGGGAAAGATAGAATCCAGAAGCCAGTAGGAATATTATATTTTTCTTTTCTCTGCTAGGGGCTTTTTAGCAGAGAGAAACAGTTTGGTTTTAAAAGGGAACCAGAGAGAATTTTTTTTTCTCTGCTCTCTCTGGCAGCTGTGGCTTGCATATTAAGCAAGCAACCATTAAGAGACTGTTAAGGGTCTTTTGTCACAATAGCACTCCCATTAGGAGGCAAATACCAGCACTATATACATGCAAATAAAGTGGTTTTTCTGGTTTACTTTACATTGAAAAAATTAGCTAGGAAGAAAGAGAAAAAGGCACTGTTGCTAGGCAGACCCCGGGAGGCAACAGAGCCTGCAGTTCAGAAGATAAACACCGGAGGGCACCCCAACACAAGAAAACAGAAACCATGCCTACCAAGACAAAAATGGAGGCCAAAGAACAAATCAAAGAAGCTGAACACAGGCGAGAACTGGAAAAAAGACTACAAGAGATGGAGCTGAGAGAAAGAGAAAGAGAGGCAGCCTACAAAAGAGAGCAAGCAGCCAAAGATGCAGACCACCAAAAACGGCTGGAACTCCAGAGGGAAGCCCACCGACAGGCCATGGAATTAGAAAAGGCTAAGCAAAACACAGCCAACCCTAACAACCCTGTGCCAATGATTGTTCCACAGCACAGGAAATTTCCCACCTACAAGGCAGGTGATGACACCAAGGCCTTCTTGGAAAATTTTGAAGGAGCCTGTCTTGGGTACCGCATCCCTGAAGACCAGTACATGGTAGAATTGAGGCCACAGCTCAGTGGACCTTTAGCAGAAGTGACAGCTAAAATGCCTAAGGAGAACATGAACGACTATAAACTTTTTCAAACCAAGGCCAGATACAGAATGGGGATAACCCCGGATCATGCCCGTCGGCGTTTCAGAACCCAAAAGTGGAAACCAGATGTGTCATTTCCCAAACACGCCTACTAAATTGGGAAAAATTATGAGGCCTGGATATCAGGACACAATGTTAAAACGTTGGAAGAACTGCACCTCCTCATACAAATGGAGCAGTTCTTGGATGGTGTTCCTGAGGACATCACACGGTATATACAAGATGGAAAACCCAAAAATCTTGCTGAGGCGGGGGAGATTGGAGCCAGATGGATGGAAGTGGCAGAAAGCAAGAAAGCTACTGTCAAGGGGAACGAACACCCCAGGGGGCACACCGACCATAAACCCTACAACCGAGGACCGCCAAAGACCCCACATATAACCCAAGTAAAACCACAGACGCCCTATTCTTCCTCCTCTCCAGTCTCCAGTAACTCACCTAGGCCCAGTGACCCATCAGATGGAAGATGCTTTAAGTGTAATGAACTGGGACATATCAAGACCAACTGTCCAAAGAACGCCATCCGAGTGCAATTCATTACACCACCATCACCCACAAGTTCCCCAGGTCCAGATGCCTCTCAAATACCCTTGGAGCGAAGGGAAAATTTGAGAGTGGGCGGAAAGAAGGTTACTGCGTGGAGAGACACGGGGGCACAAGTGTCACCTATCCACCAATCCTTCGTAGACCCCAAATTCATCAACCCAAGGGCCAAAGTGACAATTTACCCCTTCATGTCACAAGCTGTAGACTTGCCTACAGCTGAACTGCCTGTCCAGTACAAAGGCTGGTCAGGAGTGTGGACTTTTGCAGTCTATGACAATTATCCTATCCCCATGCTACTGGGGGAAGACTTGGCCAACCAGGTGAAGCGGGCCAAGCGAGTGGGAATAGTTACACGTAGCCAAACCAGGCAAGCTTCCAGACCCATTCCTGTTCATGAGCCATCCACAGACGCCCCGTCTGTGTTACCAGAGACCCAGACAGAGGTAATGGACCCGGATTCCATGCAAACCACTGAAACAGCCACAGCACCTCCAGTCCCAGGCCTGAAACTGGAACAGCAACTAGCACCAGCAAGTGCAACCACATCTTCAAACTCAACGCCAGAGGGCACCAGCAAGCCAGAACTGGCAGAAGCAACAAACAGCCATACCCAAAAGGCTCAGCCAGAGCCTGGGATACCCTCAGGTGCGCCAGTGGACAGCGGTTCACCAGCAACGGAAACAACCCCATCACCTACATCGCTTCCAGAGGGACCAAGCCCAAGTCCACAGTCTGAGGAAGAACTGGTAACCCCAGCCTCAAGGGAACAGTTCCAGACTGAGCAGGAAGCAGATGACAGCCTTCAAAAAGCTTGGGTGGCGGCACGGAGCACCCCACCGCCTCTCAGCTCTTCTAATCGATCCCCGTTTGTTATAGACCAAGGACTTTTATACAAGGAGATTCTTTCTGGTGGACACCGGGAAGAATGGCAGCCGCAAAAACAGTTGGTGATTCCAACTAAGTACCGGGGGAAGCTCTTAAGCTTAGCCCATGATCATCCCAGTGGCCATGCTGGGGTGAACAGAACCAAGGACCGGTTGGAGAAGTCCTTCCACTGGGAGGGGATGGGCAAGGACGTTGCCAAGTATGTCCGGTCTTGTGAGGTATGCCAAAGAGTGGGAAAACCCCAAGACCAGGTCAAGGCCCCTCTCCAGCCACTCCCCATAATTGAGGTCCCATTTCAGCAAGTAGCTGTGAATATTCTGGGTCCTTTCCCAAAAAAGACACCCAGAGGAAAGCAGTACGTACTAACTTTAGTGGACTTTGCTACCCGATGGCCGAAAGCAGTAGCTCTAGGCAACACCAGGGCTAACACTGTGTGCCTGGCCCTAACAGACATCTTAGCCAGTGTAGGTTGGCCCTCCGACATCCTTACAGATTCAGGATCTAATTTCCTGGCAGGGACCATGAAAAAACTGTGGGAAACTCATGGGGTGAATCACTTGGTTGCCACCCCGTACCATCATCAAACCAATGACCTGGTGAAAAGGTTTAATGGAACTTTGGGGGCCATGATACGTAAATTCGTCAACGAATACTCCAATAATTGGGACCTAGTGTTGCAGCAGTTGCTGTTTGCCTATAGGACTGTACCACATCCCAGTTTAGGGTTTTCACCGTTTAAACTTGTGTATGGTCACGAGGTTAAGGGGCCATTACAGTTGGTGAAGCAGCAATGGGAGGGGTTTACGCCTTCTCCAGGAACTAACATTCTGGACTTTGTAAGCAACCTATAAAGCACCCTCCGACACTCTTTAGCCCTTGCTAGAGAAAACCTAAAGGATGCTCAGGAAGAGCAAAAGGCCTGGTATGACAAACATACCAGAGAACGTTCCTTCAAGGTAGGAGACCAGGTTATGGTCTTGAAGGCGCAACAGGCCCATAAGATGGAAGCATCATGGGAAGGGCCATTCACGGTCCAAGAGCGCCTGGGAACTGTGAACTACCTCATAGCATTTCCCAATTCCTCACTAAAGCCTAGAGTGTACCATGTTAATTCTCTCAAGCCTTTCTATTCCATAGGCTTACAGGTTTGTCAGTTTACAGTCCAGGGAGATGATGCTGAGTGGCCTGACGGTGTCTACTACGACGGGAAAAAAGACGGTGGTGTGGAAGAGGTGAACCTCTCAACCACCCTGGAACGTCTGCAGCGGCGACAAATCAAGGAGCTGTGCACTAGCTTCGCCCCATTGTTCTCAGCCACCCCAGGACGGACTGAACGGGCATACCACTCCATTGACACAGGTAATGCTCACCCCATTAGAACCCCACCCTACTGGGTGTCTCCTCATGCCCAAGCTGCTATAGAACGAGAGATCCAGAACATGCTACAGATGGGTATAATCCGCTCATCTACCAGTGCATGGGCATCTCCAGTGGTTCTGGTACCCAAACCAGATGGGGAAATACGCTTTTGCGTGGACTACCGTAAGCTAAATGCGGTAACTCGTCTGGACAACTATCCAATGCCACGCACCGATGAGCTATTGGAGAAGTTGGGACATGCTCAATTCATCTCTACAATAGACTTAACCAAGGGGTACTGGCAAGTACCACTAGATGAACCTGCCAAGGAGAGGTCAGCATTCGTCACCCATGCGGGGGTGTATGAATTCTATGTCCTTCCTTTCGGCCTTCGAAATACACCCGCCACCTTCCAGAGGCTGGTAGATGGTCTATTAGCAGGACTGGGTGAATTTGCAGTTGCCTACCTCGATGATGTCGCCATTTTTTCAGACTCCTGGCCCAAACACCTACTACACCTGGAAAAGGTCTTTGAGCGCATCAGGCAGGCCGGACTAACTGTTAAGGCCAAAAAGTGTCAAATAGGCCAAAACAGAGTGACTTACCTGGGGCACCAGGTGGGTCGAGGAACCATAAACCCCCTACAGGCCAAGGTGGATGCTATCCAAAAGTGGCCTGTCCCAAGGTCAAAGAAACAGGTCCAATCCTTCTTAGGCTTGGCCGGGTACTACAGGCGATTTGTACCACACTACAGCCAAATCGTTGCCCCACTGACCGACCTGACCAAAAAGACCCAGCCAAATGCAGTTAACTGAACTAATAAGTGTCAAAAGGCCTTTACCCAACTTAAGGCAATGCTCATGTCTGACCCTGTGCTCAGGGCCCCGGACTTTGACAAGCCATTCCTAGTAACCACGGATGCATCTGAGCGTGGTATAAGAGCAGTGCTCATGCAGGAAGCAACAGATCACAACTTCCATCCTGTCGTGTTTCTCAGCAAGAAACTGTCTGAGAGGGAAAGTCACTGGTCAGTCAGCGAAAAGGAATGCTATGCTATTGTGTACGCCCTGGAAAAGCTACGCCCATATGTTTGGGGACGGCGGTTCCAACTACAAACTGACCATGGTGCACTAAAGTGGCTTCATACTGCCAAGGGGAACAACAAGAAACTTCTTCGTTGGAGTTTAGCTCTCCAAGATTTTGATTTTGAAATTCAGCACATCACAGGAGCTTCTAACAAAGTAGCTGATGCACTCTCCCATGAGAGTTTCCCAGAATCTAGTAGTTAAAAAGTGTTTTTAAAATGTAGAAGTCTGTTAGTTATATACTTAGTGGTATATGTAAAGGTGTACGTGTTGTAGTAATCTGTTTATTTTAAAGTTCTAGAAGGAAATCGCCGCCAGTGAGCTTCCCCACTGTCTGCAATTTGGGGGGCGTGTCATAAACAGATAGCTAAGGGTTAATGTCTCTTTCACCTGAAAAAAAAAAGTATCCTGAAACACCTGACCAGAGGACCAATCAGGAAACCAGACTTTTTTCAACTCTGGGTGGAGGGAAGTTTGTGTCTGAGTTCTTTGTCTTCTGCCTGAATCTCTCTCAGCTAGAGAAGGATTTTTCTATTTCCTGCTTTCTAATCTTCTGTTTCCAAGTTGTGAGTACAAAGTTGGTTTTTTGTTTTGTATTTACATGTCTATAGTTGCTGGAGTGCTTTAAATTGTATTCTTTTGAGTAAGGCTGTTTATTCATATTTCTTTTAAGCAATTGACCCTGTATTTGTCACCTTAATACAGAGAGACCATTTGTATGTATTTTTCTTTCTTTTTTATATAAAGCTTTCTTTTAAGACGTGTTGGAGTTTTTCTTTAGTGAGGAACTCCAGGGAATTGGGTCTGCAGCTCACCAGGGAATTGGTGGGAGGAAGAAGTCAGGAGAAAACCTGTGTGTGTTAGATGTACTAGCCTGACTTTGCATTCACTCTGGGTGAGGGGGGAAGAGAGATTGACTCTCAGTAATTCTGTTCTCCAGGCTGGGAACAGGGAGGGTGGAATCCCTCTGTTTAGATTCACGGAGGTTGCTTCTGTGTATCTCTCCAGGAACACCTGGAGGGGGGGGAATGGAAAAGGTTTATATCCCTTTGTTGTGAGACTCAAGGGATTTGGGTCTTGGGGTCCCAGGGAAGGTTTTTGGGGGGACTAGAGTGCCCCAAAACACTCTAATTTTTTGGGTGGTGGCAGCAGTACCAGGTCCAAGCTGGTAACTAAGCTTGGAGGTTTTCATGCTAACCCCCATATTTTGGACGCTAAGGTCCAAATCTGGGACTAGGTTACTGACAGATGTGTCTGCCACCCAGGCCATAGTTTCTATTCTCACTGAATTGTAATCTCACAACAAATGTGCTGGTTACTATCATCCTTACTGTAAGACCCTTTTTGTGACTGCTTACCGTGCCTCTCTCCCAGAAAATATTTTGTTTGGTTTATTTCCACCTCCCATCTCTCTCTAGTTTCAATGAGTTGGGGCCGCCCTGTCATATGCTTAAAGTTAAATACATGCTTTCATTTGTGCAGAATGAGGGCCTTAGTTTGTATTTGTCCAACTCATGGGCTGAAGGAACAAAATATTTCTAACTGTTTGGGCTCTCTGGGATTATTTGTTTATGGCTGTTCATATAGCTCTATAAATGTTCACCTTTCACATATAAATAGAATGTGAGGTCTCTGTCCCAAATGACACTCTAATTTTTTGTTTCTGCATATCCACTGGATCTCCCAACATTTATCAGTTTAGTATCTTTTAACAATGCAACTAGAGGTGCTATTTCTATCTCTTCCAGATTATTAAGGAAAAATTTAAATAAGATTTGAACTAATACTGACCCTGGCAATGCTCCAGGACACCAACACCTCACCATAACTTTATACATTGATGTGTAATGATTACCATGACCTGTGTTAGAAGTAAAAAACCACCCACTGTAATTATTAGATCCACAGTGGGATTAAACACCTACATTTCCACTGTGTGACAGGTAAAAGCCTTTTACTGTTCATTTGTAACAATACAGTAACCAAGTGATTTAGAGACTGCTGTGATGCTAAAGCATATACCTGCAATGCAAAGTACCGATGATCCTGTACCCTGGAGCACAGTTTTCTAGTTTAATAATATTACAAGCTTTTTTAAGGTGGCAACCATTGTAGTTCAAAAATAATATTGACATTTCCTGCATATAGGAGATGTAAGTGGGAAGTAACATTCCATAAAGAATGAGGAATTTGATAAGATGCATCACCCAGTATAAAGATTTGGGGTGAAATCCTGGCTCCATTGAAGTCAATGGCAAAATTCCTACAAATTTCAATGGGGCCAGGATTTCACCCATTAAGGTGAAAAAAGATTGTGCCATGTCTTGATGTTGATGAGTAATGCTGAAACTGAAAAAGAATGGGTATATGGAGAATTTGTAGATTTACAGCTTGAAATCTCTTTGGTCCAGTAACAGTTTTATTTTTTCCTTTATTCTAGACCTTGAAGTTGCAGTCTTCTTAAACAAAATTCCTCTTTTTTAAATTCAAACTCTTGGTACTGGAGAAATTAAAGATGTGCTAGCCAGAGACACTATAATATTTCAGTCTGCTTTTACCAGAGGCAACTAACCAAATGCTTGAAGTTAATTTTTACACCTATGGTACAGGCTTTTTACTTTCTATTTTTATATTCAACAGCTCCTCTAGGCTTCTAACTCTAGGCACTGACTCTCATAAGCTTCTATTTTCCATCTTTTTCTTTATGAATTTCCACTGCCTCCCCCACTATGACTACATCTTAATAAGTAGACATCACAGCACTAACCCTTGTGCTGACAATAGTGTGTATTTTCTTTCAACCCTATATCAAATCCATGCTACAAACTAATCAGTTAGGATGTCTCAGTAGGACAACACCAAAGTCACACATTTGCACTCTGCAATGCACGGGATGTTTTCCCTTTCTGGGCTTAGATGTTTATGTACTGTACTAAATGCCATGTTTCTGGCCCTATTATTTCCTTAGAAAGATCCTGGTTGGAAACACAAAAGCCAAGAGTTTTTGGCATGCTGTGGCATCTTTTATTTATAAGCTGATACTTCTGTTAAGGACAGCACTGTTCTAAGAAAAATACCTTTGGAAACAAGTGCTCTTTTTCCATAAATCACTTAAATATTTCCCTTTGGGTTGCATCTTTCCTGTTGACTAATGCAATCTGACTGTTGTAATCCAACATGGGACATCACAATACGAATTTGGCACCATACTCCATAATCCTTCTCAACACTATTTCTTTCTAGCTCACAGATGATTTGTCTGTTTTGCAGAAACAATGTTACATTTTATTTATAACCACAAAAACCCCCAAACCATTTAATGGAAACTGTGCTCTTTTTGCTGAATTTCGCGATCAATACAAACCCACCTGCCTAGTTTGTCTCAAATCACTCATAGGTAACCCCAGAAGCCTCAGATCCAGCTTCCCAGATTTCACATTGCCTCATGTTCAAACGTGGGTAGGTGCAGCATTCTACACATACTTGACCAAATTCAATCCTTATGGAACACATACCTTTTTGAGCAGGATGAATGACTAGGTCATAATTTGAGGCAGCCTGTAAAAAGATTCAACCCTGGAATATTAAAAAAGATATTTACAGATCTTTTCAACGTGAACAGCTAACAGGATTAAAAAGGTGATAAATGGTATCTTTAAGAGTTGCAAAGGGATGGTTCAAATCATGTTAGTTAACTCAGGCTAACAAAGAAAGCGCTTTTGTCTATTATCTAGACAAGCCCATAATTATGTAGCTGCTTCAAATACCCAGTGATCATCTAGACAACCCCACTTCCCTAGCCTCTTTGCCTAGAAAATTTTGTAAGATTTGCTTCATTGACTTAAGCCATCTTCATTGTTTATGTATAAAAAAGTTAGCTCAAATCCAAAAGTAACACCAATTTTGTCAGTTTCAGTTGCATGTCAGCCTCAGTTGCATGAATAACCTTGTCTGGAAGTTTGAAAGATATCTTCAATTCTACATTGCATCCCTGGGCTACCAAATAAAGGCTGTTGTTCCCCATTAGCCTGCAATTTATGCAGTAATTTACAACAGTGCAAAGTGGATGTGAAATGCTACCAAGACAGGGCAAATACCTCCTCTCTCTTTTTTGTGTGTAAAATGCTGTTCACCCAAACCAGGTGAGCTTTCACAAAATAGATTTGCCTTAAGGGCTGCCTTATTTCTTCCACCTTGGTAGGATGCTTTCCCAAGCCACTCAGCAATTACTTCAGCAGGCATCATTGCAGCAAACAGGCTAGCAACATACAGACTCAGTCTGCAGCCAGAAGCATGCAGGAGCGGTTCCCTTTCAGCTTCCCTTAACCTCAGCAGTGAGATATTAGCTAAATTCACCACTGCCTGTGGAAAATGGTGAAAGTATTCAGTTCAATTGCCCTATCCATATATACTCACGCCCATGAGCTCTTCGCCTCCCGCCCTCATTATGCCAACTCACTCTCTTTTTTCCCAGGATCATACTTACCATGGCTGGGACAACCACTGTGCTCCATGAATCCCAAACAGAAGTGAAAATGTAGTGCTTGTAACTTGTGTGGATCAAGGGGAGTGAATACGCTCATAATAGTACCCCTGTGCATTGTATTTTTTGCACCTGGAAATGTGACCTTGAGGAGCTCTCCAGCCACACCAGCAGAGTGGCTTAGTCAGATAAGGAGGAGAAGGAAGAGGACACAGGATGGCATGTTCCAAGAGATCCTGCAAGTCTTTTGTGCTGCAGATATTGAGCAGAGGTCTTGGAGAATCATGCATGGACAGGATAGTGCGGACAGGAGAAAAGAGCAGAAAATGGAGAGTGACATGCAGCAAGAGATGATAGCGCTTCTGAAGTGGCAAACAGACATGCTGGAGAGTCTTGCTGACCTGCAGGCTCAACAGATCCATGCTCACCTGCCTCTGGAGTCCACAGAGTACTGCATTCTGGGACCTCCCACACCTCCCCCACATTCCACATGGCATGTGGGGCCCCTGCACTACCCCTACCACTCCACCCTGGGGACAGAGTACAGATAATCACAGCTGCATACACAGTGACCTGTGAGAGACACAATTGAGATATGTGTTTGTAAAATGAAAATGACTGTTCTTTCCCTTTCAAAGGTTCTTTCCTCTGAATTTATAGCATTTCACTCAGTTATAAATATATCTGTTTACATAGGTTTAGAATAAAAGCCTATTTATGGAAATGTTCATCTTTATTAGTTCACAACATAAGCTGGCTGGAGCTGACATCATTCGCAGATAATAGCAATAGGTGCATTTGCAATGTTATATTACCACATGCACAGTTCTCATTGTTACACCAATTATATTAGACCAGTAAAAACCAGCATTTACCAGCCTAAAGTTGCTTGTGACAGAATACTGGTCAGGTGCCCTGTACACAAGAGTGGAGCCGAGTCCGGGTCAGGTGCACCTGATGCTTCTGGAGGCTGGCAGCAGAACCATAGACTCAAAGTCTTCAGTCTTCAGAGTCCAGTTTTATAGGGATTTTTCCCTATGTTAGTTCATGGGAGTTGTTTCATTCTACTGTTGCTAGATCAATCAGCAGGTGGCTGGCTCCATTCTGTCAGATGTTTGTTAGGTGCTTGGGGTGGATTCCAGTTGCCCTCCGGGGGTCATCTGGTTGATTCTACTTGACACTTTCTTTGGCCGACACTGAATTTTTCAGGCTGGTAACTCCCTAACCATTCATTCATCATTTAAACTAGGCACTCATTCACATACACTCCTTATCTTTTGGGGTGTGAGACTCCCTGTCTTTAGATAAAAATGAATTTACAGAGGTGTGGGTCTCTATTTGTAGTAATTATACAGTTTTGCCTGAGGCATAGGGTCAATTGACGGCTTGCGCGCTGAGACAATTAACCAATTAGCAGCTTACAGAGTCAATTGACAGCTCGCACACTGAGTCAATTGATCAATTTAGCAGTTTACAGCGGCCATTACAAATTAAAGTAGCCACTACAAAGTTTCACTTTAGAGAACAGGCACTTAGAGTCCATTGACGTTTAACAAGTTTTATACAAAGTGTCTCTTTTAAGCAGGCTTCACACAGACACAGCTATTTCTAACAATAAATCATTACAAATTTACTTCTAACATAAACCTTAAGTTATAAAGTATCAATTAACAATAAATCAATAAATCATCCCAAATTTACTTCTAACATAAACCTTAAGTTATAAAGTATTAATTAACAATAAATCAATAAATCATTTCTCATATAAACCATGTTTAATATAAACCTTTTTTTAATATCCTACATCATTACAAGGTTCATACTGGGGTGCAAAAATACAAAGTCAGGCACACCACACAATAGCATCACACATTACTGTGGTTCATTATTAAAATGGTCTTTCAAAGACTCCCTGAGCCGTATATTTTCCCCATTGAGCTATTGTTATAGCTCTGATATCTGGCTGCTCAAAATCAGCAGACAGCTATTCCACCTCTGCCCTCCATCCTGGTGGAAGCTTCTCCCCGTTTACTTCACAGATATTATGAAGTGCACAGCAGGCAGTTGTAACTATGGGGACATTTTTCTCCCTACTGAGATCTAATCTTGTGAGTAGACAATGCCAGAAGCCTTTCAAGCAGACAGAGGGACATTCAACTGTCATTCTGCCTGTGCTTGAAGCACTCCTTGCTGCTGTTGAGGTGTCCAGTGTATGAGCCACGGGAGTAAGGGTAGGCTGGGTCTCCCAGGATCACATCCCCATTTGTAATCCTCTGGTCTGAAAAGAAAGTTCCAGCTTGCTGCATTCTTAAAGCTGTGTGCCTCATGCACCTTCCCTGACCATCCTGCGCTGATGTCAGTAAAACAGCCCCGGTGATCTACCACTTGCAATACCATTGAAAAGTAGCCCTTTCTATTGATGTACTCTGCAGGAAGGTGGTCAGTTGCCAAAACAGGGACATGCATGCCATCTATCACTCCACCACAGTTCAGGAATCCCATTGCTGCAAAATGATCCAGTACATCCTGCACATTTCCCAGAGTCACAGTCCTTCATAGCAGGATGTGGTTAATGGCCCTGCACACTTGCATCACAACTACCCCCCACGGTGGATTTTCCAACTCCAAATTGATTTCCGAGCAATCAGTAGCAACATGGTGTTGCAAACTTTCACACAGTGATCTTCACTTGCTTTTCCACTGTCAATGAAGCTCTCATTTTGGTGTCACTTCGCTGGAGGGCTGAGGCAAGCTTCTCATACACTTCCAAGAGTGTGGCCTTGCGCATCTGACAGTTCTGAAGCCACTGCTAGTCATCCCATATCTGCATAATGATGTGATCCCACCAGTAAGTGCTTGTTTCTCTGGCCTAGAACCATCACTCCACCGTGTCAGAAAAATCCAGATCTTAGCTACAAAAAACAACTTGCATGTACATCTGCTCAAGCATTAAGTTCAAACCCATCACAATTCTATGAATTGTGTCTTGACAGGCTTCTGCAAGAGCAAAATGCTACATGTGATTCTGTTTGAAAGAAAAATAGAGGAAATGCAGACATTGCCTTCATCTCTGTCCACTGGAATCTTATTAATAGTTTAGTTAACATTTTCTGCCTTTTTGAAAAGGTCACTTGAGGAGTAAGTGATGATAATGTAAGCAATTGTGCTGACATGTATTATTCCTGGTACTGGTGTTACATTTGTAAGTATAAGAAGGGAATTTGAAAGTAACACCCATACCACACCTGCATAAAACCTGTCTATGCTGTCTTCACAATTCAGAGCCATTACAATGTTTGAAGAGGTACTATTAAATTGTTTGCTCTCTCTGCATCTGCCATTTTGTGAGGCAAAGTGATCCTTCATGTTAAAAAAGAGACGTACACTGCATTCTCTGACGGGGACTTTAATTTTCTCTTCCTCTTATTGAATCTAAAATATATATAAGAAAAACATTAGAAGAATGTTACATAGGTTGCAAAGTCAAGCATTTAAAAGTTAGGGAATGCCAGATTTCTATTGTGCGGACAACCATAATTCTGCCCCCTTGAGTGTTCATCTTGAATGAGACGGGAGTCCCGTGAAATGAGCAGTAGGTGATGATGTAATTAAAGACTATATCATAATGAATATGTATTAAAATAGTATGTTCCCTACAGTCGATTCTTTAGTAATCACTGCATACTATAAAGTACTAAAATTTTACATTTGGTTTTGCTGGGAAATATAAGATGGGAACTTTGATCATTTTTAAATGGCAATGTTTATTTGTTGAAGAGTTAGGGACTTGTTAAGTGCATTTGAATCACCATATGGTATATGAAACAATAACTGCATTACAATAAACCTCTGGTCTATTATTGAAAATTACACTTAATTTAGTAGAAATCTCTTCTAATATCTAAAACAGATAAGCTGGTTTATCTAATCACTGAGACAGCTAATAGTCTGAGTTGTAAATTTTCACTTTAAAATACTTTATGAATCTATGAATTATTTCCATTTTCCATATCTTTCAGTGGTATTTTTATTTACTGATGTTTTCTCATAGGCTAATTTCTGGTTCAGTGACATTTCTGTTATCACCACTAGTAGCTTATTTACATTTTTTGACTTTGCCTACAGTTTCTTATCTGCTTTAGGATTGTATCTCATTCACCCCCACCTTGCTTACAGTTAAAGTGGTTAAAAAATGAAATAAGTAGAGGAGGCTGGGGGGGGAGGAGACACACACACACGCACACACACAAAACAAGTCACCAAAATTACTTTACTCTTCTTAAAGTGCTGCTATGCATTCTGTAGAGTTAGTCTGATACCCCCTTAATTATCTACACTTCACCACTGCTCATTTAAATAATCTGAAACTCAACTCCAAGGCCATTTCAAATATGAATAAAACAAATTCAAACCCCTTGCTCATCAAAGATTGCCTTTTCAGAAAAAAATGTTGCATACCAAGAAATATTATATTCCAAAATATCTTTGTGTTAACAACCAAAATAAGTTACAACTACAACTGCATTTGAAAAAGACACAAAGAAAATAATAGAATTGTTCCAACATACAAATCCTGCATTTAGTGCTACATTTACTCTAATCACTTTCTCTTATGTTATTTTAAAATGGAATATCATGGGAATGACTTGTTTCTATGATATTTCCATTACTGAACTGAAAAAAAAAGGAATTTGGAAAGAGAAATGGGGTGCAGTGAGCTAACCACAAAAAGAAAGTAGATGTGAACTAAATGCCAAAGATTATGCTTGTGTCCAATAGATTGTTCAGAGGTTCCTCTATATCTAGTTCAAATTATAGTGAAGAAGAATGCTGAATGGTTGTAAATACAAAATAGTAGCATGTACATTGGTATACAGTCAGCAGTTTTCTGTGGGTGGGGTGAGGGCCAGGACTGCTCTTTTTATGACATACTGTAGTATTGCCTTACCAACTAAATGTTACAAATCTCTTGATTAACCTTAAAATTCAAAGGTCAGCCTGCCATCTGTGTAAACTATCTGCGTTAAGTAGTCATTATCTCCTTTCCTGCCCCACATTCCAATAGTTTTTATCTTATGATCTGTGCTTGATATAGTATGTGAATACTCTGTTATGTAAAACCCAAAACAGCCAGGAAAAGTTGGATAGGCTAGGAAGAGAGGAGGATTGGATCCCTACCATATCAAACCTTGAGCCCCAATGCCGCTTTCCTTGGCTCCTTTAAGGGGTGCTTTCCTTCAAACCCTTTTCCAATCCATTTTTTTCTGATCCTGTATCCCTTCCATACCGAGTACCTTCACTGGACATCTGCCACGACTTGCATATACTAAATTGTGACATTATAACCCAGGGGTAGGCAACCTATGGCACGTGTGCCAAAGGCGGCACGCAAGCTGATTTTCAGCAGCACTCTTACTGCCCGGATCTTGGGGGACTCTGCATTTTAATTTAATTTTAAACGAAGCTTTTAAAACATTTTAAAAACCTTATTTACTTTACATACAACAATAGTTTAGTTATATATTATAGACTTATAGAAAGAGACCTTCCAAAAACATTAAAATATATTACTGGCATGTGAAACCTTAAATTAGAGTGAATAAATGAAGACTCAGCACAACACTTCTGAAAGGTTGCCGACCTCTGATTTATACTCTACCTTTATTAAGACTCTAGGTAATAATAGTCTCTATACCAGGGGTGGGTAATAATTTTCATTGGGGAGCCACTCCACGAATTTTGGTAAGTTGTCACAGTTCGCACATTTCTACCATATTAATGGAGGGGGTGCAGGGTCTGGGAGAGAGTTTGGGTGCAGGAGGGAGCTCCAGGCTGGTGCAGAGTGTTGGGGTGCAGGAGAAGGTGAGGGGTGTGGGCTCTGGGAGGGAGTTTGGTGCAGGAGGGGGTTCTAACCTGAGCAGGGGATTGGGGTATGGGAGGGGGTGCAAGGTGCAGGCCCTGGCCAGGAGGCGCTTACCACAGGCGGTTCACAGCCAGCTGTACAGTGGGGTACTCAGGCAGGCTACCTGCACACCACTCCCAGAAGCGGCTGGCTGCTGCTGGCATATTTCTGTGTGCCCCTTGGGGTGAAGGAGGGCAGCGGGTTTCCATGCGCTGCCCGTGTCCTCAAGCAACACCCCCACAGCTCCCATTGGCTGGTTTCCACCACGGTGAGGATGGTGCTAGGGGCAGGAGCAGCACAAGGAGCCCTTCCCCAGCAGCCGGCTGCTTCGGGGAGCAGCGTTGGGCCACGGCAGGCAGGCAGCCTGCCTGAGCGCCCTGCTGCACCGCGGGACTTTTAGCAGCCTGGAGATTGCAAGGGGGCAGCTAAAAAGCCTGACAGGCCGGACAGAAATGTTAGATGGGCTGGATCCGGCACGCAGGCTGCATTTTGCCCACCCCTGCTCTATACTGTCAGATTACTCAATCTTATTCCCAAGCTACAGTATGACCCTGTTATAACTGATATCATGACAATAAGGTTCTATAGAAACTTAACCTCCTCTTCAGCAAACTATTTCACCATGTGCTTAGTTTCAAGTATGTGTTGAAGACAAATTGATTTCATGAGATTTAAGCACATGCTTAACTTTAAGCTTGAATAATGTCAACCTAATCAGCAAAGCACTAAGCATGTGCACTACACTCAGGCATCTTTGCTGACTCAGGGCCCAAATAGCTTTTGAGTGTAGTTTATATAGAACCCTATATTTATTGATTTGCCTAAAAAAAAAAAGTTTTACCAGATGATTGCTAAAGAAGACATTCTCTATTGCAGGCTTAAATCCTTTCTGTGGCTTTTGGAAAACTCCTATAGATTTCCATAGCTAATGTAATTCTCTGTTAAAGTCTAGAGAATCATTTAAAAACTCCTGATACAGGTTATCATCGCCTATTATATTCTACAAACATCAGTATTATAGCTGGCGTATTATTGTCTAGTTTTAGGGATCATGAACCTGAGAGACTGAATGAGCAGTGCAGATGTCACTACACAGCTCTGCCAATGCATCCACAATCATTATTTTAGTAAGGAACCATAACTGACCAAACACTGTCAGTTATACTAAATCTATACCTCAAATTGTACAGTACTGTTTTCTAGCATGAGCAGGTTCAGTCTCTGACACAACCACACCTTCTAGAACAATGTCTGTTTTACCATCAGGAGTAGGATGATCAGTTACAGTCTCTTGAGTTCAACCTACGTTAGTAAGATGCCCCTCTGGTTTAGGTGGGGATAAGTAATAAAAAGAGAACAGAAAAATGGGGGAAGTGTGTGTACAGGAGTGTAAGGAAGTCTAACAAAGTTCTGATTTTTCCCATGACGACTACGTTGATGCTTTTTTTGAAATATCAAATATCAAATTTAAAAAAAAAATCTCTTTTTTGGTGCTCCCTGCTTTGCTGGTGCCCTAAGCATTTGCTTAGTCTGCCTATTGGGTAATCCAGCCCTGGTCTGTAAATTCTATGTTGCACGTGTAGAGCTATTTGTGTATACCTTTCAGTTATCCATGCATCATTATTTATAGCGATTGGATCACTTTTATTAAATAATCCTCTCAAAAGATAATTAGTTAACTATAGTTTACTTGTCATGCTTACCAATGCGGGCTCATTGATTGCTTTTGTTTCCCCACTGTCTATATCCACCTGCTGTCTCGTCTTATACTTAGGGTATGACTACACTTGCAGCTACCAGCGCTGCAGTGTGGCCACATTTGCAGCATTTGCAGCGCTGTTGGGAGTGGCTAAACAGGCATTCTGGGATACCTCCAAATACATCTGGAGGCCAATTACAGCGCTTTTGGTGGCCACACTGGCAGAGCAGCGCTGCATCACCAGCGCTGCAATCGTTATACCCCAGGCAGAACAGGAGTACAGCCAGCGCTGCAGCCACGGAGATGCAGCGCTGTATGTGCCTTGCAAGTGCGGACGGTGAGTAAGTTGCAGCGCTGTAAACCCACCACCAGCGCTGCAACTCTCCAGTGTAGCCAAGCCCTCGGGTTGTAAACTCCTTAGGGAAGAAAATGTCTTGTTCTGTTTTTGTACACAACTAGCACTGTGAGTTTCTGGTCCATGGCTGGGGCTCCAGGTTGCATCTAGCCACATTTGTGTAACTACTTAATTCATAATAATGAGAAAATAATGATGTCAACTTGGAAGGATTAGATTTTTTTAAAAATCATTAAGTTCTGGTAAATGGTGATTTCATCTCTCATACACAAACTGACAAAAAATATTTCCATTGATGATAATCAAAGTTGACAGCATTTTTCTTTCTTTGACTGCTTGAAAATGTATTCAGGTCAGATTTCAGGATATTTACTTAGTGTATTTTGACATGTGATGCTGACTATGTGTGTTTTAACAGTTATCAAGGTTTAACTTTTTTAATCTAAATGTCTACTGTCATTAAATAACTACTGTTGGAGTTTGATGGTATGGATGTCACTCCGGCATGCCTTGTTTTGGTCAGACATGGCACCACAGGTGAGCCCTCCCTCACTCCCTTCACCCAGGTTAAAAAGGTCTGTCTGGACTTGCTGATAATCAAAGAGCACTTCCCTTCTAAGGGTGTCAATTATTAATGACACCCATAGTCACAAGTAGAGGCTCACTCAGATATAACCAAGGATATTTGTTGCCTTAGATTTAGTCCAGCTAGCAGTCTCTGGTCTCTTCCTTTGGGACACTTCTTTCCTGCACCTGAAGACAGTCTCTGATCCAGGATCCCATCCTGGTTCCTTCTTGGGGTTACCCCTTGTCAGTCTGTAAGCAGGAATCCCTAGCTCTCCTCTTTGGAACTGAGCTGAATTAGTTAGTTCCACATTTTCTCCTCACCCAGGAGTCCCCCCAGCTTTCCTCTCTGGAGCTGAGTTGTGGATTAACCAGATGTTGCAGCCTTACCAGCTTCTCCCCCAGCCATCCCCCTTTTCCTTAATTAGGCTTCAGGCAGCTCAACAGGTCAGCTATTTCCTGCTGGTAAATCCGATTGTCTGATCTGCTATGATGGAGGAGGCAGCACTGATGTTGGTCCTCTTCTCCTAGCTCAATCCCAATTGGTTGGGTAAGAGGGGAGACTTTCCCCACCTTCTCTGCAAGCCTCCTGGCCCATGGCTCTTAAAGAAACAGTAATGGGATTTCCTCCCAAACACTTCTTACTCCCAGGACTGCTTCCTCTCTCACAGTGTCTCCCAAGTTCTTGTATATATAATAAGACCTTTCAGTCCCTTAAAGGGCCATGCTATGTTATGGGGCAAGATGACCATAAGGCCCCACTACCCCTAAGGGACAGACTACCCATCACTCTGACCTGCCCCATAATTTTCCACAACTGTGAAAACTTAAAGTAAAAAAATTCAACATTATTATCCATTAAAATATATATAAAAAATTGATTTCTGCTAAGCCTACTTATATGCTCTGACTATTCAGCTGTTGGTTAACTAAACCCTGGAACTTCAAAAATATTTTCCAGGACTGCACAGTAACATATAATAGTTTTTACGTGGTGGGTAAGGTATTATCTTCTATTGGACCAACTTCTGTTGGAGAGAGAGACAAGCTTTTGAACTTACAGAGAGCTCTTCCTCAGGTCTGGGAAAGGTACATAGAGTGTCACAGCTAAATACAGGAGCAGATTAATGTAAGTAGTTAAGTTAACATCTATTTCAAGGCATCATTCAAGGTGGAGGAGATTGTTAATGCCCCTCCAGCCATAAGGGGGAAGGGAAGGAAAGGAGGGGCAAAAGAGGCAGCTTAGTGGGAACAGATAGGCTCTTAGGCCTGGCCTCCACTCTGTGGGGGAGAGGGGAATCAATCTAAGTTACGCAACTTCAGCTATGTGAATCGACATACTTAGATCTACTTACCACGGTGTCTTCACTGCAGTAAGTAGATGGCTGATGCTCTCCTGTTGACTCCACCAGCACCTCTCACCCTCGTGGAGTCGACGGGTGAGCACTCAGCAGTCGACTGATGTGCTAAATCAACCCCCGCTGCATCGATCCCTGTCCGTTGATCTAGCTGGTAATGTAGACAAGCTGTTAGTGGGATATAGATTGTTGTAATAAGGCATAAATCCAGTATCTTTATTCAGTCCATGATTTTTAGTGCCTAGCAAATTATGAATTTAAGCTCCTAGGCTTTACTTTTGGTGTGGAGATTTGATGAGGACTGAAAAAAAACCCAAATCCATTCACCCCCAAGCAATACAGTGTTTTTGTCCTATCATTTTTCTGTATGAGTTCATTCAAGATCATAATGACTGTCTGTTTATACAACTATTGTGGGTGAAATGTATTTCATTACCAAGAAGGGAGGCAGTCACTCCGAATGCTTGGTTTACAAAGTTCTTAGAGCAAGATTTTTTGCCCTGGGTCATGTGATAAATATGTATGTGGTGTTTGGGAAAGACTCATTTGGTACTATATTGTAACAAAATATTACAAGTAACAGCAAGTTCACCATATTAAAGACTGTAAAAGAGGAAGCTATTCACTGTAAATGGTTAAGTGCAATGCTTTCTCATACTGTGATTTAAAGGCTCAAATCCTTTTTAAAAAAAATAAACTTTTGGGGTTTGTTTTATAACAACAGCAAATCTATTGTCTAACATTTTTGTTTTTGTCAACTCTACATATGGGTCATACTTTAAGAGCTCAAAGATCCCTAGCCAGGGAACACTCAGTGTGGTCCTACAAGGCACAATTGGTTTTAATCATGTCAACCTCTTTATCATAATGCGCCTACAGCAAAGGTGTAACCTTAGATTTTGACGGCAGATGCAGCACTCGGGGGTTACCTTGAAAGAAAATTAATCATTTTAAAGCAGCTAGCAACTAGCAGGAATAGGAGGAGCTGAAAGGATGTACAAAAATGTATAGGAAAATATATACTCAGAGAGAGAGAGACACACACTTTCCAGCTCATTTTACAGAAGGATCTGAACTTCTGAAATCTTAACCAAACCAAATCTTTTGCATGCTAGCCTTCAGTAGTCAAGACACAACATCATTCGCACATGTGCTAACAGGAGAAAATACATAGCTTAAGTCTGGTGTCTGCTACTTCTGCATTGCTATATATTGTTGCTGCCATCTGCATTTTTTTCATCTTTCTTAGTAAACTCATGTCACAATCTAGGTTGTCAGAATTCAAGAAGAAGCTCAATTTCAACTAACAAGGGACTGGAGTAGTAGTACTAGGTCAATTCTCAGAATGATGCAGCATTGTCTAGCCTCCAGATTGAATAGTTTATATTTCCTCATGAAAGAGATGCATGAAGTCTTACATCACCTATTGCTAGAGTACATTAATCTTATAATGATTTCATTCATAAATCATTTGTACCAATCATAACCTTCCAGAATCACATTAACCTGAATATAAATAACACTGCATAATCACATTGGTGTGAAGTAGAAATGTACATGGACAAGAGAGAAAGACCATAGATAGACTCATAGACTCATAGACTCATAGGTCAGAAGGGACCAATCTGATCATCTAGTCTGACCTCCTGCACAAGGCAGGCCACAGAACCCCACCCATCCAATTTTATAACAACCCCTATCCCAGGACCGAGTTATTGAAATCCTCAAAAATGGTTTGAAGACCTCAAGCTGCAGAGACACCACCAGCAAGCGACCCGTGCCCCACGCTGCAGGGGAAGGCGAAAAACCTCCAGGGCACCTGCCAATCCGCCCTGGAGGAAAATTCCTTCCCGACCCCAAATATGGGGATCAGCTAAACCCTGAGCATGTGGGCAAGAGTCACCAGCTAGCACCCAAGAAGGAATTCTCCGCAGCAACTCAGTACCCATCGCATGCAACATCTCCCCGCAGACCATTGAGCAGACCTGTCTGGTGGTAATTCAAGATCAATTGCCCAAATTAACGATCCTATCATAACATCCCCTCCATATACTTATCAAGCTTTATCTTAAAGCCAGGAAAGTCTTTTGCCCCTACTACTTCCCTCGGAAGGCTATTCCAGAACTTCACTCCCCTAATGGTCAGAAACCTTCGTCTAATTTCAAGTCTAAACTTCCTAATATCCAGTTTATACCCATTCGTCCTCGTGGCTACATTAGTGCTAAACTTAAATAATTCCTCTCCCTCCCTAACGTTAACCCCCTTGATATATTTATATAGGGCGAGCATATCCCCCCTCAGCCTTCTTTTGGCCAGGCTAAACAAGCCAAGCTCTTTGAGTCTCCTTTCATAAGGCAGTTTTTCCATTCCTCGGATCATCCTCGTAGCCCGTCTCTGAACCTGTTCCAGTTTGAATTCATCCTTCTTGAACATGGGACACCAGAACTGCACACAGTATTCCAGATGGGGCCTCACCAACGCCGTATACAACGGTACTAACACATCCTTATCCTTGCAGGAAATACCCCGCCTGATGCATCCCAAAATCGCATTTGCTTTTTTAACAGCCGTATCACATTGGCGACTCATAGTCATCCTGCTATCAACCAGTACCCCAAGGTCCTTCTCTTCCTCCGTCGCTTCCAACTGATGCGCCCCCAACGTATATCCAAAATTCTTATTATTAATTCCTAAATGCATGACCTTGCACTTTTCACTATTGTATTTCATCCTATTTCTATTACTCCAGTTTACAAGGTGGTTCAGATCTTCCTGAATAGTATCCCTGTCCTTCTCCGTGTTAGCAATACCCCCCAGCTTCGTGTCATCCGCAAACTTTATTAGCACATTCCCGCTCTTTGTGCCAAGGTCAGTAATAAAAAGGTTAAATAAGATCGGTCCCAAAACCGATCCTTGAGGGACTCCACTGGTGACCTCCTTCCAGTCCGACAGTTCACCTTTCAATACGACCCTCTGGAGTCTCCCCTTTAACCAGTTCCTTATCCACCTTACAACTTTCATATTCACTCCCAGCTTTTCCAATTTAACTAACAGCTCCGTGTGCGGAACAGTGTCGAACGCCTTACTGAAATCTAGGTAAATTATATCTACCGCATTTCCTTTATCTAAGTAATCCGTCACCTTCTCAAAGAAGGAGATCAGATTGGTTTGGCACTATCTACCTTTAGTAAATCCGTGTTGCAATTCGTCACAATTACCGTTGACCTCTATGTCCTTAACTACTTTCTCCCTTAAAATTTTTTCCAAGACCTTACATACTACAGACGTCAAGCTAACAGGCCTATAATTACCCGGATCACTCTTATTCCCTTTCTTAAAAATAGGAACTACATTAGCAATCCTCCAGTCATACGGCACAACCCCCGAGTTTATCGATTGCCTAAAAATTCTCGCTAACGGGCTCGCAATTTCACGCGCCAGTTCCTTTAATATCCTCGGGTGGAGATTGTCCGGGCCCTCCGACTTCGACCCATCGAGCTGTTCAAGTACGGCCTCTACCTCAGTTGCAGTAATATCCACTTCCATATCCACATTCCCGTTTATCATCCCTCCATCGTCGCAAGGTTCCTCACTAGTCTTATTAAAAACCGAGGCAAAGTACTTGTTTAGATGTTGGGCCATGCCTAGGTTATCCTTAACCTCCATTCCATCCTCAGTGTATAGCGGCCCCACTTCTTCTTTCTTTGTTTTCTTCCTATTTATGTGGCCCCACTTCTTCTTTCTTTGTTTTCTTCCTATTTATAGACAATGGTGAAGGAGGAACTGTGTTCTGTAATACCTATTTTTTTTCAATTGTGTCTGCATTTTCTTTCTCCCTCCACCAAAGGCACATGAAAAAAAGTATTTAAGTAGCTCAGTTGAACTGAGTCTGTGCAACCTTGGCTAAATCTACGTCTCAATTCACATAGTTACATAATAGGATAGTACTGTATTTACTTGCCTAAACCACCAGACAGTAAGAGACAAAACTGTTAAGGGTGAAGAGATTCTCAGATTGAACACACAAATTATAAATGCCAAGCATTGCCACAGGTCTAAGAAAAAGCTCAGTGTCAAGTGGCAAAGAACCAGAGTGATGGTTCTAGACAATCCTAAGGAATATCCAAGGGGCAGGGTGGAGCAAAAAAAAGTGGTGTGGATTTTTTTGCTTTCTAAGATCTGAAGTTTCTGTACCATAGCCATAGTTGCAGGCTATGGTTTACTTTTAGAGCTGATCAAAACATTTAGACCAAAACAAGTTTTTTCCTCTTGGGAAATGTGGTTTCATTAAGAAGTTTTCCACAGAAAACTGTTGATTTCAATAACGTTTTGATTTTTCTCATCAGGTGAATTGAAAGAAATTGTTTGAATTGGCATTTTCAAGCATAAGCATTGATTTATAATGAACATTCTCAAAGTGTTAATTTTTTCCCCATTGAAAATATTGATGTTCATTAACCTGAAAAGTTTAACAAAGTTTCTCTGTTTTGAATATACTCGGTTTCATGTCTCCTTGGCTGACTTCTACTTCAGACTGACAGCCAGGAAGATAGCTGTGTGTGACATACTGTAATGGAGTATGCCCCCCACCATGGCACCTCCTTGTGACTAGGTTTGGGGATCAGCTCACATCCAATATAATGCCCCTTCAATTGTTTTTTCACCTCATAGTGCATGAGTTTCTCTCTCTGGACCCAGGATGCTCCCTCCTCGTGACTCAACACTCCAGCCAGAGTACTATAGTCCTCCCCTTCTGGGGTATGACAGTCCCACTGGGCAAACTGTCTATCTTCAATCTAAGGCAGTCTTCCAATCCGCTTTAAAATCTGTGCCACTTTCCCAGTGGCCAGTAGGGGAACCTGCACCCATTCGTTACTACAGATTCCAGCCCAGGAACCCTATACCCAGCAACCACGGTCTGCTCAAGCTCTAACCCTGTGCTGTTTCCCTGGGCTTTTTCCTACCTCTGTTCTCTTTCTTGTGACCACCTCTGGGCTTACCACTGGAGCCTCCTCCATTCCCCATAGCTACTTCACCCCTCTCAGCTTCCTGCCAGAGTCTGTAGTGCAAGGCACAGTGCCAGGGCTTACACTCCCCTTCAACTTCTCATTGTACCAACCCCACTTCTCTCTAGGGAGTGATTGCAGAGCTTCTCCTGGCAGCCGTGTTCCTACCACCAACTTCATCTCTTTATAAGCCTATCCCAGCTCCTCCCCCAGCTAGGCTTCATCAGCCATTTGGTCTTACCAGTCTCTATCTTTCCTTCAGATGCAGCCTGTAAGTTTAATTGACTTATTTGACCAGTTCGGGCCTTGTGTGAGGTGAACACCCTATCATAACCTTAGTCTCAGATTTGGACCTTAGCGTCCAAAATATGGGGGTTAGCATGAAAACCTCCAAGCTTAGTTACCAGCTTGGACCTGGTACTTGCTGCCACCACCCAAAAAATTAGAGTGTTTTGGGGCACTCTGGTCCCCCTGAAAAACCTTCCCTGGGGACCCCAAGACCCAAATCCCTTGAGTCTCACAACAAAGGGAAATAATCCTTTTTCCCTTCCCCCCTCCAGGTGCTCCTGGAGAGATACACAGACACAAGCTCTGTGAATCCAAACAGAGTGACTCCCCCTCTCCGTTCCCAGTCCTGGAAACAAAAGCACTTTCCTCTTCACCCAGAGGAAATGCAAAATCAGGCTAGCAAATCCAACACACACAGATCTCCCCCTGATTTCTTCCTCCCACCAATTCCCTGGTGAGTACAGACTCAATTTCCCTGAAATTTCCCAGAAAAGAAAACTCCAACAGGTCTTAAAAGAAAGCTTTATATAAAAAAGAAAGAAAAAATACATACAAATGGTCTCTCTGTATTAAGGTGACAAAATACAGGGTTAATTGCTTAAAAGAAATATGAATAAACAGCCTTATTCAAAAAGAATACAAATCAAAGCACTCCAGCACTTATATTCATGCAAATACCAAAGAAAAGAAACCATATAACTTACTATCTGATCTCTTTGTCCTTACACTTAGAAACAGAAGATTAGAAAGTAAAACTACTTCTCCAAAGCTCAGAGACAGCAAGCAGACAGACAAAAGACTCAGACACAAACTTCCCTCCACCCAGAGTTGAAAAAAATCCGGTTTCCTGATTGGTCCTCTGGTCAGGTGCTTCAGGTGAAAGAGACATTAACCCTTAGCTATCTGTTTATGACACACCCATCACACATACACACTGTTAATCTCTTCCCTGGCTGCTAGTTCACTCATAAAAGAGCCCATCCTTTGCTCTGAGGTTAGGGATATGAAGTTCCTCCAGATCCCAAGAGTTATACTGCCATGTATGGCAGATCTGAGTCTCAGTCTTTAGAGGGCAAAGGAAAGAGGATCTGGATATCCTCCTTGTTTAGCCTGAGTCCTGTGAGCCTGAGTCAGCTGGCACAGGCCAGTCATGGGTGTCTAACTGCAATGTAGACATATCTTTGAAAATTAAACTCTTGCAGATGATGTGCTAAGGTAAGATGGATCCTGGGGAAGCAGTATGCATATTGGTGCAAATCAGAGAGATTAGATTGAGGATAGCCCACTATGATTGCCACTGAGGGAGGTGGTGATGTGAAAACTTTGATCCTCTGTAAGAAAGGGTTGAAGGGACTGCTGAGTCTAATGAAGGACTTTAGGGATCACGCTGTTCTGTTGATCCCTCAAAAGGGACGGACTGCAATAGAAGTTTAGCCACAGGGCTAAACCAAAACTTACCTGTCATCTGGGGAGACAATAGATCAACCAGAAGAGGGAACTATGACACAGATATATGACTAATGCTGACTGGGTAACGCAACCCTGTCACATGATATTGCCTAAGTCCTTCATATTTATGGTGTGGGAGTTATTTTTGTTACTGTCCTACGTGTGTCACATAAATTGGGAAATGTCGTGATATATTGTCAAGTATCAGAGGGGTAGCCATGTTAGTCTGGATCTGTAAAAGCAGCAAAGAATCCTGTGGCACCTTACAGACTAACAGACGTTTTGAAGCATGAGCTTTCGTGGGTGAATACCCACTTCTTCAGATGCATGTGGGTTCAATCAGGGAGGATGAGGCCCTGTTCTCTGTTGATCTGTTTCCTTATTTCCTCGTGCGGGTATTGTAGTTTGGAGAATGCTTGGTGGAGATTTTGTAGGTGTTGGTCTCTGTCTGAGGGGTTAGAGCAGATGCGGTTGTACCTCAGTGCTTGGCTGTAGACAATGGATCGTGTGATGTGTCCGGGATGGAAGCTGGAGGCATGAAGGTAGGCATAGCGGTCGGTAGGTTTTCGATATAGGGTAGTGTTAATGTGACCATCACTTATTTGCACCGTGGTGTCAAGAAAGTGGACCTCCCGTGTAGATTGGTCCAGGCTGAGGTTGATGGTGGGGTGGAAGCTGTTGAAATCATGGTGGAATTTTTCCAGAGTCTCCTTCCCATGGGTCCAGATTCCATGGGAAACAGATCAACAGAGCCAAACGTGTACCCAGAAGCCTCCTACTGCAAGACAAACCCAAGAAAGAAACCAACAGGACTCCACTGGCCATCACATACAGCCCCCAGCTAAAACCCCTCCAACGCATCATCAAGGATCTACAACCCATCCTGGACAATGATCCCACACTTTCACAGGCCTTGGGTGGCAGGCCAGTGCTTGCCCACAGACAACCTGCCAACCTGAAACATATTCTCACCAGTAACTGCACACCGCACCATAATAACTCTAGCTCAGGAACCAATCCATGCAACAAACCTCGATGCCAACTCTGCCCACATATCTACACCAGCGACACCATCACAGGACCTAACCAGATCAGCCACATTATCACTGGTTCATTCACCTACACATCCACCATAGACTCATAGACTCATAGACTCATAGGTCAGAAGGGACCAATCTGATCATCTAGTCTGACCTCCTGCACAAGGCAGGTCACAGAACCCCACCCATCCAATTTTGTACAACCCCTATCCCAGGACCGAGTTATTGAAATCCTCAAAAATGGTTTGAAGACCTCAAGCTGCAGAGACACCACCAGCAAGCGACCCGTGCCCCACGCTGCAGGGGAAGGCGAAAAACCTCCAGGGCACCTGCCAATCCGCCCTGGAGGAAAATTCCTTCCCGACCCCAAATATGGCGATCAGCTAAACCCTGAGCATGTGGGCAAGAGTCACCAGCCAGCACCCAAGAAGGAGTTCTCCGCAGCAACTCAGTACCCATCGCATGCAACATCACCCCGCAGACCATTGAGCAGACCTGTCTGGTGGTAATTCAAGATCAATTGCCCAAATTAACGATCCTATCATAACATCCCCTCCATATACTTATCAAGCTTTGTCTTAAAGCCAGGAAAGTCTTTTGCCCCTACTACTTCCCTCGGAAGGCTATTCCAGAACTTCACTCCCCTAATGGTCAGAAACCTTCGTCTAATTTCAAGTCTAAACTTCCTAATATCCAGTTTATACCCATTCGTCCTCGTGGCTACATTAGTACTAAACTTAAATAATTCCTCTCCCTCCCTAACGTTAACCCCCTTGATATATTTATATAGGGCGAGCATATCCCCCCTCAGCCTTCTTTTGGCCAGGCTAAACAAGCCAAGCTCTTTGAGTCTCCTTTCATAAGGCAGTTTTTCCATTCCTCGGATCATCCTCGTAGCCCGTCTCTGAACCTGTTCCAGTTTGAATTCATCCTTCTTGAACATGGGACACCAGAACTGCACACAGTATTCCAGATGGGGCCTCACCAACGCCGTATACAACGGTACTAACACATCCTTATCCTTGCAGGAAATACCCCGCCTGATGCATCCCAAAATCGCATTTGCTTTTTTAACAGCCGTATCACATTGGCGACTCATAGTCATCCTGCTATCAACCAGTACCCCAAGGTCCTTCTCTTCCTCCGTCGCTTCCAACTGATGCGCCCCCAACGTATATCCAAAATTCTTATTATTAATTCCTAAATGCATGACCTTGCACTTTTCACTATTGTATTTCATCCTATTTCTATTACTCCAGTTTACAAGGTGGTTCAGATCTTCCTGAATAGTATCCCTGTCCTTCTCCGTGTTAGCAATACCCCCCAGCTTCGTGTCATCCGCGAACTTTATTAGCACATTCCCGCTCTTTGTGCCAAGGTCAGTAATAAAAAGGTTAAATAAGATCGGTCCCAAAACCGATCCTTGAGGGACTCCACTGGTGACCTCCTTCCAGTCCGACAGTTCACCTTTCAATACGACCCTCTGGAGTCTCCCCTTTAACCAGTTCCTTATCCACCTTACAACTTTCATATTCACTCCCAGCTTTTCCAATTTAACTAACAGCTCCCCGGGCGGAACCGTGTCGAACGCCTTACTGAAATCTAGGTAAATTATATCTACCGCATTTCCTTTATCTAAGTAATCCGTCACCTTCTCAAAGAAGGAGATCAGATTGGTTTGGTAAGATCTACCTTTAGTAAATCCATGTTGCAATTCGTCCCAATTACCATTGACCTCTATGTCCTTAACTACTTTCTCCCTTAAAATTTTTTCCAAGACCTTACATACTACAGACGTCAAGCTAACAGGCCTATAATTACCCAGATCACTCTTTTTCCCTTTCTTAAAAATAGGAACTACATTAGCAATCCGCCAGTCATACGGCACAACACCCGAGATTATCGATTGCTTAAAAATTCTCGCTAACGGGCTCGCAATTTCACGCGCTAGTTCCTTTAATATCCTCGGGTGGAGATTGTCCGGGCCCTCCGACTTCGACCCATCGAGCTGTTCAAGTACGGCCTCTACCTCAGTTGCAGTAATATCCACTTCCATATCCACATTCCCGTTTATCATCCCTCCATCATCGCAAGGTTCCTCACTAGTCTTATTAAAAACCGAGGCAAAGTACTTGTTTAGATGTTGGGCCATGCCTAGGTTATCCTTAACCTCCATTCCATCCTCAGTGTATAGCGGCCCCACTTCTTCTTTCTTTGTTTTCTTCTTATTTATGTGGCTGTAGAACCTTTTACTATTGGTTTTGATTCCCTTTGCAAGTTCCAGTTCAATGCGGCTTTTAGCCTTCCTCACTTTATCCCTACATGTTCTGACCTCAGCAAGGTAGCTTTCTTTACTGATCCTGCCTTCCTTCCACTCCCTGTAAGCTTTCTGCTTTTGTCTAATCCCCTCTCTGAGTTGCTTGCTCATCCAGTTTGGCCTGCAACTCCTGCCCATGGTTCTTTTCCCCTTTCTCGGGATGCAGGCTTCCGACAGTCTCCGCAGCTGTGACTTAAAGTAATTCCAGGCCTCCTCCACATTTAAATCCACTAATTCCTCCGTCCAATGTAATATACGCCATCATATGCCAGCAATGCCCCTCTGCTATGTACATCGGCCAAACTGGACAGTCTCTACGGAAAAGGATAAATGGACACAAATCAGACATTAGGAATGGCAATATACAAAAACCTGTAGGAGAGCACTTCAACCTCCCTGGCCACACTATAGCAGACCTTAAGGTAGCCATCCTGCAGCAAAAAAACTTCAGGACCAGACTTCAAAGAGAAACTTCTGAGCTTCAGTTCATCTGCAAATTTGACACCATCAGCTCAGGATTGAACAAAGACTGTGAATGGCTTGCCAGCTACAGAACCAGTTTCTCCTCTCTTGGTTTTCACACCTCAACTGCTAGAACAGGGCCTCATCCTCCCTGATTGAACTGACCTCATTATCTCTAGCTTGCTTGCTAGCATATATATACCTGCCCCTGGATATTTCCACCACATGCATCTGAAGAAGTGGGTATTCACCCACGAAAGCTCATGCTCCAAAACGTCTGTTAGTCTATAAGGTGCCACAGGATTCTTTGCTGCTTTTGGTGATATATTGTGACAGTTCTGCCTTAAGACTTCTAACATCTTGGGGGCAGGGCTAAATTGAATAAAAAGTTTAGCTTTTTAAATGTCGCACAATGTTTTTGGGTTTCAACAATTTATTCTGTTCAATTTATTCTGTTCACTTATGTTTTAAAATGTGTAATTTATCAGTGTTTCCTCAAAAGTATGACGATTAATGGAGTTCTGCTTATAGCCTTCTTGCTGTAAGAGAATGTGCTTGCTTTAGTGTTATACAGCAAGAACATCTATTTTATCAAAAGTGCTCATTATGTCAAAGAAAATGATAGAGGAAAGTAAACTGTGCTGAGGTTTGAGAAGTGACGGTGAGTGGCAGCCTGTGAGCATCAGGGGAACACAGTAAGAACACTCTGTATCTTGCAATTCATTCTGCTGCACCCACAGCAGGAGGAACTAAAAGGGAATAAAAATAAACTGAAACATGAAGGCAATTTTGATGTTATCAGGAGTTCTTACCACCTTTGGATCAGTACTATCATTTAATGGACATTTCCCACTGGCTAAAAAAGCTTAAAATTGCTAATATTTCTGCTCGGGCATTTGTAATGTCTACAGTACACATTTTTCTATAAGTCACCAGGTAACATACAGCCCAGGTCTTTAATGACGGAGAGCTGCTAACATCTAATAGTTAGCATTTCTGGGAGTTTATTTCTAGGCAGTTTAAGACACTATTTAAAAATAATTGGTATTTTTTTTAAAAAGTCTTCCTTGATAGATAGAGCGATTTAAAAAAAAATCAACCTTTGGATATGGAAGTTGATAGTGCTGCATCCCAGTTATATCTATTCTGTAGGTGAACAGAGGATTTCACTCTCCTATCAACTTTGTACTTCTTACAAGCCTTAATATTAGGTTTTCTTTTTAATAAAGATACAGTGCAATTTTGGTGAACCTAATGTTTGTTTTCTTTGTTGTTTTTAAGAACTGTGGGCCCAATCTTTGGTATAATAGATTCCATGGTGTGAAACCCACAGCCAGGGCCGGTGCAAGGATGTTTCGCGCCCTAGGCGAAACTTCCACCTTGCGTCCCTCCCAAGCCCCTGCCCTGAGGCGCCCCCTTTGCGGCAGTTCCCCATCCCCACCCTCCGCCCTGAGGCATCCCTTCTTTAACTTGCTGGCAAGAATACTGTGGAAGACCGTATCAAAAGCTTTGCTAAAGTCAAGAAACAACATGTCCACTGCTTTCCCCTCATCCACAGAGCCAGTTATCTCCTCATAGAAGTCAATTAGGTTAGTCAGGCATTTCAATTACTGGAATTAGGCTTTTCAAATACTGGAAAGAGAACAATAAAGTTCTTCACCAACCTTAAACACACTAATGTTCACACAAAAAGCTATAAAAACTTTCCTGACTAGGGAACCAGACTGTAGAAAAGAAGTCTAATCCCATTTAAGAATTTTAAGAGAGAAGGTAGGACTGAATGCTATTGAACAAAAACTCACACAAGTAACATTCAGACAATACTCTTTTGATATGGAAGCAAAATGTAAACAGCTCTTCACCTAAGGCTACTTTAGAGAGTATGTTACTAAAGATTCACACACAACTCAAAAACTGCTAACCAGACATCTGTAGAAGAGTTGTCTGACTCCTTAGCCCCCCTTGTGGCTGAGGGGCCTCTGCTCTCCCCTGCACCTTACATTGTTAATCTCACTGAAATCTTAAAAAAACAGAAATGAAAATGACAAACAGGAATTTCTCACTTCCATGAATTTTTGGAAATATTTATCAGAAACTTATTTTGGAGATGGCTAAAGAAATGAGGTTTCCCCCACAATGAAAAAGGCAGTCTCCACAAAAAAAATGAAAATTTCAAACATGTCAATATTACAGAGTTTTTTTTTTCAGATTTCTGTTGGGAAAACTGAAATAAAATGTTTCATTCTCTATCAGTTCCATGCAAATCAAAATATAAACATGAATGAGTCCAAATAAAAGAGAGACCAATCCCTATGCCAGAATATCGAATAGCCCAGTGGCTAAGGCACTCACCTGGGATTTGAGACACCTAGATTTAAGTACCTCCACTGCCTGGTCTTCCACATGCCAAGTGAGTGCTCCAACTACTGTGTTATTGACTACTCTGGAGTGTGTGTGTGTGTGTGTGTGTGTGTGTGTGTGTGTGTGTGTGTGTGTGTGTGTGTGTGTGTGTGTGTGTGTGTGTGTTTACATGCACGTGCAGGGGACGAGGGGGGGGAATGTCTCAGTGTTGTTCCAATGTGGAATAAAGAAAAAACTGAAATCTCAAAAATGTTAATGTGACAGGAAAATGGTTTCCCTCTTAGCTCTCTGTATGACAGCTTGAGTTCCTACAGTGACTCATGGGGGTTTGTAGTTTGGGTGCTTCATACCCCCTTCTCCTCTATGGGCCAGGCTCCCTGGCCAGACTACAACTCAGAAGCTCAGGAGGACACAGAAGTTGAAAAGAAATAATTAGACATTTCAGAATTGGAAATTTTTGCAAATTTCCATTCTGCAAAATTATTTTCTCCTGAATCAGGATGACAATTCAAAATAGCAAAACAAATTTTCAAAACAGCAGAATTTCCTAGGGATAGTAATTCTGATTTTTTACCTACTCTACATACAGGAGTAGTTTTTAAGGTGGGCAACGAATTTAGAGAGATGGCAAATTTGCTTCACTCAAAGACTTTCTCATTAAAACTTGTACATCTGCTGCATAGGCTAATAACTGACTAAGTCCCACTTAAAAACTCAGTGGGTGGGATGGAGATAAATGTTTTCAAAAATGATATAGCTCAAAGTGAGGTACAGCTGAGAAAAATAGGGGGCAAATCCATTCTCTGACCTAGGCAAAACAGTTCTGGATTTCACGCATCACATGCCCTCTCCCCAAATGCTATTGTAGCGCAAGTCGAATACACACATCTACAAATCAGACTAATACACATTTGTGAAACATTACAAATCCTTTCTTATTTCTTTTATTATTCAATTACCCCATGTAGTTATTTTTCCAGTTATACAAATTTTGCCACAGATCAAAACAACAACAAACAACTTGTGCACAACGGACAGATAATTTTATTCCTGGGCTTTCAGGACTAGAGCAGTGCAAATAACTGATTTTTCAGTTCACTGGCAGCTTGAAAAAAAAATTGTTTTGGGTTAACCGGAATCTGATATTTTTGGCAAATCAACCCTGCTCCCACTCCTAATTATGTTTGGACCAAACAAAATGTTGAGTTTGGTCCAAAATGAAACATTTTGCTTTGGAGAATTTTTAACCATAGCTTAATAAAAAAAAATAATCCAAGGCAATTTGGAAATCAAGGGCTAGATTCACAAAAGTGCCTTTCACAAAACGGAGGAGGCGCTGGTGCCACCTGTGCCTTACCCTCTTGTATCCTATAGCACAATGATTAGAGCACTTTTGTAGACTGTAGGAAACCTAGATTCAAATCCCAGTCTGAAGCAGACATTGAAAGCAGCACTCCTCACACCCAAGGGAGGACCCTACACACCAGACTAGCTACTGTTTTGGACTGGGGCTCTCTCAATCTCTCCTGTTGAAGCTGTTCCTTTTCATATCAATAATTAAATATTCAATTGGGCCAGAGAGAGAGAGAGACTATAGACCAGTGATTAGGGGACTCACCTTTATTCCAGTCCTTGCTCCAGGACTATTCAAGTATTTTATAAAAGGTGGAACAACAGGAGAGACTGAGCAAGACCAACCTCATAATAGCCAAAAGCCTGGTGATCAGGGCACTCAACAAGAGAGCTGGGTTCAAGTCCCTGCTCCAGGAGAGTGATTAGAACTCATGTCTCCCATATCCCAGATGAGGCTTTTGGGTAAAAGGGGTGGGGAGCATCACCTTCACCTCCTTCTGCTCCCACTGAATGGAGCCCAAGTCCCCTTGAGACTCTAACCCCCAAAAATCATTGTTTTGATTAACGTGACAAAAGTTTTAGCCAAAATATTTTGCCCAGCTCTACTCAGGACTTGAATCCAATAGCAAAATCCAAAGCATGAGAAACTCCCTGGGGAGTTTCCAACTACAGTCTCCTTCAGAAAGATGGAGTTGGGGAGTTATGGTGGAGGCAGGTAGACAAATCTCCTCAGTCCCATGGAATGTAAGTACTAATGCCATAAAAGGCATGCCTCACCATAGTGCTGCCCGGAAGCTTTCTCTCTCCTGGCATCACGGTTCCCTGAGAAGCTGTGTTCCCATTGGTTTCTCTGCCTTTGCCAACAGAACAGATCCCTCCCCCTGAGAGAGAGAGAAGTAGTGATAATATTGTAAGGAGTGGCTTTAATGTTAACAGAGGAACTGCACCTCTTTTTCTGCCACTGCCTCCTTATCTCTACCTAGTTGAGTCTCCCTTCCTCTGTGGGTGGAAGGGAACCGTAAACACCAAGGGGTTGATGCTGCAACATTGAAGCCAATTGGAGATGGGTCACACTTAACGACATTTTAGTTATATCCAAGAGCAGCAAATATTTTGCCTGTCCTGCTTCCAATAACATGTTAGCTCAATCCAGTGCTGAAAGTAATGTGTTGACAATTGAAAATAATAGGTTGTTTAATTAAGGCAGGAGTTTAATATCTGGGAAGAAACACAGGATATCTAAAAGGAGAGAGGATCTATAAAAGAAATGACCTAGATGCTACAGGTGTTTGAATGGATGACAGAAGCCTATTACTGGGATTATCTTAGAATATTTATGGCAGTGCTTGAGTTTAAAAGTGAATGCTAAAGTGGCTTGTAGACAGATTGATCACTGAAAAACAGATAGATGAATTAAGTGTTGAGATAATTTTTTATTTTCAAGAATCCAATATAAATACAGAAGCTTTCAGGGTCACACAGTTCTCATTTGTCAAATGCAAAGGTAAGGCAAGGGAAAAACAAACTGAGGTGGATTGGTGTGTGTGTGGGAAGACATGAATGGATTTTCTTCTATAAACAAGATTTATGTTATCTAACGATAATGTTTTATCTGATGTCAGTAGCTGGGATTAGTAAGTTTCCTGTGACCTTCATTCTATATTCAGTCTCTCATCTGAACACAGAAGGCAGCAGAATCAGAGGTCTGCAAGTCACTTTGCATTGGCTTGAATCATTTGCCATATAAATTTATATTAAAGCTTTTAAAAGTGAACATTCTACTCCATATTTTCCAATAGTATTTACATGAAAACTGTACCTATTTGCTTTTGGCCAGCTTTCTCATTTCTCAGCATGAATAGTCAGTGTAATATTTTAACAACAACAGTTTAATAATCTGCCTTCTGGGCCTCTATAGTGGAGAAGCCATCGTGTTATATAAATGAGTTGTAACCTGAGAGCTCAGTGTAAGAAGCAGTACTTAGCTTTAATACTGATCTAAACAACTGCAAGAAAAAATGTATCCAAACACTTATTTTTAAATTGTAAACTGGGATTTCAGAAGCAGAAATATTGGCAGGATACTAGAGAATCAAGAGAGTCAGGAAAATCTCTACATGCTATGAAATGGAACAAAATGGCACCTGATCCCAGCCGAGAAGGCAATGTATCACTCCCGCCAGTTGCAGTTCCAGGGAACAAATCCTTCCTTGTCTTTCCCTTCTACAATTCCAGAGCAAGAGAACAGGCCAGGATGGCCTCAGAAACCAAATGACAGCAGAAACTAGTCGGGGTTTATGCCATATAGGACAGCCAATGATTATCCAGAAAGAGAGGGAGGCAGTCTCTGAGTAATCACATGCCGATCTGCATCAAGGTAGGTAATGAAAGACCCGTTGGAAGGTAACGTCTGCACCCCTCTCACTTTAAATGATGAGGATAAGTGAAAGTGTGCATGTACAAGAAAGCAAAAAGGGGAAATAAAGCAGCACAGAACAAAAAGACGCACGTTGTACGTCACCATGTGCTTAATAGTTTTATGTACTGGTGCCCATCCCTCTTCTGCTTGTTAGCAGTGCTACACTGTCAGCTCTGGTTATATATCCATCCTGAAAGATGGATAGGGTGACTCTGGGCATGGGACAAACAATAATATTTTGATTGTAAGTTCCTCAAGTGGGGAAATTGGAGAAGATTCTCCTCTCAGACAAATGTAAAGGCCTGTTTAACTACTATTTTCTTCTTCCCTTTATCTTTGATTCCAGTAGGTGGATCAAGCCCTAATCAGAGCAAATCCAGTGGAATGATGGTCAGAAGAGAAAAAGGAATTGTCCTCTTATATGACTTATAAGTGCCTAGCCACCTTTGTAGTGAAATTGCATCCTTTTGGAGAACAGCTGTCACAAAGCACTAAGGACAAGTGGATTGGGGAACATGCAATTTTTAGAGAATAGAAGAATCTAAGTGGATGAACAAATTAATTATGAGAACATTGAAAGCCCCTCCACCACTACTCCAAATTGGGCAATATTAATCATGTACTACGTTTTTTAAAAATGTGGAGAGATTCAGTGTGGATTATTTAGCTAGGGAAAGGTGAACCATGTAGATTTCATACTTTTGCAAACATCTAAAGCCAATTTGAGTTTGCAATTTTTTATCCTATTAATTTTTCTCCCACACCTTTTCTAAGGGTGATTCATTATTTAAAAAATTGCTAGCTAAAGAAGTCTATGATACATATTAGAGAAAAAGAGAGAGGGAAAAAAAGAAGCTTATGTTGGAATCAATAGGTGCTCACTTTCCACATATGTTTATTTCAAGGTTTTTTTCTCTATTCCTCTTCCTACTATTTCTTTATTCTCTGCATTTTTCTTTCTGCCCCTTCTCTTCTCAGTTTTGCAAAAATGCTCAAACAAATTATGTTTTCAAACTAGTATTTGAGTGGTTGTAAAATTAGGCAAAATTTGTTTGCCCACCCATCTATTGGATTAATTCCTTTGAATGTACAGGAAATTTATTCAGTATATACAATATTATTGAATGTACCAATTATGTAATGAAATGATCACTGGTTATATTGTCTATGCCACCCACTGAGTTTTTCCAAAGTGATTACAACTTAGTTAAAAGGACAGAATTATTCCCAATTTCTCTAGAGACCTTGACCAGCAGTGCAAATCAAAAACCCAAACGAAACAAGAAACCCTCATTTGTGCGTCCCACCCTCTTAGAGAGCTAAGCTTATAATTACCAATACAGAATAGTTAAAACAGCATTCAGAAATTGCCTTTGTAATGCAATTTCAAAATTGACAGTGTATACCAGAATAGAACTGCAACTCCTAAAGTCAATGGACTATCATGGATGTTCTGAGAGAAGAATTTGAACCTATTCATGCAGGTATCCTTAGTTTTGGTATGTATGATGCAGGTTGGAGCTAGAATTTGGTGTTATAGAGCAGGATTCCACTTAATAGATACACACAATTACTTCAAGTGTTAATAAAAATAATGGAAAGGCCAAACAGCTCATGTGACTCCTAACATCTATTACATTTTTCACCTTTTCTAATAATTTTGTGTCCCATAACATTTTGCTTTCTCCAGTTATAATAGGTTCAGAGGTTTATTAAAGCATCTGTCATATCTTCCATATCTGAATTCCACACTTAGAAAATGTGGTCTCTTTTCATTTGAAAAAGTTATCCAAATTTAAATCACTTTTAGTCGCTTAGTGATGCCAAGTCCCTGAAACATGTATTTGTGTTTTCCTGTATTGATTTAAGTAAATTCATCTCATAAACAGGTTTGTATGCTGTGTGGCTGTCCCTCCCTGAGGGAGACCACGCTCTTATTTACCTGAAAAGGTGAGCTCAAAGTGGGGAATTAGCTACATCTAGTCCTTTGGTCCTCTAGCCAGGCAGTGTATGAGCCCCAGGCTCTCGGTCAGGGTGGGGCAGCAAACAGTTTTCATGCTCTAACCTACAATCAGGACAGAGCGATTAAGTAGTCCTTGAGCCCCAAGACCTCAGCAAAAGTGGGGCAGCAAAGCAATGAGTAGGCTCTGGCCAGCAATCATGGCAGAGCAGCTAAGCAGTCTAGGGGCTCCAGGTAAGGGTAAGCACCAAGGGAGTCTAGAGGCTCAGGTAAGGGTGAGCACTAATAGCAGTCTATGGGACTCAGGTAGGGGTGTTAGTGGAGCACAGGCCTCCTTAGGCCAGGATGGGGAGTACTGCCACCCCGGGTGCGGTATCAGGGGGGACATGGGCCCGCCCAATTCAACTGCAGGACCCTAACAATGGTGGAGTGGTCTGCTACTGGGTCAGGAGGAATCCACCTGCAACACACTGACCTTGTATCAGGTCAGACCCCAACCAGACTGCTACCTAGTTTCCCTCAGCTACTTCCTACTCCCCCCACCCTGAGGTCTACCTGTGTCTATCATCTTGAGGAGCTGTGGCCAGTCTGTAGGTGGAAGCCCCAGCAGCTCCTCAGTGTCTCGGTCGGCTGGCAGCCCGGGGAAATCTGGCCAGTCCTCAGGCTGCAGCCCCAGCAACTCCTCTGCAGGCTCCAGCAGCAGGCGGGATGCATCTGTTTCCTGTGGTGGCTGCAGCCCAACTGAGCTGCAGGGCCTGCCTTTTGTATGTCCCCTTCCTATCCCACCCTTCCGCTTCCGGCGGGGTGGACCTCGTTCAGCCCACCATGGGACGTTGTGGTCCCTCCTTGTCACTTTCTGAGGGAGGCCACACTCCTCACTACAAGGCTACTAATGCTTCAAAACTCTGCCGTCAGAGATCTTTGCAAGATTAGATAGTCAAGGTACTTTACCTGTTTTAGAAATACTAATACTGGTTTCCAGTCAGGCAGTGTGTTCAATTTTAGAATTTCACTACTATTATTGTTCAGCTATTGCATGGCCATTTACATAGACTTTGTAACTGAAAAATAATCATCTAATGATTTTCTTGGTGGCCTGGTGGAAGTCAGAGGAAATGGATGTCCTAATCCAAAGCTCAACAAAGGCAATGAAAAAACTCCCATTAACTTGAAAGGGATGAGGCCCATGTTAATAGGTAAATGTTTTTTTGGATAATATAAAGGCCAGCCAAAGTATACCCACTGAATCCTAACAAAGCCACATTGTTTTGAGTCATATTTGGTTTAACTGGTTTTTTTAAAATATATATTTTATTTTATTTTACAATATCTGTTTGTGCCCTCATCATAATCTAACTTAATCCTTTTAGATTTCTTATAGTCTTTTTCTTAAACAGAGTTTTGTAACTTCTTGTCTGGAGCAGGCAGTCAATATAAACCATTAAGCAATTACTCTTCACTTTGGTAAAAAATTTTTAAAACACCATCTGGGTCTTGAGCACTATGGTCATCATTTACCCAGGTCACACCTTAAGCTAAATCTTCGTGGAAGAAGCACAAACATTGCACTGGAAAAATCTAAGGCAATAATAGCATTTAATAAGCTTGACTTATATAGGTCCTCACAAAGCGCCTGGAATTTGCAGTTCATATTCTCTGAAATACAGTTTACACTGTCATGATGCCACTGGCATGGCATATCTATAACACACCCCTTACAACCTTCAGAAAGCTTCTCCTTAAAACAGTGCTTAAGGACACCATGAACTGAAATATGTACAATAGATCTGTCATGAGGTGCTCCACTCACTGCTTGTTTGGCGCCTCTTTGTGGTTACTCTGAGGATTAGCTCTCAAGGTCAACGCCCCTTCCTGTGGTTGCATGTCGTCACACTCTCTCTCACTCTCAGGTCTGCAGCTCCTCTCTCATCCTCTTTCTCGGAACTGCAGCATCCTCTTCATGAATCAGCCCTCTGGCTAGGTCACTCAGTGTTCTCCCCTTCTGGGATACAGTCCTTCTTCTCTGTCACTCCCACAGTGACCCAAGCAGTCTTCCTGTTAAGTGCCCCATCAGTCTATACCACACCCATGGTGGCTGGTAGGGGAACTCAGGCCCACCTCCTCCTCCAGATTCCAGTCCAAGTACTCTCAAGCCATCAGTTATTGACTTTACTCTCCCAGTCCTCATTGCTCCTTCACTGGACTGCTACCTACAAGTCTTGGTTCCTCCATTTTCTCTGAGTTTACCAGTTCCAAATCCTCCCTCTTCCAAGGAAGTGACTGCCTTTTCCCAGCAGCAGACTCTGTCTATTAACAGTTTCCTGGCTTTATAGTCCCCACCTGTTCTTGCTTGCAATCAATTCCCTGCTCCCTGGCTCTTCCTCCAGGTGCATCTTCTTCAGTTAATAGGCCTGTCTGGACACCTTACCCCCTTCCAGTCCTGTGTGAAGTGGAAGCTCCATCACAAGACCTCATAACTGTTTTATAGTCATTGTGTGACACAGGCTCAGATAGCTCTATGCCTAATGAGCTCCTTAAAGCCATACGGCCTCCTCTTCACTCTTGGCTTTCTCTTGAACAACTTGTCTTGGTGATGGGCAAAAACAACTTGGGATTGTTTCATTTGTGTCGTCTGATCTAATGCTGTCTAGCTTCTCCGGAAGGTCTCTAGAAAGGCCTCATCCAGCTGTTGAGAGATTTTCAGAAAAGAATAACAGAAAACACCTGATTTAGATTTATGCAACCATGGTTGGTTCCTTTGACCCTTGATATCTTATACCCTATCCACCTGTGACTCAACTCCATACTTCAAATCTTTTGAGGAGACTCCCTAGCTTCATATGAGGCCTCTCCCTTCTTGGGTTCAGACAATGGGTGGGCACTCTGCTCTTCAGATGGCATCACAATTGCTCAGGTCTCCTGATTGGATTTTGGAGTCTCCAGCAGCAGCTGGACCAGAGGACTCCCTCAGCCTCCTCACCTTTTCCGAACAATCACAGATGTAGTACTTTCTTTGCAGGTGCCCAAGCACTGGAGCTAAAATGAATCCTGTAGTTCTCAGGGGGGTGGTAAAGGAGTCCATGTTTCCTTTCTGCATTTCCATGGTTTCTGAAAATAGACTCTTTAAACAAGGTGGCTCTTTCAAACCCTGAGTGCTTTGTGGGTTACTGAGGCAATGCTACTCAACAGTGAATGGCTAAGCACTAGAGGCTAAATTTCTGGCCTTAATACCCTATCTGGTTGGTCTAGGGCTCGAAGGCCCACTACCCATAAAGACTCACCAGTTAGCTTATTCTCCCTATTAGGCATATACAGAGGACTCGATTGAGACCAACTGATGGAGAGGAGCACTGGAAGGCCACAGATGAAATCACTCCAGAAGTAAAAACAAATAACTGATTACTAGACATGTCTCAACATTGGTAAAGGAAAGAGGAGGCACTACCATCAGAAGTCCTTCCAGTGCCCCATAGTACATGGTCAGGGGATGCAGGACTTATGTCACACCATTTTAGCTCTACCCCATGACCAATCATTGCTAAGGATTGTGAACAGAATTTTACAGCTAGGGTGTGAAAAGTTTGACAGGTGGGGAGTGAAAAAAATTGCCTAGGTGTGTGAAAGTTTAACAGCTTGTGTACCATATAACTACTAACCACCCAGCCTACACACCATTACATTTTTGTTATCCTGGGCTTTTTCTTTCACTCGGTTTACCTCTTTCTAGGGTAAATTATTCGATCTTCTTTTCTTAAAGCTTCCTCAGAAACCCTCCTGGCTACCTTTCCATGCATCTCACTAAGGGCTGGTCCACACTACAGGGGGGAAATCGATCTTAGATACGCAACTTAAGCTATGTGAATAACGTAGCTGAAGTCGAATATCTAAGATCGGATTACTCACCCGTCCTCACCGCGCGGGATCGATGTTCACAGCTCTCCCTGTCGATTCCGGAACTCAGTTGAGGTTGATGGAGTTCCGGAATCGATATAAGCGCGCTCGGGGATCGATATATCGCGTCTAGATTAGATGCGATATATCGATCTCCGAGCAATCGATTTTAACCCGCCGATACGGCGGGTAGTCTGGACGTAGCCTGAGATATCATATCAAGTCTATCTGTTTCCTGAGCCCTGTAGGCTGAATAAGAAGCTTGTCTTCTATAGTTCCAGCCCACAGTGCTGGGCTATACTTCATATCAGTCCCTCCAGATTACAGCCCCCAAATGTCCTACGTTTTATGCTGCTACCCCACAGCCAGAACAGACTTGGCCTACATGGACCTTAGAGTCACTTCACTCACTCTTACATCCCTATTAATACTATTGTGGAGGGAAGCGGACAATGAATAGGCTGACACCACTGACTTCAAAACACAGTACTTGATATTCAAAGAGGAATCCAAGGTGATGAGCTTTACCAGTAGTGAGTATAAAACACGTGAAATAAAGTAAAATTGGGTGAAGAATTACATTGTTTTACTGTCTACCAAAAGATGCACTCTGTTTTATGGCAATATCATTGGCCATGGATCAGAGATGACCCCACCATCTCTCAAACATTTCAGATTATTTGTAAAGAGTTCTCATTGCCTGGAAATGTATGGCTACACTGCAAAGAAAAACCTATAGTGCCAAGCTTCAGAGTCTGGGTCAACGGACTTGAACTGTGTGGCTAAAAATAGCAATGTAGGCATTTGTGCTCAGGCTGGAGCCCAGGCCCTGAAATGGTCTCAAAGACAAGACTCCAGCCTGAGTATCTAGAGTGCTGGTTTTCCCTGAAACCTGAGCCCTGAGAGCCTGAGTCAATTGATCTGGGCTCTGAGACTTGGTGCCGCGGGTTTTTCTTTGCAGTGTAGACATATCCTGAGTAAGGAAAAATGTGTTTCTAAATGTGTTTTCACAGACATGTATATTTTTATTGACTTTTCCAGTCAGTTATTAATGCTTGTTTATTTGTGGATAGCTGGTGACCCAGCAACAAAGCCAGTAACAATTTATTAAGTTAATTATCCCAGTTCTACTGTTGCTGAAAAAGAAAAATAGGCAGGATGTGTGACAGTGCAGGAGGGACAACCAGGGAGGGAAATAGACCACAGTGAAAAAACTGTTTGTCCATTTGACCAATGACCAAAAACTTCATGGCTTACGGGAAAAATTGCAAGAGATACATATTAACTATTCTTAGAGCTTCAGTTCTGGAACTGATATTTACCTTTAAAGACATCAACAAGAGGGATACAGATGATTACACTGATTAATTTAAGTCCCTGATGCTTTCAACGGACCTACCTTTGTCCTCCACCTACACTTAAACAGAACAAGTAAAAAAGTGACATCCCGCCTCCTAGCACTTCTTTCTCCAGCACTGACCTTTCATGCTGACATATCAATGGAATTGGTGAATAAGTGATAACGAGTCTAAGGGTATCTGCCCAGGTTACCTACCTGAAGAGAGATATCAAAAGAAGCATGATACTCTTTAACAACTATAGTAGAGGGGTTACTTGGCAGAAGGTAATAGAAACATGAAAGGAGATTCTTTGTCAAACTGATATTCAAAAGAGGTATTTGGTCAACTTTTGCAGGACTGACCACTATATATCATGGCTACAAACTTGAGAACTGAGTTCCAATCTATATTCAGTGAGGGTGCCTTATTGGGTGGATAGTTATGTCTTGTGGTTGATATTTATTATCTATGAGATGTTGGGTCCACCTTACTCTCATATCTGTCAGTGCTAAGGGTGCTCAACAGTGATTAGGATTAGCAACTAAAGTGTTATATTGTTCACAGCAGCATAGAGGAAGTACCTGCACAAACCCTGGGAATAATAAGATACATTAACTGACATTTTATAGGGTATATATTTATACCATATTTCTATACTATGCTAATATCTATAAACGATGGTCCAAATCCTGCTTGGTTGGCTTACAGGAGAAATCTCATTGATTTAGAAAAGTCTACTTGTATGAGGGAGGTAAATAGGATTTGACCCTCCATGCATGCAATGCAGCATCATTTCAGACTTTTGTAGGGTGACCAAGTGTCCTGATTTTATAGGGACAGTCCTGATTTTTGGGTCTTTTCTTATATAGGCTCCTATTACCCCCCCACTCCGTCCCGATTTTTCAGATTTGCTCTCTGGTCACCCTAGACTTTTATTCTTCACAAGGAGACATTAAAGCATCATTTATTAGCTTTATTAAACCATTTAAAAGTTTATAGGGGAGAAGTCCTTGTGGACTATGAGCATTCAGCTGAATTGCTTGTGTATACTTATCATAATTCTGTGTTTACTCTGCTAGTATGTATTTGTTTCTCTGAGTCCTCTGTATAAAAAATCCTGCTATTTGACCATCTTTTAGCCATACAAAATCTGACCTGGTCCATGTTGTGCTAAGATTCTGTTTTCTAGAGAGTATTTTTGTTAAATTAATATTTTGTTTTCTGTGAAATTACAGCATTATGTCTTGATAATGTAGTATATTTGTCTGGTGACCAGCAGAGAGGGATATTAATAATTACAGATGTGCCTGTTTATTGTTGGAGAAACAAAATATTTCTTTTGTTATAGCTGAATATATTTCTTCTATGGCCGGCACTACCCACAGGCTCCATGAAGTAGTGGGAGACATATCTGACTGAGTTTTCAAGAGCTTAGAAACAGCTGTAAACCTGATAAAATATGAGTGTTAAAAGGGTTTGGGAAGCCCTTTGTAAACAACTGATGTTACCAACAGCAAGAATATTCTATCATAAACAACTGCATTATAAGATTTTATATCAAGCTGAATTAAGACATACCACATCACAGATGAACTATTGTACTGCTAAACCCAGCGGATGCAAATATGTTACTCTATGACAATTACATATGATATAAAGAAATCAGTAGAGTAATATACAGAGAGAAAGACCACTTTTATGATACATTTTCATTGCAATGTAATATTGTGTTTCTTGTCCAGAATCTATTCAAAGTAAGCCATGGATTTTATGAGGAGGAAAAAAAGATTAGGAATCCGTGTTGTACCAACACTTTAAAGCTGCACCACAAAACCATTTCACTACACATTTGAATTATAAATAAATAGAACAGAATAGATTGCAAAAATATTTGTTTATCAAATTTCTGTTTACTTAAGGTCTGCTCCATGCTTTTAGTTTCATTCTCTTATTCATATGGTTTTCAGTCTGACAAAAATGTCTATTTATATATATAGAGATATATATATATAAAATTCCATACGTCTCCGTTTGATAGCATTAACTTAACAAAAAACTTAAGTTAATACAGTACAATCTCTTTTCTTCACTATTCAGTGTTGCTTATCAGTCAATTTTGTGGATTTTACACAGAGGTGGATATTGCTATAGTAAAAAGTGTGTCTAACATGCAAATAAAAATGTGGGGATTAAACATTTTGAAAGCCTTATATCAGGAAGTGCCAGAAACAGACTTTAAAAGAGAAGGGACTGACAGTATTAGATCCACAACACTTTATATGTTCAAAGAAAAAAATAGGAAAAGAACAATTCTGCTGTACAACAATATAAGAAAGAGATCTATAGTCTGAAGGCCAAGATGTTACAATGATCCCTGAATGAGTCATAAGTAGGACCAGAGATGGACTGCCAAAATTATAACATAGGACCCCTCTGAAGATTGCAAGTAGTCAGTAGTATATGTCCCCATTAGTTCTTGAGATGGGCTGGTCTCTCATGACTAGTGGGAGTGTCCCTAACTAGCATAAGGGAGTTTAGGGTGTCGATAGAGGTTCAGATACCTTGGAACTTATACATTTAAAAGACTGACGCTCTCTCCCCAGGTGATCTTGCCAAAGGAATGATGAGAGGGAGATGCTTGTGGTAGAGTTACATTAGTTGAAACTAGATGGAGCTGCTGATATGGCAACCTCTGTGAGGTAAATGGGTTTTTAGAAATATCCCTGACAGCAGAATGAAGACAACTGGGATACACAGATGTAAATGAGGGCAAAACTTCTATTACCGGATGTAAAGAACCTACAAAGTCCAGTGTAAATCTGTGGGGCTGCCAGTTAGAAAAAGCATCTTCTAACTCACATCCTGAGCAAATTTGATATAGAAATCAGTGAGACAATGATTATGAAACTCCACTTTTTACAAAGTCATTTCAGAGTAGAATTGTACTTTAAAAATCAGATTAATGGAGAATGACAAAATAATCATGATCTATTCTGCTCGTGATGAATAAAATGGAGGAAAATAACAGAATCCTGCTGCATAGTCATGGAGCGTAATAAGGAGGTAGTTAATGTGTGTGAGGATGAAAAGCAGCAGGAATGTTTGTTTCTGCTGCATTGATGGAGAGGCAGAGAATACACGCAATGTGACTGCATCGCAATGCAGACAACAGTTGTAACTTTTTACTGCTTCTCTGGAAGGCATTGTGAAGAGGATATACGTATATTAGGAGCTGAAGCTGTGGGTCTGTTCTCAGAATGAATCCACATTATTAAAAACAGATGTAGGAACCAGCGAGAGGATCGTAATTCTCCTCTCCTGACAACAGCAGGGCAGATATTTGTACATTCTCAGTAGAACCGATCAAAAATGGGAATTTCCATCCTGCAGAAAATCCTGCTTGTCAAGGTTTTTTCGCCCACTTTGAACTTTAGCGTCCAAAAAGTGGGGACCTGCATGGACCCTTCTAAGCTTAATTCCTAGCTTAGATCTGGTAATGCTGCCACCAGCCAAAAATATAGTGTTTGGCACACTTCTGTTCCCCCAAAACCTTCCCTGGGGAACCCAAGACCCAAACCCCTTGGGTCTTAAAACAAGGAGAAATTAACCTTCCCCTCACCTTCCCCCCCACACCAATCCCTGGTGAGTTCAGACTCAATCCCTTGGATTTTAAAACAAGGAAAAAATCAATCAGGTTCTTAAAAAAGAAAGCTTTTAATTAAAGAAAGAAAAAGTAAAAATTATCTCTGTAAAATCAGGATGGAAAATGCTTTACAGGATATTCAGATTCATATAGACTAGATGGACCTCCCCGCTCAGCCTTAGATTCAAAGTTACAGCAAACAGAGGTAAAAATCCTTCCTGCAAAAGGAAAAGCATTCACAAGTTGAAAGAAAACAAACATAAGACTAATCCGCCTTACCTGGCTATACTTACAATTTTGAAACACGAAAGACTGATTCAGAAAGATTTGGAGAGTCTGGTTGTATGTCTGGTCCCTCTTTGTCCCAAGAGCGAACAATGAATAAAACAAACAACACAAACAAAGACTTCCCTCCAGCAAGATTTGAAAGTATCTTGTCCCCCCATTGGTCCTCTGGTCAGGTGTCAGCCAGGTTCACTGAGCTTCTTAACCCTTTACAGGTAAAAGAGACATTAACCCTTAACTATCTGTTTATGTCATGCCCCCCAAATCTCAGACAGTGGGGAAGCACACTAGCGGTGATTTCTTACTAGAACTTCAGAATAAACAGATTAATAAAACACATGCACCTTTACATATACTACTAATTATGTAAAACTACAAGACTTTTCACATTTTAAGGACAATTTTTAACCAGTTGATTCTGGGAAACTTTCACGGGACAGTGCATCAGCTACTTTGTTAGAAGCTCCTGAAATGTGTTGAATTTCAAAATCAAAGTCTTGGAGAGCTAAACTCCATCGAAGCAGTTTTTTGTTGTTTCCCTTGGCAGTAGGAAGCCACTTGAGCGCAGCATGGTCGCTTTGTAGCTGGAACCGCCGTCCCCAAACGTATAGGCGTAGCTTTTCCAGGGCATACACAATGGCGTAGCATTCTTTTTCACTGATTGACCAGTGGCTTTCCCTCTCAGACAGTTTCTTGCTGAGAAACACGACAGGATGGAAGTTTTGATCTGGTCCTTCCTGCATTAAAACTGCTCCTACACCACGCTCTGATGCATCTGTGGTTACTAGGAATGGTTTGTCAAAGTCTGGGGCCCTTAGCACAGGGTCAGATGTGAATGTCGCCTTAAGCTGGGTAAAGCCCTTTTGACACTCATTAGTCCACTTAACTGCATTCGGCTGGGTCTTTTTGGTCAGGTCTGTTAGTGGGGCAGCGATTTGGCTGTAGTGTGGTACAAATCACCTGTAATAATACCCGGCCAAGCCTAAGAAGGATTGGACCTGTTTTTTTGACTTTGGGACAGGCCACTTTTGGATAGCATCCACCTTGGCCTGTAGGGGGTTTATAGTTCCTTGACCCACCTGGTGTCCAAGGTAAGTCACTCTGTTTTGGCCTATTTGACACTTTCTAGCCTTAACAGTTAGTCTTGCCTGCCTGATGCACTCAAAGACTTTTTCCAGGTATTCTAGGTGTTCTGCCCATGAATCAGAAAAAATGGCCACATCATCGAGGTAGGCAACTGCATATTCTCCCAATCCTGCTAGGAGACCATCCACCCGTTTTTGGAAGGTGGCGGGTGCATTTCGCAGTCCGAAAGGAAGCACATCAAATTCATACACCCCTTCATGGGTGATGAAGGCTGACTTTTCTTTGGCAAGTTCATCTAGCGGTACTTGCCAATACCTCTTGGTTAAGTCTATTGTAGATATGAACTGGGCACGTCCCAATTTCTCCAATAGCTCATCAGTGCGTGGCATTGGATAGTTGTCGGGACGAGTTACAGCATTTAGCTTACGGTAGTCCACGCAAAAGTGTATTTCCCCGTCTGGTTTGGGTACTAGAACCACTGGAGATGCCCATGCACTGGTAGAGGGGTGGATTATACCCATCCATAGCATGTTTTGGATTTCCCATTCTATAGCAGCTTGGGCATGAGGAGACACCCGCTAAGTTGGGGTTCTAGTTGGGTGAACAGTACCTGTGTCAATGGAGTGGTATGCCCGTTCAGTCCGTCCTGGGGTGGCTGAGAACAAGGGGGCGAATCTAGTGCACAGCTTCTTGATCTGTTGCCTCTGTAGACGTTCCAAGGTTGTGGAGAGGGTCACCTCTTCCATGCCACCGTCACTCTTTCCTTAGTTGTAGACACCTTCAGGCCACTCAGCGTCATCTTCTCCCTGGGCTGTAAACTGACAAACTTTTAAGTCTTTGGAATAAAAGGGCTTGAGAGAATTAACATGGTACACTTCAGGCTTTAGGGTGGAGGTGGGGAATGCTATGAGATAGTTAACAGCTCCTAGGTGATCTTGGACTGTGAATAGCCCTTCCCATGATGCTTCCATCTTATGGGCCTGTTGTGCCTTCAAGACCATAAACTGGTCTTCCATAATCATTTGAAGGAATGCTCTCTGGTATGTTTATCATACAGGCCTTTTGCTCTTCCTGAGCATCCTTTAGGTTTTCTTTAGCAAGGGCTAAAGAGTGTCGGAGGGTGCTTTGTAGGTTGCTTACAAAATCTAGAATGTTAATTACTGGAGAAGGCATAAACCCCTCCCATTGCTGCTTCACCAACTGTAATAGCCCCTTAACCTCGTGGCCATACACAAGTTCGAATGGTGAAAACATCAAACTGGGATGTGGTACAGCCCTGTAGGCAAAAAGCAACTGCTGCAACACTAGGTCCCAATCATTGGAGTGTTCATTTATGAATTTACGTATCATGGCCCCCAAAGTTCCATTAAACCTCTCCACCAGGCCATTGGTTTGATGGTGGTAAGGAGTGGCAACCAAGTGATTCACCCCATGAGTTTCCCACAGATCTTTCGTGGTCCCTGCCAGGAAATTAGTGCCTGAATCTGTAAGGATGTCAGAGGGCCAACCTACCCTGGCAAAAATGTCTGTTAAGGCCTGGCACACAGTTTTAGCTCTGGTGTTGCTTAGAGCTACTGCTTCCAGTCATCGGGTAGCAAAGTCCACAAAAGTCAGTATGTACTGCTTTCCTCTGGGAGTCTTTTTTGGGAAAGAACCTAGAATATCCACAGCTACTCGCTGAAATGGGACCTCAATTATGGGGAGTGGCTGGAGAGGGGCCTTGACCTGGTCTTGGGGCTTTCCCACCCTTTGACACACCTCACAAGACCAGACATAATTAGCAATGTCCTTGCCCATCCCCTCCCAGTGGAAGGACTTCCCCAACCTGTCTTTGGTTCTGTTCACCCCAGAATGGCCACTGGGATGATCATGGGCTAAGCTTAAGAGCTTTCCCCGGTACTTAGTTGGAACTACCAACTGTTTTTGAGGATGCCAGTCTTCCTGGTGTCCACCAGAAATAGTCTCCTTGTATAACAGTCCTTGTTCTACAACAAACCGGGATCAGTTAGAAGAGCTGAGAGGTGATGGGGTGCTCCGTGCCGCCATCCAAGCTTTCTGAAGGCTGTCATCTGCTTCCTGCTCAGTCTGGAACTGTTCCCTTGAGGATGGAGACACCAGCTGCTCCTTAGACTGTGGACTTGGGCTTAGTCCCTCCGGAAGCGATATAGGTGATGGGGTTGTTTTCGTTGATGGTGAACCGCTTTCCACTGGTGCACTAGGTGATATTTCAGGCTCTGGCTGAGCCTCTTGGGTAGGGTTGTCCCCTGCTTCTCCCAGTTCAGGCCCGCTGGTGCCCTCTGGTGTTGGGGTTGGAGATGGGTTTGCAAGCGCTGGCCTCAGTGCTGGCAACGGTTCTGGTGCTGGTTGCTTTTCCAGTTCCGGTTCTGAGAGTCGATGCACTATGGCTGTTGCCGTCGTTGGCAGGGGATCCAGGTCCACCATCTCTGTCTGGGTCTCTGGTAACACAGATGGGGCCCTTGTGGATGGCTCAGGAATAGGGATGGGTCTGGAAGCTTGCCTGGCTTGGTTGCGTGTAACCATTCCCACCCTCTTGGCCCGCTTCACCTGGTTGGCCAAGTCTTCTCCCAGAAGCATGGGGATGGGATAATTGTCATAGACTGCAAAAGTCCACATTCCTGACCAGCCTTTGTACTGGACAGGCAGTTTAGCTGTAGGCAAGTTTACAGATTTTGACATGAATGGGTAAATTGTCACTTGGGCCTCTGGGTTGATGAATTTGGGGTCCACTAAGGATTGGTGGATAGCTGAGACTTGTGCCCCCGTGTCTCTCCATGCGATAAACTTCTTTCTGCCCACTCTCAAAGTTTCCCTTTGCTCCGAGGGTATTTGAGAGGCATCTGGACCTGGGGATCTTTGGTGTGATGGTGGTGTAATGAACTGCACTCGGTTGGGGTTCTTGGGGCAGTTGGCCTTTATATGTCCCAGTTGATTACATTTAAAGCATCGCCCAGCTGACTGGTCAGTGGGCCGAGGTGGGTTGCTGGAGACTGGTGAGGTGGGACAATAAGGTGTCTGGGGCTTTCCTTGGGTTGCAGGTGGGGTCTTGGGTTGCCATCGGTGGTAGGGTTTAATTTCGGTTTGCCCCTTCTCATATTCGCTCCCCTTGCTAGTAGTTTTTTTCTTTTCTGCCACTTCCACTCATCTGGCTCCAATCTCCCCTGCCTCGGTTACAGTTTTGGGTTTCCCATCTAGGATGTACCTTTCTATTTCCTCAGGAATCCCCTCTAAGAACTGCTCCATTTACATTAGGAAGGACAGCTCTTCTACATTTTTAGCATTTGCTCCTGATATCCAGGCCTCCCAATTCTTTCCAATGTGGTAGGCATGTCAGGTAAATGACACATCTGGTTTCCACCTCAGGGCTCTGAAAAGCTGACAGGCATCCTCAGGTGTCAGCCCCATTCTAATTCTGGCCTTGGTTTGAAAAAGTTTATTATCGTTCATGTTTTCCCTAGGCATTTCAGCCGCCACCTCTGCTAAGGGTCCACTGAGCTGTGGCCTCAGCTCTATCATGTTCTGGTCTGTAGAGATGTTGTACCCAAGGCAGGCCCTTTCAAAATTTTCTAGGAAGGCCTCAGTGTCATCACCTGCCTTGTAGGTGGGGAATTTCCTGGGATGGGGAGCAGTACCTGAAGAAGGGTTGTTAGTGTTGGTTGATACATCCAGCCTAGCCTGTGCTAAGTCCAGTTAGTGCTTTCTCTCTCTTTCCCTCTCTTCCATTTCTTTTTCTTTTATTTCTATTTCTTTTTGTTTCATCTCCATAGCTCTCCTGTGGGCAGCCTCTATGGCTTTCTCTTCTCTTTCTCTCCTCTCCATCTCTCTCTTGTGGTCAGCCACTTTGGCTTTCTCCTCTGCTTCCAGCCTAGTCAGCTCCTGTTTAGTTGCTTTCTTGGCACTCATTTTTTTTTTTGTTTTCTTGTGCTGGCGACACCCCCTTGCAGCTCAGGGCTGCTTGGTTAACAGAGATTTTCTAACTAGCTATACCGTAGAGGTAGAAAGAAAGAAAACAATTCAGCTTGTGAATGCCTTTTGCTGTCTGTTTGCTCCCATCTTGATGCCTCCTCCTAACAAAGACCCTTGTTAAAAACTTAACACCTCTGCCCTCAGGCTGCTTTCCAAGCAGCTAGAAAGGAGAGAAAAAAAAAACTCACTGGCTTTTGGTTCTTAAACACAATCCCAGCGCTAACACCATGTCAAGGTTTTTTCCCCCACTTTGAACTTTAGAGTAAAAATGTGGGGGACCTGCATGGACCCTTCTAAGCTTAATTCCTAGCTTAGATCTGGTAACGCTGCCACCAGCCAAAAATATAGTGTTTGGCACACTTCTGTTCCCCCAAAACCTTCCCTGGGGAACCCAAGGCCAAAACCCCTTGGGTCTTAAAACAAGGAGAAATTAACCTCCCCCCCCACCTTTCCCCCCCACCAATCCCTGGTGAGTTCAGACTCAATCCCTTGGATTTTAAAACAAGGAAAAAATCAATCAGGTTCTTAAAAAAGAAAGCTTTTAATTAAAGAAAGAAAAAGTAAAAATTATCTCTGTAAAATCAGGATGGAAAATGCTTTACAGGATATTCAGATTCATATAGACTAGAGGGACCTCCCCCCTCAGCCTTAGATTCAAAATTACAGCAAACAGAGGTAAAAATCCTTACCGCAAAAGGAAAAGCATTCACAAGTTGAAAGAAAACAAACAGAAGACTAATCTGCCTTGCCTGGCTATACTTACAATTTTGAAACATGAAAGACTGATTCAGAAAGATTTGGAGAGTCTGGTTGTACGTCTGGTCCCTCTTTGTCCCAAGAGCGAACAACGAACAAAACAAACAACACAAACAAAGACTTCCCTCCACCAAGATTTGAAAATATCTTGTCCCTCCATTGGTCCTCTGGTCAGGTGTCAGCCAGGTTCACTGAGCTTCTTAACTCTTTACAGGTAAAAGAGACATTAACCCTTAACTACCTGTTTATGACACTGCTATTTCATCATTTGTCTCCCCATTTGGTAAGGCAACTTCCATCTTTTCATGTGCTATAATATATACACCGCTTACTATATTTTTCGCTCCGTGCATCTGATGAAGTGGGTTTTAGCCCAAAAAGCTTATGCCCAAATAAATGCGTTAGTCTCTAAGGTGCTACAAGGAGTCCTCATTGCTTTTGCTAACATTAGGACAAAATTCTTCATGTGGCAGAAAGGTCTGAAAATTTTCAGTTCAGAAATAATTCTTTTTGAGTCAATTTGACATTAAATTATATCTGCCTGAGCAGCCAAGGTGACTCATCGAAGTTGTAGTTTAGATTTCCCCATGTTTCCATGCACCTATATTGGTTGGTCTCCCTGGCTGGATTACATCTCTCGTAATGCACTACAGCCATGGGACTCCCATGATGCACTTTGATGTCTCTGCCAGAGAGAGGAGACTGTGATGCATTATGGGATATGAAGTCCAATTTGAGAGCCCATTCCATAGGATAGAATGGGATATGAGGTACGTATACTGCAACTCCCATGAGGCACTACAGGAGCTCAGACAGACATCAAGAAATATCTAACTGACCCAGTATTATCAACTGTTACAAATTTTATCATGAGTCTTGTGATATTTGGTATTTTCCTTAAAGCCTGGCTCCTGGAATCCTGTGATGAAGTAAAAATCACAATTTTATTTTAAGATTCTACCTCTGAAGATTCCAGAGAAAAGATTGAAAAAGTGGAATGAGTGCATATTAAAGAGTTAAAAAACAGAAGGCAAATTAGAACACCACATAATTTCTTATTTTTTAAAAGATTTTTTTGGTGCCAGATGCATAATTTTTTGAACATCACAAGATGGCACTAGTACTGATCCAAGGTAAAATGAAACATTTTAACAGATCAAAATGTTTTAGTTTGGGTCCACCCAAAACAAGAAATTTCATTTAGACTTTCCCTAAAAACAAAAATTCAGTTCAACTGACATTTTCCTATGGAAAAAATTAATTTTGGGGAAGCCACATTTTCCAGAAAAAGAATTCAAAAGACACTTCCTAACATGGTCTGAGTTCTGAACTGGCACAGAGGATTCCTCTCACCACCCCCTTCCCTCTTGCTTCAAAATTTGCCATTGAATTGATGCAGAGAACAATACACAGAAACTTTGAATTATATTAAAAATTTCAGCAGCCTCACTAGAAGCTGATGCTGCATCACTGACCACCAAGTTCAATGAATGAGAACTGCATGGGACAAAAAAAGCTCGAGGGTTTAAGTCTCGGATCCATGTCTGCACTCCTCTGTTCTTTCCTCTCATGTTGGCACCATTATCACAGCTTTGACCTCTCATGTCAGCTGTCACAATTCCTGTATCTTCCAGCTTTTTAAGAAACACATTTGTCATACTAGCTCCTGAAGTATCATCAATGTCAACAAATTCTAGAAAATGCTCTCTGACAGTCACCATTGCAGGGACATTTTCACTAGGTTCTGTTGTTGTTACAAAATGCACCATTAAAGTCATTTGTTTCATATGGCTGATGTCAGATCTGCAGCCCAGAATAACAGAGTAATATCTTGCTGAGTTCAGATCTGCCACCATCTTCTGTTTGACTTTTGTTGCCAGTAACAGTATGATCTCATTCTGAATGGTTTTTCCAAGATAGTGGAGTGCGTAATTTCTTGGGTGGTGACTCTTCTTAGATGCTCCTGGAGTACAGCATCAAGCTCAGCCATCAGCTCCACAATTTTAAGGAAATGTCCATTGTTTGACACATATAGCTGATCTGAAGTGCCATGCAATGTTAGGTTTTGAGTCACAAGCATTCTCACAATGGCAATGAGCCTTTTCAGAACATTTTGCAGTAGAGAGACTCTGATGTAATCTTCTCCTGATGCTGATCATCTATGGTGGCCTTTAATCTTAGTTTCATCTCAAGCTCTTTCCACCTATGGAATGCTTTCTGGTGATTTCTGCCTTCTCTTGGCATGCCAGATTTCTCCAGTCTCTTGTTCCTGTAGAACCCAATGTGTCCACTCAATTGAAGGGGACAAATAAGCAGGCTAGTAGCAAGGCCTGAGTGAGGAAAGATACCAGATTCTTAGGGGCCTGACTCCTACTTCTTCAGTTGACTGCCTGTTCTCCTCAAGTGGGTTCAGGGAAGCAGCAGGAAATAGGAAGCTCCCTGACAAGCTGATGTTAATCAGTCCAGGCTCCTGTGGGTGCTAGAGAGGTACATAAGAGGCTCCTCCTCCTCTCTCTCCCTGCAGCTCCTGCTGCTTTCTGTTATTCCCTCTCACCTTCTCTCCTGCCTGCCCGTTATATCTCTTGTGCCCTCCTTCCTCCAGCACAGCACTCCACCATCTCTGTGCATCCAGAGCAGAAAGAATACATACGCACCAGCAGCAGACACAATTTTCTACACTCTGGGTCCTAGTGGCACCCCCCCACAGCCTGGCACCTGAGGCAGCCACCTCAGTTCACCTCATGGTAAAGCCAGCCCTGTAAACTTAGCCCTTTCACTCTGACTCTGCATACTTGATCAGGCTTGATAGCAATACTCAGAACCAGAAGTTTTTTAGTTAATTAGACACTCAGATTAAAGTTGCACAACAATGAACACCATGATGGAACGTTACTGTAAAATTTAGTAGGTCTTCACAAAGTTCTTCAATGTTTGTTATGTTCCTCGTGTTCACTAAAACACACAATGTTGTCTCTCGTTATTTGGTAATATGGATGCTGTTTGTTTATGGTAAAAGCACCTTCTATTGTTGCAAATTTTAAATTTGTCAGTGTAAGGAAATAGGAGGAATAAGAACTGAAACATGACTCCTAAGTAGTATTTCCCAGAATTGCCTTTTGAATTATTCCTTCTTCCAACAGGTGTAATTTTGCTATTATATGATGGGTAATGAATGAAAATTGTTTTAGATGCAGTTTACCTTATCTGTAGATTGAAATAGATACAAACTGTTTTATAATCATAAGCACACCAATGCCCAAACCTTCCAACATACTTTGAAACGTAATGGTTTGTTAAAGAAAGGTGCCTTGGGGACTGAAAGAAAAACAAGGATAGAAAAATAGCAGTCAGCCATAACTTTCACACAGATGTGATCTCATATATTGAATTCTGTGATTGCCACTTTATCATCAGAATCAATAATTCCATGGCATCTAGAAATAATTTAAATGGAGAGAGGAATATTGTTCTCAAACACATTTAACATACATAAATATTTTAAATCTCTACTGCATTTTGAAATTCACTTGAGTGGTGGGTAAAATGCTTTCCTGTATGTATGCTTTCAGGGTGCAAGGGAATTCCAGTCCTGACTTTGCTACTGACTTGCTGTCAGAGTGAGATATAGGGCAGGTCACCTGAGCAGTCAGTGCCTCAGTCGCCCCCTTTGTAAAATTAAGGTATTTAAGCATCTGCACCTTTGTAAAGCACTTTGGAAGCGGCAGATGAAAAGCTTTCTGACAGAGCTGAGAAATTATTATTGAATTGCTACAAATCAAATACATTTAAGTTCAATTTTTCAATTCTTCCTGGAATATTTGCACAGATGCATGCTGTGCCTACTGATCAGACCATTCTCTTTTTTATAGGACAGCAATATCTGTTCCACAGTTAAAACTGAAGCTAGCTTCTCATTTAAGCTGGATTTTTAAACCTCCAACCTTAAAATTCCCCTAAAAGAAACTGATCTTGAAATTTCTCATGCTATATGTCATCACAAGATATGGTTTGAGCAGTCCAGTAAAAATCAGAAAATAAACTTTAAAATTGGGGAGTTTGGAAAAATGTACATGGAGCTCACTTTTGATATTTTAATCTTTTATGGTTCTGGACATCTCCCAGAATGGCTTCATCTAGATACTCCAAATCTGGTTTGTCATTGTTGTGCCTTTTCATTTTTGGGGGAAGGGAGAAGATGCAGTTAGTTGGGAAGTTATATAGAAGTATTGTAACAGTGAGGCTTTGTCTTCACTGTTTTATTGTGGAATAACTAACATGTGTTAGTTATCCCAGTGTAAAATCCTAGTGGAGACAAGGTCCTCATAGTGTTTACCATGAGGCAACTGGGGGAGGTCAATACTATGTCCCTGCCCGTGTTTGACCTTGTCTAGTTTTCCTGGAGATAAAAACTAGAGAGCTTTGTCTCCACTAGGATCTTACACTGGAATAGCTAACATGCATTAGTTATCTCACGGTTTCATAAATAAATAATCACCTTTTTTTGCAGTGAAGGCAGCCAAGGACAGTTTGTGATACGCCACCCTGAGGTAGTGAGGGAAGTGGGTAAACCTTGAAAACAAATGTAGAAGGAAGCAGTGAAATGTTGAAGCAGAGGATCTGAGAGCAAACGGAAGTGCTTGCAGAGTCCATCCTGGCCAGCAAGGAGCAAGCGGAGGAAATGATGAACTATATAGTGTTTGAGAGAGGACGGTTTGTTTATTCCCCAGCTGGGAGGTAGCACAGCATGCTATGGCAAAGTCCCCTCTATCCGCAACAATCCCTGAAACAGCGTCTAAGCTCAAGGAGTGCTTTAGGGACAAGTTGCACACCAGGTGGGAACTCTCAAGGCAAGAGTAGATCTGGCCATTCTACAACCCCTTTGCCCCAGCAGAGCAGGGCAAACACTCACTCCACTGCATTGGAGAAGATCTGGGTCATTAAGTTTGTTTCCCCTTTGGCTAATAGAAGCAGATTTTGGAGCCACGTAGATCAGTTTTCCATTTGGAGCAGAAATCGGTGATGCAGAGTCAAACATATTACACTAAGAAAATACCTATTTACTGAATGTACACCAATCTTGCATACTTTAACAGCAGTGATAACAGACTGCAGATAGGCAACTCCTTTTTGTAAAAGGTAAAGCATCACTACTCCCTTGTCCTAAGAAGCAACTGCCCTGGGCCTGCCTCTGTCTCTTCAGGACTCTCAAAATGCATACAAATCCAACTATTTAAAAATGCAATACCTTCCTCATCCCCCCACAATTTATACCAGAGAGGACTCTAGTCAAAGACTGGGTTCCTATCAATTCATCCTGGGTACTTATACATCAATGACCCTGTTACATTACTCACTGTCTGAGAGCACCTGCTCATGGCAAGAGTTGGCTTTTTGGCAGTTCTGTCTCAGTGTCTCCATACTGAATTTCAATCTCCTCCTGCCATCTAGTTGACATGGCCTTCTGGTTTAAAACATTCAGCCCCTTTTGGGGTAACAGACTCCCTTCATCCAAGTCCAAGAACAACATCACAACAAGAGACTTTTTGGCTCTTTCAGCCCCCTTTCTTACAGGTGTTCTCCCAACAGCAGTGGTCTGGCTCAAGGTATAGCTGTCAGCTCCTGGGCTCCAGTCAGCCCATTCAAGAAGGTCAGACCTAGCCTCCTGCCAGTAGCCTCTGGCAGAGTGTAGATCTCATCCGCCTCACCAGCTTTCTTATGGCCCAGGCATTCTGTTCTCCTCCCCATCCTGCACTCAACTGCTGGGCTTTCCTCCTTTTAAGTTCCACATCCTGCGCAGGTACAGTGGAACAGTGCTCCTTGCCCTGTTACAGACCCCCTAATCTGCAAACCAGTCTCATACTTCACCATAACAAACCTGTTGTCAGATTATTAGAAATGCAAGAACTAGCGCTGTCAAGCGATATAAAAAAATTATCACGATTAATCGCACAATTAAAGGCACTGTTAAAGAATAGAAGAATACCATTTATTTAAATATTTCTGGATGTTTTCCACAATTTTCAAGTGTACTAATTTCAATTACCACACAGAATCCAAAGTGTGCAGTGCTCACTTAATATTATTTTTATTGCAAATATTTGCACAGTAAAAAACAAAAGAAATAGTATTTTTCATTTAACCTAAAACAAATAATGTAGTCCAATCTTTTTCTCATGGAAGTTGAACTTATAAAAGGTAGAATTATGTACAAAAAATAACAGCACTCAAAAATAAAACAATGTGAAATTTTAGTCCAATCAGTCCTACTTCTTGTTCAGCCAATCGCTCAAACAAGTTTATTTACATTTGAAGGAGATAATGCTGCCTGCTTCTTGTTTACGTCACCTGAAAATGACAACACATATTTGCATGTCATGGTTGTAGCTGGCATTGCAATATATTTACAAGCCAGATGCGCTAAACATTCATGTCCCTTCATCCTTCAACCACCTTTCCAGAGGACAAGCATCCATACTGATGACGGGTTCTGCTCGATAATGATCCAAAGCCATGCAGACCGATTTATATTTCATCATCTGAGACAGATGCCACCAGCAGAAGGTTGATTTTTTTTTTTTTTGGTGGTTCAGTTCTGTAGTTTCCGCACTGGAGTGTTCCTCTTAAGATTTCTCAAAGCATTCTCCACACCTCGTCCCTCTCAGATTTTGGAAGGCACTTCAGATTCTTAAACCTTGGGTCGAGTGCTGTAGATATCTTTAGAAATCTCACATTGGTACCTTCTTTGCATTTTGTCAAATCTGCAGTGAAAGTGTTCTTAAAATGAGCAACATGTGCTGGATCATCATCCAAGATTGCTATAACATGAAATATGTCAGAATGCGAGTAGAACAGAACAGGAGACATACAATGGCCCCAAGGAGTTCAGGCATGAATTTAATTAACACTTTTTTTTAAATGAGCATCATCAGCATGGAACCATGTCCTCTGGAAAGGTGGCTGAAGCATGAAGGGGCATACGAATGTGTAGCATATCTGGCACATAAATATCTTGAAATGCCAACTACCAAAGTGCCATGCAAATGCCTGATCTCACTTTCAGGTGTAAATGAAGTGGGCAGCATTATGTCCCATAAATGTAAACCAACTTGTTTGTCTTAGTGATTGGCTGAACAAGAAGTAGGACTGAGTGGACTTGTAGGCTCTAAAGTTTTACACTGAATGCAGTTATTTGAATTTTGCCTACCCTCCTCCTGAAAAATAGACGTTGTCCTGACATCATGCATGGCTAAGCAGAGGAGTTCACTGGTAGAATTTCTAGCTCTTCAGATGCTCCAATACCTTGCCTTGTCCATAATAAAGTTTAGAAACTTCTTTGGCCCTTAGAATAATTTACTCACATTTTTGAATGTACCCTTTATTTCATTTCCTAAGAAAAAATGCTTTTCATGACCAAGGGCAACCTCTCCCAGTAACGTATCTGCATATCACTGTATTTCCCAATTCCACTCTATTTCCAGATCAAAGGAGTTTTAATAAGTTTCATAGATGTAAATAAACTTTTTATGTTTAACAAAACCACTGTATCTTTGAGGTTTACCCATAAAATGAAGTGAAATGTTATAGTATTCTATACTAATGTCACCCTTAAAAACTTTCTAATTGATTTTATAACTAAATAACATTATTATAGTATTTAGTGTATCAATCATAGGAAATACACTGAATACAGAAGTAACATTATTAATTGCAGAGACAACACTTGAAAAAATGTAAGGACAGTCACTCTGTGCATGTAAGTTTCCCCATTCACTCCTAAGTATCTCTGTCAGTATGCACATTTATTGTCATGAATATTACATAGACTGAGTAGTGCATAAAAAATTAATCCTAACTATATATATAAATTGTTGGTGAATCAGATTATACTCTTGTCATAAACAGATGGTTAAGGGTTAATGTCTCTTTTACCTGTAAAGGGTTAAGAAGCTCAGTGAACCTGGCTGACACCTGACGAGAGGACCAATGGGGGGACAAGATACTTTCAAATCTTGGTGGAGGAAAGTCTTTGTTTGTGCTGGTTTTTTTGTTTGTTGTTCGCTCTTGGGGCTAAGAGGGACCAGACGTACACCTAGGTTTTCTCCAATCTTTCTGAAGGACTGTCATAGTATAATTCCCCACTCTGAACCTTAGCGTCCAAAAGATGGGGTACCAGCATGAATTCCTCTAAGCTCAATTACCAGCTTAGAACCTGTAGCGCTGCCACCAACCAGGAATTCCAGTGCCTGGTACACTCTGGTCCCCACAAAACCTTGCCCGCGGACCCCCAAGACCCAGACCCTCTGGATCTTAACACAAGGAAAGTACATTTAACGTATGTTTCCTTTCCCTCACTGTTGCCTCTCCCAGGCTTCCCCTCCCTGGGTTACCCTGGAAGATCACTGTGTGATTCAAACTCCTTGAATCACAAAACAGAGAGGACAATTCACCTTCCTCCCTCCTTCTCTTTCCCCCTTCCAGACTCTTCCTGAGAGAAAGTAATCCTGGCACAGAGAGAAATCAGCCTCTCTCTCCCTCTTCCCTCCTTTCTCCCCACCAATTCCCTAGTGAATCCAGACCCCGTCCCCTGGGGTCTCACCAGAATAAAAAAACAATCAGGTTCTTAAACAAGAAAAGCTTTTAATTAAAGAAAGAAAAAACAGTAAAAATTATCTTTGTAAATTTAAAAAAAAATGGAATAGGTACAGGGTCTTTCAGCTATAGACACTGGGAATACCCTCCCAGCCTAAGTATACAAGTACAAATTAAAATCTTTTCAGCAAAATACCAATTTGAACTCCTTTCAGCCAAATACACATTTGAACTTCTTCCAACCAAATACACATTTGCAAATAAAGAAAACAACCATAAGCCTAACTCGCTTTATCTACCTAGTACTCACTAGTCTGAACTTATAAGAGCCTGTATTGGAGAGATTGGAGAGAAACCTGGTTGCACGTCCGGTCCCTCTGAGAACCCAGAGTGAACAACAACCAAACACTAACAGCACACACAGAAACTTCCCTCCCTCAAGATTTGAAAGTATCCTGTCCTCTGGTTGGTCCTCTGGTCAGGTGACAGCAAGGCTTACTGAACTTGTTAACCCTTTACAGTCAAAGAGATATAAAGTACTTCTGTGCTATTAACTTTTCTTATCTGTTTATGACAGTCTCTCATGTTTCAAAATAGTAAGTAATAGCCAGGAAAGGCGGATTAGTCTTATGTTTGTTTTCTTAACTTGTAAATGTGTCTTTTGCTGGAAGGATTTTTACCTCTGTTTGCTGTAACTTTGAATCTCAGGCTCGGGGGTGGGGGGGGGGAATCCCTCTAGGCTATATGAATCTGAATACCCTGTAAACCATTCTGCATCCTGATTTTACAGAGATAATTTTTACCTTTTCTTTCTTTAATTAAAAGCTTTCTTTTTTAAGACCCTGATTGATTTTTTCCCTTGTTTTAAGACCCAAGGAGATTGGGTCTGAACTCACCAGGGATTGGTGGGGGGAAAACGGAGGAGGGAAGGTTAATTCCTCTTTGTTTTAAGATCCAAGGAGTTTGGATCAGTGTAGCCTCTCAGGGTGACCCAGGGAGGGGAAAGTCTGGGGGGAAAAAGCGGGGGGGGAGGAAAGTTCATTTCTCCTTGTGTTCAGATCCAAGGGGTTTGGGTCTTGGGTTCCCCAGGGAAGGTTTTGGGGGAAACAGGAAGTGTGCCAAAACACTATATTTTTGGCTGTTGGCAGCATACCAAATTTAAGCTGGTAATTAAGCTTAAAAGTGATCATGCAGGTCCCCACTTTTTGGATGCTAAAGTTCAAAGTGGGGAAAAAACCTTGACAACTCTAATTAGCAAAGCTCCTAATTGTAAATGGTTAATAATTTGACGATGGCTTGTCAGATTAATTCCATTATTATGTGGTTTATTTGTTTACATTTGCTATGATTTATCATCTTGGATAGTTTGACATCTTTTCTAATCTTGTTAATTCAAAAACAATTTGGAAAAAATTCTCATAACTTGAATTACCACTGATGGAATGATTCTACATTCATTTTAAAGACAATGGTTTCTAACCAGACTTTTTCCTGACGTATACCTCTACCTCGATATAACACTGTCCTTGGGAGCCAAAAAATCTTACCACGTGATAAGTGAAACCATGTTATATTGAACTTGCTTTCATCCACCGGAGTGCACAGCCCTGCCCCCCAGGAGCACTGCTTTACCGTGTTATATCCAAATTCGTGTTATATTGGGTGGCGTTATATCGAGGTAGCTGTGTATTACAGAAATAAAAACAATTGCATTTGAAAATGAATTGAATGGAATATATTTTCTTTCTCGGCCATTAAGTGTTAACTTATTATGACAAGTAAAAAAAAACAAACCAAAAACTAAAAAACTTGTAAAGCAGATATGGTGCCAATGAAGAAAATTATCCTTTGCATTTGACGTAGACGTAAAACATTGCCTAAAAAAATTTCCTATCAAGCCTCTTTCTATTTTAAAATAAAAACCTCTTGCATGAACAAAAATATGAAGGCAATTGTGCACCTACATTTATGCACACTAACTTCAGCTTGGTGTGTAGCCTATTGGTCACTATGTGTTATGAAGCCTCTGACACGCTGTCTAGAATGGCTCATGAATGAGAGTATCAAACTCAAGGTCGATAGTCAAAAAACAGGGCAGAACCCAAACTGGAGTGTATGTCCTATAATTAGATTTCACCAAACCAATAATAAATTTAAACTCCCAAAGTAGGGCTGTCAAGCGATTAAAAAAATTAATCGTGATTGATTGCACAATTAACAAAATTAATTGCGATTAATCGCACTGTTAACAAAAGAATGCCATTTAATTTAAATATGTTTGGATGTTTACTACATTTTCAAATATATTAGTTTCAATTACAACACAATACTAAGTGCACAGTGTTCACTTTATTTTTTATTACAAATATTTGCATTGTAAAAAAACCTCATACAAATACTGTAGTTAGACAGGAAATGTGAAAAATCGGGACAGGGAGTGGGGGCTAATAGGACCCTATATAAGAAAAAGACCCAAAAATCGGGACTGTCTCTATAAAATTGGGACATCTGGTCACCCTAACTGTAGTGCAATCTCTTTATCATGAAAGTTGAACTTACAAATGTAGAATTATGTCCAAAACCCCCTGTATTCTAAAAGAATGAAAAACTTTAGAGCCTACAATCCACTCAGTCCTACTTCTTGGTCAGCCAATTGCTCAGACAAACAAGATTGGTTACAATTTGCAGGAGAAAATGCTGCCTGCTTCTTCTTTATAATGTCACCTGAAAGTGAGAACAGGCGGTCCCTTCTTTGAGTTTTGTCAAATCTGATGTGAAAGTGTTCTTAAAATGAACATGTGCTGGGTTATCATCCAATCCTACTATAACGTGAAATAAATGCAGACTGATTTAAACAGAGCAGGAGACTCTCCCACCAAGGAGTACAGTTATAAATTTAATTGATGCATTATTTTTTTAATGATCACCATCAGGATGGAAGCATGTCCTCTAGAATAGTGGCCGAAGCATGAATGGGCATACGAATGTTTAGTATATCTGTCATGTAAATACCTTGCAACGGCCACTACAAAAGTGCCATATGACATTGTAAATAAGAAGCAGGCAGCAGTATCTCCCATAAATGTAAACAAACTTGTTTGTCTTAGTGATTGGCAGAAGAAGTAGTAGGACTGTGTGGACTTGTAGGCTCTTAAGTTTTTCACTGTTTTGTTTTTGAGTGCATTTATGTAACCAAAAAATAAATAAATCTGCATTTGTAAGTTCAACTTTCATGATAGAAATTGCACTTCAGTACTTGTATGAGGAGAACTGAAAAATACTATTTCTTTTGTTTATCATTTTTACAGTGCATATATTTGTAATAAAAATAATATAAAATGAGAACTATACACTTTGTATTCTGTGTTGTAATTGAAATCAATATTGAAAATGTAGAAAAACACCCAAAATATTAATAAATTTCAATTGGTATTCTATTGTTATAAGTGCGATTAATCATGATTAATTTTTTAATTGCGATTAATATTTTTGAGTTAATCATATGACTTAACTGCCATTGATAGCCATACTCCAAAGTATTAGAATAGTCTTACAATGAAGTCACAGACATTCCCCTTAGACATTCCAGTCTATCAGGCCACCCAGGCAAGATGGACTATGTGATCACTGGTCACTTACACCACAGATCACAAAATATTCAGGTTGCTCCTGTCATAACCTATTCCCAGATTTGGACCTGAGCGTCCAAAATATGGGGGTTAGCATGAAAACCTCCAAGCTTAGTTACCAGCTTGGACTTGGTAAAGCTGCCACCACCCAAAAAATTAGAGTGTTTTGGGGCACTCTGGTCCCCCTAAAAACCTTCCCTGAGGACCCCTAAGACCCAAATTCCTTGAGTCTCACAATCAAGGGGAATAAACCATTTCCCTTCCCCCCTCCAGGTGTTCCCTCCCTGGGTTCCTGGAGAGATACACAGAGCAATCTCCGTGAATCTAAACAGAGGGACGCCACCCTCCCTATTTCCAGTCCTGGAAACACAAGTACTTCCCTCTTCACCCAGAGGGTATGCAAAGTCAGGCTAATAAATCTAACACACACAGATTTCCCACTGACTTCTTCCTCCCACCAATTCCCTGGTGAGCTACAGACTCAATTCCCTGGAGTTCCCCACTAAAGAGAAACTCCAACCGGTCTTAAAAAGAAAGCTTTATACAAAAAGAAAGAAAAAGTACATACAAATGGTCTCTCTGTATTAAGGTGACAAATACAGGGTCAATTGCTTAAAAGAAATATGAATAAACAGCCTTATTCAAAAAGAATACTATTCAAAACACTCCAGCAACTACACACATGTAAATACAAAAAAACCCCCCAGTATAAACCACTGTCTTATCTCTTTGTACTCACAACTTGGAAACAGAAGATTAGAAAGCCAGGAGACAGAAAAAATCACTTCTCATAGCCGAGAGGGACAGACACAAGACAAAAGAACAAAGGACTCACACACAAACTTCCCTCCACCCAGATTTGAAAAAGTCTTGTTTCCTGATTGGTCCTCTGGTCAGGTGTTTCAGGTTACTCCTTTCCAGGTAAAAGAACATTAACCCTTAGCTATCTGTTTATGACACGCCCCCCAAATTGCAGACAGTGGGGAAGCTCACTGGCGGCGATTTCCTCCTAGAACTTTAAAAATAAACAGATTAATACAACACATGCACCTTTTTACATATACTACTAAGTATATAACTAACAGACTTTTACATTTAAAGAACACTTTTTAACTACTGGATTCTGGGAAACTTTGATGGGAGAGTGCATCAGCTACTTTGTTAGAAGCTCCTGAGATGTGCTGATTTGAAAATCAAAATCTTGGAGAGCTAAACTCCAACGAAGAAGTTTCTTGTTGTTCCCCTTGGCAGTATGAAGCCACTTTAGCGCAGCATGGTCAGTTTGTAGCTGGAACCGCCGTCCCCAAACATATGGGCATAGCTATTCCAGGGCGTACACAATGGCATAGCATTCCTTTTCACTGACTGACCAGTGACTTTCCCTCTCAGTTTCTTGCTGAGAAACACGACAGGATGGAAGTTGTGATCCGTTGCTTCCTGCATGAGAACTGCTCCTATACCATGCTCAGATGCATCAGTGCTTACTAGGAATGGCTTGTCAAAGTCCGGGGCCCTGAGCACAGGGTCAGACATGAGCGTTGCCTTAAGTTGGGTAAAGGCCTTTTGACACTCATCAGTCCACTTAACTGCATTTGGCTGGGTCTTTTTGGTCAGGTCAGTCAGTGGGGCAGCAATTTGGCTGTAGTGTGGTACAAATCGCCTGTAGTACCCGGCCAAGCCTAAGAAGGATTGGACCTGTTTCTTTGACCTAGGGACAGGTCACTTTTGGATAGCATCCACCTTGGCCTGTAGGGGGTTTATGGTTCCTCGACCCACCTGGTGCCCCAGCTAAGTCATTCTGTTTTGGCCTATTTGATACTTTTTGGCCTTAACAGTTAGTCCGGCCTGCCTGATGTGCTCAAAGACCTTTTCCAGGTGTATTAGGTGTTCGGGCCAGGAGTCTGAAAAAATGGCCACCTCATCGAGGTAGGCAACTGCATATTCTCCCAGTCCTGCTAGTAGACCATCTACCAGCCTCTGGAAGGTGGCGGGTGCATTTCGAAGCCTGAAAGGAAGGACATTAAATTCATACACACCCTCATGGGTGACAAATGCTGACCTTTCCTTGGCAGGTTCATCTAGCGGTACTTGCCAGTACCCCTTGGTTAAGTCTATTGTAGAGATGAACTGGGCACGTCCCAACTTCTCCAATAGCTCATCGGTGCGTGGCATTGGATAGTTGTCCAGACGAGTTACCGCATTTAGCTTACGGTAGTCCAAGCAAAAGCATATTTCCCCATCTGGCTTGGGTACCAGAACCATTGGAGATGCCCATGCACTGGTAGATGAGCGGATTATACGCATCTGTAGCATGTTCTGGATCTCCCGTTCTATAGCAGCTTGGGCATGAGGAGACACCCTGTAGGGTGGGGTTCTAATGGGGTGAGCATTACCTGTGTCAATGGAGTGGTATGCCCGTTCAGTCCGTCCTGGGGTGGCTGAGAAAAATGGGGCGAAGCTAGTGCACAGCTCCTTGATTTGTCACTGCTGCAGACGTTCCAGGGTGGTTGAGAGGTTCACCTCTTCCACGCCACCGTCTTTTTTCCCTTCGTAGTAGACACCGTCAGGCCACTCAGCATCATCTCCCTGGACTGTAAACTGACAAACCTGTAAGTCTCTGGAATAGAAAGGCTTGAGAGAATTAACATGGTACACTCTAGGCTTTAATGAGGAATTGGGAAATGCTATGAGGTAGTTCACAGTTCCTAGGCGCTCTTGGACCTTGAATGGCCCTTCCCATGATGCTTCCATCTTATGGGCCTGTTGCGCCTTCAAGACCATAACCTGGTCTCCTACCTTGAAGGAACGTTCTCTGGTTTGTTTGTCATACCAGGCCTTTTGCTCTTCTTGAGCATCCTTTAGGTTCTCTTTAGCAAGGGCTAAAGAGTGTCGGAGGGTGTTTTGTAGGTTGCTTACAAAGTCCAGAATGTTAGTCCCTGGAGAAGGCGTAAACCCCTCCCATTGCTGCTTCACCAACTGTAATGGCCCCTTAACCTCGTGACCATACACAAGTTCAAATGGTGAAAACCCTAAACTGGGTCGTGGTACAGCCCTGTAGGCAAACAGCAACTGCTGCAACATTAGGTCCCAATTATTGGAGTATTCGTTGACGAATTTACGTATCATGGCCCCCAAAGTTCCATTAAACTTTTCCACCAGGCCATTGGTTTGATGGTGGTACGGGGTGGCAACCAAGTGGTTCACCCCATGAGTTTCCCACAGTTTTTGCATGGTCCCTGCCAGGAAATTAGATCCTGAATATGTAAGGACGTCGGAGGGTCAACCTACCCTGGCAAAAATGTCTGTTAGGGCCAGGCACACAGTGTTAGCCCTGGTGTTGCCTAGAGCTACTGCTTCCGGCCATCGGGTAGCAAAGTCCACGAAAGTCAGTACGTACTGCTTTCCTCAGGGCGTCTTTTTTGGGAAAGGACCCAGAATATTCACAGCTACTCGCTGAAATGGGACTTCAATTATGGGGAGTGGCTGGAGAGGGGACTTGACCTGGTCTTGGGGTTTTCCCACTCTTTGGCATACCTCACAAGACCGGACATACTTGGCAACATCCTTGCCCATCCCCACCCAGTGGAAGGACTTCCCCAACCGGTCCTTGGTTCTGTTCACCCCAGAATGGCCACTGGGATGATCATGGGCTAAGCTTAAGAGCTTTCCCCGGTACTTAGTTGGAACCACCAACTGTTTTTGCGGCTGCTATTCTTCCCGGTGTCCACCAGAAAGAATCTCCTTGTATAAAAGTCCTTGGTCTATAACAAACCGGGATCGATTAGAAGAGCTGAGATGCAGTGGGGTGCTCCGTGCCGCCGCCCAAGCTTTCTGAAGGCTGTCATCTGCTTCCTGCTCAGTCTGGAACTGTTCCCTTGAGGCTGGGGTCACCAGTTCTTCCTCAGACTGTGGACTTGGGCTTGGTCCCTCTGGAAGCGATGTAGGTGATGGGGTTGTTTCTGTTGCTGGTGAACCGCTCTCCGCTGGTGCACCTGAGGGTATTTCAGGCTCTGGCTGAGCCTTTTGGGTATGGCTGTCTGTTGCTTCTGCCAGTTCTGGCTCGCTGGCGCCCACTGGCGTTGAGTTTGAAGATGTGGTTGCAATTGCTGGTGCTGGTTGCTGTTCCAGTTCCGGGCCTGGGACTGGAGGTGCTGTGGCTGTTTCAGTGGTTGGCATGGAATCCGGGTCCACTACCTCTGTCTGGGTCTCTGGTAACACAGACTGGGCATCTGTGGATGGCTCAGGAACAGGAATGGGTCTGGAAGCTTGCCTGGTTTGGCTACGTGTAACCATTCCCACTCTCTTGGCCCGCTTCACCTGGTTGGCCAAATCTTCCCCCAGTAGCATGGGGATGGGATAGTTGTCATAGAGTGCAAAAGTCCACATTCCTGACCAGCCTTTGTACTGGACAGGCAGTTCATCTGTAGGCAAGTCTACAGCTTGTGACATGAAGGGGTAAATTGTCACTTGGGCCTTTGGGTTGATGAATTTGGGGTCTACGAAGGATTGGTGGATAGCTGACACTTGTGCCCCCGTGTCTCTCCACGCAGTAACCTTTTTTGCGCCCACTCTCAAATTTTCCCTTCGCTCTAAGGGTATTTGAGAGGCATCTGGGCCTCGGGATCTTTTGGGTGATGGTGGTGTAATGAACTGCACTCGGTTGGTGGTCTGTGGGCAGTTGGCCTTAATATGTCCCAGTTCATTACACTTGAAGCATCTTCCATCTGACTGGTCACTGGGTCAACGTGAGTTACTGGAGACTGGTGAGGTGGAAGAATAGTGTGTCTGTGGCTTTACTTGGGTTGTAGGTGGGGTTTTTGGCTGCCCTCGGTTGTAGGGTTTATGGTCGGTGTGCCCTCTGGAGTATTCGTTCCCCTTGACAGTAGCTTTCTTGCTTTCTGCCACTTCCATCCATCTGGCTCCAATCTCCCCCGCCTTGGTGAGATTTTTGGGTTTTCCATCTTGTATGTACCGTGTTATGTCCTCAGGAACACCATCCAAGAACTGCTCCATTTGTATGAGGAGGTGCAGTTCTTCCAAGGATTTAACATTGTGTCCTGATATCCAGGCCTCATAATTTTTCCCAACGTAGTAGGCGTGTTTGGGAAATGACACATCTGGTTTCCACTTTTGGGTTCTGAAACGCCAACGGGCATGATGCGGGGTTATCCCCATTCTGTATCTGGCCTTGGTTTGAAAAAGTTTATAGTCGTTCATTTGCTCCTTAGGCATTTCAGTCGCCACCTCTGCTAAATGTCCACTGAGCTGTGGTCTCAATTCTACCATGTACTGGTCTTCAGAGATGCTGTACCCAAGACAGGCTCTTTCAAAATTTTCCAAGAAGGCCTCGGTGTCATCACCTGCCTTGTAGGTGGGAAATTTCCTGTGATGTGTAACCATAATTGGTGAAGGGTTGTTAGGATTGGCTGGAGCCTGTTGCTTAGCCTTTTCTAATTCCATGGCCTGTCGGTGGGTTTCTCTCAAGAGTTCCAACTCTCTCCTGTGGGTAGCCTCTTTTTCTCTTTCCCTTAGCTCCATCTCTTTTTGTTTTATTTCTAGTTCCTGTAATTTTTTTCCATATCTCGCTTGTGCTCTGCGTCTTTGATTTGTTCTTCGGCCTCCATTTTTGTCTTGGTAGGCATGGTTCCTGTTTTCTTGTGTTGGGGCGCCCTCCGGTGTTCATTGTCTGAACTGCAGGTTCTCTGTTGCCTCCTGGGGTCTGCCTAGCAACAGTGTCTTTTTCCCTTTCTTCCTCTAGCTAATCTTTTAAACGTAAAGTAAACCAGAAAAACCACTTTATTTGCATGTGTATTGTGCTGGTAATTGCCTCCTAATGGGAGTGCTATTGTCTGACAAAAGACCTGTTTGTCAGAGCTTAATGGTTCCTTGCTTAATATGCAAGCCAAAAACTGCAAAAGAGAGCAGAGAAAAAAAAATTCTCTCTGGTTCCTTTTAAAACCAAACTGTTTCTCTCTGCTTAAAAGCCCCTAGCAGAGAAAAGAAAAATATAATATTCCTACTGGCTTCTGGATTCTATCTTTCCCACAAAGGCTGCCACTCATGTCATAACCTATTCCCAGATTTGGACCTTAGCGTCCAAAATATGGGGGTTAGCATGAAAACCTCCAAGCTTAGTTACCAGCTTGGACCTGGTAAAGCTGCCACCACCCAAAAAACTAGAGTGTTTTGGGGCACTCTGGTCCCCCCAAAAACCTTTCCTGGGGACCCCAAAGACCCAAATCCCTTGAGTCTCACAGTCAAGGGGAATAAACCATTTCCCTTCCCCCCTCCAGGTGTTCCCTCCCTGGGTTCCTGGAGAGATACACAGAGCAATCTCCGTGAATCTAAACAGAGGGACGCCACCCTCCCTATTTCCAGTCCTGGAAACACAAGTACTTCCCTCTTCACCCAGAGGGTATGCAAAGTCAGGCTAATAAATCTAACACACACAGATTTCCCACTGACTTCTTCCTCCCACCAATTCCCTGGTGAGCTACAGACTCAATTCCCTGGAGTTCCCCACTAAAGAGAAACTCCAACCGGTCTTAAAAAGAAAGCTTTATATAAAAAGAAAGAAAAAGTACATACAAATGGTCTCTCTGTATTAAGGTGACAAATACAGGGTCAATTGCTTAAAAGAAATATGAATAAACAGCCTTATTCAAAAAGAATACAATTCAAAACACTCCAGCAACTACACACATGTAAATACAAAAAAAACCCCCAGTATAAACCACTGTCTTATCTCTTTGTACTCACAACTTGGAAACAGAAGATTAGAAAGCCAGGAGACAGAAAAAATCACTTCTCATAGCCGAGAGGGACAGACACAAGACAAAAGAACAAAGGACTCACACACAAACTTCCCTCCACCCAGATTTGAAAAAGTCTTGTTTCCTGATTGGTCCTCTGGTCAGGTGTTTCAGGTTACTCCTTTCCAGGTAAAAGAACATTAACCCTTAGCTATCTGTTTATGACAGCTCCCGACCCCAAGAGACAAGTCACTCACCCCAGGTCAATTTGTACCTTAGATCTCACACCAGAGACAACTCCTGTAGCAAATCCTGTTATAAACTACCTAAAGGTTTATTAACTAAGAAAAATAAGTAAGAGTTATTTACAGGTTAAAGTAAGCAAACATATATACACAAATGTATTTCTGTCAGTTTCCAAAGGTGTCAGAGTTGTTGTAATCTGTCAATTCAAAGCGTCTTTCAAAGCTAACCCATGACAAGCCGCATGGGGATCTCTTCGCTTATGTTTAGGAATCCTTGTCACTCAGAATCCAGACAGCATAAAAGAGATTCAGTTTCTCCTTGTCAGGGATTTGTATCCCCTTCACTCCAGAGTCCAAAATGGATTGGATGAGTTCATGTGTAGGTCTCTCCTTCCTGGAAGGAGTTAGGAATGCAGTCAGCAGGGCCTCTGTCCTTTGATGCTACAATAACTCAGTTGCCTCCAATGGGCCATACTAGTATACAGGGTGAGCATTTTACCCCAATTAATGCTTCTTTTCCTGTTTGGTGAGTTATATAATTACAGAGATATACAACACAAATCTCAATAGAACCTTATACCATGGACTACAGAGGTTCTAAATGAGATTAATACATGCAGCATCCTACAAACATTTTATAAAGTCTAAACACATTCTTAGCAACTTAACATTTCTTATCGATTTTGATAATGCTAGCCCACTGGTAAACGAGACTGGTTTCCAGCTATGCATTTGTAAGTGTTCAGTAAGGACTGGGGCCTTGGCATGGGCTGGCATCTGGTCTGCCTGGGTCACATCCTTCTCATGGTAAGCACGGTAAAAATGGTAAGCATATTTTGCAAAAAAATTCTCCCCAAAGAGTATGACTTTTGACGAAGAACACAAACTCTCACAACTTTTGCACAAAACTGAAGGCCAAACATTTTCACTTTCACATTGAATGCCATCTATGTTGGGTGCTTCTTTGTCCATCTCACTTCAAAATTCATCATGCTAAGATCTGGTTCTTAATCTGTTTGCATGGAGGAAGTTTTTCTTTTTTATGCATCATTCAAACATCAAAGTTTACTCACCTTGGCAGCCAGCTGTCTGACGTCAACTATCACGAAAAGGTCCAAAACAATGATTGGTGGGAGCTCCAGATTCTCAGTCTACGTCCAAACTGAAAATTCATCCTGCAGGGTTTTTTTTTAAGTGCAGAGCAATCATCTGCATCCAGCACATATCTGTACACAACATGTTCACTTTGACAGTCCACAGAGCAAACTAAAAAGGCCTACTGGAGCCAGACCTCTTCTAAATTTGTCTTACTCAGGAAAGGGAGACGGAAAATATCACTTGTGCATTTTGAACCTTCATAACAATTATTTTGTAGTTGTGAAATCTGGTTAAAACAAAACTGTATTTTTCCCAACTATCAGAAAAAGAAACAATTAAAAAGAAAAGTTTTATACATTGTTATGCATAATATGGTACTTCCTATGTCTCAGCAGTGCTCTTAGAATCTTACATTGCTTGTGAGTTGTATGTTTATTTGCAGACATTCTATCATACGGCAAAAAAAACAACAACATTATGTTATCCCTCAATATCCAACAGGTTAGTCATTGCTCTGACTTTTAAACTTTTTCTGTAGCTACAAATCAGAACCACATCAGGAAGATTTACAATTCAAAAATTTCAAACTTACATTAAAAGCAAGTTAAAAGCCAGAAAAAGAAAGTTAATAGCTGCCAATGGGGCTAAGAAGTCACGTCAAACCATTAGCCAATAAATACAAAGGGATGCATTCCAGCTATTAAACCAAAACCCATTATAATTTTGGATTCCTCTGTTACCTGTCCCTATTCTGTATCATGGTAATAGAACGTTTGTCAGATAAAATGGATATTTTACATTGATTGAAATTCAACATTTTAGTTTATTGCTGATGTGTAAAGGAAAAGGAATCCATAAATAAGGACTTCTGGACTCCATAAACTAATTTCACAACAGAAAAAGTCAACTAAGTGTAAGCAACAACAGAAGAAAGCATCTCGCAAGTAAACTGGATCTCCCAAAGGGAAAGAGAAAGTGGTAGAGAGTAAGATATCACAAAATAAATACCTTGGAATTGAGATTAATGAAATAAGAAACACTTATAGCACAAATCACATTAAGAAGTCATCAAAGCAGGCAGTAACCTATATTCACTCACAGCCCTCATTAGCATAATATGGTAGAGATGATCTATCCAGTTGACAACTGCTTATTACAGACGGCCTGGAACACAGCATACTTTTCCTTTTTTACTAGCTTATACCAAACAGCAAACAACATTAGACTGTAAACACACAGAGGGGAGAGGACTAGACATTACCAGCACAGATTATAGCTCTACTTTTTATTCCTTTATTAAAATATAGAGCAACTATTCATCTCACTCAATAACAGAGGCCCAAATCCTGTTAGATGCCAATGCCAAAGGCTGAGTCTCTTCCGCTCCTAATGACATCAGGGGGCATGTCATACCTCAGGATTGGGCCCAGGTAACCAAGAGTAGAACTATGTGAAATAAATGCAGCACAGCCTCCAACCCCACAAAAAAATTCCTCACTCTCACTTTCATCACAAACTGGAAAACCAGCCCCTGGTTCTTAAAGGTTTGTGAATATCTGGAGCAAATCCATGCTCAGCTGAGCTGAATTTATTTAAAAAAAATTCATCCAGTGAATTACTTTGAAACAAATTATTCTGAGTTTCAGTTTAAAATTACAAGAATGAATAAGTAAGATAATAGTCAGATACATAAGAGTAAAGCCAGGTTCTGAGAAAGCTTTCCTTACACATCTGCCAATGCACCCAAATCCTGACTACCGGCACAGCTGACATTCTAGACTTAAAACTCTCTGGGACAACACTGACAAGCAATGCTGAATTAACAAATGACATACATGATTTTATGCTGAAGAAAAAAGGATGACTTATGTTCACTTGTGATCTTAGTCTGACTCTCAAGCAAGGCCTCAATGAGTTGGGGAAAAAAAAATCAGTGTATGGTACTAATTTCTCTTTGAGCTCTTCTGTTTTACTACTAGTGCACACTTTAAAACAGACATGCTCCAGATACTCACTAACTACAATATACTAGCACACAGTCTGCAGGCTTTTAGATTTCATCTAAAACAAGTATGAGAAAAAACATTTCACGGTGTAATTTTATGAAATCTTTTAGACAAAAAGGGGCCATTTGTTATTTTACAATCCCAGTAAGCATTATTCTTTTTTTCAGTTAAAAAAAAAGCTCTCTCATATTTTCTGGCCACTTCGTGAAACATCCTTTAACAGTAATACTGGCTAGGACAGATTTTTTTTTTAATTAGGTTTGCTTCTTGTAACATCATTTTGCCAAATACACTTTCATGAAAGGTCAAAATTCATTTCAGAGTACTCCTTTAGCAAGCATGTAATTATTAGCCAGGTCACTAGCAGCAGGGCCAGAAAGTAATTAAAATAGAAAGTAAAATGGACCACCTCTGAGGAATTACTGTTTAATAGCACATTCTGTTACAATGTATTCCTTTCATTTTTAAATTCTATAAGTGCTTTATAGTTTAAAGTAATTTGGAGAAAAGGAGAAAAATATTTTGCATTGTCTTTATATATCTTTTGTATTGATAGAAACCAGTTAAGTTCATGGAACTCATTACATTAAAAAAGGATTTTGCAATCTGTTGTGTGGTCAGCCAGATATTAGTACAGTCTACAAGAGCTATAAAGTGTATCAGAGCCCTATAAAACATGGCTGAGTCCTATCACTTAAACCAAATTGCATTACTGCAAAAATTACAAATGCTCACAAAGTAGATTTTATGCATATTTTAGAAACAGTAATTATTTCAGTAATTTTAAAGGTACAATGCTCTTACATTTTTTATCTGAGGAAACAATTGTCACTCTTATTAACATCATACTGAACTGCTCTTGTAGGTTTATTAGGAATAAGGTCATTATGAAACTGTAGATAAAGATTTCATGTACTAATCTAAATTACATAAGAAAAGCATTTTATGGACTATTCATGGGACTCCTGTTGATTAGCTGAGATCTTTAATGATAAGTGTTTTAGAAATTAAGCTCATGTTGACACTAAGATGCGCTCCGTTTAGGATGACATTAGAATGGCTGAAATTCACACTAATATGCTTCCAAAATTTACACTACTTCTGTGGCCAGTTCTTTTCCTACTAGTCTTTTGTGCACCTGAGTGGGGATTGCATTACTTAGAATATTCAGACCAAGTAACTTCCAAGGTACACTGCATGCACCTACCTTTGGAGTATGTAATGTAAATTTCCTGACAGAAAGATACAAGCATAAAGTGAAATATGACGCCATCCCCCAAGAAGCAAGAGGTAAGAAAAATGTAGTCACCCAGACCTACAATCTACAGGATGAAGCTATACTCACTCTCTCTAGTCAGTTAAGTTCCAGTGCTGATGGTACAAGCCAAGAGAGGAGAAGTAGGGTGAAGATCAGGAGGAGACTATGACAGCTGAATTGTTACTAAGTAATTTTCACTTGACATACATCCATCCTCTTTGCTATCCTCCTATTATACTGCGCTAACAAGCAGTAGGGAGAGAAGGATTACTTGACATTGAAGGTTGGTGTGCCTTTCTACTAAAGGCAATCTCATTCCAAGTAAACATATCCTTTCTTTAGTGGAATACAGTTGCATGCCAGGATGACCACACAGAAATTTTGCAGCTTTTATCTATGGAAATCTCCACCCTTTCTGGTTTGCCTACTAGTGAAATATGTGTAGATTCTCCTAGGGGTACTTTACTCACTTTTGAGAAGGCTCGCTGGATGATGGAGTCCCCAAACCAGTGAGAAAGAACGGCAGAAGGCAGCTAAAGCTAGTCTTCAATTCAGGAAGATACAAACAAGCAGTACCTGGAACTGATAAAAAAATCTTGGTTTGGTCTAATTAGAGTTTACAGTCATTTTAAAATCCAGTGAGAAACATTTGTATTCCTCAGGACAACTGGAATTTAGAACAATGGCGGGCAAAGATAAAATTTTTCAGATCAAATACAGGAAACAAGAAACATGGCAAATGGAAGGCAGCCCTATCTAGAGTAAAAGGAAGATAATGAGAGGAATAGAAAGCTCCAATGTCACCCTGTAATGGGTGGGACTCACCACCACAGTGCTTCCTGCTGGCTGTCCTGGGAATTAGCTCTCGTTTCACCAGAGTGCCCTTGTCTAGTGGTGTCTCACCCGTTGTCACGCTTGCCTCCATCTCTAGGACCCACTTTGCTCCCCGGACTGTGACATCCTCCTCTGGACACAGCCCTCCATCTGTTCCCCATTTGGTTCTCTCCTCCCTTCCGGGGAATCCGACAGTCCTCAGTCCAGCCACTTGCCTTGGTGGTAAACTGCAGTCTCTGGTCTACCCACTTGCCTCAGTGGCAAACTGCAGTCCACACATTGGCCACTCCCTTCAGTGCAAGTGGTGGGGAGAGTCAAAGAGGGGGTGAACCCGGGTCCATCTGCTACTCTGTGTCCTGACCCAGGGACCCGATAGCCATCAGCCATGTACTGCTCCCCTTATACTCTGCCATCTGTTTCCCTGGGCAACTTCCCTGCAGCCCTAGCACCTTCTCCGCCCTTGTATCAGGACCTCCGTCTGGCAGCCATCAGGCCGGAACTCCCTCTTGCTCCCCTGACCCTGCACTGCACTGCACTGCCCTGCATTGCACTGCACTGCACTGCCCTGCCCTGCCCTGCCCTGCCCTGCCCTGCCCTGCTCTGCTCTGCTCTGCTCTGCTCTGCTCTGCTCTGCTCTGCCTGTGGTGCTGTCTCTGTCAACCCTCCTACAGGACAGCCATGGAGAGACTGCCTCTGTTCTTCTCAGCAACTCTTCCTATACAGGCAAGCCTAGCCCTGATTGGCTGCTCCACTGAGCCTTCTTCTAATTGGCTGGGTTCCCACAATGTCTCCAAGGCTGCTTGAACCCTTCTACTGCCCCTCCACGCACCCATTCTCCTGGCTGAAGTCCTGACCACCAAAAATATGACCTAGACAGTCTGGAGTTTAAACAAATGGAGCCTAAAGGCTTGAAATAAGTGCCCATGAAGTAAGTCCTATATAAACCAAACCCTGGATGAGTGTATACAAAAACATGTAACAAAAGAAAAGTATAGGGGTGAGTTTAACAGTCACAATTTTCACACCTTTATTAAAATGATACCCTGGGCAAAACCACCTTTCTGTAATAAGAAGAAGTGTAGATTAAAGCAGAAGGCACCCTTGTGAAAGCCAGCCCAAAGAAAACCCAAATTTACTAGCTAAAGTGTTTGGTGAGAGCGTTAGCTGCCTGCACACCACCCATAGAAAATATTCCAGATCTGCATATAAGTCAGCAGTAGGTTGATGCTGGCTCAGAAGAATATTTGACAGGGCTCCAAAAACAAAACAAGAAACTGTGCTCTCCACAAGTGTTGCTTCTTCTCCAGCCAGAGAGAGAGACATTAAAATGATGAGGATGGGACCATGGGAAAAGAGATTCAAGAAATTCAGACTGGATCACCAAATCCACAGATACAACCTTAACTTTGCATTTTGTGATCTGAGTATTCAACTGCATAATATTAACATTTTATTTTTATTTTTTTGGACAGAATACATAATAAATATTTAAGCATGTTTGCGAATGTGCAAAGGTTGACTATGATAATCATTAACTGTGAAAAAAGTGTTTTGATTAACTGATGTTTAAGTAATTAAAATCTATTCAAATTTTCTGTAAAATTAATTTTGTTGGAACTGTTACTTACTGTTATATACAGTTTGATTGGCATTTAACAAAGTCCTGTATTAAAGGATACTTTGTTTTGGCACCGCTTATATAAAATCATCTTTCCAGAACAGAACATTAGATAAGATTACGACTATGTGGTAAGACTTGAATTGTTGTCTATTTACTTTATTACATGGATTATAACTTCTTGCTAAATTCTGAGCATCCTGTACTAATTCATATAATTTTATTATAGTCATAGAATCATTACCTAGCATTATTATTTCCTGTAACTATTATTTTAGTTAATAATCCATACATTCAGCCAGAGCTTGATAACTGATTTGTTTAATAAAGCAGGACACAACCATGTCTGTGATCTCACACAGAGAACCAAATAAGCAGACACCTTGCACACATTTCCCCATGTGCAGCCCGACTAAGGTTAGTGGTCCCATCATGTGGTTGGTTCTCAGGGTAGGATCAAGGTCAAAACAAACAATATTTAATTATGAGTCATTAGTGTTTATACTATGCAAAGTTTCTGCTGTAGTGTGTCTTGTTCAGTTCTGGGGGGGTTATTCATCCAGATCCATTTAAAGTCAACTGCTTTGTTAAGTGATAAATGCCACCATTCTCCATGCCACTTAAGCTCACAATTTTAGGGATCATTTTCATTTTACTTCACCTCTCATATCTAGGCTTTTGACAAATGCTACTGCAACGCATCCAAGATCTGCTTCTTGCTGCCTATCTTCAGTGTTAAGACCATCGGTGCTTTGGTTTCCTGACATTAATATCAAGGACAATAAGAATGGGACAGACTTTCTTGTGTGTATTGTTTAAAATGGGTAATTTGCAAACAAATTGATTTCCTTGTCGTCATACTAGATGATTCATGCTCATGGGTTCATGGGAAGTTTAAACAGAGGCTAGTCTAGTTTCTGTAAGTGCAATAAAGAAGTCTTTACTGGCACTTTTATAACAAAAGTGTGTTAAAGTTATGCCATGGATATTAGTTTTAAATTTCTTGACTTACTTTATTGGACATTGCAGACTCCATTTGCTGTCTTGCTAGGGCATACAGAAGGTAAGATATTTAACTATCCAGATATATGTTGGGAAAATAACACCACGGGGCACAGACTATTCAATAAGTTCCTGGACTGCATTGCAGACAATTTTTATTTCAGAAGGTTGAAAAAGCTACTGGGGGAAGCTGTTCTAGACTTGATTTTAACAAACAGGGAGGAACTCGTTGAGAATTTGAAAGTAGATGGAAGCTTGGGTGAAAATGATCATGAAATCATAGAGTCTGCAATTCTAAGGAAGGGTAGAAGGGAGTACAGCAAAATAGAGACAATGGATTTCAGGAAGGCTGATTTTGGTAAGCTCAGAGAGCTGATAGGTAAGGTCCCATGGGAATCAAGACTGAGGGGAAAAACAACTGAGGAGAGTTGGCAGTTTTTCAAAGGGACACTATTAGGGGCCCAAAAGCAAGCTATTCTGATGGGTAGGAAAGATAGAAAATGTGGCAAAAGACTACCTTGGCTTAACCACGAGATCTTTCATGACCTGCAAAATAAAAAGGAGTCATATAAAAATGGAAACTAGGTCAGATTACAAAGGATGAATATAGGCAAACAGGAATGCCGGGGCAAGATTAGAAAGGCAAAGGCACAAAATGAGCTCAAACTAGCTATACGAATAAAGGGAAACAAGAAGACTTTTTATCAATACATTAGAAGCAAGAGGAAGACCAAGGACAGGGTAGGCCCATTGCTCAGTGAGGAGGGAGAAACAGTAACAGGAAACTTGGAAATGGCAGAGATGCTTAATGACTTCTTTGTTTCGGTCTTCACTGAGAAGTCTGAAGGAATGTCTAACATAGTGAATGCTTATGGGAAGGGGATAGGTTTAGAAGATAAAATAAAAAAAGAGCAAGTTAAAAATCACTTAGAAAAGTTAGATGCCTGCAAGTCACCAGGGCCTGATGAAATGCATCCTAGAATACTCAAGGAGTTAATAGAGGAGGTATCTGAGCCTCTAGCCATTATCTTTGGAAAGTCATGGGAGACGGGAGAGATTCCAGAAGACTGGAAAAGGGCAAATATAGTGCCCATCTATAAAAAGGGAAATAAAAACAACACAGGAAACTACAGATCAGTTAGTTTAACTTCTGTGCCAGGGAAGATAATGGAGCAAGTAAGAAATCATCTGCAAACACTTGGAAGGTGGTAAGGTGATAGGGAATAGCCAGCATGGATTTGTAAAGAACAAATCGTGTTAAACCAATCTGATAGCTTTCTTTGATAGGATAACAAGTCTTGTGGATAAGGGAGAAGCGGTGGATGTGGTATACCTAGACTTTAGTAAGGCATTTGATATGGTCTCGCATGATATCCTTATCGATAAACTAGGCAAATACAATTTAGATGGGGCTACTATAAGGTGGGTGCATAACTGGCTGGATAACCGTACTCAGAGAGTAGTTATTAATGGCTCCCAATCCTGCTGGAAAGGTATAACAAGTGGGGTTCCGCAGGGGTCTGTTTTGGGACCGGCTCTGTTCAATATCTTCATCAACGACTTACATGTTGGCATCGAAAGTACGCTTATTAAGTTTGCAGACGATACCAAACTGGGAGAGATTGCAACTGCTTTGGAGGACAGGGTCAAAATTCAAAATGATCTGGACAAATTGGAGAAATGGTCTAAGGTAAACCAGATGAAGTTCAATAAAGACAAATGCAAAGTGCTCCACTTAGCAAGGAACAATCAGTTTCACACATACGGAATGAGAAGAGACTGTCTAGGAAGGAGTATGGCAGAAAGAGATATAGGGGTCTGTAGTGAGGAGGCCTCACTCCCCGCCGTGCCTGAGAGGGACAAGCCAGAACAGGCACGGCAGGGGGCGGATCCACCCCCACCTGTCCCCGCCCCCCCGGAAGTCAAGGGGCAGGACAGGAAGTATAAAGGCCCGGGCCCGGCACTCAGTTGGAAGGAGACTGCCAGAGAGGACAGATGCTGGTCCCCGAGCTCCCGCCGGGCCCAGCCTGTGCCATGCTCAGTACCCGGAGGAGTACTGGCTTGACCTACCCTGTGCTCAGTACCCAGAGGAGCTGCCTGAGCCACCCGACACCCGGTACACAGAGGAATGGCCTGGAGTTCCCGACGCCCGGTATCCTGAGGAGCCCATGGTCTGGGACCCACCGGACGGCGCCGGCGGATGGCAGGTACCCAGTGAGTGGGAGATTGGAAGTAGCCTGGGGGCAGCCGACCCCAGTCAGGCTGCAGATTCACCTGAGCCTATGTCAGTGTGTTGTGGTCAGGATTTGCACTGACCGTCAGGGGTGATAGCTGCTACTGGGGCCCTCGGCTGGAACGCAGTGGAGTGGGAGGGCCTGCATTCCCCCTGCCACCCTTCCAAGGGTGGCAGAATCCCCCTCCCCCTGGCCTGAGGAGGCCATTCAGACTGGTTGTTTGCTCAGCTCCTCCTGAAGGGCCTGAGTCACTTGCTGCCCCGCCCTGAGCCAGGGCCTGGGCTTTATACACCTGAACTGCTTGTTGCCCCACCCTGCCCCAGGGCCTGGGCTTCTAGACTGCCTGTTTGATCAGCCCTGAGCCAAAAGGGCCTGAGCTTTGCCACTGCGTTTTGTGCCCCGCCCAAACCTAGGGCTGGGCCCTGAATTGACTGTATATTGTTGCTCATCCCTGCAGCAGAGGGCCTGAGCCCCGAATTGACTGTGTATTGTTGCTCATCCCTGCAGCAGAGGCTCTGAGCCCAAAATTGACTGTGTATTGTTGCTCAGCCCTGCAGCAGAGGGCTTGAGCTCCCAGCTAACAGTGTGTTGTTGCTCAGCCCTGCAGCAGAGGACCTGAGCCCCGAACTGACTGCGAATTATTGCTCAGCCCTGCAGCAGAGGGCTTGAGCTCCCAGCTAACTGTGTGTGGTCGCTCCGCCTTGCAGCAAAGGGCCTGAGCCCCCAAGTGACTGGGCATTGTCGCTCTGCCCGCCTTGCAGCAAAGGGCCTGACCCAGGCCGACAAAGTGTGGTGAGCCGGTGTGGCTCCCCTCCGCCCTCAGGGAGGGTTGAGCCCCGGTCCCACCCTTCTACAGGGTCATAGTGGACCACAAGCTAAATATGAGTCAACAGTGTGATACTGTTGCAAAAAAAAGCAAACGTGATTCTGGGATGCATTAACAGATGTGTCGTAAACAAGACACGAGAAGTCATTCTTCCACTCTACTCTGCGCTGGTTAGGCCTCAACTGGAGTATTGTGTCCAGTTCTGGGCACTGCATTTCAAGAATGATGTGGAGAAATTGGAGAAGGTCCAGAGAAGAGCAACAAGAATGATTAAAGGTCTTGAGAACATGACCTATGAAGGAAGGCTGAAAGAATTGGATTTATTTAGTTTGGAAAAGAGAAGACTGAGAGGGGACATGATAGCAGTTTTCAGGTATCTAAAAGGGTGTCATCAGGAGGAGGGAGAAAACTTGTTCACCTTAGCTTCTAATGATAGAACAAGAAGCAATGGGCTTAAACTGCAGCAAGGGAGATTTAGGTTGGACATTAGGAAAAAATTCCTAACTGTCACGGTAGTTAAACACTGGAATACATTGCCTAGGGAGGTTGTGGAATCTCCTTCTCTGGAGATATTTAAGAGTAGGTTAGATAAATGTCTATCAGGGATGGTCTAGACAGTATTTGGTCCTGCCATGAGGGCAGGGTACTGGACTCGATGACGTCTCGAAGTCCCTTCCAGTCCTAGAGTCTATGAATCTATTAAATTAATTTTCTTTATAGTTAAATGTATCTGGGGAATCTTTTCTCCATCAATATTAAAGACGAGATATTTCTTTGCTTCTTCCACCTAAAAGGAGATTGTGCCATATTACTTGTGTTCCTGCTCAGGAAGGACAGTAGCAATTAGTTCTTTCTCCGCATTAGGAATTCTGTCCAGTGCATATAAGGAAATGTATGGATGGTTTACAGAGAGGTAGTGTGTTCCAGTGAATAAGGCACTAGATTGGGACTCAAGACCCCTGGGTTTTATTCCCATATCTGCCACTTACCTGTTGTGTGTCCTTGACCAAGTCACACCACTTCTCTGTGTCTGTTTCCCCTCCTATCCTTTGACTTGCCTATTTAAGATATAAGCTTGTCCGGGAAGGGACTGTCTCTCATTAGGTGCTGGAACACTGCCCACCTCTGCTGAGTAGTAGAGGGCACTGATCTCAGCTGGGACCTCTAGGCCCTTCTGTAATATCAATAATAAATGTGAAAGGTGTAAATTATTCTGTGTGCTTGTAGAGTATTGACTGCTTAATTATTCTCCAGAACAGAATGAAAACTAGTTGTCTCTTCTTATTTACCTATTTCAGGAGCTAATTGGATAGTTGCACTGAGGCTGCTTCTCATTTAAACTTAGGGACAAAGACTAGCATCTTTCAAAGAAAAGAGAAAGCCTCAGTTCAATTTTTCTTCCTTTTTTCCGGCTCTTGGTGGTAAAAGCTGTCATATTTGATAAAAGAAAAAGAATTGCAATTGCTCCCTTGTGCCAGCTTGATTTAGAGAGCATGTGAGAGAGAAAGAAACTGAATGTGTCAGCTATTTCCTGAAAATTGGAAACTATTAGGCCCCAGCTAGGCCAGCTGTGGTTAATTTACAGACCCACAGGGTGGTGGTCATCTAGGCTCTGGTCTCAGGAACTGAAGTCATAGGATTAAATGCTTTGCTTGCATGAGCAGGTGCAACTCCATCAACTTCAACTAAGTTGTGCTTGCTTGCTCCATTGGTGAATTTGGTTCTAACAATATCAGTGCTTTTTGAGTTTTGGGGAACTATATACTATGTTTAATTTGCCTTTCTGGTGTTAATAACTTGTTTATGCTTTTTACCACCACTTGTCCTGAGTTGTCATTCTGCAAGCCTACCGCAGTCGATCAGTGACACATAGTAAACAATAGAATTTCTAGATCCTTCATTTAATAATTGCAATTTATTCTTTATGTGCTATTTAACTTTATGCAATGCTTCAATACCAAACTGCTCTGGTGCTTTTGCAAAAACAAATATAATGTATTGGCAACAAATGTATTTTTTCATGTTTGCAAGCCAGATTTATAAAAATGTTACCCACAAATTTATGAATGTCTTTGTGCTTTTTTTGCATACATCGATCTGTTTGAATTCGTTCTGCCCTCCATGTTCCATGCTGCCCTTGATTTCTGGTGAAACCTCACCAACAAACCTCTCTCTCCATGCGGACTTATTTAAACTCAATGTATTACATATTTTAAACAGTATGAATTTTTTCTTTCCTTATAACCTGAGCTCAAAATGGTAATTTTTTTAGCTTGCAAGAGGCTTTCAGTCTGAGTGACACATTATTCTAGTCCCTGACCCTTAGTAAGAGAGATTTTCTTGTAGTGCTGAAAGGGTTGACATTTTATTCTTTCATTGCATAACTTCTATTGACAAGCCACTAAATGCACATGGGTATGGCCTGGCCAAATCAAACTAGTGTATCCTTAACGATATTAACTACTGGAGCAGAAGGTCAGACATTGTTCTGGTTTTTAACCATGAAATGAAAGTCGTGAATTACTAGCTACTGAAATATATATTGCTAAGAATCAAAAAGGTAACAGATATTAAATGACATTAATATTATTCTGCTGCGTTTGGAAGCTTGCCTGCAAAATATATTCCAGCAAACTACCATACTAAAGTACTAGAGAGTAATAATGGGCCAATTGTATGTTATGCATTTATGCATAATGTCTTTGACACATACAGCCCTCAAATTTGCTAATTCGGCAAATAATATATTCAAACATTTTTAGATAGCAATTTTGAAGAAATATATATATATATATATACATTTGAGGGCTGTATGTGTCAAAGACATTATGCATAAATGCATAAATATATATAAGAATTATCTCTTTTATTCTTGCAGCTTGAGTAGGAAGGTGATGTGGTAAGATTGGATAAATAAGGAAAGGCAGAGGAAGGTGGAGGCATAAAGGTATTTCAGTGTGTGTGTGTGTGTGTGTGTGTATATATATATATATATATATATATATATATATGAAAAGTGTTGTTATGATTCAGTTCACCTTTTTCAAATCAAGTTCTAACTCCGTTTTTCTGCAGACACAACATTAGCATTTTCATATTTGGTCCCCTATCACAATGACTATATGGCTGCTTCAAAGAAACATATGTATATAAAAGATCCTTTATAATGGAAATTCTTTAGTGACTTCAACTATAGTACTCTGAACACTTATCATTAGTATCCTCTTACACTGCTTCTTCAAGTAACTGGATTTTGTTTTCTTGGTTTACTTGATACATGAATGGGTATATCAGGGTCTAGTGGATTGAAAACACATAAAAAAAATCTGAAATTCTTTTGTTTTCATCTGTGTTCTACTATTGACATGTTGCAAGGCCTTCAGTCAGGCCACTTAACCTCATAGCTTAAGTATCCATTCAGTGAAATAGGTATAATATCATCTCTACCTGGGGTACACCTAGTACACTGCAATGTAAACAATAGTAATGAAATAATAAAAAATAATATAATAAAACCAAGTGTTGTTCCAATGGTACAGTGATCCTCAAACACCCTTGCCCTTGCACCCCCATACACAGTATATATATGGGATTGATCAGATAAATTCAGATAGGAGAAAAAAAGATAGGCTGGTATATGTACAGTTCAGAGGGAGTTAATAAATGTGTACTAGACTAAAGTCTGTGAAGGAGAGTTGCTGCTGTTGTACAAAATGTACCTATGTAATCAATAATACAGGGGCGGCTTCTTCTTATGAACAACTATAGTTCTGATTAGACAAAAAAGATCTGGGAGTCTTCCATGTTGCTAAAGCTCCAGAAGATAACAGATAGTCAACCTAACCAAGAGAAGGGCCAAACCGCTGTGGAAAAATCATAAAAAAGCCTCACAGCAAGGAGTCCTAGAGTACTTGGGATCAGACTGAAAGAGGAACAGGGTTTACATTGAGCTACAGTAGCCCTTTTCCATCATGTACTGCAGAATTTAAGCTTTAATTTTAAGTTTCTAGCCCTTGTTACTGCAAAGTAAATCTTTCAGATAGGAGCCTGAGAATATCATGTTTTAGCATAACTAAATCGTTCAGAGGTGTGAAAAATCTTTGTCAGGGGAAGAGCTTCTCCTGTCGACATAGCTGCCACCTCTTGGGGAGTTGGATAAACTACACCAACAGGAGACTTGCTCTCATCAGAGGAAAGTGTCTTCATTAAAGCATGACAGCAGCGAAGTGCAGCTGCGCCGATGCAGCATTTTAAGTGTAGACGTGCCCTGAGTCTCAAGAGAGAGGCCTGATAGGATATCTTTGAGAGAGAGAGGTGTTAGTGACCCCATTGATTTAATCAGGATGTTCAGTGGTGTCCATTTTAGCAGGAATATACAACTGCTGGTTGTGGGTGCAGGTAGAGCAAGAGTAGAGTTCACTTTCCTCACCTCAGCACTGACAACCATGGATGACTTGTGCCTTCCCATGCTGAGGGAGCTCAATCTAAAGGGGAGGACACAAGACCTCCCATGTGTCTCCTCTGCCTAGTGACCCTGCCCTCCTGCCCAGCACATAGCCCAGGGATGCCATGTCTCCCTGCTCCATGTTACCTGTGGGTGGCAGGCTTTAAAATAAATTAGAATTCTTTTATTGTTTAACACTGTGATTAAAACTATGATTAATTTTGACCATTTTAAAAAATATAATCAATTTTTAGAGTTAATTGCTTGAGTTCACTGCAATTAATTGACAGACTTACTCCAAATCAATATTAGGGAAGTCATGCGAGGTTAACTCAGTAAGAAATTAAGGCAGTAAATCCAAAGATTATTTTAAAATTATTTTTTAACATGAAATAATTTGTTACAGCTAAATATTTCAGTGTAGTCACAGGCAAGCAGTAACATGACAAATTTTTTAGGGATATATATTTTTGTGTAACATACAGGGAGTCAAATGAATCAAAATAATTCTTAGTCCTGGTCTGGGAGCCATTATAATTGTGTTCATCCTATAAAAAAATCCTTCAGGGACAGAACTATGTACAGAATTCAATACACACACTATGTTGAGAAACCACTTCTTGGTAACCAGACAAATAAAGATCCAGAAAATATGGTGATTCTCGGTAAAGTATTCTGTTATCATTTGTATCTCAGATTTCAGTGCCTGACAGCCCAAACAGCTTGAGCAAATCAGAGAACAACAATAACTGCATTTTACCCTTATACAAAAATGGTTTATTAATTTTACTCCAGTAAAAATCACAATTTAGCAGGGATAGCTGATACCAAATGAGAAATACAGATACAAGAAGCAGTAGAGAAATAGGACTCAAGCTGAGTTCACAGCTAAAGTTCCCAAGGGCAACAGATAGATTTATAACAACAAGGGGCCATTGTCTCTGAGGAGCAAAAGAATTAGATGCTCTGGGTGACCTCAATAAAGCATGTTAATTAAAATTCGAGTTTGAACAGGATCAGTAGTTTGCAGCTGACAAAAACAGATTGAAATGGTTTCAATAGATTATATTTTTTCATGTTGGAGAGCAATTAAGGCGGCACTAACCTCTCAATCACTTTAGATAGAAATAATGGTTCTGATTTTCTGCTCAGTTTCTGCAGTGTAAATCAGGACTAAAGCCATAGTAACTTTTTAAAACAAGCTGTTACCAAATCCTGTTAATTCTTTCTCTATAAAACCTCAAAAATTCAAGCCTTCTTTTCTGTCCTGACAGCTAAAATTCTTATCTGCCTTGGTTTTGCATCACATTGACTACTGACTACTTTTCCTCTCTGGTCTCTAGTTCCCATGCTGTCTATTCAAAGAGCAATAGCAAAAATCGTCTTCCTCATCCACTTCTCAGACCAAGTCACTCTTCTCTTCTACTGATTAAATGGACTTCCTTTCACATTATGCTGAACTAAGTTGATCTTTTATTCTTTGAACAACTCCACTCCTGCTGCATTCTCTATCTTATTCCTCATTACTTTTCTCCTTGTCCCTTTTACTCATCCAGTGAATCTCATTCCATTTTTCTCTTTGTGCTAGCTCTTCCATGAAACTTCTGATACTCTTTCCATCACAGCACACCCTTCCTTTCTTCAAAAACCTCCTTAAAAACTAACTTCTTCCAAAGAGCCTACCCATGTTAATAAGAATCAGACATCCATCCATTCCCCCAAATAAATGTTAAAACTCGAGCTTTAAGATAGCTTCATCTTCTGGACTACCCTCTGGATTCAGAGCCTAATTAGTTTGTAGTGCAAGATCTTCAAGATCAAATCTTCATTTGAGCTTTGTACAGTGCCAAACACATGGCCAGCCAGTACTTAAACAAAGACACTTTTACAGATTCATAGATTCTAAGGCCAGTAGGGACCATTGTGATGATCTAGTCTGATCTCCTGTATAACACAGGCCATAGAATTTCCTCAAAATAATACCTAGAGCACATATTTTAGAAAAACCTCCCATCCTGACTTAAATTGTCAGTGATGGTGAATCCACCCCAACCCTTGGTAAATTGTTCCAAGTAAATGGTAATTACTCTCACCATTAAAAATATACACTTTATTTCCACTCTGAATTTGTCTAGCTTCATGTATTCCATGTCTGCAATAGGCAACTCCTGTATTCTTTATTATTATTTTAAATGTAAATGTAAACATATTGCAGCGGAGTTCAGAGGATTAGTAATTGAGGCTAAGCCTTTTGTCTCTAAGTCACGGGTCTGAATCCAATGAATAAATCTAATGACTGTTCAGAGGCCTATATAACAAGAAGTGATATTCTCAGCTGTTTAAAACCACTAAAAAAAAAATCCAAGGCAAACTTATTTGTTAAGCAACCAGATAATGTGCTCAGCATTATACAAGACACAAAATGCAGATAGTACCTGCTCCAAAGAGCTCACCAAGATCTAAATAAGAATTCTATCAGTATCTATTGAGTGTACCATTCACCTTGGTATCTGTCAGTCTCATCAGAAAGAATGAGTGTTGAATGGGCATAGAGATTGAGGTAGTCTCCGATCCTGCCTGAATAGACTTGATACACAGCGGTGGGGCAATTTAGGGAAAGCTTGGACTATTGTTGTCAGTGATGTGTGCATAAAGAGAAATATATATTTTACAGTGTTACCAAATCTTGTAATCTTTCCAAGTAATGAATTCACACAAGAAATGAAAGGAAAATGGTAAACTACCATACTAAAAAGCCAGTGAATAGGATTTTTGATTAGGACTCTGTAAATCTAAGTTTGTTACGCTCAGTCTACAATACAGAATGCTCCTGTCTGATGAAATCACTTTTCTGGTACATACTGACACTGTTAGAAAGTGTGCTGTACTATTCTAATACTAAGAGAATATGCAACATTTTTCAAAGATGAAAAGCCTTGCTGCAACTAAATAAATAACTCTGTCCATCAGAGCTCTCTCTCCTCAATCTGATTAAATTCTGTTCTCAGCGGATCAAAAGACTTCTAATATCCTATTTAAAAAATAACACCTCAGATTTTTATCATTTAAACTAACTAAAAAAAATCTTTAAAGTAACTCTTGCTGAAATACTTGGAACTATATTTCATTTGTCTAACTAGGTTTATAAGTACTGTCTTTATGCATTGAAGGGGAATGCCCAGATCACCACTTAAACTTACTGTGCTACATGTTCAAATACCAGGTTAGTCAGCTGCTTAAGGAGAAAAAATGAAAAATGTAACTAGCTCAGCAGACAGGATTTGAAGATCTGCTCAGCAGTGGGGAAGTCCCTAACCCAGACAATGTCACTCCCTATTTTCAGTCCATCTTTCCCCACCAGCCTTCTTGTAAAGTGAGATCACAAATACGGCACAGCTTTGCACACCAAGTCTCCCCATTCATCAGTCTCCTCACCTCATCTTCACGCCACAACTGCCCCTTCCACCTGCCCATGCCACTCTGTTTCCCTTCTCCATTTAATTGACCTTCTAAGCAACCAGCCCTGCCCCCTCTGCCCCACACTCCAAATAATGGAATTAAAATGTTTGCTACCATCTCTTCGTTCACTCTGCTTCTGTGTTCTACCCCTTCCTCCACCCTGTGGTTGTTTTATTATTTGGACATTATTATCTCATGCTGCTATGTCTGCCCTGCACCTTAAGCCTGGGTCTGTGGGACCCAGGCTTGTGGTTTTAGCCTTTCCAAGCCTGTGCTTGAGCATCCACACTGCATTGTAAGGTTTGCAGTTGCTGGACCCAGGTCTCACTGTCATACTAATGCATCCACTATTACGCTACACAGACCTCATGACTTTAGCCTGTGGCACAACCTGTGTCCACATGGAAAAATGACAGGACTTGGACCAGAGTCCCAGCAGGACTCAGACTCTAAACCAGCCCCTAGCAGTGTCCTAGGACCCTGATCCTGAGTGTTTGCTGATCTGACCCAGACTTCTCTGTGTGTGGATGGAAGTGAGGCTTGGGCTCAAACTTGAGTCATAGCCCAGGCTTAGAGTATGTCTACTCTATGAAATTAGGTTGATTTTATAGAAGTCGATTTTTAGAAATCGATTTTATATAGTCGATTGCTTATGTCCACACTAAGCTCATTAAGTCTGTAGAGTGCATCCTCACTGCCATGCCTAGCATTGACTTACGGAGTGGTGTACTGTGGCTAGCTATGCCACAGTTCCCGCAGTCTCTGCCACCCATTGGAATTCTGGGTTAAGCTTCCAATGCCTGATGGGGCAAAAACATTGTTGCTGGTAGTTTGGGATACAATTCGTCAGTCTCTCCCTCCGTGGAAGCCAGGGCCGGCTCTAGCCATTTCACCATCCCAAACACGGCGCCACGCAGCGGGGGGCGCTCTGCCACTCGCCAGTCCCGCGGCTCTGGTGGATTTCCCACAGACGTGGCTGTGGAGGGTCCGCTGGTCCCATGGCTCCGGTGGACCTCCCTCAGGCATGCCTGCGGATGCTCCACCGGAGCCGCGGGACCAGCGCACCCTCCGTAGGGATGCCTGCGGGAGGTCCACCGGAGCCGCGAGACCAGTGGACCCTCCGCAGGCATGCCTGCGGGAGGTCCACCAGAGCCGCCTGCCGCCCTCCCGGCAACTGACAGAGTGCCCCCCGTGGCATGCTGCCCCAAGCACGAGCTTGGTGTGCTGGGGCCTGGAGCCGGCCCTGGTGAAAGCAACGGCAGACAATCTTTCTGCGCCAGACACCAGGGTGATTAGAAGTGCACAGCAAGGCGCTGTGCACATCAGAGAGGCTTGGAAAACCAGTTTCGTGACTGGTCAGGCTTCAGTGTGCCAATTGTGTGCATTTCTACTTGATGCAAACCCGCCCCCTTTATTGATTTTAATTCCCTGTAAGCCCACCACCCTCCCCCTTTCGAAATAAAGCAACCATTATTTTGAAATCATGCACTCTTTCTTTATTAATTAAAAAATAACGGACAAGGTATGAAACTGTCACACTCTGAGGTAGTTCACTTGCTGGTTACTTAGTTAAAATGGAGCAAACAAAAATAAGCATTTATTTTATTGTGTACTATAATATTTGCTTACCATTAGATCATATTGTAGCAACAGAAAAACATTACATCTTGCTGCAGTATGGTACATATTGAAATGAAGTGCTCCATAAATTGCCCCACGTATTTCTTGCTATATTTATGGTTTTAAAAAAATCAGCACAAAATAATTACAGTGATTTGTTTTTCCTCTCACAGGCAAGTAGGAACTGTCTCCTGCAGAATTTGAAAATATTTTAATACAAATATATAGCCAAGCTTCATCAATAAACACTTTTACAGTTAACGCTTCTCTTTTCATTTGTAACAGTAAGTTTTACCTTTTTTTTTTTTTTTTTTTTTTTTTTTTTTAAATCTTACAGCCTTGAAAATATTTTAGTCCCCTACTGATATTACCACTGAACATTTTATGTAGGATTGATTCTCCTCCTCTATTTCTTATGCAGGCATTATGGCTGTTTCATTTACTTGGTTTACTGTGAACCAGAACCATCCAGAGTGCCAGAGGGGAGGGGCTTTTGCCTTTGTCCTCCCATTTGAAAGGGCCACTAAATCAAGTGGTGTTGTGAATGAGTGTGCGAGGTTGCAGCAACACTCACTGAAATTTGGCCTGGTAGGTCCCCATCACAGTAGGGGCATGTCTGGGCCAAACCTGTCATGGGACCTTGAGTGGGAAGCCATGCCCAGCACCATGAGGCAAGAACCAAAATGCCACTGCAGAGTGAGTGTGGTATGGGCTTGCTCTCCAACCTTGGGCTACCCTCAGTAGTAATATTTTTTGGAAGGGTGGGGGGCCTCAGTTTCAGATTTTGTCCTGGCCTCCCATAAACCTCTGTGCAGCCCCAATACCATTAAAGACTGAACAGCACCTAAACTTTTTAAGGTGCAGATATTTACACCTCTCTTTCTCCCAACATGACACTGAACCTATGTTGATGTCTCAGAAAATTAAACATGAGATCTCAATAGGTCTAGCAGCCTCTAACTGCCTTGCAGCTTTCTCCAAATTACATGGGGTCTTGAGTGTAAACTTCATTCTGGTGCACCTCTAAATTCACAATGCCACAGAAACTTGCAGAAAGCTCAGAAGAGATAGCCAGACAGGCTGTGTGAAAATCACCAGTAAATTTAGTGCCTTAATTTAAAACAAATCTCACCTTCACTGGAGGATCCAATTTTCCACTTAAGAAAAAATCAAAGCCAAATAAGTAAAGAGACTCTTGTGAAACTGATAGAAGCTTTGTTTTATATCTAAAATACTTTGTTCATCCTGATTCTGCCTTTTCTTTAGAAAGTATCCATTCCATTACTAAACTACAAGAAGTGACAGGAAACAGTCTCCAATGTTAAATTGTTTCTCTGTCCCTTTTCTCAGTTTCCATAGTGTTGATGTGAGAGCTTTTTCCCTTGCAAATTGTGTTACCAGGTACAGCCTTCTGATCTCTCTCTGCCCTGTAGGCAAGGCCAGCTATAATATTTTTGCCGCCCCAAGCGAAGACAAAGAGCGCTGCCCCCCACCCTAAGTGTCGCACCGCCCAAGTCCCCCGCCCTCCTGAGCGTCGTGCCGCTGAAGCCCACCCCAGCCGAGCACTGCACTGCCCAAGTCCTTGCCCCTCCAGCACGGCGCCACGCCTCCCAAGCCCCACCCCCCAACCAAAAAACACAAAAACAAACCTTGAGTGCCGCCCCAAGCACGTGCTTGGTAGGCTGGTATCTGGAGCCGCCCCTGCCTGTAGGGAGATCTTTTGAAATCTCTGCTTAAAGCATATATTTTTCTCTCCTTGTGTCATTGATCTCAGAATTATATGCATTAATTTATCCACCACACAATGTTTTTAAATCAATGTAATTTATACTACATGGTATGTACTATTTCATGGTACCCAATGCTAGTCTAAGACTTGCATGCAAGTTGCTACACAAAATAAAACTGTATGGTATAACTTCCAGATGCAAGGTGTGGCTATTACAGGTACAGTTAGTGACGACAGCATGCACTTTCTATACCTCTCTACAATCTAAGATTTCTGCTTTATACAACATATCAAGCTTTCCTATTTATTTGCAATCTGAAAGTTTCTGTTTACCATTTTTCTGTATAGCTTCTATGCTGCTCTTACAACTCCTGCAGAATTTTAGAGCTCTTGTCCAACTTTCATATTTGTATTCCTTTTTAACCTGATACCTTGAACTGTCAAGAATTGGCTTTCTTTTGAGATCTGGTGGGTTCCCACAGGACCATTCCTTGAAGAGTAGAAAGCTGAGCTCAGAGGTGACCTTTAGGCCTCTTCTTCATTTTGCTGCTTGTTAGCAGCTTGTACATACAGTTTGATGCCAGACAGAAGGCTTTGCTGTAGATCCACTTTGTGGTTTCCTCCTGTGTGCTATTTCTTTGCTAAAAAAGATGGTCTGTTCTAACACTATACAGAACATAAAGAGATTATTTGGATTTCTGTATATAAATTGCATGTATTACAGAGTAATATCTACAAACTATGAGAGACAATATTTAAATTAGTGTTATTTTATTGTTGCGTCTTTGATTATATTCACTTTTTCCTATTTATTGTTATATATTTGAAGTTATTTTGAACGAGTGTGCTCAGTGTTAGAGACAAACATGAATTTTCAGTCTGGTCCAGATGGATAACAAGTTTTCAGATGAAACTAAGATAAAGCTTTGTCTTTGAAACAAAGGGAGTTGCAGACACGTGTTGTAGTTATTCCCTCTTGGAACATACATTTGTAGTGGAATACTTTTTTCCTGCTTTAAATTTAAAGGTGAAGAGAACCAGCAGCTAAAAATCCCCAACTCCTGGGATGTCCCAGGGTCACAGAGTATCTCTTCTCTCTAAGAATGAGAAGGATCCAGTTTACCCTTGACTGATTACCTGCTGTCCAAATAGACTTATAGGAAGGCACCAGGGCCTTATAAAGAGGGAAACAGGAAGAGAGAGATGGGGAGGGCTAGAAGAGATGCAAGATTTTCTGGCCCCAAATAAAGTTGCATCTATTAGGGAGAATGGATACAAATTAGGGGGGGAAGAGTAGAAGCAGAATCAGATGATGTTGTGACATCCACAGAAATGCAAAAAGTTGAGGAAGGAAATAAACAGAAGTGTTATAATTGTAAGATACCTACCCAAAGAAATAAGATTAGGTGACCTTAACCCTGTGATAGTGGCTGACTGGATTTAAAAAAGCATAGGGGATAAACAGCCAGGAAGCTGTGAGATGGGGATTTTTTTCGTTGACTGTGAAAACAAACAGGAAGCTGATAAACTGCTAAAAACTAAGATGCTACAGAAAGTGAAAATAAATACAGCTACAAAGTTATTTGACTAAAATGAAGGGGGTTATATATGGATTGCTAGGAGAACTGACCAATAATGAGATCATCAAAAACACCGGAGAAGATGAAGTGTTAGCAAATAAGTGACTAATTCACATACAAGGAGGAAAAATCAAGCCATCAACAGCAGTGAGAATTACATTTAAGGGAGGGATTCTACCTGAGAAAGTAACATCAGGGTTTCAGAGGTTCAGAACTAAACCATATATCCCCCCTCCTCTAAGGTATTAAAAGTGCCAGTGGACATGTAACAATTGTTTGTAAAGGGAAAATGAGTTGCAGTTAATGTGGGAGAGAGCATTTCTATGAAAATTGTACAGAAAGGACAGAGGTCAAATGTGGTAACTATGGTGGGAGTGACAGTCCAGCATATAGAGGGTGTGTCATAAACCGATGGTTAAGGGTTAATGTCTCTTTTACCTGTAAAGAGTTAAGAAGCTCAGTAACCTGGCTGACACTTGACCAGAGGACCAATGAGGGGACAAGATACTTTCAAATCTTGGTGGAGGGAAGTCTTTGTTTGTGGTGTTTGTTTTTTTTGTTCGATGTTTGCTCTTGGGGGTAAGAGGGACAAGACATACACCCAGGTGTTCCCAAGCTTTCTGAATCAGTCGTTCATGTTTCAAAATTGTAAGTATAGCCAGGCAAGGCGGATTAGTCTTATGTTTGTTTTCTTTCAACTTGGGAATGCTTTTCTTTTTTCTGGAAGGATTTTCATCTCTGTTTACTGTAACTTTGAATCTCAGACGAGGGGGTGGGGGGGGGGCGAATCCCTCTATGCTATATGAATCTGAGTACCCTGTAAGCATTTTTCATCCTGATTTTACAGAGGTAATTTTTACCTTTTCTTTCTTAAATTAAAAGCTTTCTTTTCAAGAACCTGATTTTTCCTTGTTTTGGAATCCAAGGGATTGAGTCTAAACTCACCAGGGATTGGTGGGGGGAAAAGGAAGGGAATGGTTAATTCCTCTTTGTTTTAAGATCCAAGGAGTTTGGATCTGTGTAGCTTCCCAAGGCAACCCAGAGAGGGGAAAGTCGGGGGGGGGGAGGAGGGGAGGTGGTTTATTTCTCCTTGTTTTAAGACCCAAGGGGTTTGGGTCTTGGGTTCCCCAGGGAAGGTTTTGGGGGAACAGGAAGTGTGCCAAACACTATATTTTTGGCTGGTGGCAGCATACTAAATTTAAGCTAGTAATTAAGCTTAAAAGTGATCATGCAGGTCCCCACTTTTTGGATGCTAAAGTTCAAAGTGGGGAAAAAACCCTTGACATGGTGAGCAGCGTTGGGATTTCTAGGACCCAAAAGCCAGTAGGATTTTTTTTTCTCTCCTTTCTAGCTGCTTGGAAAGCAGCCTGAGGGCAGAAGTGTTAAGTTTTTTTAACAAGGGTCTTTGTAAGAGGAGGCTTCAAGCTGTGAGCCAGCAGACAGCCAGCAAAAGGCATTTACAAGTGAATTGTTTTCTTTCTTTCTTACTCTTGGGTATAGCTAGTTACAAAATCTCTGTTAACCAAGCAGCCTGAGCTGCAGAGGGGTGCGGGCAGCACAAGAAAGCAGAAAAATGAGTGCAAAGAAAGCAGTTAAACAGCAAATGGCTAGGCTGGATGCAGAAGAAAAAGCCAAAGAGGCTGCCCACAGAAGAGCTATAGAGATGAAAGAAAAAGAGCTGGAGATCCAAAAGGGGGCCCACCAGCAGGCTCTGGAATTAGCAAAGGCTAAGCCAGATGTACCAGCCAACCCGGTACTGTTTCCCATCCCATAAAATTCCCCACCTACAAGGCAGGTGATGACACTGAGGCCTTCTTAGAAAATTTTGAAAGGACCTGCCATGGGTACAACATTTCTACAGACCAGTACATGATAGAGTTGAGGCCACAGCTCAGTGGACCCTAGCAGAGGTGGTGGCTGAAATGCCTAAGGAACACATGAACGATTAAGAACTTTTTCAAACCAAGGCCAGAATCGGAATGGGGCTAACACCAGAGCATGCCCGTCGGTGGTTCAGAGCCCTAAGGTGGAAACCAGATGTGTCATGTACCCAACACGCCTACCACACTGGAAAGAATTGGGATGCCTGGATATCAGGAGCAAATGTTAAATCTCTGGACGAGCTGTCCCTCCTAATGCAAATGGAGCAGTTCTTAGAGGGTGTTCCTGAGGAAATAGAAAGGTACATCCTAGATGGGAAACTCAAAACTGTAACCGAGGTGGGGGAGATTGGAGCCAGATGGGTGGAAGTGGCAGAAAAGAAAAAAGCTACTAGCAAGGGGAGCGAATATCACAGGGGGCAAACAGAAAATAAACCCTATCACCAGGGGCAACCCAAGACCCCACCTACAACCCAAGGAAAGCCTCTGACGCCCTATTCTCCCACCTCACCAGTCTCCAGCAACCCACCTCGGCCTAGTGACCAGTCAGCTGGGCGGTGCTTTAAATGTAATGAACTGGGACATATAAAGGCCAACTGCCCCAAGAACCCCAACCGAGTGAAGTTCATTACACCACCATCACACCAAAGATCCGCAGGCCCAGATGCCTCTCAAATACCCTCGGAGCGAAGGGAAACTTTGAGAGTGGGCGTGGAGAGACACGGGGGCAAAAGTGTGAGCTATCCACCAGTCCTTAGTGGACCCAAATTCATCAACACAGAGGCCCAAGTGACAATTTACCCATTCATGTCAAAATCTGTAAACTTGCCTACAGCTGAACTGCCTGTCCAGTACAAAGGCTGGTCAGGAATGTGGACTTTTGCAGTCTATGACAATTGTCCCATCCCCATGCTACTGGGAGAAGACTTGGCCAACCAGGTGAAGCGGGCCAAGAGGGTGGGAATGGTTACATGCAGCCAAGCCAGGCAAGTTTTCAGACTCATCCCTGTTCCTGAGCCGTCCACAAGGGCCCTGTCATAAACAGATAGCTAAGGGTTAATGTCTCTTTCACCTGAAGCACCTGACCAGAGGACCAATCAGAAAACCGGATTTTTTCAACTCTGGGTGGAGGGAATTGAGTGTCTAAGTCTTTTGTCTGCCTGCCTGCTTTCTCTAAGCTTTGGAAAAGTAGTTCTACTTTCTAATTTTCTGTTTCTAAGTGTAAGAACAAAAAAATTAGATAGTAAGTTCTATGGTTTCTTTTCTTTGGTATTTGCATAAATATAAGTGCTAAAGTGCTTTAATTTGTATTCTTTTTGAATAAGGCTGTTTATTCAATATTCTTTTAAGCAATCGACCCTGTATTGTATCATCTTAATACAAAGAGCCCATTTATATTTTTCTTTCTTTTTATATAAAGCTTTCTTTTAAGACCTGTTGAAGTTTTTCTTTACTTCAGAAAAATTAAGTCTGTACTCACCAGGGAATTGGTGGGAGGAAGAAATCAGGGGAGATCTGTGTGTTGAATTTGCTAGCCTGATTTTGCATTCCCTCTGGGGGAATAGGAAAGTGCTTTTGGTTTCCAGGATTGGGAACGGAGAGGGGGAGTCACTCTGTGTAGTTTCACAGAGCTTGTGTCTGTGTATCTCTCCAGGGGCACCTGGAGGGGGGAAGGGAAAAAGGATTATTTCCCTTTGTTGTGAGACTCAAGGGATTTGGGTCTTGGGGTCCCCAGGGAAGGTTTTTCAGAGGGACCAGAGTGCCCCAAAACACTCTAATTTTTTGGGTGGTGGCAGCAAGTACCAGGTCCAAGCTGGTAACTAAGCTTGGAGGTTTTCATGCTAACCCCCATATTTTGGACGCTAAGGTCCAAATCTGGGACTAAGGTTATGATATGGTGTGCAGTGGTGGGATATAGACAGAATCCAGAAGCCAGTAGAAATATTATATTTTTCTTTTCTCTGCTAAGGGCTTTTTAGCAGAGAGAAACAGTTGGTTTTAAAAGGGAACCAAAAAGAATTTTTTTTTCTGCTCTCTCTGGCAGTTTGTGGCTTGCATGTTAAGCAAGAAGCCATTACCGCCCTGTCTGTGTTACCAGAGACCCAGACAGAGGTGGTGGACCCGGATCCCCTGCCAACAATGGCAACAATCACAGTGCATCCAGTCCCAGAACCGGAACTGGAAAAGCAACCAGTGCCAGCACTGAGGCCAGTGCTTGCAAACCCATCTCCAACCCCAACGCCAGGGGGCGCTAGCGGGCCTGAACTGGGAGAAGCAGCGGATAACCCTACCCAAGAGGCTCAGCCAGAGCCTGAAATATTGCCTAGTGCACCAGCAGAAAGCGGTTCACCATCAACGAAAACAACCCCATCACCTACATAGCTTCCAGAGGGAGCAAGCCCAAGTCCACAGTCTAAGGAGGAACTTGTGTCTCCAACCTCAAGGGAACAGTTCCAGACTGAGCAGGAAGCAGATGACAGCCTTCAGAAAGCTTGGACGGCGGCATGGAGCACCCCACTGCCTCTCAGCTCTTCTAACCGATCCCGGTTTGTTGTAGAACAAGGACTTTTATACAAGGAGACTCTTTCTGGTGGACACCAGGAAGACTGGCATCGTCAAAAACAGTTGGTAGTTCCAACTAAGTACCAGGGAAAGCTCTTAAGCTTAGCTCATGATCATCGCAGTGGCCATTCTGGGGTGAACAGGACCAAAGACAGGTTAGGGAAGTCCTTCCACTGGGAGGGGATGGGCAAGGACGTTGCCAAGTATGTCCGGTCTTGTGAGGTGTGCCAAAGAGTGGGAAAGCCCCAAGACCAGGTCAAAGCCCCTCTCCAGGCACTCCCCATAACTGAGGTCCCATTTCAGCGAGTAGCTGTGGATATTCTGGGTCCTTTTCCAAAAAAGACCCCCAGAGGAGAGCAGTACATACTGACTTTCGTGAACTTTGCTATCTTTGCTATGCGATGGCCGGAAGCAGTAGCTCTAAGCAACATCAGGGCTAAAACTGTGTGCCAGGCTTTAGAGACATTTTTGCAAGAGTAGGTTGGCCCTCTGACATCCTTACAGATTCAGGAACTAATTTCCTGGCAGGGACCATGAAAGATCTGTGGGAAACTCATGGGGTGAATCACTTGGTTGCCACCCCTTACCACCATCAAACCAATGGCATGTTGGAGAGGTTTAATGGAACTTTGGGGGCCATGATACGTAAATTCGTAAATGAACACTCCAATGATTGGGACCTAGTGTTGCAGCAGTTGCCTTTTGCCTACAGGGCTGTACCACATCCCAGTTTGGTGTTTTCACCATTCGAACTTATGTATGGCAATGAGGTTATGGGGCCATTACAGTTGGTGAAGCAGCAATGGGAGGGGTTTACGCCTTCTCCAGGAACTAACATTCTGGACTTTGTAAGGAACCTGCAAAGCACCCTCCGACACTCTTTAGCCCTTGCTAAAGAAAACCTAAAGGATGCTCAGGAAGAGCAAAAGGCCTGGTATGATAAACATACCAGAGAGCGTTCCTTCAAAGTAGGAGACCAGGTTATGATCTTGAAGGCACAACAGGCCCATAAGATGGAAGCATCATGGGAAGGGCCATTCACGGTCCAAGAGCGCCTAGGAGCTGTTAACTATCTCATAGCTTCCCCACCTCCACCCTAAAGCCTGAAGTGTACCATGTTAATTCTCTCAAGCCCTTTTATTCCAAAGACTTAAAGGTTTGTCAATTTACATCCCAGGGAGAAGATGATGCTGAGTGGCCTGAAGGTGTCTACTATGAAAGAAAGAGTGACGGTGGCGTGGAAGAGGTGACCCTCTCCACAACCTTGGAACGTCTGCAGCGGCAACAGATCAAGAAGCTGTGCACTAGCTTCGCCCCCTTGTTCTCAGCCACCCCAGGATGGACTGAACGGGCATACCACTTCAGTGACACAGGTAATGTTCACCCAATTAGAACCCCACCCTAGTGGGTGTCTCCTCATGCCCAAGCTGCTATAGAACGGGAGATCCAAAACATGCTACGGATGGGTATAATCCACCCCTCTACCAGTGCATGGGCATCTCCAGTGGTTCTGGTACCCAAACCAGATGGGGAAATATGCTTTTGCGTGGACTACTGTAAGCTAAATGCTGTAATTGGTCCTGATAACTATCCAATGCCACGCACCGATGAGCTATTGGAGAAATTGGGACGTGCCCAGTTCATCTCTACAATAGACTTAACCAAGGGGTACTGGCAAGTACCGCTAGATGAACTTGCCAAAGAAAGGTCAGCCTTCATCACCCATGCAGGGGTGTATGAATTTGATGTGCTCCCTTTCGGGCTGTGAAACGCACCCGCCACCTTCCAAAAACTGGTAGATGGTCTCCTAGCAGGATTGCGAGAATATGCAGTTGCCTACCTCGATGATGTGGCCATTTTTTCTGATTCATGGGCAGAACACCTGGAGCACCTGGAAAAAGTCTTTGAGTGCATCAGGCAGGCAGGACTAACTGTTAAGGCTAAAAAATGTCAAATAGGCCAAAACAGAGTGACTTAGCTACAATACCAGGTGGGTCAAGGAACAAGAAACCCCCTACAGGCCAAGGTGGATGCTATCCAAAAGTGGCCTGTCCCAAAGTCAAAGAAACAGGTCCAATTCTTCTTAGGATTGGCCAAGTATTACAGGCGATTTGTACCACACTACAGCCAAATCGCTGCCCTAGTAACAGACCTGACCAAAAAGACCCAGCCGAATGCAGTTAAGTGAACTGATGAGTGTCAAAAGGCCTTTACCCAGCTTAAGGCAACACTCATGTCTGACCCTGTGCTAAGGGCCCCAGACTTTGACAAACCATTCCTAGTAACCACAGATGCATCAGAGTGTGGTGTAGGAGCAGTTTTAATGCAGGAAGGACCGGATCAAAACTTCCATCCTGTCGTGTTTCTCAGCAAGAAACTGTCTGAGAGGGAAAGCCACTGGTCAATCAGTGAAAAAGAATGCTACGCCATTGTGTATGCCCTGGAAAAGCTACGCCCATACGTTTGGGGACGGCAGTTCCAGCTACAAAGCGACCATGCTGCACTAAAGTGGCTTCATACTGCCAAGGGAAACAACAAAAAACTGCTTTGATGGAGTTTAGCTCTCCAAGATTTTGATTTTGAAATTCAACTAATTTCAGGAGCTTCTAACAAAGTAGCTGATGCACTGTCCCGTGAAAGTTTCCAAAAATCAACTGGTTAAAAATTGTCCTTAAAATGTGAAAAGTCTTGTAGTTTACATAATTAGTCGTATATGTAAAGGTGCATGTGTTTATTAATCTGTTTATTCTACAGTTCTAGGAAGAAATCACCGCCAGTGTGGTTCCACACTGTCTGAGATTTGGGGGGCGTGTCATAAACAGATGGTTAAGGGTTAATGTCTCTTTTACCTGTAAAGGGTTAAGAAGCTCAGTGAACCTGGCTGACACCTGACCAGAGGACCAATGAGGGGACAAGATACTTTCAAATCTTGGTGGAGGGAAGTCTTTGTTTGTGGTGTTTGTTTTTTGTTCGTTGTTCGCTCTTGGGGGTAAGAAAGACCAAACGTACACCCAGGTGTTCCCAATCTTTCTGAATCAGTCTTTCATGTTTCAAAATTGTAAGTATAGCCAGGCAATGCGGATTAGTCTTATGTTTGTTTTCTTTCAACTTGGGAATGCTTTTCTTTTTGCTGGAAGGATTTTTACCTCTGTTTGCTGTAACTTTGAATCTCAGGCGGGGGCCGGGGAGGGAGTCCCTCTAGGCTATATGAATCTGAGTACCCTGTAAGCATTTTCCATCCTGATTTTACAGAGATAATTTTTACCTTTTCTTTCTTTAATTAAAAGCTTTCTTTTTAAGAACCTGATTGATTTTTCCTTGTTTTGGAATCCAAGGGATTGAGTCTAAACTCACCAGGGATTGGTGGGGGGAAAAGGAAGGGAATGGTTAATTCCTCTTTGTTTTAAGATCCAAGGAGTTTGGATCTGTGTAGCTTCCCAAGGCAACCCAGGGAGGGGAAAGTCAGGGGGGGGGGGAGGAGGGGGAATGGTTTATTTCTCCTTGTTTTAAGACCCAAGGGGTTTGGGTCTTGGGTTCCCCAGGGAAGGTTTTGGGGGAACAGGAAGTGTGCCAAACACTATATTTATGGCTGGTGGCAGCATACTAAATTTAAGCTAGTAATTAAGCTTAAAAGTGATCATGCAGGTCCCCATTTGGACGCTAAAGTTCAAAGTGGGGAAAAAACCCTTGACAGGGTGTATTATAGCAAGACAAGCTAAAGAGATACAAAAACTAAAAACTGTTAACAATATATCTTATGCAGAAGCTTTATGGAGACTCTCAAAGCATCAGGCAGAGAAGTAATAGACAATCAGCACAGGAAAAGGGGAACTGCAGATACAACCTCATTCCACAAAGAACATGATAAACACTATGAAAGGATTAGGCAATGATATATTAGTAGTGAAAAAAGAGAGGTTTATTGCCTTTATGATAGAAGTAATAAACTGTACATCACAAACTGGGAAAACAAATAAAAAAAGAAAATTATATAGCAAGGGCAAAGGAAAAATACTTCTATATTAGCAATTTGTCAGAGGCCTGCATTCATACAATTGGGCATGAGGTTAATGGTGAAATATGATTAGTATGTGGATCACAATTTTTTGCTGGAAGTTTGCTCACACATGATCAAGAACTAAAAGAAAACATGCTGGAAATGAAAATGAAAGGAGATATAAGTATCCAGGAAACATGGTTGAATAAAATAAAGCACTGCATTTAAAATTCCAATGTATATTTCCTTTAGGCAAAACTGAGAACTAGGAAGAGGGAGAGGTGTTTGTACTTGCATGAGGGAAAAATTAAACTGCATCGTATTAAAGAATGAATAAGTAAACCTAGAATACAGTGATGCTGAGTTCCCAATGCAGAAGAGACACATTCCTTTAAGGATTTATAATATCTATAACCCATGTGGGAAATTAGAAAGCTTAGAGCTATAACAAATAGTGAAGAAGCTAAAAGACTATACATTATATGTGGTGACCTAAATAGTCATTAACTAAGTGAAACAAGTAGTAAGGAAGTAAGCTAACTGATAAAAATTGTACAATCTTAGAAAAGTTCAAGGATGAAAATAATCCAAAGTTTTTAAATGGTGGTACCCCAACTAGATTTAATGCAGCAGATGGTAGTTTTCCTGCTTAGAATTGGGAATTATAATATAAGTTATTACAATGAATTGCAAATGGGAAATCTATACGGACAAAGGAATGGGGAGCAGTCATTTCTGTATAATTATTACCTTTCAAGGATGAGATAAGGTTGAAGGTAATGGAAAATTACCATCTGAAATTTTAATAAAGATAACTGGGAGCTATTTATGAGTAAATGTGCTGAATTTTTGAATAATCATCTGAGTGATGACAGAACATTTCAGTGATAGTGTAATAAAGGGATTAACAGCAGCAGGTACTCTAGCCATATCTAAGATATTAAAGTATCCCAAAACAGAAACTCAGTTCCAGAGTGGAATGAGGAATGCAAAATGGCAGTGAATGGGAGGAACAAAGCCTATAAAAAGTGAAAAATACGATGAATAGTGAAGATATAATGAAATATAAAAGTATTAAGCCAATAGCAAAAAGAATTAACCCCTCCCCAAAAAAAATCAGAGAGAGAGTTGGAGGAAGCATTGCAGGCAGATAAATAAAGATACCAAGACATGAGAAATACACAGGCAAATTAGAAGAATGGATGGAATTCAAACTAATAGTAGTCATAACCCAGGTCTCATTGGGATTGACAACATAGTTAGAAGTTCTGATAATGAGAAACCAAGAGTTTTAGCAGAAGTTTTCCAAGGAGTGAGTAATGATGAAAATGAAAGTGAAGTTTTCCATCATATTAAAAGACTATTAATTGAAGACAGCCACGATTTATTATGTAGTTGAAGTAAACATGAAGATAATACACTGAATAATTTTGAATGTGAGAACTTGAGGAAGCTATTGATTTCTGCAAGGATACACTCCCAGGTAAAGATAACCTATGTAACAGTGTTTAAATAGCTCTGTGAAAGCAATTTGAGGGTTCTTTTGAAATTATGTAACACTGTAGGATATCGGTAGGGTAGAAGCATGCAGTAGTAATACCTATACAAAAACCAGGCAAATTATCCACGAAGTGAATGCTTATAGACCAATTGCCTTTATATCCTGTCTGGGTAAAATTATAGAGTGAATGGAGAATGGCAGATTGGTTGCCTATTTGACAAACAATGGGATTATAGACAAGGAACAGGGTGGTTTTAGGAGAAGAAGACACATCATTGATTACATTGTTAAATTAGAAATCAAAATACAAAGAAATGAAAGGCTCAAAGGTTTTATGATCGCTGTGTGTCTAGATGTTGAAAACGTGTATGACATGCCATGGAGAGAAGGCTCGTTGTACAGTGTAAATACACTAGTGTCAGTAACCTAGTCCCAGATTTGGACCTTAGCGTCCAAAATATGGGGGTTAGCATGAAAACCTCCAAGCTTAGTTACCAGCTTGGACCTGGTACTGCTACCACCACCCAAAAAATTAGTGTTTTGGGGCACTCTGGTCCCCCCAAAAAACCTTCCCTGGGGACCCCAAGACCCAAATCCCTTGAGTCTCACAACAAAGGGAAATAATCCTTTTCCCTTCCCCCCCGCCCTCCAGGTGTTCCTGGAGAGATACACTGAAGCAACCTCCGTGAATCTAAACAGAGGGATTCCACCCTCCCCGTTCCCAGCCTGGAGAACAGAACTACCGAGAGTCAATCTCTCTTCCCCCCTCACCCAGAGTGAATGCAAAGTCAGGCTAGTACATCTAACACACACAGGTTTTCCCCTGACTTCTTCCTCCCACCAATTCCCTGGTGAGCTGCAGACCCAATTCCCTGGAGTTCCTAACTAAAGAAAAACCTCCAACAGGTCTTAAAAGAAAGAAAAATACATACAAATGGTCTCTCTGTATTAAGGTGACAAATACAGGGTCAATTGCTTAAAAGAAATATGAATAAACAGCCTTATTCAAAAGAATATAATTTAAAGCACTCCAGCAACTATAGACATGTAAATACAAAACAAAAAACCAACTTTGTACTCACAACTTGGAAACAGAAGATTAGAAAGCAGGAAATAGAAAAATCCTTCTCTAGCTGAGAGAGATTCAGGCAGAAGACAAAGAACTCAGACACAAACTTCCCTCCACTCAGAGTTGAAAAAAATCCTGTTTCCTGATTGGTCCTCTGGTCAGCTGTTTCAGGATACTTTTTTTTTTCAGGTGAAAGAGACATTAACCCTTAGCTATCTGTTTATGACATGCCCCCCAAATTGCAGACAGTGGGGAAGCTCACTGGCGGCTATTTCCTTCTAGAACTTTAAAATAAACAGATTACTACAACACATGCACCTTTACATATACCACTAAGTATATAACTAACAGACTTCTACATTTTAAGAACACTTTTTAACTACTAGATTCTGGGAAACTCTCACAGGAGAGTGCATCAGCTACTTTGTTAGAAGCTCCTGTGATGTGCTGAATTTCAAAATCAAAATCTTGGAGAGCTAAACTCCAACGAAGAAGTTTCTTGTTGTTCCCCTTGGCAGTATGAAGCCACTTTAGTGCAGCATGGTCAGTTTTTGGTTGGAACCGCCGTTCCCAAACATATGGGCGTAGCTTTTCCAGGGTGTACACAATGGCATAGCATTCCTTTTCGCTGACTGACCAGTGACTTTCCCTTTCAGACAGTTTCTTGCTGAGAAACACGACAGGATGGAAGTTGTGATCTGTTGCTTCCTGCATGAGCACTGCTCCTATACCACGCTCAGAGGCATCCGTGGTTACTAGGAATGGCTTGTCAAAGTCCGGGGCCCTGAGCACAGAGTCAGACATGAGCGTTGCCTTAAGTTGGGTAAAGGCCTTTTGACACTCATCAGTCCACTTAACTGCATTTGGCTGGGTCTTTTTGGTCAGGTCAGTCAGTGGGGCAGCGATTTGGCTGTAGTGTGGTACAAATCACCTGTAGTACCCGGCCAAGCCTAAGAAGGATTGGACCTGTTTCTTTGACCTTGGGACAGGCCACTTTTGGATAGCATCCACCTTGGCCTGTAGGGGGTTTATGGTTCCTCGACCCACCTGGTGCCCCAGCTAAGTCACTCTGTTTTGGCCTATTTGACACTTTTTGGCCTTAACAGTTAGTCCGGCCTGCCTGATGTGCTCAAAGACCTTTTCCAGGTGTAGTACGTGTTCGGGCCAGGAGTCTGAAAAAATGGCGACATCATCGAGGTAGGCAACTGCAAATTCACCCAGTCCTGCTAATAAACCATCTACCAGCCTCTGGAAGGTGGCAGGTGCATTTCAAAGGCCGAAAGGAAGGACATTGAATTCATACACCCCCGCATGGGTGACGAATGCTGACCTCTCCTTGGCAGGTTCATCTAGTGGTACTTGCCAGTACCCCTTGGTTAAGTCTATTGTAGAGATGAATTGAGCACGTCCCAACTTCTCCAATAGCTCATCGGTGCGTGGCATTGGATAGTTGTCTGGACGAGTTACCGCATTTAGCTTACGGTAGTCCACGCAAAAGCGTATTTCCCCATCTGGTTTGGGTACCAGAACCACTGGAGATGTCCATGCACTGGTAGATGAGCGGATTATACCCATCTGTAGCATGTTCTGGATCTCCCGTTCTATAGCAGCTTGGGCATGAGGAGACACCCGGTAGGGTGGGGTTCTAATGGGGTGAGCATTACCTGTGTCAATGGAGTGGTATGCCCGTTCAGTCCGTCCTGGGGTGGCTGAGAAAAATGGGGCGAAGCTAGTGCACAGCTCCTTGATTTGTCGCCGCTGCAGACGTTCCAGGGTGGTTGAGAGGTTCACCTCTTCCACGCCACCGTCTTTTTTCCCGTCATAGTAGACACCGTCAGGCCACTCAGCATCATCTCCCTGGACTGTAAAGTGACAAACCTGTAAGCCTCTGGAATAGAAAGGCTTGAGAGAATTAACATGGTACACTCTAGGCTTTAGTGAGGAATTGGGAAATGCTATGAGGTAGTTCACAGTTCCCAGGCACTCTTGGACCGTGAATGGCCCTTTCCATGATGCTTCCATCTTATGAGCCTGTTGCGACTTCAAGATCATAACCTGGTCTCCTACCTTGAAGGAACGTTCTCTGGTATGTTTGTCATACCAGGCCTTTTGCTCTTCCTGAGCATCCTTTAGGTTTTCTCTAGCAAGGGCTAAAGAGTGTCGGAGGGTGCTTTGTAGGTTGCTTACAAAGTCCAGAATGTTAGTTCCTGGAGAAGGCGTAAACCCCTCCCATTGCTGCTTCACCAACTGTAATGGCCTTAACTTCGAGACCATACACAAGTTCAAACGGTGAAAACCCTAAACTGGGATGTAGTACAGCCTGTAGGCAAACAGCAACTGCTGCAACACTAGGTCCCAATTATTGGAGTATTCGTTGACGAATTTACGTATCATGGCCCGCAAAGTTCCATTAAACCTTTCCAGCAGGCCATTGGTTTGATGATGGTACGGGGTGGCAACCAAGTGATTCACCCCATGAGTTTCCCACAGTTTTTGCATGGTCCCTGCCAGGAAATTAGATCCTGAATCAGTAAGGATGTCGGAGGGTCATCCTACCCTGGCAAAAATGTCTGTTAGGGCCAGGCACACAGTGTTAGCCCTGGTGTTGCCTAGAGCTACTGCTTCCGGCCATCGGGTAGCAAAGTCCACTAAAGTCAGTATGTACTGCTTTCCTCTGGGTGTCTTTTTTGGGAAAGGACCCAGAATATCCACAGCTACTCGCTGAAATGGGACCTCAATTATGGGGAGTGGCTGGAGAGGGTCCTTGACCTGGTCTTGGGGTTTTCCCACTCTTTGGCATACCTTGCAAGACCGGACATACTTGGCAACGTCCTTGCCCATCCCCTCCCAGGGGAAGGACTTCCCCAACTGGTCCTTGGTTCTGTTCACCCCAGCATGGCCACTGGGATGATCATGGGCTAAGCTTAAGAGCTTCCCCCGGTACTTAGTTGGAACCACCAACTGTTTTTGCGGCTGCCAGTCTTCCCGGTGTCCACCAGAAAGAATCTCCTTGTATAAAAGTCCTTGGTTTATAACAAACCGGGATCGATTAGAAGAGCTGAGAGGCGGTGGGGTGCTCCGTGCCGCCGCCCAAGCTTTTTGAAGGTTGTCATCTGCTTCCTGCTCAGTCTGGAACTGTTCCCTTGAGGCTGGGGTTACCAGTTCTTCCTCAGACTGTGGACTTGGGGATGTTTCCATTGCTGGTGAACCGCTGTCCGCTGGCACACCTGAGGGTATCCCAGGCTCTGGCTGAGCCTTTTGGGTATGGCTGTTTGTTGCTTCTGCCAGTTCTGGCTTGCTGGTGCCCTCTGGCGTTGAGTTTGAAGATGTGGTTGCACTTGCTGGTGCTAGTTGCTGTTCCAGTTCCGGGCCTGGGACTGGAGGTGCTGTGGCTGTTTCAGTGGTTGGCATGGAATCCGGGTCCATTACCTCTGTCTGGGTCTCTGGTAACACAGACGGGGCGTCTGTGGACGGCTCATGAACAGGAATGGGTCTGGAAGCTTGCCTGGTTTGGCTTCGTGTAACCATTCCCACTCGCTTGGCCCGCTTCACCTGGTTGGCCAAGTCTTCCCCCAGTAGCATGGGAATAGGATAATTGTCATAGACTGCAGAAGTCCACCTTCCTGACCAGCCTTTGTACTGGACAGGCAGTTCAGCTGTAGGCAAGTCTACAGCTTGTGAATGCAGGGGTAAATTGTCACTTTGGCCTTTGGGTTGATGAATTTGGGGTCTACGAAGGATTGGTGGATAGCTGACACTTGTGCCCCCGCGTCTCTCCACGCAGTAACCTTCTTTCCGCTCACACTCAAATTTTCCCTTCGCTCCAAGGGTATTTGAGAGGCATCTGGGCCTGGGGATCTTTTGTGTGATGGTGGTGTAATGAACTGCACTCGGATGGCGTTTTTTGGACTGTTGGCCTTGATATGTCCCAGTTCATTACACTTAAAGCATCTTCTATCTGATGGATCACTGGGTCGAGGTGAGTTACTGGAGACTGGTGAGGTGGAAGAATAGGGCATCTGTGGCTTTACTTGGGTTGTAGGTGGGGTTTTTGGCTGCCCTCGGTTGTAGGGTTTATGGTCGGTGTGCTCCCTGGGGTATTCGTTCCCCTTGACAGTAGCTTTCTTGCTTTCTGCCACTTCCATCCATCTGGCTCCAAACTCCCCCGCTTCAGCGAGATTTTTGGGTTTTCCATCTTGTATGTACCGTGTGATGTCCTCAGGAACACCATCCAAGAACTGCTCCATTTGTATGAGGAGGTGCAGTTCTTCCAAGGTTTTAACATTGTGTCCTGATATCCAGGCCTCATAATTTTTCCCAACGTAGTAGGCGTGTTTGGGAAATGACACATCTGGTTTCCACTTTTGGGTTCTGAAACGCAGACGGGCATGATCCGGGGTGATCCCCATTCTGTATCTGGCCTTGGTTTGAAAAAGTTTATAGTCGTTCATGTTCTCCTTAGGTATTTCAGCTGCCACCTCTGCTAAAGTTCCACTGAGCTGTGGCCTCAATTCTACCATGTACTGGTCTTCAGGGATGCGGTACCCAAGACAGGCTCCTTCAAAATTTTCCAAGAAGGCCTCGGTGTCATCACCTGCCTTGTAGGTGGGAAATTTCCTGTGCTGTGGAACAATCATTGGCGCAGGGTTGTTAGGGTTGGCTGTGTTTTGCTTAGCCTTTTCTAATTCCATGGCCTGTCGGTGGGCTTCCCTCTGGAGTTCCAGCTGTTTTTGGTGGTCTGCATCTTTGGCTGCTTGCTCTCTTTTGTAGGCTGCCTCTCTTTCCTTTTCTCTCAGCTCCATCTCTTGTAGTCTTTTTTCCAGTTCTCCCCTGTGTTCAGCTTCTTTGAATTGTTTTTCGGCCTCCCTTTTTCCCTTGGAAGTCATGGTTCCTGTTTTCTTGTGTTGGGGTGCCCTCTGGTGTTTGTTATCTGAACTGAAGGTTCTCTGTTGCCTCCTGGGGTCTGCCTAGCAACAGTGCCTATTTCCCTTTGTTCCTGGCTAATTTTTTTCAATGTAAAGTAAACCAAAAAAACCACTTTATTTGCATGTATATAGTGCTGGTATTTGCCTCCTAATGGGAGTGCTATTGTGACAAAAGACCCTTAACAGTCTCTTAATGGTTGCTTGCTTAATATGCAAGCCACAGCTGCCAGAGAGAGCAAGGAAAAAAAATTCCCTCTGGTTCCCTTTTAAAACCAAACTGTTTCTCTCTGCTAAAAAGCCCCTAGCAGAGAAAAGAAAAATATAATATTCCTACAGTCTTCTGGATTCTATCTTTCCCAACGCTGCCACTTATGTCAGTAACCTAGTCCCAGATTTGGACCTTAGCGTCCAAAATATGGGGGTTAGCATGAAAACCTCCAAGCTTAGTTACCAGCTTGGACCGGTACTGCTGCCACCACCCAAAAAATTAGAGTGTTTTGGGGCACTCTGGTCCCCCCAAACCTTCCCTGGGGACCCCAAGACCCAAATCCCTTGAGTCTCACAACAAAGGGAAATAAACCTTTTCCCTTCCCCCGCCCCAGGTGTTCCTGGAGAGATACGCAGAAGCAAGCTCCGTGAATCTAAACAGAGGGATTCCACCCTCCCCGTTTCCAGCCTTGGAAAACAGAAGTACCGAGAGCTAATCTCTCTTCCCCCCTCACCCAGAGGGAATGCAAAGTCAGGCTAGTAAATCTAACACACATAGATTTCCCCCTGACTTCTTCCTCCCACCAATTCCCTGGTGAGCACAGCCTCAATTCCCTGGAGTTCCCCACTAAAGAAAAACTCCAACAGGTCTTAAAAAGAAGAAAAAAAAACATAAAAATGGTCTCTCTGTATTAAGGTGACAAATACAGGGACAATTGCTTAAAAGAAATATGACAAACAGCCTTATCCAAAAAGAATACAATTCAAAACATTTCAGCAACTATACCATGTAAATACAAAAGAAAACAATAGAAACCTTACTGCCTTACTATATTGTACGTACAACTTGGAAACAGAAGATTAGAAAGCAGGAAACAGAAATTCTCTCATAGCCGAGAGAGAGTCAGACAGAAGACCAAGAACAAAGGACTCACACACAAACTTCCCTCCACCCAGATCCGAAAAAGTCCCGTTTCCTGATTGGTCCTCTGGTCAGGTGTTTCAGATCACTTCTTTCCAGGTGAAACAGACGTTAACCCTTAGCTATCTGTTTATGACACGCCCCCCAAATTGCAGACAGTGGGGAAGCTCACTGGCGGCGATTTCCTCCTAGAACTTTAAAATAAACAGATTAATACAACACATACACCTTTACATATACCACTAAGTATATAACTAACAGACTTTTACATTTTAAGAACACTTTTTAACTACTGGATTCTGGGAAATTCTTACGGGAGAGTGCATTAGCTACTTTGTTAGAAGCTCCTGAGATGTGCTGAATTTTAAAATTAAAATTTTGGAGAGCTAAACTCCAACGAAGAAGTTTTTTGTTGTTCCCCTTGGCAGTATGAAGCCACTTTAGTGCAGCATGGTCAGTTTGTAGTTGGAACCGTCCCCAAACATATGGGCGTAGCTTTTCCGGGGTGTACACAATGGCGTAGCATTCCTTTTCACTGACTGACCAGTGACTTTCCCTTTCAGACAGTTTCTTGCTGAGAAACACGACAGGATGGAAGTTGTGATCCGTTGCTTCCTGCATGAGAACTGCTCCTATACCACGCTCAGATGCATCCGTGGTTACTAGGAATGGCTTGTCAAAGTCCGGGGCCCTGAGCACAGGGTCAGACATGAGCGTTGCCTTAAGTTGGGTAAAGGCCTTTTGACACTCATCAGTCCACTTAACTGCATTTGGCTGGGTCTTTTTGGTCAGGTCAGTCAGTGGGGCAGCAATTTGGCTGTAGTGTGGTACAAATCGCCTGTAGTACCCGACCAAGCCTAAGAAGGATTGGACCTGTTTCTTTGACCTTGCGACAGGCCACTTTTGGATAGCATCCACCTTGGCCTGTAGGGGGTTTATGGTTCCTCGACCCACCTGGTGCCCCAGGTAAGTTACTCTATTTTTGGACTATTTGACACTTTTTGGCCTTAACAGTTAGTCTGGCCTGCCTGATGCGCTTAAAGACCTTTTCCAGGTGTAGTAGGTCTTCGGGCCAGGAGTCTGAAAAAATGGCCACATCATCGAGGTAGGCAACTACATATTCTCCCAGTCCTGCTAGTAGACCATCTACCAGCCTTTGGAAGGTGGCGGGTGCATTTCAAAGGCCGAAAGGAAGGACATTAAATTCATACACCCCGCATGGGTGACGAATGCTGACCTCTCCTTGGCAGGTTTATCTAGCGCTACTTGCCCGTACCCCTTGGTTAAGTCTATTGTAGAGATGAACTGGGCACGTCCCAACTTCTTCAATAGCTCATCGGTGCGTGGCATTGGATAGTTGTTTGGACAAGTTATCGCATTTAGCTTACGGTAGTCCACGCAAAAGCGTATTTCCCCATCTGGTTTGGGTACCAGAACCACTGGAGATGCCCATGCATTGGTAGATGAGCGGATTATACCCATCTGTAGCATGTCCTGGATCTCCCGTTCTATAGCAGCTTGGGCATGAGGAGACACCCGATAGGGTGGGGTTCTAATGGGATGAGCATTACCCATGTCAATGGAGTAATGCCCGTGTCAATGAACCTGTATGCCGTTCAGTCCGTCCTGGGGTGGCTGAGAACAATGGGGTGAAGCTAGTGCACAGCTCCTTGATTTGTCGCCGCTGCAGACGTTCCGGGGTGGTTGAGAGGTTCACCTCTTCCACGCCCCCGTCTTTTTTCCTGTCGTAATAGACACCGTCAGGCCACTCAGCATCATCTCCCTGGACTGTAAACTGACAAACCTGTAAGTCTCTGGAATAGAAAGGCTTGAGAGAATTAACATGGTACACTCTGGGCTTTAGTGAGGAATTGGGAAATGCTATGAGGTAGTTCACAGTTCCCAGGCGCTCTTGGACAGTGAATGGCCCTTCCCATGATGCTTCCATCTTATGGGCCTGTTGCGCCTTCAAGACCATAACCTGGTCTCCTACCTTGAAGGAACGTTTTTTGGCATGTTTGTCATACCAGGCCTTTTGCTCTTTTTGAGCATCCTTTAGGTTCTCTTTAGCAAGCGCTAAAGAGTGTCGGAGGGTGCATTGTAGGTTACTCACAAAGTCCAGAATGTTAGTTCCTGGAGAAGGCGTAAACCCCTCCCATTGCTGCTTTACCAACTGTAATGGCCCCTTAACCTCGTGACCATACACAAGTTGAAACTGTGAAAACCCTAAACTGGGATGTGGTATAGCCCTGTAGGCAAACAGCAACTGCTGCAAAACTAGGTCCCAATTATTGGAGTATTCGTTGACGAATTTATGTATTATGGCCCCCAAAGTTTCATTAAACCTTTCCACCAGGCCATTGGTTTGATGGTGGTAAGGAGTGGCAACCAAGTGGTTTACTCCATGAGTTTCCCACAGTTTTTGCATGGTCCCTGCCAGGAAATTAGATCCTGAATCAGTAAGGATATCTGAGGGCCAACCTACCCTGGCAAAAATGTCTGTTAGGGCCAGGCACACAGTGTTAGCCCTGATGTTGCCTAGAGCTACTGCTTCCGGCCATCTGGTAGCAAAGTCCACGAAAGTCAGTACGTACTGCTTTCCTCTGGGCGTCTTTTTTGGGAAAGGACCCAGAATATCTACAGCTACTCGCTGAAATGGGACTTCAATTATGGGGAGTGGCTGGAGAGGGGCCTTGACCTGGTCTTGGGGCTTTTTCACTTTTTGTCATACCTCACAAGACCGGACATACTTGGCAACGTCCTTGCACATCCCCTCCCAGTGGAAGGACTTCCCCAACTGGTCCTTGGTTCTGTTCACCCCAGCATGGCCACTGGGATGATCATGGGCTAAGCTTAAGAGCTTCCCCCGGTACTTAGTTGGAACCACCAACTGTTTTTGCGGCTGCCATTCTTCCCGGTGTCCCCCAGAAAGAATCTCCTTGTATAAAAGTCCTTGGTCTATAACAAACTGGGATCGATTAGAAGAGCTGAGAGGCGGTGAGGTGCTCCGTGCCGCCGCCCACGCTTTCTGAAGGCTGTCATCTGCTTCCTGCTCAGTCTGGAACTGTTCCCTTGAGGCTGGGGTCACCAGTTCTTCCTCAGACTGTGGACTTGGGCTTGGTCCCTCTGGAAGCGATGTAGGTGATGGGGTTGTTTCTGTTGCTGGTGAACCGCTCTCTGCTGGTTCACCTGTGGGTATTTCAGGCTCTGGCTGAGCCTTTTGGGTATGGCTGTCTGTTGCTTCTGCCAGTTCTGGCTCACTGGTGCCCTCTGGCGTTGGGGTTGGAGATGTGGTTGCAATTGTTGGTGCTGGTTGCTGTTCCAGTTCTGGGCCTGGGACTGGAGGTGCTGTGGCTGTTTCAGTGGTTGGCATGGTATCCGGGTGCACTACCTCTGTCTGGGTCTCTGGTAACACAGACGGGGCGTCTGTGGACGGCTCAGGAACAGGAATGGGTTTGGAAGCTTGTCTGGTTTGGCTGCATGTAACCATTCCCACTCTCTTGGCCCGCTTCACCTGGTTGGCCAAGTCTTCCCCCAGTAGCATGGGGATAAGATAATTGTCATAGACTGCAAAAGTCCACATTCCTGACCAGCCTTTTGTACTGGACAGGCAGTTCAGCTGTAGGCAAGTCTACAGCTTGTGACATGAAGGGGTAAATTGTCACTTGGGCCTTTGGGTTGATGAATTTGGGGTCTACGAAGGATTGGTGGATAGCTGACACTTGTGCCCCCGTGTCTCTCCACGCAGTAACCTTCTTTCCTCCCAAGCTCAAATTTTCCCTTCGCTCCAAGGGTTTTGAGAGGCATCTGGGCCTGGGGATTTTTTGGGTGATGGTGGTGTAATGAACTGCACTCGGATGGCGTTTTTTGGACAGTTGGCCTTGATATGTCCCAGTTCATTACACTTAAAGCATGTTCCATCTGATGGGTCACTGGGTCGAGGTGAGTTACTGGAGACTGGTGAGGTGGAAGAATAGGGCGTCTGTGGCTTTACTTGGGTTGTATGTGGGGTCTTTGGCTGTCCTCGGTTTTAGTGTTTATTGTCGGTGTGCCCTCTGGGGTATTCGTTCCCCTTGACAGTAGCTTTCTTGCTTTCTGCCACTTCCATCCATCTGGCTCCAATCTCCCCCGCCTCAGCAAGATTTTTGGGTTTTGCATCTTGTATGTACCGTGTTATGTCCTCAGGAACACCATCCAAGAACTGCTCCATTTGTATGAGGAGGTGCAGTTCTTCCAAGGATTTAACATTGTGTCCTGATATCCAGGCCTCATAATTTTTCCCAACGTAGTAGGCGTGTTTGGGAAATGACACATCTGGTTTCCACTTTTGGGTTCTGAAACGCCGACGGGCATGATCCGGGGTTATCCGCATTCTGTATCTGGCCTTGGTTTGAAAAAGTTTATAGTCGTTCATTTGCTGCTTAGGCATTTCAGCTGCCACCTCTGCTAAAGTTCCACTGAGCTGTGGCCTCAATTCTACCATGTACTGGTCTTCAGGGATGCGGTACCCAAGACAGGCTCTTTCAAAATTTTCCAAGAAGGCCTCAGTGTCATCACCTGCCTTGTAGGTGGGAAATTTCCTGTGCTGTGGAACAATCATTGGCGCAGGGTTGTTAGGGTTAGCTGTGTTTTGCTTAGCCTTTTCTAATTCCATGGCCTGTCGGTGGGCTTCCCTCTGGAGTTCCAGCTGTTTTTGGTGGTCTGCATCTTTGGCTGCTTGTTCTCTTTTGTAGGCTGCCTCTCTTTCTCTTTCTTTTAGTTCCATTTCTTTTTGTTTTATTTCCTGTTGTCGCCTGTGTTCAGCTTCTTTGAATTGTTTTTCGGCCTCCCTTTTTTCCTTGGAAGTCATGGTTCCTGTTTTCTTGTGTTGGGGTGCCCTCTGGTGTTTGTTGTCTGAACTGCAGGTTCTCTGTTGCCTCCTGGGGTCTGCCTAGCAACAGTGCCTTTTTCCCTTTCTTCCTCTAGCTAATCTTTTCAATGTTAAGTAAACCAGAAAAACCACTTAATTTGCATGTGTATAATGCTGGTAATGACTCTCAATGGGAGTGCTATTTTCACAAAAGTCCCTTAATAGTCCCTTAATGGTTCCTTGCTTAATATGCAAGCCAAAAACTGCCAGAGAGAGCAGGAAAAAAAAATTCTCTCTGGTTCCTTTTAAAACCAAACCGTTCCTCTCTGCTTAAAAGCCCCTAGCAGAGAAAAGAAAAATATAATATTCCTACTGGCTTCTGGATTCTATCTTTCCCACCACTGCACACCATATCATAACCTAGTCCCAGATTTGGACCTTAGCGTCCAAAATATGGGGGTTAGCATGAAAACCTCCAAGCTTAGTTACCAGCTTGGACCTGGTACTTGCTGCCACCACCCAAAAAATTAGAGTGTTTTGGGGCACTCTGGTCCCTCTGAAAAACCTTCCCTGGGGACCCCAAGACCCAAATCCCTTGAGTCTCACAACAAAGGGAAATAAACCTTTTCCCTTCCCCCCTCCAGGTGTTCCTGGAGAGACACACAGAAGCAAGCTCCGTGAATCTAAACAGAGGGATTCCACCCTCCCTGTTTCCAGCCTTGGAAAACAGAAGTACCGAGAGCTAATCTCTCTTCCCCCCTCACCCAGAGGGAATGCAAAGTCAGGCTAGTAAATCTAACACACACAGATTTCCCCCTGACTTCTTCCTCCCACCAATTCCCTGGTGAGCACAGACTCAATTCCCTGGAGTTCCCCACTAAAGAAAAACTCCAACAGGTCTTAAAAAGAAAGCTTTATAAGAAGAAAGAAAAATACATAAAAATGGTCTCTCTGTATTAAGGTGACAAATACAGGGTCAATTGCTTAAAAGAAATATGAATAAACAGCCTTATCCAAAAAGAATACAATTCAAAACATTCCAGCAACTATACCATGTAAATACAAAAGAAAACAATAGAAACCTTACTGCCTTACTATATTGTACTTACAACTTGGAAATAGAAGATTAGAAAGCAGGAAACAGAAATTCTCTCATAGCCGAGAGAGAGTCAGACAGAAGACCAAGAACAAAGGACTCACACACAAACTTCCCTCCACCCAGATCCGAAAAATTCCCATTTCCTGATTGGTCCTCTGGTCAGGTGTTTCAGAACACTTCTTTCCAGGTGAAAGAGACGTTAACCCTTAGCTATCTGTTTATGACAACTAGGGATAAGGGAAAGAATATATGAGTGGACTAGAGAATTTTTGAGTAAAAGGACCACACAGGTCATAGTTGGGAACATTATGTTGAATATATAGAATGTTAACACTTCCCTGTGGTGTACCATTTTTATCAGGCCAGCCTTATTTAATATTATGATAAATGATTTCCCAGAACAAATAAGTGCTGGGGTAGGTGTCATTCTATTTGCAGATCATTGTGCTCTGTGGGTTAGGAGCAAGAATGTTGAGGTGGCAGAAAAGAAAATCAAAGCATTACAAGAGACTTCCGACGGAGAAAATGCTGGGGTTTCAGTGTTTCGATTGCCAAAATCAAAGGACTGATCTTTACAAAAAGGAAAATTACAAAGGAATGTAAACTATATCTGTATATAGAACAAATAGATACATAGTTAAAAGGTTTAAATTCTTAGGAGTAATATTTGATACTAAATTACTTTGGAAAGATCATATAGATTTTGTTTAAGATAAATGTACAGGAAGAGTATGTAGAAGAGAATTAATCCATGAAATTATATTTCTAATAACGCAAGTACTACGGATAGCTATACGTGTAGCATTAGTTTGTATCTCAGAGCATATAGGTATAACAGAAAAAATGGTGAACAAAGCATATAAAACACTGTAAGAAATGGAAGGATTGACAAATATCCTTGAGCAAACAGGAATTCAAAAACCTAGTTAAAAAAAATTAAAAGAGGAATGGCAAAAAAATTGGATTCATGAAATGAGAGGAAGAAGATATTTTGAATTATGCCTAGAGTTAAGGATAACAACATACTTCAGGACTAATGAAGTGATTTTGTTTAGAGTACTAAGTGGCCATTGTGGCTTAATAAAAAATGTTTTTCAAGTAGACACAAAGATGGACTGTGTGCATGTAGCAAGAAGGAAGAAACAATTGATCACCTTTGATAAAAAAAGGAAAAGCTTTCTGAGGAATTTAAACATCTTAAGGTAACAAAAATCATGTTATGTATTCAGTAAAAACAATAGGGAAATGGGGTATTAAAAAGATGGTGTTATCTTATCTGAAAGACCAGGTGCAAAATGAGAGAATATAAACTGCTAATATTGAGGAATTGTGGTTGGTGATGGTTATCAGTCAAAGCAGCTTCACCATTTAAAAAGAGAAAAAAGCAAAAAGCTGGGGAGGTAAGTTTGAGGCTTCAGTGCTGCCTCTCTCAGCCCAGAGAGATAAAGAAAGATTCCTGGGAAGCTGGGAGAGAGACAGTAGGAGAGTTGGAGTAGAAGATGGGTTCAGCCAATTAGGGCTGAGAAGGATGGAATTGGGACCCTGAGGACTGTTATTTCCTTGGATCAGTTTATGATAATAAACCAGTGTATTACTGACAGAGAAAAGCCTGTATGTCATTTCTCATAAGTCCAAAAAGGAAAATTGAGGCATGATGCTGCTGAACCATGTTTTGCCAGAAGATGATGCTATAGGGCAAGTATGCTATTTTACGCTCAGTCATTCCAAATGGATCTGGCCCATATACTGCCCTAGTTCAGATTTTTCTTGTTGGGGCAGCTGTAATCTTTGCAAGATGTGGTACAACTGACTCAAGAGTCACATGGTCTAAAATGCATCAGCCATGGTCTTGAACTCTACAGTGCTCCTTTTTGTTATTCAAGCTTTAGGAATTCCAGAAGTGGAATGCAAGTGTTGTACCTAAAGTTTCCTCTCCTGGTTTCAATTTATTTTTTGTCATATGTCTTTGCACAGCCTGGGACTGAACTTGGACCCACAAGAATAGCCTCTTTCATGGTATTGATAGCTTGCTACTTCTGCTCCTGGCCTCAGTCAGAATCAGGAATTGAAAGTGGCATGAAAATAAGGGAGAAAATAGTGAATATTCTCCATCTTTAGCAAAGTTTTGAGTTGGGCCCAACAGATGTGCAATGATTCAGGCTGGTTCTTATTTTATTCAGATTTGTTCATCTTCATGATGATTCATCTTTTGTTCAAAATCCACACATGCAAGGTCAACCACAACAATCATTTTAAACAATCTCCACGCTACTGATGGATTTGAAAGCTGTATACAAGTCACGATAGCAACTAGTTCCTTTAAATCATAACAGTATTCTTTTTTCTTCCAATTCCAACATCCTTCTTTGCCTGTCAGTTTTTATAATGGTCTAAAAAGCATTTGTTCATGATTGTAATTCGATAAGGAAGTGAGTATAGGCCATGTTTCAGGTGGAAGGTTGATATTTATGATTTTCTGTGAAAACTATGACATTGGAGAGGGTTCAGACAAGACCTGCTAAAATGATTCAAGGTCTAGAAAACCTGGTTTACAGTGAGACTTAAGAAGCTCATTGTATTTCATTTATCAAAGACAAGGTTAAGAAGTGACTTTTTCCATGGTCTATAAATTCCGTTGTAGAGAGAAAATATGACACTATAGAACTCTCTAACTTAGAAAAGTACATGACAAGATCCAGTATCTGGAAATTGAAGCTAGAGAAATTTAAATTGGAAATAAAATGTGCTTTTTAAACAGTGAGGCAATTAACCATTTAAAAAGCTTAAAAATTGATCTGGTGGATTTTTTCATTACTTGAAGATTTTAAATCAAGACTGGATGTCTTTCTGAAAGATATCCTCTAGTTCAACCAGAGGTTATGGCTCGTGTCATGCAGGAGATCAGATTAGCTAAACAAATGGCCCCTTCTGGTCTTAAATCCTATTCAGTGGTTTTGCTTGGTTTCAACCTGAAATGTGCAAAACTCACCTGTTTTGCCTGAATTTTACTTTGAACACATTCAAATCCCAAACCAAAAGCAATATTATGGGGTGTGAGCCCACACAGATTAAACAAAAAGAAAAATTTGTATTTAATCATCAAATCTGTAGAGTTTCACACAGCTTCCATAAACTGAAAAGCAAGTATTTTTACTTCCTCTTAGCACATTTATTTTCAACAAAGCTCACTTATTCAGTGGCACAAGTGTCTGAGAAGATCATTCACCTGCCTTCCCTGTCAAATTAAGGTGCAGAGTCAACAGCAGCCAATGAAGCAGAATATTTCATGCTAGACTTTTAGTCTGATAAATGTGGTCCATTTTCCCTTTTCCCCCAAACATAAATGTTTCAGATTATTAAACATTTAAATACCACACAAGACATTAAAATTTAAATGTAATGCAATGAGTAGTGCTATGGCCTGACATACTATATGCACCATCAATAGAAACCTTCCAAGTCTAGATTGTTATAATAGACTAGAGCTGTAAGAGAATGAGTATTTGCAAATGTATCTGTTGGGTCTTCAGTGGTAAAACACTGGGCTTATACTGAACCCATTTAAATCAGTGATGAAGCTCGTAGTGTCACCCATTATCTACTCATGCTAGATGACTCGTACAGCAGTTAAAAAAAAAAAAGGAGCTATATCCCCATCTTCAAGGCTGGATGTGAGGAGCTGTAATGGAGAGAAGCGATCACCACCATCGGATAGGACAAAGATTGCTATTCTAGGTGCCTGAATGGTTGTTGGAACACAATTGAAAGGTAATGAGAATGTATTATAACAATGAGAAATGAATAATTTATTTGAGCATTCCATATCTGCCAAGAAGTAGTTAAAGTTTTGAAGTGGGTGGGATTGAGAAACTAATCAGTTCTCAGCTGACTGGTAGAAAAAAAGCATGAGGAATAGGGTTTAAAAACAAAACACTTGAATATACAACATTTCTGCAACTAATTTCTTTAAAATAAATTATGCATGACAATATATAATATAAATGTATAAATATTGCCATATTTTATAATATTCAAGAGTCTGCTCTATTATAAAATGTGTAAATGTGTGTGGTCAAAGTAGTTTATGAAACTAAAAACAAAACATTATTCTAGATAAGGTGTTTATAGACTACAAACTATGCCCTCATCAAATATCATGAGACTCAGAATAAAGTCATGAAGGTTGGCAACACATAAATCCCATAGTTATTAATATGATGTAAGACGACTGATACGGTATGTTTAAATCTGGGTTTGGTTTAGGATATTTATGTTTATCTTTAGAAGGCATTTAGATACCAGCATCATGAAGGCAGTATAGGAATATATAATTGTATATAGGAAAAAGTGAATAGAGTGCTTAAACAGAGTCTTTAAATGGTACTCAACTATCAGTGTGTTGACCACTGGCTGAAAGTTGAAGTTGCCCTGTGGAAACTGAAGTACTCAATCAAATGGAACCCTCAGTTTGCACACAGTTACCTCACACAAATTCCAATCATGCAAACCCTTTCCCATATCAGTGGGAAAGAATGGAGAGGGATAAAACAGAACTGAAAACTAAGAAATGGAGCTGGCCAAAAAATGTCTATCCCCCCAAAAAAGTTTGATGAAGCTAAATAATTTTTCATTGACATTTTCCATGGAAAATTTCAATTTTTTGGCAGATTTGAATGCCAACAAATTTCAGCTGAAAACGGAAACAAGAAATTGATTTGAAAATACTGTTGCATTGCCTCCACAGTTTTAGTTTGGATACCTTAAAATCCCATTCTCTGTTGCCCGGGCTCCTTGGCTGGACCACATCTTCCATGATTCTCTCGGGCTCTCCTTTTAGACATGGGAAATATTACACAATGGAAATGTGAGCTCACTCTGGCATATTATATTCCCTGGAGTGACCTCTAAACTCCATTAACACATACACATATTTGTCAGTTGCCATATTTGTGTAACTATCCCTCTGCTTTCATAAGCTGCATTCCAGAGCATGTGCCCTGTTGCAGTCTCATGCTAACTGTGTATCCTACTCCTATCATCTAGCACTGGGCTCTATTTGTGGGCAGGTAGAGATAGCCTCTGCACATGTTTGCATGCAGGACTACTGCCGTGCCCATACACAGCCACTTGAGAACTGGAGTGCTCATCACTCATTATACTTAAAAAGATTTTTAAAAAGCATGTGAGAGTTAACAACAGTCTAGTCTTAGACTGTGAACTTCTTGGGGAAGGGGCTGTTACTAGTTTGCTCTTTGGAAAGTTCTTAGCCTATTGTGAGCTATGGCAAAACCTAATTACATAGATATAATAGATAATGATATATCATCATGCACACATATGGATTGATGGCCATCACTAGCCCTGAAAGAGTGTAGCAATCCCTCTTAATCACCTGCCACACTAGTCAGAGAGAGAGAAAGTTTCTAATTTCTAAGTTTTACTCCAATTTCAACCATTTTTAGCTTATGTTTTACTAAGTGGTTGAATGAAGTAAAATGTAGAAATTATCAGAACACTGTTTTGATGCAAACTACTTTTTCCAGGTATTCGGTTAAAAGAAATTTGCAATTTCAACGTTTTCTCATGATTTGGAAGAGGTTCCTTTCTCCTCCCTGCCATCTTGAAAATGTCCACGGGAGAGGAAAACTAGTAATCCATACATGGAAGCACTCAACCACCTGCAATCATTCACCGGCATTAGCACAACATATGTGAACTAGCAGAATACTTTTCAAAAGTGCTTCAGCCAGAGACCTCAGTTTTTATTCTGTTTAGCTGTGTACTCATTAGCAGCTTACTGCCGCTTGACTGTCAATCTTCTTTCACATGCATTATACCAAGCTTCAGCTGTAAGACTAACTACTACTTTTCTAGTCTCATTTAACACAAGATAGACTTTCTTAATAATAGGCTTTCATAAGAAACAAATAAAAACATTTGATACCTACTTGCTATATTTAGGAAATTACATTTGAAGAAGACAAATAGACTCTTAATGAACAAACACTGAAACAGCTTTCACAGCCATTCTAAAAATACATGCCAAATAAGTAGGCCCTATAGTAAGATCAGAAATGTGAATGTTCAAGAGAAGTTAATAAAAGGAGTGGGACTTGATGCAAAATGCATAACAGCTGTCAAATTGGGAGATCTATATGTAACGAGACTCTAATAATTCAGCGACAACATATGGTTTAACGATGTAGTAATCAGGATTTAAAAATGTAACCCGTTAGAATGAAGGGTAGAAAGGACAAAGGCTACATTGCAAATGAGAGGTTTTTCTGTGCTTTAGGGCAAAGAAGCCAAAGGCTTGCTATCACTGTTAAATCTGTAAGCTCACAGTCTGTAGACTCATACTAACCAGAAGGCTAATGAAAAAGTGTTGCTGTCATGAGATGCAGGGTGAGGAAATGGTACAAAATAAATCTTTAATTTTAAAGTCATCCCAGAATATACAAAAATCAGTGTCAAAGGCCAACTGAAACTATTAGGGAGCATCAGATAATGTGAAAATCTGCTATAAGAATTAATAGAGAAACCAGATTTCTGTAACACAACAAGTTTATATAGGCAAATTCAAGAACAGCATTCTCAGGAAAATCCGAGTCACTCTCGTATGAGAAAATGCATTTGCATGCCAATGGGAATGGGATGATTAGTTGTGTATACACAAAGGTGGTAAAATATGTAAGAGGAATGCTTTTCTGTTGCAATATATGTAGAACATGACAGGAAAGTTCACAATGACCTGGGATTAATGTACAAAGCAGACATTTTGAAAACTCACACCATCACTCCAGAAATGCCAGTTACACGGCTTGCCATACAGCATATAAGGACTTAGACGCAGTAAATCATCATGCCATACTGCATATAAGGAATTAAATGCAGTAAATCATCTTGAGATTGGTTTTTTCCACTATGTGGGTTGCATGGTGGCAGATAGAAAGGGATCCTATAAGGGAATGGAAAATGACAAGTTCTATGTGATTCTGTCTGCAGGCAGCCCTAGGAGAAACAGACTTCTGCAGAGAGGTTCTGCTTCTGTTAAAGCAAATTTAAAGAAACATGATCCTGCCTCATTCATTCAGCCCACCCACACCAATTCTTCATTAGTGTCAGATTGAGAGGATAGTGCTGAACTAAACTCATACCACCAAAGTTTATACCAAACAGTGGTCATGCGTGTGCCTAGGAAGACCCAAGAGAGGGGGCTGGGTTGCAAGTAGGCAGAGAAAACTGGAGAGGAAGCCAGCACATAGACAGACTCTGCTGAAAGTGCCTAGTGAATAAATGGGTTTCTCCAGCCACCTGAGGAGTCCAGAGAATTGTGTGGGGAATCCAGGGCAGGAATGAGTCACACTTGAATGGTAGGAGAAGTAGTCAGGATCAGCAGAAGCACTTATATGTAATCACAAGGAGGGAGACTGGGAGAGAAATTTTCTTGATGCAATTTGAAATAACAAGTAAATTGATTGGATGCTCAAAAAGTAAAGATGGCATATTTGGCCACCTCAGTCAAAATGGACAAGCACTATAATTATGAGTCCTTGCCTGAGGCACTCACCGTCCTATATGGGGAAAAGAGGCAGATGGAGATGGTTCATATCAAATCAGAGGAATGTTGGATTTTGCAGAGCTAGAGTGAGTGGCTTGGAGGAGGGGCATTTATTAGATATTTTTTGGAGAAACAATGGAACAGAGGGGATTGGACTAGTTCATAGATGGCCTGGGTGGTTCAAATCTGCAGGTGCCAGGTGTCAGTAAGTGGACCCAACTCTATAAAGAGGACTTGATAGTAGTTACAAAAACAGTGTGATGGGAAGAAAGGCAGAGCCGTGAAACTGTTAGTTGTATCAAAATTAGTTGCTGGCCTGTGTAGGAAAGTCCAGAGTGGAGGGAAAGCTGGTCAGAGACCAAGGCAGTGAGCAAACTCCAGCTTAATCAGGGAACTTGCTCAGGTGGTGACACTGGATTGTCCCTTCAGTAATCCTTTGGTGACCTAGATTACATGGTGGACATAATGCTAACCCAGGAGTAGCAGAGTCAGGTTAGGCAGGAAGCTAATTGGTACCTATGTATAGAAACACCAGTGTATGACTCTAGGACCTTTAGTACAGATATGAGTCCATGTGTCTACCTAGCTTTCCAACAGCTGGAGACACCCTCAGAATGAGTGCAGATAGTCCTGAGCCTATAGCGCTGTGAAGAGACTGGACAAGCAATTAGAGACCTGGGTTTGAATTTGATATAGAGGTAGAGTCAAATCTGCTGGCTTTGTAAGATATAGTGGATGATGTAGTGATTGATGCGGAAACTAAAGAGAACTAAGAATAAGAAAACATGCCTGATTTCAGAGCCAAACTTAAGGACGCACTACAGAGATTTGGGGCAGGAGGGGGTGGAAAGAGAAAAAATTGGTTATACGCATTGGGAAAGGAAAAAAAAAACTTAATGGCAAACTATTATTATTTCATCTTATCATAGTGGCCACCTGTATGTAGGATACTAAAAACTGAAAACAATAACTTTAAAAAGTTAATTGATATGGGGTTGGGCCTAAAAGAGTGGCTAAAGCAGGGCCGCCCGGGGGGTGGGGCAAGTGGGGCAATTTGCCCCAGACCCCACAGAGGCCCCGCGAGCCCTGGCCCGGCGGCGGTCCAGGTCTTTGGCCAGCATTTCGGCAGCGGGGTGCCCTTCAGTGCTGCTGAAGACTGAGCGCTGCGGAGCGACTGAAGGGCCCCCCACCGCCAAAATGCCCCGGAAGACCCAGACCGCCACTGCTTCCCCGCTTTGCCCCAGGCCCCTTGAATCCTCTGGGTGGTCCTGGGTTAAAGGGGGTGATGGAAGGTTGGCATCTCTATGGGACACAGTTAAATTTGAGGTTTGTATTTTATGGTAATAGTAAGGTATGTGCTTTTGAGTGGAAGAGTAGAGGGTATGGTGTGTCAGGTGGTTTAATGTTTGGTTTCCTTGCTTTTGTGGGTTTGGGTAAGGCATGCCAGGTGTTCAATAACTAACTGATTCACAATGCCTTTTTATGGATTAGTTCTCTTTGGATTTTTAATATTTAATTGGGTGGGCAGAATTTGCACAAGCAGAGAGGTAGGAGCACTAAAGGGAATACCTCTAGGAGGTAGCAATGAAGTTGGTGACAGATCACACATTAGGTCAGCAGCTTCCCATGAGCTCTTCTTTATTGTAGATTAAAATCTGTCAGAAAACTGCAGCTCCAGACAGAAGGGTGTGTGTGTGTGTGTGTGTGTGTGTGTGTGTGTGTGTGTGTGTGTGTGTGTGTGTGTGTGCGCGCGCACACACGTGTGCACATGGCCCCAATCCGGTTTGAGTGCTCACCTATACTCAGTAGGGAAGACAAGGAACTGTTTGAGTCATTAACAGTGGACACCGAAGATGAAAACATATGACACTTGCTGTTGTAGAAAGAGACTTCTAGAACAACATAGCTTCAAAGAGTTTTGATTAAGGTTTTCTGGGCCAAGGTGGGCTATCTGAAGCTGTGAAAAGATGTGTTGTACAGAAAGTAGCCAACCATGCAGGTGGACTGCATACGGTGGTAGCCAATTGTGGTATGCTCTCTGATTTTTAAGCCAAAAAACAGAAAGTGAGAAACATGCGAACACTAAGAAAGGCCTTGTATCATAAGAAAGAACATCAAAAGTGTACTGAGTGGAATTCAATTGCTAGAGAAAGAGACCTTTACCAGGGCAGCTAGCACAATATTGACTCAGTAAAGGGGCAAACATGAACTCTATGGTGAGGGTCCCTGAGGAAGAGGGACTGGAGACAGCTGACAATCCAAACCACCCAGACTCATGGAGTGAAGAGGGAAGAGCTTCTAACTGAGGGCACCAGTTCCCTCACTGATTAAAATGACACCATTCATAAGCCACTCAGTGGAGGATGGACACACAAGCCTATCCGCCAACAGAGACAAAACAAACTGTTGCCAGAGGACACAGATTTTCTGAAATTTGCAACTCTGCCCTCAGAAGACATGACACCACATTTGAGTACTACATATGTGGAGCATAGTGTGTAATGATTTTCCTCTCATCCACTAACGGGGTTGCATGTGAATAGGGCTATAGAGAGTGTGTAAGAAAATAGAAATTCAAAGTATTTTGTGGATGTGGTTGTATCCAGCTCCAGGGGAGGCTGGCACCTTTGTAACAAGGACTCCAGTGTCATTATAAACTGTTGGATTGAAAGACATAGTAATCTTGTTAATATGGATACAACTGATGCTGTAATGTGCACAATATAAATTAATCCAGAAATATTATTCTCTCTGGATGTTGAGAAAATATGCATATTATGAAAAGCAGACAGGTTGATGCAGCTCAGATTCTGTTTACTAAAGAAAAAAATATTGCCTTTCAATGGAATGACATGATTCCAGGTTTGAACTGAACAGCTCCTCAGTTTCAAAACTCTGAATGGAAAGTGCTACATTAGTCAGTTCCCTGCCATGAAGCATCCATCCTAATGAGATCTTCTGCATTTACTTGTCATAATGGCATATTTGCTAGGAGCGTGGTGGGGGAAAGTTAATTCTGTCTGTTTATCAACTCAATTACTACTGGAAGGAAAAAACCTCAGTAGCTGTTTTGGCTGCCACAGGGGGATGATGACAACAGTCAGAGTTGGATTAAGGTAAATGCACTAGAAATCTGTGCTTGAGGTCATAAGATTACATCAGAATCCCTTTTTTTTTTTAAGTGGCTGCTAAATGTCTGTAGTCTTCATGGTTGTGAAAAAAAGCTGGAAAATGTGACCTGAATATAACTGGTACAGCAATAGTTGCCTGCATTTGCAGACAGCCTGGGACAATAACTCTGAGAAGTGTAAACTGCACCATGCTGTTAAACAATAGGGCAGGAGGAGAAGAGGGTGGGGTGAGGAGGGAACTGCTAGCCAGTGCTACTCCAAATGGAGTTCTGAGCAAATGAAGTGCCAGGGTAGCCCCCTATCCCTCTCATTGTGGAATGCCAAGGGCCCTGAATTGCCTTAATCTACCTTACACGCAAACATGTGTACACACAAAGCATATGGGAAGACTAGAAGGCCAGTGGATCATTTGGAATCCTAAAATACTGACTGGGACAGTCTTTGGGTTTACTCTGGTGAATAAATCTTCAACTGTGCATAGTTCCCATTAGAGTGAATAGACATTATTATACATATTGAAAAGGAGAATTGGCAAGGTACATTTTGATATCAGTTAGAAACAATTGTCTCTGCTTTAATAAAAAATATTTTTTTCTAGAAAACATTAACCTTCATAGTCAGTAATGTGTATTTGAAGTTAAACTTTACCTAAATTTCTCACTATATTTTATATCATCTGAATGATACGTTTGAAAATCGTTTGTTAAATTAAAGTTGTGTGTTCAGTAATTGCATGGAGGGGTGGGGGAGCAGATTCTACCAACCTTACTCATACTGAGCAGAAGCTTACTTTGCTAGCAGTCCCACTGAAATTAATGGCAAGACTCACTGAACAAATTACTATTCTATATGAAGAAGGGTAGAATTATAATCTGGCTCCACGGCATTAAATATCTTTGCAATCAGAATCTTTTCTTGCCTCAGCTTGACTGTAAACTTTCCTCCATTCCCACTGTATGAATTTTTGAGTGAGTAAAGGTTTTGACACATACAGTTTACAAGTTTTTGCTATGAATGGTAGCTGTTCAGATTCTTCAACCAACAGCTGTTGTTTTGTCAGCCACAGTTGGTTAAATGGTGCTAAATATATATGTCTGGCACTTACTGTCCATTGCAGAAAGCCATCCTGTAATCAGGTTGACCATATGATGTCTTTTTCATGCCTGATTTCATTACTTGCTATTGTATATCTCATTTTTAAATGAACTTGCCTCACTCATATCACAATGACAAAAGCAGCAGTTAAGTGTTTCTCGGGGAAAATATCATTGCTTTATGCTGTATTTGGAGGGTTTACTGCAGAAATGGCGAATAGCAGCTCATGACTAAGGCTAAGATTTTGTCATGGTTATTTTTTAGTAAGAGTCACGGACAGGTCACGGGCAACAAACAAAAATTCATGGAGCCCATGACCTGTGCATGACTTTTTACTAAAAATAGCCTGTCAAGGTTCCTTCCCCACTCTGAACTTTAGGGTACAGATGTGGGGACCTGCATGGACACTTCTAAGCTTAATTACTAGCTTAGATCTGTTATCACTGCCACCATCCAGAATTTTCAGTGTCTGGATCACTCCCTGTCCCCCAAAAACCTTCCCCTCCCTGGGTAGCCTTGCGGGACTTCACCAATTCCCTGGTGAACATAGATCCAAATCCCTTGGATCTTAAAACAAGGAGAAATTAACCATCCTCCCTCCTTTCCCCCCACCAATCCCTAGTGAGTCCAGATCCAATCCCCTTGGATCTAAAAAGAAGGAAAAATCAATCAGGTATTAAGTAAAAAGGCTTTTAATTAAAGAAAAGAAAGGCAAAAGAAAACCCTCTGGGAGAGATTAACATACCAACTACTCTCACAGACAACAGATTTCAAACACAGAGGATGTTCCCCTGGGCACAAATTTAGTTACACAAAAAAAAAATACCCAAATACCCAATTTGATTCTACCTCTAATTGCATAAGACAGGTTACAAAGAAATAAACATAAACCTATTTATTCCTTTCTAAAACTTACTACTCTGATAAGAGGCTGGTTCCTTGATCTTTTTCACTCCGGCTGAAACTGAAACTCTAAACAAAGGAAAAACTTCCTCCTTCCTTTTGAAACATCTTGTTCCCCCATTGGTCCCTCTGGTCAGGTGTTAGCTAGGCTAGGTGAACTTTTTAACCCTTTACAGGTAAAAGAGGCATTAACCCTTAACCATCTGTTTATGACATAGCCATAAAGCAGGATAGGGGTGCCCAGCCCCGGTTGCAGCCCCCTGTGGAAGCTGTGGGGTAGGGGTGCATGGCCCTGCCTGCAGTCCCCGCTGGAAGCCTCAGAGCAGGGGCCCAGGGCTCCAGTTACAACCCCCACTGTGGGGCAGGGTGGGGTGCATGGCCCTGGTTGCAGCCCCCACCAGAAGCCATGGGGCAGGGGCACATGGTTCTAGTTTCAACCCTCAAGAAGTCACGGCTGTCCGGTAAAGTCATGGGATCCGTGACTGCCATGACCTCCGTGACTAAATCGTAGACTTACTGATGACTAAATGAGACCTAAGAAATGTACATTTCTGGTGACGACTAAAAGCAGTGAATCAAGATCACCAAAATCACCCTTGCTTTAGATACAGAGTTGTGAAATGCAAGGACTGTAGTTGCAAGTGCACCTACCTGTGTCAGCAGAGAGATGGAAGACTTTGGGTCCCAGATATAATGGAGCTGAACCCCTTCTTGTGCCACAAAGTGCATGTGGGAGTGTGCTTAGGGGAGGGGCTTTTGTCTCCCAGTGTCCAGCCAAGAGGGATGAGGGGAGCTGATTAACTGTTACGTGCCCTTCCCCTCTATTTACAGACTTCCCATAAGTCTGGGGGCCCTCTTGCCATAATTGCTGCTCCCTGTAATTGAGGTATATTGAGCTGCATTTTCATGATATTGTGGGTCTGACCAATCATCTGTTTGTGGCCATGGGCTGTCCCCCACCCAGACCAGCAGCAGTGGGGCCCCGGGCAACCCAGCAGTGGCAAGGGGCCCTGGGCCACTCCCCCACCCAGCAGAAGCGTCATCCCATGTTGCTCCTATCCCCCCCAGAAGCAGTCTTCAGGAGTGCCCCCTCCTCCCAGCAGGTAAGAATTAGTCACAGGTATTTTTAGTAAAAGTGATGGACAGGTCACAGGGCCCTGAATTTTTGTCTATTGTCCATGACCTGTTCATGACTTTTACTAAAAATACCCATGACTAAAACATAATACCTATAATGAAGAAGAAATAACTTAGATAATATTTTTACCTCAAGGTCCCAGAGACACAGACAAGGTTTTCATCTTGAGGCCAAAAGACCAAAACTTGATCATGGCCTTGGAGAGGCCAGGAGACTACTTACACTTGATCTTAGCTCATAGAGCCGAGAAGAAAGACATTACTAGAAAGAGCAACACTCTGGATCAGAACAACATCCCTGAATTTTCAGGATTTGAGAAATCTAAACCTAGATATGGATCTGGGCTTTGCAGTCCAATGGTTATGATGTTCTGTTCACACCCCCATCAATTGTATGGTAGACTGGATAATTTTCTAGTCTCAAAAAGCTATTCTAATGTAACTAATGACTGAATTGATTAATTCTATCACAATTTTAGATCATGTGTGCATCAACTTTAAAGTGAAAATTACACTGGAATATGAAAGATATAGTCTACATAACTAAGAAGAAGAGGAAATCATTAATTATGTACCTATGTATAATAAAAGCTGAATAAACAAACACAAAGCTTCTGTTTTCATTGCATGTTAAACAGGACTACAGGAGTCAGCCTCACCATCTGAATGCACTGGGAAAATGGTTACCATAAGCAAGCAACTCACCAGCTGGTGCATCCCCTAGCGTCAAGTCATGATGTATCAGTGTCTCCTCCTTTAGCATGGCCTCCTGACAGCAATTCCAGCCCTGCAGTTGGCTGCTGCTTCTTCTGATGGTAAGGTAGCAATAGTGCAAAATATAATAATTTGTTAACTTCACATTGAACCTTCAGTCAGGGTCAGACTCATTAATCCTTACCCTCTGGCATTTGGGGTATGGGGTAGTTAGTATTCTTTGCTACTTGACAGGAGGATTTCCACTTCACCTTTTTGGTGGGCTGGTAGGGAAGATAGGCCCTGCCTGTCCACTGGGTTCTGATCCAGGGGCCCTTGCACAGGCAGTCCATGCCTGACTACACAGACCTCTTACTGCCTCCCTCGACCACTTGCTACCTTCCCCTGTCTTGGGTTTTTGCCTCAGCTTCTTCCTGACCTCCCAAAGTATCAGTTTTGCTCTCTTTAAGCATCTTAGTCCTTTCTGCTATCCAGCTGGTTCTGCTAGAAGGGGTTTTTTTCCACTCCCTTTGCAGGGAAGCACCTGATTCCTTGCAGGGAAGCTCCCTGTAGGCCCATCCACTGCCATGTAGAGTCTTGGTTGGACTCACTTCCTGCTGCTCTTTCCCAACTGCCTTGGGCTCCCTGTTTCAGAGGAGATTTCTGTCTGGCAGGAGTCCTACATGACTCCAGCCAGGCTTCTCTCACTTAATGAAGATCAGAGATCTGCTCCTTTTCCTGGTCAGAACTTAAACAAGGCAAGTTTAGCACTTCTAACTTCTCTTTCCAGCCTTGACACCTTCTGCAGATGTAGTGGATAAGTCTGATTATAGCCACGGGCTCTCATTAAGCCTTTCGTACGCCAGGTGGGGTTGGTACTCTACATGAGGCAGTGGGAGAAAAAGGCCATATTATCAGTACTGGTGTTTACTTATGTAGAGTTCAGCAAGTGTTTTCCTCATATTTAAAACAATGCTACATGGAGTGTTTTGTTCAAAAGGAAAATTAGAGTTGGAGACTTCAGATTTAAACTGACACCCATAAGAGGAATTGTATGCCTCTCCAAGGCCTACCCCTTGCCTCCAGCTGGAGAGCCCTTTTGGACTTTAAATGGGCCAGAAATCTTCTTGAAGGTAGTCTCCCTTCCTGCCCCCATTCTTCCTTCTAAAACTCATCAGATTAATTGAGATCTGATCTCCCAGAGGACCATGAGACCAGCCCTTTGGTAAAAAAGCATTTGCAGCTGAGGAGTCTGCAATGACTTCAATTAATCTTATTTTTTCAGGGGAATAAATGGAGACTTCTTGTTTATCCAAACCTCCAGGACTAGAACAATGTGCTCACTTTTCTGCTCTGTTCAACCAGTTATCTAGGCATGGCAGAACATGTGCCCTGAAATCTGAGAACAGTAGTTATGACCATCAGGCATACCTTCAGTGCTGTAGAAAAAAACAAAGCATAGGATATGAGATTGGTTTTACACAAGTTATATACCTTCATGCATGTGATGGATAGACTAATGTGAAAATAGGCATTTTTCAAGCCTGTTTCATTAAACCTCCTACTTGGAACTCAATATATTTAATGAGCTACAGAAGCAGGACAAAAGAGTACTTTAAGGAAGACTTCTGGCCCACCTGCAGTCAAGAAGAGTCTGTGTGACCTGCATCTGTAGAAATGGTGTTTCTAAGCCTTCACTTGAGCATCCACATTGCGATGGAAAGCTGGGCTTCACAGCCGTGTTGGCACTTCCAGTCTGTAGTATGCAGAGTCAGAACATCAGCTTCTGTAGGCATTTACTATCATATCCCAGGATTCCTAGCACTCTCAGCAGCTGAATCTGCTTTGGAATTTGTTTAATAGTAGATTGTGGGAGAACTTGTCTGGCCTTCCTGCAGGAGTTAACTAGAAGAGTTTTGGGTGGTTTTATCCCACACAAACACATCCAGAGGAGCTATTTTGTGTCCACATGCTCCCAGCAGACAGAGCCAAAAATGGATCCCACCCCAGTGGGAAAAATATTTCTATTTTGGAACACAGGCATAGCATTTGTGAGACACTGGTGAACAATAACATAAGAATGGCCATACTGGGTCAGACCAATGGTCCATCTAGCCCAGTATCTTGTCTTCTGACAGTAGCCAGTGCAAAATGCTTTGGAGGGAATGAACAGGACAGGGCAATTATCGAGTAATCCATCTCCTGTCATCCATTTCAGCTTCTAGCAGTTAGAGGTTTACGGCACCCAGTGCATGGGGTTGTGTCCTTGACTGTCTTGGCTAGTAGCCATTGATGGACCTATCCCCTATAAACACATCTAATTCTATTTTGAACCTAGTTATACTTTTGTCCTTCATGAGTCCCACAGGTTGCCTGTGTGTTGCATGAATAAGTACTTCCTTTTTTTTTTTTTTAAACTTGCTGCCTATTTATTTCATTGGGTGACCCCCTGGTTCTTGTGCAATGTGAAGGGATAAATATATTTCCTTATTCACTTTCTCCACAGCATTCATAACTGTAAAGACCTCTGTCATATCCCCCTTACTCATCTCTTTTCTAAGCTGAACAGTCCCAGTCTTTTTAACCTCTCCTCATATGCAAACTGTTCCATACCCATAATAATTTTTGTTGCCCTTCTTTGTACTTTTTCCAATTCATTCAACCAGAAGTGCACACAGCATTCGAGCAGTGTGTGTATCATGGATTTATATAGTGGCATAATGATATTTTCTGCCTTACTATCTATCCTCTTCCTAGTGGTCCTATTAGTTTTTTTGACTGCTGCTGCACATTGAGCAGATGTTTTCAGCAAACTCGCCGTGATGACTCCAAGATCTCTTTCTTGAGTGATTGTAGTTGATTTAGAACCTATCATTTTGTATGTATAGTTGGAATTATTTTTTCCAGTCTCCATTACTTTGCATGGATCACCACTGAATTTCATCTGCCATTTTGTCACCCAGTCACCCAGGTTTATGAAATCCTTTTGTAACTCTTCGCATTCAGCTTTGGACTTAATTTACATTTTGGTGGCAGATTTTTTTAAATTGCCAAATATACCTCTCAAAGGAGGATACTGAAATGCCAGCTGTGACATTGTGATGTTGCACTCCGTATGTTTTATGGACATATGCTTATGAGTGTAAATATGATGTAACTGGAACTTTCTTTATGCAAAAGGTCTCCTGTAAGGTATCATAACGAAGGTTATAACCTACTGAATATATTTATCCTATTTGTATGCAAGTATCATTCTTGTATCTGAAGCTAGAAATATGAAGTATAACTCTGAGGTCCTATCGTAATTATGCAAAGTGTGGGCCATTAATAGTGGTTTAGAATCTTGATGGCTCCCACTGACTAGGATAATTGGCTGTAAATGGCTCTGTTTACTTGAAAATCTTCCTGGGTGCATGCAGGCCAGCCCTGGAAGAATGGAGACTATGGTCTCGCTGGACATGTGAACATGTCGCCTGATACTAGAATCCATCTTAAATCTGGTGCTTTTTCATTTAGAAGGAGTGGTGGGGACTCAGAGAGACCAAAGATTCTCGCCTTGTGCCAAAGCTATAAAAGGGGTGGAAGGAGAACAAAGAGGGCTTCCAGTCATGAGAAAACCCCTGCTTTACCTAAGATGTCTGCTGGAACTAACAAGGACTGTACCAAGGGAAAGGATTAGGCCCAGACTAGGAAGGAGTCTAGTTTTTGAAAGGAGCTTGAGATATACCTGAGCATGAGATATTACCTGTATTCAGTCTCTTAATGTATTAGGCTTAGATTTGCGTGTTTTTGCTTTATTTTGCTTGGTGATTTACTTTATTCTGTCTATTATTACTTGAAACCACTTAAATCTTACTTTTTATTCTTAATAAAATCACTTTTGTTTATTAATTAACCCAGAGTAAGTGATTAATACCTGGGGGAGCAAACAGCTGTGCATATCTCTCTATCAGTGATATAGAGGGTGGAAAATTATTGAGTTTACCCTGTATAAGCTTTAGACAGGGTAAGACAGATTTATTTGGGGCTTGGCTCCCATTGGGAGCTAAGTGTCTGGGTGCTGGAGATAGGTGACCTGTGTGCAGTTAAAGTCTGCAGCTTTGGGGGCATGGCCCAGAGCTGGATCTGTGTTGCAGCAGGCTAGTGTGTCTGGCTCAACAAGGCAGGGTTCTGGAGTCCAAAGCTGGCATGGAAAATGGGCTAAGAGGTAACTTCAGCTCGTCAGGTGACAGTCCCAAGCGGGTCTCTGTGACCGAACCCAGCACAGACATGTCCAACTATTCCTGGATGTTTCCTGTCCTTGTGTTCTCCTTGGCCTTTCAGGAATATTTTGCACATATGGACTGAGACTGGACTGCGGTGGATGAATGCAAAGGGTACATTTGTCCATTCTATGTGCTAGGGTTCATTGTCTGTTACATGGTCCAGGTGCTTCCTGAATTATCCAAAGGCTACACACTCTGCAGAGCACAATAACATAGAGGAGATTAGTCCATGGGTTTAGAGCAGGAGCTGGCACTGGAGCCTGTGTCTGCTTGCCATGAGTCAAGTACTCACTCAAACTGCTCTTTATGCTACTCTATCTTCCTACCTCAACTTGAAGTCATGCCCCCTGAATCCATCCACCAGTTTCTCCTTCAATGGTACAGCCCCTGTCTTTCTTTTCATGCTGTGTGCATCCTTATCCTTTTGGAACTCAATCTGATGATCTAGCAGTTCTCCGAACAGCTTATCTTGGACTCTTTCCTCAAAGTAGGTTGTTCCATGCCCCCAGGTTCCTGGTGCTGTGTGTTTGCCCTGAGGAGGTAAATTATATTTCCCACTTTATGAAATGGATTGCTTTAATGTAAGGTCAAAAGATATTTTATTCTATCCTACTAACACAAAAAATGTCGTCTGCTTTAGAGCAACACTGGAAACCAGCAGACATGGTAAGATACACATGAAAAATTCAGTTGAAATTATTTTTATATCCCCTTCAGTTTTTCTTGGTGGAAGTGAGGATAGGGAACTTATTCAGAGTCTAGTTACTAGTTTTTCAGTTCCCTCAGGCAGGGTAAGCTCTGGAGAACAATGATATTCTGCAAGTTCCCTATTAGAAACTTGAAATTCTGTTCCAGGCCAGCAGTGGTCAGCCATCTGTGCATACTAAGGAGCTATTTAGACATCTAGCGACTAACCATCACATCTTGGAATGGAGAAGGCTTCCAAGTTACAGTAGAAACCCTAATAAGCATGCCCTGCCCTAGAACCTCACAGACTGTCTGGAGCTCCTACTCCGTGAGTAGTTCACTCTTGTCTCCAGTCAGCACTGGGTGAAAATTCATTGTAAATATCAAACAGATGCTGATTTAGCTCAGAGATACAGTACAGCCTCCTTAACACTGCCATCCTCCCCTGCAATTTAGACTCATAATAAAGCGAGCTATGGACTCACAACAGTCAAGTTTTTGGGTACTCAGTGCATAGGCAGTCTGGGACAGTGTGGGCATGAGCAATTTATAAGGTGCATTATATTAGATGGGAGGGTTGCATAAGGCTGTTAATTGTGGAGCCCCAATCCATAAATATAACAATCAGCGAGTAACTAGTAAAATTTTCATAAGTTCTTGTTTAACTTTCTTTCTCATTTTGCAGTGTTAATTTTAATCCCATGTGGCATTAGGTGGAAGGAATGGCTTGAGTTCTGTCCTGAAGGGAAGCACATCAAAACCCCAACTTGTTTTAATAACTTTAATCCCTCCCATCTATATTTTAATAAAAACAACATAGCAGCAGAGACTTACCAGAATTTGTTCTGATGCTAGTTCTGCAGAGGGCTGCAACCCAAGTCCATCCCCAAATAGTTCCTTTGAGTTTGGACCTTAGAGATGCTGTAGCTGCTTCAGTGACTTTGGCTCCAGAATCACTTCTTGCCTTCCATCCTCTGCCTGTGCCCAGCCATCCCTGCTCAGCAGATTGTCATGCACCACACAGGTTCAGTGCTCCCTACAGTTCTCTACCCAGTCAAATTTCTTGTGAAAAAGGCTGGAAGATGGGGAGTTCCCAGAGGTGCCGTTAGTATCCTTGACTCTGCAGTACTCTATCTTCATCTGCTTGATTTGCTGTCTGTATTGTTCTGCTATCTGGTCAATCCCCATAGCTGCCAGCCACTCATATATAGCTTTGTAGACATGATCATTGCATTCACACGAGAAGTTAACCAGAATCTTATTATGTTCCTCTGGCCAGCTAGCAGTGTACCCGATGCAGGAGGTCTTAGACTTGACCACAGCTAATAGGTGTGAGCACTTACTGCGTTTCCAGTTGAGCAAACCACGTGGAAATGAAGGGTTAAATATCAAGCAGTTTCATTTGAACCAAAAGGTTGCTTCCAGTTCATGGGAAGCAAGCGGCAAGTTTTGGAATTGAAGGATTGTGAAACAGACCCAGGGGATTGTGGAATAGTGTTGGCGGGTTCTCCAGACTTGAATCTGGCAATCTGGACCTGAATTGTGTCCATACTCTAAAATGCCTGGGTTTGACCTGAAGCACAGTGGGATTCGGTGTCCAGGGGCCCAAGTCTAGAAGGATTCCTGGCCCAAGTCAGACTAACTTCTGTGTGGATGAATGGGGGCTTAAGATTCTCAGAGCTCGGGTTTAGTGTGCTAGGAAGACTTATCCTCAGTGGTCTTTATGAACTGGAGAGCAGTTGGAACCACTCCTATTTATACCCTCAGAATCCTGCATGGAGGAAGAAGGGCAAATGACTCAAACCAACACAGCTGTCTAGAAAATTCTGAGATATGCTTCAGTGGTCACTTCCACAAAGAGAAGGAATCTTTATGGGTAATTTTTAAAGGAGGATCAGAGAGTTTCAAACCTTTAGTTTTGCAAGATCACTTAAAAATAATATAAAAAATTGGTGCATTTGCTGATGTTTAAAGCCAGCTATTAAATTAACCACTGCAATTCTGATGAAATCACTCTAAAACAGCTCAACTTGATGAACGGTATCTAATTTCCAGTGTTTTCAAAATACTACAGGTGATTTTCTCAATCCTAATCTGCATTATCAACCTGACCAGCCAGCTGGGATGTATCATTAAAATGGTCACTCCCAGGGAAAGATACACAGCTTCATTGCCTGAAGGGGATGCTGACACATTATAGATACTTTAAAGACTGTTTAGAATAGACAATTTTGGTTGATATTTAATATAATCAAAAAGAAAAAGAAAATACTTTAAAATTTAGAAACTTCATAGTGAAACAGGGAATGGAGTTCTCTTCAACTTGTCAGACTCAAACATATGTAAAACCTAATTTTAAATAAAAGACTAGATTTCTCATTTGGGATAGTGTGAAATATTATTCAGGGAGTAGCACAAAAGTCTTCTAATTGCTTTTCCTATAACTCTTAGGAAAAAGTATACATTAATGCTAGTAAAAATATTGTTATAAAGAGAGATATGACAGTTCTTACATCTGACAGTAAACTCTTGAAACAGAACTATCGAGTTTTTTAAAAATAATCTAATTTGCCAGTTAAACAAGATTATTTTAGAAAATCCTTTCACCATAACTCAAAACCTTAAATCAGAAAATAAATTCAAATATTAGAATTCTGCTTAAAATGTGGTCAATACCTATGTCTTTATCTTCATGAATTTTTCACTGATTCTCTAAAATGACAGATCTCCAGGGTACAGTCTGTGAAATCTTAACAATTATTCTTGAAAAACAGAAGAGATGGTTTCCAGTGGTCTGATTATAACCCATCACTTATTATCTTAGTCTGTACGATCTTTGCTACGTGCCTGAAGTCTGTAACACAGAATGTTGTACACCAAGATCAAGGGTGATTCTTAAAAAGAGACCTGGCTCAGACATCACCTGCAAATTTTACAATATAAAATACTTCATTCTGTGAAAAAGATTTCTCTGAAGCTTCTGTTTCACTTGACACAGCAAATCACTTCTACAAAGTGAAACAAATGTATTTTCTTTAAAATAAAGTGCTTTGATGTAGGTCAAAAGTCTACAGATTTTGTCTAATTAATCTACACTAAGTAGCTAGAATATGTAGTAGAATAATTATATCTCAATTTCCTCTAGGTAGCCATACTCCTCAAGGAAGAACATCTTCTCTCTTTGTTTTAGCCATAATGTCTCAGTAGATATATATAAAAAACAAAACAAAACAAAAACAAACATTGAGCATCAAAATTAGCAATCAATCACTATCTATCTTCTGGTTTTATACTCCTGTCTATTACCATAGTAACATTCCACAGCTGCAAAAACTTTCTTGCCAGAGGGCTGCTAACCATCCACATACAATCAACAACAAAAGCATAGTCCCAAGTGTAGAATCACTGTCACTGCATGCAGATGACCTATAGGTTGTATTCGTTGAATCCACTGGCTCAACAAGTTAGTTAATAGACACATTTTAAAAGCAAACTTGAGTATAAGATAATAGTTTTCCCTCAAATCATCAGGAAGACCAAATTCATAAATGAAAAGCTTATTGGCAATCTCAAACTGAAGGCAAGAGCATTCTACAAAAATTCTGTTGCTTAGAGTTCAACATGTTGATAAATATAGTGGCCATGTACTTGAAGTGCTTCCTTTTTTTGTGTGTGTGTGTACCTGTTTGCACACTCAGATAACCATTTTCATTCCTCACAAGTCAAGTAACTTCACACTGAACTTTTTGCTTTATGTGCACAAATGTGGGGTCTGGCAATAAAAATAGGATAATCTACACAAAAAGAAAGCCCTTAAAATTTGTCCAATACATCTTACAATGAATCGAAACATCACTATTGAAAAAGGGTTAGGGTTATAAAAGAAGGCTCGTTCTTCCAAAGTGATAATTGTCTGGAGCTTCCAGAAGCCTGCTATGTGTGAGAAATATTCATGTCAAGTCTTCGATAAACTTTCTAGTCACAATTTGAAACCTGTGGTAGTCTGACTTAAACTGCTTCTTTTTGTGAGGGATAACAAGTAAACCAGCTCCCCTTCAATGCATCTAATACTTTATGGGTTGAGAGTGGTATAGAACAGATGGTGTTCTTGTTCCATTCATCTTCTTTGTCAGGAATTTCTAGTGAACCATAAAATGCTTCTGTAATCCCACGTCTTCTAGATTATTTCTTCATTCTACCATGGACATGATCCACAATTAGTCAGCGGCGGCTCCAGGTACCAGCGCTCCAAGTGCGTTCCTCGGGTGGCAAGCCGCGGGGGGCGCCCTGCCGGTCGCTGTGAGGGCGGTAGTCAGGCAGTCTTCGGTGGCATGCCTGGGGGAGGTCCACTGGTCTCGCAGATTTAGTGGCAATTCGGTGGACCTCCCTCAAGCAAGCCGCTGAATCTGCGGGACCGGGACTTCCTGCAGGCAAGCCACTGAAGGCAGCCTGCCTGCCATGCTTGGGGCGGCAAAAAAAGTTAGAGCTACCCCTGCAATTAGTACACTACATATCAGGCCTGCACAACATGTGGCCTGCAGAGCCTCACTGTGCGGCCCGCGGCGGGATTCTAAATCTCTCGCACATGGCGCTCTGCAGGGAGCCCAGAGCCCTTTAAATCCCAGCCGCGGCCGGGAATCAAAGGGCTCTGCACTGCTCGCAGCGGCGGGGAGCCCAGAGCCCTTTAAATCCCAGCCATGGCTGGGAATCAAAGGGCTCTGAGATGTCCGCAGCCGCGGGGAGCCCTGAGCCATTTAAATCCCATCCGTGGCCGGGAATCAAAGGGCTCTGGGCTACCTGCAGTGATTCCCAGCGGTGGCTGGGATTTAAAGAGCTCGGGCTCCCCTCAGCTGCAGGAGCTCTGAGCCCTTTAAATCTCTGCCCCAGCCCCGGAAATCTCCAGGTTCCCCCAGCCACCAGAGCCCCAGGCCCTTTAATTTGCCCCTAAGGGTTCCCAGCCACTTCTTCAGCTGGGACCCCCTGGTTGATTTAAAATCAAGTATCACCTCCCCACCCCCAACCTTCCTTTTTGGCCTACAGCTGTTTTGGTGGGGCGGTGCTGGGGAAGGAAGGTTTGTTTCTGCAGGGCTGGGTGGTGCTGAAGGGGTGTGTTTTTGCGGGACCAGGAGGTGCTGGGGGGGCGGGGCATGTTTCCGCGGGGCTGGGGGGTTTCAGCCCTCAGCTGTTTTCTTTGGAGTAATGTGGCCCTCACCACTTTACAAGTTGTGCAGGCCTGCTATATATAGATGAATTTATGCAGGAGTGCCTTAGGGGTAGGTGGAAGAGAAGTATAGGCTTATTGCCTGGTCCTTGAAAAAGCTGCAAATGGAAATGCAGCACTCCCTGAAGACTGGGAAGGGCTAACTAGGCAGGCAAATATAACTCCAGGGGTGTGTGGGGGGAACCCACCTCCCCCATTTAGAAAAGGACCTAATAGAGGCTGGAGGCAGCAGAGGGTCATCCGTTCTTAAAAGAAAAAAACAAACAAAAACCAATGGAAATGATTTGCTTGGTAGAAGATTTTGTATTTGACATATTATTCCTGCTAGGTCAGAGTTAAAAACTATTCCTAAATAGCCTGGCACTGGAGTACTGTAGAACACAGTGTGTGTTCTCTAGCAACCATATTCCAGCTCTTACATCACTTACCTTGCTGCTGTGACTAACACACTGTTTTAGTAGTCTAAGCAAAGATACAATTTTGGGGGTTTTGTTACTTCTGAAAATTTAACACTGTCTAGGGCTAGCCAGGTGGGTAACTTGGGAACTACCATAGTTTTCACTGTCATTATGCCTCACTGTATACTGTACAATAGAAAAGAAAACAACCAAGAAAAATACGACAGTTGTATATTATTGTTATCATCAAAGCTGGGCCCTTTGGGCACCATCTGAAGCTGATTTTCATTCTGTTTTACTGATCATAGAGCAGTTTATCTTTAGTAGTTACTGTATCAGAAAAACATCTTGTTTGAAAATTCTGTAGCATTTTGGCAGGTCTCAGCATCCGGTTTGTTTAAAACTGCACAAGTATATACACCACCTCAACATTTAGCAACCGATAAACTCAGACTCAAAAAGGAGGCAGGGGTGAAATTGTCAAAAAGAAAAATGGCTGCAATAAGGGCAAAATTCTTCTCAGCTACACAGGGCATAACTCAATCACAATATTCTTATTCTGTATATTAGCAGACCTGCTATCATTGTTATTGAGAGGTGTAATAAGAAAACTATGTCCTAATTATGTTTCCTTCCAGTGGCATATGTCAGGGCTTTAAAATCTTTCTGGCATTTTACTTCCTGCAAGAGATTTCTTGAAACTTATGAACTCTGATCTTCCATATTGGGTGAAAGAATGACAATAACCATACCCCTCAGGCCACAAAGCCAAAAGGCGGGATACAATATGCATCAAAACACAAATTCAGGGCACAAAATTATTCATACAGGAAATGTAAGATCATAAAGGACTCTTTCCTTTCCCCCTGGGTAGGGGAGAAGTAGATATGGTATATCCTGACTTTAGTAAGGCTTTTGATACTGTCTCGAATGACTGTCCCCTAAACAAATGAGGGAAATACAACCTAGATGGAGCTACTATAAGGTAGGTGCAAAACTGGTTGCAAAACCATTCCCAGAGAATAGTTATCAGCAGTTCACAGTTAAGGTGGAAGGATGTATCAAGTGGGGTCCCACTGGGATCAGTTCTGGATCTGGTTTTGTTCAGTATCTTCATCAGTGATTTAGATAATGGCATAGAGAGAACACTTATAAAGTTTGCGGACGATACCAAACTGGAAGGGGTTGCAAGTGCTTTGTAGGATTCAAAGTGATCCAGGCAAACTGGAGAAACAGTCTGATGTAAATAGGATGAAATTCAATAAGGACAAATGCAAAATACTCCTCTTAGGAAGGAACAATCAGTTGCACACATACAAAATGGGAAATGACTGCCTAGGTAGCAGTAATGCGGAAAGGGATCTGAGGGTCACAGTGGATCACAAGCTAAATGAGTCAACATTGTAACACTGTCACAAAAAAACAAATATCATTTTGGGATGTATTATCAGAAGTATTGTAAGGAAGAGACAAGAAGTTGTTCTTCTGCTCTAGTCCATGCTGATTAGGCCGCAACAGGAGTATTGTGTCCAGTTCTGAGTGCCACATTTCAGGAAAGATGTGGAAAAATTGGAGAAAGTCCAGAGAAGAGAAACAAAAATGATTAAAGGTCTAGAAAACAAGACTTATGAGGTAAGATTGAAAAATTGGGTTTGTTTAATGAGGAGAAGAGAAGACATGGTAATAGTGTTCAAGTACATAAAAGGTTGCAAGGAGAAGAGAGAGAAATTGTTCTCCTTAATCGCTGAGGATAGGACACACAGCATTGGGCTTAAATTGTAGCAAGGGCAGTTCAGATTGGATATTAGGAAAAACTTCCTGTCGGGATAGTTAAGCACTGGAATAAATTGGCTAGGGAGGTTGCGGAATCTCCATCATTGGAGATTTTTTTAAGAGCAGGTTAGACAAACACCTGTCAGGAATGGTTTAGATAATACTTAGTCCTGCTGTGAGTGCAGGGGACTAGACCAGAAGACCTTTTGAGGTCCCTTCGAGTCCTGCACTGCTATGATTCATATAAACAGCTCTAATACCTCATTCTTATGGTTCTTTAGTTCTGAGGAATATTCATTTTTAAGGAATATAAATGAGAGGACATCAAATATATGTAGAATATGAATGGCTGATGTCATTCAAACTGAGGGACTTTTGAGAATTAACAGGGTGAGCCTCGAAGATGAGTGGCTGAGGGACTTGGGCTGAGTGAATAGGAAAGTGGAGCAGAGAGAAATTAGAGAAGTAGAAGTAAAAAGTAATTGATTGGGTGCTGAGGAGGGAGAACTTCAGTTTATCTGATGTGTATTAACGGAGATGATGGATGAAGGACCCCCATTAGAATCTAGTAGCAGTGTCTTAGTAAGAAGCCCAGCAAACATCAGTACCAAAAAGCCAAGAAGTTGGGCCATACTGGGTTTGTTTCTTTTAACCAATGCAGTGTCTTTACACAGTGTCTGTGGGAGCATGGTGTGAACTGTTTTGTATTGGTTCCAGGCCAATAGGTCTGTTCTTCTGCCTATAGTAGCTGTCAGGAACATTTTTTTCAAGTCCTGACATATGTAGTCAAATAGGATCTTGATTATTCTCCACTAGTGTTCAGTCCAGACTGTATCTACAATCTATTTTAACGAAGAATTCCATCATTCACTTGTTAATTAAAAATAATTCATACATTTGAAGAGTAGCTACAATCCAGAAGTTTTTATTAATTTTTAAATAAAGTTAAGACTTGAAAATACAAAATTAGAAATGTATAGTTCCTTACATTCTTGAGAATCCCAATGCATTCTGCCCTATATGTGTTAGAAATCATTCTGAGGAATCGAGTATAAAAGGGTGCGGTGCGCATCAGAGAAGCTTTAAAAGTTTCATGACTGGCCAGGCTATGGTGTGAAAGTTCTGTTTGTTTCTCCTTGATGAAACTCCCCCCAACCCCTTGGTTCACTTTACTTCTCTGTAAGCTAACCACCCTCCCCTCCCACCTTTGATCACCATTTGCAGAGGCAATAAAGTAATTGTTGCTTCACATTCATGCATTCTTTATTAATTCATCACACAAATAGGGGGATAACTGCCAAGATAGTCCAGAAGGGGTGAGGGAGGAGGGAAGGACAAGGCCACACTGTACTTTAAAACTTACTGAATGCCAGCTTTCTGTTGTTTGGGCAGTCCTCCGGGGTGGAGTGCTTGGGTGCCCGGAGGCTCCCACACCGCATTCTTGGGCGGCTGGGTGAGGAGGCTATGGAACTTGGGGAGGAGGGCGGTTGGTTACACAAGAGTTGTAGTGGCAGTCTGTGCTCAAGCTTCCTTTCCTGAACCTCAGCCATACGCCGGAGCATATCAGTTTGTTCCTCCAGTAGTCTCAGCATTGTCTCTTGCCTTCTGTCACCAAGCTGATGCCACCTATCATCTTCAGCCCGCTACCTGTCCTCACGTTCATATTGTGCTTTCCTGGACTCTGAAATTGTCTGCCTCCATGCATTTTGCTGGGCTCTTTCAGTGTGGGAGGACTGCACGAGCTCAGAGAACATTTCATCGTGAGTGCATTTTTTTCGCCTTCTGATCTTCACTAGCCAGTTTATCTTTAGTAGTTACTGTATCAGAAAAACATCTTGTTTGAAAATTCTGTAGCATTTTGGCAGGTCTCAGCATCCGGTTTGTTTAAAACTGCACAAGTATATACACCACCTCAACATTTAGCAACCGATAAACTCAGACTCAAAAAGGAGGCAGGGGTGAAATTGTCAAAAAGAAAAATGGCTGCAATAAGGGCAAAATTCTTCTCAGCTACACAGGGCATAACTCAACCACAATATTCTTATTCTGTATATTAGCAGACCTGCTATCATTGTTATTGAGAGGAGCCTCTGGAAAGGAGGAGATAGTGTGAGCGTTGAAACATTTGCAGCTGGTGGAGGAAAAAAAAGGGAGAGTGGTAGTTAAAAAGACACATTTTAGAGAACAATGGGTAGACTCTTTCACTCGTCATCTTGGTAAACCTTGCTGTTAACATTACATAGCACATGTGCTTTTGGTACAAGGTCACATTTTGCCTCTTATTGAGGGTATGCTGGTTTGGTGTAAGAGATCTTTCGTGCAGGGCCGGGCAACAGAATTTGGCTTGCAGGCAGCCATGGTAAGACACAGTCTTTTGGCTTCTTTAACCTTCATAACATGTGGGAATGGTTTCAAACAGCAGCAGCGCCCCATTTTCCATATCAAGCAGCAGTTGTGTTGGCCATTTAAAATGGGTTTGCCATTTAAAAGGAGGAGGGGCTGCAGTTTTCAGGTTAAAGTGCAGCACAAACCCAACTAACGCCCCCCCCCACACACAAACACCCAATTCTCTGGGGTGATCGCTTCACCCCTCCCCTCACCGCGTGGCTAATAGCGGGGAACATTTCTGTTCAGCCACAGGCAAACAGCCCAGCAAGAACGGGCACCTCTGAACGTCCCCTTAATAAAATTAAGCTATTTCAACCTGGTGACCAGGAATGATATCACTCTCCTGAGGATAGCACAGAGAGATAAAGAACAGATATTGTTTGAATGCCAGCAAACACTGGGACCATACGCTGCCATGCTTTGTTATGCAATGATTTCAGACTATGTGCTACTGGCCTGGTGTGGTAAAGTGTCCTACCATGGGGGACGGAATAAGGCTGCCCTCTCCAAAAACCTTTTGCAAAGGCTTTGGGAGTACATCCAAGAGAGCTTTATGGAGATGTCCCTGGAGGATTTCTGCTCCATCCCCAGACACGTTAACAGACTTTTCCAGTAGCTGTACTGGCCTCCAATGCCAGGGCAAATTAATAAATAAACATGCTTACTTTTAAACCATGTATAATATTTACAAAGGTACACTCACCAGAGGTCCTGTCTCTGCCTGGTGGGTCTGGGAGGCAGCCTTCGGTGGGTAATGACTCCAGGTCCAGGGTGAGAAACAGTTCCTGGCTGTTGGGGAAAATGGTTTCTCCACTTCCTTGCTGTGAGCCATCTTCAACTTCCTCCTCAGCATCTTCCTCGCCCCCAAAACCTGCATCCCTGTTGCGTGCTACTCCATTGATGGCATCAAAGCACAGGGGTGGGGTAGTGGTGGCTGCACCACCTAGAATGGCAAGCAGCTCATCATAGAAGCGGCATGTCTGGGGCTCTGACCCAGAGCACTCATTTGCCTCTGTTTTTTTAGTAGCCTTGCCTCAGCTCCTTAAGTTTCACACGGCACTGATGCAGGTCCCTGTTATAGCCTCTGTCCTTCATGCCCTTTGAGATTTTTTCAAATGTTTGGGCATTTCATCTTTTTGAATGGAGTTCTGATAGCACAGATTCATCTCACCATACAGCGATCAGATACCGTACCTCCCGTTCAATCCATGCTGGGGCTCTTTTGCGTTTCTGAGACTCCATCATGGTCACCTCTGCTGCTGAGATCTGCAAGTTGGCCAAACAGGAAATGAGATTCAAAAGTTTGTGGGCCTTTTCCTGTCTACCTGGCTGGTGCATCTGAGTTGAGAGCGCTGTCCAGAGGGGTTACAATGGAGCACTCTGGGATAGCTCCCAGAGGCCAATATGTCAAATCGCGACCACACTACCTCTCACTACCCCAAATTCGATCCAGCAAGGTCAATTTCACTGCTAATCCCCTTGTCAGGGGAGGAGAACAGAAATCGAGTTTAACAGCCCTTTAAGTCGAAAATAAAGACTTTGTCGTATGGACGGGTGCAGGGTTAAATCGATCTAACACTGCTAAATTCAACCTAAACTCATAGTGTAGATCCGGGCTATGAAATATTTAGAAATATTAATAGGGGTTTAGAAAACATTGAAAACATGGTAAGGGATTACTAGGGTTCCTGTATACTACTCAGCATATTAGACATGCATTATGAATAAAGATCCCTGATTTATTCATCAGAGCTGCACTTAATAATGTGTCAGATGGGAAATTATTAGCAATTTATGGGAGCAGGGATTTACTCAGATAAGACTCAGGAAGTTCATATGACAGTTGCCTTCTCTTGGAAAACTCTTATTCTCACAGCTACTTTCACCAGTAACTGCCTCTGCACTGCCACAAGGTCCCCCTTCCCACAGAACTCATCAGGCCTTCAGGGTTAGTGTGTAATATTAGAGTGACATATGAGAATTCTGGTAAAATAATGGTCTCCGTTTCCTGGCTGAGGACTTGCCTACTTGTGGGGAAAGAGGTAGCCCCTTATAGCACTGTGACCGACACTTAGAGAGGGCAATGACACACAAACTGAAGCCAAATTGATTTACACATAAGGAGCTGCTCAGAGCATGCAAAGGGGTCCAAACTATGGAAATCATTCTCTACATTAGTCTAAAATAGCCCCCATATATTAACCCTTAGGGCATACAGCAAAGCAAATGCCTTTCTGAATAATTTTTGGGTGGAAAATGGGGACTGAAAGTGGTGCTCTGAAATCTGATATTGTGGTTGGGTATGTTTTGTTTCCTGGTTGGGGGAGCTGGGTTTACTTTGCTTCTTCTGGAACAATTGCATTTGTGATATGTGGCAAAGATGCCTAGAGCCTTCAGTTATATAAATTCAAATATTTAACAGCTAGATTATGCCATTTGGGTGCAGCCCTTAGTAAGGAGTAGAATGACTCCAAGAACTTCTCTACCAGCAATGGCTGCTTGCCCACAGATAGAATTCTGTTTACTATACCTTGAGCTCCGAAGGCCATGTGAACACACAAAAGGGGAAGGCACAGTCTGGTCCCAAGTAAATAAACAAAGAGAGGGACAGTCATCTGAGAATCAGGACAGAAAGGGTGATGACAACACAGCTTGGAAGTTCTGCTCGGTTTTTACAGAAATAAAAAATAAGAGAAACTGTTGATTGTGTCTCCCCCAAGGCAATGAAGATTTTCATTTTTTAAAACTCCCTGTATCGTTACCTTCACACTGTATTTAATCTTGTGTCTGTGCTCTATGTAGTGTTGGCGACACAGCCTGCAGGAATGTTAAGAGCTTCTAACCCCTTCTGTACTCTGAGACTTTGAGTTAAGAAATCCTATACCCTTTACTGGGCCTAATATATATGGTACAGAAACAGCAAAGATTTAAGGTTTCTATAAATCAGGATGGTAACTGTGAGATAAATTGACTGACAGCACTATTTTTATTAACTAACAAAGATTCTCTGTGCTGAACACAGGTTGAAATTCAAGATGTGTGGGTAAGAAGGGAAAGGGGAAGAAATATATATAATTCTTTGCCTCTCTGACCATATTGCCTTCTTTTGAAGTTTTCACTCGCTTTCACTTTTCTGCATCAAAGTTAAGGTTCATGTCCTCATATTGAAGGCGCTGAACAGTTCTGCTCCTGCCTACATCTCTGCTCTCATCTCCTGCACATCATTTTGCTCTGCTCAAGCTTCTATCTGCTGCCAAGGCTCCTTAATATGTGCCATGTGCCCTCCCTCACCTCCTTCAAAAACCTCTAGAATCCCATCATCTTCATGAAGTAAACCAGCTATAAAAACCATAAACTCCCTGTTTTGCTGAATTATATCCACCCATACCTTTACACTATAGATTCTCTTGGGTCAGGGACTCATACTTATTTGCCTTATTTAGCCCTGTGCATAGTCACATCTACACTCATGGTGCACTGTGGCCCTAATACAGCACATACTTACTATTAAAGTCAGGCATGGGGTTAGTGTCATGGACTTCAAGCACAACTTGGTCCTAAGGAAGTAAACCTGCTGAATACAAACCAGGTGAACATTTCCCTAGGAGAAGCAGATCCAAATTCTTACTTAAACCATTTCTGTTTTTTGGAAACCAACACACTGTTATTTAGCATTAAACAGAAATGGAAAATGCCTTATACTATTAGAGGGAAAATGGTGCTACTGGCTGCTATGGACTTTTGAAAGGAAATGTTTCTACTAGAAATAAATTGATGTGTGTTCCAGTTTCAGGTAACAAGATAAGCAGAAGAAAGGATGATATGGACAAAAAATTCAGACATTACCTTTATTTATTTAGCTACACACACACATCATGACTATTGTTTGTTTATTCATATCAATGAGTCATGCAATAGCTCTATTTTGAAATTGGGGATGGTACTTCTGAAAACTGTGGGAACCACTGCTCTCTGGTACTTCTGTGTTGCTCAACATTTCACCAATGTTGGAGCTTGCTAAGTTTCTTCCTCTCTGTGCTACATTCCCTAGGGACACTAGGGAAGGGATATATGTACTATAGATTTTCCAGTGAGTGGCTCTGATGGCTCTCAATGGAGCAACACCTTTGAAAGACAGTAATGAAGACATTTTTTTAAAAAAGTTAGAGGCCTGGATTGGTGATTAAACTTAGAGACTATGTACTCTGAGATGTTTTAGCCCAATATATACATCTAGAGGAATGAGAGCTCTATAGTCATCTTATCAAGCATCCTTCTAAAGATCTTGATATGCAGCTTTCCTTCTCACAGCAGACAAATCTGTAGTCAATTACATTTTTTTAAAATTGTCATGAATTTTGTAAAACTAGGTCTTTAGTTTTTCCATACCAATATTTCATTTCACTCACTGGATTTCTTTCATTCATTTTTTGAAGACAATCTAGTTAGGTGGAGACAGTGTCATCTTGCAACACAGTTCTATATTTATGCTTTAATCGGTATTCAACAGGCCACGGGTACTAGCAAAACTGTAAATTTGAAACATTACACACAGTTTGGTCATATGGAAGTCAATAACATGCCTCGTCTATTGGGACAAATAATGTGGTCCTAGTGTCCCATTATTCATAAAATCCAGTTATTGTAGTGGTCCTGACCACTGGTTAGCTATTTAGTTTGTTGGCAAAGGGAAGAGAGTTAGCTATGGATTGAACATGTTTAATTACTTTTTCAGTCACTTGACACAACTGATTCTTCATCAAGGGAAATTAGCATTAATGTTTTTTGAGAGTCTAAGTCACAGGTTCCCCATATAACATAGGAATAAAGGTTCTGACTTATCCATAAATGTCTAATTGAGTCTGAAGGAAAAAAATGCAATGATCTTTTCTTGAAAGATAGTCTGCATGTTTTTTAGACAGATTGTCTGCTGTATTGACATCACAGAAGTGTGACTCATATTCCAATGCTTTTCCTTCTAATTATGGGACATATGAGTATCAACTAACACAAATCACTGTCTCCTTGAATCCATTGTGCCACTGCAGGTAGCAATAGAGGCAGACACAAAGGAACAAAGTTTTAGATTCATTTTAAAGAGCATTAGCCAGAGCTAAAGTCATTAGGTTTCTTGTTCAGGCTCAGGAACCAAATCCATGAAAACAGAATAATCACTGAAGATTTGTTATGAAGAAGCAATTAGAAAAGGAAGAAAAAATACAGAATACACTTTTCTGAATCTTTCCTCCCCTGCTTGTAGGCAGAAAAATCATTTCTGCTGCTAAAGTGAAGCAACTCCAATGGGATAGTGAAATCCACACATCCAACATTTGAATACTAAAATCAGGAATCCATTAAAAAGCAAAAAATTAGAAAGAGTGAGGGGGCAGAACAGTCAGTTATGCACTGAAAATCTCTGCACATGGCCAATTCATTGGGCCAAATTCAACACTCTTTTAACTGCACTGAAATGAAAGGAATTGCTTCAGGGATTAATCTGGTCTATTGATTTCCATTTGCTCTGTGGAAGAAGTAGGTCCTTCTATATATGAGCTATTCCATGACAAAAATAAGGAATAATACAGACCTTGTATCTATAAATCAAAAGGAGAACATTTATTTTCCTTCTTTTGATGGACTGGACTAGGATGTTTGATCACCATCTTCACATGTTCTTCAACTAAATTAAAATATATTAAAACATTTACACTGTGCTCAGTGCTGACCAGACAGACAGAAAGATGTGCTAAGCTTTGCAAGAGGAGAGGAAGGGAGAATAGAAAATTAGCAGCCAAAAATCTTATGTTAATGTAGCATTAAGGTTGCAAATTTTGAGCCACAGGATGATCACTTTATTATCATTTAGAGTGAAGAACTGCCTGGAAAACAGAATTTTCACACCATGGGTAATTCTGATATTTTGACATTTATTTTTGCCACATTTTTAGACAAAAAGGTCAAAATTTCAATCCATTAAAAGTTTTGATAAGTTCTAAAAAATATTGATTCAGAAAAGTCAAAACATTCGGTTTTGGGTCAGGTTACTGTTACATCTACCTGGTGCCTTATTGGAGTTGTAGTTCCATGTCCCCAGTAGCCCTATTGTCCCTACAAGCCCTGCTTCTGGGCTGGACTACATTTCCCATGATATCTTGTGGTCCATCCCTGTACTGAGATGCTGCAGAGCATCATGGGACTCCCACTTGAGCTGCCAGGGTGGCTCATGGATGCAGAAATTAATGCTGACATAACAAACTAAAAAGTGTTTTTGACCTTCTTACACTGAATATTACCGTATTACATAAGTCCATCCATTGGCTTAAAGGGGACTACTTGTTATATAGCTTCTATTCACAAAGAATAAGGGAATCAGAGTCTGCCCCTGCCCCCAGCACTCTAAGGTCAGGAAATAAAAATATAAAACATAGGGATTTGATAGTAATATTAAGATGGCGATATAGAACATATATTGCTATCCCATGTTGTTGTTTTTTTATGTGAGTACTACTGTAAATTTTTGTTTTTAAATGAACACTATAAATACATACAAGGTAGGTATCATAGCTGAGTTAACGTCACTATTTTCGTCTCCTATCCCCTGAATTTTCACATTCAATATAAACGTATTTGTGAGTTTATATATAAAAGGATATATTTATACACACATTAATCTTTTTTTGGGGGTGGGTGGGAGAGGGAGTGAGTTAAAATAGTACAGTAATACAAGAGCCCAGGCACAGTTAAAGTGGACAATGCTAATATATCTGTGTCCGTTGGCAATGCGATAATACAGTAGCTTAGGGATTTAATAAGAGACAGAAAATATTCAAAAAACTTTTTATGCTAGTCCTAAACATTCATGGGCAACTTGATAATGGCACAGCTACTCAACTGTTTGAATACAGAAGCTCTGAAAAAGATTATTTTGCATCTGATGAAAGAATGATACTTAAAAAAAAAGACATGCAGATTTTATATTATGCAAAGATCAAAGAAAAAGATAAGACTGTGAAATAAATCACACACACACACACACACACACACACACACACACTCCTATCTTTGAACAATATTGCAGACTGTGGCAGCAGAGTTCAGTGCATTTTGGAGATTGCTAAAGCACCCTAATGACATTGACCCAGCGAAGTTACGGGAGGAATGAGTTTATGTACGGAAATCACACAGGTTTCTTCTTTCAAAGACAGAATTAAAAAAATTGATTGCTAAGGCTGATTAGAGGAATAAACATTTTAAATGCTAAGACAAGAAAGGTTTAAGGTAAATATAAGCTCTTCATTGATTCAATATAAAGTGTCATATCATAGAGAATAAATAAATGAAATAAATCAATGAAATAGCAATTTTAACAGTTTGGTAAGAACCAAAACGTGCCAAATATTGCTCATACAAGTAACCAGACATCAATCAATGGCACTACTCACATGGCTAAGATGAGTAGTTTGGGCCAGCTGAATAGAAAGTTATCTATGATATTCTTTAAAGTGGAGTATTTCTTCTAAAAATATAAAATCTTTAAGTGGACTATTCTACAATGATTTTTTTGTTTGTTTCTTTATGAAATGTATGGAATTTACATCACTGAGCTATTCTTTTCCATATCTCTATTTTTGAAACAATCTACTTTTAGAAAGGTAGTTTTTATAATTTTACAGTTATTGGGTAGCAAAATACCAGTAGATTTATTTGTGAGCTTTTTCCTATTTGACTTTGTTGGAAGAGGAGGTAACTGATGAGAGAGAGGGTTTGGAAATAAAGAGAATAAAAGATTTCAATCTGAGATACAGCATCTGAGCTGGGCTTTCATGTGTAACCTATACCTATAATACCAAGAAGCAATATCATACCATTTTAAGGTCCCTGAAATTGCTGCTGATCTGCTCTCAATTTGGGCTTCAGAAGACAATTTTCCTCAGCATGCACATACTCAGTGACTGTGTGAACAATTGTAGTAGGTGCTTTGATAAGCTTTCAATACAGTATTTACACTGAGCTATTCACTATAGTATCTAGCACCCGCAATTTCCTTTGGGAAACCAAGCAGAGAGCTTTTGGAACACTCAAACTATTGTTAAAAATAAAAAGGAAGACATATCATAGCTGTATATCACCAGTAGCCCAAATCAAATTTAAAAGCTAAATCAGGAGCTTCATACGCTGATCACAGCTAAGCTTTGCCTCCACTGTAATTTAATATAAATTCACTGTTAAAATAAATATATCTTAATTATAAAGGTCCAAATCCTGCAGTCCTTACTCAGGCAAAGTTCTCAGTGACATCAGGAGGAGTTTTACCTGCATAAGGAGGAAAAGGGAAACAGAATTTAGCCCTAAGAAAATATAGGATCCCATTCATCACTACTTCCATATTGTGGTGCAAATTCCATCTCTCTTCACTAAACTAGTCTCTTGCACTTTGAGGTGGGGGAGTAAGGGAGGGTAGGAGTTCACATCAGATGGAGGGCAGCTTTATTTTCCGCAAAGAACTTCATAGACAGCAAAGGGATGCCCAGGCCATACCCACTTTTAGGCCGGCATGGCCTATTTTTTCTTCTTTACATTAAAGTGCCTGGTGGAGGTATGGTTGTGGCTCGCTCATACCATCATAACCAGCACAAACCTGTGTGTCTTCCTGTTTCCAGGAATCACCTGCAGATCATATAGTAAATTTGGTTAGCACTATCTTAAAATAATCAGCAAGATATGTTTGTGGTTTAACTGATTGACTTCTATGGCATTACATCAGGGATGGTTTTGACCAAAGAAATAGTTGGTTTTGAGGTTACATTTTACTTTAGGCATCAGGTGTCCCTATCTCAATATAACAGATTAATCATAATATTTAGCATTCAGCTAAAACATCTGAATATTAACATTTACTTTCACATGAATAGATATTCATTGACATTTACCTGACTACTGTTCTACTGGTGCTTGCAAACTGAATTGATCTGTTCTTACAGCTCTGTCAATGCTTAACCTTCACCACGATGGAAGAGTAAGCATACCACAAGCTTGCCCTAAAATACTTACTGTATACTGAGAAAAGAAAAAACAAAATGTTTCTTTTCGGTCATAATTTTACAATAAAAACCCTTTCATTTACTTCCGCTTAGAAGTCACTTGGTTATTTTCCATGAGAAACACTGATGTTGCCATACGAAGATCAGAGATCCTGTAGATCCTGGGATACCGGGAGAAAGCACGAGCAGAAGAGTGCAAGAGGGGAGGACTCCTGTCTCAGACTGAGAAAGCGGGACGATCAGCGAGTTATCTTAAGTGCCTATACACAAATGCAAGAAGCCTGGGAAACAAGCAGGGAGAACTGGAAGTCCTGGCACAGTCAAGGAACTATGATGTGATTGGAATAACAGAGACTTGGTGGGATAACTCACATGACTGGAGTACTGTCACGGATGGATATAAACTGTTCAGGAAGGACAGGCAGGGCAGAAAATGTGGGGGAGTTGCATTGTATGTAAGAGAGGAGTATGACTGCTCAGAGCTCCAGTATGACACTGCAGAAAAACCTAAGAGTCTCTGGATTAAGTTTAGAAGTGTGAGCAACAAGAGTAATGTCATGGTGGGAGTCTGCTATAAACCACCAGACCAGAGGGATGATGGGCAGGATCCCTTGGGAGAATAACATGAGAGGGAAAGGAGTCCAGGAGAGCTGGCTGTATTTTAAAGAATCCTTATTGAGGTTGCAGGAAAAAAACATCCCGATGTGTAGAAAGAATAGTAAATATGGCAGGCGACCAGCCTGGCTTAACAGTGAAATCCTTGCGGATCTTAAATGCAAAAAAGAAGCTTACAAGAAGTGGAAGATTGGACAAATGACCAGAGAATGAAATCAGGAAGGCCAAATCATACATGGAGTTGCAGCAGCAAGAGATGTTAAGAGTAACAAGAAAGGTTTCTTCAGGTATGTTAGCAACAAGAAGAAAGTCAAGGAAAGTATGGGTCCCTTACTGATTGAGGGAGGCAACCTAGTGACAGAGGATGTGGAGAAAGCTAATGTACTCAATGATTTTTTGCATCTGTCTTCACAAACAAGGTCAGTTCCCAGACTGCTGCACTGGGCAGCAGAGCATGGGGAGGAGTTGACCAGCCCTCTGTGGAAAAAGAAGTGGTTTGGGACTATTTAGAAAAGCTGGACGAGCACAAGTCCAGGGAGCCAGATCACTGCATCTGAGGGTGCTAAAGGAGTTGGCGGATGTAATTGCAGAGCCATTGGCCATTATCTTTGAAAGCTCAGGGCGATCGGGAGATGTCCTGGATTACTAGAAAAAAGCTAATGTAGTGTGCATCTTTAAAAAAGGGAAGGAGAAGGATCCAGGGAACTACAGGCCAGTCAGCTTCACCTCAGTCCCGGGAAAAATCATGGAGCAGGTCCTCAAGGAATCAATTCTGAAGCACTTAGAGGAGAGGAAAGTGATCAGGAACAGCCAGCATGGATTCACCAAGGGCAAGTCATGACTGACTAAACTAATTGCCTTCTATGAGGAGATAACTGGGTTTGTGGATGAGGGGAAAGCAGTGGAGGTGTTATTTCTTGACTTTAACAAAGCATTTGATATGATCTCCCACAGTATTCTTACAAGCAAGTTAAAGAAGCATGGGCTGGATGAATGGACTATAAGGTGGATAGAAAGCTGGATAGATCATCAGGCTCAACAGGTAGTGATCAATGGCTCCATGTCTAGTTGACAGCCAGTTTCAAGCGAAGTGCCCGAAGGGTCGGTCAAGGGCTGGTTTTGTTCAATATCTTCATTAATCATCTGGAGGATGACATGGATTGCACTCTCAGCAAGGTCACAGATGATATTAAGCTGAGGGGAGAGGTAGATATGCTGGAGTGTAGGGATAGGATACAGAGGGACCTAGACAAATTAGAGAATTGGGCCAAAAGAAATCTAATGAGGTTCAACAAGGATAACTGCAGAGTGCTGCACTTAGGATGGAAGAATCTCATTCACTGTTACAGACTAGGGACAGAATGGCTAGGAATCAGTTCTGCAGAAAAGGACCTAGGAGTTACAGTGGAAGAGAAGCTGTATATGAGTCAACAGTGTGTCCTTGTTGCCAAGAAGGCTAACGGCATTTTGGGCTGTATAAGTAGCAGCATTGCCAGCGGAATGAGGGACGTGACTATTCCCCTCTATTTGGCATTGGTGAGGCCTCATCTGGAATACTGTGTCCAGTTTTTGGGCCCCACACTGCAAGAAGGATGTGGAAATATTGGAGAGAGTCCAGGGAAGGGCAACAAAAATGATTAGGGGGTTGGAGCACATGACTTATGAGGAGAGGCTGATGGAACTGGGATTGTTTAGTCTGCGGAAGAGAAGAGCAAGGTGGGGATTTGATAGCTGCTTTCAACTACCTGAAAGGGGGTTCCAAAGAGGATGGATCTAAACTGTTCTCAGTGGTAGCAGATGACAGAACAAAGAGCAATGGTCTCAAGTTGCAGTGGGGGAGGTTTAGGTTGGATATTAGGAAAAACTTTTTTCACTCAGAGAGTGGTGAAGTACTGGAATGGGTTACCTAGGGAGGTGGTGGAATCTCCTTCCTTAGAGGTTTTTAAAATCAGGCTTGATAAAGCCCTGGCTGGGATGATTTAGTTGGGAATTGGTCCTGATTTGAGCAGGGGGTTGGACTAGATGACCACATGAGGTCCCTTCCAACCCTGATATTGTATAATTCTAAGTTATTTTTTGGATGACATCTCTGTAAATGCTCTCAGGAGTCAGTGACTTATAGATTTAGGTTATACTTTCTCTCTTCTTATGTGCTTAGATAGACATTGATGTGACATACATTATATGCATATGTCGTCCCATTTTGATATTCACAGGCTTTGGCTCCTCTCAGCACTCCTTAATACAGTAAATCAACAGTCAGCTGATATTTCTATTTCTATATGGCTCTTGTTAAACTATACATGGAATATTTCCTTCAGTTCTCATCATCATATTACCAAGTGTTTTTATGAATTGGATGGAGTGCAGAGAAAAGCAACAAAAATGATCAGGGTGCTAGAGGAACTTGGTTATGAAAAATGATTAAAAGAATCAGATGGGTAGTTTTGGCTAAGGTAGTACAAGAAGAGGAGGAGACATGGTAACAGTCTAATAATATATGGAGGCTAAAGCCACCAAGAATTTATATATAGTAATACTTGGGGGTATATAATAATTAGGAATAATGGGATGCAATTAAGAATGAATAAATTGAGGACAAATATTAGAAAGAGCTCCCTAAGGGTGAAAGGTGAAAGACTATTCCTTGTGCCAGTCTTCCAAGAGAAGTGACAGAAGCCCTATCAGTTGGAAACACTTAAAGGTGAATCACAAAGGAAAACCCTCAAAATGCTGCCTACTGCTTCTGAAGATAGGTGAAGCTTGTAGCAGCTTAAAAAAAAAGTCATTGTGCTTGATTGTTACACTGGAACTCTCAGGTCTTCATTTTCTCCTCTTTTCTGAAGGACTTTGGCAGGATCTTTAGGGAACAGAAACGGTGAAGCCAAACAAGGTTTTAAACCTGAACTCTAGCTCTCCCTGACTTCTCAATTTTGAGGAAATATAACTTTATTTGAGGTTCCTACTTCATCTGAGATCATTACTCAGGTCCTTCAATGATCATGCCAGGGTCCTCCTGTAAAGAGAGGAAAGTGAAGACTGGAGATTTTTAATGTAAAACAATGTAAAATAAAACAAGCAAAAAATACAAAAACTGTCTTTTTAAAACATAAAGAAGCAGTATAGGACAAAAAAAAGTTGCATGTTCAGCTCTTAAAGCAGATTGGGAAAAGTACCAGAAAATGTATGGCAACAATCCTGTTGGGAAGGGAAACGGCCAGAATAGATGAGCCAGGAATGCACAAATATTTACTCATATTCCAATTAATTAACTTTATCAATGGTCATGTGCCTCTGTTTCACTCTGAGGAATATAAAATTCATCACTTTGATAGCACTCAAGGTTCAGCCAACTAACTTCCACCGGTGACCAAATTGAATCTTCCCAAACTAGCCAGGTATGGCAGATATTACAATCACATGCAGCATATCTGGGGACCACTATGGTGTATTTTATGTTCAAAATATGAAAACCTCAAAAAGCCATTACACTGAGATGGCCCAGCCTGTTTCAGCTAAAGAATATTCACAACCCATTGTATCAATACTGGTGATGTGAATTTGTGTGTTCCTGGCTCACTGCGGAAAGGGGTTTCCTGTGGAATCTGGAATCACTAGAGGGTGAGTAATGCAAATTCCTCCACCTTGGTTATGCAAGAAGCAAGACTTTGAAGCTTTCCCCTGAGGAGAGGTTATTGACTTGTTACAAAAGGCCAGAGATCAAAGGCCCAAACTGGATAATGAAATGGTTGAACTGTCCCGAGGTGGTTCTTTTTCATGATATAAAACCTGACATTAACTGATAATCAAGAGAGCAAATCCAGGTGAGGTATTTTAAAGCTTGACACCTACTAGAGCCCTGTGCTGGGCTGCCGTGACCTCTGGTAAATTTTAACATACATAGAGAGTCATTTATTGTTGGAGTTTTTTTTGTGGGGGGGAGCAGAGATTTGTGTTTTCTATATAATGCTTTTGCTCTAAGAATAACTGTACCTTGCTCTGGAAGATCTGCATGGTAACTTGTGACTGTAGCCACATACTAGTCATTGATCTCACAGAGAAAGGATATCACAGTGTATGGCAGTGAGCTGTGCACCTTTAAAACCCCCAGTCAGTAGTGAGAGACATGCATGCCTCTGCCAAATAGTTGACAGTGGGGAACCTGAAACCCCAAGAGGGTGCCCTTGAGGGACCACAAAGGGGGCATACAGGAGCAGTTCTCTCTGAAACTGTGACACACGGCACAGAACATTCCTTCATGAAACTGTTGAAAGGGTTGACAGACAGTTACTGACCTATGGTAGAATTAATCTGTGCTCTTAGAACTATAGACAGGACTACACAGAAGATCAGTGATACAAGCCTTTTTCTTTCAGTAACTTCCTTTAATTAAAGAAACATTGTCCCCCTAATTTACTCTGATATTGTTAAGACCCTGTGGGTACTGTTTCCCTTCAGGGATGCTGATTCACTTTACCCATGGAAATAGTTTCCCAGCTGAAGTTATATTACCTTAGTCAGAATTCCTCAAAATAATCTTGTCAATAGAAAAAAAATATGCTTTGAACTGATAAATTGCTTACACATATTATCATATTTAACACTATTTTCCACTCTCCAGATCCCAGAAAACTTTTTAAAAACACGATTGAAGCATTAGAAATAGAGGGTTAGAAATAGAAACTTTGTTATTGTTGCCTGAAATCACCAGCTGATCAAATCCATCTCTTCTGACTTTGAGTCAGATGAATTTAGGTTAACAGACAGAAGGACTAATTGCTGTAACTTTCTTTGTCTTAGTTTCTAAATTGGTGAGACATTAATTTGGTGTCCTTATTGATTACGCTCAAAATCTTTCTTCCTTTTATTTTGTCCATTTTTTGCAAGTCAGATAAATCTTCAATATTGATGAGACTTCAGATTTTGTTTAGCTACTGAAGACAAAGTAATCTTTAATAAAATTAAAAAAGACTAGCAACACGAGGTCATTATAGAATACATTAAATATCATATGCAATACAACAGTCCCAGTGATAGGTAATTGATGGTCAAGCATTCTTTCTTATCTCCTCCTCCCTGCCCACCTCACACTATTGTTTGTATTTTGGCAGAGCCTAGAGGCTCCACTCTTGATCAGGACTGCACATTGTCCTACTCACAGTACAAACACCTCAAGAGTCAGTTCCTGACATAAATATGCTGCCTAAGCATCTTGGCCAGACATTTGGCCACCCATTTCATAAGCAGCACTGAACAGTAAGGTATAGATTTAAAAATGAAGCATTTAAAATAAATGTTATTTAACCATATTTGACCAAGTTTCCCTCTGCCTTAATCCAAGTACAGTTCCACTGAAATCAATGATTGCACAGGGAGTAAATCAGAACAGGTTGGCTCACTATGCATATTTCATGAGGCAGCATGAAATTAAAATTATCTCAAGCCAGCTATGGTGCCTCACTAACAAGAGGCTTTGTTATTTCCCAGTTGCTCACATTTTTTCTCTCTCTCATCAGAGTCTCATCTCTTTGCCATCTCTTATCCTCCTAGTTCCCTGATGTGGCTGTGTCTTTCTTCTGTAGCTCTTTCCTCTGCAGTGTCAGGCTCTGCAAATCATGTGATTCAGAGAGCCTTGTTTTTCCAGGAATGCTCCTATTTGCAGAATTCTTTCCCGCCCCTTGTGACAGGTATCTTTTTGCTGTGGGTTTCTCAGGGCCTGAATATTTTTGGCACTCAGACTGTGTAGACCTGTGAATTTGGATCACCTTAGGATCACAATCTGAGCCAGAAGGAAGCTGACCATTGTTCATAATTCTTGTTAAGTGCTAAACTTAATTTCAGTGATGTATGCACTGAAGGAAAAGGCAATCCACAATTTCTTCTGAGCTGCAGCGTGCTCCTACTGTACAATGTGTATTTGAATAAAAAACTGGAAGATCGCCCCGGTGTCTAGGAAGCACCATTACTGCTGTGTGTGCACATGCATGTGGATAAGGCTGAGACCAGCTCTACACCAATGGAAGGTTGAGTTTTTATTTAAAGGGCATTGGAGGAAAAGCATTCCTAGAATAAATCCAGTACAGCTAGAAGTTAGTAGAATGTAGTAGGACCTTAAAGCAAAGCTTACTGAATCACAGAATTTTACTTGCAAAGGACTTTTGATACAAAACATGAACATAATTTTTTCAAAGGTGGGACATTCATAGCTACATCCTGCCATCTGATCCACAAGGCACATTGGTGTGCATGTTTAGACCAGAAGCTGATATGAGAAGCTATGTCCCCATTCCTACAAACTGATCCATGCTAGCAGACCCATGGCCACTCAAAGCTCTATTTACCATCAATGGTATTCCAGGAGTGGCCCAGGAACGAATATCATCATGGGCAGGAGAACAAGGCACAGCACAGAACCTGGCCTCGGCTTAGTATTCTCTGCTCTGCCAGAAATGACCTTGAGCACCATCTCAGTTACCTGATCTGTACGATAAGGTGAATGATACTTCCATGTCTCTTAACATAGAGATATGAGGCTTTGCTTAATAATAAGGACTGTGAAAGGCACAGAATTATTAACACCAGTCAGTGGAAGAAACTAAAACACATGCCTCCTCTTGGCAACCAGCTCAACGTTTCTTCACTCAGGGATCTGAAGTAGATTCAAAGAGTAAGGGGAACTTTTACCACAGCATCCAAAGAGGAGAGGAACTTGCTAGGAGAAACTCCTCCCACAATCCAGAGAGAGGATGGGGAGTGCTCAGTCTGTTTTTACAGGGCATTTGCATCATTCCTACCCTTGTCAGGAGCTCAGAGGTGTTTGCAGCAAGCCTCTAAAAAGCTCTGAGCATATGCAAATAGTGATTTTCAGAAGACTCATAACTCAGACAAATCTGAGTGCATTTTCATAAGTACAGCAAAAGATTTTGAGTTACTTGTACAACTTTCTGAGATGCTAGAACTCTTCAAAGAAATGGGGGTTTTGTTTGTTTTGTTTTTTTAACATGGCCATATCTGCTTATTTTCCTCTATCCTCATTTTCAGAAATGGCTGAACACTTGTGTGCGAAAAATTCCCCCCCCCTTGCCCCAAACAAATGCACTTCAGCTAGAACTAGAGGCAGTGAAACAATTGTAGCCCAAAGTGTTAGAAGTTTTGCAAAGTTAGGAAGAAGTGAAAACAAAGATAATGGAAAGTGTTAGTAAAGATTGCCCATCTGTGTTGCTTCCAGCTGTGCCTATAATCTAAATAAATAGGGAAGCTTGCAGTTTCTACTTTCAGAAAATGCTCTCTCAGGCTTTCCTAAGCGAAAAAGAGAATAGTGAAAATACCTCTCTTTGTGAACTCTATTTCTTTCCCTTCTTCTGACTTACAAGGGGTGGGTAGTGGGAGGGGAGAGTCCTTTCTGCTCTGGGAATTTTTCCCAATATAAGTATGGGTGAAATAATGTGATATGCATACAACATACCTCTTATTCCTCTTCTGTTGTTTTTTAACATCGCTGCAGAGTCCTTTTTTTTCTGTTTTACCCTTATTAGCTTTTTCTGCTTTACCCAGCCCCACTCCCCACACTTGCACTCTTTTTTCACTATCAAAAATTGCTTTCTGCCTGATGAGAAGCAACAGCCTTGTCTCTTTGGGGCTGGAACACCCTCTTTTAGTTATGTTTGTACACGGCCTAGCACAGTTGGGCCAAACTCTCTAGACATTACCCCAATGCAAATAAATAATAATAATCCTCCTCACACTCAGATGAGCTGACAAACAGCCACTAGCTGGAAACTGCTGCCTTTGCGTAGAAGCATCATCAGATGTGATTAATTAAGAGAGGTACATGTGGACAATTAATTAGTAGCTCCCCAAGGGTCTTAAGTGTCTGTTACAGCTATCCCCCTATTCCATTTTGTTGCTTACAGCTGTCCCCATACTCCATTTTGTTTTTGTTCTCCTCCTGTGGCCGCCCTTCCCTGGCTGTTAAGTTGTTTACCAGGGCCACTGCCCTTCTCAAAGGGAGGGCCCCTTAAGTTGTTTACCAAGAGCCATTGCCCTTCTCAAAGGGATGGCCACTTGTGCTGCGTGCGAAGTGGGACCACTGCCCTGTTCAAAGGGTTAGTCCTGTTATCACCTTGTTGAACCTGGGTTTGGTGTAGGGCAGGCAATGTCCAGAGCTGCAAGACCTATTGTGTTTTTAAGATCCTGGGCATGAGTCATAGGTCTCATGTGCTTTTGAGTCACCTATTGCACAGAACTCTGCCCAGGCATGTCTCTGTGCTCACCTGCAGTTTTTTCCTGTGCCTCCTCCTCTGTGACAGAGGGAGCCTATCAGGATCACTGGCAGGAAACTGCTTAAGTTTGCCTTTAAAAACAGACATTTTTGAAACAAACATCAGAAAGGCTCCTGCATTGCTGCCTGGTCTGATCAGCCAGGGGTTTTGGGGGATCCTTTCTCCACTCTCGTTTTATTTTTGAGCGTACCCCCGGTTTTTAACCCCCCCCTCCACGAAGAACGAATTGCTGCCTGAGAGATCTCCTGATTATCAAGACCGTACCAAACCCTCCTTGCTTCTTCTGATGTTACTGCTGCTACTGCTTGCTGCTGCCTTGGGGACTGGTAAGAATCCCTCTGTAAAACTTTCCATACTTTTATTTTATTACTTTAGCTGCTGGCTCTGTTTCCCTAGCACATAGACTCAAGCTAAACCTTGGTCTGTGTCTTAAAACGTCTCTTAAACTCCGCTGCGCTTTGCTGCTAAAAATAAGCTTGTGCCACTGCTAAGCTCTGCTCCCTGCTTTCAGCTGTATCCACTGCTGCAGCCACCATCCCTTGGCTTCCTTGGGGGCTGCCTTGGGAGCTGTATCCTGGGCACATACCACTCTGCCCACTGTGACTTCCCCATAGCATAAGGTGCACCGTAGGTTTTGCTTTTTAGTTTAATAAGTCATAGTTTGCTAAGATTGTAGAGCTTGTAAGTTTCACGTGCCTTGTTATAGTTTGCCGTTTTGTTGCTCTGTATAGTTGCTTGTTATAGTTTGCTTAGAATTGTGATATTTGTTGTTTTGCCTAGTCGTTGATTAAGATAGATTTTAAAAAACCATTGCCTGGTTGTATTCTGTACCTGTTTTATAAGCTGCTTGTAATTTATATAAGTTTAATTAAGTTAGAGGATAGATAAGGTTTTTACTGCTTGAATTCGTCTTCCCGCTGTCCCAATCTCTCCCTGAACTTTCCCGTGTCTGTTTTTCCCCCGTTCCAATCTCCCCCTCTGTGTACTTCTCCGTGTCTCCCTGTGGTAACCCCTTGCTGTTTCCCCCGCGTGTAACTTCCCAAACCCTTTGCCGCTTCTTTCCCTTTTTTTTTTTGGCTGTCCCTCTAGCCCTTCTTTACACCTCTCTGCTGCCTCTCCCTGTATCCCCTGTGTTAGTGCCCCCGCTCCTCCGCTGCCCCTCCCCTACCGAAGATCGCCATCACACTGCTCCGTTTGTCTTCACCCCGCTGCTCTGCAACTTCCCTGAAGTGCTCTCCGCTGCTGCAACCTGCTTCTTCCCTCAGCCGTCTCCCCCATTCTCCACGTGCCTTCCCATCACTTGCACGTTCAGCGCCCTCCCCTCTTGCTGCTCCCAGACTCCCCTTAAGTGCGCTCCAGCTGCTCTTGTCTCCGTACCTCCAGCCCGCAGGCGCCTGAAGACTGCTGCTCTGGGCTTCCCCCGACAGGGCTTCAGAGTCTCTCGCTGCTTGCAGCTGCACTCTCTTCTCATTAGTTACCACTATTCACTCACTTTCCTCTCCCCTCCCGCTTCTTGACCCAGCTTTTAGGTACACTCTTGCTATCACAGCCTCACAAATTAAGTCAGTAATTTTCTACATTGCATAATTTTACTTATCACCCATATTGTATTATTGCACTGTGACTCACATATTACTTGTGGTTATAACACCCCATTAGTTGCCTCCATTTTTCTAATATACTTTATATACCATTTTTATGTAGAAGCTACTAGTTTATTTTGCATTCCACACTGTATCTAAAGTTGTTCCTATATAAAGTTGAGTTGCTTATTGACTGTACTGTATCCCATTGTGCTGAACCCCACTTACTGTACCCCACTGTTAAAACTCCCTACACTGTTCAATAAGAACCCCCCCCCATCATTGTCTATTGTAAACACCTTATACACCCCATCCCATCGCATTTCATTGTTAAATTCCCACCACTTCCTTTTTCCTTTAATAAAGAAATTAATTGGCACCCCACCTGTGTGGTAATTGCTCCCCAAGATCCCATATACCTGCAGGCAGGGACATTAAGCACCAAACTGGCATAACTTCTCCAATGAGGAGATGGTGAACGTCAAGCATAGGTCCTAATATAACCTGGAAACAAAGTCTTATCAAGTTCTTGAGAGATAATAAACACTCAGAAGGCTTTTCTTTTAGTTGTTTATATTCAATACATTCCCTATCTGTTTGCACCTCATCAACTATCTGAGTCCTGGTTTATTAGCTGGATTATTCCTTAATGGCACAGATTCATGTCGGGGGAGGTGGAAGGGAGATGAGGACCTCAGTTAGAGTTCCAGGAGAGATTAGTCCATGGCACTTCCCAGCACACAGGGAGATCATGACTGCGGTACTTCCCATTAACAAGTTAGTGTAATATTCTCTTTGCAACTGGCCAATACAGAGTAGTCAAGGATGCACACTACCTACTTCTCCTGTTCTCCTTGGCATTGCTGGCACTACTAGCCTGACACAGTCCTCGTACTGAACTGAGGGCAAGGACTGTGGCTGCATTTAGCTCCTATGTAGGCATATAAGGGGGAAAAGGTTCTGGGCCTGGGGGGAGGGGGGTACGGTAAGGAAACTTCAGGATAAATAGTCCAATTCCTGAGCAAATAAATAGAAACATTTTCTCAAGGATGCACTTTGTAAAAATTGTCTACACCAGTAGATGATTGTGGAATTGGGTTACCCCCAAACTCAGCAATGGATAGTACTGTACATTAGAACCTCAGAGTTACGAACTGACCAGTCGACCACACATCTCATTTGGAACCAGAAGTATGCAATCAGGCAGCATCAGAGACAAAAAAAAAAAAAAAAAAAAAAGCGGGGGGGGGCAGGCAAATACAGTACGCTACTGTGTTAAACATAAATGACTAAAAACTAAAGGGAAAACAGCATTTTTCTTGTGCGTAGTCAAGTTTCAAAACTGAATTTAGTCAATGTTCAGTTGCAAACTTTTGAAAGAACAACCATAACATTTTGTTCAAAGTTACAAACATTTCAGAGTTATGAACAACCTCCATTCCCGAGGTGTTCATAACTCTGAGGTTCAACTATATTATAGATTTTGGTGGTACCATATCCAAAACAGAAAATAATAACAATGATAAATTGTTTTCCCAAGGACACTTACAAATATATTCCCAGAGGTCTGATCCCCTTTGATGTAAAGATTGTAGTGGAGGGAATCAGATTTAAAAGAGCCTCAGAACATTTTTAAATGACCTCCCTCCAACCCCTCAGTCTGAGTGAGATATTCCTGTTGGTAGTGTTACCACATTCAGTGTGGTGAAAAAAGGAAGCATCTAAAAATATAAAATAGGTAATTCTTTCTTATGAAAGGTACTATATCCCATTATAGTATATCCTTCCTTTACTAGTAACAGAAACAGTATTAGTATCAGTAATTTGAAATGTGTTTGCTGTATCAATTTGTATCTTCTTCGTAGGTAATGATTTCTCTGTCGACTAACTCCTATCACATTTCCACAGACCACATCCACATTTGAATCTTTTGAAGAAAATATTTTTTTTCTTCTGGTCTCAGGACAGATTATGGGAATCTGGGGCTGTAGGCACAGCACAACATGGGTCCTCCATGGCTACACCCCTACAGCTCTGTCGATTTACTATTGCCATGTCCTTTACTTGGAGTAGTGGTGCTAGCCCAATCTTTCTACTTTCAGAAACAGCAGGGTGCTCTCAGGGATTCCCCTCCCCATCTCTACTTAGGCAAGGTAGCAGCAGGGGGTGGGGGCCAGTACTCAGAAGCAAGTGTGTGTAGACTGAGCCCACCACATGATGCTCAACCTGCCACACAGAACTGTGGAGCATGAAGTTAAACCCCATTGAAATGCACACTGCAGTTTACACATCTCAGAGCTATTGTTCCAGGCTCTCGGCAGACACAGGTAGACATTAGTGCAACAGTTACACTTGGGTCATATTTCCAAGCTTTTTCGACAGCCATGAAGAGGCTTGTTGCTTCTTCTCCCCCCACACCTCAAAATGAAAGCTGAGATTCTGATGTAAGCATAGGACTCCAGGAAAGGGGGCTTCAGGAGAGGATATACAGTGCCCATTCCTTAATCCATCTCTGTCTGATTTAAGTGAAAACTATTGTAGAAGTACCACAGCCAATATAAACAGCTAATACTAAAGTGTTTAGAGGCCTTAACTTTCAATGAGTATTTAGCAAACTCCCCAAAGACAATGGTTAATGATTCAATGAGGAAAAAAATTGCTTAAATTAGATATGAAGGACTTTAGAGTTCATTATAGTCTGTATAGCTAAATAGATCTAATGAAGATATGAACATTACTATATTCTTAATGAAAAAGGATTTCAAAATGTAGTGGGTAAATTTGTGATATATGAACTTACTATTCAGTGTCAGAAGTTAGTGAAGATTTACCTAATTAAAGTAGAGTCAGTTTTACCCTGGAGAAAAAAAATAGGAAAACAAGGTTCTAAGAAAAGTGTAGTTATTTCTGTGCCTCCTTTAAATTTTCAAGTTGCTGATGAAACAGTGAATTAATTGGATTTGTTGAACCCATTTTAACCTACTTTTGTTAACGTTTAAACAACTCGGCTTTGCAAAGAACAGTGTGTACAAGAGATTAAAGTCTTCGGTGACAAATAATGTCTCTGTTAATCCAAAGAAAACAGTAGTATTGTGGTGTGCTTCAAAAAGGCTAACATTCCTGAAACGATGAACTGTCATAAGTTGCAGTGCTAGGTTCACTATGCAAAGTTTTCTGTCTGGTTTTGCAAAGATTTCTAAAGCAAGAGATTTCCCTCTTTCTCTCTCTCCTTCTCACTCACTCTCTACATCTTTGAGGATACTGTTGACAATGCAACCTCAGGTCCCCCATATGGCTTTCAAAGTTATGTTATATTTTATCTCACTTTTCCCCGTACTCTTAATTTCTCTAGATTCTTCCCAGAAATCTATTAACTATGTCATTTTGCTATTATTTATTAGACAAGAATTAGTAATTGCAAAATAACTTGTAAGGTTTAGCTAAAATGACACTCCCTAAAGATTTTATAATCTAGAAGACCAACACAGAAAGACAAGACACACTGTGAGAACCAGAGTGTATGCATGTATTAATACATATATAATGGATTATTTTTTGATATATGCATACAAAAATCTTATGGAATCTTTTTTAAAGCATTTAAGATCTGATCTTCTTGAGAGACACACACTTGAAACTTCCAGTCAAGCTTTTGGCACACGTATTCTCGTGGAATTATCAAGCTTCAGTATTTTAGTAGTCTTGAATCCATTATAATTGATTATGTAATGGAAGCCAGGATTGGGGCTCTGTATTACAAGTAACTAGAGAGCAAGCCATGAGGCAGTGCATCTAAAAAAAATTGTCACTCCAAACACACTTCTTTAAAATATCAGCAGGCTCAGGAAGACTGTTGTCTTTCCATTCCCTGATCCTGCACATGTGTACAAGTCTAGTTTCCTTCTGTAACTTGGCAACCAGGGCCCAACAAGGCGCCTGTGCCATATCCCTTTTCCCATAGCCACTATGTCAGCAGAAGGGAAGGGCTTCCATGTAGGATCTACCATACTGGCCACCAAAAGATCTCCTAACAATGGGGGATCCTCCTGCTGCTGGCTATGCTGAGTTTAGGGTCAAGTTCCTCAGAAATGTGGAAAGCAATGTGCAAAGTACCTGCAGCACTGCAGTGGATGATGAGTGCTACCAAATCTTCTTAGGCAAAGATGTCTACTGGTAAAAGCTTCGTATAGAACATTCTGATTTAATAAGGGAAAGATCTATGAATGGAAGCGTGCCCCCTTGCTCAGTGATACTCCCATAGACTCAGTTGTCTCACTAAATTTCCTTTCCATGTTTCCTCTGATAGTGTGTTATGGGACCCAGTAATTCCCTGATCATTAGAAGGCTATATTTTTATCAGCTACTGTTAAAAAGAAAGTATCGGTACCCAGAAGTGTATTTTCTCCATTCTCGAATCTCTCATTATTTATCTTTAAATAATTTCATGTCTGGAGACACAGCACAGATTATGAGGTGTACATTTTACAGCTCCTTTGCTATCTTAAATTGACTTTGAGTCTGCGGAGGGGGCTGGATGGTAGGAAGTGGCCCAGGGGGGAGCCTTGAAGCATGTCCTGGTCCCTAACATTGAGTGACTCTCATAGGGCCCTGGACAGAGCCTAGTGGAGTGGGAGGGCCCAGGCTCCCCTGCCAAACATGCTTGCCATATAGGGACAAAAATCTAATGAGTAAAGAGAAGATAGAGATGCTGAAAGTCTCATGGCAAGGACAAACCACCTACAGGATTCTGGAGATAGACTAAGGGCTCTTCCCTTCAGAAGGATGCAGGGCTCTCTACAATTCATTGGACACTGTTGCCCCAAAAGGGGAGTTAAGCTCAATCAGTGACCTAGCAGGAGGGCTGAGTCACCACTCACCAAAAGGCAGGTTGTCCCAGTACTGGAGAAGCTGCCAACAGGAGTCACCAGAGACTGAGAGGGGGAAATTGAGGGCCCAATGACAACCACTGCGTGGTAAGCCCAACCTTCTGTCACAGAAGTGCATTTATTTTGCAAAATATTATTAATTAGCAAATTAATGGAATAGAGTGGAGAAAGTGTTTGCCAAAATTAGAACTGGAAAATATCCTGAAATAACAACAGATGTAGAGGTTCATATAAAACATTCCACAGGGCCATTGCTCAGATTTAAGTGAAGCAATACCAATGACACCAGTTGAGGATCTGGTCCTCTGTGTGCATATGTAAACAGCTGTTCAGTATCTCCATATGTATTTACAGTGTATGCTCATCTATATGCCAATGTAAATTACATTCAGAATACTGAATTCACACAAGACAGGAGACAATATATTAATGGAATATAAATTGCCTCTCTTTCAAATATACCAGATTGTATCCTTGCTATCAAAATAACATTTAAATGGTTTAATAATTACACTCTTTTTTGCATGAGTCATCATGAATGCAGGTGACTTGTTTAGTCTTCTTCATTATATTACCACTAGAATGGTGGAAAGCAAATATGTAAAATGACCCTTTGTACTATTTTTGCTATTAGGAGAAAAATCCTCTGTGTACTTGGAACAGTTTTATCAGTCCTGTCATAAGCAAAAGATATTTTCACTGGTAGAAAGCTGTGTTTTGTCACCTAATTTGTAAAGCCTGCCTACCACTGGCAATAGGGTTGAAGGTTAAAACTAAAACTGTAATTTTCAGCATCAGTTGTTCTGGATCTGACTGTTGTTCATATGATAGCCATAAAAACAAAAAGCCCAGATCTAATGAGCGGCCTTGGCAAAATGTTTTCATTTTTATAAAAGTTAATATAAACCTAAAGTCTGTTGCACTTCCATTTATTATACTCAAGGAAGATCCCAGAACTTTCCCAGAGACTGTAGCTATGTCTCTAAAGACTGAAGGTCAGTCTAAATGTCCAGACAACTAGTAAAATAAGCATATTTCAAATCATGAGTTTCTTTTAAGTAAGATGATGTGAAAATTTCTGGCCAGCTCCCGACCACTTAGCTGATTGCCTGGGGATCCTGGAAGCCAGGCAGCTCAGGGAGCCAACCAGCTGAGGAGCTGTTCACTGGGTAGCCCAGGAGCTGTGCTGCCTGCTTTCCACACCCTCACCAGGCAGGCAGCCCAGAAAGTTGGGCAGCCCGATAACCTGTCCACTAAGTAGACAGGCAGTTCTAGGAGCTGGCCAGCTGTCTGAGGGAGCACATTCACCAACCGTGCTGCCTAATGGTTAGGCAGGGTTTTGGCAGGGCTCGTTCCCTCTGAAATCACAGTCCCTCATCACTCCTTCCCCCAAGGGTTTCCAGTACTCCTGTTTAGTCTAGAGACTGTGTGGGAGCTGAGTCCTTGGACAGTCATGGTCTTTTCCAGTAGGTCCTTCACTTAAGTGAAGGCTCCTGATGTTGTCATGTTTTCAACCTTCTGGGTCCAAACTCGGGTGGCTAGCCTGAGTCTCTGCCCCTACAGCAATGGCCACACCGCTATTTTTAGCATGCTAGCATGAGCCCTGCTAGTGCAAGTCTCTCTACCCAGGCTGGAATAATTGCTTCCAATTGCAGGGTAGACATAACCTAAGTCTCTCCTTTCAGTCTCTGGTTTCACTGTGCATACAGTAAATCAGGTGCATACATGCACTTTCAAATCAGTGGAAGTGGTCAGAAGTTTCCATTACAGTTTGGTTTTCCAATGGTTAAAAAACAAGCATTTTCTGTGAAAGGATTTATTTGTGAATGTGTTTTGACTGCCCCTGCCCCTAGGGTGACCACACAGCAAGTGTGAAAAATTGAGACAGAGGGTGGGCAGTAATAGGCACCTATATAAAACAAAGCCCTGAATATCAGGACTGTTCCTATAAAATCAGGACATTATTACCTTTCCCCCTTTCCCACACTATTGCTTAGTACAACCACATCATGCTGTTAAAATAGAATTCCTTTGTTCCCAAAGGAGCAGCCACCAGTTTGGGGGGCAGTAGGACAGAGAGGTTTTGGGGGCCCTAAAATGGCCTGCATTAATAAGGAAGTCCTCTTTAATTGCATCTATCAGAATCCCCTTCATCTGGCATTGATTGGCTGGGTCTCAAAGAGTCCTGGGTCCTGGCTGACGGTTGGCCCAGAGCTATCTGCATCCCCATTCTTGGTTATTTCCTCCTGGGTTGCCAGTTCTCTGGTGCCCTCCTCTTTAGTTTGCAGTGTCACTATCACTGTTGGGGGCGGATCTCTACTCAATATGGCGTGAGCAGGTCTTGGGGACTACATCAGATTGGAAGTATTCTCCTTTGTCTTCTGGCAAGCCTGCCATAGATCTTTCCCCTTAGTCTAGCATCGGTCCTCCTCCATGCTGTGCCCCAGGTTGTCCACGGCCTTTGTGATGTGCATGTACACATTATTATTCCAGTGGGAATTCCACTGTTGTGCATGCACATGTTCTTCACCCCACAGGTTGTGGAAATCTAGGACCTCTCGCCTGGACCATGCAGCATCACAAGGGTGACTTGGAACTGGAGTCAGACTTGCACAGGTATCAGGGAAAGAAGCATTTCCAAAACACATTGTGGATTTTAAATGAGAGTGGGGTGGGGTTCTGGTCACTCATCTTCAGGCAATACAGTTCAAAAATACAGTCAGATCAGTGACAGATGAAGCACTGTGGGCTTCTTGCAGGAGGATTACTGTACTGGAACAGGTACTTCTGGATCTACACAGGCATTGTGCTGGTAGAATTATACCTGGGCAAGGCTTATATTATTTAGGGAGGTGGCTTACATTTGCCAGCAAAACTGAGGGGTTTGTTGCCAAGAATCAAAACTGACTATGGAGTATATGCAATGGCTGCAAAAGGAAAGTTTTGCTGGGAAAGCTGTCTAGTCTTAGAGGGAGGCAAAATTTTAGACACAGGCCTATAGATGCTGAAGGGGAAAAGCCAGATAAAACATCCGTAAGCATTGCATAATTGGGAGTTTCTATCATATGGCATGATGTGGCTTAGTATCTTTGAGACTTAGGCTATGTTTACACTACAGACCTTACAGCAGTACAGCTGTACTGCTGCAGTTGCGCCCCTGTAAGCTCTCCCACGTAGCTGTTTGATGTTGATGGGAGAAAGTTCTCGTGCAGGCATAATAAAACCAACCTCAATGAGCTGCGGTAGCTATGTTGGTAGGAGAGAATCTTCCGCCAACATAGCAGTTGTCCAGACTGGCATTTTTGTCTGTCAGGGTTTTTTTTTTAGTTTTTTCACACCCTCGACTGACAAAAGTTTTACCAACAAAAGTACTAGTGTAGACCTAGCCATTCTTTGGAGCATTTTGACTTACAGGCACAAAGGGTATATCATATTGACTTGTCTTCCTTTCAGAAAAGAACTACTAAAATGTTTTCACTTTCGAGTGGTTGCAAGACACAGAAATTCTCCAACTTTGTTGACACTTGTTAAACAGTGCTATCAATCACTTCATCCAACAGGCTGTTCTCTCCAATTGCCCTAGCATTCTGCCAGCCAAACATGAGGTAATAGAGCTTGATGATTTCATTTTTAGTGTCCTGCTTCACTGACCAAAAGGGACCTTTTGAATGCCCCAATAAATTCTCCCAATAATTTTCAAGTGACATTTTGCTGTTTATGCTGCTCCATGCTAGGAGAGATAAACAGTTTAAAGCATCCAAAAATCCGAGGCTTCTCTGCAGCCATCAAAAGCCCTTGTTTCCGCTCTCAGTTTGGCCTTACGGCTTAGAGTTTCTCACCAAACAAAAAATAAATGGTCATGTAAGCTAGTAATTTCAGTTAAGCCATATAGCTTCTTATTTATACAGCGCCATAGGTGGGCACAGGGCTTTACAGATAAATAAAAAGCTGTCCTCAAAAGCTTACCCTCAAAACTGCACATTACACATAAAAAATTATAAGCAAAATGTGGGAGCAGGAGGATGGGATGGAAACACAGTGAGTTAAAGACTAAAAGAGTGAAAGGTTTCTTATTACTGATTGTGTGGCTTCTCCTGTCAGGTAAGCCTGTATGACCTGCTTCACTCAATGGCCTGGGACACTGAGCATTGTGATGTGAATGTGCCTTCCTGAGACAAAAGACACATCTAGCATGCTGACAGATTTGGAGCTGCTCTGTATTGATTTATGAATACTGTATGTTGGCCTTGTAATTGGGATGTTTACTTTATGAATATATTACGTTAATTAAATAGAGGGCTGTATAAGAAAATAGGCAGGAAGGAAAAGAATGGCTCTGTTTAAGCCACCCCTCAGAAGAGTTGCTAATGGACAATGCCAGGACCATTAGCTCAGAGGACTGTGTCTCAGTCTCCTGATGAGCCTACAGCACAGGTTTTGACCAGAGGGGTCAAAGCCCAGGAACACAGAAGTGCAAGAGAATTATGGCAAGGTTTAAAAAAGATGTTCTCTCAAGAGGTGATAGTTGTTTGGAGGACTCAGACTGAGAAACAAGCACTCATTGAGGTGTCTGGAGGTGCTAAACCTACGTAAATTATAATTAATGGATGGTACAGCTATAGGAAAGAGAAATATATATGGACGTTTAGTTGTGTTAAAAACCCCTTTTCTCTAAAAGTTTTGCTCCTACTGCAAAATAAACAATACTTTCTGGCTACAGAGGCTGTCTGATCATGGGATACCACTGGTTATAGACTCCCAAAGGGAAGAACTGCAGGTGTTGGAACTTATTTGGACCTGCTGGGTGAGCACAGTTGATACAAAGGGTACTGTAACCGAGGGCCTGGTCTGGCTAAGACAGACCTGCATACTTCCACCACAGGAGAGGTAAAGGCATGGATTGGTACTTGAGCGGTTGCAATGAGGAAGACCAGAAAATGGATAGAGGTGCACCTAGTCCTGTAGCCTTGATACACATGCATCTGAATCAGGGAAGATAGGTGTGCAGAAGGAACATCTTTTCAAGCCTGTTTTAGACTAGGATGACCAGATGTCCCAATAAAATTGGGACTGTCTCGATTTTTAGGCCTTTGTCCCACATCCTGATCAATGTTTGGTCAGGATGCAATTTTCCCCAATATTTTGCACTCCGGGTGTTTTTTTTGTTTGTTTGGTTGGTTGATTTTGTTCCGTCGGCGGGACTCCGCCCTTTTTTTTCTTTTTCTTCCTCCTCCTCCTCCTCCTCCTTCTGCCGGTGGGACTCTGGGACTCTGTTTTGTTTGTTTATTTGTTTTATCTCTCTCTCTCTCTCTGCCGTCGGGACTCCATTTTTTTCTTTTTTTTTTTCTCCTCTCTCTGCTGGCGGGACTCCAGAACTCCATTTTTTTCTTTTCACAGCTGGTGGGGCTCTGCTTTTCCCCGCCACCTCCTCCACCAGCAGGACTTTCCCCCCCATGGGTCTTGATATTTTCTTCATCCCATCTGGTGACCCTATTTTAGACTCTGCCTGAGACATGGCTCTGGCACTGAGTTGAACCCTCAAGAGCTCCAAATGCAATAGTTATGGTGACTGAAGAGAATTATATAAAGTCCTATGAAAGGGAGGGAAAACTTAACTTGCACTATAAAAAAAACTATATGAAAATATTGAGGTAAAAGGCACTCAAAAACAAGTCAGCAGAGTACACACCTGCACATCTAGTCAACAGCAAAGTTTTCTGTATTCCCTGCCATGGAAAAGGAGGAATAAGAACGTTGAGGGCTTTTTCAACCTTTAGTGCCAGACATTTGACACCATGAGGGTGTGCTTATGGAGCCCCAACAGATACAGTTTCTAGAAGGTTCTGGAAGGTCAGATGCCAGGGCATTGTTCCCATGAGTAGAAGGTACAAAGGCCCTGTGACTGGGGTCCATGGAAGGCCACACTGAGGTTACTTAATTAGTGCAAACTGGAAATAATAGGGCAGATAATCCCCCAAACTGGTGGATATTCCAATACTTAGATTTACCAAGCCAGTAGAAAACTGTTTCTACAATACCTTACTGGAGGCACAGAAGCCAAAACACAGTTCCCTTATAGCACCCAGACTTCCATGTTAAATATGATGTCGATTAATGAAAATCTTATTGATCATATAAGAAAGTTCTACCAATCCCAAAGGATCAGACACATTACCTCCCAAGTTCATGAATATTTTAGATCTTACCCAAATACACACTTACAGCCAATTCTTATTAACTAAACTAAAATTGATTAAAAAAAAAGAGAGAGAGAGAATATTGGTTAAAAGATCAGTAGACATACAGATGTGAGTACAATTTGTGAGATCAGTTTCATAGTAGAGATGGTGAGCATCATAGTTGCAAAGAGTTCTTTCAGAATTAGTCCAGAGGTTATAGTCCAATGTTCATATTCAGGGTGATCCAGATGGGACTGGAGAGCTCAGGGGGAATCCAACCACGACATGCTGACCGGGTCTTCAGTAGCAACGCAGCCAGACAAAGGTGGCTGCCCTTGGGCCTTCCCCTCAGGTTGTACCTGGATCTGTAGGGGGTCCTCTGGTTCATCTGGGTAGAAGGCCAGTCCCAGGAACATCTTGATATCTTTGTCAGCGGGTGGATCCAGCAGCCCTGGCCAGTCCTCAGCTCAGTGAGATCTGCTGCAGTCTTCCAGCTCGGGAGCAGGTAGGAGGCGTCTATCTCCTTCGGTGGCTATCGCCCAATTGAGCTGCAGGCCCTACCCTTTATACTTCCTATTCCACCCCCTGACTTCTGGTGGGAGGGGCGAGCAAAGCCCGGCTTTGCCCACCAGGGTTCACAGAGTGGTCCCTCCCACTCTGGCTCAGTGGGAGGCCACTCCTTATCAGTACAACATTTCACTGTAATGAGTGACTAATTCAGTAAACAAATAATCCACGCCATTTATCAGTTCAGGGATATACAAAACCCCCTTCAGAATTTGATTGGCTACCCTGAGTTATGCAGAGTGCTTATGGTATACAAGCAGGAAAGCACCTCCTGTGGTCTCTCCATAAAGTAAAGAAATAGTTATTTAGTGCTTTTGCTGTTGCCTTGTTACTTTGGGCTTGTCTACACTATGCAGCTTTTAGAGACAAGGCTATGTCAACACAGCCTTGTCACTAAAAGTCAGTGTGTGTAAACGCTGTCTGTCCGTATTTTGACAGCACTTTTGCCAACAAAATACTTCCAGCCCCACAAGCAGCATTAGTTTTATTGGCAGGAGTGCATTCACACTGCCACTTGCAGCTGCAAAACTTTTGTCTTTCACAGTGGGGCTTTTTAAAGTACCCATGAAAGACAAAAGTTTTGTCAACAATGTTGCAGTGTAGACAAGCCCTAATGCCCGTTTGTTGTGAAAGTATCAGCCAGAATTTCTCTGTGAGGTTACAATTCATGGAAGTGGGAATTGCAGTCACATCAGGAATCAGCCACTCTTTTGCCTAACTCACTGAAGTGACAACTGGTTTGATTGATGTAGCTTGAATTCCTTTGAAAGCCAAGAATGTCAACTTGCAACCAACTCTGTGAGCAAGTGATAACGCTTCCTTTAATTAATTCTCTTATTAAAAAAAACCCCAAATCTTTAGTTTAATCTTATCTCTTATTAATTAGTTTGTTGAATCTCTGTATTTTGCACGCTTGTTATTGTTAGATTAAAAACCAACAAAGTAAAGCAAACCAAATGAGTTAGCAAAGTGCAGTCCTAAATGAAGAACCTGCTGACTGTTAAGGTATCTTATTTTCAAGATACAGAACATGCAGCAGGATTTTGTCAGGTTACAAAAATAAGAAAAATGGCATTAACAAGAAGCAACTTACATTTTTTTATTATATGGCATCTTTTCTCCCACAGAACCAAATCTCCCTGTGAATTATATATGTATATCTGCTACCTGTGTGGAGAAAATATGTAGGTGTTACAAGGTAATTCACATGATGAATTTCTGAGCCATATGATAAATGAATTTATCATGGAACTTTTTCTCACCATCCACTAATTCATCTATCTGGACTTATTCTAACATCCCAAACCACTGTAACAGCTTCTAACAATCAAAATAGATCTTAACAAAAACCAAAATTTCCCTAGAAATTTTTCCTCCACCTTACCCCCACCTCACATATGAGGAATTCTTCCCTTACAATTATTCAGCCTGAGCTCCAAGATGGTCAAGCTTCAGTTGTACAGAAGTAACAGCTATTCTCCACCGAACCATGTCATGATAGCATCAAGTAGCCCATAACTCTGCAGACCTACAAACTGGAAATTATGACTTGAATGTGGGATTTCCCACTTTCTTAATGGCATCCACATCATCTGCTTCTGGCCCTGGAAGATCTTGAGAAAACAGATTATAAAATCTCGACATTTTTAGGTACAGAAAACTATTTTAGAGGTTTTCATAATTCACACCAAGCTCCATATGAAATCATGAGGCCTGATACCCTACATATGGATGACAGTAGGAGTTTTGCTGGTCCCTTCAACAGATGCAGGGCTGGGATTTATCTTTTCAGACTGGGAGATTACCAAAAAAAAAAAGCAGCTTCAATATTTTTTTAAACTCTCTCTGTAGCTTAGTGGCATACACAGAATATATGATAGTGAGACTTTGTCAGCACTTATGTGTAATGTGATCTTCCCAAACTCATGCTGATAAAAACATTATACCACACCACATCATCATAAGTTCCATATACATGCATAGTCCCGAAGTTCAACATTTCACCTGTGCTACAAGAGACTTGTCTGCCCTGAAGCACAAATTCTTTGTTCTGGACACACAGGAAGACAGAGAGTACATAAGGGATGTGGTTTAATTAGATCACAGCTTCAAGTTAACACATTAGAGAACTAACTGGTACCATGCAGGTCATGATTCTTTAGTTATTTCCAGTCCTCTGAACCTGCTCCCAGCCTGTTGTTAAGATCCCACTGCCCATCCCTGGGAAGGGGGTTAGGAGGCTGGGGAAAAGGAGTTCTGTTCTAGCTGTGCTAGACGTTAGGAGCCCCAGCCCCAGATTATTTATGGGATCACTTCTTCTAAATCCACTTCTAGCTCCAGGTATCAGGGGACTGGATTCCCTATGGAGCAAGTACTAGCATTGGATACCTGCCATGAAGAGGCACCAGCAATTAGAATGGATGGTAATGCTTCCCTACAGGTTCCACTCCCCTATCCCTTGTCCTCCATGGGAGGAAGTCACTATGCTCACTACTCATGGCTCTTGCAGCTGCTACCAACCATGCTCTTGCTCTGACGAGGTGGGAGAAGAGGTTGGCCACCCTAGTTCCAGAGGCTCACTTGCCACCCTGGCCAAGGAGAAGCTCCCTGAGGAAAAACCTCTACACAGCAGTCATGTAGTGTGTTTTCAGCTGGACTTCTGCTGCCACATGTTCTCCACTGCTGCCCTGGTTCCTTCTGTTGCAAACCTGGGGTGATTTCAGCTTAGCCTGAGACTCCTTTTCTATTGTTGTAGCCGAGGCCTTGCCTGACATGAGTAATTAACAATACAAGGAGGCCTTAGTTCTTGGAAGATAGAATTAGGGAGGCAAATGAATTATCATGCTGAAAACAGAAACTTTGTGCTAAATAAGTTAAGTAAATAGGTCAGTAGGCTAAGATGACAGAATGGCGGAGCCAATTAAGATAAGAGGGAGAACACCCAGGGAACTATCTACTATAAACTAGATAACAATGTACAAAATAACTTAGTAATGTAGAGATGAGGCAAAGAGAAAGTTGAACCATGGACAGTGCATGGAGAGTGCATGCTGCACAGAGATTGGTTCCTGCAAAGCAACCAATCGAAAGCATGCGTGATGCAAAGTATAGTAAAATCAATGAAATATGTAATGTACATAAAGGGAGAGGGTTTCTCTGTAACTTTGGAGTTATGATGTACCCTGCATCCATTCCCCATGTGTTTGAGTCTGATCAACTCAGTGTTGCACTGCTATATGCCAAATAAAGATACCTGAATGACAAGGGTTGGAGTTGAACTGAGTTCTTGAGAAGCTGAATGGAAAGAGGTCTTCAAGGAAATCCCAGCATTATTGGTACCATGACTTGCCTTACTGGTCATCTTGAGGCTCCTTGTGTATTGTACTGTTTTATCTTTAGACAATACATTTGGTCAGCTGGTCTCTTGAACATTCTTAATAAACCAGAAGTGTAGCCAAGCAATTGATTATCCATATTAATTAACAAATTGATGAACTAGCCAAGCATTCATCAAACTAATCTGGCATGGGTGTGTAACCTGGCCATTTGGATTTGGGATAATAATCTCTGAAGTTGGATGTGGGGGAGGAGGCTTTACAGATGCTAAGTAGACTTACAGCATTCTACTCTACAGGGGTGAGCCGCAAAATATATAACAGCGCTACTTAGGCAAAACATCTTGAATAAATGGTTAATACCTATTTCTAAATGTTTACTTGGCAGAACAATATATATAGCTCATGGAAAATAATAAGGGAACTCTTGAATATTTTGTAAAGAAAGTTGTAACTGTCCCTGGGTTTCTCCTTCATGTGGAACATAGGAGCAGCGCCAGGGTTTCTGGCGCCCTAGGCAGAATTCGGGGGGTGGCATTTTGTGTGCTCCCCACGGGGCACGCAGGAGCTTCTGGTTCCACTCCCATCGCGCCACCGAAGGACCCTTCGCCGAAATGCCACAGGCTACGGCAGCAGTCATTGAGCTGCTCAATTGCCTGCCATTGTTTTCCACGGCACGTCGGCAGAAGGTCCTTCTTCGGTGGCGCAATGGGAGCAGAACCGGAAGCTCCCATGTGCCCCATGAGGAGCACACAAAATGCCGCCCCCCGAATCCTGGAACACTAGGTGACCGCCTATGGTCGCCTAATGGAAGCGCCGGCCCTGGTGGAACATGATGTATATGTGTAACCCCTGGCATTATGTTTGTCCTCCATGTAAAAGAGAAAAAAAGACAAAAATAAAAAAATAAAGAAAAAGAAAAAATGAGACTAGGGAATTGTTGGATGAAAAGCAGCCAGCAAGAGGAAGAGAAGTTAGGCCGGTAGGGACAGGAATTGTGTGGCCCAGGAAAAGTTAACTGCAGCCAAACTGGGCACCACAGCAGATCACTTAGCATGTACAAAGGAGAGGGAAGAGTTAAAGGAACAGGCTCAGGTTTTTCCACAGACAGGTGCAGTGCTCACTCTCCTGCTAAAGCCAGGATAAAACTCAGAAGGTCTTGCTCCCAGCCCACTGAACCCCACTCCCCTCCCCAAACCAGTAATATAATCTTTTTTCTAATATTTTTATGTATGGTTCCAGTATTTCCTTTATGTTCTTTCTCCATTCAGACCTTCCTCTTTGCTTTTTTACTTGTATTCCTCACTTGGTTCAGTTAGCTGAATTCCCTGCTGATGTCTGTAATTTGAAATGCCCTCACAAAAGTCAATTAATCTCCCTTGGATCTTGTCTCCCTTGTTTCCTACATTGCTTCCTGTGAGCCTTTTGGGGGCACCCTAGGCTATGAGTCAAATTGTACCACCTGCTTCCAGCTGGAGGGAGTCTTGCCTGTGCCAGGTGGGTGTTGTAACCACTCAAGGACTCTTCTCTGGTCTAAATCAGAACTGCTTTCACTCTGCAGGTTGAAAATAGATGCACCTCAGGCCCCAACTCCCTTCAAAATGTCCTTTTGTGGCATCTAGCCGCTGACCACAGGATTCCCACAGAAATTCCAGATCTTCTATTCCCAAAAGACCAGTCTAGCGCAGTGCATGCACATCCTTAGCTCTAGGGCATCCCCTTCTGCCTGGACACAGCATTGCAGGGAAGTTTCCTTCTAACACTCCATCTGGTGGCCACTTCCTGGGCCACAATGGTCAGTCCCAGCTGGTCCCTTCTCCAGTTTGTCGTACTTTGTCTTCTGCGACTTGGCTCTCCTGTCAAGTGACACGGCAATTCAATCCCCTTTTGGGGTTCAGCTCTAAACTAAAAAGGGTCCTTCACCCAGACTGGGCGTCTACCTAATTCTCTGGTCTCAGACTCTAGCTCAGGAATTCTCTCCATTCTAGGTCCCCATCACAGGAGTTAACTTTATTTCTGCAGCTTTATTTTCTGTCCACAGCTAGTCCTAAAATACTAGGCCTTGCTTCAGGCCCTGTAGGAGGACCTTTCCTGAGGTTCCTGCCCTTTGAACTGAGCTCTTTCAGCTCCTTATACAGTCTAGTGCTCCCTCCTCTAGCCATGAGGCAATCTCTCACCTCCCAGGTGTGGTGCGTAACAAATTAGATACTTCCTCTAGATTTTCAGGTAATGAGGTTAAGCTGGTTTTACCTTAGACCACTGCTCCTGTATCACACACAGCACTTGAGTTCAATTACAGTAAAACAAAAGAAAATTTATTTACCAAAAAATAGAGATTCAAATAGAAACAAGTGTGAGTTCTGGAAACAAATGGTTACATTTAAAACAAAATAATAAAACATGAACTAGGGCCTACACTTATTAATAGTTACCTTTCCAGCTAATAAAGTAGATTCTCATCCTTTTACACCAGGCTTCTGCCCTTCCCTCTGCGGTCTGCGCACTAATCTGTACATCGGAGTCAGTGATATCAGGTGCTTCTTGCGCAGATGCTGGGAACTGATCCCCGGCTGCCACCCTGACTTCCTCAGTGCATTGTCTCAAGTAATGTCCTTGGCCAAAGAGGTGAAATAACCTTTTATAGTCCTCTGCATCTTTACCCCTTATCCATTTTTCATCAAATCACACATTTTATAAACACACTCCCTAGGATTCATTTTTATCATGCTTTTTAAGATTTCTAAACCTTAATTAATATACCTCTGGCTGATCTGAAATCCTTTTTAACAGTTTTCTTAAACTTTTCATAAATCAGTGCCTCCCCCTTGTCCATATCCTTAAATATTTGTAAAGCTTTACCAGATAGTTTGGGAATTAATATGGATACTTTGTGTTCTTCAGGAATTTTGTGCAGTTCAGACAAATTCTATGGCGGGCCATAAATGCTCACAAAATTGGAGTTGGGGCATGAGAGGGGATGAGGACTCTGGGGCGGGGTGGGAAATGAGGAGTTAGGAGATCAGGAGGATGCTCCGGGCTGGGACCGAGGTGTTCAGAGGGTGGGAGGGCGATCAGGTCTGGTGTAGGGGGTTGGGGTGTGGGAAGGGGTGCAGGATCTGACTGGGGATGCAACCTGTGGGGTAGGACTGGAGATGAGAGGTTTGGGTGCAGGAAGGTTCTCTGTGCTGGGATTAATGAGTTTGGAGGGCAGGAGGAGGATCAGGGCTGGAGCAGTGGGTTGGAGCGTGGAGGGAGCTGAGGGTTGCAGGCTCAGGGTGGCGCTTACCTCAAGTGGCTCCCAGAAACAGCAGCATTCTCTTCTGCAGCTTCTACACGGAGGCACGGCCAGGCAATCTGCACACTGCCTTGTCTGCAGGCACTGCCCCACAGCTGCCAATGGGAGCTGTGGGATTGGCACTTGGGGCGGGGGCAGCGTGCACAGTGGAGCTGTAGGGTGGGCATGCCACTGCTTCTGGGAGCCACGTGGAGCTGCTCCTGACCCTGCTCCCCAGTTGGAGCACCAGAGGGGGGCCATACCACTCCTTCTGGGAGCCATTTGGAGCAGCCCCACACCCCACTCCCCAGTGGGAGCTAGAGGGCTGGATTAAAATGGCTGGTGGGTCGTATTTGGCCCATGGGTTGTAGTTTGCCCACCCCTGCTCTAAATACCTTTACTGATTACAATATAAACCCCACTCACTTCACATTCACACCCCAAACATGCTGCACCAGAGTCCAAAGATTAGAACAAAGTCCTGATGGCCAGCTGAGGTTCACTCCAATCATAAGGCATGGGGAGCCAGCACTGCATGCCTCTTCAAAATCAGGGCTCTGGTTTGATGTCTGACTCCAAATTTCAGATTTGTCAGGTACCTATTTATAGACCAATCTGTTGCATAATCAGCTCTTTGTCTGTTTACTAAGCCTTTCACCCATAACTCCAGGAAAGCAGTTCCAGTCAGGCCGCCATAATCCAAGATGTTCCATTTCCCCCAATTCTTGCTTAACATCACAGTTGGTGTTATTCCCTTTTCTGCTAATTCTTCATATTCCCCATGGACATTACAAAGTTGTTTTGTACAGACCGCTCATAACCTTAAATCCTCTTTTCAGTTGCCAACACACAACTCACATACTCACGTCAAGCATACTGCATTCATACTCAGCCTCAATGGGCTATATAGCATAATACTGTGTGTGTGTGTGTGTGTCTGTGTATATCCCCACATGTGTATATTCCAACAACTATACCACTGTGGCACTTCTCAGGACACCAGGCCTGGACATCACCTTGTTGCCAGTGTCTTCCAAGTATCCCACAACACGTGACAAAGCTGAAGTCAGCTTTAGCATTAGAAAATAAACTTGTCAAAGCAAAGATGGGTGAATACTTTGTACCAGTAGAGTTAGAGTGTCCTTTCATGGCATAAGAACACTTACAATGTAGTTTTCAAAAATGATATATGGAGAAGTATAGGCAGGTACCAAGGAAAAAGTTGGTTCAACTTAGTGGGTTAAACATACTTAAACTTCAAGTGGTGTATAGGAGGCTTTTAGCTTGTAAACCACCACAGTATAAACAGAAGTGGGTTTGAGGATATATCTTTGAAGCATACTGTTAGGATATAGATATTCAGGCCTGTCTGCAAAGGCCTATACTTTAAGAATTTAGGTGTATTTTTATTACTTAGCTAGTTATAAAGGTATAAAAGAAAGAATTAAAATCACTGTTTGCCAGTGTAAGGGCCTTCTTTTACTTTGACAGTTTGAGGCCCTGTTCTTAGGCTAAGGTCTTTGGCTAAGCAGCAGAGGCAGCCATAAACTGGGAAGCAAACAGTTACAGCCTCACATTCCAATCTAGTTACACTGAAATAAGGCAGTCTGGGGCTGTTGGAAAGGTGATCTGATTTATCACCTTCAGAGAAAGGGAAGAGCCTAAAAGATTTAAAGAAACCAAAACCCTTAGTTTGGTAGCATCCTGTCTGGCAAGAACTCACTTATCAATAGCTGGGATGTAAAATCCTCATTTTTTTGTTGTTCTGTTACTGTAGCCCCATTTCCCTATTGTTTGTGTGTATAATCTCTGTCTGGTTCTGCAATTGTTTCTGTCTGCTGTATAATTAATTCTGTTGGGTGTAAACCAATTAAGGTGGTGGGATATAATTGGTTAAATAATTATGTTACAATATGTTAAAATTGGTTAGTTAAATTTCAGTAAAATAATTGGTTAAGGTACAGATAAGCAGAACTCAAGTTTTACTCTATAGTCTGCAGTCAATCAGAAAGTAAGAGTGTGGGGAGGAATGGGGGTGGGGAATTTGGAATCACGTTTTGCTAAGGGGCGGTGGAATGGTAACAGACATGGACACAAGCAAGGCTCTGTGGTGTCAGAGCTGGGAAGGGTGACACTGAGAAAGAAAACTGAAATCATGCTTGCTAAAAGTTCACCCCAATAAACATCAAATTGTTTGCACCTTCGGACTTCAGGTATTGTTGTTCTCTGTTCATGCAAGGACTAGGGAAGTGAGCAGGTAAAGGAATAAGCCCTCTAACACATACCTTCTGTGTAAGGTGAACATGTTTAAAGATAGAATGCTTCCCAGAAGGATGGCATGTATGTCTCCTTTTTGGGTTGTACTGTTTTGCCTTTAGGCAATAAAGTTGGCTCAGCTTGGTTAGTCTCTTGAACATTCTTATTAACAAACAAGTGTAATCAAGCAATTGCCTATGCATATTAATCAATAATCCTTAAAGAACTACTAACTCTTTTCCCCACCAACCTAGACAAAGAACTCTGAGATTGCAAGGCGTGCATTTGACTAATAATGAGTTCATATAAAAATTTACTATGGAAATTTAAGGCTTATTGTTGATGTTCACTCTGCAGGTAAAAACCTCCTTTGTTTTGATTCTTCAAGCACAGTTAGACCCAAATTTACTTCCACCTTACACAAATGTGCTGCTGCTCCCAGTTAAGTCAATGGCAACATTACCATTGAATTCAGTGAGAGCATAATCAGACCCCTGGTCTTGTTTCATTTTTAGATATTTACAGCAGAAATTTTAGTTCTGAAACTGAGATTAGAGATACACCCAGTTTTATAGATCTATGCCAATTTACACCAGCTGAGAATCTATTTATGCTGAAGACATTAATCCAAGTTGGTTGAAAGCTTTCTTCATTTTTTTCACCTAGTGCTTGTTGTCAGATGCTACTGGTGTGGTGCTCTGCTCTGTTCAATGTTGGTATCACTCGGCTGCGTGCGTGTGTTCTCTCTGTGTGCTGTCCCAGCTCTTTGAAGATAGCTGACACAGCAGACCCAAAGAGAACCCCCAATAACCACAGACTCTAGTAAGGTATGAAGGCACGTCAGCCAGGTTTATTGCTGTATTGGACACAACGATAGTTCCCCGTAGATTACTTAGTCTACCGGGCATACTACTAATATGCGCCCATCGTCAGTGGACTCGGCTCAGTCAGTGGCGGGACTTTCCACTGCCCCCTCGGCCGGACAAAGAGACCACCCCAAGGATGCATTCTTATACACAGGTACAAACAAGTTACACATCACTCCTGACTTATTGAGGTGCAACCTCTCTACACAGCAAGGTACAACCCCTCTACGTAGTAAGGTTCCGCCTCTCACCTTGTACATGTTGGTTTGAACAAAACAACTCTATCCATCATATTACTCTTTTGCCCCTGTCATTGGGATGGGTCAGTCTGTTCCTTGTTATCTTTGTGGAATGTGCAAGTATGTAAATGTTCTGATATCTAGTGTTCAGTACCGTTTAGGTACGTATCTTCTTGCAGCATCAGCCCTTTCCTTGCCAGCTTCTGTGAGCAGGGCCTGCCTCCGGCTCACAGCTTAACTTTGCTTTATGTTAGCAAAGTCTTGACCATTACTTTAGTTCAGGCCTCAGGCCTCATACCGGGGCTCTGATACCAAGGTTTATATCTTAGGGCCTCTACTTACTACAGTGCTCATACTTCTTTCTTCATCCAACATATGGTGAAGACTAGGTCATTTTTTCTGGAGCTTTTCTTTGAATCTTACTTTTGTTACACTAGCTATTGAGTATTTAGTTCTGTTTTAAATTATTGATAGGAACTCTCAAATGTATAAGAGGTTGTGTGTGTATAGGTACCCATGACTGAATATTTACAGTATAAGATTTACCGATACACTGAGGCAGTGGGGGGCAACCTGTAGGCCGCACGCAGCCTGTCAGGGTAATCCGCTGGGAGGCCGCAATACAGTGTTTACATTGACTGTCCACAGGCATGGCCTCCTGCGGCTCCCAGTGGCCACAGTTAGCCATTCCCAGCCAATGGGAGCTGTTTGCTTTTGATTGTTAAAATTATGACTTTACATGTAACCTGAAAATGCTTCAAGTGGCCTTTATTGATAATTACTAAGCACTCTGAGGTCTTCTTCACCTCTGATATGCCCTCTCAAAATGTATTTTATAAGGATGGATGGTTTGCAGTAAATTGGGCCAACCTGACTGAATAATTTCCCACAAACTCTTATGGAACAATATATAACAAATTAATCACATATGTCAGCCCATGCAATCCAGTTTTACCCTTGAAATAGGATTTGCTATTACATAATTGTTAATAAGTCTCACTTCCCTATCTTCCAAAAAAGACTCAAACCCAACCACATGCCATTTCTGCACACGCTAAGTAGAATCCCTCAAACTCTTGGCAGATGTAATTCATAAAAGAGACTCCCTTCATGATGCTAGGATGTGTCACAACTCAGAGCAGTGACAGGAAGGCAATTGAGATTGTGCTATCCATATTTCAGTACACTAACTATGATTTCACAAAACTTCTGATAGAAATCCTACATGAGTAAAGAGGGACCAGAGTTGCAAAACTCAGTCTGGTCCTGAATCCAGTTGCAATTTCTAAATGAGCATCTATGGAGTAGGCTTATTTGTCAATCAGTTTTGGCATGGCATTTTTGGGGCATCTAAGCACAGAGGGATTTGGAACACAACAGCAGAAATAAGATAAGGAAGGAAAGTCATTGGATTTCTCTTCATAACAAAGAATATATGGTAAGTTGCAGAATGGCTTTGTCACTAAACCAACAACTAGCTGGCTAGACAACCAGTTCAAAACTATCTGTGCAAAATACCATCTACTACGGGTGAAGCCTTCTGTCTCTTCACATTGTTGCAAAGAGCAGTTGAAGAGAGAATGGAAGGTCAAAGGGAGGACAAAAGTGGATAAAAAGGCCGGCATTGGAAAGAAGAAAAGGAGAGGTGAAAAAAGAAGAGCAGGATAACAAAGACATCCTTTCTTCAGTCTACACAGATTCACTGACCTGCCTACCTCTATGCCAATTGCAGATCCCAGCCTGTCACAAATATCACCTGCTAATTTAAATTTAATATGAACTCTTGATCTTTCCTCCATAAATCATTGCAACTCTCCCATTCTCTGTCACTTTGACAGTACCACCATTCTTCCTCTCTGCAGGGAAGGGACTATATCTACCATTTTTTGTACAATGCCAGCTACTACTTGGACAAATCCTGATCAAGGCCTCAGGCTGTTACTCCAATACAAATATTAATGAAAATAATAAATAAAAATAATAATAAATGTGTTATTTTCTTAGACACACAATACATTTATAAATGCAGTCCCAGGATTGTTAGACTTAATACCAGTATTGTAGTATTCACAAGCTCAGTAGGAGTCACTATTTCCTGAATAATCTTGCTGAAGTCATCTCCTTTTCTTTAGAAGAGTGTTGTACTCGGCCTGAAAAATGAAGGTGTTGCCTAGACCCTGATTCTGCGGTGACCTTTGCGCAGATGTTGGGATACTTCCATGCAGAACTCCTTTCAGTATTCAGGACATAATTCATAAATCAGGTGAGCTGAGGCACAGGTAGCGGCAATTTCACATTCCCCACAACCACCTCCTATTTACAGTAGGCATCCATATTCTGGAGGGAACACATTTAGAGATTAGAAGGGACTTATTCTCTTTGCTAAGATTGTCTGCTGAGATTGCCAACAAAGATGCCAGTTTCTATCCACTTGGCACTAGATTCACAAAAGGACTTGACACCTAACTGCCCAGAATCAGATTCCACAGGGATTCGCAAACCACCTCTCAGTTGTCTACAAATCCTGTAGGTGTCTAAACTGTTGTTGTGGTGAATGTTCCCTAGAAGACTATGTTTCTGCCTCTGAGCACAACCACTGAAGCCTCATCCCAGGCATCCGAAAGCTCAGCCCCAGAGCAGTGCAGGATTAGGGGGAAGATAGCCATTCCTTCCCTAATTTGCCTGCAGGGACCAATCCAATCTGTGAGCTCTGAGCTTACCTACCAAATTGGGTCCTATAGTTTACACAGAATGGTAGGGGGCAGGGGAAGAGGATGACCTTCCTTATAACTTTTATCCCAATGGTTAGGGTACTCACCTTGGATGAGGGAGACCTTTGGGTTCAATTCCCCCTGAAGGGGAAGAAGGGATTTAAACAGGGATCTACTATATCTCAGGGGAGTGCCCTCACTGCTGAGTTATGGAATATTGTGATAAGGGGCTCCCTCAGTCTCACCTGTAGAAACTGTTTATTAAGTATGCAGACAAAGTGCCAGACTCAGGCTTCGTGGGTCCTAGTGATTTTCTAGGTGCCTAAAAATTAGGAGTGGTGATGCTGAGCATCACTGCACCCAAGTGTCTTTGTGAATCCAGCCCTTGGCGATTTTTCTGCCATTTGGACACTGGTTCATTAAAACACCAATTCATTTTAGAAAGACCACTAAGCAAGCCAGCTTTAGGAAGGGTCTTAGCTGACAGCTATATATTTTGCCGTCTGTGACTGATTAGCTAAAGTATCCCAGCATTTAGTGAACAATAAAAGTATCTATTAAAGATATTTTGCTATTCCAATGGTCTAATATACAATCAGCTGCACCAGAAAAGCCTATCAACTCTTTGAAGAGTGTCATTAATCAGATAATGCCTCTGCTACAAGTGGAAGCTGTTGTGCTGTGGACTGTAGACAATTAGACATGTACATACTCTTTAGACGATTCACGTCACTTGAGCATTGTATTTGCTGACATCTCTGTATCTGTACAGCCTCTATTTCCTTCTCCGTATCTACACTTCATAATTATTGAAAATATGCATAGAAACATTCCCTAAAGAAATCAGATTACACAGAAGCTGATATTACATCATGCTCTTTTTTCTTTATTTAAATATAGGCTCACATTCACAGGAAGGTCAGATAAGTTTAGTTACGGCCTTTCCCTAGTCATTTAACAAATATAAGTAACCAGGTTTAGCTCCTTTTAACAGAATGATGTACTCCAGTAAATATATTTTTCAAAATCCATAATCCTAGTATGGATTTAGAGATATTTAAATTTAAATGGGAGGTGGTTGTGGGGAATGTGAAATTGCTACTACCTGTGCCTCAACTCACCTGATTTATGAATTATGTCCTGAATACTGAAAAGAGTTCTGCATGGAAGTATCCCAACATCTGCGCAAAGGTCACCGCAGAATCAGGGTCTAGGCAACACCTTCATTTTTCAGGCCGAGCACAACACTTTTCTAAAGAAAAAGGAGATGACTTCAGCAAGATTATTCAGGAAATAGTGACTCCTACTGAGCTTGTGAAGCCTACAATAAAAGAAAGAAGATATTTTTTCAGAGTATTGTAGGATCCTAAATTAAAGGTGTTGACTGGAGTCACAAATTATTTGATATGCAAAAGCTATAGATAAAGATGAAACTGGAGTCATTTATATTGTGCATAATACTATGCTGACACTATAAGGAAAAGAATAAAAATCAGTTATGAAAGAGGGAAAAAAAGGATCTGTCCATTATAAACCTTTATCTTTTTATGGGACAGAACCAAACATTTTTTGCTTATTATTAGCTTCTTAATGGACTAAATCTGAGAGGACTCAGCAAATTTTTGATAATCATAAGTGGATTTGGTGCAAATACTATTTCATTTTCTGTTATGTTTTCAACCATTCACGCACTCCCCACTTCTTCTCTGGTTGGCAGCCTTCATGAGTGCATGCATAAGTTTGTGCATAGCTACACGTACCCTTAGAGCTATGGTTGTGAGACTCAGCTTCAATGGACAGACTCGCACTAATGCTCATTGCACTAGTACGCTAAAAATAGCAGTATGGCTGCACTTGCATGAACAGTGGCAAGTGGCAGCATGAGCAGCCACCCTGAGTATATGCCCACAGGGCGCAGGTGGGTTTGTACTCAGAGCAGCTAGTCCATGGTGCCACTCATTACAGTCCATGCAACTGCAGCCATACTGCTATTTTTATCATGCTAGCTTGGCAAGAGGTGGCAAGTATGTATCCTGAAGCTGGGAATCACACCCTCTGCTCCAAGTGTAGACATAGTCCAAGAGAAGCAGGAGCCCACACACACAAAGAAAGAGACAGATAGCATGGACAAGCATCATGTGTGACCCGAGAGAAGCCTAGAGATGGGGCATCTTCGGTCTGCTGTTGGCAAAAGATGCTTGGTTTTTTTTAAGCAAAAAACCCTCTCTCCTGCTGTTTGGTTCCCCTCTGTTTAAGAAAACAGGACTGTGTATATTCTTGGTAGATAAACAAGATTGCATCAAGGAAATACCTAACATCAATTTCTCCTCCTAACTGGAACAACCTGCAACACCCTGAATTTGGCTAACTACTTAGATTGAAAGGGAGAACAGTAAAATTAAATGACACTTGCCCTAGAGCAAGTAACGATAATCAAAAAGTTGCTAACTCCACTCAGATTAAGTCTATTACTTAATTTAGCAGCAGTGAAAGCACTTCAACTCTGTTTTTCATCTAGCGCAAGACAACTTTAGATTCCAAACTGAAAAATGAAGGCCTATTAGCTTACGATGGTCAAAAGTGACTTTACTCCCTTGACAGGTACTAGATCAATAGCAGCAGAAATATTAAATTCCCTCTGTAAATATTTTGAGATGATTCAACTTTCTGGAAAAAATATTAGTCATATTTTATGTAAAAAATAAAATAATAATGCTTATGACAGGGGCTACTTTGAAAAGTCTAAAGGGGTCTCCCCCAGCATAGATGGACTCATGTATTAGGTCAAATACTCTTATCTAAATTCCACTTAGGCCTTTAAATGGTACACAGGGCTTTATTTAAGACCAATGCAGTGGGGTGACTTTCATAGTATAGGCTGTACAGATTTAGGTCATTATCTTGCAAACACTTAGGACTTGGCTACACTTAAAATGCTACAGCAATGCTGTTGCAGCTATGTTCCTGTGGAGCTTTAGTTTAGACGCTACCTACGCTGACAGGAGGGGCTCTCTCATCTGATTAGGTAATCCACTTTCCCAAGAATTCTTCCATCAATCTACTGCTGTATACATAGGGAGTTAGGTCGGCTTAACTACACTGCTCAGGGATGTGGATTTTTCACACCCTGGAGTGACACAGTTGTGCTGACCTAATTTTCTAGCCCAAACCAGGCCTTATATACTTGTTTAAATTTATACATTTATGAGCACAGATCCTCAGGGACTAGACCTGCAAACTAAATGTGTGGGTAGCTTTACTCATGGAAGTAATCCAACTGAGTTCAGAGGCATTGTTTGAGAAAAAATTGGGGTGGGCAAAGCTCTGTCAGCATATTATACTATATCCTGAAAAGTCAGGAGTGGAAGGGGAAAAAAAAATAGAAGCCATAATGGTGCATCTACACCTAAGAAAAGGGGCTGACAAACCAAGGTCTGGGTGTGCAACACCCCAACTTCTCCCATAGCAAATGAAGCCTCTGATTAACTTCAGTGAAATTACTCATGTGCATTAGGAGGAGGCACATTATAAATGTAATGTGCTCTATCTTGACTTGAGGGACCACCTGTGGAGATCAGAGGTCAATACAATTTGTATGCTTATTCAATCCTGTTCCTCTTGGCTGAGGCTTCTCAATAACTGGATCAATTATGCTGATTCTGATTGATGATTTGCTGTATGTTCTTGTTTTAATATGGCTACTTGTCCACAAGTAACTAGATAGGTACAACCAATTAATTTCGCATACATCATTGAGCATTGTCAGTCACTACTGCACCAATGTAGATTTGAACCCACATTATAACAGTGAAAGACCCCATATATCATGGTCAGTCCCTTTAGTTATCCAGTCCTTTAGCCTGTTAGCTTTAAGTGATTTGAGCAGCTTTGGCAATGTTTCAGCATTTCCATATAGTTCTATTTCTCTTATACATCAGAGGTTCTCAAATTGAGGGGCAGGCCCCCATGGGGGGACATGGAATATATTCTGGGGAGGGAAGACTTGAGAAGCTTTAGGAAAAATTCTTACTGAGCACATTTTACCAACAGCAATGAATAATTAGCAAAGCTGATTCCTCCAGACATAGCAGGTCCTCAGATGGCCCTGTGCACTTTGCAAGCTTAATGGAAATCCATCATAGTATTATACAAAGTTGTTGCCATCTGTACATTAACATATTTGCTACAATGCAGTGTGCACATTTAATTGGAAGCATTGACCACCGTAAAAGGTTTGCTTTTGCTTTTATTACAATGGATCGTTGAGTCTGTTTGAAACAATACTTTGCTGTTTTAGTGAGAATTGCATGGGTTTTTTTAAATCAGTATATGTACTTGTGTGGTGGGAAGGGAGGGCATAAACTACTACAGACACAAAGAAGGCCGGCACAATCAAATACATTTGAGAACCACTGATGAATCTGTCTTCTATCATTCTCAACCCATGTATTTTAAATATATTCATTACAAGAAACACTGTAATAAAACAAGGACAAGCAACATTAAAAAGCAGACAATAAGCAAACAATAGCTAGAGCCAGAATTAGTTCAGACTGAGGCATAAACTAAAGTAAAATAAGAAGATTCAGTAAAGTTGAAATGGCTGTTTCAGTGTTGCATTAACATGATTAATGTTGTAATATTGCAAGACACAATCACCAGCTTGGAATCATCAGGGGCAGCTGAACAGATCTCACAGTTGATTTTTCAATATTTCTGGGCCCTCAAGGAAAACATACTATTATTTATTGAGTTTTTCACCTGGTCAGCTTATCTATAAAATTGTATTTGATCAACATATAGGTAAAATGCAAGTTTTCACTCTGACATTAGGAAATCTCACAAACAACTGTATTGATCAGCTAGAAGCTGGCAGGAAACATAACCAATTGTGATTGAGTAACATAATGTGCTAGGTTGGGTTAAACCTTATTGTTTTAGGTTGGGGGTAACTGCTGCCTTTCATTCAGGATGAGAATAAACAGAAGACTGAAATAGTAGTAGTCTCCAAACCCAAAACATAGCCAAGTGTCTCTGTCTAAAACAAAGGCAAATTCAAGGCTGCCCAGACATGTGAACAGCCTGGGCCAAAGGTTTCACTGAGTACTGTTTGACCAGAGGGGTGTGGTGGGTGCATGGATATTAAAGCAGCAGGAGACAGCAGACCAAGGGCAGGGCTACACCAATGCAGCTGCGCCACTGAAGCATGACAGCTGAAGACACTCTATGCCAGTGGAAGAGTGCTTTCCTGTTGGCGTAATTACTCCACTTCCTGAGAAGCAAAAACTATGTCGGCAGGAGAGCATCTCCCGATGATATAGTTCAGATGTGGACAGTGCTTAGGTTACTTTTTCACACTCCAGAGTGATTTAAGTTAGATCAACTTAAGCGGCAGTGTAGACCTGCCCAAAGAGAGACAGACACACATAGCCTGGAGAAGCATGGCATATGACTCTGTACATAAAGAACCACTCTTCTGATGTTTATTTCTCCCTGTTTTCCAAGAAACAGGACTTTGTATGTTATTTGTAAATAAAGAAGTTCACATCAAAGAAAATATCTGACTATCCTCAATTTCTCCTCCTAACTGGAATGTCACAGCTGAGACTGGGTTTTTGAAGAGTTGTGGTTCTAGTTCACCTGTGACTAGTTAATGGAACAACCCACAGCACCAAATTGGTTTAAATATCTCAACAAATTCTTCAATGTGGTTACCTTTTTTCTCCTTTAATATAGCTACAGCAGAGCTGACTGGAATTTCTGTGGTAAGCCACACATTCACATTCCCTGTTAATTCTAATAGTAACAACACAGACAGCAAAGTCATCAAGAATACATGATACTAAAACATCATACAATGCAGTAACCAAAATGTTTTTATTACATTCCCCATGGATCTCCTATAATAGAGTGTATAAAAATGGAACATGACATTTTTTCCCTTTCAGAAATATTGCAGTGTTTGAAGCTTTTTAGGATAATTTATCATTTCTCACATGTTACTATTTCCCCCCTATTATTAGCTAAATATTAGTCACCAGTTATGTTTTGAGTGTTAAAGAAAACTGTGTTTTACTCTGACTGCTGATACACTATTATTTTTGAATTACAAAATGCAAAGCACATACAGGGGGGGCGCCAGGGTTTTTGGCACCCTAGGTGCAGGGCCAGCTCGCCGGTCCCGCGGCTCCAGTGGACCTCCTACAGGTGTTCCTGCGGATGGTCCACTGGTCCCGCGGCTCCGGTGGACCTGTCACAGGCGTGCCTGCGGATGCTCCACCGGAGCCGCGGGACCAGCGGACCCTCCGCAGGCATGCGGAGCAGTCTGCCGCCCTCCCAAATCCTGGTGCCCTAGGCAACTGCCTAGGTCGCCTAAATGGAAGCACCGGCCCTGAGCACATACCACTGTTAACCAAGCCTAAACAGCAACATTACAGGCTACTGTGGCATTTTAGACTTACCTTAGCCAGTGAAAATGACATAGTTAAAATCAGTACTTAGCTAATAGTATAAAATGCACAAATAACATCTAAGGTTGAGTTTATTTGATGGGAGAAAACAAGTAGGTTTTTTTTTCCCTGAAGCAACATACTATATCCCACTTTATAGCTCAAACCTCTAACAATTTAATATCCTTTAACAGGAGAGATAAATACTGAACTATCTTGTGCTGCAAACAGAAGGCTAGTTAAACAGTGAGATATATTATACAATCTTCAGTCATATGATAAAATCCACTCTAAATATGAAAGATCATAATTTCAAGCATTTTCAAGCACAGAAACGATGCCATACCAAAGTGGGACACTATTTACAACTGCTTCTTTTAGCAGGTCAGCTTAATATGTCTGGGGGAAAGTCTCTTTCTCTTTGCTTCTGAGGAATTTTGCTGGTGAGGAAAATGTGTACATCTATATCACTTCCAGTGATAATAAATTGAGTGTTGGAATGATCTGCTTTTTAGGGAATGGGACACAGAGGAAAGTAGAAGTCAGAGCCCCACTCCACCCCCCTGACACTTCATACAGTGCTCATTTTCTAACTAACCTAGTACATTTTCTAATGGCTTTCACTAATTTCTTTCTTCAGAGAAAACTCAGCTTCAAATTCAAAACACCTGAACAGAATAAAACACCTGTATAAAATGATAAACTTATTCTTTGAAATCTTCACAATTTTGAGAACTGAAAATGTTTTACAAGTTTGGCAATTCGATATTTTCCTATACACTGGACCAATAAACAAAGCAACAACCAGGAGTTGACTGCTTCTTTGGGAATGGTCATTTCTATTCATGGAAGTGGCTAAACTTTTGATTTCTCTTACTTGTGTACTTGGATTTGAGATGAAGAGGCAAACGGATATAGGCCAGGTCGCTGAGGGGAAAATCCAATTAAATTGTCTCCAGAACACCATGGGGAAGAAAACAAGAGTGAATATGGCTGCGCCACCTCTCCTTCTAAAACTGAGAAATGCTGAGGCTGTGTGGTGTTTAGATGTTGCTTGTAATTATTAGAACTGGGAGCACTGGCTGTTGGGAATCTGAAAGGACAGGAAACAGGAAGGAGGCAGGAGGCGTTGAGGAGGCAGAGTGAGAGTTACATGGGTGCAGCAGCAGCTTGGGAAAGGAGTTTCCACTTTAAAAATAAAGTCCTGTTAAAATTTGTTAGTACCTTGCCTCGTTGATACGACAGGCTGGCATCTTGAAGGTCTTTTCTGAGGGGACAGGGCATACTGCTGAGAGATAGAAATGGGGAGCAGTCATCATAGGAAACAGTGATTTCTTCAGGAAATCTGAAGAATTTCTAGCAGAAAATCAAAGCAGGATTCATTTGGAAAGGGCAGGAACATGTCAGTGAAGAACTAGAAGTAGCCTAGTTCCTGCATGAGCTGTGTAAGAGAGGAAAGTGCTGGAAGAACACAGGCTCTTTGTATGAATGAATTGAGAACCCTGGAGTTTAGAAAAGCCTCAGCATCCATGTCTTTCAGGGCTGCCCTGCCTACCCTTCCTCCAGGGTCCACAGTCAGGGCCGTCCTTAGGCATAGGCAGAATAGGCAGTGGCGTAGGGCCTCACTCTCCCTGGGGGCACCACTCTGCAGGCAGCCCAGACAGTGTAGAAGCAGGGCTGCTGGGTCCTAGAGAGAGCCGAATGCAGCACAGTCTGAGGAATGGGATTGGCTGCTGGGGTCTCTGGGAAGGGGAGGGGGTAAGGGTTGGGAAAGGAGCACCCCCTCCTTTTTCCTTCCTCCTCAGGAGCACCCCTCTCTCTCTCCTTCCTCCCCTCCCTCAGGGCTGGGTTGAGTGAGGTGCTGGCGGGGAGGGGAGGCTGGCTGCCTGCTGAGGAATGAAAGTGAAAGTAACTCACTTCCTCGGCAGGCAGCCAGAATTGGAATGTCACACAGGGCTGGGTTGGGGTTAGCCAGATGTGTGAAAAATCAGGATAGGGGATTGGGGTAGGGTGAGCAGATATCCCTATTTTATAGAGACAGTCCCAATTTTGGGGTCTTTTTCTTATATAGGCTCCTTTTACCCTCCCACCCCCACCCATCCCTGTCCTGATTTTTCACACTTTCTGTCTGGTCACTCTAGGTGGGGGTAATTGGTGCCTATATAAGACAAAGCCCCAAATATCGGGACTGGCTCTATAAAATCAGGACATCTGGATCTGGCCACCCTAGCTGGGGAGCGCCTCTCCCCCGGGCTGGCAGCTGCCAGCGATCCATCTCATCCGGGGGGAGCTGCACAGGGCAGGACGAGCTGCTGTGGCTCCATGGGTGCCCCGTCCCTGAGATCAGATGCTGTGCTAACTTCACCATGGTCTGTTGGGCTGGCGGCGGTGCCCATTGGCGTGTGATTGGACCTGAGGGTTTGCTGCTGCTGTTGCCACTCTGCACCCCAAGAGGTGGATTTTGGGGTCCTGCAGTTTTCCACCTATCTCCTCCTCTACTGCAGCTGTTGGACCAGCAGGCTGGGGGGTGAGCCAAGCATGAAAGCAGTACTGTGTTGCCATTTAGATTGTCATTTAACAACTTTGTTTGCCAAAAATTCTTGCTAACAATCCTGAATCCAATTTCAATATTTTTTTTTAAAATCAATATCTTAGCCAAAAACAGAAAATTAAGTTGTTGACAATTATTAGTGACAGGTTTGGTTTGAGGCAGGGAGTGGGTCAGTTTTCATCAGAGAAACAAAAAATGTTGACTGACTTTCCTATAGCCTGTTACTCCTGATAAGAGCCCTCCAACAACTGTAATATGCTCATCTCCTTACTAGTGTATAAAGCAGGGGTCGGCAACCTACGGCACACGTGTCAAAGGTGGCAGGTGAGCTGATTTTTGATGGTATGCAGCAGCAGGCTGAGCAGCTCAGCCCACCACTGCTCTGGGGTTCCGGCTGCTGCCCTATTGCCAGCTGGAATACCAGCCATCGGTCCCACTCAGCATCTACTGCTGGCCTGGGGACCTCCAAGGAACCCCAGGCTGGCAGTGGGATGAGCAGGCCAGTTGAACCACTCAACCTGCTGTCAGCCTGGGGTTCCATTCACTCAGCCGGCAGCGGGCGGAGTGGGCTGGTGGCGGGCTGAGCAGGGCCGGTGGGGGGTTGAGTGGCTCAGTCTGTTGCCAGTCTGGGGTGCCAGCAGCACTCAGCCTACTGCTACTCTGGGGTTCCGGCTGCCGGCCCCTCGCCAGTCAGGAGCTCAGCCGCCAGCCCCACTCTTCCTCCTGCCAGCCTGGGTGAGCAGAATCCCAGGCTGGTAGCGGGCTGAGTGGGGGTTGGCGGCCGGGATCCTGGCTGGCAGGAGTTGGTGGTCAGAACCCCAGACCAGCAGCGGGCTGAGCAGGGCCTGGGATCCTTGTCTAGGGTTCCAGCCACCAGCCCGCTGCCGGTTTGGGGTTTCATTTACTCAGCTGGCAGTGGCCTGAGCAGGACCTGTGGCCAAGACCTCAGATAATAACAATAGTTTATTTATATAATATAGACATAGAGAGAAACCTTCTACAAACATTAAAATGTATTACTGGCACAAGAAACCTTAAATTACACTGAACTTGGCACACCACTTCTGAAAGGTTGCCGACCCCTGGTATAGAGTGACCATATGTTGTACTAAGATTCTCCTGCTTTTTTTTTTCCCTGTGAGTCAGTATAACTTTTGCCAGCCCAGAAGTTGGGCAGCCAATATTTTACGTTTTCACTATGTTTTCTCCAACTTTCATAAAGTAAATACATAGTTAATATGAGTTAAAAAGGCCAGGAACACTTCTTTATGAAGAATCTGTACAGCAGATCATGCCCATAGACGATCCAGAAAAGAAATTTGTGGTTGAATTTTTTAATGTTGTGATGGATAAAGCAGTATCTGCTGTTGATGAAAGGTTTAATACCTTGCAAGTACACCATGAACAGTTTGGATTTTTGTATGACATAACTAAATTCAACGAAATAGGAAAACAAGAGCAACTAATGACAAAGTGCCTGAATCTAGAGAGCCTCCTGAAGCACGGTGATACTTTTGATTTAAATGGACTTGAACTGTACGAAGAATTGAGTACGCTGTCATCAATGTTGCGACATGCAAAATCGGTGATGGACATTGTACAGTTTATTCATACCCGCAAACTTGTTGACATATATCCTAATGTATACATTGCCACTCGTCATTCTACTGACAATTCCTGTAACAGTAGCATCAGGAGAACGGAGTTTCTCAAAACTAAAGCTCATTAAAAACTATCTCCGCTCTACAATGAGTCAGGAACGCTTGACTGGTCTTGCTATTGTTGCGATCGAACAAGACACGACTTTGTCTTTGTCATATGATGACATTATTACTGATTTTGCAGCCAAAAAAGCCAGAAAGATTGCTTTTAATTAAAAACAAATCTTTGTTTCAATACCTCTTCATATAAATTTCCAATAAAATTTTGATAAATTAAAAAAAATATATTATTTGCATCATTCTGTCATATCAGAATTTTTTCTATAGTGCTGCTTCTTTAGTGCTAGTCCATCAGCATTACAGTGTGCTTAATTAAGTTAAACTGGTTTTAATAATGTGAATGTGGCAAGTTTTCCAATACTATAAGCTTATGTTTGTGTTGCTAAGAGCAGATCAGGCACAGGGGCACCAGTTTAATAATCTCGCCTAGGGCACCATAAATCTAAGGCCGGCCCTATCCACAATGACAAGAAAAGGATAATTTATCCAGTGAAGAGGATGATTTAGCCTAGGATCATTTGGCCAGGAATGATGACAAGATCTTTGACTTGTGCTTATGAAATGAGGAATTATTTTCACCCAGCTTTTCTAAAACATCTTCAAGCTTCTATGAACGTGTCACTAATAAAACTTTGGGTCTCAATCAGTTTCAACTTTGCCTGGTGTTTGCAGTCAGGAAAAATTCTTCTTAGCAATGAAAAAGCAAAAGTAACTTGTTTGGGGAGCCATTGTAATGTACCATTGTCGTGGAAGTTTTACAGTATGGGTATTCACAACAGACCACTCAGTACATGAGGAAGGAGGCAAATGTTCCAAAGGAAAAACAAAAAGGTACAAAATCAGTATGCATTAGCAGACTACTCTGAGATGGAAACAGAATATTTTCTGAAAAGCTAGGTCAGTGTGGTTCCCACTGATTGATTCATGTAATTGATCACCAAATCTTTGTCTCATCAACAAAGTCAATATTATTGGGTTCATATTTTCACAAGGATCAGCTTTTTTTGAATGTTATTTCCTATGCATTTTATCTGAAGATCCTTCCCTGCACCACTGGAAATGCAAATGTTTCCTTTTTTCTTTTTCTTCCCCAAAAAACATTATGGTGGCAAGTGTAAGGAAAATTCCATTGTCCATTTGTTTGAGTTCTCCTCTGACCCTGGGAGAATAAACAGGGCAGTGACAAAGTTCAGGATCTTGTCACAATTTACATACCAGTTGCTTGCTTGTGTTTTAAAAATCCCCCTCCAGGATTCCAGTGTCATAGAACAGCTGGTAATATACAGCAGCCAGCTCCACTAGTTCCATCTTTGAGGATTGAAACTGATTAACTCATATTAGTGAAGTTACTGCGCTCAATGCCTGAGATGGTGCAGTAGTACCTTCCACAATGGTTGTGCAGACAATTTTTGTACAAGACCATCAGAAAAAGCAAACTGTGCTGAGGCAGATATGCTGTGAAATCAAGCTGCTACTGCCCACTGCCCGCTGACAAAAGGCTATTTCCTTGTTACTGAACAAGTTTCAAGTATATAGATAATGTTAAGGTCTGTGTGTGTGTGTGTGTATATGTCACTTTATACGGCCAATAGCTGTGGATTCACTCTAGTAATTGATGGAATCCACACTTAAATATACAGCTAACCAAAGCACACAGATGCTCATATGTTGCCAGTGTTGTTTTTTTACTATATGTGCAGAAAGTAAACAGCACATAGTGGATGCAACATAATCCAAATAACCACCAAGTACCTCTTTGGGTGCTTTTTGATTTGATGTAGGCAGCTGTGCAGAGAAATCACAGATATGCAAAGAGAAATGGTGAGGAATAGATCCTCCAATTAGTGGTTTACTACTCTAATCAAATAGATAAGACTAGGACATTGGAAACCAATCTTCAATTTCCATTCACCTCAGTTCCCTTGTAGTAAATCATGGCCATTCAGTGCTTTGCATTATATTGCTTTCGTTTATGAAGACTTTGTGCCAGCAAAAATCTTAAGCATGATTTTAACTTTAACCATATCATATTATCTTTAATGGGATTACTCTTATGCTTAAATTCAAGCACATGCTCAGGTGTTTTGATGGATCCTAGTATTAAATAAAGGAATAATATTACATTACGATGAACACTCAAAGGATAAACTGATAATGTATGAATGAACCCAAAGAATAAATTGACACGGTATGAAAGAATACTGCAAAACATATAAGGGTTCTGTAAAGAAAAAAACCTTCTCTCCCTTCCAGGAGACATAATCAAAATTTCTACAAGATTTAAGAGGCAATTCATAACACAAGAAAATATAAGACCACATTTACAATACTGTATATCTTCCCAGATTCATTTCAAAGAACAGGTCACCAGACTGGTTAAATAATTTGAGGTTGCACACTTAACAATGGTTTATATTAAAGATTTTTATTCACATTTATTTAAAAATTGATATAACATAGCTTCTCATACTTCACAACAAGGTAATACATTTATATACTTTTTTCCCAGTAATTCTAGTAATAAACAACTTTTCTTTTCCAAAAGGGAATAATACACCATTTAGAAATTTTTGTCTTGGAATGTAAACACTTAGGTATCACAATAGTCTAACTAAAGTGATGCTTGATAGACAAACTGTATGGTGCAAATTTGATTAAAGGTTTGTTACATTTCCTAAAACTAGATAGGAATATTGCCTAAATCAACTGAAATCATATCTGAAAAATGAGACAATATGATTTAAATGTATTTTTCCCTTTCAGTTATCAGCAACATATGGCCATTAATAAAGTGTTGTGGTGTAGATATATAATTTAAATCTCCTAAAAAGTATATAATGTACTATAAACAAAAATATAAAATCAATCTTAGATTAGAACCATGCAAGATTTTGGAACCTGGAGGTAAATAATCAAATCAAGATATATTATAGAGTGACTCCAGTAAACTGGTTACTCATGTGGTGCTTTGCTCATTAAAAATATGTTATCATGCATGAAAAAATATTCATCTTCACTGTCCTTCAGAAAGAACTTGCACAGTGTCCTTGACTTCCCCAAAGGAAACTGGAAGTACAAACGGTCCACATTGAGTATCAGAATTTCGGCAGGTCTATTGTACATCTAATGTGCAGATTTACCTAGAGAACTTGTATGATGGGACATATTGATCATAAAGGCTTTGTGTGAATGACCTTATGTAGACTGTGTACTACCTAAATCACAACTACAGATGTAGCCTGTTCCCTCACATGAGTAACTGTTGAAACTAAGATAACAGCAGGGAGAGTGGTCCCATATAATTTAACATGAATTTTAAGAATTTTGAAATGAAATTTATTTCATGGAAAGATATTTCTTTTATGCTTTCACTGTTACCTTTTCATACATGCTAGGGCTACATTGCAAAACATAAAAAAAGTTGCTGTTATTTGTTAAACTCATTATTTCACAACTATTTTTCTACTGTCATTTTTATATGACTGTTTTCTTTTATAATTTTTCTGCATTCTGTGAAGGTGATCACAGGCAAACGCAAAATGTTTTGATGCCAGAAATGGATTTTTTTTTAATTATGTCTAATGGAGAGAAATACAAGAAATGTATGATAGGTTGGTACTGTTTCCTTTTTTAAAAAACCCACAAGTATTAATCCTAACCATACATAGATGCATTGGACATCTCCCTATTTCCCAACTGGCTCTCTGGCTTTTTTCCATTTACCTAGTATAATGGTTCTGAACTTACATTCCTTGGTGCGTCTGACACCTCGCTGGAAGTCCTTGAGCTCTGTGTGCATACAAATAACTTTCAGTCTTGCTCCCTACCTGCTCTTTTTCTCCTGCTGCTACTGACAGAGAAAGAAAAGCTCAGAAGTCACCAGGAGGGGCTTGGCATAGCAAACACTACAGTAACCTGTAAAATAGCCTATACCCTCCATTTGCTATCACAAATACATATCTAATCCCATAAGAGACTAGCAAGTCAACAGCCTCCTGAAGGTTTCTCTCTTCTTTCCATGTTTTAAAACATGTCTGGTGAGGCAAACAGAAATGTAAAGGAGGAATTAATTACCCTAATTTCTCTAAATAATATCTTTTTTTTTCTAGGCTCTTCCCCTTCTCCACTTTTTTTCCTCTGCCTTTTTTGCTCATTGGCCTCCTTTCCCTTCTTTACATTCACACATCCTTTACATCAGTATTTCAAGCTAGGCCCAGATGCGATTGCACCTCCCACAGCAGAACCTGGAAGAGGGTGAAGCATGCTCTTAGTGATCTGAGCTTATTTTATTTCTATTTGTCACACACATACATACCTAGAGCTCACCCTCATTATTTGAGAAGCACAGACATTTCTTTCTAGGATTCTGTGTTTGACCCTTTCTGTGGATATTTCCCAAGAAGAGTCAGAGAGAGAGTGGAAAGAAAGACTAGACTTGATTTATATATTATATGACTGCCCTCCCCTATCAGCTCTCTAGCTGTTTCCTCTGGGTTCATAATTGCCCTATAGGGCAGCAGAATGACTATTTTCATCCATGAAAGAAATAAGCAAGTTTTCAGCTACATTACGTTTGGGAGAGCAACTTTTGATGTACTGCCTGAGACTAATTACTGCCCTCCAAAAATTAAATAAAATGGTTAATATCTGCTCCCTGTTCTTTCAATATACAGGATGAGTCACTTCTGGGACAAGCAGGCACAACTTCAGTGACAGTGTCACGGCCAGAAGTGAATTTTGCCAGCGGGATCAAATATTTTGACGGGCAGAGCAGCTGATCTATCTGCCTTTATGACAATGTTTCTTCTAGGCCCTTTCAGTCTGCCTTTGGCATTCCTTCCTTACATGTTTTGAAATATTTGTCATTGGAACCCAGGTAAGTATCTGAGCTATTCTGAGAATAATAATAAATAATAATATCTGGCTCTTATATAGCACTTTTCAGCAGCAGATCTCAAAGCAGCACTACAAAGTACTGAAAAGCACAGCAGAAATCACTGAAATGGAAAACCCTTAATTTATATGGGATATGAGAATCATAGAATATCAGGTATCAGAGGGGTAGCCGTGTTAGTCTGGAACTGTAAAAGCAGCAAAGAATCCTGTGGCACCTTATAGACTAACAGACATTTTGGAGCATGAGCTTTCGTGGGTGAATACCCACTTCCTCAGATGCATGAGGAAGTGGGTATTCACCCACGAAAGCTCATGCTCCAAAACGTCTGTTAGTCTATAAGGTGCCACAGGATTCTTTGCTGCTTTTATAGAATATCAGGGTTGAAAGGGACCTCAAGAGGTCATCCTGTCAAACCTCCTGCTCAAAGCAGGACCAATCTCCAACTAAATCATCCCAGCCAGGGCTTTATCAAGCCTAACCTTAAAAACCTCTAAGGAAAGAGATTCCACCACCTCCCTAGGTAACCCATTCCAGTGCTTTACCATTCTCCTAGCTTCCCTAGTGAAAATGTTTTTCCTAATATCCAACCTAAACCTCCCCCACTGCAAATTGAGCCCATTATTCCTTGTTTTGTCATCTGGTACCACTGAGAACAGTCTAGATCCATCCTCTTTGGAACCCCCTTTCAGGTAGTTGAAAACAGCTATCAAATCCCCCTTCACTCTTCTCTTCTGCAGACTAAACAATCCCAGTTCCCTCAGCCTCTTCTCATAGGTCATGAGCTCCAGCCCCCTAATCATTTTTGTTGCCCTCCACTGGACTCTCTCCAATTTTTCCACATTCTTCTTGTAGTGTGGAGTCCAAAACTGGACACACTACTCCAGATGAGGGCTCACCAATGCCGAATAGAGGGGAATGATCACATCCCTCAATCTGCTGGCAATGCCCCTACTTATACAGCCCAAAATGCCATTAGCCTTCTTAGCAACAAGGGCACACTGTTGACTCGTATCCAGCTTCTCGTTCACTGTAACCTCTAGGTCCTTTCCTGCAGAACTGCTGCCTAGCCACTTGGTCCCTAGTCTGTAAAAGTACATGAGATTCTTCCTTTCTAAGTGCAGGACTCTGCACTTGACCTTGTTGAATCTCATCAGATTTCTTTTGGCTCAATCCTCTAATTTGTCTAGGTCCTCTGTATCCTATCCCTACCCTCCTGTGGATCTATCACTCTTTCCAGTTTAGTGTCATCTGCAAACTTTCTGAGGGTGCAATCCATGCCATCCTCCAGATCATTAATGAAGATATTGAACAAAACCAGCCCCAGGACCAATCATTGGGGCACTCCACTTGATACCGGCTGCCAACTAGACATGGAGCCATTGATCACTACCCGTTGAGCCTGATGATCTAGCCAGCTTTCTATCCACCTTATAGTCCATTCATCCAACCCATGCTTCTTTAACTTGCTGGCAAAAATAAATTCAAGGAATAACACATCCACTGCTTTCCCCTCATCCATAGAGCCAGTTATTTCATCATACAAGGCAGTCAGGTTAGTCAGGCATGACTTGCCCTTGGTGAATCCATTCTGACTGTTCCTGATCACTTTCCTCTCCTCTAAGTGCTTCAAAATTGATTCCATGAGGACCTGTTCCCATGGGTTTTCCAGGGACTGAGGTGAGGCTGACTGGCCTGTAGTTTCCTGGATCCTCCTTCTTCCCTTTTTTAAAGATGGGCACTACATTAGCCTTTTTGCAGTCATCCAGGGCCACCCCTGTCATAAACAGATGGTTAAGAGTTAATGTCTCTTTTACCTGTAAAGGGTTAAGAAGCTCAGTGTACCTGGCTGACACCTGACCAGAGGACCAATGGGGGGACAAGATACTTTCAAATCTTGGTGCAGGGAAGTCTTTGTTTGTGTTGTTTGTTTTGTTCGTTGTTCGCTCTTGGGACAAAGAGGGACCAGACGTACAATCAGACTCTCCAAATCTTTCTGAATCAGTCTTTCATGTTTCAAAATTGTAAGTATAGCCAGGCAAGGGGGATTAGTCTTATGTTTGTTTTCTTTCAACTTGTGAATGTTTTTCCTTTTGCTGGAAGGATTTTTGCCTCTGTAACTTTGAATTTAAGGCTGGGGGGGGGGGAGGTTCTTCTAGTCTATATGAATACGAATACCCTGTAAAGCATTTTCCATCCTGATTTTACAGAGATAATTTTTACTTTTTCTTTCTTTAATTAAAAGCTTTCTTTTTTAAGAACCTGATTGATTTTTTTCCTTGTTTTAGAATCCAAGGGATTAAGTCTAAACTCACCAGGGATTGGTGGGAGGAAAAGGAGAGGGGAAGGTTAACTCCTCTTTATTTTAAGATCCCAGGTGTTTGGATTGGTGTGAAGCTTCCCAAGGCAACCCAGGGAGGGGAAAGTCTGGGGGGGGGGGAAAGGAGGGGGATGGTTTATTTCTCCTTGTTTTAAGACCCAAAGGGTTTGGGTCTTGGATTCCCCAGGGAAGGTTTTGGGGGAACAGGAAGTGTGCCAAACACTATATTTTTGGCTGGTGGCAGCATACCAGATCTAAGCTAGGAATTAAGCTTAGAAGGGTCCATGCAGGTCCCCCACATTTTTACTCTAAAGTTCAAAGTGGGGGAAAAAATCTTGACAACCCCCAACCACCATGAGTTTTCAAAGATCATGTCCAATGGCTCTGCAATCACATCCACCAACTCCTTTAGCACCCTCGGATGCAGTGCATCCAGCCCCAAGAACTTGTGCTTGTCCAGCTTTTCTAAATAGTCCTGAACCACTTCTTTCTCCAGAGAGGGCTGGTCACCTCCTCCCCATACTGTGCTGCCCAGTGCAGTAGTCTGAGAGCTGACCTTGTTCGTGAAGACAGAGGCAAAAAAAACTTTTCCCACATCCTCTGTCATTAGTTTGCCTCCCCCATTCAGTAAAGGTCCTACACTTTCTTTTACCTTCTTCTTGTTGCTAACATACCTGTAGAAACCCTTTTTGTTACTCTTAACATCCCTTGCTAGCTGCAATTCCAAGTGTGATTTGGCCTTCCTGATTTCACTCCTGCATGTCTGAACAATAGTTTTATACTCCTCCCTGGTCATTTGTCCAAGCTTCCACTTCTTGTAAGCTTCTTTTTTGTGTTTAAGATCAGCAAGGATTTCACTGTTAATCCAAGCTGGTTGCCTGCCATATTTACTTTTCTTTCTACACATCGGGATGTTTTTTTCCTGCAACCTCAATAAGGATTCTTTAAAAAAAGCCAGCTTTCCTGGATTCCTTTCCCCCTCATGTTATTCTTCCAGGGGATCCTGCTCAACAGTTCTCTGAGGGAGTCATAGTCCGCTTTTTTGAAGTCCAGGGTGCATATTCTGCTGCTCTCCTTTCTTCCTTGTGTCAGGATTTTGAACTCAACCATCTCACTGTCACTGCCTCCCAGCTTCCCATCCACTTTTTCTTCCTCTACTAATTCTTCCTGGTTTGATACAGAATGCTGTATCAAAGAAATAATATTTTGTTTGCTATATTTAATATTGTAAGCAGTACTGGCTAAATTTAGGTTTGTAATAAAGTTATTAATACAATATAGAAGCATAAATTATTAGCACACTAGTATCTTCTCTATTCTACTCATATACAATGCATATCTATACTGTTAATTGTATAGAATATATTTTTATGTATTTCTTTGATACTTGTGTAAATCTTTTTGTGATTTTTTTAAAAAGGCATTGAAGTAGAAAGAATTATGGGGAGTTGAATAATCCCAAAACTCTCCCTACAATAAGTTAAACTAATTTGGACAGTTTCCTTTATTTTTATTTTCCTGAATGTATATACCAGTAATTTCCACTGATCAAACAATTATCTTTTTGGACAGAATAAAGTTTCCTGGCCCAGCAATCCTCACTAAGGTGCACCTCCCACTAACTCATATTTGGCCCTAAAACCTTTGGTGAAATCTTGTGAATGAGTGCACCTGTTCTCACACATGGGGGACTACCTAGACCTATAGAATGCAGGGTGAGGATTTGCCTTCTAGTGAATTACTATAATACTTAGGGTGAGACTATCAAAGATACATTTGATTTAGCAAGGAAAAGTGCACACATCACAGAACAGAAAACTTAGAAGTGTTTCACTGGGTCAGACTCCCTGGTATGGGGAACTCTCCAAGTGGTGGAAAATATTCTAACCTCCTCCCAACATAGCTGACAGCATAGGGGGCACACCCAGTGCAGTAACTGTACTTGGGCTATCTCTGGCAGCTGAAATAGTAACTCTAATTTACATCTAATATTGTTTAATGCTGCTGGTTTATGCCAGAATCTGAGCTGGTCCCAGAATCAACGAGTTGTATATGTGATGTAAGAGACCTTTGCTCCCCACCTGAGATCCTGTGCCAATTGTAGTATGGCCAGAAAAAAGGCCCATTGTTTTTTCTCAGAAAACAGCTTCTAAAGCTTATTTACCTCTTTTCTGAGGTACTTCCTCAAAAGGGTCAGATGCTCAGAGAAGCATCTAAAGTTTGGCTGCTTCTCATAATTATATTGGTCTAATAATGGTTTCTGTCTCATTTATGTGAAACAAGCTTAGTTGTGGTACATGAATGGTTGTTACAAGGAGGAGGGAGGAAATTTTTTCTTCTTAACCTCTGAGGATAGGACAAGAAGCAATGGGCTTAAATTGCGGCAACGGAGATTTATGTTGGACATTAAGGAAAACTTCCTGTCAGAGTGGTTAAGCACTGGAATAAGTTGCCAAGGCGGGTTGTGGAATCTCCATCATTGGGGATTTTTAAAAGTAGGTTGTACAAACGCCTGTCAGGGCTGGTCTTAGACCTGCCTGGAGTGCAGGAGACTGGACTAGATGAGATCTCAAGATCCCTTCCAGTTCTATGATTCTATATCTGGTACTTTCTGATGTGGTCTGACCAGATATACAGTGCATGATTTCTTCAGGGCACTTTCCCTTCCAGTCCTGGCTCAAGTCACAAACCCTATAGGTGTGTGGTGATTTTAAAAAACAAAATGTCAAAAACATGTAATTTGGATTCAGCTGAAGGCCCAAGCAAAGTTTCAGGTGAGTTCTTATTTTAAACAAAACAGTTTGTAAGGATCAGTTCAATTTTTATGTACTGGTGGTCTGTGTAGATGCTCTCTTAAAATTAGAAGAGTATATAAAATTATACTTACTTATACAGGTTTAGTTGGATGGGAATGACTAATTCAAGCCTGCACAGAATGGGCCAGAATATTTTTGTTTTATTGAATACTGTATTGGTATTTTTGAATTAGTCAATACAGGCCTGATTCACACTTACATTAAGGTTATTTTACACCACTCTGACAGTGTAAAGTAGAAATGGCTTTCCATCCAGCTAATATTTTCAAGAGTTCATCATTTTTTCTTGTCCTAGATTGGGACAAAAAGTTAAAATCTCAAACATTTGTGTGAACTGAAAAGCCAAACTATTGTTTTGTTCAAGTCAGTTGAAACATTTTGCTCTGATCATTTTGAAATATTTCATTTAAATTTCAACCTATTTCTCTCTTTTTAAACTTTTTTCAGTCTAATTAACTTAAATTTTGAAACAAAAAGTAAAACAGGAAAAACTGATTTTTTTTGTTTTGTTTCAAAAGCATTTAAATGAAACATCTTGCAAATACTTTTTTCAAGAATATTTTGAGTTGGGAGATTCATTGAAACTGACCCATTTTCACAAACAGTCTTGCTTTCAACACCACAGGACTTCTCAATCAAAAAACGTTTCATCTAAAAAATTCCAATCAGCTCTAAGGTTAAGGGGGGTCTAAGTAGGTAAAAATATAATTTACGTTGACTTTAAGGATCCTTTTCTTCAAAAGAGTGGTGCAAAGTGGCCTTAGTATAAATTAGAATCATGCCCTTAGCTTTAACTTCTCCAAGCTTGGCATGAAAATAAAATCCATGCATTTTGCAGGTTGGAATGTCTGCAAAGTAGTCAATCTAAATATGTTGGTGGTTTTCAAATAAAAATAAAATTAAAAAAACCAATCTCTAGCAGTCTCTGTTTTGTATGTAGTTAAGAAAATTAGATTGAACCAAGAAAAAATAATTATCAAATTGCAAATTCAGACAAAACAGATAGGATATGTGCTAACAGAAGTTATTTTTAAATAGAAATTACTCAGAAAAAAACAGGTTTCTCTTCTGTAGTAACATTTCTATTCTCCCGATGACATTTGATCATCCTGAATGAATTCCGTTCATTGTTTTCCTATTTAATCTATGACATTGTGGTTATACAGTAGCACCAGATGAAAAAACTAAGACCAAATACAAAGTACAGTACATATTGTAAATTCTATGTGTTAATCACATGCTGCAGAACTTCCACCTTTTCAACAAAAGTAATTTCCAACTTCCAAAACCTTGCTGTTATACCATTAAAAAACAAAGCAAACAAAAAAACTTGAATATACAGTATACTGCTTTTGAATAAATATGTTATCTACAATTTATAGGACAAACAATCAATTTAAATAGAAAAAGATTTCTTTTACATAAAGCAAGAGAGTACAAAAGCACAGCTTTTGTAATTTTGGTAATATTGCAATTTTACAAACATTGCATAGTATATTTAAGAAAATATTTTCATCTTTTTATATATCTATACACACAAGAAAAACATTAACATAATAGTTACAAAACAAAACAAAAAAATGGTTAGCAGACCTTTTTTGAAGTATGATTTTAAACAATACAACACTCAAATTCTTATCCGGTTTGTATCTGCATTGCAGTGAATCAGCTGATAACGTCAATATTCTAAGTTTGGCTTTTATTTTGTTAATATGTAGGCAATGATTTAGAAACCCTAAGAATATCACAGGTTAGTACAGCCGAATATCCTTAACATCCCTCATCAACTTCTTTCAGTCCCCATGGCTGTTTCTTCAATCCATACTAAATAGCCCTCTGTTTCTAAATTGGTCTAAAGTGAATTGTGTTATCCAGTCAAACCACTGTGCAAACAAAATAACGTAAATTATAAATTCAGTTGAAGCAAGCAACTTTTTGGCACATTTTGGAATACACATTCTTTCCTCTTCTCATGATCTCATAAGCAGTGAAACATCCTGTTATGTCTGAAGAACAATGTAATTGGACAACACTGACACATTATCCCTCTGGAAAAAAAAGCTACAGCTCAAAATGCTGCACAGAGCAAAAGTACATTACCATTTCATGTTGTAATTACAACATCTCCTCTCTTCCTTCCAACAGAATAAGTGGAAGCACCCTGTCATACTATTGGATATAATAGAAGTGTCAGTCTTTGGTCTTCAACATTTAACCAGTGAATGAACTGCAGTACAAAACCATACAGGTAACAGTGCTCAAAGAGGTCATTCAATGTTTTATTTTTTATTTTTTTAAAACAAGAAAGAGACAGTATCCTTTTCTATTACAACAGGGACATTTTTACAACATATTATACTATAATATATATTAATACATGTAGCTAACAAGGTCTTTTTTATATTTCATTGTGGCCATATGAGCAATTCTGAGGAGGTCAGCCAACTACAAAACCACTTCAGTAGTGCCCAAGCTAATAGGCTAATAGAAAAAGGCAGTATGTGATACATGTATTCATATATAATAAAGCACCTTAGAGGAATTTTTTTAGCCCCAAGTATTATTTTCCAAATTGAACCTTTAAAAGAAAAAAGGTTTTAAAATGATTTTGGGACTCCCACCCCTGCCCTACAGTTGTCACAAATGCAATGACCTGGAAACTGGGAAGGTGTTCCCTTAGCCATACCTTTTCCAAAGAGGAGTATCGGAACATTCAGCCAGTCAAGCAAACTAATCGGGTTGCAGTTGCTTTATCATGAGCATAATGGTAGATAGTATAAATGGCCATAATGTTTAAGACACCAAGAGATTAGGCAAGGCAGCAAGATGACAGGTGACAAGGACAGCAATGAAAAACATCTTTCGGTTTTGAACATGTGACCTCCTTTAGTTTACACCTCAACTTCCTAAAATCAATAGACAAAACATAGTGATATCAGTCTCTTGTTTCTGTGTGATCTATTTGCTGAGAGCATCCACTTGCCCTTCATCGAAAACTAAATACATGGGTGTGTGGAACTTTCTTTTATTTTGTGAGCACTATCACCAGTTGAACTGGGAAACAGGGAGAAACATTAATTTAAAGCATTTTACGAACTTGTAACTATGGTCTGTTTCAGCATTCCTTCTTATTTGGTTTTCATAAACATACATACAGTACTGCCAACTCCAAGCATTTAAAATTCATGAGTCAGACCCCCAAAATCATGAGATTAGCTTAAAATATTTTTTCCTTTCTTGTTATTTTCCTTCTGCTCTTTTTTTTTTTAAATACAAAGGGGCACATTTTTAAGCTTTTCTCCATAACCTTGACAGCTAGAAATTTACTTTAAAAAAAAAATGAATGCTGAGGTTCTTACATATTCACTTGCTTCCAGGAACTGAGGCTTAAAGTAAAATGTCCAATTTCACAAGACTCACATTAACGTGGGCAACACTGAACATACAAATGCTAGTGGAAAATGAATTCAGTTTTGTAGCCAAAGTTAATCTCATCACATAGTTAAATTTGTTTTTGCAATGTAATGAATTTCAGTTCATGCAGAAGTAGAAGTAGTTTATACAAGTTAGGTCATTCAGCCAAGGAACTAAAACTCTACTGTATGATTCAGGTGACCAGTCATACAGTTCGAATATCATGAATGGAGAATACTCAAGGGAATACTCATAGCAAACTATTGCAAGCCGTTCCCACAGGCTGATATTTGTTTGCCCAAATATTCCGCAATACACTTTAAACAGCAAAGAAATATTCAGTCTATTCACGAACACTTTGAGAACAGCACAAAGGGTTGAATTCACTGAATCAATGATCCTCTGCAATTTTTTGCCCATCTTTTAAATTATCAGTATACACATGTGGTCACATGTGACAGAATGTATGAGCTCAAACACACTCACTCATTCAGTGGTGTCCTCCTCTTCCTGGAATATCATTTGTCCTGATGAGTTTTATACGTACATTCTGTTACCTATGTGCCCAACTGAAAGATCTCTCTTTCCTCATAAGGTCTTTTGAAGGTCAAGTATATATTGACAGTTCCTACAGTTTAATTACAATGCTGCTACTTTATTTCCTGTATTGCAGAGAATGAGCTTACTAGAAAAAGGAAAACAAATGACTAATAACAGAAATATTTTTCTTTATTAAAGACAAGGAATTAAAGTCTCAAAACAAATACTTTAACTCAGTAGTTAACAGCTGAAGAAATCTGAGCAAATGAAGTAGTCTAATTAAAAATCTTGTTTGATTATGTAGTAGCAGAGGGGATAGTTCTTCCTTTTCGATGAAATTCATCCCTACACATAAGAGTAGAACGAGGCCAAGTACCTGTGAGGCAGTGTACAGACCTTGTGCTGGTCTTCTGCATAAGGGTGAATATCACCTGTAGTGAACAAAATAAACCCTATAGATGACACTAAAATAGAAAATTAATCACATTTTTATGGTTGCCAAGTTTCACTTTTTATTTTTTACTCCCCTAATACTACTCTCCCTGACCTCAGACTTAGCTTTGGGAGCTAGTCTGAATTGATGTTCTTACAGTTAGACACAGCTAAAACTATGAGCTGGGTGGGATAACTGAAAAGATAATATTTAAAAGCACACTTACCTTATTGTTATCAAGTCATCTTCCCACAATAGGAAACATTTTTATCTGTTTTACATTCCTGGATTCTGCAAGTTTCAAGATACTCTTGTTAAGCAGCAGTGAGAGAAATTTATCAACAAACCAAAGTGTCTTTTGCAGGAGCTCAATTACTAAAACACAGGTAATGAAAAATGGAACAGAACTAAGTTCCCAGGTCAAGCTAGTCAAAAAGAGCTACTATTGAAAGCTGAGGGGAAATATGATAGCTTTATCTAAACACAGACCTGATGGAGTCAACACAATGTCAATGTACTTGTTAATATTCTATGTCATTTCATATTTGCTCATGGATTTTTAATGCTATTACTTTAAAAACCTTAACAGCAGATGACAAAAGAAAAAAGGATAATAAATCTGAGAGTGCCATTCCAGTTGTAAATGAATTGCTTCTTGGTGTTATGTATTACATTAGTATTTATGTGTTTGTATTATGTTCAAATAGCAGTGAATAGACAAAGCTATACATGCTATAAAATGGACAAGATATACCTCTGAAGAGTGAGTCTTTTTTCCAATCATAAATGTCTTCTGAAAAATACCTATTTGATCAGACTCTTCCATATCATCAATATTTCCCTCTTTATCCTGCTATTCTTTCCCAGAAACTGTGCTTTTTACTTAAAGCAATCACTTCATGTGCAATAACCCACTAATAACTGTGTAAGGCTATTTAGATCTGACAAACAAGAGTGGATGTGTTTTGAATACTGGAAATTTAATATTGCTAAGTACTTGCAAAATAAATGCTTACCTAAACATACAAAACCCTAGACTTAGAAGACAGAGTAACACCACATTTGCTTTAAAGAAACAAAACTCAGAGGGATTCTGTCTCTTTTTTTTTTTTTTTTTGTTAAAAACCATGTACTGAATTTTAATTGTTTAGTAAAGCAAGCATCACACAATGTTTCAAAATTTTAAAATTCAGGGATAAAAGTTTACATCCAAAAAGATGAATGGAAAATTGTGCTTTCAGATAGTAAAGTTAATTATCATACAGGGGTTACCTATTCATCTCACGATTGGATTCTGGGCAAATTTGTATAAGTACTGTATATATGCGTGCAGTTCATATCCAGGTACTGCAAAAAACTAAAACTATGTGCTTCACTTCACGTAGCAAAGGCACCTGTGTTATTCTCGCTTTTGGACAAAAGATGATATTATGATCCAGGTTTCCTGATGAAGATTACATTTATTTTTGAATATCTCACTCCCATCTCTACGTTGAGTGGTAACATGAGCCACAAGAGAAGGCAGCGTTGTATTCCTGCTTACACTGGAAGAAGTTGCTCTGCAGGCCATTTGAAGCTTCAAACTTGTCACAAGGGAAACCAAGCAGAACTGTGAAGCAGAGGGACAGTAACAAAAGGCTATTCTGGTGTGAGGAGAAACTGGAGTCATTTCAGCTCCACAAACAGATGCTGCTAGTGGATTGACAAGTAGAGCCTGCTCCTGCCGGGGAAAGGTACAGTTTACCACTGGGACAAACGCAGAGCTCATAGATAGTCTGTCGAGGGGTTGAGGAGCTAGATGGGGAAGATGAAAAGGAACCCATTGGTAGATTTCCCAGTCGGATTATATCTGCATTTAAAAATATCTGTAGAGGGGAAAAAACAAAACAACAACTGAATTTAATTTATTTTTCCATCCTTTATATAAAATATTTTAAACTTTATTCTAATGTGTGCCTGAGAGATTAATATGAATATCTAAACAACATACATTTCTACTGGTATTGCTGGCATGTGCTTTTGAACACACATTAGTGCACATAATTACAGTTTACGCAAATACTTCTTAATTCCTCACCCAAGACATTTATTCAACCGTAAGTGGGTGCTCATACAAAAGCTTTCTGAGAATATTTCCGGAACAGGTTGATTTTTCTCTTGTATCTTTTAAGATAGAAATTCATTCATTCCATGCAGTAGCATTTCCTTACCTTGAACAATTTGTATTTTAATAAGTGTGAAGTGCTATTAAAGGTCATTCTCTCATGTATTACTTTAAGTAGCAGAAAATTTTTGGTGAAATATGCTAAACTGTATAATCTTAACAATAACTACATACACATAATAGTCAAATAATCATATGTGTTTACATACACTAGATAATGTGCTTACTGGATTTGAAATCAGATGAAAAAGGTTTAAGGTTAAAGTCTTGTTAAGAGCACAATCAAATTACAACCATTTGATTTCTGAGCATTGTATCTGAGTTAGAAATGTCCTTTTTACTTTCTTTCATACAAAACAACACTCAATGTTCTAAGGCTGGCCAGTTAGGAAAGGATAATGTAATAATGAATTTGTTTATAAATAGTTTTATAATATTTTGAAGGTACTTCAGCCATCTGGCAAATTACTCAGGTTGGTGAATAAATAACCACAGTATAATAAATCTTCATAAAAACAGATGAATAAAATAATAAAAAGGTAAGTCATTCAGAGAGACAGACTGATAGAGAAAAGACCTGTGAAAAAAATGAGCTTTTAGGTGATTGGGTTTGTTTTTTTTTAATTAATGAGGGATGAACTGAGGAAGATAGTTTGAGTGAGAAAGTTCCACACCAAACTAAAGCAAGATCAGCCATTGCCCTAGGTGCAACACTGGAAACTCTAAACAGCAGAAGGTGTTTCAATGCAGATACAAGCCCTGGAGATAGCACTATGAGACTTATGAGGTGGTGGGGATCCTGAAATACTGCCCAGTGCCTTAATATGTTATCTACCACATTATAGGCAGCAAATATATAGAATGCATAATGGCACAGTATATACACTGCTCCTCAATTCAGTAGGCAAACATTCTTTTACATTCAACACCAGCTGTAAGTAGCAGAGAAGCCATGGGAAAGCACCACTAAACCCCTAATGGAAGTGGATGATGATGGGCAGGCTATGATTTATCAGAAAAAAAACCAAGAGGAATCCTACACAGCTAGAAGTATCCTATTGTTATATTGTCATTGAGGAAACTGCAGAAAATCTCTGAAGTTCCTGATAGGAGGAATGGAACACAAAGCTGTATGGGACATATCGTAACCCACAAGGCAATCAAGTGTGCCCACAAAGAGGTCTGTCTTCCTTGGTCAGTTGGAGATTACCCTTGTTGGAGATTCCATACTAAGAAGAATGGAAAGAACATTCTGCAAGAGGCAGAAGACACAGGATGGTGTGCTGTCTTCCTAGAGCCAAGTAAGGGTCAACAGAATAACCTGCATAGTTATAGGCTTGTCAGATTGACATTACTCCTAGCAAAATAATGAAATGTCTGTTAAGGGACTTGATTAATAAAGAATTAAAGGAGGGTAGTATAATTAATGCCAAACAACATGGGTTTTTAGAAAACAGATTTTGCCAAACTCACTTGATATTCTTTTTGAATGAGATTACAAATTTTGCTGATAAAGGTAACAATGTTTGACTTGGTACCACACAACACTTTGATCAAGAAACTAGAATATAAAAATCAACATAGCATACATTGAATGGATTAAAAGCTGGCTACCCGATTGGTCTCAAAATGTAAGTATAAATGGGAACTCGTTATTGAGTGGATGTGTTTCTACTGGGGAGTCACAAGGACCAGTTTTTGGCCCTGCACTATTTAACATTTTTTATCAATGACCTGGAGAAAAAATTGTTATTGATAAAAGTTTGTAGATGACACAAAGACTGGGAGGTATTAGTAAATAATGAAGAGGACAGACCAGTCTAGATAACTGGGTAAGCTGGAAGCAAACAACAATATGCATTTCAATATACTCACAGGACATGGGACTCTATTCTGGGAAGCAAAGACTCTAAGAAAGACTTGAGGGTCACAATAGATAATCAACTGAACATATGATCCTAGTGCAATGCTGTGGTCAAAAGAACTAATATGATCCTTGCCTGTATAAACAGGGGAATATTGAATAGGAATAGAGATGTATAACAGAGTAAACTGGTCCTTTCAGACTAAAGGGGACCAGAAAACCTGATTCCAGGAATGTTGGAATAAACTTAAAAATGGTCTTGTCACAGACAGACAGGAAACAGTCCCTATGCATTAGTAGATGGATGGGAAAAACCAGGACATTGTCCCTTTAAGATCCCTGGACCAGGAGCCTGTACAGAAGGATGAGGATAAGGCTCCCCTCTCTCCTGAACAACTGAGTGGGAATGTCTCCAAAAGAGGGCAGTATATATGCTGCCTTGTCCCTCAGAAGAGAGAGTGCATGGACAGGGGGAAGGATGCCAGAGCCAGTAGGCTGAGCTCCTGCAAGGAAGGACAGCATCATGGGTCCATGAAAAACAGTCTAGGGTAGAATAAGAGCTCCGTATGCAGAAGAAGAACCTGAGCTGAGTTTGAACTATTGTGTTTATTTTGGAGACATTGAGGACCACTGTGCACTGCTTTCACCTATTAACCCAGCCCCACGTGGTGGTCAGGGGTAGTCTAAAGAAATACTGCGGGGAGTTCTTAAGTGACCCTGAATAGGGAAACCAGAGTGAGCATGCTGCAGAGTCACCTCTGGCCAAAAATGGGTGGTCAATAAATGGCAATGCTACAAGAGATGATATTGCCTCTGTATTTGGCACTGGTGTGATTGCAGCTGGAATACCGTGTCCAGTTCTGCTGTCCATAATTCAAGAAGGACTTTGATAAATTGGAGGGTTCAGAGAAGAGGCATGAAAATCATTAAAGGATTGGAAAATATTCCTTAAAGGAGCTCAATCTATTAAATTTATCAAAAAGACGATTAAGGGGTGACAATTACAGTCTAAAGTACCCACAGTGCAGAGGTATTCATTCTAGCAGGGAAAGGTATAACAAAATCAAATGACTGAAGTTGAGCCTAGACAAATTTCAGACTAGAAATAAAGTATAAATGTTTAACAGTGAGGGTAATTAATCAGTAGTGCAACTTCACCAGGATTGTAGTACGTTCTCCATCACTGGACATTTTTAAATCAAGATGTTTTTCTAAATGATATGCTCTAGTTCAAACAGGATTTAATTTAGGGAAGTTCCATGGCCTTCTAATCTAGACCTCTGGATTTATAATCTATGAATCTATAATGGTCTTTTTTAAATCATTGTAGCTACGATTGTTCAGAACCGCAGTGTAGGTGTGTTGTACTGCTGTAGATGGGAACTTCAATGTAATCACCCTGGTGTAAGTCAGAAGAGAATCTGCTGCAATTATTTTTTCTAGTCATCTGAAGATTTGGAACGTTGCTTAGTTTTAATTTCTACTTCAGGTTTCACATTGCGATGTTGTGACAACTTGATTTTGGTTTTGCTACAACATAAAAAGCAGCATTTTTGTTTTCTTTCTGTGATTAATTGTTATGAGGCATGCATTTGGCCATGCAATATGACATCATGCAAATAGAGTGGTAACAGAAGAAAGGGCAATACTACATTATTATTTGACAAGACAGCCTTGTGATATAATGGTCTTCATAAGGAACAAATCAAAGCAAAGTGAACCTTTTGACAAAAAAGATCCAAACCGCAGTGGGAATTCATAAAAGAGCATACTCTAGCTATGAGAAATGTTTAAATGAATTAGAGCTACTAGTAGGGATGTGTTTACGGTAAAATTATGTTGAATCTGCTAAGATTTGGGCAACAAAATTATGAAATTCTTTGATTTTTTCATGTTCAGTAGCAATACTCTGACAAAGTGCTTTCTTACATTAGCTCTGGATGTTAATGTAAGAACATTTCCTTTGAAAATTCTGTGCCACAAATAAGTTTTTTGTGACAGTAGTTCACAAACCATATCTAGGCCAGAACCAGGCATGATATGACATGCACAGAGAAGAAAGGACAGTTTCCAGTGAAAGCATACAAGATATTTGACTAGTCAGAAAAACAATATGAAAAAAAGCTATTATATTAAAACAAAATATTGTAATAGTCTAAACAAAACAAAAACAAAACAAAAGGGTTTCAAAACTGTTCTGAGCCAAATGTCCCAGCTATTATGATTCCCACTTTGGCAAAATTCCCATTCTATTCCCACACAGCCCATTCCTTCAAAACACTACTAGAGCTTGTAAAAAAAAATTCCAATTTTCTTTTGATAATTTTGAAACATTTTGTTTCTATTTTGACCTTTTTAATTTAACTTTTTTTTTACACTATTCATTAACTTAAATTTTAAATGAAAAGTTATTTGGAAGCAAATATCAAAATGGGATAGTTTAATGATTTTGAAGTTTGGTTTTGTTTTGGTTTCAACCAATTGGCATTTTTTGATGAAAAAAAAGTTTAATTGAAAAGCTCCTCACCAGCTCTATTAATTATATTCCTACCTCACAAAGGTGACACAGACTCATAGACTCATAGACTCCAGGACTGGAAGGGACCTTGAGAGGTCATCGAGTCCAGTCCCCTGCCCTCATGGCAGGACCAAATACTGTCTAGACCATCCCTAATAGACATTTATCTAACCTACTCTTAAATATCTCCAGAGATGGAGATTCCACAACTTCCCTAGGCAATCTATTCCAGTGTTTAACTACCCTGACAGTTAGGAACTTTTTCCTAATGTCCAACCTAAATCTCCCTTGCTGCAGTTTAAGCCCATTGCTTCTTGTTCTATCATTGGAGGCTAAGGTGAACAAGTTTTCTCCCTCCTCCTGATGACACCCTTTTAGATACCTGAAAACTGCTATCATGTCCCCTCTCAGTCTTCTCTTTTCCAAACTAAACAAACCCAATTCTTTCAGCCTTCCTTCATAGGTCATGTTCTCAAGACCTTTAATCATTCTTGCTGCTCTTCTCTGGACCCTCTCCAATTTCTCCACATCTTTCTTGAAATGCGGTGCCCAGAACTGGACACAATACTCCAGTTGAGGCCTAACCAGCGCAGAGTAAAGCGGAAGAATGACTTCTCGTGTCTTGTTTACAACACACCTGTTAATGCATCCCAGAATCATGTTTGCTTTTTTTGCAATAGTATCACACTGTTGACTCATATTAAACTTGTGGTCTACTATGACCCCTAGATCTCTTTCTGCCATACTCCTTCCTAGACAGTCTCTTCCCATTCTGTATGTGTGAAACTGATTGTTCCTTCCTAAGTGGAGCACTTTGCATTTATCTTTATTGAACTTCATCCTGTTTACCTCAGACCATTTCTCCAATTTGTCCAGATCATTTTGAATTTTGACCCTGTCCTCCAAAGCAGTTGCAATCCCTCCCAGTTTGGTATCGTCCGCAAACTTAATAAGCGTACTTTCTATGCCAACATCTAAATCGTTGATGAAGATATTGAACAGAACCGGTCCCAAAACAGACCCCTGCGGAACCCCACTTGTTATACCTTTCCAGCAGGATTGGGAGCCATTAACAACTACTCTCTGAGTACGGTTATCCAGCCAGTTATGCACCCACCTTATAGTAGCCCCATCTAAATTGTACTTTCCTAGTTTATCTATAAGAATATCATGCAAGACTGTATCAAATGCCTTACTAAAGTCTAGGCATATCACATCCACCGCTTCTCCCTTATCCACAAGGCTCGTTATCCTATCAAAGAACGCTATCAGATTAGTTTGACACGATTTGTTCTTTACAAATTCATGCTGGCTATTCCCTATCACCTTACCACCTTCCAAATGTTTGCAGATGATTTCTTTGATTACCTGCTCCATTATCTTCCCTGGCACAGAAGTTAAACTAACTGGTCTGTAGTTTCCTGGGTTGTTTTTATTTCCCTTTTTATAGATGGGCACTATATTTGCCCCCTTCCAGTCTTCTGGAATCTCCCCCGTCTCCCATGATTTCCCAAAGATAATAGCTAGAGGCTCAGATACCTCTTCTATTAACTCCTTGAGTATTCTAGGATGCATTTCATCAGGCCCTGGTGACTTGCAGGCATCTAACTTTTCTAAGTGATTTTTTACTTGCTCTTTCCTTATTTTCTCTTCTGAACCTACCCTCTTCCCGTAAGCATTCACTATACTAGACGTTCCTTCAGATTTCTCAGTGAAGACTGAAACAAAGAAGTCATTAAGCATTTCTGCCATTTCCAAGTCTCCCGTTACTGTTTCCCCCTCCTCATTGAGCAGTGGGCCTACCCTGTCCTTAGTCTTCCTCTTGCTTCTAATGTATTGATAAAAAGTCTTCTTGTTTCCCTTTGTTCCCATAGCTAGTTTGAGTTCATTTTGTGCCTTTGCCTTTCTAATCTTGCCTCTGCATTCCTGTGTTATTTGCCTATATTCATCCTTCGTGATCTGACCTAGTTTCCATTTTTTATATGACGCCTTTTTATTTTGTAGGTCACGCAAGATCTCAAGGGTAAGCCAAGGTAGTCTTTTGCCACATTTTCTATCTTTCCTAACCATCGGAATAACTTGCTTTTGGGCCCTTAATAGCGTCCCTTTGAAAAACTGCCAACTTTCCTCAGTTGTTTTTCCCCTCAGTCTTAATTCCCATGGGACCTTGCCTATCAGCTCTCTGAGCTTACCAAAATCCGCCTTCCTGAAATCCATTGTCTCTATTCTGCTGTACTCCCTTCTACCTTTCCTTAGAATTGCAAATTCTATGATTTCATGATCACTTTCACCCAAGCTTCCTTCTACTTTCAAATTCTCAACAAGTTCCTCCCTATTTGTTAAAATCAAGTCTAGAACAGCTTCCCACCTAGTAGCTTTTTCAACTTTCTGAAATAAAAAGTTGTCTGCAATGCAGTCCAGGAACTTATTGGATAGTCTGTGCCCCGCGGTGTTATTTTCCCAACATATATCTGGATAGTTGAAGTCCCCCATCACCACCAAATCTTGGGCTTTGGATGATTTTGTTAGTTGTTTGAAAAAAGCCTCATCCACCTCTTCCGCCTGATTAGGTGGCCTGTAGTAGACTCCCAGCATGACATTACCTGTGTTTTTTACCCCTTTTAGCCTAACCCAGAGACTCTCCACACTTCCGTCTCCTATGTCCATCTCCACCTCAGTCCAAGTGTGTACATTTTTAATATATAATTAGTTAGAGTTTACAAAGTAATCTGAAGATGAAAAACACAATACAATTGTAAAGCATTATTTTGAGGGTGATCCAATAGACTATGAAGGGTGATCCAACAGAATAGCTGTCTACTGCTTATTTGTTCTCCCAATTCTGTTTATCACTAATTTTTAATGAATTCACTTCAGGCATTATTTCATACCTGAAATTATAGTTGCCTTCAAACAGTCATTCCTACTCAGGCAACACTAGAGCCAGGCAGAGAAAAGTCATTCATTTTCAAGGAAGACTTAGAAATTTCAAAGGCTGGATTTGTTCCAATGCAGAACAAAATCCACAAATTTCAAAATTCTCTGCAGAAGGAAATGGAGCCATAGCTCTGGGGTCGACTGCCTGGTGGCTCGCCCCACAGCTGTGACCTCTGAAAGCCAAGCATTTCCTGCTCCAAGGCAAACCACCACATGGGCTGTTTCCTGGAACCCTGTATGCTGAGGAGCCATGAACCTTAAGAACTGGGACTCCCTATCAGTCCACCAGATGGCGGTCAAGGAATTGGGAGCATGGAAGCTGCTGTTAGGTAGGCTGGTAAGAAACATGCCTGATGGAGTTCCAACAGAACTAAGCCTATCAGAAATAAACCCTCTCCACAAAAATGTTTTGATTTTGATGAATCAGGAAAATCCAACAAAAAACATTTCACTCAAATTTTTCCAGCCAGCTGTAGTCACAACCTTCACTGTCAACAGATCAGGTAGCTCAGACTTCTTTCCAAACTTACTGGACCAGATAAATAGAGCCATATAAATACTTAGATGACCAAAGTGAATTCTGATCTCAGTTACACAGCTATAAATCTGGAGAGACTCTGTTGACTTCAATGGAATTTTCACAAGTGTAACTAAAATTGAAGTTTGACCCAATAATCATAATTTTTTTTATTGAATGATATCATTTATTTTGATGAATAAGTCACAGAAGGCAAAAGATATTAAGGATAAAAAGCCACAGAAGATCAGGAGAAAAGTGTACTGTCAATGTCTTGTAAGGTTTGAGAAGATACAAATAATGGTGTTTCAACCACTTCCTTGGGGATGAATGTCAACAGTCTCAGTGAGATATATATCATAATATTCAGCATAATTTTTAATGTCATTATTTATTTATTATTATGGTAGTAGTCAGAGGCCTGAGACAGGGATTGGGCCCCATTATGCTAGGTAATGTATAAATTAAAAAAATAAAGACAATTCTCTCCCCAAGACATCCTGCAGTCTAGGATTATAACAACTAGGCACAAAAGGTGGATAAACAAAGGGAGATGGAGTGGGGGGACAAGGTGACAATAAAGATGGATATGTTCGCATATATGACTAGAGGGTATGTCTACACAGCTGCTGGGAGCAAGTTTTGCAGTCATGGTTACCATGCTAAAAATAGCTGTGTAGACATTGCTTTGAGATTCTGGTTCGGGCTAGAGCTTGGTTCTGAAGCCCACCCCGTACCCCTCAGACTTCAGAGTCCAAAGTCCAGCCCAACCTGGAATGTCCACTTTGCTATTTTTAGTGGACTTTCTAGCATGAGCCCTGCTAACACAACTCTATTGACCCAGGCTGCAAGACTTGTCCCAGCAGCTGTGTAGACATACCAAGAGTCTTTTTTCTTGAGTACACTTGGCCTTTAGCCAATGTCATGCTGCTAAAGTTCAGAGTCTGTTACATGGGAGCAGTTTGGGTAAATCTGAGAATCAGAATTAGGTTTCATAAGAGCTGGGCTAGGTAAGTCATATTTTGGACTACTGAGTTGCCACCATCAAATAATCCTTTAAACTTGTTACTGTTATATGCTGGTAATGTTTTGGTTCATCTCAACAAACTTTTATTTGCAGGAGTACCAAAAGCTACTAGGTACAAGATGCAAATAGCATTATTCAGAAATGATCTGAACATCTTTGAACTTTTCTTCTGTGTTTATATGTGGAAGTAATAGTCAACTAGAAGCCAGGGGGATGCATTTGCAATGACGGAATGTTCTTTTTTCCTCTTATGTGAGCTGATAGGATCTTTTAATGCCCAGAGTTTCTGATTCCATTTTATGTGTAAATGATTGCTGCTTTAAACCATTGGCTATGGTATATTTATAGAGCAATACATAGTGCACAATTAAATGCCAAGCTGTAATTGAATCAAAGGATTCTGCTGATAACTTGAATCACAAGGGTGCAACTCAAGTGCTTTATAAAGGGCAGCAGAACCTGAGACTAAATTACAGCCTCCAGTATTCAATCTGGGATCATGCATTATTATTTATAATACGGATAAAAGGATTATTATAATACTGAAGTAAATAAAAAGAAAATGCATCAACCAGCAGAAGCTAGAATGCTTGCAAAGACTTTCAGTTTGTGCTGTGAGAGGCTAAGGATTATACTGCACAAGAAATAGAACTGGAGGAAAAGTATTTGGTAAACTGTTATAGCCTTCAAAAAAAATCCCACAAAACTTTAAAATTCTTCTTAAATAAAAGAGAAGTCTATCTTTCACTGCTTAATCCATGGCAAATTCATAATGTTCTGCTAATATGGTTATAACAAATTTATTCCAAGTGTTATACAATTCCTTCCTTGTAATATTTTCTACAGAAAGAAAATACAGATTCAATACATTTATCTCAAGTGATTTACAGAATAAGTAAACGTCTCCAAACCTTATGAAGTTCAATTTGATTAGGTAGTATATGAACAAAACAAAAGAACTATTTTCTAGTATAAAACCTCTAGTCTCTAATACGGCAAACACCGTGTGCACAAAGACTGATTGACAGAGGCTGTGTTTATTACAGAAGGGCAAAGATTACTTTTAAAATGTATCTGATTGCACTTATGAATGTGATATACTAATAGAACAATAATGATAAATTCTCTAGTCATTAGTAAGCTAACAAGGAAGTAGATTGTAAACTATTTATTAGGAATAATTTTTAATTGTATTAGTCTCTGTGATTGAAATTCTCTCATGTAATTTTTCTCCACGTACTTGCTTTGTCAATTTCTTATACAACTTAGTGCACATGAATGGTGCTGGACTGCTAGCCTTGAACACTGAAGTCCCCTGCATGTCCACAGAAAAATACAAAATAGGCATCAACAGTCATGCTCTTCCAGACTGCTCAACCAAAACGTATTCTAGAAGGGCCACTTTTGGGATAAAAAGATAATTTAGTCTTCATGCTCAGTAAGTCTTTGGGCTATCTGCTGGGAACTGGAATGGCATTCTGGTGCTTCTGGTACTATCATATATAAGCACACGGGGACATGCATTCCAGCAACTGTGATACAGATGTTCTGATGTGGAAATCTGTCCCTTAGGAACTGAATTAAGTCTGCCAGATCATGACTCATAAGTTCCCTACCTACCATCAGTTAGTCAGTACTATTTGCTGTCACCACTGACCCGGATGACAGATGAAATGCTGACCCACAAGAACCCAGTGTGGTAGCCTGCTACCAATCTCTTGAGCTCTCTGTTTCCCAGAACCTGGAATTATAAGGACACTTGGACTTTTTGTAGGGGATGAGGGAAGAGGGGAGTGGAAAGAGGGTAAGATATCTGCTATCTCTACATCCAGCAAACCCCCTACCACCTCCTCACAGCATTTGCTATACCACACAAAGTTGCTAAGGCCAAAAATTTCACATGATGGAGACAGGGATTGAACATTTATATGGAGATCAAGAATATCCACAGTTATCATAATTAATGGTAACAAAAATGTTGTGGAAAGGATATTAATCTTCATGCTTCAATGCTTAAAGCAATCTCAGTTAGACATCAGGATGAGTCCAAAGGGGCAGGGAATCACAAATTATTTGCCTGTGCAGATTGCTTACATCTTCCACTGAAGCATTTTGTACAGCCCAATGTTGGAGAGAGGATATCAGATATGATGGACCTTAGTATGATCCAGTATGGAATTCCTGTGTTTATTCAGGGACAGATCCATGGATGTTCTTTTGCTGAACATAAAAGTTAGCAGCATTAGAAGAATTAAACAATGTCTCATAATTTTTGCTATGATAACTATCTATTAGGGGTGCTGCTTGTCTGGTAGGGGGTGGGCAGGAAAGTAATGTTTCATGACAACTATTAATGAATTAACAAATCATTATGGAATCAAATACCTAGGAAATCCCAGATGTGTATAAAGTTTTGGTTTCCATGCTTTTCATGTTGATTTAAGAATTAAACAAATGCTCCAATTTGGTATTCAGCCAAGAACCTGTCAGGTTTGTGTTGAGATAATTTATTAACATTCTAAACAGAGACTTGTGTTAGGAGTAAAATATCTGCAACCCTTATCTGAGAATGGAGCCTTCTTTTATCATCTGAATAGTTTTGTCAATCTTGCTACAACACCATGACATTCACAGGCAGTTATGTCTGAATACTTAAGTGAATCTGAATTTTGGATAAAGAATCTAATCAATTTAACTTTCCTTATGTGCTCATTACCAAAGTATCTAGGCTAAACTAGGTCATTGAATGTCATTTACAAAAAACCTTACATGGAGATAAGAGAACAGTTCTTCAGAAGAATTGTCAGGAAGGCAAATAGCAGTCAGAGTACATGACAAAATCCCTCATCAACCCATGGGCTAGAGGTTATCCTCACAACCGTTGGTTCACAATTATCACAGGTGCCACCTTCCTCCTTGACCCAGGAGTGCTCAACCCCTGCTCTGCCCCAGACCCCGTCCCACCTCTTCACACCCCTGTTCTGCCGCCTCCCCTGAGTGTGCCTTATCTCCGCTTCCCCACCTCCCCCCAGTGCCTCCTGCATGCCGCAGAACAGCCGATAGCGGTGGGCGGGAGCTGCTGGGAGGAATGGGGAGGAGTTGATTGGTGGGGACACTGGCGGGTGGCAGGCACTGGTGGGAAGGAGGGGAGCTGGCTGCTGGTGAGTGATAAGCACCCACTAATTGTTTTCCATGGGTGCGCCAGCCCTGGAGTCAGCACCTATGATTATTATTATAATAAAACATTTGTAACAGCACCATAGATGGGCATAGTGCTGAACCGAGAAACTGCCTCAAAGAGCTAACAGTTTAAAAAAAGTTTGAGTATTACATCCGTACATGAGAAATGCCATTAAAGTTAGAGCAAGAGTAGTAAGACACAGACACTAGCTGGAAAACGCAATATGACTCAAGGACGTATTAGACTGGGCAAGGGTAACGGAGGTTGGAGGCTAGTAGAAATAAAATCTAGATTGTCACTAATCCTAACATGGTCACATTGGACACATTATTTTTGCCCTCTCCTCCTCCTCAGTGGTTGACATGAGAGAAGAACTGTACAACCTGTATTCTCCACTATAAGAAAGTCTGTGGGAAGGTGCTAAGAATGGGTGAGGAGTGGATGGGGAGTGGGCAAAGACACAAATTCACTCCCTCCACTCAGACACAATGACCAGTGGAAACAGTGGAAGAAACATTTGTGTGGAGAAATAAGCTATGCCTCCAAAGAATGAAGTTGTTTAGGCAACCCACATAGCTAGAGAGAATCATGGGAGAAATGGTTACTGTGACATACCTTTAGGGGGTTTCGTTGGCCATATGCTGTCCATTGCAGAATGCTGAGCCTAAAGGTTTAGTTTTGCTCTAAAACAGCTGTTTCCTTGGGTCATTTGAAATGCATCATATACATTCCTTCTCTTTAAATAAGATTTTCTGAGGGTTGCACTAGTATGAAGGGATTGTTGGAAGAAGTGGGTTTTGAAGAAAAATTGAAAAAGAGGCACAGAACAAGAGTGGAGAATCTAGGCTTAGTGCCAGAAAAAATATCATTGTGCTTTAAGTATGCTGCATGGAAATTAAAGATCCCTTGGAAATTTTCATAAAAGTAGAGCTCTGACCCAAAGTCCTTGGCCACAACATTCCTGTATGTATTGTAATACACCATGTTGTGCAATGGTTGGTGGCTACCCATCACCACAGATGTGGATATATTTCAAAGCTGTTATATGCATTTTGTATAGTTTGTGAAACATTTGCGATTCTTTGGGGAAGCTGTGATATATAAACACAAGGAGACAGATTTTCAAAAGAGCTCAGTTTTCAGTTAGGTACCTAAATGAAGTGGCCAGATTTTCAAAAGTACTTGGAACCCAGCAATTCCCACTAAGAACATTTTGAAAATCTAGCCACTTCACTGAATTGTCTAGTTGGGAACTGAGCTCTCTAGATGCTATCATCCAAAATTTCTTATTATTATTTCATTTTTAGGTAAGAAAATTAGAAGAGTTTTTCTCATTCCAGTCACCACTATCACACATTAACTGAGTTACAACAAAACCAAGGATCTGATTTTCATTTTGCTCTGGTAGCATTTTATACCCACTTTGCACAGGTATAAACGCCCACACAAGCGGAAAGTCCTGCCCCAAACATCTATTCATACTGAACTTATCACTGAAATATCACATAGATGGTGTGGTATATCATTGAAGTAGAGCTTTCAATCTCTCAGAGAGGCAATAATAATTTAAGGCGAGAGAGCAGTTAAACCGAATTGGGGAAAGTTAGGAAGAGGTGTTATATGTTCTTTCTCAGGCCTTGTCAAGATATCATTCCAAATTTAAGATTCATTGATTGGGTCCAAAATTTCAATTTAACACACTCTGTGCACATTCACACAATGTAATTGTGTATATATGCAAAATCCTAGCTCATATCTACCTCTGTACCAGGACTCTGGTGACAGATTTGGGGAAACTTGTCCTCTGCTGCTCTGTTAAGCAGCATTCCATGCCATGCTATTTCTAAGACAAATACTCACATCTGTATTTTGTTAACATTCTTTTTTCTGAGAGAAATGGTGTGAATAAAATGTAACTATTCACATGATTTTTTTAGAAAGCAAACAAAGAATAATTTATGAGCCAGGGTGAAGTAAATCCACTTTTAAATTTAGGCAGCTATAGAGAATTTTTTACCATATACACCTGGTTCTTACATACAGTATCACTTAAATAGTTTCTTTATAATTTATTTTTTATATCATTACTTTTTTTGCTGGATAGAACTGCACAGTATTTCATTGCAGACTGAGCTTACCTCCCCTTCTGTGGACTGCAAGTGCAGTTCTTTCCTACACGTTGCCTTTAAATCTCCAGCAGCTGCACTAACTTGTACTCCCTTGGGAGCTTCCATTATCAAAGATCTAGTTGGAGACTCAAGTCTGAAAAAGAAAAGTATCCATTAATAAAAAAACCCAGTCCTCATATAAACAGCATGTGCTGATGTAAATCCATTGTCAAGACAAAGAAAATGAAAATTCAATTGTTCCATGATTTATTTATTATTCTTGTGACTCCGATTCAAGAAAGCACCAAAGCATGCACTTAAGCCCATGATTGTTCAAGAAAGTATTTAAGTATGTACTTAACTTTAAGCAATGGGATTTATGCACATGTTTGCTGTACTGCTTAGGGATGCTTTCTTGAACTGAGGCCTAATTTAGCTGATAGTTGCTCTGAGACTGAATTGTCGTTAGTACAGATATGCTTTCTACTGTGACTATATGCTGAAAAGTGATGTCTAACCTGTGTATGCAATGCCAGATGTACATTTAAACAAAATCTAAATTGAAATGTTTCTTTTGAATTTTTTTTAACAACAGTTTCAATTCTATTGGACCTCTTCTTCCTTCACAACATACAAATAACTCCTACTAACTGCACTGGAGCTACTCACATGCTTGAGGATGAGGAGGCGATTGAGGAGTGAGCGATCGATTAGGTCAGGGGTTGGCAACCTCTGGCACATGGCTTGCTAGTGTAATCACCCTGGTGGGCTGGGCCAGTTTGTTTACCTGCCGCGTCCGGAGGTTTGGCCGATGGCGGCTCCCACTGGCCGTGGTTCACTGCTCAGGCCAATGGAGATGGCAGAAAGCGGCACAGGCCAAGGGATGTGCTTGCCGGGGCTTCCCACCACCCCCATTGGCCTGCAGCGGCAAACTGCAGCCAGTGGGAGCCACGATTAGCAGAACCTGTGGACGCGGCAGGTAAACAAACTGGCCCGGCCCACCAGCGTGCTTACCCTGGCAAGCCACATGCCAGAGGTTGCTGACCCCTGGATTAAGCTCTCAGCCTATATTATTCTGCTTTCTGCACACATTTCACCCCCTTCTGCAAACTGCTCACTGACCGTTTCAACTCCACAATATCTGCCATATTCTCTGTATCGCTTCTCATTGCAATAACCACATTTCTCTTTTTGTCCCTCCACTAGTTCCCCCTTCTCTGTCTCTTCTTTTCCTCACACTCTCTGTTCTCAAGATCCTGAACCACTCAAAGCCAAGGGGTGAGCTCTCTCTCTATATTGCTAGCTCACAGTACTCCACTCTTCTCTGCAACTGAGAGTTGTAGTGGTGAGGATTTGTGGTGATGGTGCTCACGTGCAGGACTTATAAGGACAGATGATCTAGTGGACAGGGCCCTGCACTGGGATTCAAGAGGTGTGGATTCAATGCCTGGATCAGCCAAAGACTTATTATATGATCTTATTTGGTATGAGCAAGCTTGAACAAATCACAATCTACACAATTGCTCAGTTGTCCATTTGTAAAATGAGGATAGTACTGCCTAACCTCACAGAGGTGTTATGAAGATGAAATCAATTAATAATCATGAGGTGCTCAGATACTATCACAAGAAGAGCCAGTTCATCAGTTAGATAGATAGCTGGGAGAAAAGTGGCAGAAGTGGTTTGTTCCTCTGCATTTTCCTTCTATCAGTTCGACCCCTGGGTAGTATATCATAATCACCCAGAAGTATAACAAAACACATTTATAGGGGAAGAAGAAAGGAATTGTTTGATATAAAGGATTTGCCAGCTAAAGTCAACTGAAATAGCTATTAAGTAGCATAGACAACTGGATTTAGGCGTATTGTAATATTTTATTTATTTATTTATTTTGCCGACAGGAGATAGCAGTCTTGGATTATCTTCCTGAAGCCAAAAATACCACATTACATCAGGGATAATGGAGATGAGGTATGAACTGAATGTCATGAAGATAGCATCTGTAAAATATTTCTGACTGCTGGGTGTCCCCGGCACTCAACGGGAATAAACCTGAAAGCAATTATTTGAAAGTACAAAATATAACTTAAATATGTTGTTCGGATATGAAATGATCAGGTACTAAGCATTTTAGATGCCTGTGTTTAAAGGCAAATCAAAACATGAACACATTATCTTCTGTTAAAGAACGGGAAAGAGAGCTTTTTTGAAGACACTTGTAAGATTCTTTGTGCTGAATGATTTTGTTTCATGAAAAATGAAACAGCAGCTAGTCCTGATTATTAATTATGGTTATCACCAACATAAAGCACATAAAGGAACAAAGAATAGGAAATGGAGGTAAAGGGAAAAAAACCTCTAAAGGAAGGAAGGAAGCTTAAAACATCAATTGTTAAAAATGACAGTTAATGAGAATCACCATGAAAAATACACTCTCTTTAAAAGGACCCATCTTCTAGGTTTGAAAAACATGATTGATCCTTTCATTCATCATTTTGGGGTAATTATATTATTATTGCTATTATACATAAAGGCAACTGGAAAGTATCTAACTTTAGTATTCTTCTTCGAGTGATTGCTCACATCCATTCCAGTTAGGTGTGCGCACCGCGCGTGCACGTTCGTCGGAAACTTTTTACCCTAGCAACTCCAGTGGGCCGGCAGGTCGCCCCCTGGAGTGGCGCCGCCATGGTGCTCAATATATAACCCTGCTGGCCCACCCGCTCCTCAGTTCCTTCTTACCGCCGTGTCGGTCGTTGGAACTGTGGAGCGCGGCATAGCTGTCCTCCACGTCCCTAGCTCTCCTTGTTATCTCTCGTTATTGTTATAGTTGTTAGTTAGATCGTTAAGTATAGTTAGTAAGTAATTAAGTGTAAATAGGTTGTAAATAGTTGTTCGCCGGGGGCTGTAGCCCTTCCCGGCACCGGGCTCATGCCTGGTTCACCGGGCTTTAAGCAGTGTGCGGCCTGTAAGAAGCCTATGCCTACCAGCGACCCCCATGACGCGTGCCTGAAGTGCCTGGGGGAATCGCACAGATCGGACAAGTGCCGCATCTGCAAGGCTTTTAAGCCCAGGACAAAAAAGGAGAGAGACCAAAGACTCCGGACTCTCCTTATGGAGGCGGCACTTGACCCGGCGGCTTCGCAGGCTGTGATCTCGGTGCCGGCACCGGATCGCACCGGCACCGGAAAGACTCCCCGGCACCGACCTTCTCCGGCACCGGGTGCAGAACCAAGACCGTCAGCGTCTGCTACTCCAGCCAGGCAGACACGACTGGAGCGCCCGGCCTCAACATCGGCCGCGGCGCCGCCGGCACCGTCGACTCCGGGCCCGGCGGGTCCGTCGAGTCCGGTGCCGCCAAGCTCCCCCATAAGATCTGGGGTTGAGATATTGGTCCCATCCACGCCGGAGACCTTCGCCTCGGCACGGGACCTTATTGCCTTGACAGAGCCTACTCAGCTGCCACCCCCGGTACCTCCGGTGCGGGTCGCATCTAGAGGCAAGCCCATGATGTCGGCACCGTCTCGGGACTCGCGCTCGCGGTCCAGGTCCCGACGTCACGGCAGGTCAAGATCTCATCGCCGCTCGCAGTCCCGGCACCGCTCCCCTCGGCGGTACCGGTCGCACTCGCGGCACCGATCGACCTCCAGACGGTCACGGTCTGACTCCAGCCGCCGATACCGGCACCGTGACTCCAGGAGCCAGTCCCGCCGTCACTCGCCGCACCGGTCGACCTCCCGGCACCGAGCTGGTGGCAAGTCCCGGTCCCGGTCGACCTCCCGGCACCGCGTCGGTGGCAGGTCCCGGTCCCGATCCCAGCACCGAAGCGGCGGCCGGTACCGGTCCAGATCCCGGCACCGAGACAGAACCCGGTCCCGGTCCCGATCCCGGCACCGCTATGACTCCTGGTACCGATCCCCGGCACCGACAAGATCGTCGCTGCCGACCCGCGCAGACCCTTACCAGCCAGGGTCGGCCCCGCCGTGGCCTTCTAGGCAGCCGTCGGTCTCTTCGCAAACGGACAGCGGGTATGTGCTGGGCACCGACCGGCAGGCGGCGCTCTTTTCAGACCCGCCACAACAAGACCAAGGCCCGCAGCAGTGGGGGTTTTGGACCCCATGGGCATACCATCAAGCCCAGGGCCCCCAACAGCTTCCTGCTAGGCCTGCGACGGCGGAGCACAGGGTGCCGGAAGCCTCGTTGTCTCGCCCCCCTCCCTCCCCGGATGGAGAGGAAGGGTCCAAGCAGCAAGACTCCGCTCTGGCTCCTGAGACAGAGGCGAGGGCCGAGGGGGACCCCCCATTGGACACTTTCTTGCCGGGGGTCTCCTCATCCTCCTCCCCTGATGAAGCGGTGGCTGGCACCTCCTCCAGTAGCCCCCCCCCGCTGGATCTCAGGGCGCACCAAGACCTCCTTAGACGAGTAGCTCAGAATCTGAGCCTACAAGCCGAGGAGGTCTCGGAGATCGAGGATCCGATTGTCACCATCCTCTCGTCGGATGCTCCCACCAGGGTCGCCCTACCCTTCATAAGGACGATCCAGGCCAACGCCAATACTATCTGGCAGTCACCAGCCTCCATCCCCCCTACGGCGAGGGGCGTCGAGAGGAAGTACATGGCCCCCTCTAAAGGCTATGAGTACCTCCATATCCACCCGACACCGTGTTCCCTGGTGGTACAGTCGGTAAATGACAGAGAGTGTCATGGGCAGGAAGCTCCAGCCCCCAAATCCAGGGAGGCCAGGCGTATGGACCTCCTTGGACGCAAAGTATACTCGGCTGGGGCGCTGCAGCTCAGGGTTTCGAACCAACAAGCCCTGCTCAGCAGGTACGCTTTCAACTCATGGGTAGCAGCGGACAAATTTAAAGAGCTGCTGCCGCAAGACGCCCGCCAAGAATTTGCAGCCATCCTAGATGAGGGCAAGAAGGTGGCGCGTACATCATTGCAAGCTTCTTTGGACGCTGCAGACTCGGCTGCCCGCACCCTCGCTTCGGGGGTAACGATGCGCCGTATCTCCTGGCTGCAGGTCTCTGGCCTTCCTCCGGAGCTCCAACATACCATCCAGGACCTCCCGTTCGAAGGCCAGGGCCTGTTTTCGGAGAAGACAGACCCCAGACTTAAGAGTCTAAAGGACAATCGGGTCATTATGCGCTCCCTCGGGATGCACACACCGGAAACGCAGCGCAGACCCTTCCGGCCACAGCAGCAACAGCAGCGCAGGCCATATCCCCAGTTCCGTCAACGGCAGGACCTTAATAGGCGCCGTGGCAGGAATGGAAGGCGCAGGCATTCGGGGAACCAAGGGGGGCAGAATCAAGGCTCCTCTAAGCCCCTGCCTGGACCCAAGCCTGCATTTTGAAGGTGCGCCCGAGGGCACAGTAACAGTTTCCCCCACGGATCCTTCCCCCCCGTTTTCCAACCGCCTTTCGTTTTTCCTCCCGGCGTGGGCCCAAATAACATCGGACCGCTGGGTCTTACGCACGGTGCAGACGGGATACCGCCTGCAGTTTATATCATTTCCTCCTTCCCGCCCCCCTTCCTCGTCCCTCTTCAGGGACCCCTCTCACGAGCAATTCCTTCAGCAGGAGGTACAGACGCTCCTCAGCAAAGGAGCTATAGAGGCGGTTCTGGAAAACGAGAAAGGCAAGGGGTTTTATTCCCGTTACTTTCTGATCCCCAAGGCCAAGGGAGGCCTCAGGCCTATCCTCGACCTGCGAGAGCTCAACAAATACCTGGTGAAGTTGAAGTTCCGCATGGTATCCCTGGGGACCATTATCCCATCCCTGGATCCGGGAGACTGGTACGCCACCCTCGACATGCAGGACGCTTATTTTCACATTGCCATTTGGCCACACCACAGACGTTTCCTTTGTTTCGTGGTGGGCCCCCTTCACTACCAATTTGCAGTCCTCCCATTTGGCCTTTCTACGGCCCCGAGGGTATTTACAAAATGCATGGCAGTTGTTGTGGCACATCTTCGGCGCAGTCGTATCCACGTGTTCCCTTACCTAGACGATTGGTTAATTCGGGGCACGTTGGAACTGCAAGTTTGCAGCCATGTCCGCGTGATCACCGGCCTGTTTGCTACTTTGGGCCTCTTGATCAACATGGACAAGTCCACCCTGATCCCCACGCAGAGGGTGGAGTTCATCGGGGCCGTCCTGGACGCCACCGTGGCCAGGGCTCTTCTGCCATTGCCGAGGTTCCAGGCATTGTCGGCGATCGTTCAACGACTGCGGGCAGCCCCCTTGACATCAGTGCGGACATGTCTAACCCTGTTAGGCCACATGACAGCATGCACGTTTGTGACCGGTTATGCTCGGCTCCGCATGAGGCCCCTCCAGTTGTGGCTCATCGAACATTACCGGCCGGCAAGGCAGCCGCTAGACATGCTGATCACGATCCCCCAAGGGGTGTTAGATTCTCTCGACTGGTGGCTAGACCAGTCCGTAGTGTGTGCGGGGCTCCCTTTCCACCCACCTCAGCCCTCGGTGTCCCTGACAACGGATGCCTCAGATCTCGGCTGGGGGGCCCACCTGGGAACCCTGAGAACGCAGGGCCTGTGGTCCCCGCAGGAGGTGAGGTTGCACATCAACATGCGGGAGTTGAGAGCGGTCCGCCTTGCTTGTCAAACGTTCTGCCACCAGCTTCGAGGTCGTTGTGTCGCGGTGTTTACCGACAACACGACGACCATGTACTATATCAACAAGCAGGGCGGCACCAGATCCTCTCCCCTGTGTCACGAGGCGATGCGACTCTGGGACTTTTGTGTAGCCCATTCCATTCACCTCACAGCTTCCTTCCTCCCCGGAGTACGGAACACGCTGGCGGATCACTTGAGCAGATCCTTCCTATCGCACGAGTGGTCCCTTCGCCCGGACATCGCCCTCTCCATCTTCCAGAGGTGGGGTTATCCCCGTGTGGACCTCTTCGCGTCCGGGGGGAACAAGAAGTGCCAGGCGTTCTGCTCCTTTCAGGGCAGGGAGCCCAGGTCGATAGCGGATGCCTTCCTTATTCCGTGGACGACCCACTTGTACTACGCGTTTCCCCCGTTTCCTCTGGTTCACAAGGTCCTTCTGAAGGTGCGCAGGGACAGGGCTCGCGTGATCATGGTAGCCCCGGCGTGGCCCAGGCAACATTGGTACCCCATGCTGCTGGACCTGGCCATAGCCGACCCAGTTCCCCTGCCCCTTCACCCGGACCTGATTACCCAGGAGCACGGGACTCTCTGTCACCCGGACCTGCAGTCGCTGCACCTAGCGGCGTGGTTCCTGCGTGGCTGACCGGCTCTGAACTGCGCTGCTCCACACCGGTGAGGGAGGTGCTTCTGGGCAGCAGGAAGCCTTCCACGAGGGCGACATACTCGGCCAAGTGGAAGCGTTTCTCCTGTTGGTGCGTGGAGAGAGATCTCCGCCCTATGGAAGTTTCGGTGGCCAATATCTTGGACTACGTTTGGTCCCTCAAACAACAGGGTCTGGCGATATCGTCGTTGCGGGTCCACCTGGCAGCTATCTCCACCTTTCACCCGGGTGGGGATGGTTGCTCTGTTTTTTCTCACCCGACGGTGTCTAGATTCCTTAAGGGGCTGGAACGTTTATACCCTAACGTCCGACTCCCTGCTCCAACCTGGGATCTTAACCTGGTGTTGTCTCGGCTCATGGGGCCCCCCTTTGATCCGTTAGCTACTTGCTCCCTGCTTTACCTCTCTTGGAAGACTGCCTTTTTAGTAGCTATCACCTCAGCTAGGCGGGTGTCGGAACTCCAGGCTCTTGTGGTAGACCCCCCGTATACAGTCTTCCACAAAGATAAGGTGCAGCTGAGGCCACACCCTGCCTTTCTCCCCAAGGTAGTCTCGTCCTTCCACATCAACCAAGAGATATTCCTTCCGGTTTTTCTCCCGAAACCTCACTCCTCAGGCAGGGAGCAGCAGCTCCACTCGCTTGATGTCCGTAGGGCTCTCGCGTTCTATATGGAGAGGACCAAGCCCTTCCGCAAATCCCCCCAGCTTTTCGTGGCGGTAGCGGACCGCATGAAGGGGCTTCCTATCTCCTCCCAGAGGTTATCCTCATGGGTAACGTCCTGTATCAGGACCTGCTATGACTTGGCCCACGTCCCTACGGGCCGGGTGACTGCGCATTCTACCAGGGCGCAGGCGTCGTCGCTGGCTTTCCTCGCCCGTGTGCCCATCCAGGAAATCTGTCGGGCGGCGACCTGGTCATCGGTCCACACCTTTGCTTCCCACTACGCCCTGGTCCAGCAGTCAAGAGAGGACGCGGCCTTCGGATCTGCAGTGCTCCGTGCCGCTACTTCTCACTCCGACCCCACCGCCTAGGTATGGCTTGGGATTCACCTAACTGGAATGGATGTGAGCAATCACTCGAAGAAGAAAAGATGGTTACTCACCTTTGTAACTGTTGTTCTTCGAGATGTGTTGCTCACATCCATTCCACACCCGCCCTCCTTCCCCACTGTCGGAGTAGCCGGCAAGAAGGAACTGAGGAGCGGGTGGGCCGGCAGGGATATATATTGAGCGCCATGGCGGCGCCACTCCAGGGGGCGACCTGCCGGCCCACTGGAGTTGCTAGGGTAAAAAGTTTCCGACGAACGTGCACGCACGGCACGCACACCTAACTGGAATGGATGTGAGCAACACATCTCGAAGAACAACAGTTACAAAGGTGAGTAACCGTCTTTTCTGTAGTGGATTCTCTTTATTCTTTTTTTTTTTTGTTTAAGTAGATAGCTACTAGTAAAAGATTTTGTGGCTACTTTCACCAATGCAAAAGAATGTAAATATTCATCATGATGTCATATAAACAAACAAAAATCTCTAATATGTAGTTATATATTCTATTTGTTTATCATCAGTCTCATTCTTTTACCATTCTTGTAAATCAAGAACAGAGACCTGTATATATAATATATATTTTGTAATTATCATAATTTTATTCTAACTTTTGACATCTCTTTTTTAAGCATCAGATTGCATTCTCCTGCAGTAACCAGAAGCCAGTCTAAATTGTTTTCATAGGAAATTTAGGACACAGTTTAGCAGTCTGATTCACAACACACAAATGTTGGTCTGTGCAGATCTCATTGCAGAAATATACATATTATCCATTTAGATATTTTATTAATGTTATAGAGTGGGCTTTTCAAAAATGCTGACTTTTGGGATAATTTAATTTTACTACTCAGTATATTTCAATGTGTGTAATGTTATTTATAACTTTATTTTCTATAATCTCTATACCTCCTATGAGTTACTTTCATCATCTCTTAGTCAGGAGGATGTAACTGCCCTCTGTTATAAGTATTGCACTGAATGGATGACATTAACAATTCCACATTACTGCTGGCTTCGGAAATTCTAAACCACTATTGATTTTGCCTGGAAGTGTTCCAGTAGCAGGTATAGTGTTGCATACGCTGATCTGTGTTGGGTAATATCTGTCACAGCACTGAAATCTTTTCTATAGGATCACTACCATTTATTTGCAATAAACATGCCACAGTACAGCTCAGAATTGTCTACTCTAGTTTCAACATGATTAGTCAATTTTCCACCAGTTTTATGAAACTGGTAAGTCAATGATTGCATGAATCTAAAAGATCTGAACAATGAATTCCTGAAGAAACTACTAATATTGTATTTCTGTGCACAGCTGAAAGAAATTTAAGCATTTTCAAAAAACAAAAGAATGTAAGCAGTTAATTAAAATTATTAATTTCAGCAATGTGATGTAAGGATGAATTGCTGAAGTGATTTGCAGTGTAGTTTTAAAAAGCTGCTAGTACAAATGATTTTTCCTATCTTTTTACAGTTACTTCTGTATTTTTATTATTCTTTTACTTATTATACATCTGGAAAGAATCTTAGGGGATGTGTGACCTGAAACTATCAAATAAAAAAGTAAAAGCCTAAACGTTCAGAGAGATTTTTTCCTCAGTAGGTGTTGCCAGGGGATACTCAGGCCCATGATGTAGAATAACACTTGTTGTTTGTCTCAGTTTCATTTTCTAAAAGATTTTATCTTTGCCATAAACCTATTGCAACATTGCATGATACCATATTCATGTCTCTAAAAATGCATAATTTAAATGGCAGCAAAATTCTCTTCTGAATTCTACTTTCCTTTCAAATTTACCTATGGCCTGTCAGAGTGGCATTTACTTCTGTAAGTGATTCCTAGTCATATGATTTCATTTTTTTCTACCCAAGATAACAAGCAGATCCAACAGAGCAGAAAACTTTATACTACCTCTGTTATTAGACAGACACCTTAATGTAACAGGAAAGAGAAGTATGTTTTAAAAACAAGGACCTTTAAAAATGTAATCTGCCAATTCCAGACAGAACAGCTATCCAGACTAAACCAATCTCAATATTTCTGTTCAAAGGTCAAATGACACGTGACACTAAATTGAAATGACACACGAACCTTACATTTATGATATTCCATTGTGCTGGATCTGAGAAGACTGGTTGATGGTCCACTAATGAATTGAATTACCCAAACAACGAGCAGATTGATGATGTTACCAATCTTACATTTACATTAAACCTTTCACCCAGAGGGATCCTCAGACACTATTACAAACAGAGGATCACTTTGCCTGCTTCTGAAGGCCAACCCTTTTGGGGCGAAATGTGTCATCTGTCCACAGCAACACTATACTTCAGCTACAAGGAGCAATTTAGGAAGGCATAATTTAATTACTCACCTCTGAATATGGCCAAGAATAACATATGATGGGTAAGGGGCCAGGACCTGAGTTTCTCCATCTCATGCAATTTCAAGGTACCCTCTGTTGAAAATTTTTTTAGGGGGGCTTGTTTTGCTTCATTGTTCCTCTTCCTCATCTGCTCAGAAAACATACAGGCCCTGATTCACAGTGAGCTGGTTGTGGCTCCATGATTCTCAGCCACTCAATGGAATGCAGAGCACTAGAGAACCTAATCTAACTTGTCTAGTGGAATTTACCTCAGTGGAGCGTCAGGCATAGGGGCTTCTACTCCACTCTAACCCTTTCCACGTCTGCCTCATTGCCAGTCCACCACTTACATGTCTCTGTCCTCCCCTTTACACAGAGTTGGTAGGGAAGCTGGTACAGGGTTACATCAACTGGCTTTACATTGGCAGAGATTCGCCCAACACAGGGAGAATTCTCCTGTGGGAATCTGATAGACTTCAGTTTGCTTTGTGCCCCTTGAGCAGAAAATCGAGCCCACAATATTCAGTAGAACCACCAAACCAAATTTCAATTTCTATAGATAGGGCCTGTAATTTCTCTTCCCATGGTATCACTGGAGTCCTTTCCCTCTAGCATGTGCAAGTAGCTAGTAAAACTTAAACCATTGCAGGCTAAGTCTGCTAAAAAGGAACAGGTGTATTTAAAAATGTGCTGCTAAATAGAGAACACACATGAAGAAGGGCATTCATTTTCAGATTCTTTTTCAGTTAGTATTATTTTATGGACTTCCACAGTATTACAAGAGTAAAGATCCACCAACAAAAAGATAAAAATATATATCTTGTCTATTAGGTACCCATTATGAAGATTTTGGCATATTGAGAGACGTGTGTCAACCATGTGATGTATCCACTTGTGGGCTGTAAAATTGTCTTAGATTGGCAGCTGAATCAACAAGTCAATAAAGACATGAAAAAAGTGCCAGGCAACTATTCAGCGACTGGATAAATTGTTCACCATGTTCTGTAAGTGGGACCAAATGAATGTAGCCTATAAGATCCAAACTTTAATTTAACGTCACAGATTGAAGATCAAAATAAAACACTTGGCTGATCACAATTACATAAATTCTAGTGTGACATGCTGGCACTGAGAAAGTAGTCTGGCGTATGTTTGACATCCTAGGTTACAGTGACAATGTCATGGATTATGGCAGAGAATCATTAGGAAAACAAAAACCAGAAAGTAAGGAAAGGGAAGTAGAAACAAAGGATAAAGGAACAGTGAGATATCAGAACTTCAAGAGTACTGCAGATAAATTCTAATGCCACTGTGGTCGTATTCAACACTGATTTACGCCCCTTATTAAATCTCATTGAATTGAATAGGATTGCAAGTTAGCACAGAGTTTGACCATCTGTCTTTTGAGAATAATATACATTAGATAGCAACATAGTTTGCCAAATAGAGGACAACTCCAGATATTGCCTTCTCAACTGTGGAACATCCCCCAGGCAGCATAACTTCTGTGGTTCTCCTGGAGATGGGATAGAGAAGGAGGAACCTATGCATGGGGGACTTTCTCTAGAACTGGGATGGCAAGATCAGCGTGAGAACCTCTTCCCTCTGTAGGAAAGGATGTCTAAAGGTTGTAAAGAGCACACCTGTGGCCCATTCCCCACTCATTCCCCTAAAAAAATACCCCAATCTATGTCATACTCTTCCAAGAGATGGAAGACACAATAGATGGGGCAATTAGCAAAGGGACTGGGAAGAAGCACATGTGCCCTTTTCCACAATCCCAGAAAAACTGTCAGCCTTCCAGGGAGAGTGCCATTCCTCCCATAAAAGACACAGTTGAGGGGGAGGACAGGGAAAGACAATATCTGAAAAAACATGTAGCAGACCTGAGATGTGGGGATCAGTGGGAGAGCACTCATCTCACTAAAAGCTGGCAGAGAAGCATAGGAGAGACATCAGCACTACTTTGTCCACTATTGCTGGGGAGCTTCATTCTACACATTATCTACTCCTCACCCTGTGTCTCTTTGATCTGCCACACAGTGGGAGGGGAGAAAAGGTGAGGGCTCTACCCAGGCATCTCTAATCTATAATTCACCTACTCACACCTGGAATAGGGACAAAGGCCATTTCCCATCTCTCCAGGCAGGATAGCAGGGCCTTACAATTGTGCCTTGTTTCTTTTTGCTCTGGAAGAATGTTCTATATTAGCCTCACCCAAGAATTACCAGTTCTTTGGAGTGGGAATCCCTTGCATGGGTCTTTCAAGCAGAAGCAGCAGCCTCTCCCTTCTCTTACAGCAGCAATTTTCGTTCCCCCCGCTGATATATGTGTCCAGCTGGGCAGGGTGACTTGGGGTACCTAAACTTCCAAAAATAGTTTTTTTCAACTGAGACATTATTAGGTAGAAGTACACTTGAATTCTGATAAATAACAAGTACAAATTACGTCAAAGGAGAGAGACAAAATATATTAAAGGGGCATTAATCAACACTGACAAGCAGAGATATTGACTCTGCACAACTCATGGCTCACCCTAGAACGTGCATTCATTCATGAGCTTGTTTCACATAAATATTTGTTTTTTCATCATTATTATGATAAGATAATTTATTGCCCTGTGTGCTTTGGCTGTGGGAATTAGGGTGCTTGGTAATTAAAATGATTATTTTCACTTTATTCCCATTATTTATGCTATTATTTATAATATTTATTATAGTTGAATACTCCCACTTCGTTAAAAAATATGTAAAATGTTATTGAACAAATGTACTGAAAAAAATCTTTTCTTGATTTATTTAACCTAGTACAGTGCCTTGAAGGTCAATTTTCCTGGACCGTATTGGACATCAGTTTCAAATCTGTACATGAAATTTAAAATAATTGTTTGTAATCACTGGAATGCAGTAACTCCGGGATCTAATCAGTTCTGTTATTGGAATTAAAGGGAAAAGAAATACACATCTATGTGCCAGACTCATAGAATCCTAATTTTATGCACTGATTGTCAGCTGTATTCTAAAGGCTGAAATCTATCCTCGGATGGACACATGCCACTCCCTTTGACTTCAGTGGCAACCTGACACATACATTCGAGGGCAGAATCTGGACCTAGGTGTTGTGATCTCAAAGGAGCGAAGTGGATTCCCTATGGAAATAGTGGGGATCCCTTCCTGAAAACCAGTAAATAAGAATTTTTCACTTATATTTTCCACATTTAACTTTACAGGTCATTGACAACACATTTAAATAAAGATGAAACCTTTGTGACTGAGTATCAGGACAGTAAGGCAGTCACTGTACTGTTTGCTGTTATGTCCACCTTCATATCTAACCAATATCATTGGCTGTAGGACAAGTCATTGTCACCTTTATAGTTCCTAAAGCTCTCATTAACCCAGAAATCAACTCACTGTACTAAAAGCTGAATACTAATTGCACTGCAAACTCAATTACTTCATTATAGTGGATCTGCATTATCGTAGTAACTGAATACTTGAATATCAATAGACCTACACAGGTTGGCAGAAAAATCACTTCTTTAAAGGCCAAGCTGTAGGATCTCTTCTGAGAACCCAAAAGAAAGTTAGATGAGGAAGAGAGAGACATAAAATGGAATAGGAGAGGCTCTGAAATTGTTATTATCTTTATTTATTACTAGTACTAAAGAATTAGTGAAGAGAACATAAGAACGGCCATACTGGGTCAGACCAAAGGTCCATCCAGCCCAGTATCCTGTCTGTTAACTGTGGCCAATGCCAGGTGACCCAGAGGGAGGGAACCTAACAGGTAATGATCAAGTGATCTCTCTCCTGCCATCCACCTCGACCCTCTGACAGAGGCTAGAGACACCATTCCTTACCCATCCTGGCTAATAGGCAACAAGGAAGTCTGAAGAAGTGTTGGAGAGGGCAACAGCATTAAATTGACAGTACCCATCAAATGTAATGAAGCTTCAGGAATGACCAGGAGGTCTGAGGAAAGTTAAAGAGGTCTAGTGTGTGAATCTATAGAACAAGGGCATCCCCAGGATGTCTAAGGTTTTATGAGAATACAAGGAAAAAGACAAGGAAGTATAAAAACAAAACAAACCTTGGAACTTGGTGGAGGGTGGAAACAACCGAGAAAGTTAAATGAATGTTGGGCGTTTTAAGGGGTGCAGCTAAGAGCCAATGTTAGTAAAGGAAATGAGACAGCTATTAATATGGAATCTAAATTTACAGCAGAAACTTATTTACATTACATTTATAATAGTTTATGATAGATCCGGGGGTGAGAATCGGGCAAGGGGTAAATAAAAGTCTTTAAATGATTTTCATTGTAGGTCAGTTGTGTGTCCTTTACCCAAGAAAGCCTGGGAACTGCTTGATAGTTTTCAAAAACCTTTCTGAATGTATTATTTTAATACAAAAAAGTTATTTTTTGTTTTTTATTTTTAATATCTAACATGTTAGTACTTGAAAACCTCATCATTACAACATTCTGTATTGATCACCTAAGGTTTACTAGGATTTAAACAAAACTGACAGTAGAACGATTCAGCATATTTGCTTGCACAAAGCTAACACATCAGACATTAGAAAATGAAAACAATACCTTGTCAAGTGAAAATGTGAAACAGAACAAGATCTTTTAAAAAATATCTTGTATGCTTTAACTGAGGGAGGCAAAGTCTGGTTGCAAGGTGTAGCGGTATTTCTCTAAGTTGTTACAGGGATACCACAGATGATCTAAGTTCAGAAAAAGCAGCAGCAAAAGCTTTTTTACATCTTTTTTGTGCAAGCCACCATGTTGGCTAATGTACTGGGGAATGAACTGGAGGTTTTCAGTGCTAAAAATCATAAGCTATACAGCTTAAGTAAAAGCTCTCTATCTGAGGTTCTAACAGTTTCATATCCTACAGTTGAGTGGAGGATGGAAAATCTGTTTTGCAAATGATTTCAAAATTTTGAAATCTAGCTTTGTTCCCAACTGGAGTGAAAACCAACAATTTCAAAATTTGCTGTAAAAGAAATAAAATAGTTGCAAATAAATTGTAATGTCTCATCATACAAAAAGTGAAACTAGGCCAAATTATGAAGGAGGAATATTAAAAAAAAACACCACCACAAGCATGTAGGGACAAAATTAGAAAGGCAAAGGCACAAAATGAAGTTAAACTATCTAGGGACATTAAAGGTAAGAAGAAAACATTTTACAAATACATTAGAAGCAAAAGGAAGACCAAGGACAGAGTAGGCCTATTATTCAATGAGAAGGTAATGACAATAACAGAGAACATAGCAATAGCTGCAGTGTTAAATGCATTTTTTGCTTCAGTATTCACCAAAGAAGAAAACAGCAATCAGAAGACTAATGCAGTTAACATCATTGTAAATGGGTTAGGATTTGAGGCTAAAATAGGGAAAAACAAATTAATAATAACTTATCCAAGTTAGATGTCTTCAGGTTGGAAGGCCTGATGAAATACATCCTAGAATACTTAAGAGATATTGGAGCCATTGGCAATTATCTTTTAGAACTCTTGGAAGAAAGGAGAAATCACAGAGGACTGGAAAAGAGCAAATATAGTACCCATCTATAGCAAGGTGAAGGAGGACAAGCCAGGTAATTATATACTAGTCATCTTAACCATGGTACCTAGAAAGATAATGGAACAAAATCAATCAATTTTTGTGCAGGTAGAAAATAATAAGGTGATAAGTAACAGTCAACATGATTTATTAAGAACAAATCATGTCAATCCAAACTAATATCCTTCTTTGACAGGGCAATAGGCCTTGTGGTTAGAGGGGGAGCAGTAATGCGTTTGATAGTATCTCATATGAACTTCTCATAAGCAAACTAGAGAAATATAGCCTAGACAAGCCAACTAAAAGATAGTTTCACAACTGGCTAGAAAACCATGCTCAGAGAATAGTTATCAATGGTTCGCAGTCAAGCTGGAAGGATATATTGAGTGGAATCCCACAGGGATCTGTCTTGGGTCCTGTTTCCATCCCATATCTTCATAAATGATTTGGATAATGGCATGGAGAGTACATTGATAGTGGATCACAAACTAAATGAGAGTCAACAAGATAATACTGTTGCAAACAAATAAACAAACATTGTTCTGCGATGTATTAGTAGGCATGCTGTAAGCAAGACAAAAGTAATTCTTCCACTCTACTCAACACTGATAAGGCCTCAACTGGAGTTCTTCAGGAAAGATGTAGACAAATTGGAGAACATCCAGAGGAGAGCAACAAAAATGATTAAAGGCCTAGAAAATATGACCTTTGAGTAAAGTTTGAAAATTTAGGTTTGTTTAGTCTAAAGAGAAGAGAAGACTGATACGGGACTTGATAATAGCCTTCAAGTACATAAAACATTGTTGTAAAGAGGAAGAGGATAAATTGTTCTCTTTATGCAGTGAGTACAAGACAAGAAGTAATGAGCTTAAATTGCAGCAAGGGAGATTTAGGTTCGATAGGAGGCAAAACTTCCTAGCTGAATGGGTAGGTAAGCACTGGAACAAAGTACCTAGGGAGGTTACAGAATCTTCATTGAAGGATTTTAAGAACAGGTTAGAAAAACACTTATCTGGGATAGTCTAGATAAGATTTAGTCCTGTCTCAATGCAGAGGACTGGACTCAACCTACTGAGGTTGAGTCTAGTTCTACATTTCTATTTTGATTTTGAATTTTTACTCTATATTCTATTTTAAAAAAGAATACAATACAAATTAACAATTTTTAACAAAGTAATTTCAAAACAATAAATCAACAGATGAATGGTTTGAGCATTGGCCTCCTAAATCCAGGGTTGAGAGTTCAATCCTTATGGGGGCCATTTAGGGATCTGAGGTTAAAAATCTGTCTGGGGATTAGTCCTGCTTTGTGCAGGGAGCTGGACAAGTTGACCTCCTGAGGTCCCTTCCAACCCTAATATTCTATGATTCATTTTGAAACACTGAAATAGAACATTTTGACACTGTTGGAACTTCTTTTCCCAGTTATTTCCTCCAAAACAAAATTTCAGGGAGATTGACACCATTTCATAAAGAGTATCTATTTTGATAGAACTGCATTCTCTTACAGAAAATAGTTCTGTTGAAGTTTTTCAAACACTTCACAGAGGAGAACCTGTAATGCACACTCCCCAGTTGGTTGCACTTGCACTCAACCATACCTTTTTGTTTTTGAAAACAAGAGTCAGGAAAGATTTGGTAAGTCAATTTATTTTCAGTTACTCCCCTTATGACAGGGACCATCTGTAGCAGAGACCAGACATTTCTTTCTATCCTTTGGCAGCAGGCCATGCCACCAGAGGGGAGCCAAGTGGCCCTTTCTTCCTTTTTGACAGTGAATTCTATCTTCAGAGCCACTGAAGACAACAAAACTACAGAGACAAGGAAGATAATCATTTCCCTTTATTCTGTACTGGTTAGACTACAGCTGGAATACTTTGCATACATACAGGATTATACAATAGAAATGAAAGAGAAAATTGAGAGATTGCAAAGAAGAGTAATGAGAATGATAAAGCATCTAGAGTGAAATGTAACACAAAGAGGGATTAAGGAAAATAAATGTGGATTAAATAAAAAAGCCTCTTACATCAATCCTACATTAAAGCCCGCACAGTTAACATCACAAAAAGACGAACTGCAAATACTAAGGTTTCAGTAGCAATTCTGACTCAACTGCAGTGCACATCCTTAATGATGCACAACATCAGTTTTATGATGCACAAATTTAAACAGAAAAATCTGATAGAAATTACACAGGTATAATGTGGCAAGTTAGTATTTCTGTTCAAACCCAAACTTTGCATTTCTTGTTTTTACCAACTAAGTCAAAATGTTGCATTAACATTTTTAAAATGTAATCTTGTTTTTAAGAGAAAAAGAGAAATCTCCTGTGCTTAAATAACATTAGCCTTTAAATGAGTGCAACTAGTCTGAAGTTCACACTTCCCTGTATTGTTGCTATTGGTTGGTTGGAGACCGGTTTCTGAAATTCTAGGTTGTTAGAACAGCAATATAGTTGTTCATATTGTGATGGCTCTAACCTTACAATATAAAAAGCTTTTTAAAAATAAATAAAAGCTTGCATATTAGGCAAACATTGGAAGGATGAAGATAAGATTATAGGATTTGAAGGAAGTGTTTTTGCACCCATGATTTCCTCCTGAAGTTAATACAGGGTTTTTTTTGGAGAATTTTGCTGTTTTTCCCCAAGTCAGCTTGATTCTCTGAGATACTGAGCGCTAAGGCTCTGCTCCAAAAAAATACTCAAGCATGTCCCCGACTCAAGAAAATAAATAGTTCCAATGAAATCAATGGTCTTATCATAGAATCATAGGACTAGAAGGGACCTCAACAGATAATCAAATCTAGTCTCTGTTTTCAGAGTGGTAGCTATGTTAGTATCAGCCAGCACAACAAGGAGTCCTTGTGGCACTTTAGAGACTAACAAAGTTATTTGTGCGTATGCTTTTGTGGGCTAAAACCCATTTCATTAGATGTATGGAGTGAAAAAATAGGCAGGTATAAATATACAGCCCATGAAAAGATGGGAGTTGCCTTACCAAGTGAGGGATCAGTGCTAATGAGGCCAATTCAATTAGGGTGGATGTGGATTCCTGCTGGGAATAGGCCACATGCACCCTAATTGAATTGGCCTCGTTAGCACCGACCCCTCACTTGGTAAGGCAACTCCCATCTTTTCATGGGCTGTATATTTATACCTGCCTACTTTTTTCACTGCACGCATCTGCTGAAGTGGGTTATAGCCCACAAAAGCTTATGCCCAAATAAATTTGTTAGTCTCAAAGGTGCCACAAGGACTCCTCATTGTTTTTTCTAATGTAGTCTCCTGTACCCATGGCAGGACTAAGTGTTATCTATATCATTCCTGACAGGTGTTTGTCTAACCTGTTCTTAAAAATCTCCAATGATGGAGATTCTACAACCTCCCTAGGCAATTTATTCCAGTGCTTAACCATCATGACAATTAGAAAGATTTTCCTAGTGTCCATTTTAAACGTCCCTTTCTGCAGTTTAAGCCCATTGCTTCTTGTCCTATCTTCAGAGGTTAAGAAGAACAATTCCCTCCTCCTTGTAACAACCTTTTATGTACTTGAAAACTGTTATGTCCACTCTCAGTCTTCTCTTTTCCAGACTAAACAAACCCAATTTTTTCAACCTTCCCTCATAGGTCATGTTTTCTAGACCTTTGATCATTTTTGTTGCTCTTCTCCAATTTGTCCACATCTTTCCTGAAATATGGTGCCCAGAATTGGATACAATACTCCAGTTGAGGCTTAATCAGCATGGAGCAGAGCGGAAGAATTACTTCTTGTGTCTTGCTTACAACAATCCTGCTAATACACCCCAGAATGTTTGCTTTTTTTGCAACAATGTTACACTGTTGACTCATATTTAGCTTGTGGTCCACTGTGACCCCCAGATCCTTTACAGCAGTACTCCTGGGCACTCATTTCCCATTTTGTATGTGTGCAACTGATTGTTCCTTCCTAAATGGAGTACTTTGCATTTGTCCTTATTGAATTTCATCCTATTTACTTCAAATCATTTCTCCAGTTTGTCCAGATCATTTTGAATTTTAATCCTATCCTCCAAAGCAGTTGCAACCCCTCCCAGCTTGGTATTCACAAACTTTATAAGTTAACTTTCTATGCCATTATCTAAATCACTGATGAAGATATTGAACAGAACCAGACCCAGAACTGATCCCTGTGGGGCCCCACTCGTTATGCCCTTCCAGCATGACTAGATAACTACTCCCTGGGAATGGTTTTCTAATCTGGTTTGCACCCACCTTATAGGAGCTCCATCTAGGTTGCATTTCCCTAGTTTGTTTATGAGATGGTCATGAGAGACAGTATCAAAAGCTTTACTAAACTCAAGATATACTACATTTTACCACTTTCCCTCTATCCACAAGGCTTGCTACCCTGTTAAAGAAAGCTATCAGGAATGTTTGACACTATTTGTTTTTGACAAATCCATGCTGACTGTTACTTATCACCTTATTAGCTTCTAGTTGTTTGCAAATTGATTGCTTAATTATTTGCTCTATTATCGTTGGGGTACAGAATTTAAGCTGACTGATCTATAATTACCTGGGTTGTCCTTATTTCCTTTTTCATAGATTGGCACTATATTTGCCCTTTTCCAGTCTTCTGGAATCTCTCCCATCTTCCATGACTTTTCAAAGATATGTTTGAAGTTAAGCATGTATTTAAATGACCCCAGCACACCAGAGGAAGGTAGCAATGTTTTACAGGTGGGGGTGGGGGAAGGTGGTCAGAAACTGCTGCAAAATCATGAGGGGGGGGCAGCTTGGCAATACTGACCCATCCCCTGGGAATGTAAGGGAGAAAGGTTTTGAAAGGTGCAAGCCCTGACATTAGAATCCCTCTCTCCAGGCAGGAAGCAAGGCAGCCCCACCCTCCCTCCCCTCAAGGTGACAAATATCAGATTTGGTTAGGACCTGCTGTGGGCATTGCATTAGTTGCTCCTTTTTCAGTGGGGGGTGGGAAGGAATTTTCCCTCATCATCAGATTGGGCTAGATGGAGTGTTTTTTTTGTTTGTTTTTTTTGCACTTTCCCCACAGCGGGTATTAGGGAGGACTTACTATGGTGAGGAAGAAAGGAGGTTAGGCTGTATGTTGCAACTCATTTTGTAAGTGTGGGTCAGATGTCTGGTGTAGGTACTCCATAGGGAAGGCATCCATTGACCAGATAAATGGCCTGGTAAAGGACTTACAAAGAGGTGCTGGTTAAAATAATGGACTGGGGTGGGGAAATTGAGGCGCTTAAGATTGGTATGGCACAGAGCCAACTCCCATTCTTATAGCCCACCTTAACACTGCTACAACGTGGGTGAATGGTAGGGTCCAAGCCATGGCCTGGCAGGGGGACCTGGATGGAAAATGAAGGGGGCTGGTGGAAGCCCCAAGTAGTTATTTGAATGAACATGGAATTATCTGCACCATGCACTTTTATCTGCCAGTAGTCCCAGATATCTAATAATAAAGTTGTGATCTGATTCAATCCATATCAGTTGTCTCCTGTCCTTCTTTTGGTATAGCTGAATTGTTGGATTGGAACCGAAGTGCTCAGTACCTTGCACAGTTGAGCTTTGAGACACAACAGCACTCTGAGAGTAGCAGCTAATGTCTCAAACCTCCTAGTCAGGCCAGAGAGGAGTATCATGAAGTGCAATGACCTTAAAAAGAGGATGGGATTTCAATTGGCTCTGCTAATAGGTTTACTTAATTGTCACTGAGCATTCTCAGAACTGATTTTTCAATAGCTTAGAACCTTAGTATTTAAGTGAGGACTATAGCATACTGCATTTCATGTGTTAGCTGTTTCTGTTAAAGGCCTGTGACCAAAAAAGTACAGGTTTTTTTTTTTGTAGCATTTGAAGAAGTGTATATTTCTCACTCTTTGATCTTTTAAAACAGCAGAAAGGATTTGGGCCATATTTTTTCAAAGAATAGTCATCTCTGGGCTTGGACAAAGGGTCCTAAATATCAATACAAGAGGTGAATGTTTTTGAAAAATGCAAGCATATAAAAACAGGGGCATATAACGGCAGCTGTACTGTACATGAGTATCATAGATTATTAGAGTTGGAAGGGACCTCAGGAGATCATCTAGTCCAACCCCCTGCTCAAAGCAGGGCCAATCCCTAAATGGCCCCCTCAGGGATTGAGCTCACAACCCTAGGTTTAGCAGGCCAATGCTCAAACCACTGAGCTATCCCTCCCCCCTCTTTGTCAATCTTAAAAAAAGGTCAGAACTAACAGGTGCCTGTCATACTAACCAGGGAAAATGGAGCATACAGGAGGACATGGTAATGGTGTGCACACCTCCCCCCGGTAAGTATAAAGATAAGGAAGAAGTTATTCTCACCAATTAGAGATATGATTGAAAAATGGATTTGTATCAACACAAAAACATGTCAGTTTAAGTACAGAATATCTGAAGGCGAGATCAACTTGGAAAAGAAACCAGTTTGTGAAAAAAGTCAGAGAATGAGAAAGTCATTAAAATCCTTCTGGTCATAGCTTGAGGGACTAGCAATAGTTCATAGCCATTAATGTTCTACAAAAAAAACAAAACAAAACAAATTTTAAAAGCAGGGGCTTGGACTGTCTCAGGCTATAGCATCTTCTCCCTTGTGTTGAAGATTGGTTTGTTAGCTTTTTCTGGATAAAGTGCATGAACAGAATATCACACCTCTCCTGCCAAATTCAAATAGCTTCTCAGCCTAGCTTCTCTCAACCTCGATCATTTCAATGACAAAACTGTGTCACCTCTTCTCTGGCCTCAAGCTTTTACAGAAAGGACACAGAGCTATGTTAGCATGCTACCTACTGCAGCCTTTTAGACAGAGGCTCTTAGAGATGTCATGTGGCTGTAGCTTTGTGGAAAACATAAAATCATTCTGTGGGATTTGTGTATCTTCGATACTGATCAGAGTCAAAATGAGATCGAATGGGCTTTATCTGTTTCTTGCTGCTTGGTCAATTTCCATCTCATTATGCCCAGCACTAGCTTTCAGGATTAGCTAATAGTTAATGGTATACTAGTCTTGACATAGAAGAAAAAAAAAAGCTATTAAATTTGATCTTCTAGTTCTCCCCAGAGGTAGAAAACAACAACAAAGTAATTTACCCCCTTATTAAGAAGGTGATTCAGGGCATAGCTATCAGCATATAACCACTGGCTGACTTTTTTGTGCATAGATATTATCCATTACTGCACCATGTTTTAATGCATTATTATCATTAAAGCCAATATTTTGGGGCTATAATCTTGGCAGTTTAGTTCCTTCACAGCATTCTTGTGAGAAAAGGTATCAACGGAAATCTGGAGATTTAATTATCAAAATGTAATTCATTTTGCTCATTCTAAAGCACGATTATTTTATTCTGCATGTTTCAGCTAATGAAAGTCAGATTCAATTATATTTTGGGCAATGGACTTGATCTAAATGGGTTTATCAGCTTTCACAAAGGATTTTAGGAAAGCCATTTGCTAGCAAAAGCTGGCTGGTTAGATTAGGAAAAACGTAAGGAAAAAACAACACAGAAGAGGGGACAAATATGCAGTTGTTTTAAAGCTGCATTGTGTACGATTTTTAAAAGGAACATTTTAATAGCAAATATTAGAGATGGGCCTAGGTCTGAACACCCTTACATTTTGGTGGGGATGACACTGTTCAGAGTATGAACCAAGCTCCAGAGTTGAATTCTGCAACCCACTCTTTTGTCTATAATGAGCTGAGCCAAACTGTCAGATTTTGAAAACAAACAAAAAAAGCCTTAATTTAGTGGGTGTCAAAATCTGGGTTCACATCCAATTTTGTAGTTCAGTCTCATCTCTAGTAAACATGGTCATAATTTTACCTTCTAGGTTCAGTGGTGGATTTTGCTGTATATACAAGGTCATTATTTAGTAAATTGTCCAGTATCTTCTATGCTAGACTAAAATATATTGTCAGCTTTCATAAAATCCTAATTCCAGAGGTTGATAACTTCACTTTGTTTAGATGACTTCATAGGTTTCAAATGCAATAACCCTGAACCCTAATGAATACATAGCAGTGAACATTTGGGGGTAGCTGGCAGAACATAATACATATTCAATAAATGAAGAATAAAATAATTTAATTGTAAATTAATGCTGTTAGCCTAAAATGTTATGTGCACAGTAGGAGTTATTTCAGTTTCATAAATGTCTTATTTGATGATGATTGGTGCTGAATCATCCTCCTGTGTGTTGTCTCTAAAGCAATCTGATGTTGGAAGAGGGGAAGGCTAGCTGAAGAAAGTTGAGGCATTCCCATTAATTGCAGCACATGTGATAACAAATGATTTAAGGGAATGGTTGGTTTGGCAGCTATTCAGTGGGAAGGAGAAGCATGGAAAAGAGAAATGCCAAAAGAGAACTAGGGTTGGTAGCAGACTGCAATGTAGATGCGAGTTTGCAATGGGTTGTGATGGCAAATAAAGGATAGTGAAATTTGCATACACAAAGGCATCAGGGAGATTACAGCCATACTCAAATGAACCCTTAAGATCACACCCAGAATACTGCATGCTCACAAAGTACATCTGCTTCTATCCTCCATATTCTTTAAGGTGGCAAAAGTACCACTTCTCCCTCACATGAGACTGTTGTTGCTGGTTGTGCAACTTGTGTTTTCTCTTCTGTCTCTGCTGCTCTCCTGACTGTTAGTAATCCTGCCACCTAGTTACTGTAGACAACAACTACTTTTAACAACAGACAACAGCCTGTGGCAGGGGGGCTGGAGGAAGAGTGTTGCACACTCTGGAGCACCCCCCCACACCAAGCCTTACATTAAGTTTAAAATGTTCTGTTTAAATGTTCAATTTTGGTCAGACCCTTCCATTTTCTGACAGAGAGAGAACAAACATAAAGGCTCCAATCCTGCATGCTGTATGGCTATGCAGAGCCTCACTGAAGTCAATGTTAGGTTGAGGATTCTTTAAAATGCATGGAGGAGGCCTCATCTAAGCTCCTTCTGGAAGCCGGTGAACAGCTTGGCATTGTAAATGTTGCTAGGCAGGCTAACGAGAAGAGTTTATAATGTGCAGAAAACATGGAAGAGTTGCAGTAAACTTTGATGTAAGAAAAACTAGGAAAGATCACAAACAATCCTTAGATTCTAGTATGATTGTTTGTTTCACATTTAAATTTCATCTTTCCATCATTTAGTGTAAATTAATACCTACCACTGAAATAACATATACACTTTATGAAAAGACTTCCATTGGCAAGTCATTCTGAATTATATTTTTCTTGGTCTTATAGACTCTTTAGTAAACTTTAGATTTTCTCCTTTTACAATTTTCTTATGCATACACATCCATATACACATACAACCATCTCAGAATGACTTTGAATACATTTTGAGAGGTAGACTGGCTTACTTCAAAATATATTCCTAAAGAAAAAGAAAAAAAAAACCTTTAAAAAACCCACAGAAGTATTACATGAAGGACAAACCTGAGGCTGTTTACTTTCTGTTGACATTTTAGCTTTTATCTCCTGCAATAGCTCATAAACAAACAAGACCTGGGCTTCATGCTGCTAGACAGCACTGTATTAAACTGGCCTTTAAAAAAAAAAAAAAAAAAAGATTGTTCCAAAAAGTATAGTGTGTGTACGAACCCCAAACTTGATGATTAAGATTAGTTTGGCACTGGAGAAAGTTACATTATAAAAAGTAACAGGGTTGCATATCATTTGTGATAAAGGATATTTTTCTCTCTGACTGTAGTATATCTGTTATGAAGTCTGTGGGTGCTTTAGATATATGAGGAACAGGTCAATAGAATACATATAAATGAATGGCCTAAATGATATCAATTACTTTATAAATAAAAAATAAAAATCAAGATTTCTTAATTGGTGTTGGGAAAAAATAAATTTTAAGCAACTCTTAACAAACACCTACTTGAGGTCTTGGGAAGGTTCTGCTCTGATATGGGGTGTCTCCACAGAGTGCCCAAACACTGCCCCTTCTGTGCCTAAAATAAATACATAAATAAAATACAGTACAATTATACTGGAAAACAAAAACACATTCAATTCTAGAACGATCAATCAACATTCTAGGATAAAATACTTGGTTGATTCATTTGTTTATGCTTCTGCATCTCATTATCAATATGCTTTCTTCAGATTCAACTTTTTTAGCATTAAAGAAAACGTTATTGCTTATGCCAAAATCTGTATTGAGAGTACTAGAAATTGCAGTCATCTATATATATCCATAGAAGGACGTTAACATAAATAATGGAAGTCCAAACTTTCCAGCACTCATGTGCCCATCAGGGTATCCATCTCAACGCTTTTGGAGAAATCATGTTAAAGGTCAACATTTTAAAAAAGATAAAGAACATAAGTTTGAATAACAAAAAGCTATGGTCAAACTTTCAGAAGTGTCCAGTAATTTTATGTGCCTCAGATTTTGTGTCTAACTTGAGATATCTTGTACCTGGTCTTCAATGGTTTTGAAAATGCACAGCTCCCTTATTCTTCTGAAGATACCAACTATTTTGAATCTCATCACCCTTTTCATGACTTACATTCCCTTGCCAAGAGACACCGGCTCACTAATTTACAGATGACAACATTTCTGAAATGGCCACTAATTCTGAAAGCTTCATTATTGGATGTCCAACAAGAGACACCCTGGTGTGTGTTGCTGAGCACCCAAAAACTGAGGCATACAGAATAAAGTGAATATTTCTGAAGACTTAATTTATATAAGCATCTATAATTTCAGATGCTTATACAAAGCTTAAAGTATAAGAATATTTTACCATTTTGAGTCAAAACTGGGTTTTTATGAAAAATGGGGTTTAATTAAATGAAATTTTTCACAAAAAGAATCTACTTTCCATGAAAACATTTTGACTTTTCATTTAAAACTGAGAAAAAATAACTTTTGGTTTTCAAACCAAATTTTTCTTTTGCAACAAAAAGCAGAAAGTTTCTGAAAAAAAGCATCTCTCCCCTCCATTTTTGGGGTAGTTCTTTTAACTAACAAGCTTAAATAATACACTGATCTGTTCCCAAATGGATTGATCTTTTCTATACTTAATCTTCTATCGGTCTAGACTGTGGATATAAACTGTGCACAGGCAGCCTGACCCACAGTCTGGCAGTGGGTTCTTTATTTGGAGCGCCTGTCACATTTCCACATTTCTAAGTGCAAGGAGTGGCAGCAGATAGGCATAACTGACTCTTGCTGCAGAATAAGTCACTCAGCTTGGTCTCTGGAGAACAGACCCACACCACACTAGGCTGGGTGTTTCTTGCACACATGCTCAGGCCATATGTGAGACTGGGAAGGAATTTCTCCTCAGGTTAGATGAGCAAAACCTCTGGGCTTTTTTGATGTTTCTCTGCAGCATGTTTGTGTGGATCGCTTGCCAGGATTATCTGGGTACCTCTCATTTAATCATTTCCCTGTCAATGCAGAAGCCTCAGGTACTGGTGAACCTTAGTCCTTTCTATTCTGTGACTGTGGCACATAATTGTGTAATTTCCTGTGGGTCTCATTTACTTTTGGTCTCATTTCCATTGCCAGGTGTAGTATGTCGTTACTTGGGGTGTTGGTGGCCTTTGATATGCAGGAAGTTAGATTAGATGATCTAGTGGTTGCTTCTGGCCTTAAACTCTATGACTCTAGGAGTGTAATGTACCTCTACAATTAATAGGGGATCAAAGATGGAGAAACAGGCAGACTGACTGGCTGTCTCTAGAAAAGAATCTGCTGCTGAAGGCAAGATATGGTGGTTGCTACAGGGTTGGCCCTCAAGCAAACATTTTCAATCATCTAAAACAATCATGTGCTTACACAAAAGGTTCAGATTTGTTTGAGATTTGAGGGAATGTTCAGTGAAATTCTTATTTTATCCAAACTAGTTTTCCCATCTCAGATAATTAATAATTTCAAAACAAAGATGCAAAATTTGACAATTTTTTCCACTTTAAGTCTTTCTTTAAAACATACTGAAGAAATTTTGCATCATTTAATAAACATCCCATTAAAGCAAAAAAGGCTGTTTGCAAGGTGGGAATAATCAGGAATGTAATAAGAAGGCTAAGAGGACAGATACTGACTCTCAGACAAAAGTTCCATAAAACTGGTATTATTCTTTACTCTGAGACACAGAGACACATATAACAGACATTTATATGACTAACTTTATGTATTTTAGTAGATAGCAATACCAAACATATATTGTTAGACATTCAGAAGATTAGGCCTTTTTTTGAGAATATATCGATATCTATTTTTGTTTATTGCCTTTGTATTAGAGCCACATTTTATTTTTGTTACCCATTCTTTCTACAAATTTTCTGTCATTGTTACTAAATCAACAGCCATGTGTCTATAAGCTCTCTCTCCCCTTTTTAAGATGGAATAGTGGAGTCTGTGTAATAAAAACAGATTTGATGCTATGCCATAAAGATGTCCTCACTAGACCACTGACAATAAAATGGAAATGAAATACATGAAATTAATACATTTCCACTCACCCTATATTACTAGAAATAGGGCTGAGGAGAATGTCCAATATCCTAATGCCTGATCATTAAATCTCCTAGGATTAAATACTGTACTTTAAATTGTTTCTGATATTTCTTTATTTTTGACCACTACTCTTTTGTACATACATACACAAACATAGCTTTTTAAAAATCTTATTAAATAATTGTAGAGATACAATGAACAGTACAGATATATCACTCTAGATGTAACAATATTTTAAACACTTTGCTGAACTAAACTATGATAAGATTCAGAAAACAGCTCTAGACAGCAGATTAAAGAACAAAGAGAACTGAAATGGGATCTACATTATTTTAACATTTTGCAATGATAGAAGGAAAATGTCCTCAACTTGAAGCCTCAGATAAAACTGAAGGATGGTGTTGATTTCCTTGGCTAAAAATGATGGTAGTTATTCTTCTTCTAAAAGCTGCTTCCCCAGGAGTTTTTTTCTGAAATGGTTGATGCTACTGTGGTTAACAGAGAGAGGGGACGTAGGGAGGTCTAATGGGCTGTAATAGCAGCAGGTATCAATATGCCTGAGATAGCTTTAATCTTGCTAGCTTGGCTACTGACAGTATAGCCACAGCAGTCCAGACCTCAGCATGGATTAAAGCTCTAGGCTTTCATCTCCAGAGATGTAAATGTTGTAAATCATTATTTAGGTCACAGTGAAAACCAGTTTGGTGGATTCATCGCAGCTGCTAATTTTTTAAAATGTTACAAAAAATAATTAGTGGGGCAAATCCACTTGAACCACCAAACCCAGCTGACTACTGTAGAGATCTATAGGAAAGGTGAGGGAGAAATCTTCCTTCAACACCTCAGAACATGAACAATGCTGCAGTATGGAATCTACTCTCTTGTTTGGAGTAGTCTTTGCAAGCCTAGTACTGTCAGTAGACAGGGATGAGGGGAAGAGATGGACTCGAGCATCTGCATAGTGATAACTTCTCCAGCTACACTCTTATGCTGCCTTGCTCTCAAAATCTATATCCTGGCTCCACACGTAGTGCCATGAAAGGAACTCTTGCGGAGCTGGATTCCTTGCCACAAAGAGGGTGCTTCCTACATATCCTCAGTTCCTCCGCACATCCTGGCCAGCAAAGCTGCACACATTTCACATCCAAGGGGCCTTCTGCAGCTGTGAAGATGGGAACAAGACCTGAACTCATCAGAAAATTGTGCACAGTTTAGAACAACCATCAGTTTCTACTTATGGGAGGCCCAAAATTATAGTAACAGAGGATGTGGGAAGTCAAGATTGAGGTGCTTAGGGGAAGCTTGAACAAACCATCTCCATACCAAGGGCCATACTTTACTCATATTCTATTGCGTGTGCAAAGCTATCACAGACAATTCTGTGCAAAGAACAAGAATAGAACACTGGCTCAAAGGCAACATTCATAATTTTTCAATTTCATGAGTACTTTTGCTTATGAATTGAGATCCCCTCCCTCATAATACAGATTTGTTAAAAGGCAAATCCATTACACAATCAGAGAGCTTTAACATGAAGACAACTAAACCAAGCAAATTTTAAATTTTAGCACTGGGGACTAAATAGAATCCTTAAAGACACAACTAACGTTCAAAGAGGGATGTGTTTTTCTTTACCTTCAGGAACATAATCCCACATACCTTTCTTCTCTCTTTCTCTCAAGAAAGTAAAGTATAACTAGTTTTATAACAAGTTCTTGATCCTCAGAAATGTGTCATTCTGCTCACCAGGGAAATACAAGTACATATTCCTTACTCCCTAGTGGAAGAGATGTGTTCACATATATATTATCTTGTTTTTAGCAAGAAAGGTGAAAAAGATCAGTCCTTCAAAATCTACTGATATACTTCCTATGATAAAAAAAACAAGATTAAGAAAAACTCAAAGAACTAGGATAACAACTACAAATACCTTATTACCAGAAGCTAAAAAGAAGAGGAGAGTGCATAATATTGTATAAAGCTATCATGTTTTAGGTATCTTTTCTCTCATCCATGTGTATGGGGAATGTTTGGTGGATAACTCCCATTAGTATTATAGGAACTATATGTAAATCCCCTCCAGTCATTGATGGCTCCTATCTCCACCCTTTACTATAATATGACATTAGAAATGTGTGTGCCTATGAATATTACATGCTTTATCATAAATCATACCTATAATGTAAAAGTCTGATTGGTTTTCTGAAGATAAATTGGGATAAATAGGAAGAAACGTACATTTCTTATATTCTAAAGATTTGTCCTCAAGAATAAACCAAAGGATATTTTAGTGCTACTTGTTTTACTTAGAGGTAAAATATGTGTCTTCTTTTAATGGATTGTGAAAGCTGCTTTATCTGGTACCCAAGCTCACAAGAACTGACAATATGAATGAGTGAGTTAAAAAAAACGATGAAAATTTAAATGTCACACAGAGAAAAATTCTTTGTCAGAATAAGGGAAGTCCTTTTAAAATTTCCTAAAGTTAATTCAAAATAAGGATTATTTTGTCTCTCAGTGACTGAAACTTGACAGGAATGGATATCTCTGGAAAGAGAGGCAAATCTAATGAAAATCCAAGATAGACTACAGTTTCACTTCCATAAACTTATAGAATAGGAACCAAGATTTACACTGAAAATGAAAATCTTGACAGAGATTAATCCATATAAAAACTAGAACCTTTTAGCCCTGTCAAGTATACTGCAAAGTGATGTAGATAGGGTACTGAATTCAATGGAACATGACAGAGAATGGATAACAATAATAAGTGAACCTTTCAGAGGAAATAAAATAGAGCAGGGCCACTTGGAGGGGCAATTTGCCCCAGACCCCGGGCTCCGCAGGGGCCCCCAAGAGAATGGCTGAGGCTCCCGCTCTGGCCTGACCCCACCCCTCTCCTGGAGCCTCAGCACATCCAGGAGCTTCCCTGAACAGTTGCAGCGTCTCTCCAGCGGGGCTTGAACTCCGCCCCGCTCAGAGCTGCATGGTAAGGGGGCAGGGCGTTGAGCTCAGGCCCCGCTGGAGCTCGCAGCCCCGCCCCCTCACCACGAGGCTCTGAGAGGGGAGGAGCTCAGGCCCCGCAGGAGGCAAGCTGCACCGCTGTTCAGGGACGCTACTGGATACAACGTGCTGAGGCTCAGGCTGATAGAGGGAGCCGGGGGTAAGAGGCTGGGGTTGGGGAAATGGGGATTGGATAAAGGGCAGGGAGACCTGGGGACAGCCAGGGGACAGAGAGGGGGAAGAGGTTGGGCAGGCAGTAATGGAACAGGGAATGGGGGGGGGGTTGGATTGTGGCATTTCAGGGGGTCTGTCAGGACTCAGTGGGGGGGTGAGTAGGGGTTGGGACAGTCAGGGACAGGGAGCAGGGGTGGGGTCCTGGGGTGGTGGTGATGGGGTCTCTGGGGGATGGTGAGGGAACAAGGAGCAGGATGGGTCAGGGATTCTGAGGCAGGTGGGCAGTTGGGGGGCAGGAAGTGGGTGGGGGTCAGATAGGAGGCAGGGCCAGGCTGCTTGGAAGACACAGCCTTCCCTATCCTAAAGCTCATTCAGCAGTTTGAGGCTTGCAGAAGAGCCAAGCTGTTAGCTTTTCCATTAGGACTACCATCCCTTTCACTTCTCAAATGCCAAATTATAGTCTATATTTAATTTCAGTGCCATAGGGAGATTCATGTCAGGGGAGGGTAGCTTCATTTAAAATTAGCCACTGGGGGAGGGATCACATGAGAAGAGCAATATCCTATACCACCTACCTCCTTCCCAACCCTACCAAGTGAGACTCCCTTAACCATCCATTCCCTGAGGCTCCAGAGGGGTTAATTCAGTGGTTCTCAAACTTTTGTCCTGGTGACCCCTTTCACATAGCAAACTTCTGAATGCGACACCCCCCACCCCCATAAATTGAAAAAACTTTTTTATATATTTAACACTATTATAAATGCTGGAGGCAAAGCGGGGTTTGAGGTGGAAGCTGACAGCTTGCGACCCCCAGTAATAATCTCGTGACTCCGTGAGGGGTCCCAACCCCCAGTTTGAGAACCCCTGGGTTAATTTAATTTTAGCACCCTGTGTCCATTCACTTGCTTGTGCTATTTTGAGCATTTCAGTTTTCACAACGTAGGCTCATCCCAGCTTCTGGAACAAGCTCAAATGCTCAGTTCGTGGAGTATGTACATAGGCTATACTAAAGACAAACCCACAGTAGCCATTTCCAGTTTGTGAGGGACCCCATGGAGCCAGTCTCTAGGAAACAGATAAATGCATGGAGGTTAAGTCCATTAATGGCTATTAGCCAGGATGGGTAACGAATGATGGCCCTAGCCTCTGTTTGTCAGAGGGTGGAGATAGATGGCAGGAGAGAGATCACTTGATCATTATCTGTTAGGTTTACTCCCTCTGGGGCAGTTGGCATTGGCCATTGTTGGTAGACAGGATACTGGGCTGGATCGACCTTTGGTTTGACCCAGTATGGCTGTTCTTATGTTCTAAGCTAAATGAACCCAAAGTTATGAAGACAGATATGAGTCAAGGAAACCAGCAGAATATCAGAAACCTGGAAAAATCTCTGACTGGATGGGCTCAGGCGTTTGGTCACAAGCTTGGGTGGTTCAAAGTTTTGGATATTTTTTAAGCAGAATTTTTTTTATTGTTTCTTTAAACAATCAAACACAGCAAGCAGCAAATATCTGGCCACACACTTCTGAAACTCCAACCCATATGCAGGTTTTGGCAGACTAACTTCAGCTTTTGAATTAAAAAAAAATACAACAAATTTTGAAGGAAAGCAGACATTGTCAGTTATTTTTTTCTACTGTTTAAAACCCCCTAGTTTTCGATCCAAAAACAGTTTTCACAGAAAATATTTGTCCAACCCTTTTAATGAGCTTCAGTGCCTTTTAGCACTAGCTGATACTGAGAACCAGTGATACCTTGTAAAGAAGTTTTCTTAAAACTGGGTTTGTGCCAAGATGCAGAAGGTTTATTTTCCCAGGGCCATCTGTGGCGGGGGAGCAAGTGGGGCAATTTGCCCGGGCCCTGCAGGGGCCCCCACGAGAACATAGTATTGCATTTTTTTTATGGAAGGGGCCCCCAAAATTACTTTGCCCCAGACCCCCTGAATCCTCTGGCCAGCCCTGGCACTGAGTAAGGTGCAAAGGAGGTAAAAGCAAAATCACAAGTATGAGTGGAATTACTGTCAACTCCAGCTCTGGAAAAGAATGAGTTAATAACACAACCGACTTCATTTAGAAAAAAGCATCTCCCCCGGCCCCTCCACAACAGCCTAATGGACAATACAGATAATCTACACAGAAACACTAAAAGAAGTTAAAGCAACCTGAGGCAGAATGGATGTAAGGAAAGAAATCCCCAGTATACACAGAGATTTTAAAAGAGATTTCTCTGACAGAGAGCACAGCACAAATCATATTAATCCTAATTCAGTACAAGTAAGAACTAGTCATGCATTCCCAATTTGTATTTCCCTGAAACTATGGAAACTGAAAATGTATACTTAGACTGACTGTTGTAAACTACTTACTTCTGCTCAATTTACTACTTACTGATTTGCAGCTTTTGGAGAATGACAAGTTTCATTAACACATCTGGAAATATAAAGTTGATGTTTGGTAGTGGATAATATTATCTCATTCATGTGCTCTTGGAGAAAAGATGTTGGTTGATTTAGGCACAACCAGCAAGCTATGGCTCATTAGTTCTCAAAAGAAGTTTGGTGGCATTCAGTGCCTTACTAGTAGACTAGCAATTAAAGGGCCAGATCCTGCATTATTGATTTCCCTGTGAATATTGTATAAGAACCAGATTAAAGAACAGTGAAGTAATTAAAGGTTTATGAATGAAAATAATCCAAGAGCACCATGCCATTTAATAAAACTAAATGAAGATTGAGTGAGATAGAACAACTAGTTCTAGAAGAAGTTGTGGCAGAAGCATCAACCAATACAAAAAAACAAGTAAGTTCTTGACCTGATGGCATACCAGCAGAAGAATGGAAGTGTAAATAAGCATGACTATATTGGCACAACCGTTTAATTTCATCATGAAGCCTGAGAAGATGCCTGATTTGTAGAGAAAATAAATATTAGTACCAATATTTAAAAGAAAAAAAGACAAACAAGACTGTGGTAACTATCACAGCATTAAACTCATGGAGCTACACAATGAAGATCTGGGAGAAAGTTATTGATAAGAGACTATGAAGAGAAATAAAGATCAGTGGCAATCAGTTTGGATTTATGTCAGGCAAGTGAACAATGGATGCTCTCTCTGCATTAGGATTGCTTGTGGAAGGCCAGTCAATATCTAAGGTACAGAAGTTTAAGTATGATAATACAGGATAATTGTGAACTCCATGATGAATTTATAAGAGAACAGGAAAGATGGACCAAATGGAACAAAGTGAGTAGAGTGATCTGTCATAGCAGAATACCTATCAAATTAAAAACTAAAATCTACAAGATGGTAATTAGGCTGCACTTTCGTATGCCTCCAAATTCTGGGCACTGAGGAAGAGACAGGAGATGAAAATGGGAAGACAAACACTTGGCGTTACAAGGATGGACCATGTTTGGAATGAACAAATTAGTGAAGATGGTATCAATCATAAAGAAGCTGAGGGAATCCAGGCTTAAATGTTTTGGGCACATGAAAAGAAGATTGGAAGAATATACAGAAAAATAAGTTATTAAACTTAAAAATGGAGGGTGAGAGAAGGGTTGGAAGAACCAAAACTAGATGAATAGATATCATACAAAAGGACTAGATTAACTGCAGAGTTTCCAAGGAACTGCTTCAAGACAGATTGGAATGGAGAATGACTCAGAGTGCTGAGTCTCTAGAGATGGGACAAAGTTTAGACCAAGATGACACTGGATTTTGTGTATTAAAAGAATGCAGGGTTACACCTAAAGTAAATGAAAACAGGAACCTGAAAGCCAGTTAAATTATTCATTGTGAATAAAGGGCTAGATACTGGCACTGTCTTGCCTGCTTTCCACTTCTTTTGCACCACAGAGCATAGTGAAAGATGACTTAATTGGAAACTAGTGGATTCTCCTAATATAGGAAGGGAGGTTGTGATGCCCTGAAGAGTGCCATCCTCTCCGGCTGTGAACTTGTTCTAGGCTTTCCGAAAATATTAAAGAACACATGGCAATGGTTTTCTACACCCCAAAGGCTAGCCTTGTCACAATCTTGTCAGAATCTGTAAGGAAAGTCAGAATAACTTGTGATCTTTAGGTATCAATGGCAGACTTTCAGTCCTAGTGATCAATGCATCAGTTACATTCTCAACTATCATCTTAAAGAAGAGCTAGAAACTTACTTTTAAAAAAGGTGAGATTCTCCTTTATTTTTTAGCTCTCCCAAATAAGAGGAGATCCTTAAAAAGGGCTGTTCTGATACATTATCTGTAGATATCTATGAAAGAAACTGGCACATTCAAGGAAAAATAGATTTCCCAAGTTTAATTTCAGAGGGGAGCAATACATTTCATCCTGTTATCCCTGTGTTGAGCCCAATAATTTCTGTTAGACCAAAACATAACTTTCAGAAAAGCATCCGCTCTTGCTCTGAAAGCATCAAAAGATGAAGAATCCACCACTTCCATTGGTAAGAGAACTTTATCAAATGCTAGTCTCGTGTATATATTAGGATGTAGTACCAGTTTGTCCTGCTGAGTTTAAAGAAAAGGCTGTAAAATCTTCGTTATGGTGGAAGCTTGACATTTAATTCAAAGAGTTTGTAACAGGTAAAAAGCATCCACAGTCTAACTTTCAAAGAGAAATAGGAGTAATTAATCAGGATTGCTTTGCCATTGCAAGGACCTTGAAATTACAGTCTTTATGCTCTAAAAGGTTTAATTAAGATGGAAAAGCTTAATAATTTTTGTATTATGTGTTGAGAGTTAACCTTATTTGTCACTCTCTCCACAGGATCAGGCATTCTCCTATGGACTATAACATGAGAAGGCTTGATTAATGCTACATCAAACACAGGAATATGCAACTAATCAGAAACAGTACATCAAGGCATCATTTAAGAACACATTCATTTGACTTAGTATTTAAAAAAAGAAAAGAAAAAAGTGAGATATTTTTATTATGAGTTTAAGGCAAAAGTAAAGTGTAGCTTTTGGACCAAATGCAGCTTGTACAGTCCTACAGAAAATGTCACCACTGCCTTTATTTTAATACAGGATCCAGCACAAAATTCAGCCAGCCTGCTTGGATCAAGTCCGCATGCTGGAACCAGCAGTTTCTACAGGTTGCACTTGCCTAGTAAAAATTAGTTAAACTGCACCATTTTACACAAATAAGGTTGTAGTGATTCGTCAGCCTCATCGCCAGTAGACAGTGTAACCCCCTAAGTGGCCAAAATTTAAATGACTAAATTTAAGTTTTGCTGGTCACATGACCCTGATGCAGGCGTATCATCATTAGGGGCTTCATTATGCCTATGATCCATATTTGATTTTTTTTTCCTATTAATGATAAACCATGAGCAAGGTCATTAAGTCCACCCCTTGCTATGAGGCAGAACCAAGTAAACCTGAACCATCACTAACAAATGTTTGTCCAACTTGTTCTTAAATCTCCAGTGATATGGATTCCACAACCTGTCTTAGAAGTCAATTCCAGAGTTTAACTACCATTATAGTTACAAAGATTTTCCTAACATCTAACCTAAACTCCCTTGTTGCAGATTAAGCCATTTACTTCTTGTCCTCTCTTCAGTGGACATAGAGAACATTTGATCACCCTCCTCTTTATAATAGTTCTTAACATATTTAAAGGCTGTTATTAAGTCTTTCTTCTGTTCTTTTTTTCCTCAAGACTAAACTTGCCCAGTTTTTTAAATCTTGCCTCATAGGACAGGTTTTCTAACCTTTTTATTATTTTTGATGCTGTCCTCTGGACTCTCTCCAATTTGTCCATATCTTTCCTAAAGTGTGGATGTCATAAACAGATGGTTAAGGGTTAATGCCTCTTTTACCTGTAAAGGGTTAAGAAGTTCACCTAGCCTAGCTGACACCTGACCAGAGGAACCAATGGGGGAACAAGATGTTTCAAAAGGAAGGAGGGAAGTTTTCCTTTGTTTAGAGTTTCAGTTTCAGCCGGAGTGAAAAAGATCAAGAAACCAGCCTCTTATCAGAGTAGTAAGTTTTAGAAAGGAATAAATAGGTTTATGTTTATTTTCTTTGTAACTTGTCTTGGTACCATTAAGGGAATTATCAAATTTGGGTATTCTTGTGTGTATTAAGATTTTTGCCCAGGGGAACATCTTCTGTGTTTTGAATCTGTCTGTGAGAGTAGCTGGTATGCTAATCTCTCCCAGAAGGTTTTCTTTTACCTTTCTTTTCTTTAATTAAAATCCTTCTTTTTAAATACCTGATTGATTTTTTCCTTGTTTTTAGATCCAAGGGGGTTGGATCTGGATCCACCAGGAGTTGGTGGGAGAAAGGAGGGGGGATGGTTAATTTCTCCTTGTTTTAAGATCCAAGGAATTTGGATCTGTGTTCACCAGAAAATTGGTGAAGTCTCTCAAGGCTACCCAGGGAAGAAAAGTAGTGCTTGGGGGGGGGGGTCGCGGGTGGCAGCGATAACAGATCTAAGCTGGTAATTAAGCTTAGAAGTGTCCATGCAGGTCTCCACATCTGTACCCTAAAGTTCAGAGTGCGGAAGGAACCTTGACAGTGGTGCTCAGAATTGAACACAGTACTCCAGCTGAGGCCTCACCAATATGAAGTACAGTTGGCCAATTACCTCCCATGTCTTACATATGACACTTCTTTTAATACACTTCAGAATATTTCCCTTTTTCACAACTGCATCATGTTGTTGACTCATTAAATTTCTGATCCACTATAACCCCAGACTCTTTTCAACAGTAGCCTGTTATTCCCATTTTTATAGTTTTGCATTTGATTTTTCCTCCTTAAGTGTAATACTTATCACTTGTCTTTATTGAATTTCATCTTGTTGATTTCAGACAAATTCTCGAATTTGTCAAGCCCACTTTGAATTCTAATCTTGTTCTCTAAAGTGCTCGTAGCCCCTCCCAGCATGGTGTCATCTCCAAATTTTATAAGCATGCTCTCCACTCCACTGTCCAAGTCATTAATATTCAATTAATAGTCATTTAATAGTCAATTAAATATTTGAAAATATTTCATACAGGGCACTAGATCTAGCCTCCAAGTTTGACTGCAAACCATTGACAACTGCTATTTGAGTATGGTCTTTCAAATAGTTGTGCACCGACCTTATATTAATTTCATCTAGACTATATTTCTCTAGTTTGCTTATGAGAATGTCATGTAGAACTGTGTCAAAAGTGTTACTAAAACCAACATGCATTACATCTACTACTTCCCCTACCCACCAGGCTAGTAATCCTGTTAAAGAAATTAGGTTGGTTTGGCATGATTTATTCTTGGCCAATCCATGCTGTTGATTTCTTATTACCCTATAACAGGAAGTGGCATGGGCCAAGAGACGTACTGGGGGATGTTCTAGCCGCCGCTTCCAGCAGCTCCCATTGGCCTGGAGCAGCAAACTGTGGCCACTGGGAGCTGCGATCGGCTGAACCTGCGGATGTGGCAGGTAAACAAACTGGCCCGTACCTGCCAGGGGCTTTCCCTGCACAAGCAGCAGAACAAGTTTGGGAAACACTGCATTACAAAATGATGGTTTAATAGTTTGTTCCAGTACCTTTACAGGTATGAAAGTTAGGCTGAGTGGTCTATAATTCCCCAGGTACTCGCTGTTCCCCTTTTTAATATCAGGTACTGTTTGATTTTCTTCAGGTCTCTGGGACTTTGCCCATCCTCCATGAGTTGTCAAAAAATACTTGCTCATGCTTCAGAGATTGCTTCAGTTAGTTCCTTAAGTATCCTAGGATGAATTTAATCAGGTCCTGGTGATCTGAATACATCCAGCTTATCTGAATATTCTTTCACTAGTTCTTCATAAAGACTAAAGAAAAATAGGTATTAAACAGTGCAAACATCTAGTTCCTCTTTCCCACTAAGTAGAGGACATACACTTTCCTTTATCTTTCTCTTGCTTCTAATGTATTTAAAGACCCTCTTCTTATTAACTTGCATGTCCCTTGCTACATGTAACTCATTTTGTCCCTACACATTTTTGCTATTCTTTTGTACTTCTTAGCAAATTTGTCCATGTTTCTACTTCTTTTAGGATTATTTTTTGATTTTCAGGTTTTTAAAGAGCTCCCAATGGAGCCATATTGGCTTCTTACTATTCTTCCTTTATTTTCTTTACACTGAAGGCTGGTCTACACTACTGTGGTAAATCGATCTAACTTATGCAACTTCAGTTACATGAATAACATAACTGAAGTTGACGTAGTTAGATCCACTTACCACGGTGTCTACACTGCGCTGTGTCAATGGGAGAGCATCTGTCATCAACTTCCTTTACACTTCTTGGGGAAGTGAAGTACACAAATTGATGGGAGAGTGCTCTCCCATCGATTTAGAACGTCTTCACCAGACCGGCTAAATTGACACTCACTGCATTAATTGCAGCAGTGCGGATCTACATGTAAGTGTAGACATGCCCTGAGATAGTTTGCAGTTGTGTCTTTAATATTGTTTCCTTGAGAGACTACCAGCTCTCCTGAACTTCTTTATCCCTTAGATTTTCTGCCCGTGGAATATTACCTACCAGTTCTGAGTTTGTTAAAGTCTGTTTTTGAAGTCCACTGTCCATATTCTGCTGCTCTCATGCTGACCTTTCCTCAGATTTCATGATCACTTTGACCTAAATTGCTTTCCACCTTCAGATTCACAACCAATTCTTCCCTGTTGGTCAGAATCAAGTCCAAAATGGCTGTCTCTATAGTTATTTTTTCAGAAAGTGGTGGAAGTAAGTTGCCTCCAATGCACTGCAAGAACTTATTGGACATTGCGTGTTTTGCTGTATTACTTTTCCAACAGATGTTTGGATAGTTATAATCCCCCAATACTATCAGGCCTGGAAATTTCTATTATTTGTTCAAGAAATACCTCATCCACCTCCACTTCTTGATTTGGTGGTCTATAACAGACCTCTACCACTGATATCACCTCTATTTCCCCTACTTTTATCTTTACAGAGAGACTTTCAACTAGTATTCCTTTTACTGCTTTCTGAACCTCAGAAGGAGTGTACATATTCTTGGTGTATAATGCAACACTGCCTCCCTTTTTCCTTACCTGTCCTTCCTGAATAAGCCATACCCCTGTATACCAAAATTCCAGTCATGACATTTATCCCACCAAGACTCTGGGATGCTAATTAAGTCATAATTTAGCTTATGCACTAACACTTCCAGTTCTTCCTATACATTTCCCACACTCCATGCATTTGTGCATAGACATCTAATATGTTGAACAGATTTGCCCTCTGTTATTGCTCCTATGACTCTATTGTAATTTTCCATGGACCCCTCCCACCCCAATCTAGCCCTCTGTTAAGTTCACCATTTTTATACTTGGTTTGGGGCTTTTGTCACCTGTCACCTTTGAACCTAGTTTAAAGCCCTCCTCACTGGATAGGTAAGTTAGTACACAAAGATGCTCTTCAGCTTCTTGGTCACAATGGGGTCCATGTCTCCAATCAGTTCTCCTTCCTAGAACAGCATCCCATTGTGGAGGAATCCAAAACCCTCCTATCAACACTATTTGTGCAACCATGCATTCATCTCCAGGCTGTGAGAGTCCCTGTCTGGGCCTTTACCCTTAATTGAGAGTATGAACAAGATCACCACCTGCACTTGCAACTCCTTCTCCCTTGCTCCTAGGGCTCTGTAGTCACTGCTGACCAGCTCATGGTCATACGTGGCAGTATCATTAGTGCTCGCATGGATGAACAGGATGAGGTAGTGGTCAGATGGATGAATGAGCCTTGGCAACCTTTTGGTCATGTCTTGGATGCGGGCGCCACGCAGGCAGCACAGCTACTTGGACATCATGGTCAGGTTGGCAGCTGAATGGCTTTGTTCCCAACAGAAGAGAGTCCCTGACCACCAGCATCCTATTCTTACTCTTTTTGGGTGAAGTGGCTATGAGCATTCAGCCTTTGGGACATGTGGCACCACCTCCACAGCCAATGGTGTCTGCTCCTCACTTCCTGCTGCCAATACAGCATACCAGTTCTTGACCACGATTGATAGGGCATTTGTATTTTTGTAATTATTGTACATGTTCCTGCTGCAGTATAAAAATGGGCACAGAAATAATACTATCTGGATGAAAAACTATTAAATCAAGATTTGTAAATAAAGCTTTTTAAAAAGTCATACTCACATTTAATATTTCTATTAACTGTGAGTGAAGTTAAAACATCTGTAAGAATTTACTAAACACAGGATTTTTAAAAATCATTTTCATAATACATTATTTTTCCCTAGGATATGTAGCATATGGATATATACAAAAATAAAAATGATTAAGTATGATATTTTCTGCTTGAATTGGTACAGTCTTCCTGAAAAGTTTAAAGAGCCAGATACATGGTTAGACTTGCATCTTACCTTTAGAATTCAAATGAAGCAACTCCAGAAAAAGACATTGGTTTCTTTTCTTAAATAAATGTTGTAGCCCAAATTCAGTCCTTTCTTACCCTGACGCAAACTGTTCTTGGTTTATACTAGTGCAAGAGCAGAATTTGGCCCTATCTGTCTTTTCAGCAGCAATCATTGCAGAGTAATGTCAGGATTTAGGCTTACACCAGCATGGTCTATGGTTATGCATTTCAGATTAGTCTTTAAAGAACTGATACTGTATTTTTAAAGTTAACATGTTATCCAAAATACATTAAAATCCTTAATGAATAACTACATACTCTATCAAAAAATCTACAAATGAATATATTATTCTATGAGGATTTAAATAACAATACTATATATACACACATTACATGTGAGTGCACGCCAGTAAAGAATATTGGGAAACTCCCATTTAATGACAGCCATATAAACCCACGTAGGGCTTTATGTGGCCACCCACGCTGCTGAGAGACTATCCTGCAGCTGGGATCTCAGGACTGGAATGACATCTGGGGAGTACTTGGTGTGGTTACTGCTTCCCCTAAATTTCTAACAGGGCATGGATTCTTCTCTGGCTGCCTAACACTCCATCACCCGAGAAAAAATTTGAAGGCCTAAGGTGGCCCAAATCACCCTCCATAGCTGTCATATTCCAGAAGGACCCTATATAGTTTGAGGTAACAGAGCACTTCGTGATGAAGAGAGAATCTGGGGCTCAATCAGAAGGCTGATGGAAAGAAAGCTCCTCTCTAACCAACATAAATAAAGCACTCACACTGATCAGAGGCAGGACCTCATTTTCAAAAACAAAACCCTATAGCATACACTTTCCATTCTCCCTCCCCTTTGTTGATGTCACACAAAAGGAATTACAATAACAACTGCACTGTATTTAGCCCAACTTGGGATGGATGGCAGTGATAGCAAAGATGGTACTAGGACATGGATTGGTGGACTAGGAAGGAAGTGTATTCCAAGACTACTATACAGTTTTGATACTGTGCAGCAAGTGCTTTTGTTTCTCCAGTTTCCTCCTCTGACCTTTCTGAAAAGGTCATATGGGTCAGAGATATATCTGTATGACCTAGATGGATTCTATCTGGTCTGCTGCATAGGGCCCTGGAGAAGGAGAACAGCCTTTTTTTTTTTTTTTCCCAAGTGCCTAAAATTATACTCCTAAATCCACATTTAGAGGTCTAAATAAATGGCTTGACTTTCAGAAATGCTGAGCATGCAGCAAGTGATCAGGAGTTGCTAGGTGCTTAGCCCTTTGGAAAATCAGCCCACTGATTTATGTCTCTAAATAGGGACTTAGAAACCTAACTTTAGGCACCTAGATTTCAGAGGTCTTTGAAATTATCCAAGTTACCTTTTACTTTATAGCTGATTGATGCTATTTAAAGCAACATATATAGGCTTGTGTTGCTATGTTCTTCTTGATATGTTTTGCAGTAAGATCATATACTATGCTAGGGTGGCTGTCTCCTGAAGTCAGAAGAAATAAGCATTGGGAAAGATTACACATGAATATGCAATTACTCATCTTTTTATTTATTTTAACAGTTACAAGTAGATGGGAAATACTCAATCTTAGATAAAGGTTTAATGATTTTTTTTTAAGATTCCCAAGTGAAAGCTCTGAGTTGATACTTATTTAGGTCTAGGGACATGTCATTTTCAGTTCTCTCACTGACAAATTCTACTACAGTAATTATGGAGAATTTTAATTCCAGTTGTCCAGAGACTTGAACTACATATTTGATTGATTTTGAATGCTTTATTTTTTCATAGTTGTAATCATGTGAATACGCATACCTGCTTTCTCTTTTCAGTTTCAGCACATCTAAAGTAATGCATCTCATTCTCCATGGTGGCTTTACTTAAATAGTAAAAATAGGTAGTTTCCATCACGCTGAACAAATTTTATTCTGTTTACAATTCTTTCTCTCTACATTTTCATACTGAACCCATCATCGTGCTATCTGCACGTCAAAAACAAACATCTTTCCTCTTCATCCTTCCCTAAAGAGGGTGAAGTTATATTGGTATGTACTTGTGGATGTTTGCTTTTCATCTGTAGCTAATCAGTGAAATTGACATGTTCCTTTATGGGAAAGGGAGGTCAAATAAATGATTTGGAAGTGAACGTGGTGAGGTTTGTGGTCATTCACAGGTTGTGTTGAGTGAATTCCACAACCTTGGCCTTGACCTGGAGGAAGCTCTGTCTCCTTCACATGAGCCTAACGTTTAAAAGTTAGATAGAGCCAATGTTCTTGAGAGTCAGTATTCTAAGTCATGGGAGGTGGGGGTCCTGAGACTGTGGCAGTCTTTAAGGAATACTAGGATCAGACCATTTAAAGCCCTGAAATGAAGGAGTGAGTCTAAACTTGATGTGAATTTCTATAAGAAGTCAGTGGAAGGAGTAGAGTACAGGAACTCTGATCTTGGGAAACAGTTTCCGAGGAGACATGCCACTACTGCATTTAGCTCCAGTTTTAGTGTTTTGAATTGAAGGGTGAGGTTTTCAAGGCCAAATTACATTACAATAATCCACTTGGAAGGGATAAAAAAGGCAGTCAGATGTGAAAAGTGTTTCTTGCAGACGCTAGAAATGTTTATTTCCTGGGAGTTCCCTTTTTGCTGTTCTCTTGGTTGATCTCAGCCTGTGGTGGAGAACTAGGAGAGTTAGCACAGAGTTTGCACCTAGCCAAGTCTTCGCAATTCAGGCTGTATTTGGAGTTTCATGAACAACAAGATCATGACTGGCATGATGCTTGTTGATGGAAGATCATGGCAAATGAGGGTTGAACACAAACATATAAGGAGACAAATAGGGTCCTGCTGATAAGTATTGAGGGTTTAAGACCACTGTAAAGGTTAGTAAGTATCTATTTAAAGGCTTCGAAATATAGAAATCATTGCCAGGATCAATGTGGAATACTTATTTCTCCTTTCAAAATGCAATTCCTGAAGCTTTGCCAACATAAAATTCAAAATTAGACCCTGCAATTTAGAAGTTTAACCTCTGAAACAGTCAAACTTAGATGAGATCCAACCCAGAAAGCTCTGGTAGAGACAAACAAGCATTCTTCTTACCTAGTTCTAAAGGGAGCCTCCTGGTAAACAGAGACTGTGAAGGACTGTAGTGTAGCCTCTCAAGTGTTGATGAATCTCTTGCAAAAGAAGCTGCTGTCAGAGAATAGCAGAGTACTTCTGTTCCCTAATTTATAATTATTAAAGATTATCTGTGAAACCTATGTGCTGGTGTAGTAGTTGGAGTCTGCTGGATTACTTATTACTAACAAAGCAGTAGTACTTGGGTATATAGCACTGCAGGATGAAGCCACTGTAGGGCAATATTATCACCAATGTTTTAGAAATGTTATTACTGTGGCTATGTAGTGCTGCCACATAATCAAACACTGATGATATTTTGTCAGTAGACAACAGTAATACACACACAAATTCTGGGAAGATGGTTGCATAAAAACAGGGTATTATGTACATGATTTTTTTTCAAAATGTCACTCCACAATGCTTTCAAATACCTTAGAATACAAGAAGAAATAAAAAAGATGAGAAAAGTCCTTAAATTTCCTTCCTAACAAAATGAAGATGCATTGATATTACTTGCTTTGCTCCCTAATAGGCTAAATTGGAACAAAAATATTAGCAACTTAGATTACTGAAAGTCATAGATTTTATGCAAAAATGTGGAATAAATAAAAGCTATAGTATTAGTTCTTCAGAAGATTGTTAAGAATCTTGTTTTGCTTTACCATTAATTCTCTTGATTATTACCTACTCTGACAGCCTTTGTAGTCATCCTCTTCATAAATGTTCTGGCTTTGTGCACTGGAACTTAATTGCACAGTTGAATACAGCACATTCAAACCTGTCATTACTACAATGCAGAAGGGAAAATGACTTATTTAGACACGTCTTAACTGTAGTTTAAAATGGAAATTCTGCAGCTGTGAGGGAAACGGTAAAATGTAGAACAGTAATTTTGTCACTTTAAAATATTCCCAACTCCAGTTCAGCATAACTGTGAAACAAGCCTTTTAATTTAGCAACAAAGTGGAAGCAGGTGTATTTTAAAGCAACTGCAGCGACTGGGAACCAGAAATGGCCACATCAGCCAGAATATTAGGAAGAGCCCGTATGTGACCTTTATTCATCAAGGAAGGTGACCATGTTTACAGCAGTAAAGGAGTAGCTTCTGCAGCACGTGGCACTGTATCATTACAGTAATTTTAAAGAGCTTGCTTGCCAAATGAAATTTGTATGTGTTTACAAACTCTTAAAAAAAACATTTGAAGAAGAGTTTACCTTGTGAAGAAACAGAATCACTGACTACTGTTTTTCCTTTTCTCCTTTTTGTACCATTTTAAAAAGTGGTGTTGATTTCTATAGCACATAACATTGTAACTATAAGGAGAGTCAATTACTAAAATTTAAAATAAATAATTAGCATGTGCCACTTCCCAGAGGAAGAGATGCTGTTAGAACTGTTGCCAGCAAGTCTTGGAAGACCAAATGTTACATAAATATTCAAAAAGAGCCAAATGTAATAACAAAATCAGTTAACCAACTGCTAAACAAAAAAATGAGTCTTATATTGTGCTCTGAAGTTCACCAAATTCAGGCTCTGCCAAACCACTAAGGTTCTTATCTGAGTATGTCCTGTTGACGTCCATCAGCAAAAACATTCCCAGGCTTTTGACTGTTGCAGCATGGTACAAAGTGAGAGGATGTCCCAGACGATCCAGCGTTTTAAAGATTATCATTAATAGCTTGGAATGCAACTGGAAAGTAAATAGATAACCAGTACAGAGACTGACCTATATGTACTTACTAATCAGAGTTATCTTTTTCAGCAGGACTTCCCCTTCCACCTGCTTCCTCACTAACAATTAGAATAATTCTAATTTCCAGATCAATGCTTTTTAAAAACAAAAAACCTTTTGAATTAATGTTAATGTTACTTTTGCTACCACAAGAAACTTACTATAGAAAATCTATTCCTACTAATTCCGTATTTGCAGAAAGAGAAATTGCTCTCTTTGCTTTCATCTCAAATTTAAGTCAAACCAGGGCAGAAGTGACAGTAAAGGGACAAAAATTGCAATACCAAGAAAACTGAAAGCAATCCTCAGAACTTAACATGAAACACACTCATTGATAAATACTCTTACTGCACAGTATGCTTTCGCTATTTGGGTTGTCTCCATTTCAAGCTGTCAGAAACACAGTCTGAGTGAGAAATAGATAAAGAAAGCAGTCCATCATTTTGGTAATGTTGCTGAGATAAAATAATAGATTTAATGCAGCCAATTTGTTTGATAAGAAAATACATATTTTAAAAGAGATGTATCCCTTTGACCTTTAATGAATAAAGTGATATTGATACAAATCTTTTCAAATGTAAACTCAAACCTCACCTCTTTCTGATGACCATAAAAGCAAGGAAAAGCATTAGTCAAAGGGGCCTTGCATCCTGTCACTTCTTGGATTTCACATGATTGATCTTGGCCACCTTCAGTTTGTCTTGGACCATTGTATTCATGTATACTGTAAGTCTCATAAGCTAATGGGTCTACAGCTTCAACCTTCATAAATGTTTACTTTGCAAGAAGATAGATGGTGTCTGTGATTAAAAGCAGGTACAACATATTTTGCACAAAATAGTTCTACTGCTAGTTACCGCTTAGGATGATATACTCTTCATTTTGCCATCACACTGTCACACTTCCTACATAATGTTTGTTGTGCAATAATAATGGCGTGGGGGGAAAGCTCTCTACTTGAGATCAGTGGTAGTTACGCATATGAATAGGGAGAGCAGAATGATGGAGTTGAGACCCACTTTAAAGATCTAAAAGGAGATTTTTGCCCTTTGCTTTATACTTTGCAGTGCCTATTATCTAGAATTATTGCAAAGTGCTCTCCAAACTGATTAACAAACTACAATATACAACAACTTCAGCCATATCTGAAACTCATTCACTTCTAGAAACGTGCTATAATATACATTCCACAAAGTACAGCTTTTCTGCGCTGGTAGTAGGTGACACAGACACAAGTCAGAACATCTAGACAAACGGATCTCCCCATTTCCACACTAATGCTACTGTACGCTTAGGTTAGTAATTATCACTTAATCAGAAGTCTAACTGGAAAAATGTATACAAAAATAACTATCTTCCATCAACACAAGAATGGGAAATATGGCATGAAAAGAGCACATGTGCATAGTAGAAAAAAAGAAAGGCCAACTTGAAGTACGAACCCCCCTTTAAGGCCCAAACACACACTTTTCATTCTTCAGTCACTAGAACAAGGGGATAACTATATAGTGCTAACTGGGAATGATCTTTGGTTTTCAATCATTTTAACCATACATGCTTCAGTGTTCCAAGATGTAATCAGGAAGGCTACCTTTATTTGTGTGTACTCTTAGATCCACAACGTTAGAGTACTCTGGCCGTGATCCTGCAATGCATTTCAGCATGTGCTTTGACTTCAGTGGGACTACTTGCATGTTTAAAAGAAGCACATGCTTAAGTGCCTTGGAAAATCAGGGGCAGAATGCTCAGCAACTTGGAGTACCAAACCCAAAGAATGGGTAAAGTACTTCTTGGAAAATCTGAATATACTCAAACTAACAAAAAAGATGAAATGCATCCTCGAGGATAAAAGATTTGCAATTAAAAATATTGTACCACTAACAATTATTTCTGAGAAATCACGGAGAAGTGAACCATACCATAAATCTTCTATTAGACTAGCCAAAGTGTAGTACTTTGGTGACCTTCAATATAACAATCAATTTAGTTTATTCATTGAGGATCCAATCCTGTTCCCATTGAAGTTAATCACAAACCTTCTAATGCCTTTAATGCTGCAAGATCAGCCCTTCAGTAAATAAGGCTTCATAACTATTAAAATAAATATGTATGTTTTGTGTTAGCTTTCAGCAAAATGTGCAGAGAAGGATTTTACTGGCTTAAATGTTTGCTATAATAATGTTTCTAAAGCAAATATGGCAAAATATGTTGAAAATGGATTTTGTATTTATGAGTTTTGCACTGGAAACCTGATTTCAAGAATTAGACTTATTCATTAATTAAACAAACATACTTGTGATCTATGTCAAAACAGCTCAGATTTCAAACACCAACAAGGCATAACAAAGTATTCATGACCAAGACATAAACTATTAATTATTCACTGACATTATTTAGTGAATAATTTCAAAAACAACTACAAGAAAAAACAGTTTTTTTTCATGGACACTTCACAAACTGAAATAAGCAACATTCTTTAGGGGTTCTGGTTAAGCAAATAAAACATTTGGTAGCTTTATTGCTGTTAGATATATGTTAGACTTTGATGATATTCATAGATTCACAGATTTTAAGGCCAGAAGGAACCACTAGACTAGCTAGGTCAGACCTCATGTATGTCACAGGCCATAGAATTCCACACAGTTACCCTTGCAGTGAGCCCAATAATTTGCATTTGTCTAGAACATATCTTCCAAAAGGCACTGAAGCCTTGATTTGAAGATATCAAGAGACAGAGAATTGAATACCTCCTTTAGTAGTTTGTTCCAGTGGTTAATCACCACCACTGTTAAGAATGTGAGCCTTGCTTTTAATTTGAATTTATTTGGCTTTAACTTCCAGCTACTGTTTCTTGTTTTGCCTTTTTCCTCTAGATTGAAGAGCCCTTTAGTACCTGGGACTTTCTGCCCATAATCAAGTTACTTTTTTTTTTTTTTTTTTAATAAAAACTTATGAGTGAGAGCTTTTTAAGTCTCTCCCTGTAAGGCATTCTCTCCTGTAAGCCATTTTTGTGGCACACTCTCACATTTTCCAGCTGTAGCCCTGCACCTGACCCACACCTCCTGCACAGCTTCTGTGCTGGTGTGCGCACCTATTGTGGTGCTCACAAAGATATCCTTGGGAGACTAGCTTGCAGCTGCCTCCACAGTGGGAATCCTCTGTCAGGCAAAATCTGGGTTTTTAGGGCCTCTATACCGTGCTCTCATCTTTTTACACAGAATAAAGGGGCTGGAGCAGGATGAGGATTTTAACTCGACCTAGAAAACCCAAGTGTTCTAAGCACCAATGGATTCAATGAGCCTTGGATCAGGCCCTAAAATATCTTAGCATTTAAAGTGCATAAATAATAATATAGAAGATTTTTTTTAATAAGTTCTCTTTGTAAGATAAGCACCTGCATGACTTGGAAGCCTAACTCCCATTTGCAAAAGTGCCAAATTCACAAAACCACATGAAACATAAGGCTCCTAAGCCACTTAGGCATTGTTGAAAATATTACACATTATCTTTTCAGGGACACAATATTTATTTGCCAATGCTTTTTACATAGCATCATTAAAAAAGGTTTTTCTCTTTAGACTGGGTCATACATTTTAACATGCTGTAGTTGAATGTTTTTGTGCAGCATCTTCAACATTATGAACAATAGGATCAAAATAAAAATATAATAATAATAAAGCAAGACCTTTGGGACAAAATTTGATATTGCATATACATATCAAATACTGTCAGGAACATCAGTGATCCAAAATGCACATACAAAGCCTTTCCAATATTTGCTTGATTTGTAAACCTCAGGACAGCTCCCATGCTCAGAGGATGTCACTCCTCCCATATAACATCACCGTGCCAACACCAACATTGCCATAGCAACAGAGCATGACCCCCTTGGTCATTCCCTCCCTTAGACCTGATGGAAGCGAAGTGCCCCAGAGCCTCCAAATGTCTGTGCCCATGATCCTACGACCCCTTGGATAAAGGCCAGGGCCGGCTCCAGGCACCAGCATTCCAAGCTGGTGCTTGGGGCGGCAATCTACAAGAGGCGGCAGTCCCTGTTGTTTTGCCCCCAAGCAGCGTGCTGAATTGCCGCCGCAGAGGACGGAGGCAGTCCGTGTGCCCTTAGGACGGTAGGCGCATTTCCGCGATGGCTTCAGCTAAACATAGAAGCTGCTGGGGAATTGCCGTCAACGCGGAAACGCGCCTGCTGCCCTAAGGGCACACGGACTGCCCCCGCCGTCTGCAGCGGCAATTCCATACGCTGCTTGGGGCGGCAAAAACTGTAGAGCCGGCCCTGATAAAGGCCATTCACCCACTTCCTTAACCTGTATGTATATTTTGCATATCACATTTGTTAAAATGTAACCTTTCAAATGCTGAGAGACTTGATACAATAATCCACAAAATGCTCTGTCTTGTGCTCTGTCTCTGGGATGCTGCTATTTCTGTGTTTGACCTTTTCTTTTTAAATCACTAAGAGAGTTAGTCTACAAATACTGTATGTTCAACTCTGGAAAAAAAATGGGTGAAAATGTTCCTGTGATTTGGGATAAAGAAAAAACTGCAAATCATTCATGAAGGGGCAAATCATAGCTGGGCTTGTGCAGCCATGCAGAAAAGTTGAGGGTGTAAGGGGCTCTCATTGAAAGGCTATGCAGGAGAGTAGTGTGGATAGCTGTGCAGGGAGGGCTCCAGCCTCTGTGAGCTGCTACCTTTCCTACCCAGACACATGGGTACAGAAAGGTGTTGGGAGGGGGATGAGAAGAACCAACACATTGGCCAACATAGCTGTGCCAGCACTGTCTGTGGATGCACACTATACCAGGTATAGGCCTAGAACTGGACATTTCTTCTCCAAGAACAAAGGGGAAGATGGGAGTCAGATTTCTTCAAGGCTCATGGCAAGGCTACATTTAAGCCCTAAATAATGAGAGAGAAAAAAGTTAAAATTGGGTAAACTATGTGTTACTCAATCTATCTTTTATAATTTATCTTTTCTCGCCTGATGTTTGCTCTTTTTTCTATTGATGAATGTCTGCTCTAAAATCATTTGACGACCTTCCTATTAATTTAAGCCATCTCATTCAAACTTTGAATCTTGGATTTTCCAAAGAGCTTACTGCATTTGGCTGCCCAAATGCCATTGAAAACTAATAAGTGTTAAGGCACCTCACTTCATTTAGGTTCCTTTAAAAAATCAAAATCTGAAACAAAAATGGATAAAGTAATTTAGATACAATCATTATTTCTTTTCATTCTAAAATATATAAAATAAAGTCTACTGCAATGAGTCAAAACACCTCCATGTGTACCCCACTCAGAAGACTTTGTAATTGGTAGAGAAGGTGCTGATTTCATCAGTGACTATATGTAGATACATATAGATGTATTTTAAAATATAGATTTCATAGAGTTTAAGGGCAGAAGAGACCATTAGATCATTCAGTCTGATCGCCTGTATATCATTAAATTTCATCCAGTTACCCTTGTGTTAGGACCAATAACTAATGTTGGACTAAAGCATTTCAGTTTTCAGAAGGCTAAAGTATTGTGTGCTACAGGCAAAGAATGAGACAGAAGTACCACCAATATCTGAGGCCTCTGCAACAGCAGGGAATTTATTAGTTGAGATATGCCCAGATGAAGAACAGAAACATATAGACATATTCATCCACATGCACATACTGTTTGTTCTTGTTTTCTATGCTGAGATCTTCTTGTTTATACTAAGCATTGTGTTATGTCTAGCTATTTTTACAGAATGCAAACAACCCTATCAATGAAGGGAACTCCAACTAATACCCCGCAAAGCAGACAAAGTTCAAACTTTGGGAATTTTTAGACCTGCTGATCTGGTACTGCTGTATATGGAATAAGAATGCTAGTACAGTGCATCTTCCAAATGACCTTCACAGTTACATTGTGTAAGTCTAGCGAAAATATTCTGAAGTCTATTTTACTTAAAAAAATAGCTCCTCGTTTTTGAAAAAAAACATCAGATTTTTAAGAGCAGGTTAGACAAATACCTGTCAGGGATGGTCTAGATAATACTTAGTCCTGCCATGAGTGCAGAGGACTGGACTAGGTGAACTCTCAAGGTCCCTTCCAGTCATACGACTCTGTGATTCTATAATATACAAATTCCAAATTCTCCATTCAAGTTGCAATATATAATTTGGACAATGATAGTTGCACTCCATTTATCTCCTCTCCTCAACCTGAAATTCTCCTATTCATAAGTATCCTTGGTTCTAATAGTAGCAAAATCTTGTTATTTCCCATCACAAATCCAAGTGTGACTCAGCATTCCTTTGGTGTCTAAATAGACTGATGACATAATACATTTCCAAAGCTCAAAATAGCGTAAAACATTTTTAAGCACATAAAGCATGTTAACATTTACAAAACAATTAAAATTAGCTTTCAAATAATAAGATACAAGAAACACAAACTATATATAATATTCAAAATAAAATCAAGTAAATTAGTAGAATCAAATATATTAGAAAAGGAAAAAAATGATTTGATTAACAAGCAGAGACAGAGTTAAGCATTCTATCAAGTAAGAAGAGAGATTTGTTCAGGATACTGAGAGCTATAGAAAGTAGCACAGTGTTCTCTCATATAGGATCAAAGAGAAGGAATTTTTTTTTAAACTTACCTGAACCAGTTTGTGACTAGTGGTAAAATGCTGACTGATCTTTCATCTCATAAGGGTCCTTTTTGTTCCAACACCTATGCTCAGAACAGTACTGAAAAGCCAAAACCTGGGATGGAATCATAATGCACTGTCTTATACTCATCTCCTCAATATATGAACTTCTGTACCGAGCTGTTCACTTGACAAAGAACTTGGGCTTGGTATCCTTTCACCTGAAGTTCAATCAGCATTCTTCTCACTTGTAGACTTACTTGATGGTATTCTGCAGGTTCTACAGATGCATTGTGAGTGGAATATTTTAGAGCCTGTATTTTTCTTGTTCTATTTCCTCTGCGCAACTATGTGCATCTGCAATCTAGCCTTCTATCAGGATTCTCAAGGGAAATCACATGTCAAGCAACATTTGTCACAGTTCCTCAAAATATATCCACATGATTTGTTAGGAATTATCTCTTCCTGTTTGCTGGTAAAACTATGTTGACTGTCCTTAATTAAATCATATCTTTCTAGGAACTCCCTTAGTTTACATGATGAACTTTTTTTTATTTGCTTCTCTTCTCTGATTATGAGATTTCAGGGTCTTTCGTACAACCTTTTAGAATATTTTATTGCTGTTACTCTTTTATATGTCTGTTAAAAACAGATGGTTAAGGGTAAATGTCTCTTTTACCTGTAAAGGGTTAAGAAGCTCAGTGAACCTGGCTGACACCTGACCAGAGGACCAATGGGGTGACAAGATACTTTCAAATCTTGGTGGAGGGAAGTCTTTCTTTGTGTTTGTTTTGTTCGTTGTTCACTCTTGGGACAAAGCGGGACCAGACGTACAACCAGACTCTCCAAATCTTTCTGAATCAGTCTTTCATGTTTCAAAATCGTAAGTATAGCCAGGCAAGGTGGATTAGTCTTATGCTTGTTTTCTTTCAACTTGTGAATGTTTTTCCTTTTGCTGGAAGGATTTTTGCCTCTGTTTGCTGTAACTTTGAATCTAAGGCTGGGGGGTGGGAGGGAGGTCCCTCTAGTCTATATGAATCTGAATACCCTGTAAAGCATTTTCCATCCTGATTTTACAGAGATAAATTTTACCTTTTCTTTCTTTAATTAAAAGCTTTCTTTTTAAGAACCTGATTGATTTTTCCTTGTTTTAGAATCCAAGGGATTGAGTCTAAACTCACCAGGGATTGGTGGGGGGAAAAGGAAGGGGGGAGGGTTAATTTGCCATTTGTTTAAGATCCAAGGAATTTGGATCGGTGTGATGCTTCCCAAGGCAACCCAGGGAGGGGAAAGTCGGGGGGGGGGGGAGGAAAGGCGGAAGGATGGTTTATTTCTCCTTGCTTTAAGACTCAAGGGGTTTGGATTTGTGTTCCCCAGTGAAGGTTTTGGGGGAACAGGAAGTGTGCCAAAGACTATATTTAAGGCTGGTGGCAGCGTTACCAGATCTAAGCTAGGAATTAAGCTTAGAAGGGTCCATGCAGGTCCCCCACATTTTTACTCTAAAGTTCAAAGTAGGGGTGAAAACCTTGACGATGTCTATCATTTTCAAAGACTTTTAATATGTATCTGCTCCGCCCCCAGAACTTTGGATAGCATCTGTTGGATCTAGAGATTTGCCAATCTACAGATCTTCTCTATATTTGAATCTCCGTCAGTGAAACAATCGTTATTGCATTTTCTTTTGCTTTTTCTGTGTAATTCAAAGTTCATTTTTGCTACTTTTCTGTTTGGAATTGATATGCACTGATGCTCATTTCCAACTGTCAGTCTTTATCTGTGTACATGCACTATTGTATATGCTGAACACCCAGTGAAGTCATAAAAATACATTTACATTATATACTTTTTATATAAATATAAGGCTCATATGTTGATTATGTGTTTTAAGAGTCAAAAGGATGACTCATGATGCTTGTGTATAAGTGTGTTGAATATACTGCTGTCAAACTGAAATGTAAACCCATCATTATCCTCCACCCAGACAGACATTTAAATGTACAATGCGGGCAGAAAGCTTTAGCCCATATTTTTGTGGGTGATTTAATATTTTTCTGGAGTGCCTTTCCTTGGGTGAAAGTATTCTTAGCTCACAGGAGTCTGCTACCACTAAAGTTTGAGATGCATTGCACCAAAGAAATTTCTTGAACAATATCTTTCACAGCTTTACCTGCATTCTGCTGCTTTGGGCTTAGATCTACAATAGCAAAGCCCTTGATGCTGATGCTGCAAAACTAACATCTCCATCAGTGTAGATGTTGGTTTCAAATTTTGATGGCCACAGATTCACATATCTGTTGTTTGGCAGCTAGAGTCATTCAAGTCTAATGGCTTTCAGTCATGGGCCCTGTTATTTTGGGAAGGGGCTGAAACTGTCTCTCCCTCCGACATTCCAAAACATCATCTAAGATATCTTATATATAAAAACACAATTTTGAGGTATAGATCAATATTATTTACCAAACCGCCACATTGTGTTATAACTGAACTTTTGCTTTTTTGCTATGGATAGAGAGCTGGGTTCAATAGGTGTCCACTAATTTGGCATGTGTACTTAAATTTTGTTCAGTCACTATTTGGATTTTTTTTTTTTTTTAAACAACTACATCAAACCTAGCAATTTTGCCAGTGTCTCTTACGATTTAGCTGAGTAAGCCAGGTGAACGTTATTAAGTGCTTCCCCTGCTCTGCATCAGTTCTCCCTCCAAAATGCATTTACCTGGAATGATGATGCTTCTACTGGGCCTGGCAAATCCAAGATCCTCTTTCTCATTGAAATTCCTAGTCAGCCTTTGAAAACACTATATATATATATATTATATATATATTTCTGCTCTCAAAACCACATTTATCAAATAATCATTTATTTTCCTCTATATTTCAGTACTTGTTATAAATGTTTTAATTATATTCTTACAACCTAATCTGTAATTCAAAAATATTCCTAATTTCCACATATTTCTGTCATCTTTCCTTTTTATAGCCTTAAGCCACATTTCTACTTTATCATCATATTTTAACTATTCTAGCAGCCCTTTCTATATTATTTCATTTACCTCCAGTCCTATATTACAGTCTTAAAATTAAAACTAAGAGGTCTATATTCTCTCCTGAATGTTCATTTTGAATGATAATTAAAATATAAGGGTGGGGGTATTTATTAGCATCTGAGCTACACATCAAAACCTTGATCCTGTCTCCACTGAAGTCAGTGGCAAAAGTCTCACTACTTCAGTGGGAATAGGATTGGACCAATATTCACAAGAACATTTTATCTATTGTAATAAAAGAAATATTTGTGATTGCTAATAGTTTTTATCTAACGCTACCTTGGTATCAAAGTACATTTGACCTATGCATGCCCTGCAATAATCTGAAAGTGTTTCTGCTAAACCTGCCTTCTTTTCCTCTCTATCCTTGTGCCTTTTTATGCAACTGTATATTTTCTTCTAAAGACTCCCAAGAGGACAAAATGGCCTCCAAAATGTGTAACTATTTTTCAGTCAACTCAAACACCTCTGCTATTCATCTTATCAAACTCCAGTAATGGGACAAACTAACATGCTTGAAATATGGAAACAAAGTGATTGTCAACAAATTAGATCAACTCAAACAGCGTACAGCCATGAAAGTCCATGGTCCTAAAAAGTTACATGCCTCAAATATAATGGAGGCAGTAGAATTTTTATCTACCACCTACCACAACTTCATTAAATGCATTGATTGACACACACATTCACTTTTTTAAAAAACAGGAGAAATTACTGATAAAATATTCAATCATTATTCATAAAAGCCCATTTCTTTCAGAAAGACCTAGGAAATCAAGGCAAGCACACTGCTATGTGCAGATCATACAATTAACTACTGCAGCAGTGGAGTGACAACCATAAACAAACCAAGCAAGTAAATAAAACAGTCCCGGTTACAATAGTTCAGGTTGTTCCAACGCAGTTATTTTTGCCAGCCAATATTTTAAATCACCAGCTAATTTAGAATGGATTTTGTAATTAAATTAGTTACAATCTGACCATTTCCTGCAGCTGTAAAACACAACTTAATCTGATTGTAGGACAAAAGATGGTTTCTCTCAAATACTTGATTAAAGCCTGACAATTGAAAATGTAGCTGTTACTGCTAGACTTGGGCAGCTTAATTTGCAAATTAATCTTTTCCTCACCATATTTTACACACATTACTATAAAACGCTATGTGCGCAAAGACTTAGCTGATATTTAAAAAGTTGTTGAACACACCTAAAACACATCAATTTACTCTAGTTGTTTTTATCATTTGTGGAGGGGTTGAGGGGAAGCTTCACACGTGATTAACACACACATGATACAGAAGAATATGCTAAGGAGAGAGACTCAGATGTAAACCCATTTTCCCATAATTCATAGAAAGACAAACATCCATGAGTTTCTTGTTATAAAGATGAAATGTTTAGTACAATTTGCAGAAAGCATAAAAAGCTTAGTGATAGCAGCACTCATTTTCTAAGTGTATGTATGGCCTTTAGAATGAAATTCCTTCAGGTACATGAACTGCTTTGCTGGAAATGCACGGAAGCCAAAAATATGTCATTTTGTCCAATTAACTCATTTTTTACTAGATTGCTCCATAAAATGTAGCACCAGGACAAACAAAAATTTGCCTCTTTGTTTAAGGTTGCTTACACAATAACTAAATAGGATTTCAGTAATGGAGATTTTTAAATATTCGACAACCTGCAGGCCAAATATTGCTTTAAACTTGGATCAAACTATATTAACACTCATGGAGAGGCTTCATAGAGAAAGCGGCAAAATCCCTTACAGTAGAGTCTTTGAAATAAATATTGAAAGTTAGGTTTCTTACTGTGCTTGTTGAAAGAAATGGTGACAGATGTGCATTTGAACATGAGTGAACATACATCACATTGGTACACAGACCTGTCAAATGTTATGCATATTGCATTACACTCATGCATTTTCAAGGTTTGTCACACTTTCCTGCACAACTAGCAACATGTTGTTAATAAAAATTCTAGTTATTAAATAATTAACAATAAAGGGGGAAGAAAAGCATCTTTTCACTTTGGATTAGGATATAGGGAAGGTGAAAGATAGGGAAAGAGCCTACAATTATACATCCCGGATATTCTTTGAGGTCAAGGACCTGAGTTCTGCAGGAGGACTGCAAATGGTATGTAACAGTGATATGGAAGGATTTTGAGCTGCTCCATCATGTTTGCAAGCATAGCACTGGAAAAAATTGCTCTGCTACCATTAATTGAAAAGAGGAGAAAACTGAAATAAAATTAATTAAATTGGTGAGAAATGGGGTGGCAGCATTAGACTATAACATTAAGATTAATAAGTTTGCAAATAAGTATTGTGACAAAGTTCCTCCTCTGCCTTGGTGGGTCCTGCGTTTATTGGTGGATTTGCTTGCCTCAGAGATTCATGGCAACCCTCAGTTTGGCCACTTTTGCTAGTGGCTCAAATCTGTCACTCACTCAGCTAACCTCATCACTGACCAGCATGGGGAAAGGGAGGAGTACAATCCCGACAGTCTCTGCTGACCCACTTAGTGGCAGGGTCGACTCTAGGTATTCTGCCTAAGCAAACACGGCAGGCAGGCTGCCTTTGGCAGCTTGCCTGTGGGAGGTCCCCAGTCCTGCGGATTTGGTGGCATGCCTGCGGGAAGTCCGCCGAAGCCACGGGACCAGCAGAGCGCCCCCCATGGCTTGCCGCCCCAAGCACACGCTTGGCATGCTGGTGCCTGGAGCCGCCCCTGCCTAGTGGGTCAGGGGATAGGCCAGGGACCTTCACCTCTAGTTGGATCCACAGTCCTGGTCACCTCCTCATCTCAAATAGAGAGTTGAGGGTTCCAGCCCAGGGCCCTGTGGATTGAAACTGTCTACAGTGTCTCTTGTAACAGCTGCGTGACAGCTACAACTCCTTGGGTTACTTCCTCATGGCCTCCTCCCAACTCCTCCTTTATCCTCACCACAGGACCTTCCTCCTGATGTCTGGTAATGCTTGTACTTCACAGTCCTCCAGCAGTACACTTACTCACTTTCAGCTTCTTGCATCTCCTGCTCCCAGCTCCTCACACGCGCCTCACGAACTGAGGTGAGGTCCTTTTTAAAACCAGGTGCCCTGATTAGCCTGCCTGTCCTAATTGATTCTGATAGCATCTTAATTGGCTCCAGGTGTCCTAATTAGCCTGCCTTAATTGGTTCCAGCAACCTCCTGATTGTTCTGGAACAGCCCATTATCTTACTTAGGGAAAAGAGACCTGCTTAATCTGGGGCTAATATATCTACCTTCTATCACTCTCCTGTAGCCATCTGTCCTGACCCTGCCACAGTATTTATTAAAGAAATAAGGTAATTGTTTATAGTTTAAATTTTGATAATTGTAAGTGTGCACACAATGTTGGCGCACAGCCAAAGACAGTGACTTGGCAGTTCAGCCTATGACTAAGAGGTTGGTAGTCAGAGTGTGGACTGAAGTCAGGTAAAGGTGACTCCAAAATTGTAGGGAGCGATCATACAGGCATACTCAGTCCAAAACTAGGTGAGGGTCACCATAATAGTAACATCCCATAATACTTAAAACTTGTTGTGTAACAGCTTTGATTGACAGCAAGATTTAGCAGTTGTCACTGAGCTATAAGTATGGACCCAACCAGAGAATGTCTAAAGGTGATTGGAGGCTTGGTATGCTAATGACAGATGAAAAATAACCAATCAGAACAAGCCAAAAACTGTATATAAAGCAGAGAGCAGGCAGGCAAAAGTCAATCAGGTAGGAGCAGGAGAAGATCAGAGAAACCTACAAAATCAAAGAAAAGCAAGGAAGAAGACCTGAAGAAAGAAGCAATTGCAGGGTGACAGCAGCAGCAGGCTGCTGGGACAGAGCAGAAAAGGATCTTGAGACAAAGCAGAAGGATCCTTAAGAGAGAGGGAAAGAATGCTATGGAGAGTAAGCATGTCAGCCATAGTATAGGACAGGTGTCGGCAACCTTTCAAAAGTGGTGTGTTGAGTCTTCATTTATTCACTCTGATTTAAGGTTTCGCGTGACAGTAACACATTTTAACATTCTTAGAAGGACTCTTTCTATAAGTCTATAATATGTAACTAAACTACTGTTGTATGTAAAGTAAATAAGGTTTTTAAAATGTTTAAGAAGCTTCATTTAAAATTAAATAAAATGCAGAGCCCCCCGGACCAGTGGCCAGGACCCAGGCAATGGGAGTGTCACTGAAAATCAGCTCGCATGCCGCCTTCGGCACCTGTGCCATAGGTTGCCTACCTAAGGTATAGGATATGGAATAGAAATAAGGTTAATAAATGTATATGCCTGGGATAATAAAGATGTGTGTTTGTGTCATGAATGTTACCTTGTTCTATATGCATAAAGTTTAGTTCATTAAGGTTGCTGTTAGTGTCCTACATATGACTGATCACCACATGCAGAACATACGTTGTTTTGGAAAAGTACTGCCTGGGTGTCAATCCTTTGGGTGGAGGGCTGTATCAGTTTCCTCCCAGGTGTGAACAGATCTAGTCTGTTTGGAGGAGTTTCTGGAAGGGCATAGGGAGATCCTTGTTAAACCCTGGGAATTCTACTAGGACAGACCTCCTCCTTTCACCTTGCAGTAACAGATTGATAGCTCAACATCTTGAGAACCTGGATGTATGCAATAGGAAGGCTGCCCTGGGACCCCTGAATCTGTTCTTGGGGTAACAACTGGGTACATGGAGTCAGCTGGGATTCTACTGCTCAGCCTTACTTCCCAGCCCCTTGGCAACATCCACACGCCCCTTCTTCCTCTGCAGGCTCCCTGGGATGTGTTAAGGCTGGCAACGGGAGTCCCAGGGTGAGAAAAGACAGCACTCCTCCACAAAGGTTCAATGTTCTGTCATACACTGTAGTGAAATATAAGTTATGACTGAGAAATCAGAGGCTGAATGATTTACTATGAAATTTTTTTTTTAAAAAAACCTATGTTGTACTTTTCATAATGTGAAGTCCTGTGTGAAATTTTGGGAGTAACTTCAAGACTCTTATGTTTTAGAGGCCCCCCAAAAGGTGGCAAGTCTCTGTAGAAAATTTGAAAAGGAGTGATTTTAAATGTGTCAGAACTCTGAAAAGACGGTCCTAAAGACTGTGAAAAAGACCTAGAAAATAAAGATTGTCCAGTCAAAACCTTCATTTCTGTGAATTATAATTCTTAATTAGGAGATTTACACCATATTTTAGGGGAAAAACTAAACCCATCCTTAAGTACAGAACCACGAAGGCATCTCCATACGCAATGTTCACAAAGCGGTTCAATTTAGCCTGAGAACCGACATGTAGGAGAAGTTTGGATGTGTAGCTTTATACATTTTGTTTATTCATCAGCTCCCTAAAGACAATTCTTTGAAGTAAATTCCCCGTCTGGCTAATGTTCTACAATTTAAAATAGAAAAGGAAGATGTGAAGTTTTAAGTTTGTCACAAGAATGCAAGCTTTCAGAACATGCACAGTCTTTTTCTCCCTTTGTGTGATAAAGTAGGAAAGAACTAACACAATTTAAAGAAACAGAAAATGGTGGTGGAATGAGAGAGACATAGAAGTTCTATAAATTATATCAGCAAACCCTATATCAAGATTTTTAAATTAAACTTTGGCACCTTCGCAATGCGAGTGTGAATTATTTTCATTATTTAGTGAGGGTCTCATAAGGTAAAGTGTCAATGGCTATGGTGACTCCATTATTTTTAGTGGCAAAATAATGAACTCCTGTGATCACCTTTTAATATAATATTTATAAAATATCAGGGTTAGCTATGAAGCTCCTTAATGGGGAAATCCATAACTCTATTTTTTTCTGGAAACAAAAATACAGCTTCTGCCTCCAGGTCTTGCTAGTCCTAGAAGGATGTATATTCATTTTCTTGATGGCTGGTTTCACCAGTGTGCTGCTGCCACACTTTTCTTGCACAAAATAAGATTCCTTGCATTCTAGATAGACAAATAAAAGTGTCACAAGCTTTGTAGCCTCTACTTTATGCTTAATATTTCAAGATCTCTAAAGACAGAAATTGGCTAGGTTGCATTGCAAGCTGTGTTACACCAATGTTTCACGAGTATCCAAAGGGAGAAGAAGAAACAGAGTTTGGCTCTGTGGCTTTCCGCAATTTATCAGCGGTGTAGCCCTCAGAAGAATTTTGACAAAAGTTGCTGACTATGTAGTTGTCATAAACAGATAGCTAAGGGTTAATGTCTCTTTCACCTGAAGCACCTGACCAGAGGACCAATCAGGAAACCGAATTTTTTCAACTTTGGGTGGAGGGAATTGTGTCTCTGTGTCTTTGTTTTTCCGTCTGCCTGCCTTCTCTGAGCTTTGGAGAAGTAGCTCTACTTTCTAGTCTTCTGTTTCTAAGTGTAAGGACAAAGAGATCAGATAGTAAGTTCTATGGTTTTCTTTTCTTTGGTATTTGCATGAATATAAGTGCTGGAGTGCTTTGATTTGTATTCTTTTGGAATAAGGCTGTTTATTCAATATTCTTTTAAGCAATTGACCCTGTGTTGTATCATCTAATACAGAGAGAACATTTGTACTTATTTTTCTTTCTTTTTATATAAAGCTTTCTTTTAAGACCTGTTGGAGTTTTTCTTTACTTCAGGGAAATTGAGTCTGTACTCACCAGGGAATTGGTGGGAGGAAGGAATCGGGGAGATTTGTGTGTTGGATTGCTAGCCTGACTTTGCATTCCCTCTGGGGGAATAGGAAAGTACTTTTTGTTTCCAGGATTGGGAACAGAGAGGGAGATTCACTCTGTTTGGATTCACAGAGCTGGTGTCTGTGTACCTCTCCAGGAGCACCTGGAGGGGGGAAGGGAAAAAGGATTATTTCCCTTTGTTGTGAGACTCAAGGGATTTGGGTCTTGGGGTCCCCAGGGAAGGTTTTTCAGAGGGACCAGAGTGCCCCAAAACACTCTAATTTTTTGGGTGGTGGCAGCAGGTACCAGGTCCAAGCTGGTAACTAAGCTTGGAGGTTTTCATGCTAACCCCCATATTTTGGACGCTAAGGTCCAAATCTTCCTGAGAGAGACCTCTAGGTCACAATTAAGTAGGAAAACGAAATCTGGTTTACTCTGTAATATCAATCCTGAATTACTGTAACCTGAAAACTTCAGATTTTCCATCCACAAACATTGTTCTGTTTCTGTTCACTGTTTGTCTATTTGTGTTTTTCAGAGTCCTGCTTTCCCCTCATCTTCTTCCCTACATACCACCCCAAGGCACTGTGGTTATGAAAGTGTTGTCTTGAGAAAAATACTTTTTCTCTTCCAATTTCCATCTGATGCTTGGCACTGAGACACCTTGCCAGGTTTCATCAGTCATATCATGTCATATAGTGTAATGTAAATTGACTGATGCAACCCACAGAGACTCATCACGTCACCAGGTTTTTCTGAAAAAATTAAAAGTAGAACACAATCATTGGTCAGAACTCAAAAACCTGTGATATGAAGAAAGTGTATTTTTTTTCCCCAGGCTGGGGATTTTACCATCTTTTGGCAAGATTTCAGTACTTTCCATGAGTCTACATGTAGACTCGTAGTGTTGGTACAAACTATTTAGTTCCTCTCTAATTGACATTCCTGGATCAATAATCTCAGTTTTGGTCTGCAGTGAGCAATAAAGCTTATCCACCTTGCTACAGCTTTGACATTTGGCTGCAGCATAGTGCATGTTCTGTTTTCTTTTCAGGGAATCTAGAAGTTTGGAAATCAGGGATTTTTCAGTAACCAATTTAGAGAAGGTAATTAAATTGGTATTTAAATATTCCAATATAGAGGATATTTTTGTTCTCTTATAAACTGATTGAAGAGTTAACATACCGTACGACTGGGGGTTGTGCCGTACGACTGGAGAATTGCTAACGTAGTTCTTATTTTTAAGAAAGGGAACAAAAGTGATCTGGGTAATTATAGGCCTGTTAGCTTGACGTTTGTAGTATGTAAGGTCTTGGAAAAAATTTTAAGGGAGAAAGTAGTTAAGGACATAGAGGTCAATGGTAATTGGGACGAATTGCAACATGGATTTACTAAAGGCAGATCGTACCAAACCAAACTGATCTCCTTCTTTGAGAAGGTGACGGATTACTTAGATAAAGGAAATGCGGTAGATCTAATTTACCTCGATTTCAGTAAGGCGTTTGACACGGTTCCACATGGGGAACTGTTAGTTAAATTGGAAAAGATGGGGATGAATATGAAAGTTGTAAGGTGGATAAGGAACTGGTTAAAGGGGAGACTCCAGCGGGTCGTATTGAAGGGTGAACTGTCAGGCTGGAAGGAGGTCACTAGTGGAGTCCCTCAAGGATCGGTTTTGGGACCGATCTTATTTAACCTTTTTATTACTGACCTTGGCACAAAGAGCGGGAATGTGCTAATAAAGTTTGTGGATGACACAAAGCTAGGGGGTATTGCTAACACGGAGAAGGACAGGGATACTATTCAGGAAGATCTGGACCACCTTGTAAACTGGAGTAATAGTAATAGGATGAAATACAATAGTGAAAAGTGCAAGGTCATGCACTTAGGGATTAATAATAAGAATTTTAGATATACGTTGGGGACGCATCAGTTGAAAGCGACAGAGGAGGAGAAGGACCTTGGGGTATTGGTTGATAGCAGGATGACTATGAGCCACCAATGTGATACGGCTGTTAAAAAAGCAAATGCGATTTTAGGATGCATCAGGCGAGCTATTTCCAGCAAGGATAAGGAGGTGTTAGTACCGTTATATAAGGCGCTGGTGAGACCCTATCTGGAATATTGTGTGCAGTTCTGGTGTCCCATGTTCAAGAAGGATGAATTCAAACTGGAACAGGTCCAGAGACGGGCTACTAGGATGATCCGAGGAATGGAAAACCTGCCTTATGAAAGGAGACTCAAAGAGCTTGGCTTGTTTAGCCTGGCCAAAAGAAGGCTGCAGGGGGATATGCTTGCTCTATATAAATATATCAGGGGGGTTAACGTTAGGGAGGGAGAGGAATTATTTAAGTTTAGTACTAATGTAGGCATGAGGACGAATGGGTACAAACTGGATATTAGGAAGTTTAGACTTGAAATTAGACAAAGGTTTCTAACCATTAGGGGAGTGAAGTTCTGGAACAGCCTTCCGAGGGAAGTAGTGGGGGCAAAAGACTTATCTGGCTTTAAGACTAAGCTTGATAAGTATATGGAGGGGATGTTATGATAGCATAGTTTAATTTGGGCAATTGATCTTGGATTATCACCAGATAAGTCTGCTCAATGGTCTGCGGGGAGATGTTGGATGGGATAGGAACTGAGTTACTGCAGAGAATTCCTTCTTGGGTGCTGGCTGGTGAGTCTTGCCCACATGCTCAGGGTTTAGCTGATCGCCATATTTGGGGTCGGGAAGGAATTTTCCTCCAGGGTGGATTGGCAGGGGCCCTGGAGTTTTTTCGCCTTCCCCTGCAGCGTGGGGCATGGGTCGCTTGCTGGTGGATTCTCTGCAGCTTGAGGTCTTCAAACCAATTTTGAGGATTTCAATAACTCAGTCCTGGGTTAGGGGTTGTTATAAAAGTGGATGGGTAGGGTTCTGTGGCCTGCCTTGTGCAGGAGGTCAGACTAGATGATCATATTGGTCCCTTCTGACCTATGAGTCTATGAGTCTAAAGGGTACCCAGAGTTTTTACAGCACAAGGGTTTGGATTCTAGCCAGTGTTTCATTCTAGTTATATTATTATAGGCCCCTAAATTTCTGGGCCATTAACATCAGTTTAATGAAGCTAGTCAAGAAGTAACTGTAAAAGAGTGATCTTAAGAACATAACTATATTGGATCAGGCCAATGGTCCATCTATCCCAATATCCGGCCTCCTGACAGTGGCTGGTGCCAGATGATTCAGAGGGAATGAACAGAACAGGCAATTGTTGAATGGTCCATCCCCTGTCATCCAGTTCCAACCAGCTCTTTACAGTCAGAGGCTTAGGGACACCCCAGAGCATGGGGTTGCATCTCTGACCATCTTGGCTAATGTCCATTAATGGACCTATGACCCATGAACTTACCTAATTCTTTTTGAAACACAGTTATACTTTTGGCCTTTATAGCATTCCCTGACAATGAGTTTCACAGGTTGACTGTGAATTGTGTGAAGTAATTGCTTTGGTTTGTTTTAAACATGCTGATCATCATCATCATCAGGTGACCCCTTGTTCTTGTGTTATATGAAGGGATAAAACTTTCCTATTCACTTTCTCCACACCCTTCATGATTTGATATCCCCTTTTAATCATCTCTTTTCTTAACTGAACAATCCCAGTCATTTTAATCTCATCTCTTATGTTAGCTGCTCCATACTCAACCATTTTTGTATCTTTTCCAATTCTAATATGCCTGTATTGAGATGGAGAGACCAGAACTGCACACACTGTTGAAGGTGTGGGTATATCATGGATTTGTACAGTGACATTATGATATTTTCTATCTTATGATGCCTCCGTTTCCTAATGGTTCCTAACATTCGGTTAGCTTTTTTGACTGCCATTGCACATGGAATGGATGTTTTCAGAGAAACTCCAAGATCTTTTTTTGAATGGTAACAGCTAATTTAAGTCTCATCATTTTATTTTATTATATACAGCTTCACTTCCTTTTATCTGATTTCCATGCACACATTTTGCTTTTTGTGAAATGTTTATAAAATGGCTTTTTTTAAAAAAAACAAAAAAAAAGTGAAAATACAAACTGCTGCATGTTCTGGTGCAAGCTATTTTTTAAATTGAAAATGGGCCCAATTTCTCTTAAAAACTCATGCATTAAAATCTGAAAATGGGAAGATTCTGTGTACAGTGTAGTACCCTTAATGATTTTTTTCTAACAGAAATAGGTCAGTTTTTAAGTTTGCAAATAAATGCAATCAGCTATCTATACATACAAAATTTTTAACCAGTTTTACACTTCATTGTATATTTTGCACAGATCTGTCCTTACATTGAGAAAGGTAGGGCACAGGAGGCAATGGGAACTAGAGATAATATATTTAGCAAATAGCAGCACTTTAAGCTCTGGATATACCAGCCAAAGAAAGCAAAAGCCCAAGAATACTCATCTTTAAGGAAAAAAAAAACAAGCAGAAAATCTCGATCGTCAGTAAATAACTTGGATGCTAAAAGACACCATAGCAACAGCAAGGACCTCTCCTGCATTAGAAAATGCCCTACTAACACTTTCCATCAATGACTAGTACTGTACAATTCCCATTCGTCTCCACAGCTTGGAGAATAATTGATTTTTCATTTCACTGACAGCTCTGAAAAAAAAATCAGTTCAGACCAAACCATATCCAAAAATTCAGTGAATCAAAAAACATTTGTTTTGGGCCCAAAAATGCATGTTGTTCAACCTGAAATGTTTTGTTTCCAAGCATTTTTAAAGGGCTAGGTGAGACTTGGATTCAAATCCTTGCTCCAAAGAGGGAGGGTAGGCCTCCTTCCTTCAAAGTGAATGCCCTAACCAGCAGGCTATATATTATTCTTGGCTTGAGCACAAGTTCTACTGCAGAGTTCTTCCACTTTATATAAACAGCTGAATTGTCGGGGGGGACAAGACAGGACGGGATGGGACAGACAGACACAGACACACACACCCTCTTTCCATAGTATAGTGGCTAGGGAACTCAAGTGAGAAGTCCAGGTTCAAGTCCCTGCACCAAAGAATATGTAATCATTTATATAAACTGAGTTGCTTTCTGCTGAAAATATTGAGCGCAGAATAGCCTATAGTCTGCTGTTTAGAGTACTCACCTGGAAGTAGGGAGAAGTTGGTTCAAATCCCAGGGTTTCCCACATCTTACGTGAATGTTCTAACCTAGTTATAAGGTGGGCACCGCCTTTCCAGCCATTTTGTGAATCTAGCCCTTTTTTTCCCTGGCCTAAAATGTTCAGCAAATTTGTGTCAAAATCACAAATAGTTTCAGGTTGACTAAGCTGCATTTATTCAGCAAATAAACTGTGTTTTCAAAAAAAATTCACCCTGCTTTAGCAGTCTCTAATATATCCAAATTCCCACAAATCAAAAAGATTGTTCTAAAAAGAAAAACAAACAGGCCAAATTTACCCAGGTTGTCCCCGGCATTTGCACACCCCTATATTGCTTTATAAAATCATTCACTATGATCATTTAGTTAATCCGCACCTGTGTTCCAGAGAAGATCCATCTGAATACCTAGGGACAGCTTTTCAAATGTACTTTGCACTCTGCAGCTCCTACTGAAAACAATCGGAGCTGATGAGTATGTCTATTAGTCTGGCCCTTAGTTCATAAAGCGGTGAAACTTGAGAACTTTTCTATTGCTTAAAGTACCAGTAGATAGCATTACCAAGGTTTATGCAGTATTCTCTTGGGCCTTTCACCCTACAGACGCTTACATGCATGCTCAGCTTTACTCATGTGAGTAATTCCCATTAAACTCAGTGGGACTATTCACATGAGTAAACCTAAGCCTGTGCATAACTGACTGCAGGATCAGGGCTTAATTTGCACTTAGCAGCCACTGTATACACAAATAAATGTTAGGTCATAGCTACTTCAATTCACTCTACTATCATGAGATCCTGTGGTAGAGGACCATATATATACACACACACACACACACACACACACACACACACACACACACACACAGAGTAATCCCTGAAACTCAGCTAAACGTGTCAAAGCAGCACTAACTCAAGTTTTCCTGGCCTTTGTGGGTAAGGTCAAATCTTCAGTATTTTTTTGAAAAAAAACTATACTTGTTTTTTGCTTAATAGTAGATATATACACTTTGGTTTCTTTCATGAATTAAGAGAAAAATCCCTTTCTTTGTCACAAGGAACAATTTTATTGGCCTGATTTTCCCTGCTGGTCCTATTGAAGTCAATGGGAGCTGTTTAGACTCAGCCACACTGAAAATGTAGCCAAATAAACTCAAGTTAAGGTTCACTCATACAATAAATTGCTTTTCAAAGTCTTTAAAAAGATACATCACATCTACAGCACACAATTAGTTTTCCTAATGGTGAGAACTCTAGCACTTCTATGTCCTTTGTCGGATGTGTTTTCTTTTGTTCCCTTTTAATAGCTGCTTGGAAAGCTTGTGTCAATTGTGTAAGATTGAATGTCTGAATATTTAACAATCTGACTGGGAGTTTCAATCCCAGTGGGGCTCCAGGATGATTCTGCCTTTTTCTTCTAATGTTCTTCCAATGTCTCCTCTATTGTGATAAAAGTCTTCTAAAACTTCTGTCCATGAAGAGCTCCTCTGAAGCAATGAAGAACCCCTCCCCCATCCTTGTAAATGGATGGAATTAATGCTATTTCACTGGATGGCATTTATAAATTGTCTACTGTGAAAAGTCTTTGATTATGAAGTACCAGCATGAGAAGAAAATTGTGGGCTGTAGAAGTAAGTAGAGATCAGGTAGGAATGGAAGAACAGGAGTGAATTAAAAAAATTCTTTATCTATTAATCAATATTGCTGTAAACAGACATCTTTGTTGATACTTAAAAAGAAAGTTTCATTAACTGCCGCTTGCCCTGGCTGTGCCTCTGGATATCCTGGATCCAGTCTGGACTGGAAGTAGAAGTAGCAGAATAGTATGAGAAAACCATTTTAATATATCCGGCCTGACTGTAAAGTAGTAGCAGTTTCTAAAATCTCACAAAAAGCCTAGGGATTTATAGCTTAACTTTACAGACAAAAGAGGTTTAGATAGCTCTACTTATATACGGGCTCAAAACAGAACCATCCCATTGAATTTTAGAGAAGTCGAATCATAATCTAAATTTTGTAATTCAAGCTTCTCTTAAATGTGGACCTACGTGGTACTCTGAGTCCAAACATATGAATTGTGGGGAAGTTCAGATTTGTATCTGACTCTGGATTAGAACTTCATAATTCAGACCTAGCTCTAGTTCAGATAAGGCTTTTTTAAGTACTGAAAGTTCAGATGCTTATCTAAACTAAACCTAGCTTATTTGAGCCTTTTAAGGCTCACCCAGCACCACAATCAAGTATATAATAATGCACTGATGCACCTTCTAGGTATTGATGTTCAGGAAATGCATAAAGATGCTTTAGTAGTAATCTATTTTACACTGATAGTACATCAGTCTTACAGATTTGCCCAAAACTGGGTAATTTGCCTCCCAAGTGAGAATTCTTTCTAATTCTTCTATTAACCAGACTAAGCTTCACCTCAGAAATAGGCATCTCCTTCTCAAATTCAAGGTGAGCATGCTTTAGTTGAGTACTAATTGGGCATACAGAAATTAGATTTGATATTTTCATAACAGAAGAACTGCAAAACATTCTACGTAATGGTAGCTCTTACACAATTAGGAGGGGACATTATGTAAGTAAAACCTTTCAAAATGGCACATGTACCATAAATCAGTGCTTTATTAATGACATATAAAATCATCCCTGTTAAAAATGAAACATACAGTTTGTGATCATATAAACATCATTCTAAATTCAACTCTGGTCACAAAGAAATTTATTCTGAGCTAGGGTGACCAGATTAGGGACAGTCCTGATATTTAGGACTTTTTCTTGTATAAGCACCTATTACCCTCTACCTCCTGTCCTGATTTTTCACACTTTCTATCTGGTCACCCTATTCTGAGCATTAGAAAATGTCTTTCATACATGATATTATGCAGCACCTGTTGGTTGCTCATCCTAGATTATTCTGAACAGCTCAAGCACTCTCTGCTAATGCTAAGAATCTGCCTCCATACACCCATTCATTGCCCTGGAAAAAGAGTTTATGAAAGTTTGAGAGATACAAGTTCATTAAGTAAAATTATCGTCAGGATTATTAAAAATACAAACAAATATTTCTTAGAGACCTGATTGTTACTCTACCTGTTACTTTGAGTCTGTCAGCTCCAATGATGATCTCATCTTCATCTGCAGAAAACAGCACCTTTTCACCTTCACTTGTCCTCACTTCAAATCTCTTACACTGGGCCTCCACAGCCTCAGCTCCTGGAATTGAGAAATAAGACACTTAATCTAAGAAAATTGAAATGAAAAGATAAATAATCAATACTTCATTATGAATCCCTGAAGCTTGTACAGTACCTCAAGTTTTGAACAATATTTTGGTCTGTTGTAGAACACTTTGTATTATAAAACCTTTCAACAGTTTCATAGTACAAATGATTATCCCAGTATTGTATATTAGGATAGGATTTAAAAATAAAAATAAATATTATATATAATTTATTTAATTGACATTAGTGGAAAGAAAAGCAAAAATTAAGAATTAACTAAAATTCACAGATCTTGAAATGTCAATTCAGAAAGATTTCTTAGATTGTATCTGTATAATTTTCAGATTTGCGTCAGTAAGAACAAAAGATAAGCACTGACATATTCTGCCAACACAAACAAGCAAACAAATTCACTTTGTGGAAAAGCTATTTTTTAAAAGTTTGATTTTTTAATCCTGTCATATACGGTACTTTCATAATTTGATAATTTAAAAAAGCGCACACACACAATTTTGTCTCATCACTTGTTTGACACTTGATGTTATGGAAAAAAAAATCCTAAATATGGAAAAAAAAATCCTAAATATCTTAGGGCACCTAGTGCCTTACAGTTAAAAGATATCAAAGTCCTAAGAGAATGTCCCGACTAGAGCATGAGGAACAGGTTTTAGATAAATAGTAGACATCAAAGTCCTATCTACTATATTTTAGAATGCAATCCCTTTTTCTTCTCATACTTCAGTATAAATTCACTCTTTCTTTTTAATTGTATCCTCTTATTTCACTCATCATTAGCAATGAAACAGAGCTTTAGTTTTCCAAGTGAGGGTGATAAATGAAAAATTATGTTCCATTGACTAACAGTAAGAAATCCTTCAGCTTTCTTGTGCAATGTTATCTCTATGACACGCCTAGGTTTTCTCATTGAACCCATTTAGCTACATTTATAAATTTAGATTCCTAATTTAGGCCTAGATTATCCCTTCAAGATACACATGCAAAGGATTATGGGAATGGTATTCTAAACCCCACTGCAGTTGTCATCAGAGTTCACATACCAGCTCCCCAGCTCTGTTGAAGCTAGTAGATATTGTACAGTGAGGAATGCACCTGCTTACATAATGCTGCAGTCATCAGTTCAACATATAAATGGCCATAATCAAAAACTGGAATTCAATCAGAGATATAAAAGCCCTAACAGCCAATTTTGAATTAGGATTTTCTGACGAGGTTCTTAATATTCAGGGCCAAGTTAAAAAAAAAAAAAAGGTTAAGCTCTTGGAAGGGTGATTACCCCACTAGAGTGATATTATATATACACTTTATAGAAGCTAGAATTATATTTAGAATATCAGTACAGAAGGTTTATAATAATATAGGTGCAGCTTTCTTCCTTTGAAATTAGTGCTATATTTTCCCTGTTGTAAAAGTGTCTCTTATGCAGAAGGTATCTGATTCCACCTCCACGTCATGTTTTTGCTTTATTTTTAACATTATGACTGTGATCATCAGGTTTTGCTACAATTTTTATTTACTCTTTGTAGTGAAAGAAGTGAACAGGTTTCTGAACTGCTCTTTATAACCACGTAATAATGACCGGATCCCGAGAGTCTTTCAGAACCCTCATATCCCATTAACAGAGACTTAACCCTGCAAAGGGCAGAGTGCTTCCAGAGAGGCATTCAGTCCCAGTGGCATGACAAACACATGCTAACCATAACAGATATGAACCCCTAAGAACTGAACCTGCTGGTTTGTAATCCCTAAGCACTATAAAACCAAGATGGCAAGGTTCAACAGCTCTAAAGTGGCCTTGTTTTCTTTTACTGCATTGAGGATCCTGTGCGTGTGTGTGTATGTGAAAGTGTCAACTTACTTCTCATGCAGCTTCTGAACTGTGAGGCTCACATGTCCCTCAAATCCCATTTAAGGGCCTGATCCAACATGGTGCTGAGGTTCCTCCACTCCCACTTGGATTTTTAAGGCAGGGTGTCTGGTAAAAAAAGGTTAAATAGCCCCCTATTACCCTCATTTCTGAAGTCTTCACAGGACAAATGATTGGCTCACCCGTATATCAATCTTCTTTGTTGAGATTAGCTAGTTGGGACCACTACCTCCTTCTCCCCCAATCTACCAGAGATTTGAGTGTGTACAGCTTATTTCTCCACCATCTTGGATAGTGGGACTGAAAGAAATGCTGTTTACTCTGCTTAAATTAATTTGGGCCTAAATCACCCCAGATTCCTCTGTACTAAATGAGGTAGTCCCCAGATTTAATCTCACAGAGACAGGAGTTAGAATAGAACTGATTCTGCAGAGTGGTCACACTCTACATTCCCAAAGATTATGGACTTACTGAATGCGTACCATATAAGATCAGGCTATAAATAATCATGAATACACTTATCTGTTATTAGTCCTTTAGTCTTGCTTGCACTAGGGAAATCTAATTAAATTCAACATGCGTAAAACAGAAAGAGTATAAACTTTGGCACAGGAAGTAAAAATATAAGAAGGCAGACCAAGAAAGAATTTGATTAGCAACTAGCTAAATACCACAAAAACTAACAAAAATATTGAAGTATATCAGAAGCAGGAAACCTGACAATCAGTGGGGTCACTGGCTGATCGATATGCTAAAGGAGCACCCAAAGAAGATAAAGCCATTGCAGAGAAACTAAATGAATTCTCTGCATCAGTTTTCACTGAAGAGTATGTGGGGGAGAGATTCACATTAGAGCTATTCTTTGTACGGAACAAATCTGAGAAACTATCCCAGACTGAAGTGTGAATAGAGGAGGTTTTGGAACAAATTGATACATTAAACAGTAATAAGTCACCAGGAACAGATGATATTCACTCAAGAGTTCTGAAGGAATTCAAATATGAAATGGCAAAACTACTAACTGTGGTATATAACATATTATTTAAATCAGCCTCTGTACCAGATAACTGGAGGGTAGTTAATGTGATACCTTTAAAAAAAAAAAAAAAAGGCTCCAGAAGTGATCCTAGCAATTATAGGCCAGTAAGTCTAACTTCAGTACCAGGCAAATTGGTTGAAAAAACAGTATAGAATAGAATAAAATTGAATTTTCAGACACATAGATAAACATGGTAGGTTGAGGAAGAGTCAACACAGCTTTTGTATATATACACAGCTTTTGTAAAGGGAAGTCATGCCTCACCAATCTATTAGAATTCTTTGGATGTGGACAATGGTGATCTAGCAAATACAGTATATTTGGACTTTCTGAAATTCTTTGACAATGTTCCTCAGTAAAGGCTATTAAGCAAAGGAAGCAGTCATGGGATAAAAGGGAAATTCTTTTCACAGATCAGAAGCTAGTTAAAAGATAGGTTAAAGGAAACAAAGGTTTGGAATATATGGTTATTTTTCACAACGGAGAGAGATAAATATTGGGGTCCCCCAAGGATCTGTATTGGGACTGGTGCAGTTCAACATATTCATAAATGATATGAAAGGGGGTGAATAGTGAGGTGACAAAATTTGCAGAAGTTACTACATTACTTAAGATAGTGAAGTCCAAAAAAAATTGAGATGAGTTATAAAGCGATCTCACTAAACTGGTGACTGGGCAAAAAATGATAGATGAAATACAATGTTGATAAATGCAAAGTAATGCACATTAGAAAAAATAATCCCAAGTATATATTCAAAATGATGGGGTCTAAATTAGTTGTTACCACTCAAGAAAGATCTTGAAGTAACTTTGGGTAGTTCTCTGAAAACATCTGCTCAGTGTGCAGCATTTTTTTTAAAAAAGCTAACAATGTTAGAAACCATTAGAAAGGGATAGATAATAAATCAGAAAATATGTCACTATACAAATCCATGGTGCACCCACACCTTAAATACTGTGTGCAGTTCTGGATGCCCCATCTGAAGAAGAGCTATATTAAAATTGTAAAAGATACACAGAAGGGCAACAAAATGGATTAGGAGTATGGAACAGCTTCCATAGGAGGAAAAGACTGGAACTGTTCAACTTAAAAGGAGAGTTGATTAAGAGGAATATGACAGAGGTCTATAAAATTATGGTGAATGGTGTGGAGAAAATGAATAAAGTGTTATTTATCCCTTCACACAACATAAGAACCAGAGGTAACCAGAGGAAATTAAGAGGAACCAGGTTTAAAACAAATGTAAGGAAATACTTCTTCACACAACACACAGTCAACCTGCATAACTCATTGCCAGGGGATGTTGTGAAGGGCAAAAGTATAATTGGGTCCAAAAAAGAATTAGATAAGTTCATGGGTGATAATTCCATCAATGGGTATTAACCAAGATGGTCAGAGATGCAACCCTATGCTTGAGGTGTCCCTAAACCTCCAACTTTCAGAAGCAGGGGCTGAATTACAGGGGATGGATCACTGAATATTGCCCTACTCTGTTCACTTCCTTAAGAATCTGTCATCAGCCATTGTCAGAAGACAGTCTGTTCTGATATTCTTTAGTGTAGGCATAGGTCTTTACTCATTTTGGACATGAGCAAACTTTTACAGGAACCACACATAATGATACATAAACTTTGTATTTAAAACAATGGACACCAAAAATACTTAAACTTAATTCAAAAAGTTCTCCCAAGGACATGCAGAAATTGTCATATCTGTACCAAGTCAGACCCCATATTTACTTTCCTAGGCACAACTATACAGGCAGAGGGCATCAAAACAGATGGGCTAGATATAGAAGTACTTTCAGGTCTGGGAAAAGGAGAATAGTGTTTTGGTAAAAATGATGGGGAAAAGTGACAGGGGGAAAGATACCTATTACAAGTAATAGCCCAGCTTTTAATGAATCACATGTAAAACTTGGTGTGTTACAAATAGTACAAGCAGCAAAGAATCCTGTGGCACCTTATAGACTAACAGACGTTTTGGAGCATGAGCTTTCGTGGATGAATACCCACTTCCTCAGATGCATGTAATGGAAATATCCAGGGGCAGGTATATATATGTGTGCTAGCAAGCAAGCTAGAGATAACGAGGTCAGTTCAATCAGGGAGGATGAGGCCCTGTTCTAGCAGTTGAGGTGTGAAAACCAAGAGAGGAGAAACTGGTTCTGTAATTGGCAAGCCATTCACAGTCTTTGTTCAATCCTGAGCTGATGGTGTCTAATTTGCAGATGAACTGAAGCTCAGCAGTTTCTCTTTGAAGTCTGGTCCTGAAGTTTTTTTGCTGCAGGATGGCCACCTTAAGGTCTGCTATAGTGTGGCCAGGGAGGTTGAAGTGCTCTCCTACAGGTTTTTGTATATTGCCATTCCTAATGTCTGATTTGTGTCCATTTATCCTTTTCCGTAGAGACTGTCCAGTTTGGCCGATGTACATAGCAGAGGGGCATTGCTGGCATATGATGACGTATATTACATTGGTGGATGTGCAGGTGAATGAACCAGTGATGGTGTGGCTGATCTGGTTAGGTCCTGTGATGGTGTCGCTGGTGTAGATATGTGGGCAGAGTTGGCATCGAGGTTTGTTGCATGGATTGGTTCCTGAGCTAGAGTTATTATGGTGTGGTGTGCAGTTGCTGGTGAGAATATGTTTCAGGTTGGCAGGTTGTCTGTGGGCAAGGATTGGCCTGCCACCCAAGGCCTGTGAAAGTGTGGGATCATTGTCCAGGATGGGTTGTAGATCCTTGATGATGCGTTGGAGGGGTTTTAGCTGGGGGCTGTATGTGATGGCCAGTGGAGTCCTGTTGGTTTCTCTCTTGGGTTTGTCTTGCAGTAGGAGGCTTCTGGGTACACGTCGGGCTCTGTTGATCTGTTTCCTTATTTCCTCGTGCGGGTATTGTAGTTTTGAGAATGCTTGGTGGAGATTCTGTAGGTGTTGGTCTCTGTCTGAGGGGTCAGAGCAGATGCGGTTGTACCTCAGTGCTTGGCTGTAGACAATGGATCGTGTGATGTGCCCGGGATGGAAGCTGGAGGCATGAAGGTAGGCATAGCGGTCGGTGGGTTTTCGATATAGGGTGGTGTTAATGTGACCATCACTTATTTGCACCGTGGTGTCAAGAAAGTGGACCTCCCGTGTAGATTGGTCCAGGCTGAGGTTGATGGTGGGGTGGAAGCTGTTGAAATCATGGTGAAATTTTTCCAGAGTCTCCTTCCCATGGGTCCAGATGATGAAGATGTCATCAATGTAGCGTAGATAGAGAAGGGGTGTGAGTGGACGAGAGCTGAGGAAGCGTTGTTCCAGGTCGGCCATGAAGATATTGGCATATTGTGGGGCCATGCGGGTGCCCATAGCAGTGCCACTGATCTGGAGATATATATTGTCATCAAATTTGAAATAGTTGTGTGTAAGTATAAAGGCACAGAGCTCAGCAGCCAGTTGTGCTGTGGCATCATCAGGGATAGTGTTCCTGACAGCTTGTATTCCATCTGTGTGTGGGATGTTTGTGTAGAGAGCCTCTACATCCATGGTGGCTAGGATGGTGTTTTCTGGGAGGTCACCAATGCATTGTAGTTTCCTCAGGAAGGAGGGAGAAAACTTGTTCATCTTAGCCTCTAAGGATAGAACAAGAAGCAATGGGCTTAAACTGCAGCAAGGGTCCTCTCATGGGACCTCTCAAGGTCCCTTCCAGCCCTTGAATCTATGAAACAGTTTCAGCAATAATAATTGAGTACTACTCAGTAAAGCATCATTGGGTTCCATAGTGTAACATATGCTCAAAGTACATTTCTTTTATTGTAGAAAAAGTGGAATTCACTTTTGTAATGACATTTGTGGAGTAACTGATTTCTAGGAATATTTTGATATAGTATGAAAGTAAAGAGCCACAAATGTCAGTGGTTTAAAATATCTCACAGGTTTCCTGGTGGTAACAATCAGAGGTCCTCCCATGGGAAGGAGACTCTGGAAAAATTTCACCATGATTTCAACAGCTTCCACCCCACCATCAACCTCAGCCTGGACCAATCTACACGGGAGGTCCACTTTCTTGACACCACGGTGCAAATAAGTGATGGTCACATTAACACCACCCTATATCGAAAACCCACCGACCGCTATGCCTACCTTCATGCCTCCAGCTTCCATCCCGGGCACATCACACGATCCATTGTCTACAGCCAAGCACTGAGGTACAACCGCATCTGCTCTGACCCCTCAGACAGAGACCAACACCTACAGAATCTCCACCAAGCATTCTCAAAACTACAATACCCGCACGAGGAAATAAGGAAACAGATCAACAGAGCCCGACGTGTACCCAGAAGCCTCCTACTGCAAGACAAACCCAAGAGAGAAACCAACAGGACTCCACTGGCCATCACATACACCCCCAGCTAAAACCCCTCCAACGCATCATCAAGGATCTACAACCCATCCTGGACAATGATCCCACACTTTCACAGGCCTTGGGTGGCAGGCCAATCCTTGCCCACAGACAACCTGCCAACCTGAAACATATTCTCACCAGCAACTGCACACCACACCATAATAACTCTAGCTCAGGAACCAATCCATGCAACAAACCTCGATGCCAACTCTGCCCACATATCTACACCAGCGACACCATCACAGGACCTAACCAGATCAGCCACACCGTCACTGGTTCATTCACCTGCACATCCACCAATGTAATATACGTCATCATATGCCAGCAATGCCCCTCTGCTATGTACATCGGCCAAACTGGACAGTCTCTACGGAAAAGGATAAATGGACACAAATCAGACATTAGGAATGGCAATATACAAAAACCTGTAGGAGAGCACTTCAACCTCCCTGGCCACACTATAGCAGACCTTAAGGTGGCCATCCTGCAGCAAAAAAACTTCAGGACCAGACTTCAAAGAGAAACTGCTGAGCTTCAGTTCATCTGCAAATTTGACACCATCAGCTCAGGATTGAACAAAGACTGTGAATGGCTTGCCAATTACAGAACCAGTTTCTCCTCTCTTGGTTTTCACACCTCAACTGCTAGAACAGGGCCTCATCCTCCCTGATTGAACTGACCTCGTTATCTCTAGCTTGCTTGCTAGCACACATATATATACCTGCCCCTGGATATTTCCATTACATGCATCTGAGGAAGTGGGTATTCATCCACGAAAGCTCATGCTCCAAAACGTCTGTTAGTCTATAAGGTGCCACAGGATTCTTTGCTGCTTTTACAGATCCAGACTAACACGGCTACCCTCTGATACTTGACAAATAGTACAGTTTTTCATGCAGAATGCTTAACAAGCTATCCATATGTAGCAGAAATGATTGTTACCACCAGGAAACCTGTGAGATATTTTAAACCACTGACATTTGTGGCTCTTTACTTTCATACTATATCAAAATATTCCTAGAAATCAGTTACTCCACAAATGTCATTACAAAAGTGAATTCCACTTTTTCTACAATAAAAGAAATGTACTTTGAGCATATGTTACACTATGGAACCCAATGATGCTTTACTGAGTAGTACTCAATTATTATTGCTGAAACTGTTTCATAGATTCAAGGGCTGGAAGGGACCTTGAGAGGTCATCGAGTCCAGTCCTCTGTCCTTATGGCAGGACCAAATACTTTCTAGACCATCCCTGATAGACTTTTATCTAACCTGTTCTTAAATATCTCCAGAGATGGAGATTCCACAACCTGCTTAGGCAATTTATTCCAGTGTTTAACCACCCTGACAGTTAGGAACTTTTTCCTAATGTCCAACCTAAACCTCCCTTGCTGCAGTTTAAGCCCATTGCTTCTTGTTCTATCCTTAGAGGCTAAGATGAACAAGTTTTCTCCCTCCTCCTTATGACACCCTTTTAGATACCTGAAAACTGCTATCATGCCCCCTCTCAGTCTTCTCTTTCCCATACTAAACAAACCCAGTTCTTTCAGCCTTCCTTCATAGGTCATGTTCTCTAGACTTTTAATCATTCTTATTGCTCTTCTCTGGACCCTTTCCAATTTCTCCACATCCTTCTTGAAATGTGGTGCCCAAAACTGGACATAGTGCTCCAGTTGAGGCCTAACCAACGCAGAGCAGAGTTGGTATATTCAAGTCATTTGTGGAATTATCCAGAGTCATTAAGACCATTTCTGATGTGCAACCATTTAGGATTTTTTTTTTGAGGATTTAAGTTGCTGACGAAGTCATAAATGCTATAACAGAAATGCTGGACTGTTTTGTTACATTTCAACCATGCAGAAGGAAAATAAGTGTATATAGTTGCATGTGTGGTAAATTTGTGTTTCATCCTTTCAGTTACAATGAACACAGTTGTGTCTCAAAAGCAATCAGCAAATACATGATTTGTGAATCTGTGACAATATGTTAAAATGAAAAGAAGCAAAGTATGACAGAACTGTCTCTCAGGACATCACGTATAAGTAATGTACATCTGTCAAGCTGTTAAATAAAACTTGTAGAGCAATCACATTCTCCAGTATACTCATTTGCACTGGACACAGAATAGAATCTCTCTCTGAACTATAGATTCCACAGTTTGTGGAAACATACGTCTATCTGTCTCTTCCAATTTTTACTGCATTGAGAATGTCGTTTATGGGAATTCCTCCAATTAGTGAGTCACTTGAGAAACTCTTCAGCTCCGTTGAGCACATACATGCATACTGCTGGGGCAGTCTACTTCCTGAGGGTCAGAGTCTTGTCCCACCAATGTGACTGTCCAAACTCTTATTGGCTTCAGTGTGCTCAGAATTTGGGACTAAGAACCCAGGGAAGTTTAAATGCAATTTCAATTTATAAACTACTGACTCATTTGAAGCAGAGTTTATATTTCAAAAGCCTAAATATTATCTCAGTATCTTCCTTAAGTAGTTTATAAATAATCCCTGGGAATTTCCTTTGAAATCACAGCTAAATTAATAGTGAATGATTTAATACAAATTCACAGAGAATATTAGAGTATTTGCTGAAAATGTGAAGAATGAATTTTAGCATGGTTTACATGCAAGGGGATTTCACAATAAAAATAATATACTGTACTGTTTCTTGCAGATTATCAAGCTGAATATTGAGGTAAATTGCAAGTACAATAATGTAGGAAAATTTTGGCTGCCTCTTTCTTTAACATGAACTTTCCATACATAAATTTATATAATAAATGTAGGTATTAAAAGACTAGAATGAAAGGTGTACAGGAAGCCATCCTTACCATGCAATCTCCAATTGTAAGAGACTCATTCAGAATGACAGATTCTGAAATTGGGTATTCTCAAGCCATTGTGCAAAGGGGCCACAATCCAGCTACAAATACCTGGTAAAAAAAAACTCTCTTAGTCGAGGGGAAATCCTTTGTGGTGTATGTATATTGTAGCCAACCCCTTTGTCCAGCCTTGGAGGAATGTCAGTGGAATGTTATGTTTTGGAGGCAAAAGGGGGGCATAGTGGAGCACTAACTCCACCATGGAAATAGCAATTAAGAACCCTGTGTCAGTGCTTGGAAGCAGCACTCAGTGGCATCAGTGGCAGGGAAGGCACTAAGAAAGACATCATAACTGCCTCCCTGATGTCTGTTCCTATATTCTTAACCTTATCCTTATGTTGAGCAGAGCTCTGGCACAGGAGAGAATCAGACTCAAAGTATTAATAATGCCTACTCCTTACACACTTTTCATCAGTTTGTCTCAAAGCACTTAATAAAGGTCAGTATCACTATCACCATTTTGCAGATGGGAAAACTGAGGCATAGAGTGCTGAAGTGACATACCCAAGGTCAACCAGCAGGCCAGTAGCAGAGCTAGGAATAGAACCCATGTCTCCTGAATCCCAGTTTAGTGCTCTTTCCAGTAGGTGATATTTCAACCAAACATATTGTGCACAATTCTGAAGTGTACCTTTGTTAAGCAACCAATTCCTGTCATTCTTTTGCATGACAGCTTAAGGCAGTTGTCATTGTACTTGCATTCATTTTAAAATTATTTATAAATGTGCCTTCATAACTTACGCTTACTGCACATTTGCATGACCAAAGTTAGCATCGCACCATGTTGTGTATTTGTATTAAATTATTATCAAAACACCTTTAGATAATTCAGAGTACAAATGATGAAAAGTATAAAATTTTGAATTCTATCTTAGTTGGAATTATGACATTTATATATAACAAGCAGTCTGACGATGCTGTAAGTTTATAGTGGAATATGGCATTATTACTTCAGTTATAAGTTCTTTAGGACAGGGACTGGCACTTCGTCATATGTTTATAGCATAATGAGGCCTGGGGTTATTTGCAGCATACAAATAATATATAATAAATGTTTTATAGCTTTGCTAAAATAAGATAATATTTTGCTCAATTTTCATTGATTATTCAACCAACAAATGATAACTGTTATTTGGAATTATGGTACATATTAACAAATACTCACCTCTATATTGTCCCTAAGATTTAGGCGTCTCAAAAGTGATTTTCCATGTTCCCATGACTGGCATGCTCTTGAGTTAAGAAAAAAAAATGCTTTGGAGGCACTTAGGCATGTTATGCAACCCAATGATCAATGAAGATTATATTTCTCATTCTGTACCTAATCCATGGAAGACATGGGTCTGTTCTAGATCTCAACTGGAAAACTTAGCTCAAATTGTAACAATTTCTGCTTTTAGCTCTAGCTGGTTCATTCCTTGGTATCAGCCAAGATGGTAACCATCAGAAATGGATTAGATGAAGTAGAATTTACTGGAGAATATGCAAAGAAATCTCCCAAATTGGGATAAGTGATATAATGCCCTACCAAATACAGAGCTATATTTTTACATTACATCAAGTTTGTAAAGGAACTGAAAAGAGTACTTCAGTCACTGTGGGAAGGTAAAGCTCATAATTGCATGCATAATAGATGTGCTCTCCTGAAAAACTAATATAATTTAGTATAGAGATGCCTTTTTCCTTGGCATTCCTAGGAAGCTTGTTGCTGCAGAATGTACACTCTGCAGAAACCTTATCATCAGACATTGGCCTGCTTTTGCTGATGTCTCTGTTGGTATACCTCATCACAGATTCTTAGATGCTCCGGATTGTTAGATGCTCTCTTGTCTCATGCCAGCCTTGACAAGATATCTGCAGGCTGCAAATCTTCACAATAGGCTTTTGTGACTATGCATGTGGTGCATCATGCCACACAGACTCGTGCGTCAGATTTTGATGAATGGTGGTCACTTTTGAGCACCTATTTCCTGCATAATTTTTTCATAGATTTCACTCTCTTTCATGTTTTTCTGCTTTCCATACAAAAGAGATCATAAAAAGGATAATGATACTTACCATGTGTGCAAAGCTCTGAGGTCTACAGATGAAAAGTACTATATAAGTGCTAAGTATTTTTTTTATTATGTGGACCAGAAAGAAAGACAAAACTCTGAATTCTCTTGGTTTTAGGTTTCAGTCAGAAACTTTGCATTGTGCGGTTTCCTTTTGTATTTAATGTTGCAATTGTTTATTATTCACATAGCACAAAAGTGTGCATGGAATTTTAAAGATATGTCTTTCTCCAAGGAACTTACACTCTGCATTATTCTTTCTGTCTTGGCAGTAAAAACCATCAACTCCCACTGCTATCATCAACTATAAAAGAAATTCAAAGCTGTGCAAGAAAATAAAGTTAGCACTTTCTGCTCTGCTTCCAGGCACCTACAGTACATTTCTAATCCATCCTCGAAGCACCAGTGCATGAACTGAAACTGAAAAGCATCAATAATACAAAGCCTCTGCGAGCTCACTGCAATGGCTCCTTTAAATTATAATATATCCATTCTATACCCGATTCACAGAAGCCATTGTTTTACCTGTCCTGCTTGGTTCCTTTAATAACTCTTTTTGATCTAACTCCATAGCTAGTAACCCATCATCAACAAACATAGGGAAGCATGCCTCATATTCACAAAAAGTAATATAGCTATCTTCCAGTTCATCACAAAGGCCCACAGTTCAAAGTGAATTATTGAGAGCTCATGATATCTGTGTATGCAAAATGTAATGAAATTTGCACTTAATTTACAGTGTTTTGTTTCTTCAATAAAAACAGGCTCTTTAAATACTTATTAAATACAGGATATTTCTTGATAAAGAATGATTTGAAAATGTATGGAGGGTAAAAGAGATAAAGCATTTTTAATAAAGAGTCAACCCCCTACAGGATTTAAACTCAATATTTCTTAATATAAAGGCAGATAAAGTATGTGGTAAACTACAGAAATTTTGTTTAATATTCATAGGAACTTCAGGTATTATATTATTTCAGCCACTAGAGGGCTCCCATATTTTTCAATGAATGCAAAGGCAATAAAGCAGTGGTTCTCAAACTTTTGTACTAGTGATCTCTTTCACATAGGGAGTCTCAGAGTGCGACCTCTCCTTATAAATTGATAACACTTTTAAATATATTTAATACCATTATAAGTGCTAGAGGAAAAGCAGGGTTTGGGGTGGAAGTTGACAGCTTACTGCACCCCATGTAATGACCTTGAGGGGTCCCGACCCCAGTTTGAGAACCCCTGCAATAAAGCAAATGATAAATTCATACTAATTCCATACCCTTTACACTCAATTTAAACAAATGTGTTCCCTAATTCATATGAAGATGCCAATACATTCAGATTTCCATGGAAACAAGTGTTTTGAGAGTTATATTTTCTTATGAATAAATAAAAGATGATTAATAGCAATTTCTCCCTATATTTTACATATGAACTGGGCCATGAAGAAGTTCTCTTAAATTAAGTTTATATGTTAAATTTAAATTACTAGGTCTGTTAGTTTTTTTTAAAAAAGCACATAATGTGACAAAATTTTCAGTATCTGGTCTTGTTAAGATACTACACACTTTTTCCTCTCAAATTTGGTCTTGTATAGATAGCTACAGAAGCACATTTTTTCTATTTTGTTTTTGAGTCAATACAGTTTTGTTATTCTCAGGTGCATACATCCAATTAAGGTTGAAATTTCAAGTGCGGAGTTATGGAGGTAACATGAAAACAAGGCTCATCTACAATAGCTTGTACCAGATGCACATTAGGACTATTAATCCAGAGGATGATGATCAGGGATCTACAGCCAGTAGGTGCAGCATAGTTAGAGAGTACAGAGAACGCATATATGCAGAATTCCCTGTCCTTTCCGTAGAAGCTGTCTATGAATCCAAGCTCTCTCTCCGTCTGCTGAGGTAGCTGGAACTCCTGCCACTAGGTGGCTCTGGGGGTTGATGGAAAGTGGGTGGAGAAATGGAGTGGGCTCTCAAATGTTTAGGAGGAGAGTGTGTATGGGAAAATCTTGGCAGACCAGAAAATGCCCGAACCATTACTGCTTATTGTCCTCTTCAGAAATTCCCTTTTCCATAAATATACATAATTAAATCTAGAATCTGACCACTACATCCAGATGTATGGGACTGGGTGAAGTGCGAGCCCCCAGAAGAATTCTGGCTGACTAACACAGAATTTCCTCCTGGGGACTCCATGAAAGCACACATACAGTGGCAGCTCTGCCACCCTTTGATGGGAGTTGGATCAGGCCCTATATATACTACCTTATTGAAGAATAAAATATTAAGTTGGTTTTCCATTGCATGTTTTATGACAAACCCAAGTTGCCTACTAGCTCTACTATGTATATTATTTACTTGTTATTAAACTAAAAAGAACATGAGACGCTGAAAAGTGAGGGGATAATATAAAGTACAATATATATGACCATCCAGCACATCAAATAGCAAGAGCATTCATAAGAAAGAACTACTATGAATATGAAACTTTTTAGTTATGTAAATCCAAAATCTAAGATTCACCAAAATCTTTAAATTTCCCTCTGAGGAAATATAAAATCCTCAAATTAACTAGATCACTGGATTCCTAAATACTCTATAATATTATCTCCTATTTATCATCTTATTTTGCTCCAGGTGCTATCACTCTGACTGGTCTATGAATTTTTCTAAAAATTTATCAGCTATTGAAGTTAGACTCATTTATCTGCAAGTCCCTGCATGCTTTTTTCTCTCTTTTTACAAATTGGAGCAAGTCAGACATCAAACCTATCTGCTGAGACCTTGCCTGTAATCCACGAGTTCTCAAAAAATTGCTAATGGCGCTAATAACTTTTCTCCTACCTGCTTTAGCACTTGAAGTGAATTTTACTGAGCTATGAGCATGCAAAATATATTCATATTATCTAAGTGTTCTTACACTTTCTCTTTCTGATTGTATCTCGTGACCTTTCCCTTTCCTTGTTAATTATTATTGTATTGAACATCTTGCTTTGTGAAGACTTCAGAAAAGCATTTCAGTTTTCTCCTTGTCAACTCTTATTTTCTCTTTCTCTGTTAAGTATTACACCTACACTTTCTGTGCCTTGTTCCTTGTTTTTTATGTACTTACAATTTTGTGTGTGTGTGTGTTTTTATAACTTTGGCGAATGGCACCTTATTGTGTTCCTTTGCCTTTCTGACATTGCTTCTTCATGTCCTTATTATCCTATTCTTATTTCCATTTATCTCTTTTTTATAATACTAATTTCACTGCCCTTACTAATATTAAGAGGTCTATTATGGACAGACTGATAGCTGATTCCATTGTTTTAAGCACCATATAATATAATCCTGTCCAGAGTAGGAATTCCTACACTAGAAAAAAATCATTGCAAATATTTATTTTTGCTAAAACGAGGTCAGGTCCACTGGAGTAGCTATGTTGGGACCCCTAATGTAAATGGGCTGCTGTCAGGTGCTGGCATTTTAAACAGCATGTTGATTATACCTGCTATGAGTATGGTTTGTGGACTCAGTGCTTAAACTAATGAAGGCCGTTTGTGGTCCATCTGCACTATGGCTTTCAGCATTGCTAACACCAGCATTAGATGAACCAGGGTTAGCAATGGTCGTAAATTGACCAAAGTCTGTTTATTTTCATTCTATTGCCACTTGACAGAGCTATGGGCTGCAGCAGAGGCACTGGAGCCATTTTCAGACTCAGGAAAATGATATAACTAATGTCCACCATTAATGTGTCACATGGAGACCTGTGTCTAAGGATTTCACTCACAGCCTCCAACCTCTGCCTGATACTTCCTGGACCATGGGGCTTATAATCCAGAGATCACTTGGCTGTGGGCCAGGACTAAAGTCTGCTGAGAAGTAAGCAAGATAAAAAGCAAGTCCAGGCTCTGTCCACTAGCTACTCAAACCATGTCTAGGAAAAAAACAACAACATCTTACTATTGGGAGGAAGTTGGCAAGAGATCCAGGGAGCACAGCAGCATGTTGAGCAAGTTCTCCTTGGATTCAGGGGTCAAGACTGCCAGCAATAGAAGTTCCCTGTAGGGAGGAAAATGGGAATTGAGCTCATAAAGGTCTTCACTGAAAGAGCCTGAGAAATGCCTGAAAGGAGACAAACATAGAAATGGCTTCTGGGAAAAGTGAAGTGAATGTGAAAGTGGAAGCACACCACTACTTCATTAGCAGGGCTTTGGGACTAGAGCCCATGGAACATGCTCCTTGCATTTCAGTTGTATCTCTTGGATGGGTTGAGCTAGTGTTTTTGAGACTAAGCGTGAAAGGAGTCATGTAAGCCCCTGCAAGAAGGGAAGAAGGTCGATACCCTTGAGAGAGGCATTTGGCCCAGTGGTAATGAACTGTGAATCCTGCATTGAGGGGCAAAGGAGTATGGAACTGTTTAGCCTTGGAAAGGCCAAGAAACTTTTTAGCTTGAGAAAGGCCCAGGTCGCCTAATGAAGGCCTATAGTAAAGGAGGTCAATGAATGGGGAGGGACAAAGATGTATTGTATTTTGTTTTGAACTTGTGTACTATGGAAGGGGGAAAAAATTGCTTTGCCAGAAAGCCAAAGCACTGAAATCACTCTAATGGCCTGGAGAAGCCTGTCTTTAGTCGGAAATTGAGGCAGTGGCTATACATTTGACATCAGAGATGTATGCTGCACCCTTCATGGAGTGAAGAAGATCCAAGAAAGGAGACTGGACACCCCTCCTCCCTGCTAGAAAGCTAGATAAGAAATTTGGCAGTCACATCACCTGTCCCTACAAACAGCAGCCTGGAGGATCTGAATTGTGAAGAAGTGATAGAAAGATCCTTCTCTATTCCAGAAGCAAGAGTGATCAGAAGCTTCAAATGTATAAGGCACCTAACAACCAGAGGCCTTTAAAGCAGGATCCAGAGACAACACTTTTCTGGAAATTCAGCTGCTGAAGGTGATAATGAAGTGAGCAGGGCCGGCTTTAGGCCGATTTGACCGATTCCCGGGAATCGGGCCCCGCGCCTTAGGCACCTTTTAATTTTTTTTTTTTTTTTTTTTTTTTTTTTTTACACTTACCCCGGTCCCCAGCTGCGGTCTGCTCTGGGGTCTTCCGTGGTCCCACTCCCTTGAGCGAAGTGCCAGCGAGAGCACGGTGCGGCCCCGCTCTCCCAACTAGAGCACCAGCCAGGGTGTCGGGGCTTGCTGCGCTCCAGCTGGAGCTCCAGCCGGGAGAGCGGGGCCATGGGGCTTGCCACGCTCTGGCCAGAGTGCGGCAAGCCCGGAGGCTCTGGCTGAAGCGCGGCAAGCCCCGCTCTCCCATCTGAAGCTCCGGACAGAGTGTGGCAAGCCGAGCGGCCCCGGCTGGAGCTCTCATAGACTCATAGACTCTAGGACTGGAAGGGACCTCGAGAGGTCATCGAGTCCAGTCCCCTGCCCTCATGGCAGGACCAAATACTGTCTAGACCATCCCTGATAGACATTTATCTAACCTACTCTTAAATATCTCCAGAGATGGAGATTCCACAACTTCCCTAGGCAATCTATTCCAGTGTTTAACTACCCTGACAGTTAGGAACTTTTTCCTAATGTCCAACCTAAATCTCCCTTGCTGCAGTTTAAGCCCATTGTTTCTTGTTCTATCATTGGAGGCTAAAGTGAACAAGTTTTCTCCCTCCTCCTGATGACACCCTTTAAATAGCCCCCAGAGCCCTGGGGTAGTGAGGAGCTCCGGGGTCTATTTAAAGGGCCAGGGCTCCAGCGGCCTCTGCCACCCCAGTCCTTTAAATAGCCGCCTGAGCCCCGCCTCCCCCATGCATTCCCCAGCACTCCCACGGCTATTTAAATGGTCTGGGGTGGGGTAGAAGGGGGTTTGGGGGTTACTTAAAGGGCTGGGGTTCCAGCTGCCTTTGTTGCACCCCCTGACCTGCCCACACCAGTCTGCCCCCCCTGCCTGCAGCCAGCTCTGCACCCCGTGCCCACAACCAGCCCCTGTCAACCCCCCTGTCCTGTCTCCAGCCAGCCCCTGCCACACACCCCTGCAGCCCTGCCCAAAGCCAGCCAGCCCCCCTACACACTGCTGCCCACACCAGCCCTGCACACCCTGCCCAGCCCACACCCTCTGCCCTGTCTCTAGCCAATCTCTGCTGCACCCCCCTGCCTGAAGCCAGCCAGTCCCACACTCTTCTGTCTCCAGCCCTGCAAACCCCTGCTGCACCCCCCTGCTGCCCTGCCTGAAGCCAGCCTGCCCCACACCCCCGTCTCCAATCAGCCCCACACCCCTTGCCCTGCCTGCAGCCAGACCCTACTTCCAGTCAGCCCCTGCCCTGCCTCCAACCAGCCCCATGTCCACTGCTGCCAGGGCAGTAACCCTGCACACCTGCTTCAATGAGGGTGCAGGGAGCAGCTGGGACCAACACATGTGCACACTCCCCGGGAGTGGCGGGTACCCACACATGTGAAATGGCAGTCATTAATAGCCAATCAACAGCATATATGATGCAATGTATATAATATATAATTTTACTATTCATATAGTTATGGAAAGTAAATAATACATGAAAGAAATGAAAGGCTTTTTTTTCCACTTTTTTTTTTTTAAGTCATCCCTGCCAGGGCCCCGCCGAAAATGTTTGAATTGGGCCCCGCACTTCCTAAAGCCGGCCCTGGAAGTGAGCTTTTCTGCAAGGTGTTGTTCCATACCTCCCTGGGATAGACTCTGCCCTCATTTTCCATATCTTCCTTTGACTTGTAAGTTAAGTCCATCTTCCAGTAGATGTTTGATAGATTTTTCATGGTCTGTCTTAATGATCTCTGTGAATCTTAGGCTTTAGGATCCGTAAGTGGGTACTGTCCCTTTAAGAACATGTGAGGGACCAATTATCTCATTGCATGGGTCTGAAACAACCCAAACTAGACCCTGATTATGAGGAAAATGGTCCTTGGGAATAGTTAGTGTTTGGGAGGGGAAAGGTATAGGGAAAACCCAGGCTATTGCTTTTTTAAAGGCCTAGGACAAGAAACATTGAAGAATGGGTAGGTAAAGTCTCCTAGCCAGCACAGACTGGCATGTGGAGTAATTAGACTCCCCTTGGAAGGCTTGAGTATCAGGTGAATAGAGCCAGGCGACTCAAGAAGGAGACTCCTCACTCAATCAGGGAGATTGCTTCTGAGGGAAGAACTCAGCCAGGACACAGCCCCAAGAAGAAGGGCCGTGCAATCTCTGGACCTGAGGGTGTGGGAGGGGAGAGTTTACAGACCAATGAGATCCAGATGGGAATACACAGGCCCCAAGAGGGAGGGTTATGAAACACTGCAACTAAAAGGGAGCTGGAAGTCTGAATACATTAGATCCCAGATGAATGGGGAATATTATTTTAAAGACTCTGGGAATATGTGAATTATTCATGAGACTCAGACCAGAACTGAGGCAGGCTGCATGGAGGTCACCCCAGGCCATGAGGAGGGCCCTAGGATGGCACTGGCCTACAAGATTTAAATACCTTGATAATTCAAGGGGAAGGAGGGGAACTCAACTCATTTAAGAAACAATCTGGTGGAAACTCCACAGATGAAAGCTCATGACATTTCCAGTCTCCACTGTAGGAATACTCTATTTACTGCCCTTAATTTTAGTTGAGGGGGAAAACTCTGATTTAGGCTTATTATGCTACTTGTATATAAGATATGTCACCATTTAGATGTACTGATTTGTTCTGATTGCTTCTGAGAGGCATTGACTGGAACTTGACTTGAGCTATCTGATCTCCAAGTGAGATCAAACAATGACTGTTTTAATGATTCTTAGTTATTCCATGTGATTAATTAATTGCAGGTTTATGGAATATTCTTATTCACAAATATAGAAGAATGGTGGTAGGATATTTTCAATAATCAGCCATCTCACCAATTCAATGCCATCAGTTCCCTTATTCTACTGTAAGTACAGTATTTCTTATCAGTTCAAATAAATGAAATAGAAATATCAAATCTTGAATGCTTAGTTACTAAATAATTTAAAATTACTCATTAAAACTATCTCCAGCTAAACCACCATCTAATAACTTTTAATTTACTCTATAGAAAGGGAAATCTGTCATTCACCATTCAGTTTTTCTATAAATATCTGTGATGAAGCTCCATGTTATTTTGAATGAAGGCAAAACAATACAAGCAGCGATAAATGTAATTAACTTCATTAATTAGCACACAAAACATAACTATTTTCTATTTATGATCATTAATTGGTATTCAGAAGTTCTTATGGTTGCAAGACTTCACTGAAGTCATTTGAAGATTTGATTTCACTCTACTTTTGATTACTGTACTGAAACAAAGCAAATCTTGATATTTGACATATTCTTAAAAATAGGCAGTAAACATAACACAATAATGGACTATTCTGTGGTTCAATTTGTCAACAATGTTTACCAGACCAAAGGTATTTGAGAGCAAACAAGCTGTGATGTTAGCCAAGTGATCACCAGATGATATTTCTAGGAATTGCACAGCTAATATGGATGGATTCACAGATAATCTTCAACAAAATGAAGCACTGATGTTCTTTTAAGGCATGATTCTAAACCTCCAGAAATCAGCACTTGGCATTGACAGGTTTCAATGAACTTCAGATCAGGCCCTAAGTGCATTATACACTAGACTGGAAGAAGCACTGATCAATATGCAGTCTTCTGCAATACATTTCACTGAGGCTATATATTTCATATGCTCCTAATTTTGCATACAAATATAATATATTGTACTGCAGAGTGATGCTTAGAAGCCTGATTATCCAATCTACACATGTAAATCCTATCACACATGGACATTGAGACTTTTTTTTTTTCATATTTGACCCGATAAGATATTAAAATAAGAGTTTCAGTTCAGACCTCTGTAAGAAGTGCAAATCTGGATATAGACTCCAAATCTGCAACCATGTATTCTTAACAATATGTCTCTGTTATCATTTTTAAGATCTTATAATGTATAGTAGCTTTTTTGCCCCTAGAGAAGGAAAAATGGTGAAGTCAAGAAACATGCTAGAAAGACCTGATGGTTTCTTACTAGGTGTTTGTTTGGTTTGTTTTTTACAGAGTATTAAATTTCTAGATTTAATAGAATAAAGTTACAAAATGGCATTAAATTTGCTTGCCCTTTTTATGCCTTTCTCCTAAACCATTCATATATAGAATGGCGTATTCTTTCCAAAATTAATGAGCTGTCTGAACGTCAGAAGGAAAAAAAGGAGTAAAAATAAAATCTTAATGTCCTTTCAGGGACTGTTAAAGGGCCAGATGCTGTAGGTAATTTAATTGTGCTTAGCACCCAGCATCCGCCTGTTACATAATCAAACCAGCTATTCCTACTTTAAACATTTCTGAGCAGCAGTTATGCTATCTGTATTGGCTGACTGAGCATGAGGGTTAGCAACATTGTCATAAACAGATAAGTAAGAGTTAATAGAACAAAACTACTTCATATCTCTTTTGCCTGTAAAGGGCTAAGAAGATCAGTGAGCCTGGCTGTCACCTGACCAGAGGACCAATCAGGGGACAAGATACTTTCAAATCTTGAGGGAGGGAAGTTTTTGTGTGTGTGCTGTTAGTGTTTGGTTGTTGTTCTCTCTGGGTTCTGAGAGTGACCAGACGTGCAACCAGGTTTCTCTCCAATCTCTCTGATACAGTCTCTTATATGTCCAGACTAGTAAGTACTAGGTAGACAAAGTGAGTTACGCTTATGTTTGTTTTCTTTATTTGCAAATGTGTATTTGGCTGGAAGGAGTTCAAATTTGTATTTTGCTGAAAGGATTTTAATTTGTACTTGTATACTTAGGCTGGGAGGGTATTCCCAGTGTCTATAGCTGAAAGACCCTGTAACATATTCCATCTTAAATTTACAAAGATAATTTTTACTGTTTTTTCTTTCTTTAATTAAAAGCTCTTCTTGTTTAAGAAACTGATTGTTTTTTTTATTCTGGTGAGACCCCAGGGGACTGGGTCTGGATCCACCAGGAAATTGGTGGGGAGAAAGGAAGGAAGGGGGAGAGAAAGGTTAATTTCTCTCTGTGTTAGGATTACTTTCTCTCTCAGGGAGAGTGTGGGAGAGGGAGAGAGAAGGAGGGGGGGAAGGTGAATTTTCCTCTCTGTTTTAAGATTCAAGGAGTTTGAATCACAGTAATCTTCCAGGGTAACCCAGGGAGGAGAAGCCTGGGAGAGGCAACGGTGAGGGAAAGGGTTTACTTTCCTTGTGTTAAGATCCAGAGGGTCTGGGTCTTGGGGGGGACCGGAGTGTACCAGGCACTGGAATTCCTGGTTGGTGGCAGCACTACAAGTACTAAGCTGGTAATTGAGCATAGAGGAATTCATGCTGGTACCCCATCTTTTGGACGCCAAGGTTCAGAGTGGGGAATTATACCATGACAAACATCAAGACAGATGGCAAGTGATTAATGATTAAACACTAATACCGCTGTACTGCATTGGAACCATTAGTGACTTCTTTTCATTCACTAACTAGGACTTCTACAGTTCAATCCAACTATAACACAGAGTTCCATGTCAGATAGCAGCTTTAAGGAAATGCAGTTTCCTTTCTAATGTATTGCTATAGTCTGCTAGACAAGACATTTCCTTTTCCTCCTCCTTCATGCTATCTGGCAACATGCAGAAACTCTACTAATCATGGTTCTGATCATGCAAACAGTTTCAAATACAGGTAGTCCTACTGAGTTCAACGGGACTAGGCACATAGGTACACATAGACACAGGCTCATGCATTTGCAGGATCAGGGCTTATTTTATTAAGAAGCCCTCCCTTTTATTTCTATGTCTGAGATGGACATTATCTCAAGACAAGAGATAAACTTCATAATATGACAAGGTATGAGCAAATGTATGCAGTTTCATTACATGTTCCACATCTATGTTTCTCCAGGAAGAGGATTCACCATGCTGGAGCAATAAAGGATCACTTGAATCTCTTATTTCCTCACTAATTGGAAGAAAGGGGAAATTAAAAAGGAGGTGGGAGAAATCTCAACTGCTTTTGTAAACTAATCCATTGTAACCAATTCCTCTGAAGGAGAAAAATTTGTTGACAATATGCTTTGGACTCTTTCACTAACCTCTAAATAGATATGAAGTGCCAATATTATGGTGAATAATATACATGTATATCTTCAAGTGAAAACAATTTTATGCAGATTGGTTAGGTAGCGAAGCAAACTACTATAAAAAAGAAAAATGTTTTTTTATTTAAAGATAAATTTGTAGCTGACTAATTGCCTGCTCTAAAGTCTGTTTCTTGGCACTTATGTAGAAATAAAAATGCTAGACAACCAAAACAATAAAGTGAAATAAAAGAAATAATAAAGCCCCTTTAAATAGCGAAGAACAAAAAGCATGGCTGTTACAATGCTGGAATACAAAATTAAAGCGTACTTCTGTAACAAACTTCAGCACATGCTTACCTTTAAGCAAGTGAACAGTCTCAATGACTTGAATTGATTTCAGCTCCTCACAGGCTTAAAACTTGTCATATGCTTAAGCATGATGCTGAACTGGGGCTAATACACATTTGCCAAGGTACTCAACCCCTGATCTGCCCTGGAGCACCCACAGAGTTGGCGCCTATGGGCTAATATCTAGAATTACTAATTACTTCCAGCTATTTTTTTTAAATGAAAATATTGGTGTAAGTGAGAGAAGAACTTATAACAAAAACTGGAGAGGAGGGGAGGGACAGGTTTTCCCTCTATCATAAATATAACACTAACAATCAAACTAGGCAATGTTTGCTAGTGAATCAGTATTGTCTAGGGGTGGTATAGAAAAGTAAGGTACTAAAATAGTCTTCAGATTAAAAAGTTGCTTTAATTCTAGAATATCACTTCCTCTTCATGCTTCCATAAACCATCTGCAGATTGTTCAACAGCAAATCCATACTGAAAACCAGGTGTTACACATATAGATGGGTGAAATCTTTGGGATGAAATTATTTTATCCACCAAAAAATGTAGATTTAGGTCAACCAAAACATGAATGAATTTGTGGTGTATTTGCTGAATTGTTTCAGCTGGGAAAAAAAACAAAACAAAAACATACTGAAAAATTGAAATGACTTTCATTTTGATTTAACTTCAATTTAAAAATGGTAAAAACTAAAAAAAGTAGTGAACTGAAAAAAAATCAGTTATTAATACAGCTGAGCTATTGAATATATGAGAAAAATGAATTACCTACCCAACATGTGACAGATTGGGAAATCTCTCTGTATTAAATTAATGCAACATTGTGAGCCAGAGAATGTATGTAATCTGTATGTAATGATTTAGTTAGGGTTGGTTCTGCTTTGAGCAGGAGGCTGGACTAGATGACCTCTTGAGGTCTCTTCCAACCCTAGTCTTCTATGATTCTATGAATTCCATGGAGAAGGTGATCACAGGAACTTTATTCAGGTTGCAACATCTTCAGAGAGATACAGTGTCAAACCTTAGTCCCAGATTTGGACCTTAGCGTCCAAAATATGGGGGTTAGCATGAAAACCTCCAAGCTTAGTTACCAGCTTGGACCTGGTACTTGCTGCCACCACCCAAAAAATTAGAGTGTTTTGGGGCACTCTGGTCCCCCCGAAACCCTTCCCTGGGGACCCCAAGACCCAAACCCTTGAGTCTCACAACAAAGGGAAATAAATCTTTCCCCTTCCCCCCCTCCAGGTGCTCCTGGAGAGATACACAGACACAAGCTCTGTGAATCTAAACAGAGGGAGTTCCCCCTCTGTAATTCCAATCCTGGAAACAAAAGCACTTTCCTCTTCACCCAGAGGGAATGCAAAATCAGACTAGTAAATCTAACACACACAGATCTCCCTCTGACTTCTTCCTCCCACCAATTCCCTGGTGAGTACAGACTCAATTTCCCTGAAGTTTCCCAGAAAAGAAAACTCCAACAGGTCTCAAAAAGAAAGCTTTATATAAAAAAGAAAGAAAATACATAAAAATGGTCTCTCTGTATTAAGGTAACAAATACAGGGTCAATTGCTTAAAAGAATATTGAATAAACAGCCTTATTCAAAAAGAATACAAATCAAAGCACTCCAGCAACTATAGACATGTAAATACCAAAGAAAATAAATCATATAACTCACTATTTGAACTTTGTCCTTACAACTTGGAAACAGAAGATTAGAAAACAGAAATCACTTCTCAAAGCTGAGAGAAAAGCAGGCAGGCAAAGACTCAGACACAAACTCCCTCCACCCAGAGTTGAAAAAATCCTGTTTTCTGATTGGTCCTCTGGTCAGGTGTTTAGATTACTTCTTTCCAGGTGAAAGAGATGTTAACCCTTAGCTATCTGTTTATGACATACAGAATCACAGAATCACAGATTATAGGCTCATACATACTAGTTCAAACTGAATTCTGTAGTATAGTGGTATAGCTGTACATCAAATGTAAAAATATTTATTAAAATCTAAAAAAGTACAAAAAATTAAAAGCTAGTAAACAATTTGTAATAAATACCTTCAGTTTAAGAAGGAATTATTGCCAAGCTAAACAGACTGCAAAGAATACCCTTGTTCAAACCATTTGCTGTATCTATTTTAAACTGAAATGCAATCTCTCTCTACATAATTAACTAATAAAGATAACAAGATATTTGTTTTATATTGAAAGATTATATTTAAAAAGGTGATAATTAGTTGGTGTAATGAGAAGTCAAATGAAGTGAAGTGAAAATCTTCAAGGTAAACCCAATCCAATTAGGTCATAGGCCTAATTAACTGTTTGATGGCAGTTACACTGAGACATCTTAACAATTAAGTGATCCTACTACCTTCAACTGAAGTGAAGGAAAAACTTTTATACAGATGTGTTGTATTATTTCATTACCTGTTGCATTATATTGGTGTTGCATTACTGAATGAGGAACTACTAAACAAGAACACAGTTTCAAAAGGAATCTGAGCTGACTTTACATAAAGACTATTTTTACTTTAAAACGGCTATTTTGGCAGACACCTCAAAGTACTGGCAGAGCACTGAACATGGGAGAGAATATGAAGTTATGCAAAGACCATACTGCAAGAGGGTCTTTAACTTGTGGGAGTATGCTGGTGACTTGAGCTAAATCTGCAGTTGTTTAATGTATAGCTCAAGATTTTTTACACAAACTAGTATGGTCTCAGGTGTATTAGTATGCCCAAAATGTTTTTCATGAAGATTATGGCATTTTTCATGGACAAAATTGCAAGAAGTCACAAAAGTGACACCACATTGCACACTGGAAGATAAGAAGGGACACAACTTGTATTCTAGTTGGACATTTCAACCTTCACCGAAAGTGTGTGTCACCTTCTGACTGACCCACATCAGGTTTGCCAAAAAGATATGTAAAGCATATTACCTATCAGAAACTATATAAAACAGGCTTACTGTGTTCAACATCACTTTCTCAAGTGAAACATTCTGATGAAAGATATGGAGAGAGGCCTGTTGACTGGCCACTGAGGGCACTCCCTATCTCATAACAAAAATGTTGTCACTGACAAGCATCCTCTTAATACTTTTCTTTTTTTATAATTTTTCTCTTTATTTCAAGAAAACCATCATCACAATTGTGAAGCTGAGCTAGAGAACCTACCTCTGTGCCAGTTCAACTGAGAAGCAGAAAAAAGTCTTATCTCAATGATGAGTTGGTTATCTTAAGCTAGATGCTTCTTAGAAAGTATATTCCTGATTAAAAATTTCTGTAAATAACTCAGCTGTATATGTATAATATTTTGCTAACAAGTTTAATCTTAGCTGTCTAGATATTACTTTAAAATCAACAAGTAGTTGAAAGTTGAGTCTAGAGAAACTCTTCAATGCTGCTTATAGGGCCTGATGTGATGAGCATTCTCATATGCTACCTAACAGCTTAGGCCACATACAAAAAAAAAAAATCACTATTGTAGGAGATCGTGGTGCCTGCTTCACTTTTTAGCCCCATCCTTATAGCACTCACCAAGAATGTGGGAGATCTGGGTTCAGTTCCCACCTTTGCTTGTTATGAAGCAGGGATCTGAACCCACATCCCCCATCTCTCAGTGGAATCTCTCCCTTTGAAGCCATTCTACAATGTATAAATAATTAAATACTCATTGGGCCAGAGTAATAATGAGAATGAATCTGTATCCTAGTACTTAGGGCACTCACTCCAGTTCAAGTCCCTGGTCCAATAGCTTTTTAATTATTTATCCAAAGTGGAGTGGTTTCAACATGAGACATTGAGAGATCCAATTCAGAATATCCCATAGCCCAGTGGTTAGGGTATTCTCCTGAGACATGGGTTCAGATTCTCTCCACATCAAGCAGTGGGAGGAACTGAGTCCAGGTCTCCCATATCCTGGGTGAGGGCTACAACCACAGGTCTAAACATTATAAGAGAGCACCACCTTGTTTTCTTGTGAGAAAGGACTTAGGCACCTAACTCTAGGAGAGGTTCACAGCTGTGAATCCTGAGTGGAGATAAGCACCTAAGGCACCTTAAGGATGCGACTTAGGCCACAGCTCCTAACTCTCTCCATGCATTGTATAGGGAGCCTGGGAGCTTAACTCAGGGCTCTTGATTCAGGTGGCAGGGTACCTAACATTAGGCATTGCCACACTGAGCCTAAGTCCCCTTTCTGGAGCTAGCCCATGGGTGGAATCCTAACCTCACTTAGCGTGACCAGATGTTCCAATTTTATAGAGACAGTCCCAATTTTGGGGTCTTTTGCTTATGTAGGCTCTTATTATCCCCCACCTCCTGTTCCAATTTTTCACATTTGCTGTCTTGTCACCCTAACCCCACTAAAGACAGTGGGAGTTTGGAAACTGACTTCCATGGAATCATAGGACTTGTCAGGTCACTTACAACTAAGCAAGACAGGTAAATGTCATATTTGTTGTGTGTCCACACAGTAAAATATTCAAAGATATATTGATATAATAAACAAGGAAATCACATTCTGCTCTCAGATGTTTTGCAAGCAAAGCGAGGTAAAATGAACAGTTTATCTGATGAACTGCATATTATTCATCCCATTCTACCTGTAATCATGGATACATCAGTCATCAGGCATAAATGCAGGGACCAAAACTCCCCAAACTCTTCGCTTCAAAGAACAGATAAAACTACCTACCAAGTGAGCTGAAAAATACTTCAGAATCTCATCTGACAGAAGGAACCAATAAATGTTTGACTATGTCCAATATATTCCACCCAGAGTTAAACAGAAATTTTATTTGCTAGGAATTTTAATCATACATCTTTGTTATCACCTTCTGAATGTTACATATCATGTATTATATACACATACCACTCACCATAGCTATAGAAGTAATGGCAGCAGTGTGCTTATTTGCTAGGCTACCAGAATGAATTGATCTAAAACATTTAACGTTTGTGTAAAAAATAAAAATACTTCTCTTGGATTTATCACAAGAAGTTCAGTTACAACTAAGTTAGTCATGGCTGTTTCACAAACAGCAATCAGAGCTATGCTTTCTTCATTAGAGTTCTTGTGTATGAGTTTGTCCACTTTAAGAACTGCCCAATTGTTTCTTGTCTAAAGGGTCATCCAAATGGCCAACTATTTACCAACTTGTCTCATTAATTTACATACCACATCTTTATATAGCTGAGCTTTTTTTGTAAATTAGCTGTCTTGCTACACGTTAAATGTTTCTGTTCACTTTCATTGAGAACTAATTTCTTCAATTTAAAATGAAAAACACGTTATTATAAGAAACAAGTTTTGAAATCATTGCCCTAAACACTAAAGAGGCTTTATTAAAGGAAACCATCTCCCAAAATAATTGTCTTTATTTTTAATTAGAAGCAGCAAAAATTGAACATATTTATGTTTATAGAATTGTAAAAAGGCAGACTGCCTATATCAGACCACACTTTGCACAGCAAGCAAAATTTCGTGAATATGACATTTTAGTATGTAATTTGTTTATTCAGCAAAGAGGCTGAAGTACAGAATAGGACTGGTCATAAATTTTCTGACAAAATTATGTGTTTTGATTAAATGAAAATTTTCATGGGACATGTCATACATAGTTTTCTGTGAATAAAGGAATTTAAAAGAATTTAAAGATTCTGGTCCACAAATTGGAAAAGAATTCAAGTGAAGGTTCGAGGAGTTACCAGAGTAACTCACATGGTACAAATTAGGGAAAAAAAAACACAAATTGTAATAAAACTATGGAAAGAAAAGTGTGGTAGCTAATGAAGTGGAAGCATAGAAGACCAAGGTGTGGTTCGATGCCAAAGGAGACCTGACCGATCATCAAGTAGGATCTATAGTCATGATCCAGGCTCCCTACCACCCTTTCCGAAAGGGTATGTTCCATGAGTGATATTGGATTAACTTGCCCTTCTGTATGCTTAGTAGACCTGGCAAGTAAAGAGCAAAGTAGGGTTCAGGGAGGCCAAGGCAAAGTTCATGAAAGTAAGTAAAGAAAGAGGTGAGAAATGGTTTCTTCCCTTTTTTGTCTTATAGATTTGCAACAGTGAAGTCCTGGAAGCTTACAAGGTTGTGTTCCCTGATGTGGAGGATGGCATTGGTCCCAAGTCTTAGAAACACTCCAATTGATCATTCCTCAGTCCCAAGGCCACCTCAGAAGTACAACAGACTCCAATTGCACCATAAGAATGGAAGGGGAAATGATATACAAGCCACCATCTGGAACTAAACAAAATCAAACTATCTTTCTAGGAAATTTGTCTTGTTCAAACACAGGGGTAGTATCGGCAGCAGTTGGAGAACTAACAGGGGTGTGTTTGGGTGGTATCTGTGGGCCAAAATTCACAACTGGGGAAAGTGCTGTATGATTTGAGAGTTTATGGGTCTATAATACATTCCAGGAAGGTGGTGGCATATAAATGAGTCTGGGGCTTTTAAACAAGACTATGGAACATAGTGGCATATAAACAAGTATGAGGTTTACCTAAGGGAAAAATAATTTTACTTTAGTAGGCCCAATTGGTGGGCTTGTATGTAAATAGAGCCCATCTGTTTTGGTGGTGAATAATAATATGCAACACCCCACACCAAAGCCCAAAATATGTACCATAGAATCATTTAAATATGATGCTCTGTAGAAACTGTACAGTCAGAAGGGACTCTGTGGCAACTATACTGGGTGGCCTGGGAGTTCGGGTGTATCTATGGAATTCTGCAAACATTGAGGGATTAAACCTTAAAATTAACTTGATGATTGATAAATTTGATCACCTTAGCATTGATGTATGCCAGTAGAGATACCTGAGTGATGAAAGCTGGAGTCAAGTTGAGTTATTGAGAAGCTGAGTGGAAAGAAGTCTCGGAGGGAATCCCACACGGTGGACACTCTTACTACTCACTAAAAGCATCTTTGTGCACTTTAGATTAATATGCTTTAAAGTACACTAAACAAAAGGGTACTTTTAGTACTTAAAAAAGAGCATCCTCATGAGGAGTTAATGCAGAGTAGCTAGCATTCTGCCAATTCACATGCTATCTTGCTGAACAATAAATTCCTGTGTAGACAAACTCAATCTGCGTATTTATGTAGGGTAGGTGTGAACACATGGCAAAACTAATAGAGATAGTATGAACACATTCATGGATGTTGCAAATCTTGTGTAAATGGAGGTAAAGGGTAGAGTTAAGGTTATGTGGGCACCTTGAATAATAATTGATATCAATAATTGATATTTTTCATGTATAAATTCTGAATTCTTACTGGGAATTAATGAACATTTTTGCCATTGGAACTTTTGGGTTTTTAGTCTTATGATTTCAAAATTTAACGTATGCACTACACATCAGTGCTAAGTGCTAGCAAAGTTCAAAGGCATAAACAAACCATTTCTGAATACCGACTTCTAAAAAGTTGGAACATTGTTTAGTTAGAAGTTGTAGTTGGAAACAGTTTTTTTTTCCTTTCTATAAACCTTGAATTTTGAAATCTCAGCTCTTTAAAGCTTTTAAATTAATTTTTTTAAAAATTTCTGGTCTGCAATTAAACATGAAAATACTTAAACCAAAAGGTTGCTTATGTTTGTTTGTTTTAAATAAAGCCAGAAGGGATTCAGAAACAGGATCTAGGTCCAGTATTTTAAAAAATGGGTGCCTAAAGGTTAGGCTCCAAAGTCTATTTAGACACCTAATAAGGGGCCTAATTTTCAAAAACAATGAGCATTCAGCTGTTATTGAGATCAATGGGAACAGCTAAGTGCTCAGTGTTTTTACAAATTAGGCCACTGATACAGGTGCCTAAATATGCAGTTAAGATCCTAATAAGGCACTCATTTAAAAAAAATGGCTAAAACAAGATGCATCTTTCAGCATTACCCATGTAATGACTACATGATGAAAAATGTATTATTTCTGGAGGTAATTTTTTCCCCCTTATCCAATTATTATTCTGCACCTGTCCTACTTGCCTATGCTGCTCAGTCACTGACATTAAAGTAATCTTTGCATTATTGCAATGTTCCTAAAGAGACCCTTCAACTAAAATTAGGATTTCATTACACAAAATGAAGGCTCCATATTATCTGTCCAAAGGTTTTTATTACTAAAAACATAAATATCATTTCAGTAACATGCACAAACACAACATATGCGTCTTCAGATTCTACCATTTGCCTGGCTGTTTAGCACAATCCATAGTGATACCAACACAGAGAGCTGATGTTCCTGTGACTTTCTCTCTTTATAACTTTTCAGTTAGCATCAAGACAGATAGCACTGCACACTGATAACAGACATGGCCTTGCTGTTGTTATAAGGACTCAGAGCCATGACTTTATATTTAAATACATACAATTGAATTCTCCAGTACTACCTGTCACCATTGTTTATATACTTTCCATCTTCACTCTTTGTAGATTGGGATGTTTTCCAAAATGTCTTCATGATGTACTTTATTACCCTCCTTTACTGAATATAATTCATCATCCTGAGTCTCTCATTTATTAACAGGTTTACTCAAGGTATTCCATCTCCCCGAATGATCATACCTTACTTTTTTCTTTTCTTTAAAACAGAAAATGGTAGCTCGATTGATCTTCCATTTGAAGATCCTCAGAAGGCCTTAAATTGTCATTGAGTATTTCCCAGAGACCCGCAAAGCACTGTGGGGCTTGGGGCATTAGCCCCATGGGGCTCGCCGGGGTTTCTGCGGGTTTGACAATATTTACCAGAGCTCTGCTCCAGATAGCTCTGGCTGAATTTAAGCCGTGCTCTTCAAACCTTTCTAGTCTAGCATGGACACCTTTCCAAATATCTCAGATGAAGAATGTGTATTATCCTAAAGTTTGACCAGTGCAGCAATTTGGATGTTAAGATCTGGGTCCAGATTATTCACAGTGTGGCCCCTTGTGTAGGCATTTATATCTGTGTAAAGTGAGTGTAAAATGCTACTGTTCTGATTTGGTAGCATTTTACACCTGTTTTCTACATGTGTAAACACAAAGTGTAAGGTAGTAAAGAATCAGCCATGAAAAGTCTTGTTCCTGAGGTTCTCAATAACATTGTGTGCACCTGTATTCCTTTTACATGCTTACAGGAGCATTTCAGATTTTGGAACTTTCACAAACCAGCGTTCTTTTCTATTTGTTCCACTTTTAGGATGAATTGACAATTCAATTCATTTTCCATTTTAGGTCACAATTAAATTTCTCTGAATCCTGTGGCCTGTTGTTCATAAATAAAAAAACACCCACAACTTGTATTATCAGCAATCAAAGGTGTTAGTGCTCAGAATTTCTGAAAAATATCAGGCTACTCACTCCTGACAGACTTCACCAAACAATAGAGAGAAAAAGATAAATGAGACAAAATGTAAATGACACTTATAGTTAGGAACATTCCATTCTCTTGATTTAATCTGCACCAGCTGTAGACCAATTAAACAGTTCCCAGGTGTTCACATTAATGACTGAAACAACAACACATGTTTTCTTTAGGGCTATTTAAGTATCTATAATATTAAACTCAAATACAACGTGTCTAAAGCAGATCAGGTCTCTCTCTCACACACACACACACACACACACACACTTTCAATGTTGTATTGACTTGACAAGAAATGGTTTCACCAACCAGAGTACCAGATTCACCACTGCAGATGTAAATGAGTGTCACAGAAACCCCACCTTGTAACAGTATCAGCTGAAACAGAAAGTTTTAATAATTCATCTGCTAGCAGCAACAGGCACTGGCAAGTACAAAGTGGCTAAAACAGATATCAGTTTAATTTCTTTTCATCTGTATCTGCTAGCAAGTCTGGTTACTTTTGCACATCAATTTCCCATGGTCATTTAGAATAATCAGCAGAGATGATGGGTTTCTGTGAAAGGTACTCCCAAACAAGCGTAGTTTCTGTAGGCCTGAAGCAACAGTCTTAACTCCACGTGAAGACAAAAAGTAGTAAGTAATGAAAGCTAGAATTTACAAAGAAACTAACTGTAAAACTATCTGAGTATTCTCGAATATATGACGTAGCAGACCATAAAGAATGCATGTAATAGGAGCAACATTGCTTGATCTATGGAATTAAAGAAAAATGAAACCAGACTTTTACAGGAATTACTGATTAATGAGTATGAATATCTGTCAAAAAATCCCTGCCCCCCATCTCTTAACCCTCCCTCCTAAAAAAGGTAGATAACTTTTCTCAGTCATCAGACAAAACAGACATACTGTAAGAAGAGAGGTCTCCTGACTGCTTAGAAGCTGGAGCATCTCCCTTGAGAACGACCTTTAGAAATAGTAATCAACACACAAAATACCTAAAACAAATTTCAGTCCTCCTCTTGTTCAGAAACAACATATGATAGTTAATAGCCTAACACTAGATAGAACCATTGGGCTTTCATAATGTTAGGTGGTTTTCCTTATAAGCACTGGTGTTTATAAGGTCTGATTCTTTAGTTCTTACTTTTAATGAGAGGTTGACTTGTTTAACCAAAAACTTTTCTATTCCATGCCTGAATAGCCCAGGTTAGTACCTATTCTTGGAGCATACCAAGAACAGCAGGAATCATTTATTAAAAGAATATCACTCTGAGAAAAGCGAAGCGTTAAAGCAGATTCCACATCCCATTAAACACCGATTGCTTTAGAGTTCTGTGGAAGGCTGATGATTTGAGAGAGTCAAGGCCAGACTCAGCATAGAGCAGAATCCATATTCATTTTTCTGTTGGTGCTCAGGAACAGTAGAATATCAAAGTTTCTTATTTAACTACACGTTAAACATTTCCATTACATGCCCATATCTCTGCAGTATGGGGAAGTTCTGTTATTCTGAAGTAAAGCTAATAAATGAAAACATTCCTCATTACTACTCTAACTTTCTCCTTACTCACAGCCCCACACTTGATTTAGAGGAAAAAAATGTTGTGGTTTTGTTGCATAATACAATGGACAATCACTGATAGGTTGTTATTATTATTATTATTTTGTACTATTTAAAAGTAAATTTGTGGATACCAAATGGCTAGTTCAAACATGAAAGTAGTATGTAGAATTGCCCAAAGAAGGAGATAATTTACTAATGGCTGATTTTCACCCCAAGAGATGTTTAACCTCTTTTCTTGCAGGAATTAAAATAATATCTATTGTGGAAAGAGTGGAAACTGAATGTGATAATCTACTGGAAATATCTTTGGGCGATAAACATACTGAAGTTTTGTAAAAGATATAAAAATGATGCATTTAAGATGAGGACTCCAAGAAGATACAGAAGCCTGCTACCAGAGCTTTGTAACAGAAAGCCGTATCATTAGAGTAGAATATCACTAGAACACTGATTTATTTAATGTAAATTATAATCTAATACACTGCATTACATGTGATAAATTGCCAAATCAGGATTATAGCTATTCTATGAAAGATACTATAAAATACCTGCATTTAACAAAAAAGGATAAAAAATGCCATTCCTAATTTTAACAAAAGTTAGGACTTACATATGGATGTTTTTGGGTGGAGAAAAGGAACTGACATAACTGTATTTCTGAAGGGCTCTTTTTTCACCTCTGAAATGTTAGCTTAACCATTTTCTTAGGAATGCAAAACTACTAACTGAAAGGTAATGAAATAGAGAAGAGGCAGCACTTTGCTTTCATAAGTAGAACTCCACATCTGTCACAGAAGTCATGGATATGGTGAATTTCCAGGACTTCTGCAGCAGCCAGTATGGCTGACCCCAGGGCTGCCCAAGCAGCTGGTTCTGGGGCCAGCTGCTCAGATGGCTTCAGGGATAGCCACAGTGGCTGCTGCTGGAGCAGCTCTGTAGCCAGCTACTTGGGCTTCCCTGTGTGGCTGGGGTCTGCCTGAGCCATGGTCCCAGGGTGGTCAGAGCAGCTGCTGCCTGACGGCCCCCAGCAGCTGGTGCTGCTGGCTCCATTTCCCCAGAAGTGGCCCCCCAGGGCGCTGCCCCCCAGTACCATCCCCCCCTAAAATTCAGTCATGGGTATTTTTAGTAAAGTCACGGACAGGTCACAGGAAATAAACAAATTCACAGACCATGACCTGTCCATGACTTTTACTAAAAATACCCATGACTAAGGGTACATCTTCACTACCTGCTGTATCGGCGGGTACCAATTGATTGCTCAGGGATCGATATATCGCGTCTCATCTAGACGCGATATATCGATCCCCGAAAGCACTTATATCGATTCTGTAACTCCACCAACCCGAACGGAGTTGCAGAATCGACAGGGGGAGCTGCAGACATCGATCCCGCACCGTGAGGATGGTGAGTAATTCGATCTTAGATACTTCAACTTCAGCTACGTTATTCACGTAGCTGAAGTTGCGTATCTAAGATCGATTTTCCCCCGTAGTGTAGACCAGCCCTAAATCATAGCCTTACTCATAAGCAATAAAGCTGAGCAATAAAAATTTGTAGAATTTGCAGATAATGTTTCTGCGAAAAGTTTTGGTTTCAACCAAATAGCATGTTCCAACAAAAAATATTTTGTTGAAAAATTCCCAACCTCTAGTAAAAACTTCTATAGAGTTATAAATACAACATTCTGAGTAGTTTAACATTACACAGTATTTTGTGTTACTTCTTCTTGAATTTATAAAGAATATGACAACATTCATTTGGACATATCCTTTTCCTGTATAATATATGGTATGTTGATTCTCTAGGTTGAATACATCTTAGGTTTCATAACATGAGACAGAAGAGTTCTTTATTTAAAAAATCCCTTTTTAATATCCTTTCCCCGGGGAACATAAGATTCATTTATCCATCTTGTCTATCTACTACATAGACAAGATGACAGCAATATTTTATGATAACATCAATTATATAAACCCTAGCAGAAATATTACTTTCATGAAAAACTTTTTACCACAGCATCCTGTATAGTAGAACAATGTATTAAAACTGTTAATAACACTAACACTATGTAGCAATTACTAACAGAGCGTAGAGGTTTTTGTTTTTCTTCTACTCTCCCCATGGCAAGATTTGTGATAGACAAGATCAAGAGATTTTTAAGGCAACACTATCAAAAAAGTCAGAACTATTGTTAAAGGAAAACCAATAAACGTTTGGTTTCCCAGGGAGTATACATTTACTTTCCTTCAAATATATCAGGAGTGGGCAAACTTTTTGGCCTGAGGGCCACATCTGGGTGGGGAAATTGCATGCAGGGTCATGAATGTAGAGCTGGGGCAGGGGGTTGGGAGGGAGTGTGATGTGCAGGAAGGGGCCCAGGGCAAGGGTTTGGGGTACAGGAGGTGTGCGGGGTATACAAGAGGGCTCAGGGCAGGGGGTTGGGGTGCAGGCTGCAGGAGGGATTTCGGGTGCGGGCTCCGGCCCAGAGCCACTTACTTGGAGCGGCTCCAGGGTGGCAGCAGCATGCAGTGGGACTGAGGCAGGCTTCCTGCCTGCCCTGGCCCCACACCACTCCCAGAAACAGCTGGCACCACATCCCTGCACTCCCTGAGGGAGGGAGCAGGGAGCAGAGTGCTCTGCATAATGCCCTCCTGCAGGTATCTCCCCTGAAGTTCCAATTGTCTGCAGTTCCCCATTCCCAGCCAATGGGAGCTGGTGCCTGCAGGCGAGGGTAGTGCACCGAGCCCTCTTGCCCCAACTCTCCCTCCCCCCAGGCCATAGGGACAAGGTGCCAGATGCTTTTGGGAGGGGCGCGGGGGCCACAGTGCCACGGGGGTGGCAATCCTGCAGGCTGGATCCAAAGCCCTGACGGGCTGGATCTGGCCCATGGGCTGTTATTTCCCCACCACTGTAATATATCCTCTATCTGGGACATCTAATTATTTTAAAAGGGTACCTCACTATTGACCTTTTCCATCAATACTCACAAGAAGGCCATGAATGAGAGTCCTGTGCTCGCCACTAAAATATACAGCCTTATTAGTTATAGAGATATGCTTTAATTTTTAGTAAATAATACTTATGATATAGTTGAATATTAGAAAATATTAGACTTAATAAAAGCAGGATAAAGTAAAAGGAAATCAAATAAAATGGAGCACATTAGTTACATTAGGATGTTAGTAACATTAGACCACTTTGAATTTTAATTTCATTTGGAATTTTTAGCTCTTATATTTTATACTTCAACTGTAAAATAAAGATATATCAAATCATTAATCACTCTAAATATGTTCCATATTATACTGATTACTGTACAATTATGTTCTGACAACACAGACAATATTTTGCTATCTGGGAAAAAATTTCAAATAGGTTTACACTGTCTACATTCTGTTTCTCAGATTGTGAAATCCAATCTGTCCAGGACTGAATTCAGAATCCGGGCTAGGAGGACCAATTCAATGCTCATAGAAGAGATGGAAGTTTTTCTGATCATTACTTTCCATGAAAAAAATTGAAAGAAACCAGAAAAAATTCATTTTGTGCAAAATAGTCTGCTGAAATATTTGTTTTTTTGTGACAAAAAAAGAAAAAATAAATAAAGGTGGATTAATGAAAAAGCCATTTTCTTTCTTTTTTTTATACTGTCTCTACTTTCCATGGACTCCAATGAGTGTTGAATCAGGCTCAGCATAATCTTATTCTTCAGTATGATTATCAGAGCTTTTGCAATAAATATTTTACATCGCTGAATAAAAATATGATTCATGAGACTTAAATAATACATATAATCTTCTTTAAAGAAGAACACTCACCTACAGTCAGTTGTCCAGTTAACTGTCCCATGTGGTTTCTTGCATTCACTGTTACATTCCTGTCAGACTGTAAGACCAGTGGGCTATCCTGGTTAACATGTATAAGACAAGCAAATGAGAGAAAAAAAAATGTAGAGATGGAATTCAGTTAGAACTGTAAAAATAACCCCATACATATGATGATAGGGTCTTGCCAAAACATTATATTCTTATTTTATATCAAAAATCATGTAAATATATACACAGAACAAGGACAAAAATCTTAAAAATGAACATTTTACTACACAGCCTCTATTTTTTTTTTTTTTTTTTTTTTTTTAGAGATCAGACATGAAATCATGCTCTAGAAATAATGTTTTACTCTCCGAGGATCACGAGGATCACGTTTGGAATATACAATTTATGAACTAAAAATGATGAAATTGTTGCATTTTATCTGAACCTTTACCATATAACAAAATCCATGTATTCTTCGTACAATACCTTTAGGATCATCAACAAACATTATAATGTTTGTAAAGTAAGATTATAAATGATATTAAGCCTTTGGAGGAGTAAGTGTTATTCCTATTTCTGGATTGATGAAAACAGAAGTGTAGAAAAGTTACAGAGGACATCACCAAGTTAACAATCACAATGAATTATTTTCCCTACATTTATTACAAATAGTGCCTGAGATTAGAGGAGATTTTCTTTTTATAGCTTGTTAGCTTTGTTCATTTGAAATGACCTTGTGTAGGATCAGTTCCACTATTTCCACTAGTTAATTTGTCCAATTGTTTATGTGGATTTTTCCATATAACAGGGGAGGGAAATACATTTAAAATAGACATGCAATACACCCTTGCTATAACAAACCTATTGGGATCCAGGCCACATGTTCATTATAGCCAGGAGTATGTTATAGCAAAAAACCCAATCACAATGAGGCCTGTTGGCTCCTGACAGTGGAGTGGGTCCAGGGTGTCAGCTCAGCCCCGTGGCAGGCTGGATAAAAATTGTGCACACATATGCAACATCCTTCCCCTTCCACCCCCTTTAAAAAACAAAAAAACAAAAACAAACTGTACAGTACTGTAGCTGGGATCCAGGGTCTGTGTTCATCATAGCTAAAAGTTAATTATAATGAAGGGAATTATAGCAAGGGTGTGCTGTATATTATTTTAAATCCACAAAATTTGGCATATATGGCACAAAGAATATTGTTACAGGAAGCCAGTCTCGCATATTTTTAAAATTAGATTTATAATGGAAAATTTAAAATAAACATCATAATTCTACTCAAAATCAGAGAGTTTATGAATCTGTTTGAACAGTACCTCTAAAGTTCAGAGGTATGGTTTGGACTGATTTGATTTAGATAAGCATGCTTGCATGTTAGCTAAAAATTCTGTTTTAAAAGGTATTGGTTTGTGATTTCAAACAGTATTACATTAAAGTGCACTAGAACTTTTAATACAGACCACTAAGGTCTATACAGAACAGTGCTTACTAAACAAGTTTGACAGTGATATAGACGATGGCCTGAGATTATTGTTGTATTTATCTATTACATCGAACAAATAGAGCTGGTTGAAGAAACTGACAAAACCATAGTCTGTTGGAATATTCAGTTCCATTGAAATAGAAACTTCATTAAATTGGGTCAATTATACCAGATTTTATTTCAGAAGAAAACTGGTGGAAAAAGTTTCGATGGATGTTGAAACAGCCAATTTTAACATTTTTTTGGAATGGAACGGCTTTTGTTTTTGTTTTCTAAGTTTATAATATACAATAAAAAATGCAAAAAATTAATTACAGAAATTCAGTGTTGTTCTGATTCTGAACAAAGCCAAATTTTGAAATTCTTCATGAACCAGGACTTCCATCCTCTGCACAGCTCTATTAACAACCTAACCCAGGACTGTGACTAAAGTAAAATTTTTGTATCAAATAACCAATTCCAAGAGCCATCCAGTCCTGCAATTTATCTGAACTTATATGAACCTATTTGGTCTAAAACTTTGATTGTGCATATGACAAGATCAGGTTTTGACTTAATAAGCTTTAAATTACCTGGGATAAGCCTACCTAAGAGACCACCTCTTTCCCTGTGAAACACTATCACAGTTACACTCAGCTGAACCATTGATGCTAGATCCTTTCTTGATATAATAGAGTTGATACAATAGAGCACAGGCAGGGCATTCTCTGTTCTCATTCAACCCCTGGTACAATACAGCCTGAATTTGCAACTTCCAGGGCATACTGCAGGGTCCGTTTGTCTCATCCAGCTTTTGTAGTAGTATTAAGGTATAGACTGAGGTGATTAGCATTTGATTATGAGCTGCTCTATGGCACGAAGGGTGAGTTAACTGAACTGCATCTTTAGTTTGTGAATTTAAATGACTGTAAGTTTGATTATGGATTCCTTTGTTATTCTAACTAAAAAGAAAATTAAGAAATTAAATTTTTAAAAAATAACTGCTTGTGGTCACTTTTCTAGAAAGAAGGATCATCTCCTCCCCACTAACGCCTCATCATTGTTGAGAAAATGGGGAAATGACAAAGTCACAGTTGGACTTATTTTACTTGATAGATGAATTGTAGCTGTACTTCATTCTTGCATACCCTATCACCTTTTTCTTCTGGCACAGGATGTTCTTTTATCATAAAAAGCTCTTCTGGATTGTGTTTCCAGTGATTGTTAATCCTAATATGGTACTCGGTCTGCAGAAAGGTCTGAAATTATTTTAACCTGCAGAAAGGTCTGAAATTATTTTAACCTAGTTTCTAAAACAGTAAGTGTGTTTTGTCTTTCACTGGACCCTACAACTATCTTATGTATTTCCCTGCCAAAGAGCTTGTCTATTTTCTTTCCAGGTGCAGAACCATAACTATCTGAGACACTGTGTTCAGAGCAACCATTTGAGCAGAGAATATGATCATACCAAGGGATGCATCAGCAACAAAAGCAGCTGCTATGGATATTTTTCTCAGCACTGATTTGATTTTCATGTCCTTATGGACCTTTGAAGATCATTAGCACAGGCAACTGTCTCCCTGGCAAAAGAGGTTGTAATACACATCTGAAGCTTCAAAATGTATCTTTAAAGAGCCCTTTACTTTGCTGGCTAGTCAATTTTTTGAAAGAGACCCTTCTTACCCAGAATAACCATATCCTTATCAAGAAGGGCTATTATCATGTCTAACTTTGCCTGCTGAACTAAATCTTTAGATTCAGCAGTTTACTGAAATTGAGTAGCTATCTCAGAAGTCTTTGCATTCTCATCCAAAGGGTTTTTGGTTTTCTTTTCTCATTTAAGAGAATAACTAACTGGATTATCACATGCTTTCTGTTCCTCAGGTTTGTTGAACTAGTGCTCTGATTGTAAATGAAAACTTTTAAGTGTGACTGTTTGGTGTGTGGTTGTTTGCTCAAAAAAGTGTGAATTGGGAGTGCTTTGTTCCAGGGGGTTCTTGAGTGGTTGATTGGAGGGAAGGCTTTGCGCCAGGCCAACTGCTTTGAGCCAGCAGCCTTATAAAAAGGCAGCCAGTTGTGAACAGAGGATAGGCAAATGGAGGGAGTTTGCCTGGGAGTTCACCTGGAGGGAGTTGCCAAAGAGTGTTTGTGTCTTTCAGGCTTCTGTGAGCAATAAATACACCATCTGAAGAGGCTCTTAGAAGGAAGACATTATGGATAGTGAGCAATCAGCTGTTGTAACCTGCACAAGATGTGCCATGTTTGTCTTTCTCCCAAATGATAGAAGCGACTTCATCTGTACGAAATGCAAGCTGGTCTCCATATTGGAAGAGAAGGTTAAAGGACTAGACACCCAAGTATCAACCATTGAATCAGAGAAGATGAAGACTTTCTGATTAGAAGTCAGCATTTGGTGCTGCAGCCACAGTGTGCTGAAGAATCAGAGAGGGCAGTGCAGAACAGGGAAGAAAATTGGCAACTTATGATCTCCAAAAGAAGAAAGAGGAGAACTCATGTACGCCAAATGCAGGAAACCATTTTTAGGCACTCTGCACAGGTGGAGAATGATTTGGTAGAATTATATTCGAGAGGGGATCAGAAGGAGACCCCATCAACTGGAAGGCATGGGATGCATTGTCCTAGGGATGGGGGTTCCACGACCACCACTCCCAAGCGGGGAAGACGGGTGTTGGTGGTCAGGCACTCCCTCCTACTGGGGACGGAGTCATTCATCTGCCATCCAGACACAAGAAGTGTGCTGCTTTCCTGGAGCTAGAATATTGTTGCCAATGCATTCCTTGGTATGATCAGGATGTGAAGGCCTGTCTGCCGAGATTGCTCAAGCTCCTTCCTACTTCTCCATGTGGGAGCCATTGGTACTTCCAAGAATGACTTTGGCTGGATCATTGCAGACTACATGGCTCTGGGAAGAAGGATAAAGGAGTTTGAGGTGCAAGTTGTGTTGTCGTCCATCCTCCCTGTTGAAGGAAAAAGCCCTGAATTGTGGTGATAAATACATGGTTATGTAGCTGGTGTCGGAGAGAGGGTTTTGGATTCTTCATCCAGGGGATATTGTTCCAGGAAGGAGGATTGCTAGGAAGAGATGGGATCCACTTAACGAAGAGAGGGAAGAGCATCTTCACAGGCAGGCTTGCTAACCTAGTGAGGAGGGTTTTAAACGAGGTTCATTTGGGGATGGTGACCTAAGCCCAGAGGTAAGTGGGGAAATGGGATACCAGGAGGAAACACAAGAAGGAGAGTGCAACAGGAGAGGCCTTCTGATTCATACTGAGAAAGGAGGACAATCGGCTAGTTATCTTAGTTGTCTGTACACGAATACAAGAAGCCTGGGAAATGAGCAGGAAGAATTGAAGTCCTAGCACAGTCAGGGAACTATGATGTGATTAGAATAACCGAGACTTGGTAGGGTAACTCAGAGGACTGGTGCACTGTCACGGATAGGTATTAATTGTTAAGGAAGGACTGGTGGGACAGAAAAGATGGAGGAGTTGCACTGTATGTAAGAGAGCAGTAATGTTAAAAAGTTTTTTCCCTGCTTGATTCCCACTTAGATGTTGGAAAAGGAGCAATCTTCATTACACTTACATTATTTCTTGGCATTGAGTTCACTTGAATATATTCAGAGAAACAGATGGGAGGGCATGTCCTTCTCCTCACAATGCTGGAACTGTATTTGTGGGGAGAAGGCCCACTCCTGAGTGCCTTGCTAGCTCAACTTGGGTTACAGAGTATCTGAACAGAGAGGGAAGAACAAGGAGAAGTCTGTGACATGGTCCTCCTCTTACATCTGCTAACACAGTAGGCCAGCCCTGGAGAGGAGTCCTTACTACACCCTCCTAATAGGTGGCAAAACAGCTGTGTTCTCAATACTAGGGACACTCACTGTGTCTTCCTGAGGTACAAAGCATCCTGGAGATACCTTAAGCTATACACAGTGTTCCAATATGGACCAATAATTACTGTCACAATCTAGTTTAACATACCAAGCTGAAACTCATAAAATGTTAAGTACACATAAGAACTTTTTATATATAGTATATATATGAATGAACTGGTCAGCATTTTTATTTAACCACTAGGAATCTCCCACACTGGAGAAGGAACTGTGTGATAGACAGTCCACTCTCTTATTCTCCTTTTTTACTTTCACTGTGGATTCCACAAACCACTGAATCTGTGTATTGAAAAAAAAAATTACCACACACTGGGACAAACTTGCAAAAACAGAATATTTCATGCAAAAAGCATAAAAGAATTATGAAATGTAACCAGTATCATCCTGCATTTCCCCCTAATAGTTAATGAAGGTGTGTGTGTCAATATAAGTAATTTTCACCTTAATCCTCTTTTCTGCTCTGGAGCCTGTAGTGAATCCTGAATTTCTGACGCATAAAACATTGTCATGGAAATGTCTTTGATTTTACTAATTCAGCACCAACTTCTTCACAGAGTCATAAGTGGGCTCTTAAATAGAACATACTTGATGAAAACACATCTTTCATTATTACCTGAAAATACTTGGATTTCTTTCTGTAACACTAGGTAAAAGTTTGACATTTGAAAGAAATTTGGTAAATGGATATTGAGGCCATCCAGAGTCTATAATGCAATTTTTTAAAAGGAACATGACAGGAATGCCCTTCTCTCCTTTAATTTTTGCATAAAGCCCTTAGCAATAGTGACATTAAATAATAAAATCAAGAGGATTAAAAAGGGAGGTGAAAAGGAGTTTAAGAAATTGAATCATGCAGATGATACAACCATTATAGATTACAAACTACAATCCCTGAAATTTTTGATTTTGTTGTATTATATTAAAGATAAACTACATCTATCATCCGATGCCACTGTAATCAGGCTATTACCTGGATTAATCTTGCAATTGGAATATACCTAGGCAGGAGACAGGTGAACTCTTTTAGGTATACACAGAAATAACTTAAAGAGATTCATTAAATTTGAATCTAGTTATAAATACAATATAGGAACAATGGGGAAAATTAAAATTCCTCTATCTTTCCCTGTGGAGCAAGATGAACTTAATTAAAACTAATGTTCTTCCAAGAGTATTTTGTAATCTTTGCTGGCTGATGTTCCTGTGTACTATCCGAATATTACTAAAATGATGGCAGGAATTTGTATGCTAGGAAACCTAGACTACCTTCAAAACCTCAAAGTTTCAATCTACAGAACTGGAGGGTTTTGGAGTCCCTTTTAAACAAAACCGTGTAGCTCCAGTTACTTGTCAGAGCAAGGAAGCCACCTTTTCACAGTCCAGTTATGACCAGTACCCCACTTTGTACTTCAAGAAAGTTCTGTTTCTAGCTTTGACTGAGTCATTTCTGTGCACTGCATAAATGTGTGACCAATTCTGAGGTAAATTAGACAAGCAATTTCTAAGAGAAGAGAGCTGAAGAATTATGGGATAAATAACATACAGCAAATACTCTGAACACTTTTGAAGTACCATGTCTCAATATTATGGCCTAAAATTTGGTTTATTCATGAGCTTTTAGCAAACTCTAGAATCAGGACATATGTTTTTGAAGTTATTCAATGTCTAGTTAGAAATGTCAAAATAGTCTGTTAAGTTTGGAAAAACTGACATTTGCACATAGTCTGACAGACTAGAAATTTCTCATGTTTGCTGATTTTACAATGGATTAGACTGATATACAAGGCCCTTTGTTTTCAGTTTTTATTTACCTGAAAAAATCCTGTGAATTATCAATGTATGTTACAAAAATTTTAAAAATGGCTGAAAATTGGTGTGAAATCAGTTTTCTGGGTAAATATCAGGGGACAGGAAGGACATTAAAAAAAGCGACAAATAGAAACAAGTCAGAATATTGAGAGTAAAAGCTGTTTAATGTCATGGTGGTTTGTTTCATATGCTATATTTAGCTGCATAATACATAGATGGGTACTTGAACTAACTGGAGCCTCAAGATATTGTAACTAACAGAAGTTAATGTGGTTCAGTATATGGTTCATTAAAAAAGAATACTTCTCTTTTTACCTTACGTTTAATATAAGAGGCTTTGTATAAATTCCAGAAGTCCTAGGTAGGAAAAGCTTACAGTAGTTTTTTCAAAGTGTCTGTTCCTAAGCTTGTTCTCCTGCAGCCTTGGAGTCAGACAAATTTTAAAAAGATTCTCTCTGAATTAGGTGGGACACTGAGGATGCGAAAAGTAGGCTCAAATTTGGAAAGTCGATGCAGTGGATTTTCCAAAATTCATATGGAGTGATGTTGCCACTGTCTGGTGGAGACATTACCGTGTACAGATGGAATTCACTTTCCAGTTGTGCCCTTTCTTCATTAGGAGTCACAAAGAGGAAAATTATTCACAAGTAATATTTAAAGCTTCTTTAGTACAGGCCACTCTTTTGCAATTGAGGTCAAACGACCACAGTGAGTTTTCAGAACTATGATTCACTGTTAAAAGTTTCAGGGGACATATGAGACAGTAGCTTCCCATATCTTTGACAGCTCTTTGTGAAAACTTTGGAAAATCTTTCCAAGTATATACTGCTCACTGACTGGCAAAATGAGTATGAAAAGATTTGGGGTTTTGTTCCAGAATCTCCCGAATTTTGTGTGTGACAAAATAGTGCAGAGACCTTGTTGACCAGAATGACATACACCTCTGTGTTAGACAACACAGAGTCTATTGTAGAACAAGATTCCAATTTTTTCTGCACTTCATACAATGGCCAAAGGATTTCAATCAGAAATTCAAGTGTTGTGCAAAGGATTTACCCAGTTTCAGTAGCTGCTTTATTGATCAGCATTTCAGCTTTTGTGCTGCTGAACTCTTTATGATCCAGAAGGTGCTTTAGGACACTCTAGGCCTTCTGACAATTCTGTGCAGCTAAGGACAGACTAAACCATCTTGTCGGTACAACAATAAGTGGTAGACAGCATTCCAATTTGATCTCTTCACAGAAGATGTTCTTCATTTTCCTGGAATGCTTGAAAACCTCATATTCAGTTATGAATGTCTTTAAATTAGCCATTTCTAGAACACCCATTGCAATGTGCATTAGATGAGCTGGCAAGACAAAGTAATTCAGATTTTCCATTCAGCATTACATTCTGTGTGAACTTTGTGCAGTAAGCAACTAAGTCGGAATTCACTGATGCCATATCCTGCCAGGTAAATTCATCTTCACATAGATTTATTGACACAGCATGCAACTGTGTGACTAGTTGTTAAAATTACAATTTCCAAATCTCCCAAACTAAGTACAGGCTTTTCCACAAAAAAAGCCAAAAAAACCCCAACAATCCTATGAAATTGCCACTGCAGGTCAATCCACTGATGACTTGTCCAAAAACAAAAAAACAAACAAACACTTAACCTTTCCCAGACAGTCACACTTTAATTTTGTTGTTCAGGGCAACATCATTCTCCTCTAAGTATTTCTTGGACAGGCTGATTGACTTCGTTGGGGATTTTGCAGCCAGGCAAAAATTTAGCACAAAATCCCCCAAAGGACCATCAGCGAGTCCTGAAAAGTACAAGACATGGTAAAATTAACTTACCACATAATACGGAGATCTGTTTTCTGCTGTGTTGCATGGATGTTGCTTCCAATGTATGTTTGCTTTTATTTTGATTACCTTCCTTCAGCCTCAAGTAGAATTTGCTTCCCAAACGTTCTTCAATCCAGTCAGCCCAGGTGTCCACTTCCATGGCACATTTGCAGTACAAACATTCAATTTACTATTCTACTGTTTTTTTGTTTGTTTGTTTAATAAATATTGAAATGCGATTGGACAATTTTTCATTTTTGACCCACTTTAGCAAGAAAAATAGTTCACTAACTTGTATTTGCTTTGAATGTTGATAACTATCCACACTATCTGTAAAGCTGGTAATGTGATGGGCATGGGATCAACAATAATGCACACGCGCGCGCACACACACACACACCTATTTTCCATCAAGCTTTATTTTTAACAGACAATCGCACATTTACACTAATTATTTAAAAACAAATCGATGTATTGGATTTGTTTTAAAGTTCTCAGTATTTTCATGTACTTGATTGGTCTAAAATTTGGGTGACAATTGGTAAAAACCAAATAGGTTTTGTAAAATGTAGGAAAATGTTGATTAAAAGGAAGTGGGCCTTGTTGATACAGTAGCAGAGCAAGAAATTTTGCCCCTTCTATACTTCCTCCATCATAAACACACAGTCCTGCTACACATAAAACAGACTTTCCATCCATCACTCCCATACATTTGGGCTAATGAGCTTAGTGCCTGATTTAGTGCCAAATTCCAATATACTTCAGTGGACATTAGATTGGGTCCTTATTACTGCAGAGACTAATTCCTTCAAGATCTCCTGGAAAGTTCATGAACTGTGCAAGGTTTCTAATATATATGTGGTTGCTGAATCTCTGGTTTCATTTAGAACAGGTTGGATTCCCTGTTACCAGGGCGAATATTTGCTTTAAACATAACCTCACACCCCCTCTCCCAACAATAAATACATTATTCTCAATGTATTCAATGTAAAATGAATGCAAATGTCACATACATATTATTTCAAGTTTTTAGAAGAACCATCCAGATTAAAGGAATTTCCAGAGGCTTATTGAGGCCTGCAAACTTTTAACAGTCTTAGAAGAACAAGGTGATTAAAAGGCTTTGTCTCCACATAAACTTACTGAAGAAAATGAACATTTAAAGTTCATAGATGAACTAGTAGGTTGAAAGAAATCCAGAGGCATAGTTTTGAAGAAACTTTGGTGCACCATTTTTCCTTGTACTTCAAATACATACATAAACAAATCCAGAGGCTGTCACCAAGAGGTAGATGCAAAGCTGTCATAAATTATCATAAGTCTGTGAAGACTGAGGGTCTATGACAATTTACATGAGTTGAGGATCTGCTCCCAAGCATAAAATTTTTTACCCCAAATAGTTAAAGGCAGAGTTTTAACCCTCTAAAATAAGAAAGTTATAATGGAAAGTGATATACAATGTGAATATTAACTAGAGGTGTTCACACTGCCTACAATAAACATATTAACAATGTTAACAGTTAGATCTTCAGATTTGTGCCTCTGCTGCAGACTAGAACCACTTGACATTTCATGCTGACTTATACTTCTGTTTCCAAAATTACAGCCCATAACACAAGAGCCTCTGCAATAGTTGGCAGCTGTATAGATGCATGAAACCCAGTTGCACAATTCTGACTCTAACAGAGGTGGTAGGTCTCATCCACCCTAGCATGTTTATCAACTGTGTGCCTCATTTCTGCATTGTAGACATCACTTGATTAAAACAGATATGTTAGCCAATTTTTTCCTACTCTGGTGCCAAAGTTAGGACGTACATAAATGCTGAGGAGGAATCAGGCCACTTATTTAGATACCTAGCATGCTGTTCTCTGACCTGGTCCCAGCTCATGGCAAGGCCCCAAGCCTCTCTGAACACTGACAAATGCATAATTGGAAACCAGTCTTGCTCACCTGTGGGTTAGTATAGTTAAAATAAATATTAGTATTATATGAATGTGTTTAGACTTTATGGAATGCTAGTAGGATGCTACACTAAGCCGACTAATAGTATCTATATTCCATACTATAACATAATACTTAAGTGTTTGCTCTGTAACTGTAAAACGTTTGTTCTGAAACTCTAATTCAGCAAACAGAGAAAAAAAACTTCATCTATTGCAAGATGCTGGGTTCCTACAGAAGGTGCTATCTCCTGCCCATCAGTAAGGACTACCGAGCAACTGGGAATGAAAGACTGTCAATTGTTCTGACCATCCACACATGAAGGGGTTACGAGCAGAAGAACTCATCCCATTAGCTTGGACTCTAGGGAGATGGGGATACAAACCTCAAACCAGAAGGAATTGGGTTTTCTTTATGCTTTCTGGACTCTGAGGGGCAAAGATTCCAAAACATAAGCAAGAGAGTTTCTCATGCTGCTTTGCATGGGTCAGGCCTAACAGAGCTGCTTTTCATAAAAGCTTATATTACCTTTCTTAAATCTAGATAATACTTTGTTCTGCCATGAGTGCAGGGGACTGGACTAAATGACCTCTCAAGGTCCCTTCCAGTACTATGATTATCTGACTATAACTCATATGTGTGTATGTTTCCTGTTTTAACTTTGTAAATAACTCTCATTCCTTTTCCTAATTAATACATTTTTACTTACTTTATTATAGGAATGGCTTCAGCTGTTCTCTTTGTTTTGAAATCTGAATACAGCTGACCTGGAGGTAAGTGACTGGTTCTTTGGGACTGGGAGTAACCTGAATGATGCTGTGATTTTTGGTGTCAAATGACTATCACTAATTCCAGCTTGTCTGGATGGCAAGGTAGACTGGAATATACAATGGGACTGTCTGACTCCATAGTAAGACTGTTATAGTGCTTTTGGAGTTCACACTTGTTACTGGCTTGGTGAAATCTAATATAACATACAACTAGTTTGGAGTTTCTGCCCTCCTTTTTGACAGTCTATCCTGAGGTTGGCAATCACGGTTGTGAGACGCACCAGACAGCCTCATTTTTTTTCCTGTAGAAAACAATCTGGTATAGTTCAACTTTAGTTTTTAAAACAAACAATAAGGAACACCTTGGACTTCTTCCCAAAGGAAGTGTTCTTGAGATCTGAAGTAGTTAATTATTATTGAAAATTATTTTCCTTTTTCACGCCAACTTTTCAGACTCAAGAGGTTTGGATAAGTATTCAAACCAACCCTAGGTCAATCCATTCATTCCCCAGGCTGATTATCTCTGTAATTATCACCAATTGCATAGCAAGCAGAAAAAAATCAGTTAATTGACATTTTTATAAAACACACTAGTTAAAGTAGTCATAATTTTTATGATTTGACCTCTAAAATCCACTTACTAATCTCATGCTCACATATAGTGCCACATTTTCAATGTGATGCAACTTTTACCTTATTTCTCAGATAGCTGAGGAAGGAACAAAGTGCTCTTTTATATGACTTGCCTACACGAGTGAACTTTGAAGATGAGGACTACATTATCAGCAAATAAAAACAATTTTTTTTTATTTAGTGGGGAGGGATAGCTCAGTGGTTTGAGCATTAGCCTGCTAAACCCAGGATTGTGAGTTCAGTCCTTGAGGGGGCCGCTTAGGGATCTGGGGCAAAATCAGTACTTGGTCCTGCTAGTGAAGGCAGGGGGTTGGACTCAATGACCTTTCAAGGTTCCTTCCAGTTCTATCAAATAGGTATATCTCCATATATTTATTTTTGATTGCACAAATGATTTGATATTGAAACACAAGGTAAACCGAAAGGTCTCAATTAATAGCATAAGAGAGAACACATTTAGCTATCTTACAGAAATTATACTTATGCACTAAAGGACATTGTAACAGAACATATTTTGTAAGAGTTAGTTGTTCTTATTGGACTAGGTCCTAATCACCCCTCTCATTCCTGGTCACTTTGCCCCCTTTTTACATATGGTTGACTAGGACACAAGATCCCCTCATGTGAGATTTAGACTTGGCTATGGTGAGTCATGACCTACAGTCTTGACTAATACAATGTATGATAAACAGGATTGAAACCATAATCTTTATAAGGCTCCAACTGCTGCAGAAAACAGCAGTGGCTTATTTAGCAACATACGCTGCCAAAAGCACACTAATCCAGTGCGTCTCTCTCTTTACTGGCTCAAGTTCAAAGTTTCAGTCTGAATTTTCAAGGCCATTTATGGGATTGGCCACAGTGACAGAGAAATTGATAATGTGGATCCGACATGGGGCTCATCTAGTCCATTATGTTACACTGTAACCAGTACCAGCTGCTTCAGAAGACCAAACCCTGTACACAGATTATTGGATAACAGGCACACGGGGAAAGCTTCTTATAAACTCCAATCATGGCCAGGTGAAGGCATAAACCCTATTGGCCTGTAACTAGGACTCCAACTCCTGGAGTTATGTGATTATATCAGAATGCCATTTTTTTCCCCCTAAACATAATTTCTTAGCCCACGAGGTTGTACAGAAAGGCTTGAAAATAATAACTGAAAGTAACTCATGCACTTCTATTTTCCCGGGGCTGCAGAAAGACTGACATCATAGTTCTGAACTATGCAATAACTTCCCAGCACATACATGGGCTGTTAGCGCCAAGACCCACTGCTCTGCAAGGCTTCAAACCACCATCCCAGAAGAGGACTATCTAGCAACAGCAGCAGAGTGAAGTGAGCTTGCTTCATCAGTGACACAGCTACACCCCCACTGATGGTAGAAGGCCTTAAGGACAACCTGCTGCCATCTTTGTGTCCACAGACAGGAGGGGAAAATCTCTGCTGCTTATCCTGAGAGAAGGGGAGCCCCTGTTCTGGTGGCATGCTGGAGGAATGCTGCTGCCCTGCCTGTCTGGGAGAAAAGTCACCTTCAATCAGATGTGTGTGTGTTGGTGTATGTATTTACAGTACCTCACTGATTGCCTTAATCTGATCCTTCCCCCAGAAGTAAGACATTGGTGTACACCTCAGATCCTGAATTACTTGAGGGATCTCTTCCTTCTGCATGACCATAACTTGCCACAACAGCTGTGTTCCACTGGAACAATTGAACAGACAACCTCAAGAATGAGCTCAACCTACACAGGGCATAGAGGTGAGCTCTCTCAGCAACTGGCCTGTGTCTGTGGAAACTAATTCCAAAAGAGATTGGAATTATCATGACCCTCAGCACCTGCTGAAAAAACTATAAAACCCACCTCTTTGACCAAATCACCAAAAATCGGCTTACAGAATGAAAGAATGAGCAAGAGATACAAAGACCTTATTTACATTTTTAATCATTTTAATGCATTCAGATACTCTGGTGTGGGATGCTCTAAAAAAAGCCTGGACAGATAGCTTTCCTGTTTCTATTTCTCTATAATTTGCCTAATGGCACTTTTCAAAGACTTACAGTCAGATACTAGTTCTAAGGACTTGGATAATCTTAAACTGCAAAAAAAAAAAAAAAAAATTGCAAAAACCCACAAATTGTAAGGACAACAACAGGCACAGAGATCTGGCCACCAGATTGGAGAGGGAAGTTAAGAAATAAGATGAAGGGAAAATTTGTCTTTTAATAAGGTTTATTCATGGAATTCTATTTTTAGTGTGCTTTGAACTTAATGGAATACTAAACAAAGCTGAAAGCCACAAAATCTTATATGATTTAAGTAACTCTACTAAAATTCTCAGTTACTCGAACAACAAACCGGAGATTGTTCTATCTGATTTTTGTTAGCTATACATAACTGTATTTGTTTCTAAAATGCTGAGGCTTCCTGATAACACTTTTAGAGGTTTGAATCACAAGCCGTGAAGAATCAGTTATTGTTACATCTTAATTATTTCACTCTCTTGGCAATGCTTTCTGTAATGCCGGTTCTATCTATTGTTCCCATGTTAAATAAGCAGTTTACATATGTCCAAAAGCAGCACAGAATCCTGTGGCACCTTATAGACTAACAGACGTTTTGGAGCATGAGCTCCATTTCAACAGCTTCCACCCCACCATCAACCTCAGCCTGGACCAATCTACACGGGAGGTCTACTTTCTTGACACTACGGTGCAAATAAGTGATGGTCACATTAACACCACCCTATATCGAAAACCTACCGACCGCTATGCCTACCTTTATGCCTCCAGCTTCCATCCCGGACACATCACACGATCCATTGTCTATAGCCAAGCACTGAGGTACAACCGCATCTGCTCTAACCCTTCAGACAGAGACCAACACCTACAAAATCTCCACCAGGCATTCTCAAAACTGCAATACCCACACGACGAAATAAGGAAACAAATCAACAGAGCCAGACGTGTACCCAGAAGCCTCCTACTACAAGACAAACCCAAGAAAGAAACCAACAGGACTCCACTGGCCATCACATACAGCCCCCAGCTAAAACCCCTCCAACGCATCATCAAGGATCTACAACCCATCCTGGACAATGATCCTACACTTTCACAGGCCTTGGGTGGCAGGCCAGTCCTTGCCCACAGACAACCTGCCAACCTGAAACATATTCTCACCAGTAACTGCACACCGCACCATAATAACTCTAGCTCAGGAACCAATCCATGCAACAAACCTCGATGCCAACTCTGCCCACATATCTACACCAGCGACACCATCACAGGACCTAACCAGATCAGCCACACCGTCACTGGTTCATTCACCTGCACATCCACCAATGTAATATACGCCATCATATGCCAGCAATGCCCCTCTGCTATGTACATCGGCCAAACTGGACAGTCTCTACGGAAAAGGATAAATGGACACAAATCAGACATTAGGAATGGCAATATACAAAAACCTGTAGGAGAGCACTTCAACCTCCCTGGCCACACTATAGCAGACCTTAAGGTGGCCATCCTGCAGCAAAAAAACTTCAGGACCAGACTTCAAAGAGAAACTGCTGAGCTTCAGTTCATCTGCAAATTTGACACCATCAGCTCAGGATTGAACAAAGACTGTGAATGGCTTGCTAACTACAGAACCAGTTTCTCCTCTCTTGGTTTTCACACCTCAACTGCTAGAACAGGGCCTCATCCTCCTTGATTGAACTGACCTCGTTATCTCTTGCTTGCTTGCTAGCATATGTATACCTGCCCCTGGAAATTTCCACTACATGCATCTGAGGAAGCGGGTATTCACCCACGAAAGCTCATGCTCCAAAACGTCTGTTAGTCTATAAGGTGCCACAGGATTCTTTGCTGCTTTTACAGATCCAGACTAACACGGCTACCCCTCTGATACATATCTCCAATCAACTATGAATGGCCCCATTGAAAGGTAAAAAATTGTTCATATTATTGTTGCTCTCCCTTCCTCTACACCCACATATTTGCTTATTTCATCCAATTCTTGCATGTTTTCATGAACCAATATTGTAGTCTGAGGTGGAGATTATGTTTGTATAGAACCTGGTGCAATAGGGCTCTGATGAGTTTAAGGTACTTAAATGAGGCCTGTAGATGCCGTTGTCACACAAATAATAAAACATAATAATCTGAAAGATAAATTAGTAAATCATCTCTTGGGTAAGGGATAAATTATAAAATATGTTCTGGATCTCCAAAATGTATCTGTCTTGATAATGATAGCATAGGATCTAGAAACTTTATATTTGTCCTAAACAATGGCAGATGTCACATCATCCAGCTTTACTCTTGACCATCAAGAACATGGATTCAGCTCTGGGAATGCCCTTGCTTTGCCCCTTTCAAAGTAAAATCAGTATGTATCTTTTGCTGCCCTATTCACTTTGCCAGACTTGAAGCATCAACATGAAAATTGCAATATATTGTATAAATTAGGAGAAAAGGAAGAGCCAAAATTTGCCAAAATGAAATTCTCTCTGCACATCAGATTGGTTTGTCAGAACAACAATCATAAGTGAGTTTGAAAAGAACGTACTCATACTCTGCTTCTGCACATTCTTTAACCTTGTAAAATCTTTAACAAGCAGCTTAGTCATCAGTAAGACACAAATTGCTTGGTATTGAGCTCAGTATTTGTTAAATGGTCTTCCTCTAAAATTTGTCATCTGTAGAGAGGAGATATTCACTACCGCCTCTACTCTAGGACATGACTCAGTGCTTCAATACGTTTCTAACAGAAAGGCAGCTTGCCATGAGACTTGACAGTCACAGATAAAGAAAAGTCACCAGCTCTGTTCAGAAGGTCCAAATAAAGGAACTGAGATTCTACAGAAATGATTATAATTCAGGGAGAGAGCACAGGACGTATCCCTGGATGGGGGTGGGAGGATATTTTTCAGTGACTATGGCATTGGCCTCTACTCTTTAGTTGCAGATAATTGCAAACTTTGAATACTGTGGATCTTTTCCAAATGAAATCATTAGAGATGTCTCCTCTCCTACCATCTAACTGCTAAGTATTTAATTATGCTTTGTAACTGTCTAACTCTTTGGTGCACAACATTTTAGGAAGTACTCAGTTACAGATATTTGAAGAAAATCTCTCACTGTCACTTTAGGCTACATCTACACTTGAAGCTAGGGGTGTGACTTCAAGTTTGAATAGTCATATTTACAGTAGCTCTCATTAAGCTAGCATGCTAAAAATAACACTGTAACTGGGCTAGCATGGACAGTGTCAGCATGGGCAACTTGTTCTCGGTACCAATCCTCTCAGGCCATGTGGGTATGTACTCTGGGTGGCTAGTCCATGCTGCCAGTCACCTAGCTCCAAGTGTAGCTGTAGCCTTAGTGACTTCAACAAATGCAGTCCTGTGGTTTATAGCTTTCTAGTGTCTTTATTCAGAGTAGACCAGCATAGGAGATCCCCAATAAGATATTATTCCTTCAGTCAATAGAACTCATCACATAAGCGAGTTCTAAAAAAAGTCTACAATTATTGTAGTTCTAAGAAATCAAACTGTTGGATTCTTTCTGGCTACAAGATTACAGTGCAACTTGGGAACTGAAGTAAAAACACAAATGCATACATTTTCTCAAGATTTATATGATCAAACTTTTAAAGGGGCCTCATTCCAGGGCGGGGTGTGTGTGTGTGTGTGTGTGTTTTAAATATAAAAAATGAATTTGCTTGTGCGTTAAAATTTAAGTTTTCAGAGTCTGCTTTGGAAAATTTGCCTTACAATGCCTGCAACTGATGTATCACTGGCTTTGGTGTGGTATGTATGTGGAGTTTTTGTTCCTTGTAAAGTTCTTGGCTTCTGAACAAGATCTAATGAAAGGAAAGGGTGATCAAACATCTTCCTTTCTGAATATTACAGTAGTTGTCATTAGCAACTATTATATTTAAGCTTCCATTATAACTCTTAAGATTTGATTATAACTTTATTAATAATCTGTCCAAAAGGGTTTCTTGTGGGGCTGAAATTTAAATGCCTGGTCTCACAAAACAAATGCATACTCTTGGTCAAATTAAAAATGAAGAAAATTTACCACCTATTTTTAAGTTACAAGGCAATGTTAAAAACACCATTTTATATTCTGACCACTAGTTTCTGTGTAAAGAAAACTAAAAAATGGCCAAACTTAGACAGTTCAAGTTAGTCCCATAAAAAGTCCTCACTGAAAACTAGAACCTTCAGTTTTGAATATTAAGTTATAAGCATCTGAAAATGCTCTTTGGCATAGTTGTGACCCAAGAACCTCTTGATGTCAATTGAAAGAGGGCACAAGAGTACACAGGACTTCAGGGATCCCTTGTGTTCACCAAAGAGGGTCATGTAAGGTCTTTACTGAAAGACTGTGTCACACTGTCATCATCATAATTGTGATATATGTATGGAAAATATGCAGAGTTATTTATATATGCTAAAAATTATGTTCTCTAGGCCCTGTAGTTAAATGCAGGTCACTCAAAGGCAGCATTTTGAGACAAACTTCTCCAACAAGTGGAAGGAGACATTTATCTCCCTGGTGAACCCCTGAATACTGTATATAACACAACAGAAGTCTATTAGTATACTTGTTATGCTCATACAAAGCACACAGGATCTTTATAGAGGAAGATAAATATGCAGAATTTATTGAGAATACAACAGTTAGCATATGCTTTTCAGTCACACACACACACACACACACACACAGAGTCCTGCTAGTGATGTTCACAGTTACCAGTCTGTTGTAGCTCGAGTCAATCCAATGGCCAGTTAGATTGAGCACGAGTGTAGAGCTGGGCTCTTGTCGGTCGCGATCCAATGCTCCTGGCGTGTGGCAAGACGAACCCAAGTTCCATGGCCAAGCACCCTGGTTCTTATAGGTTTTTTTTCTTTTATTGAAGTCTATGGATTTTGCTGCATCAGTTTGTGATTGGTTACTTCTTAATTGGTGTAAACATTCCAATAAACCTCCGAGAGGGTTATTCTGTCCTTTGTTTTGATTTAATCAATTGTCCTCAGGGGTGCCAACCTTTACCTCAGGGTCGTCAATCTGCCCTTCATTATGGATGTGCGTTGATGATTCTTTGATGTCCTTTAAGTCTTTTTACTTTTTCTTCCTTAACTCTGGCTATAACAATGGCCTTTACACCTTATCTTTTCCTGATGCATATATCCTTATTCACGCAAACAGATTGAGAATACAAACAGTAGTATTTTATATCGAGCAAAAAGGCATTGCAAATTAAACCTTGTCTTCAATGTTTCTCCAATCTACTTAACATAGACACAATAGAGAATCCTGTCTTTTACTTACTAAACCTTAAAACAAAGAAATGTATATTTAACTAGAGTGCCTAATTTGTAATACATATAGGAAACCAAGTAGACATTATAAAACATCCTAAAACAAAAGGTGACCATAATCAGTCAGAAGGATTGTTCTGGTCTGTCACTCCTTTCTGCTATTCAAAAAGGGTGGCTGACAGGATGAAATCAAATCATACATTAATTCTCATAGCACATTATTAATTCTTGTAGTACATTATAGAATTCAGCTCCTATATACTGAGTCAAATGCTAATGAAGAGCTGTGGAGACTTCAGAAGGAAATTAACAAGAAATAGCAAACAGTGGGGGGAAGGGGACCTGAAACCCAGTTATGATAAACGATATCAGGTAGATTTAGGATATAGAAGTGAAATATAAGGATTACTCAATATTGTAACACAGGGCCTCCAAGGCACAGGCCTATAAGATATTTAGCTTAGTTAAAAAGGCCTTTTGCCTAAAGATAGGCATTCATGGTAGCCTAACTTATGCATGATCCATAGTTACAAGATAAAACATTTTTCCCTGTGACTGTTTCAACCTTTGATATTTAGTACATATGTACTTCAGTGTACTAGTTAAAGCTGAGTAGAGTATTTTGGGGATTTTTGCAGACGTTGGGTATGAGCAACGTGCTAACTACAAGTTGTGGTGAATGAATCATGTCAGTGTTAATAAATATAAAAGAGGTGTTAATAAACTATCCTGTGAAAAATGTGGCACCCCAAAGTAGAAGGGTGTGGAAGTTCAAATAGGAAAAGGGATTGAAACCTTCATAAGTATGCATGAGCCCCAGTGGACATCAGTGTAACACATTATAATAGCCGTATCCTGGCCTGCCTGCCTGCCTTGGGAACCATCAGGAAGACAACCACTCATGGTGATTGTAAAGATAATGACAAGCACTCCGGTGTTACCCAGCGGAAGGTGTACATTGGCCATTATAGCGCTAAACACTTTGTACAAACTCTGTCTGTTGCTGTATTTCAGTGTTCATTGTTTATCCTCTACCTAGCAGATTTTTTAATAAGGGGACCTGCGATAAATTACAACTGTTTCTTGTGTGTTCCTCTGGTCACATTCTAATAACTTTGATAATAATATTTCTATTGCTGTAGCCATTTAAAAGACCAAACCCTTACTGGCCACTGAAGTTTAAGAAATTTAATCTATTCATGGTGGGTTGGTCTATCAACAGCTATTAGCCAGGATGGTCAGGGATGCAAACACATGCTTTGGGAGTCCTTAAGCCTTTGACTGCCAGAAGCTGCAACTGGATGGCAGGGGCTACATAACATATTTGTTGCTCTGTTCATTCCCTCATATGGAAGCAACTACTATCAGGAGACAAGATACTAGGCTAGATGGACCATTGGTCTGACCCAGTATGGCCATTTTAATTTGCTTAATCAACACACCAATTCAGTTACAGCACTCACCTAGGACATGAGACACTCAGGTTTGAGTCCCTGCCCAAATCCTGCAGAGCAGGACTAGAACATGGGTCTCCAACATACAAGGTGAGAGCCCCAAACACAGGACTATTGACTATTTTTGGGTGGGTCTCTCCCCTGTCCTGGACCTTTTAAATTTGTATGGATGAACCAGTATTTTACAAAGGGCAAAACAGTCTCCAAGGTACCACAAGGACTCCTCATTGTTTTCATCAGACTTAGTGGCTAATCCTTTCCTCTCTCATAGCCCAGACATGTAATGCAGACCTTGACTGAATATCCTTGATAAAAGAGTTTTAAACTTCTGCTTATTTACAAAAAAAATACAAATGAAAATCTCAAGTTTAACACACAAAACGTTAATAAGCATCTTTATGAGATGGTATCTAGAACTTTCTATCTGGTGCTTTCCCCATGTGGCATAATGAATACTCACACACACATGCATGCACACAGCCACACTTTCACTTCCACATACTAAAAAGAAAGAAAATTAAAAAGGCTGAGACATCTCCCAACTAACAAAAAAAGATACAATTATAAAAAGTACACTTAAAATAGTAAGGAAATCTTCAGCTGGGGCGGGGGGAACCCTCACCAATTCTTTTCTCTTAACCATAAAGAAAGATAACGTAAGCAGAAAGTGAACACAATTTTTTTTCAGTGTAGGATTCATCCTAGTCTTATGGGTTGAGATCCTCACCTGGCAAAGTATCAGAGGGGTAGCTGTGTTAGTCTGGATCTGTAAAAGCAACAAAGAGTCCTGTGGCACCTTATAGACTAACAGACGTTTTGGAGCATGAGCTTTCATGGGTGAATACCCACTTCGTCAGATGCATGCAGTTGAGGTGTGAAAACCAAGGGAGCAGAAACTGCTTTTGTAGTTGGCTAGCCATTCACAATCTCTGTTTAATCCTCGAGGGCCTCCCTGATTGAACTACCCTCGTTATCTCTAGCCTGCTTCTTGCTTGCATATATATACCTGCCCCTGGAAATTTCCACTACACGCATCCGACGAAGTGGGTATTCACCCACGGAAGCTCATGCTCTAATACATCTGTTAGTCTATAAGGTGCCACCGGACTCTCTGCTGCTCACCTGGCAAAGATCATTGTAGTTGAAATGGAGAAAATAGTGCTACCCTAGATGAGGAGCACTGATTGGGGAACACAACTTTCCCCACAGATTTCTCCTTTTTTAGGTCACATGTACCCTACAGACTTTTGATAGCACAGCTATATCAGTAAGGGCTAAGAAGAGATGTAATCCTTCTTTGTTAGCAGAAGCCTGTAGTACAGACAAAGGTATACTGGCAAAATTGTGGCTTTACCAGCATAGCTTGTTTCATTTGTGGGGGTTGGTTTACTATATTTGTACAGAGAAAAACTTTGCTGATATAGGTAAGTGCACACTAGAAGCGCTTTGCCAAGATAATATACCAGTACAGATATACTGGTAAAGCACTGCTAGCGTAGAGCTCACCTCCCTGGAAGTCATAGTCTTACCCCTGAGCAAATGGTGTACAGTGAGGTGGGTGAAGTTGAGCCCAAATTTACCTTTGGTTCACTGGGGACTAGGTAGTGACCCTATTTGTCACAGGCCTTTATACCATTTTAAGGATTTAAAGCAATTTTGGGTGCTTTAAATACTGAAAATGGAATAACCAGCTAAAATCGCTCTAAGGAGCACATTCTGCCTTCAGATAGTAATGTACAACATTCATTTTAGTCAGTGGGAGTCTTGTGTGAATTTCTGTCCTTTTCATTCCTAAAATAAGGCTGTGCTCAAATTCCTCCCCTGATGAACATATTTCTTTTGTTTGGCTGCAGGAGATTATGTAGATGGTTAGCACTCTGAGTATGAGATATTCTATTTTATTGCATAGCAAAGCTATTTGGACTCAAATTTTGTCACTGATTCTCATAACACAGCTAAATGGCCTTTCTGGTCAAAAAATGGCCTGTTAAATATTTTGTGTGACATGTCCCAAAGTTAATTTCTTTGCCAGTTGTCCACAACATTTTTAACTTTTAGAGAGTCTCCTAATAAAGTGGTATAAATATTAAATTTGAGTTTTCCATTTCCTCCTCCACTCCACACAATTTGGTGCAGTATTTTACTAACATCCTGTACTAACAGCCATTTCCAGCTATCTGGACATTGACTTTTGTGGGGTCGGGGTTTGAAGAGAAGAGGGGAAGGGAAACACACAAACACACACACACACACACACACACTAGAGATCCTAACAACTTGTCATTTAAAAAAATCTAATTATACTTTTTTCAAGATTGTTTAGCTCCATTTTTTTTCTCCCTACATTTCAATGGAGTAATGAATTACACACAGCTTACCTAAAAATACTTCCTTCTGCCTGCCCATTACAAATTAAATCATTCACTTTATTGTCTGCTCTTTAAAACTGTTATAGATTGCAACTGTGCACTGTTTAGACTGAATCTAGCATCTTCCACACCAGTGGGAGCTACATTTCAGTAAAATGTGCAGTGATAATTGTGGATATTTTGTAATCGATATGTAAAGTTTGGGATCTCTGGATGAAAGGCGTTATTAATGTCCATTATTATTAATGCAAAAACATTAATTATGAGTTTAGCCTGAAAATTATTCTTACTGCAGATGCTAAAAGGTGACAAGAAAACTAGCAACAGAAAAGCCACAGTACAGTCTGATAAGGTCCTGATGCTATCAAAACAACTACACTTCTTCCCCAATATAACACAAATTCGGATATAATGTGGTAAAGCAGGGCTCCAGGGGGGCAGGATTGCACACTCCGGTGGGTCAAAGCAAATTCAATATAACACGATAAGATTTTTTGGCTCCTGAGGACAGCGTTATATCAAGGTATAGGTGTATAACACCTGTAAGTTCTTGTCTTCATTAAGGGCAGGTCTACACTTAAAAACGCTGCACTGATGGAGCTGCACCATTGTAGCACTTTAATGAAGATGCTCTACACCGAAGGGATAGAGCTCTCCTGTCAGCATAGTTAATCCATCTCTGTGAGAGGCTATAGCTATGTCAGTGAGAGAAGCTCTTCTGCCAACTTCGCACTGTATGCTAGTGCCTAGGTTGGTATAACTACATTGCTCAGAGGTATGGATTATTCACACCCCGAGCAATGTAGTTATACCAAAATAATTGTGTAGTATAGAAGGAAGTTTGTTCATGTTTTAATGATTCTTAACAATTAATTGAGGTGACACAATGCTCACTTGTCATTGCAGTCAAGAACAAGTCACAGTTATTAAAAACAGTGATTAAACACGATTGCATTTCCTAGAGAAAATGAGTTTTAACTGCTTTGAAATACCTGCTCCTTCTACAGTGGTCAACAAATAGCTCAGTTTCAGCCAAAGCATTTTATAAGCCAAGCACAATGTTTCTTTTGTATAGTGCTTTCCTAAAACTGTACCTTAACAATAAAATTTTTCTGGGTCAGATCTTTCTGATTCTTCAATATACACTCCTTGAAGGGTAGAAGAAAAAAATTAGTTTGAAATAATTCTAACCTGACTCAATTAATGACCTTTAGGTTTTAGTAGGCTACTATGAAAAATTAGCTCTGGGTTTTGTTAAATACTAACACAAAATCAAAGTGACGTGCAAAAGATAAAAGGCAAAGAAAAGCCCATTAATATTTTTCTTCCTTGTAAATTATATCAGAATGAATTATGAAACTGAAGTCCTAACGGCATTGGTTTGACATTATACTGAGGGAAGTGTTGAACAAAAACAAGATTTCTCAATTCTTACCTTCAAAAACCTGTATTATTCCAGCTGTGAATATCTCATGAGACTGACATCCACTGTGTTTTCAGCTTGATATGGGAACACAGTATATGGATTTGGAGAGAACAGATCTTCAAAATCATGTTTATTTTTTTATAAAATTACATATCCACTGTCCAAGTCTCTGGGCACATGAACATCTACTGCTCAAAATCAAAGGTCAAAATTAGTCTGCAGTTTTTGGCCTGCAGTTTTGTACCCATAGCCATGTGATGGCAGAAAACTGCAAGTACAAAATTAGAAGCTGGGTTGAGGCCTTTAAAAATGTGGCTGGCCCATAACTTAAAAAAAACTCCACAAACACCATAACATACTGCTAATAAATATTTCCCAAACAGATGATTTCCAATATTCATGATAAAGAGAAACTAAAGAACACCATCCCTAAGGGCTTATCTAACCAGTTCTTTTGACATGAGGAACCTCTCAACCAACGTAACATCAGATAAGGACCTGAGTGAACAGATGGGCCTGGCATTGTGATGAAGGTCAGAAAATGTAGTTTCTGGCAGATTAACATGGAGACTGAATTCCAGAGTTATGCATCGTCAAAAAATAGTTTTCCCCTTCTGCAAGTTTTCGCCTACTCAGTGTACCAGGGCTTACTCATTTTTCTCTTGCCACCTGATTCAAGGATTTAATGTAGGAGAATTTAGACTCAGGTTTCCAGAGGGAAGAAGGATGGATATCTAACATTTAGATAGTTCCCTTAACCCATCTCAACTTAATAAAACACATATTTTATTTTAACTTTGCTTTTGTGAAAGAAATGCACGAGTCTCAGTCAAGAATTGATTAGAAAAACATGGTATGTGACATTCTGTCCTTTAAGTATTGAAACATTTCCATCTTCCATTGTAGTGTCTCACTTTTTATTTACTCTAATGCTTTGTATAAAATGTCTACAGGTACTGCTTTATGAATGAAGAGGTTTATTTGGATTCATTCATTCCACTATATTACCTGTGATTCATGATATCTAGAGGCTGTTCCAAAGCCATAATTCAGTAGGACTAAACACATTAAAAGTGTTGTAACAAAATGAGAAAGACTGTAAGGTTTATATGATCTAGAGGAAAAATAACCAGGTTATAACAGAAGGGTTCCACCACTCTCCCACTGATTCTACAATAAAAAAAAATCAATTTGTTGGGTGAAACCTGAATCCCAGTAATATCTTACATCAGGTGCATTTAAATGCATCCTCAGCTTGACCTTCACTAAACATTTAATTGACAATGTAGACTGAGGTATGTGGCTGCGTACCGTTTTTTGCTCATGAACATTAATAAAGGGAGGCCTGTGACATTTCATTCATTCTATTTGTTTTCTATGGTAGAGTCTGATTTCTTAGTGACTTTTGTCCATATTAAATCAGAATTCAGTGAATCGTATAAACTAATTGTACAGCCAAAACTACCTTTAAAAAAGCTATCTTGCCTGGTCGAGCTAATGTCTACTGACTACTATGGTCTTGCTTTAAATTTCATTAGTAATAAAATGAACTTCTATATAACAAATCCAGTCACCTGCTGGTGGAGTTTCTTAACTGGATAATGTGTCCTAATGTCTTTTCCACCAGTTCATAGACAAGTATAACTGCAGTATATTTTATTCTTTTTAAAAGAAGGGAGAAGAAATATTAACTGTAGGTGTACTGACATTAGTGATAAAAGTGCATAAGTCAACCAGTCAGCAGCTGAAAAAAAGATATGAATATGGTTGACTAACCAGAAGGCATTGTGTGCTGCTTTAGAAATAGTACATCTCAATTCCAAAAGGAAATTACCAGTAATTGAAAAATAACTAGTGCTAGAGATGTTAGTTTCCTTTACGAAGATTCAATAACACTGGCCTTGAGTGTACCCAGGAATCTATAGGCAAGATATTTCTCCTTGTAGCTGCACCACTGCCAAATTGTCTCTCAGGATTTGTATATTACAATGATCTATCCATCTGTATCTGCTTTTCACATTGTATTCCAAACTAAAAATCACCTCAGAATTATTCCAGCTATACCTATAAAGGAATCCCTCCAAACTTTTCTAAAATAAAATTAAGTGAAAGATTGTAGAATATGAATTCTTCAAACTTTCAGAAGCAAATAGGACCTCAAGCAGAATAGCAAACCTATGCTCGGGACACTATACCTGCCCATCCTGGCTAATAGCCACTGATGGGACATATCCTCCATGAACTTATCCTATCAGTTTTCACCAAGAAGGTTAGTGGTGATTGGACATCTAACATAGTGAATGCCAGTGAAAATGAGGCTAGATCAGAGGCTAAAATAGGGAAAGAGCAAATTAAAAATTACTTAGTATTCATATGGAGACATCCAGGGCTGAGGAAGCTATCTGGCTACAGACGACTGCTGTTACACCACTGGGGAAGATGATATGCCTCTATCACAGGGAGGACACTGGCTGCTGGTTACTTATCGCAGCAGGCAGTGTTCCACCCCTACTCCCAACCCACCCACCAAGGTGACAGAAAACTGATAAGCTGCCCTGGCAATGGGAGATAAGTAATCACTCCCAAAGGTGGAGCAGGAGAAGCCATGTAGCCCCAATGCTGGGACGATCACAGCCACCACTCCCAGGAGGAAACATAAGTTAGTGGTGGTTGGTGATTCTCTTGTGAGGGGGATGGAGGCACCCATCTTTTGCTCTGATATGGTATCCGGGAGGTATGCTGTCTGCCAGGGGCCATATCCAAGACATTATGGAGAGATTGTCGAAGATCATCCAGCCCTCTGACTACTACCCCATGCTGGGCACTGATGATACTGTGAGGTATGACCCTCAGCAAATCTGAAGTGACTACAGAGCTCTGGGAGTAAGGGTAAAGGAGTTGGGAGTGCAGGTGGTGTTCTCTCTGATCCTTCCGGTCAAGGGTATGGGGCCAGGCAGACACAGATGCATCCTAGATATGAATGCCTGGCTGCAAAGATGGTGTCATCAGGAGAACTTTGGCCTACTTGACCATAGGATGCTGTTCCAGGAAGAAGGTCTGCCAGGCAGAGATGGAGTCCACCTACCGAGGAAGGGGAAGAGCACATTTGGATACAGACTGGCTAACCTAGTGAGGAGGGCTTTACTCTAGGTTTGAAGGGGACAGGTGACCAAAACTCACAGGTAAGTCAAAAACATGGAGACCTGGGAGAAGGGTCAGAATCTGGGGCAGGGGAGCATGGACTATTATAGCAGGGATAAAGGAGAGACAAGACAGAACTGCGAGGGGCAGGGAGGAAATCAAATCAGTATCTTAGATGTCTGTATACTAATGCAAGAAGTATGGGGAACAAGCAGGAAGTGCTAGTAATGCTAGTAAATAAACACAACTGTGACATAGTTGGCATCACAGAGATTTGGTGGGATAATATGCATGACTGGAATATTGGTATAGAAGGGTACAGCTTGCTCAGGAAGGACAGGCAGGGAAAAAAGGGAGGAGGTGTTGCCTTATATATTAAAAATGTATACACTTGGATGGAGTTTAAGATGGATATAGGAGACAGACTTGTTGAAAGTTCCTGGGTAATGATAAAAGCGGTAAAAAACAAGGATGATGTCATGGTAAGGGTCTACTACAGGCCACTTAACCAGGAGGAAGTGGATGAAGCTTTTTTTATAAACAACTGACAAAATCATCCAAAGCACAGGACTTCATGGTTATGGGGGACTTCAACTACTCAGACAATAACACAGCAAGGTGCAGATTATCCAACAAGTTCTTGGAATGTATTAGAGACAAATTTTTATTTCAGAAGCTGGAGAAAGCTGCTAGGGAGAGAGGCTGTTCTAGATTTGATTTTGACAAATAGGGAGGAATCAGTTGAGAATTTCAAAGTGAAAGGCAGCTTGAGTCATAGTGATCATGAAATAATAGAGTTCATGATTCTAAGGAATGGTAGGAGGGAGGACAGCAAAATAAAGACAGTGGATTTCAAGAAAGCAGACTTTAGCAAACTCAGGGAGTTGGTAGATAAGATCCCATGGGAAGCAAGTCAAAGAGGAAAAACACAAAGACAGTTGGCAGTTTTTCAAAGTGACATTATTAAGGGCACAAGAGCAAACTATCCCACTGTGTAGGAAAGATAGGAGGTATGGTAAGAGACCACCCTGACTTAACCAGGAATCTTCAATGATTAAAAAAAAGAATCCTACAAAAACTGGAAACTAGGTCTAATTATAAAGGATAAATATAAACAAATAACACAAGTATGTAGGGACAAAATTAAAAAAGGCCAAGGCACAAAACAAGATCAAACTAGCTAGAGACATAAAGGGTAACAAGAAAACATTCTACAAATACATGAGAAGCAAGAGGAAGACCAAGGACAGGGTAGGCCTGTTACTCAATGAGGGGAGGGGAAAGTAGTAAAAGTGTGGAAATGGCAGAGGTAATTAATGACTACTTTGTTTTGGTTTTCACCAAGCAGGTTGGTGGTGATTCTATGTCTAACTTAGTGAACATCAGTGAAAATGAGGTAGGAACGGAGGCTAAAATAGGGAAAAAACAAGTTAAAAATTACTTTGAGAAATTAGATGTCTTCAAGTCCCCAGGGCCTGATGAAATGCATCCTAGAATACTCAAGGATACTGAGGAGATATGTGAGCCATTAGTGATTATTTGAAAAGTCATAGAAGACAGGAGAGATTCCAAATGCCTGGAAAAGGGCAAATATAGTTCTAATCTATAAAAAGAGAAATAAGAACAACCTGAAGAATTACAGACCAGTCAGCTTAACTTCTGCCCTGGAAGGATAATGGAGCAAATAATTAGGCAATCAATTTGCAAACATCTAGAAGATAATAAGGTGATAAGTAATAGTCAGCATGGATTTGTCAAGAACAAACATCTATCAAACCTTCTTGATAGCATTCTCTGACAGGGTAACAACCCTTGTGGCGGGGGTGGGGGGAGTGGAGTGGTAAACGTGGCATATCTTGACTTTACTAAAGCTTTTGATACTGTCTCTCATGACCATCTCATAAACAAACTAGGGGTCGAACTAGCAACCTAGATGTAGCTACTATAAGGTGGGTGCAAAACTGGCTGGAAAACTATTTCCAAAAAGAGTAGTTATCAGTGGTTCACAGTCAAGCTGGAAGCTCATAACAAGTGGGGTCCTGCAAGAATCAGTTCTGGGTCCCGTTCTGTTCAATAGATTCATCATTGATTTAGCTAATAGAGAGTACACTTATAAAGTTTGCGGATGATATCAAGTTGGGAGGGGCTGCAAGTGCTTTGGAGTATACGATGAAAATTCAAAATGATCTGGACAAACTGAAGAAATGGTCTGAAGTAAATAGGATGAAATTCAATAAGGACAAATGCAAAGTACTCCATTTAGGAAGGAACAATCAGTTGCACACATACAAAATGAGAAATGACTGCAAAGGAAGGAGTACTGTGGAAAGGGATCTGGGGGTCATAGTGGACCACAAGCTAAATTTGAGTCAATAGTGTAACGCTGTTGCAAAAAAAGCGATCATCATTCAAAGATATATTAGCAGGAACGTTGTAAGCAAGACATGAGAAGTAATTGTTCCACTCTACTCCGCGCTGATTAGGCCTCAGCTGGACTATTATGTCCAGTTCTTGGCACCACATTTCAGGAAGGATGTGGACAAGTTGGAGATAGTCCAGAGAAGAGCAACAAAAATGATTAAAGGTCGAAAAAAATAACCTATGAGGGAAAATTGAAAAAATTGGGTTTGTTTAGTCTGGAAAAGAGAAGACAGAGGGGACATAAGTGTTTTCAAGTACATAAAAGGTTGTTACAAGGAAGAGGGAGAAAAATTGTTGTTCTTAACCCTGAGGATAGAACAAGAAGCAATGGGCTTAAATGGCAACAAGGGAGGTTTAGGTTGGACATTAGTAAAAACTTACTGTCAGGGTGTTATACTGTCTATCAGCACTGGAATAAATTGCCTAGGGAGGTTGTGGAATCTCCATCATTGGAGATTTTTAAGAGCAGGTTAGACAAACACCTGCCAGGGATAATCTAGATAATACTTAGTCCCGCCATGAGTGTAGGGGACTGGACTAGGTGATCTCGAGGTCCCTTCCAGTCCTATGATTCTATCTAGTTATTTTTTTCATCTGGTTATAGTCTTGGCCTTCACAACATCCTCTGGCAAGGAGTTCCAAAAGTTGACTATGCGTTGTGTGAAAAAATACCTGCTGCCTATTAATTTCCCCTAGTTCGTGTGCTATATTGAAATATGGCAATTTCTCCAAAAGCAGCATGATAAGTGATTTACAATAACTTCTTGTAAAACATGAGAGGTAATTGAAGAAACCTTGCATCTATTGACTATTTTAAATTTACTTTACATTGGATAAATTTAAAGAACTTTATGCGTTATATTAATTAGTCATCCAATTGAAATATTATAAAAATATCTTATAAAAAAACAACTAGCACATCCTACAGCCCTGACTCAAGTAAAACTCCCATTGACTTCAGTGGGAGACTTTACCTGGGAGAGTGGGGGGAGACTGGCTAATTAAGGACATAGGATTTTGCCCTAATTGATTTGAGTTCTACAAAATCTGATTATTAACTATTTAGCATTCATTCTGCCTTGATTAAAATACATTATTTTCACTATCCGTACCCTCCAACACATGAAAGTGGGTCATCCTGGAAAATAAACAAGACATCTCTTTTAACTGCTGTTTTTAACTGTTGGGCATGCTGCTAGCAGTTACCAAGTGTCATTCTTCCAAAATGCTAATGCTTGCATAAATATTTTAAAGTTACTAAATTCATTTGCATCAGGTGAGGTGAGATGACATGACATGAATCGTGTTACATACCTATGTCCCTGAGCTGCCTTGCTCCAACTGTCCTATAAGCCTATTTGCACACGGCTTTCAAAAGGTCAAGAAAAAGTGGCTGGCATACTGACAATTCATATTTATTCTAATTGCTATAATCTAGTAGAAAATTACCTTGGCCAATAAATCACTTCCAAGCATTCTTTCATAATGCAAGGCTAGCCTTTATCACAAGGCCAGCTGTCAGCTTTTTTTTTTTTTTTTAAGACAAAACTTTGGATCTATAAAACCCATAAATTTAATCTCTAACATCTGAGTCATCAAGAAAAATTAAACTAGCTATTCATTTCTTGTCCAACATAGTTTACTTTTCATTAAAAAAGGAGAAGCTTGGAAAGAACATATATTATTAAATCAATTTCGATCATTCCTATGTTTATTTTAGCTTTCATATTTCTTGTTTCGTTATTCAGTTGGTATAATCACACAATAAAATAGGCTATTAAAATAGATATATTTTCCTCATTTCTAATGCATGGGATTGTATATATTCTTGCCTAGAGCTAGCACACTAGAATTAGTACACTGTATCCACATATCTAAACTATGATATAATGGTATTGAGAATCTGACTAAACAGCAAAAGTAATGGAACTAGGAGTTCAATTTCACCATTTTATGTGTAGGCATTGAGGCCTATACTTTGTTTTGTGGCGTCATGAATTGAGACTCTCCTGAAATGCTGTCATACGATGTGTGTGTTAGACATCAACCTTAGTTTTGGATTTGTTTCCAGTAAAAATGGGTTCCAAAAGTAACTTTCAAATTTTTTTAAGCTCTCGGTTTCTACTTTACTAAAATATATTTTGATGCTTTGAATTCCAAATGTTTGCTTTGTAACTGACTCGCTTATCCATTGATTCTTTGGAACCACTGTCACAGTTCAGGGCAACTGCACATGTATTCCCTCTACATGGTGCACACAGGGCACCCACTCTAGGCTCCTGGCTCCTCGGTGCATTTCTCTTGGTTAGATGGCTCTCTCTCCCCCACCCCCGGACACACTTATGTCCCCTCTGTCTTCTCTGTATGGTTCTCCACCTATACTGTGATATTCCCAGCAAGCCATACTGCCTAAACAGGCCAGCAGCATCTCTTATACTTTATCTCCAAAAGCTATGCCAAATAGTCACAAGTTACCACACTGCTTTTTATAAGCAAGCACATTTATTCTAAAGGGAAAAGCTTTAGAGAGAAAACATTAAATACAAAAGAAAAATCTATACATATGCTATCACATTTACCAGATATTCCCCTCTGCCCCACCATCTTCCAACTCCTGCAGGGGCTTTGGTAGGAGACAGTCTTTTAAATCCCACAAAGGGTTTTTTTCCCCTATGGCTACAATTTCATAGCACCCTTAGTTCAGAATCAGAACCACCATGAATAGGTTAGTCTTTTCATTATACAGCTTGGGCCTTTGACTCTGAGAACAGGTAATTAGCAGTAAATGGTCCTTTCCTCAGGGTATTGCTTCAAAAGGCTGGGGTTTTGCCTAACTGGAGATGGGGAACTTGGAGTCACCTTTAAGATTCCTTAGGCAAAAATCATTTGATACTGTTTGTCCCAAAAGTCCATTGTTGTCTGGCACATTGTTGAATACTGTAACCTGATTTAGGGTGTACTGATAATATTAATTTGGACAATATGGGAATTCATTAATTTATTTTTATTTAATTTTAATTTATTAATATTAATAATTATTATTCTTATCAATATTAATTAGTATGGGTTTTAGGCTCACCAATCTGTTTGATCAGGACATAAAAGTTCTTGTCCTGAATCAGGCTCCACAGAATTTACAAAGGACCCTCGGAGGTATGACAGGAAGCTCACACCAAGACAGATATAGTCTTAGACTTTTTATTAAAATCAATAATAGTAAGTAAATGGTAAAATACCCAGAGTTACAAAGTTACAATTGCATTACTGCTATTCAAAAGATACATATGCTAATATAGTATTATATGCAACAAAGCTTTGGTTTATATACTCACACCCTTCCTTGATAACCTGGTGGTAAGAGACACAGGAACAGCCTTGTGATTCAGGTTGCTCTATTCTTGAGTGAGGAATGCAGTGCTTAGAAGAAACTAATGTTGTGAGCTATCAAAGTGAACTTAGGGTTTACTTGACTAACAAACTTAAAATCAAAACCTAAGAAAGAAAGAATAAAATGTAGGGAAACAAGCCTAGCCTAGTTCCTTTGAAACTTAAAGTTTAAGAAGAACAAGTACAGCCTACTAATAGTAGTAGCCATCATAGATAGATAGAATAGATAGAAAGAAAGAGTAGAAATAGAATAAGGAAGAATAAAAATGGAGTCAGAATGAAGTATTCTATCGAGGTATGTCACCTCTTTTATAGGGCCCAATATAGATATACTAACTTTGCTTTAGCTTAACATACAGCATATGGCCTGTAGGCCTCTTGCATTAGAGCTAAACGTACATTTAATATAAATCTATAAACCTATTACAATAAACCAAATATTTAAACTATAAGAACTATAAGAAGATATATACACCTATATATACACAAGCAAGCAGGTTAGTCCTATAGGCTACAATACAGTTCTTTGACATTCATAATAATTTCCATGTCTCACATTCCATCTTCCCCCTAAAGAGGTTTCATACAATCCTGGACGACAAAAATACATCACCTTTGAATTTGTGTATTTGTCCTTAATATTCATTCACAGAATATATACTATACTTCAAAGACTCCTTTGGAATCCTTATGACTACTGAAGATGTCTATAAACTAATAATGGTACCGATTTTTTTTTTTGGTGGGGGGTGGTGGTATAATTTGCAGTCCTCAGATTTCCTTGCCTCCATTCAGTCTGACTCCAAGGATGGGTGTGTGAGCAGAGTTCCAGTCATCTGAGAAAAGTATTTGGTGATTATGAGTTTCTATCTCTATCACTGAGAAGGCTTCTCCATTCTTTGTCCAAGTTGAGTCATAGTTCTAGGGTACTCCTGGAGCCCTGGTAGCCATTGGTACCATTTTGGATTCCAGCAGCAAAGAGCAGTCTTTTTCATTTGCTTCCAGCTCAGCATTTATGACTTATTATTTCAGATCCAGACTTTGCTAAAGTAAAGTAATCTATGTCTTTATGACTTCATTTATGAATTATTGCCATTTGTTCTACAAGAGCCTACAGCGGAGAATCATCCATAAATGACAGTGGCAGATTGAGGATAATACTAAAGGTGAGAAGCCACAAAGAGGATAATACTAATTTTCCATTGGCTTCTTCCCTTCTAGATGCAATTCGAAGTGTTGACATAGAGATAGGAAGTCCTATATGGTTTGGGACCCAATTATCTGAGGGAACACCTCTCTCCCCATGTACCATTACAGCAATTGAAGTCATTTGGGGTACTCAAGACAAAAATACCATAGTTCTACACATCGGTAGGCCAAACTTTATTAGTGGAGGGAAATAGTTTCAACCGCTGATCTGACAAAGCCAGAGTCCACTGATAGTTAGGACACAATGTAGGTCTCATCTCTGTTCTCAAGCATTTGCTTAAGGGATGGTGGGGACTATTCCTATTTTCATAACTTTTAAGACAAGAAGAGACCATTATGACTGCCTAATCTGACCTCTAGCTTGACAGAGGCCACAGAACTTCAACCCAGTAGTTTCTACATCTTTCATAAACTCTCATAATTTTCAGGAGCAACTACTGTTTTGTAAAAGAGGCAAAGATTATGTTTTTGTTAAAATTTTATATGCATCCTGTCATAGGGCATTCCCCGCTCCTTCAGAGGATTAGCTTCTCCTGGTTTGGTGCCCCCCTAAACAGTTGCACAGCCCATTCTCCCACTCACTCACTCCACCACTCTCCTCTTGCTCACAGAATTGTAGTGCAACTACTTTGTTACTCAACCCTCTGGCAAGTCACATCATGGTTTCCCTTCTGGAGACTGGGGGATACTTATCAAGTCTCTCCAGACTATCAGCATTCAATAGTGCTCATTCCAACTGCTCTAAGCCTGTTACTTCTGCCATGACCCAGGAAATCTGATAATTCACTGCCCTTGGCAGTACCACTTGGCAATGACTGATAACGGAACTCAGGCCTGCCTTCTATTCTGGGTTTCAGCCCAGGGCCCTTTACCAAGCAGTCAAGGTCTGCATCTTCCTTAACCTTACTGTTCTCATCTTTGAGCTACTTCCTACCTTGCTTCCACTCTTCCTAGTCAGACCCTTCTCACCAAGGGTCTTCTATACCTCCTTCCCTCTCTCTTACCTCACGGAGAGTGACTGCCACTCTTAACCCTACAGCCAGTCTCTGGGCTTCATGCAGTGTAGTTGTAGCTGTGTCAGTCCCATGATATTAGAGACACAAGGTGGGTGAGGTAATATCTTTTATGGGACCAACTTCTGTTGGTGAGACCACAGACCAGGACACCAACTCAAAGCAGCACCAGACCCCACCAGAACATCAGATGCAAAGCCTGCAGACATATCTCCACTGCCACAATGATCAGCACCCCCACAATACACCTTTCACAATCCACAGATCCTACACTTTCCTATCTCAACATGTGAGATAGCAAATCTCACCCAACAGCAAAGTATGAAAGTGAAACCAGACAATCACTATTCTCTCAACTCACACAGGAAAATGATTTTAAAAAAGCACATCTACCAGTGTGATATATGCCAGCAATGCCTCTCTGTCATGTACATTGGCCAAACTGGACACTCTCTATGCAAAAGAATAAATGGACACAAATCAAACATCAAAACTGTAACAGTCAAAAACCAGAAGGAGAGCACTTCAATCTCCCAGGACACTCAATAATAGACTTAAAAGTGGCCATTCTTCAACAAAAAAACAGACTTCAACTAGAAACTGCAGAACTGGAATTAATTTGCAAACTTGACACCATCAAATTAGGTCTGAATGAAGATGGAGTGGCTGGGTAACTACAAAAAAGTAATTTTCCCTCTGTTGATATTCACCCCTTCTTGTCAACTGTTGGGAACAGGCCACATCCACCCTGATTGCATTGGCCTCGTTAGCACTGATTCCCCACTTAGTAAGACAACTCCCATCTTTTCATGTGCTATATATTTATACCTACTGTATTTTTCACTCCATGCATCTGATCAAGCGGGTTATAGCCCACAAAAAAGTATGCCCAAATAAATTGGTTAGTCTCTAAGGTGCCACAAGGACTCCTCATTGCTTTTACTTTTCACAAAGTGATCACTCTATATCTGACACTGCAGTCCTAATCCTCAAAGGAATCCTGTGCAACATCTTCAAAAGGTGAGCCTGGGAGCTTAAATTAATCACTGTGCTAGACACTAAAAACCATGGACTGAACAGTGATACTGGATTTTTGTCTTATTACAACCACCTGTAACCTACCATCCCCCTCTTTTTGTCGTATGTCTGCAGAGATGTTAACAGGCCACCTTGAATGGTCCCTTACAATATGTGCTAACTATTTATGCTAAACAATCTGTTCTACCTTGCATTTTGCTGTGATTTTGGGAGTTTGTTTATGAGATCTGAAGAGCACTTCTCTGTGGCTTGAAAGTTTGTCTCTCTCACCAAAAGAAGTTGGTCCAGTAAAAGCTGTTACCTCAACCAACTTGTTTTTCTTGGCTCTGTGTAAGCCTGCTCCTTTACCTGAATTTGCTTCCGATTAGCAGCCTCCTCATGGCCTAAATCTTTACCTGATTGCCACTTAATTGGTTGATTGGGCTAGTCTGACCTTATTCAACCCCCACAGGGCCAGTACTGGAAGCCCACCCCATCACATGCCCTGAGATATGATAGTGTACATTTCAAATATCTATAAACAGAGTCAGGGTTCAGGGAGGGAAGGGTGGACTTCAACATTACCTATAAAGAAAGCAGTAGCAATTGTAAACACATACACAACTTAAACTGATTAATACAATTCTTTAAAATTAGCAGCTTTGTACAAAAAGAAATCACTCCTGAGACGAGAGACCAATTGTCAAGCTTCAACACAGAGCAAATTCAAGCAGAAAATAAAAGTTTACTGTATAATGGAAACGCTGACTGACCCTTACTTTAAAAAAATCTCATGCATGTCAAATCTATCACCTGCATTTCCATAAATTATTCATTTAATACAGCTCCACTAGAGTTCACTGAACATTTTATAATATTATATATGCTGATTTCCTTCTTTGCAAACTAGAAAAAGCAATAATACTGTTATAGTGATGTCATCAAGAGAGGTACCATAATACCACTTGGTTGATATTATGAGAATGATAATTAATACTCTAACTCACACATCATTTAGGCCTTGCCTACAGTGGTGGCATCTCAGGTACATGCAGCTATACAGATGGGAGGGATAGCTCAGTGGTTTGAGCATTGGCCTGCTAAACCCAGGGTTGTGTTTTTAATCCTTGAGGGGGCCACTTAGAGATCTGGGGCAAAATCAATACTTGGTGCTGCTAATGAAGGCAGGGGGCTGGACTCGATGACTTTTCAGGGTCCCTTCCAGCTCTATGAGATAGGTAAAAACTGGCTGCATCCACACTGAGGTGCCTAGCTACATGCAGCTGTGAAACGCTCTGGCAGTGGGGAGGCAGTCAGAAAAGGCTCTGTCAGCAAGGAGTTGCCAGAGAGTCTTTCCCCACTCCATCCTCCCTGCCAGAGCCTTTACCTGCTGCTGGAGCCTTTCCCAGGTCTGGCTCTGGGACTCTATTCTACTAAAGACAGCAGATATGAGAGGCATTGCTTGGGCATGTAGTTGTGCATTTGATTTTTCCTTCCCAAGAGTAGTACTTTGCACTTATACATATTGAATTTCATCTTGTTCAATTTCAGACCATTTATCTTATTCATCAAAGTCATTTTGAATTCTAATCCTGTGCTCTCAACTGCTTGCAAACCCTGCTCCACCAGCTTGGTGTCATCCACAAATTTTATAAGCATATTCTTCACTCTAATATGCAATTCATTGATGAAAATATTGACTAGGTCCAAACCCAGGACTGATCCCCTGGTGGAACACACCCACCTACACCATCCCACCAGTTTAACACCAAACCATTGTCAACTACTCTTCGAGTTCAGTCTGTCAACCAGTTGTGTATCCACCTGATAGTAGACCATACTTCCCTAGTTCGCTTATGAAAATGTAATAGATGCATAGATTCCAAGGCCAGAAGGTCCCATTGTGATCATCTAGTTTGACCTCTTGTATAATTCAGTCCATAAAATTTCTCCGAAATACGTGCTAGAAAATATTTTATAGAAAAACATCCAATCTTGTTTTAAAAATGGTAAGTAATTGTAAGAATCCACCACAGACCTTGGTAAGTTGTTCCAATAGTTAATTACTCTTAATGTTAAAATTGTACACCTTTTTCCCCAATTTGAATTTGTCTACCCTCAACTTCCAGCCATTGGATTGTGTTATATCTTTGTCTGCTAGATAAGTCAAAAGCCTTACTATAATCAAGATATATCACATCTACTGCTTCCCACCATCCCCTAGGCCAGTAAAACTGTCAAAGGAGGAAATTAGGTTGGTTTGACATGATTTGTTCTTGACAAATCCATACTGGTTATTCCTTATAACTGTATTATCCTCTAAAACAGTGGTGGGCATGGCCCGCACAGCTTCCTGCAGCTCCCATTGGCTGGAAACGGCAAACCACGGCCAGTGGGAACTGCGAATGGCCATGTCTGTGGATAATCAATGCAAACAAACTGTCTCACGGCCTGCCAGCATATTACCCTGATGGACCATGTGCAGCCCACGGGCCGCAGGGTCCTCGCCACTGCTCTAGGAACTTACAAATTGTTTAAATCACTTGTTCCAGTATCTTTCCAGGTATCAAAGTTAGGCTGATTAGTGTATAGTTCCCTTGGTCCTCTCCCCCACTCCCGTTTTAAAGACAGGTACTAGCCCTTCTCGAGTTCTCTGGGACCTCATCTATCCTCTTTGACTTTTCAAAGATAATTGATAATAGCTCCGATATTGTTCTTTAAGTACTCTAGGACAAATTTTGTCAAGCCCTGCTGACTTGAATACATCTAAATATTCTTTAAACCTGTTCTTTCCCTGGTTTTGGTTTATGTTCCTCCCCTCTTATTGTTAATATTGTGTTCAGCATTTGGGCACCATTTATCTTTTTATGGAAGACTGAAGCAAAATGGGCATTACAGATTATTAAACAAATAATTAAACCATGAATAGTCCTGCTACATCAGAGCTAAGTATTATTATTATTATCATCATTATTAGATGATGATGACAGGGCATAGATTATAGATTTTATTGTTGAATCACTTCCCAGAACTGCCTTTCCCATTATTCCAGTCTCCTAAATTGCATTAAACTACTCAACATGCTAAGAGATTTAATTTTATATCTCAGATTTGCCAACCCCTATACAAGGACAAGGCCTGAAAATAACTAACAAGCAAACACATGGACAGATGGCCTCTCTCTCTACTGATATTACATGTTGGAAGTATGCTTAGAGGGAAAGTCTATTAAGACCTTTGGAGTCATGTCTCTGTGTTATTTATTTTAATATTACCTAACGTAGTGTATGTTTTTTTCATTGGTTTCCTTTTAGCCTTAAAGTTTAATCTGAATTTATTTATAAATATGTTTTAGATGATTTTTTCTCTTCAACTTATTTCCATTTAAAGAAAGCATAACAATTTACTAAACTAAATTACCAAGTTTAGTTCAGTAAAAGTTTGTTATAATCATTTCTCATTTCATTTAAATTAATAAAAGAAACCCATCTAGATTATAGGCATCTGAAAACTCTGAACATCCAGAAGTTTCTATTAGGTTTGCACAGACATTTTTAAAAACTAGCTAGTTTACCTAAATAAACTAGGTTTATTTACTCATATAGGTCATTTATTCTGAAGGCCAATGTACTGAGATAAAGTTTTAGGGAGTACATAGTGCATAGGTAAAATATAAGATGATTTAAAACATGCAATTGAGTAGAAAGGAGGTGAGAAAAAGTGGTAAATGCTGAGTGACATCAACTTCTATTAAAGGGTTTGATGAGGGGGTTCATCACCTTGCCGGATAGGCTTTTTACTGATTTATGGACAGACAAAAATGTTTTAAGATATCAGTTACACATATTCATATCAATAATTGTATTTATTCTTCTTGAATAGTCACAGAGAAAGAATAATATAGCTTTGCTACAAAAGCCAAGACATCTATGATACATCCCTGTGCTCATAATGACAATTTTAGGGCCTGATTTTCAGGTCCATTTTAGAAAACAGACATCTTAGAACCTACAAAATTCTGTTCACAATTATTAGAGGGGAAAATATCAAAGGCTGACTCCATATTCTTTTGAAAATCAGGATGTCAACAATAACCATTCAAGTGATGATCACTGTAGCTGTGGAATACAGAGTTTGGGCTTGTCAGAAGAACATGTGCAGAGTTCTGCAATTCCTCCTCCTGGCCCAAATCTAAGTCCTAGTTTATCCAAACCAAACCTCTGAACATTAAGAAAGTTATATTTCTGGTAATGTAAAGTTAGTGTATAAGTGCTTATTTTAAATCTGATTTTGGGGGAGAAAAACTACCAAAAAACACACACACAAAACAAGGCCAAAACCACAGAAATCTAAACTACAGTTCTCAAAATATTCAGAAGAGTGGACTGCTTCATTTTTACACCATCTCCAAACATGCCCCTTTGTTTTCCTTCAAAATATATTAGTACAATCCAACAGGCAATTGAACTCATTATCTCTCCCACAACACTGGAAATGTGGAACACAAACAATTGTAGAGAATGTAGTTGCAAGTTGCAATCCTTCAATAGCCTGGAGCTGAAGAAGCAGTGATAAATTAGCTTTCTTTGTTAAATCAGACCAAAAAAGGCTCGCTCCTCTTGGGGAGTAACAGCATGAATTTCAGGAAGGTGGATTCAGAAAACTGCCTTCTCCAGGCAATCAGCACATTTCTAAAAGTTGAAGTCTGGTATTGATGCCAAATCCCTCACCCCCAGTAATCTGCCAGTAACAGGCCATCAGATACTATGGTGATCAGTACAAGATAAAGACAAAGTACATGTCCCTTCTTTTTCCCATATATTATCAAACAAATGTCCATGAAAAATGGGATATAGAATTCATGTCCGGGCTCTTACAGCAAAACAATATAACTCTTTGTAATTGTTCAAGAAGAATTAATAAAAAAAAACAGTGGGGAGGAGGCGGCGAAGAGGGAGAAGAACAGGAGTACTTGTGACACCTTAGAGACTAACAAATTTGAGAATAAGCTTTCGTGGGCTACAGCTCACTTCATCAGATGCATAGAATTGAACATATAGTAAAAAGATATATATATACACATACAGAGAACATGAAAAGGTGGAAATTGCCATACCAACTCTAATTAGAGTATGGCCTTGAACTCAGAAGACTTTGGTTTGCAGGATTATTTATTCACAGAAGAGAGAGAATTGTATTCTGCCCCACTTTTAGGCTAAGTTTGTAACTGAACTGGAGCAAAGGGGAGAAGCAACTTCCTCTTTTGCATCTTAAGATATACATTTCTACACTCCATGCAGTCACTGATATAATCAGTGTGCTACAAACCACAAGATTGACTCCACACTGTTTTCCAAGATAATATGAGGCAACATTATCCTGGGACATGAATATTCCATGCTACATTAATTAGCAGTTATTGATGCAAAACTCATTTGCCCATTTCCCCTTCTCCTACATAAATTCAGCAACCTATGTGAATGGCAAAACGGTATGGATCCCCCATTCATACCATACTATTACACATTTTGAACTATAATTTATATATTGATGAGAGAATTTAACATATTCTAAGGACTACAAGGAAGAAATTTCCGCATCGAGGCTTGGATTCAAATAGGCCCTGAAACAGTTCCTATGGAAGTCAGAGAATTTTGCTATTGACTTCACTGGATGTAGTGGCAGTGCTATTATGAATAGTATAAAGGAAGTAAATTTGGACTCCAGTTTACTCTCTCTCATAATACAAGAACAAGGGACAGCTCATGAAATTGAAAGCTAACAAATTTTAAAATAACAAAATAAATATTTTTTTAAAAAATGAATAATTAACCTGTGGAACTCATCATCATAATAGATATTGACTCAAAAAAGTTTACAGGCTTCAGAGAATGATTTGAGATTACGGAGAGAGTCAGAATACCCACATTTTTATTAGATTAAACATTTTAAAATAAGTCATATAAATCTTCAAATATTAAGGCATGAACCAATCACTAACTGACAGATGTTAGGAATGTTATTTAATAATTATCCATCATGGGGATTTTAGTGACTTTCACTCAAGCATCTTGTATGTTTTCCTGTCTCTGGCAGTGTGCAAGAGTAGAACCACCACTAGCATGATCCGGTAGGGCAATTCTTTTGTTCAGTGGATTTGTCAAAGAACATGGTAACACTTTTAGCACTAATATGATATCTTCCATCTGAGGTTCTCAAGGAGCTCTAGAAACAATAAGGTATTTAACCTCACACCCACCCTATGATGTAGGATATTAAGCTCATTTTATAGATGAGGAAAACTGAGTCAAAAAAATTAAGTTTTCAAAGTCAATCAGAAAGTTTATGGTAGAATCAAAAACAGAAGTCTTTTCTGACGCTTATTCCTATGCTTTAATCATAAGGCCATCTTTCTTCCTATACTTATGAGAACCTACTGAATCAGCCAAAACAGCTGAAAACCTCATAAGAACAGGTATTCTTGTAAGATTTCAGGTACTTTTGTCTTCTGATTTGGAGGAAATAGTGCAGGATAAGCACATTTCCTGATGAATTTTGGTTCTTCTGGCCCTGGCCTGAGTCAGGAAATGCCCAGATTGATTTAAAAAGTCAACCAAGGTATTTTAAATCTCACAGAGGGCTCAGTTTGGATTCACTTCTATTTGTGGGCACAGGTTCAAGTCCGTTTTTATTGCATCTAAAACAGTACATCCAATCCTGAGTCAAGCACCCCAGGCAAGAGTGGCAGTGTGTGTAAAACAAAAAAACTACTGTAAAATCTTAAATCGAGAGTATATTGTGCAAGCCTTCCAGATGCAAGCACCATCTGAGCAACAATACTGTTCTGTAATTCATGAGGCCTATGTACAGTCTCAATGTTGCTCCTAGAGAGGTAATTGCAAAACTCCCAATGACTACTGGAAGCAAGACCAGAATCTCTATATTTACCAGAAGTGCAATCAAGCAGGTATGTGGCAATGATTCCTAATGGCATCTCTAATCTTGTTCACATCTATGGTTAGGTAAACTTTTAGCCTGATACACCACTGCATCACTCTAGCTTTAAACCACGTAACTGAATTGAAATCAATGGAATTATACTGGTGATAAAAATGGAGTAACTCAATGATCTATCTGGCTTTCTGTCCAATCCCCCTCCCCCTCTTTTTTTTTTTTAAACTGTCCCTTGCTTTGTATAACTATATGGGGGGAAATAACTGCTGATCTTGGATAAAAGCAGAAGAAATAAGAGAAGAGAATAAGAGAGAATAAGATTTAACTGACAGTAAGAGTGTAGCCAGGAACATAAATAGCTAAAGGAGAATCTATCAGAAAAATCTTATGAATTGCTGCAAGAGGGCCACTCAATACACTGGCCCCACCATATGCTTTGAGAAACAGAAAGTCACATGGGACTTATGAATGCCAATTTTTCACAGTAAAATCCAGACTGGCAGTGAAATTAAATGTCATAAACAGTCACCGGAACCTTTTGTACTGTGTTATATTTATAGACTTATCTGAAACAAACATTCTTTTGTCCCTAACCTAAGACAGCCTACAAGTCACTAGCTAGTAATGATAGATAGATAGACGGATAGAGAGATTCACATCACATATACCTGCATCAGCAGGGATACTGTGGCATCAGTGATAAGATACTTTTGGCACTGGATGGCCCAATCTCATTTTAACATAAGAATAGTGTTGAACCTATTTCATCCAGAGTAACAGCTGTCTGAAATGCCTATGTGACATTTCATTGTGCCATCTTTTCATTGTGATAAAAGAATGTTAAGACAACTTTCTGGACCTTTCCCTACCCTACTGGCTGAATAATTTCTGCCATATTTTACCTGCAAATGACTAACTATCATCCATTCTGCAACTGGATTGTATAAAGTTTTCAAAGAACAAAGGCATGAAATTATTCCAGTGCTTTAAAAAACCTCACACTGGTGGTGATCTATATTAACTGCACATAGATTCATAGGGTTGGAAGGGACCTCAGGAGATCACCTAGTCCAAACTGCTGCTCAAAGCAGGACTAATTCTCAAATGGCCCCCTCAAGGATTGAACTCTACCCTGGGTTTAGCAGGCCAATGCTCAAACCACTGAGCTATCCCTCCTCTCCACAGGAGTGCTCTAATTATTTCTTCCAAAATCTCCATATTTAACTTATTTTACCATAAGCCCCTGTTTTCAGAGGCCTTCTTCAGGAATGATCTATAAAGTACGTAATAAAATACAGCCTACGAACATAGCTTGGACATCTTAAAAAAAAAAATCTAATTCTTCCAAGCCTATTTATTGGTAAATGTCAGTAAACGTTAATTTCACCTTACACAAACTGAAACAAATATTTCCATTAGTAATCATCTACATTTACAGACAGGAAAAAAGAAAAATGCTACTTGAGAACTTACAGTTTGATTTAAATGATATTTTCATTGTATACTTTAAAATCTCATATGACAATTTGTGTTTTAATGGTGATCATTTAACTGTCTCAACGTCTGTCATTAAACAAAAGTCTGACCCCCCCAATTGTCTAACATGCCATAATTTCATCAAATCAATAAAATAAGCCACCACAATTGTGCGCAACTGTGAAAATTTAAGATGCTTAAAAATCAACATTGATTTTCAGATGCTTTGGGCACTCACAATTCTGTCTCCAGTTGAAGTCAATGATAGCTGTGTGTACCTAGTACCTCTGAACTTCAGGCTCTCAGAACATGCCTTCTTATAAGACTGCCTCTCTGTCTTTGCCTTCCTACCAAAGCTATGATCAGTAGAGGCAGTAGAACTAGAGCCCCCTCAGCTACCCAAAAAGTTGTTCAGTGCCTCTTGAGAGGTGCTGAGCATCCTGTAACTACAGCGAAGTCAATGGTGCTTGAGGGTACTCAGCATTTCTCAGGAGGCACTTGGCACCTTGTATATTTAGGCCTAGTGCCAAGTTTGCTGCCAAAGAGTACAATATTGAAATGGATGGTATAGGAAACAACAGGCTTGTGATAAAGGTGGAGTATAGTAATGTTGTCTTTAATTCACATTTCCATGGCTGTACAAGAAACAACAAGCACTCTGTTTACTACACTATAAATGTATTCAAGCCAAGTGGGGGGAAAAAAAAACTGTTTGTACTATTGGAGAATGAAGCATTTAAGTGGGACAGGCCGAGATGAATCTTCTGATTTTTCTTACATTACTAGGATGTCTTTTTGCTTTCATCTGCACTACCACTGCTGTTAGCACTGCTGCTCCAGTGGCATCTCAAAGGATGGAGACATTTTCTGGCAACAATCCAACACAATACTGTTTGCCCTTCTTCCCCAGTTAGGAGTAACATCATTAGCAGTTTCATATTTTTAATGGGAACATCTCACTTGTAGTCTCATTAACAGCAGTGCTTAGTAGAGCAATAGTGCTGGACTTTACTTATCTCGGCTTTGGTTAAGAAAAAGGTGTAACTTCTTATGAGCAATTAATAGCATGTCAATTTCAAAATACATAGGAAATATATAAGAGAAGCATGAGCTAAAATGATGCTATGTAAAGCTGATCCTTTAGATCTTGGAAACAAAAATAAATAGCAACTCTAGGTGCTAAAAATTTGTTGATGGTTTCAGAGCATGTCTTATGCTTACTTCTATATCATCAATATTGCAACCTTGTTCTATATGATCAGCTCATGGCACCCATTGGCATAGTATCTGAGTGCCTCACACTCTTAATGTATTTCTCCTGAAAACATCCCCATTTTACAGATGAGGAACTGAGGTAGAGATCAAGTGACCAACCCAAAGTTATGGAGGAAAACTGTGGGTAAAGCAGCGAATTGAACCCAAGTCTCCTGTATCTTACATGCCAGAGTCCTAACATCTGTGCCCAGTTAAGCACAAAAGTGAAGGGATTTATCCTGTTGCTTCTTGAAGAGGTCCTGCTAGCTCATATATGAGGAATTTTGGTATTGGGCCATCAATGCTCAGCTACTGTCTATGGTCTATGCAAAAACATTTTCAATTTTCAAAAGATAGAACCAAGATAGATTACTTTTCATAATTTTAAGTATAATGAAAATATTGTGCAATGCTCATCTCAGCCAACTAATTTTTCCTGCTTTGTATAAAATCATTAATTACTTTCAAAACACAATTCTCTTAATATGCACTATCCACAATGTGGTAGGAGAATTTGCATTCTGGGGAGAGGTATCGGATCTTCAGTTATTGTTAGTCCATATAAAGCGGTTTCTAGGAAGGCCTTTTTTCCATCTGTGTCTGAAGCAAGATCTTGTGAGATTTTTCTTTCTATTGCAGATACTGCCATTGTCATTCATGCCTTTACCACCTCAGGAGTAGATTACTGCAATGAGCATTACCAAGAAATACAACTTAAATCAACGTGGTATTTGAAGCTGTAGAATACAGCTGTTCACAACACTGGCACCCTTAAGATTTCTGGGAAAGTTTTTTATTTTTTAATCTATTGCATAGATCCCTAAATGGTGTGGATGTGCCTACTTGAGAGAATACTTTATTCTCCACCATGCTGCCAAACCAATGATCAGAGAAGGTGCTAGACCTAGAACTGTCTTGAAATAAATCAAGAGGATTTTGGTGGCAGAAAGTTCTTCCTGAGGGGCCCTTCCTTTTAGTCTACACACAGTCTCTGAGAAGTGCGATTGCCAGCTTGGGGAGACATACGTGTGAAAGCTCTGCTCAAACTAGTGCACTAAAAATGTCAGTGTGGCTGTGGCAGCACAGGGAGCCGCTTGGGTTAGCTGTCTGAGTACTGTCCTCTCTATCCCTTTAAGTACATACTCAGGTGGCTAGCCCGAGCCATTGCCTCTACTGCCCCAGCCACACAGATATTTTTAGTGCACTAGTTTGAGCAAAGCTTTCAGAGGTATGTCTACCCGAACTGAGAATCACACTTCCTAGCTGCTGTGTAGACATACCATGAAATGTACTTCCTCACCTTGGTCTAAAATAATGTGTATTGGTTGACCAGCCTATCACTGCCTGAGGCTGAAGGACCATAACAAAAACTGGTATTTGTGATAAGGGGTTGGGAGACATGCTGTTGGGTTTCATCTTATTTCTTCTGGTTTTGGAGAGAAGTTTAGCTGCTGGTTCAAAGTATTTTTATTTTTTATGTGACCATACATTTAATTCACGACATTACCTAGAGTCTAAACAGGCACGTATTGCATGCTATAAACTGAAAGAAAAATAAAGGCATAAAATATAACATTGCCTATGGTACTTGCAATACATTCACTGACATTTGGTTAAAATTTGCAAAGCCAACACCTTAAAAACACAGGCATATGCTGGGTATGGGCAACCAAGTCCACTGCTTTTAATTGAGCAGTATAACAAATACTTGACAACAATAAAATCATAAATCACAAAGTTGCCAGTGTCCAGCACAGAGCATGAAGTGGAGCAAAAGGATTATCTTGAGAGTACATTGAAAATGAAAAAGTTTCCAAAGACATTTTGACCCTGAGACCTTCTTCAAGAACAATCTGTAAAATAAACTTTAAAGGGCCCATTTTAAACATACACTAGATAGCCTAAGGCCTGAAAAGCATTCAATAAGAAAAGAAAAGAAAAAAAAGGATGAAATGCATAGCACGCCTTCAGCAAGGCAAAGCCGAACAGCAAAAGAATGGTATCTCTGTGGAAATGTACAGAGAACTGTTCACATACTTTTACATAGCTGATTATCTGCATAGACAAGTGTAATGCAATTCCAAATAAGAAGGGATCCTCAATACTCTTATATAATTAAGAATTTTAAGAAGCCAATGTACTGTTAGTGGTCAAAACCCAAGGCTCCTTATTTATTCCATGATAAACAGTGACTTTGCATTAACTTTTCTACTTCAGAAATTTTCACCTTCAGAGAGATTCTCAGGTGCCAGTTTTGCTTCATTGTAAATGTGTTAACTTCTCTCAAGCATGTCTCTCTGTTGCCAGCTCAAATGTTGACTTGTCTTTTTAAAAAAAATAATCTCCTCAGTCTTGGACAGTTTACTTAAACTCTGATCCATTTCCCCAGGCATAATATGAGAAAAATACTTATTGCACTGGAGTGTTGTAAAGGCTAATTTGTGAATGTTTGTCAAGTGCTCTGAAGAGGCAAGATGCTATGCAAGTAGGAAGATTATTATGAATATTAATATTAAGTGGTGCACAGATGGTCACCAGCTGAGGGGATATAGGCCCATCCCTCCTGCATACTAGTATGACAATGATCCTTTACAATTTTAGACACCGAGGCATGCTCTTTTCTTATATGATGGCTATTTTTAGAGAAGAGTCTCCAAAACAATTCTTGTTGGATGGAGGGGATGCATGTGTGTGTTTGTTGGCAGGTGGGGTGGTGAGAAGAAAATGACCAGCATCTCTCACATTGTAGTAAGAAGTTTTAAATTTAGTTTTGTTACCTCTGTACCGCTTCATCCTAGAGACTCTTTTACTTCTGTGAAATCAAACACTATGGGCCAAACGCAGTAGATGTAAACGATGGTATAACCTACAAACTATGGGAAGGAAGGACTCCTTCACCCTTTGGTAGATTGCTTTACAATAAACGCTGCCTTTCTGAGTGCTTACCATGTAATTTCCACCAACTGGCACTTTGATGTGCAAGTTACACTACCTTTGATATAACTTCCCTAAGGACCAAATTCTATCACTCGTGCTGAACAATTCATGGGACTACTCATGGAATAAGCACTACTATTCAACAGGAGGAATGTTGTGGAAAAATCTAAACCAAGGTTGGGCAAACTTTTTGGCCCAAGGACCACATCTGGGTGGGGAAATTGTACACAGGGCCCTGAATGTAGGGCTGGGGCAGGAGGTTGGGGTGTGGTGTACAGGAAGGGGCTCGGGGCAAGGGGTTGTGGTGCAGGGTTCAGGAGGGGGCTCACAGCAGGGGATTGGGATGTGCGGTGAGGCAGGGGGTTGGGCTGCAGGAGGGGATCAGGACATGGGGTTAGGGGGCTCAGGGCATGGGTTTGGGGTGGCAGTGGCACACAGCAGAGTTAAGGCAGGCTCCCTGCCTACCCTCGCCCCGAGCTGCTCCCGGAAGTGGCCAGCATGTCCAGCAGTGGCTTCTTGGGGGCGGGGGCGGGACTGGGGACTCCGCCATGTGCTGCCCTCACCTGCGGGTACCTCTTCTGAAGCTCCCATTGGCCACAGTTCCCCTTTCCCATCCAGTGGGAGCTGTGGGGGGCAGTGTCTGGAGGCAAGGTCAGTGCACAGAGCACTCTGATCTCTTCCCTCCACCCCCAGGGGCCGCAGGGACATGGTGCCGACCACTTCCAGGAGCAGCACACAGCCAGGGCAGACAGGAAGCCTGCCTAAGCCCTGCTGCACCACAGGGCTGGCAATCCCATGGGCCGGATTGAAAGCCCTCACAAGCCGAATCCGACCCGCAGCCCATAGTTGCCCTCCCCTGATCTGAACAATACAACTGAGAAAATAAATGTGGAGCTTATTGTGGCCCAGAAGAACAGATCCATACATCATATTCAGAGTCAGAGATAAAGGGCTAGTTGTGTGACTTGTGCAGAATCTGTGCAATGTATCCTCTGCAGTTATATCTATTTAAGAATAAAATTGACTTCTCTCTTACTGTATGGTAGTGAGGATACAAATGTGGTATATCCAATACCTTGTGAACATAATCTGGGCCTGGATCTTTGACGTGGTGCAATTTTTACTAAAATATTTCTCAAAATGTATTTTGTTTAATTGTAGAATGTGCAATTTTCCCACAAGACTCATGAATCTAGGGTATATAGTTGATGCTATAGAAAGCTGGTGAACTAGCGTTGTCAGTTTTCTGGCTCAGCTGATCAGGGTACTAGTTAACATTCTAGAAGGTTTACAAGTTTATCAAAGGTGGTGACCCAAATATTAGGGATTCTTCTCCTCTAGAGTTAATTTGATTCCACAAAAATCAATGTTAAAGAAAGGTAATCCATGGATTTAAAGAGAAACAAGTAATTCATCAGGTCCAACATGAAACTCAGTAAGACCTGGTTTACACTATGAGTTTGTCGAATTTAGCAGAGTTAAATCGAATTAACCCTGCACTCGTCCACACAATAAAGCCCTTTACTTTGAGATAAAGGGCCCTTAAAATCGATTTCTGTACTCCTCCCGACGAGGGGAGTAGCACCGAAATCAACATTGCCATTTTGAATTAGGGTTAGTGTGGCCACAATTCGATGGCATTGGCCTCGGGAGCTATCCCACAGTGCACCATTGTGACCACTGTAGACAGCAATCTGAACTCTGATGCACTGGTCAAGTAGACAGGAAAAGCCCCACAAACTTTTGATTTTCATTTCCTGTTTGCCCAGTGTGGAGAACTGATTAGCACAGGTGACCATGCAGTCTGAGAATCGAAAAAGAGCTCTAGCATGGACCGTATGGGAGGTACTGGATCTGATCGCTGTATGGAGAGAGGATTCCACTAGCAGAACTACGTTCCAAAAGATAAAATGCCAAAAAAATTGAAAAAATCTAAAAGGGCATGATGGAGAGAGGCCACAATAGGGACTCACTGCAGTGCCATGTGAAAGTTAAGGAGCTCAGACAAGCCTACCAGAAAACCAAAGAAGCAAATGGAAGGTCCAAGTCAGAGCCGCAAACATGCCGCTTCTACGCTAAGCTGCATGCAATTCTAGGGGGGGCCGCCACCACTACTCCACCCTGACCGTGGATTCCGAGGAGGGGGTAATCTCAGCCTCGCCTGAGGATTCTGCGGACGGGGAGGAGGAGGAGGACGATGATGAGCTTGCAGAGAGCACACAGCACTCCGTTCTCGCCAACAGGCAGGAGCTTTTTCTCAGCCTGACTGAAGCACCCGCCCCACCCTTCCAAGGTGGTATCCCAGACCATGAAGCCATGGAAGGAACCTCTGGTGAGTGCACCTTTGTAAATATAAAACATGGTTTAAAAGCAAATGTTTTTTAATGATTAATTTGCCCTGAGGACTTGGTATGCATTTGCGGCCAGTACAGCTACTGGAAAAATCTGTTAACGTGTCTGGGGATGGAGTGAAAATCCTCCGGGACATCTCCATGAAGCTTTCCTGGAGGTACTCTAAAAGCCTGTGCTGAAGGTTTCTGAGTAGCGCAGCCTTATTCCATCCTCCATGGTAGGACATTTGACCACGCCATGCTGGCAGCAAGTAATCTGGTATCATTGCATGACAAAGCCTGGCAGAGTATGGTCCCGTTGTTTGCTGGCATTCAAGCAACATCCGTTCTTTATCTCACTGTGTTATCCTCAGAAGAGTGATATCATTCATGGTAACATGGTTGAAATACAGGATTTTAAGGGGACAGAGGTGGCTGTTCCTACTGGGCTGTTTGCCTGTGGCTGAAAATAAATCTTTCCCTGCAGTTAGTTAAGCTGGGGGTGGGGTATTGCTGCTGAGCTGTTCACATTTGGCTAGCAGGAATCTTCCCTGATACCAGCCATGCAGTGAGGGGAGGGGTAAAGCGATCATCCCAGAGAATTGGATGGGAGGGCTAGTTTGGTTTCTGCAGGGATCTTTCCTAATACCAGCCACGTGGTAGGGGGTGGGATAAAGCGATCATCTCAGAGAATTGGATTTGGGGAGGGATTGGTTTCTGCTGCTGCATGTAATCAGGAAAACTGCAACACTCAACGGGCTTTGCTTGGTATGTGGGAAAGGAGGGCGCTGCTTTTATGAAGGCTGCAGCAACTGAAAGACAAAGGCTTACCATAGCCGCATGCAAGCCAAATTCTGTTGCCCAGACCTGCGTCTGTGATCTTTAATACCAAAGCCGCAGGCACTCAACATTAAGATGCAAAATGTGACCTTGTACCGAAATCACATGTGCTATGTAATGTGAATAGTGTTGTTCACTGTGAAAGAGTATAGGAATTGTTCTGTAAAATGTATATTTTTAAATAGTTCTCTCCCTTTTTTCCCTCCCTCCCGCAGCTGCAAATGTTTCAAGCCTCCCTCCTTCATCCCGAAGGCTATTTCAGATAAGGCGGCGAAAAAAACGGACGCGAGATGAAATGGTCTCTGAAATCATGGAATCAACCTGCAATGAAACAGCTCGTCTGAATGAGTGGAAGGACACTGTATACAGTACAGGAAAGATGCCAGTGAACATGAGGACAGGAGGGACCAACGTGAGGAGAAGGGAGACACTCGAGATGAGAGATGGCGACAGGAAGATCAGAGGAAGCAAGATGCAACACTGAGGCTGCTGGTGAGCAAACGGACATGCTCCGGCATCTGGTAGAGCTTCAGGAATGGCAGCAGGATCACAGAGTGTCACTGCAGCCCCTGTATAACCGCCCTTCCCCCTCCCCAAGTTCCATAGCCTCCTCACCCAGATGTGTAAGAACGTGGGAGAGAGGACGCTCCGTGCACTCTCCCACTCCACCCAGTGGACAGCCCAAGCAAAAGGCTATTATTTTGAACGTTTTTAGTGGCCTTTTCCTTCCCTCCTATCCTCCTCCCAACCCCCACCTGGGCTACCTTGTCAGTTCTCTCCCTCTTTTTATAATCAATTAATAAAGAATACATGATTTTTAAATGATTTCCTTAGAAAGCAAGCTGTTATCTAAGGGGGAGGGTGGTTGCTTACAGAGAATGAGTTAATCAAGGGGGCAGGTTTTCATCAAGGAGAAAAACAGAACTCTCACACCGTAGCCTGGCCAGTCATGAAACTGGTTTTCAAAGCTTCGCAGCGCTTCCCGGTGTGCTCTTCTAATCACCCTGGTGTCTGGCTGTGCGTAATCAGCAGCCAGGCGATTTGCCTCAGCCTACCACCCCGCCATAAACGTCTCCCCCTTACTCTCACAGAGACTGTGGAGCACACAGTAAGCAGCAATAACAATGGGTATATTGGTTTGGCTGAGGTCTGAGCGAGTCAGTAACGTGCGCCAGCGTCCCTTTAAACATCCAAAGGCACATTCTACCACCATTCTGCATTTGCTCAGCCTATAGCTGAACAGCTCCTAACTACTGTTCAGACTGCCTGTGTATGGCTTCATGGCATTAAGGGGTAGCCTGCGTCCTCAAGGATAAATATAGGCATTTCAACATCCCCAACGGTTATTTTTTGTCCTGGAAAGTAAATCCCTTGCTGTAGCCATTTAAACAGATTAGTGTTCCTGAAGATGCGAGCGTCATGAACCCTTCCCGGACATCCCGTGTTGATGTTGGTGAAACATCCATTGTGATCCACCAGTGCTTGCTCCACCATTGAAAGGTACCCCTTGTGGTTTATGTACTGGCTGCCCTGGTGCTCCAGTGCCAAGATAGGGATATGGGTTCCATATATCGCCCCAACACAGTTAAGGAATCCCATTGCAGCAAAGCCATCCACTATGACCTGCACATTTCCCAGAGTCACTACCTTTCGTAGCAGCAGCTTAGTGATTGCTTTGGCTACTTGCATCATAGCAGCCCCCACAGTAGATTTGCCCACTCCAAATTGATTCCCGACTGACCAGTAGCTGTCTGGCGTTGCAAGCTTCCACAGGGCTATTGCCACTCGCTTCTCAACTGTGAGGGCTGCTCTCATCTTGGTATTTTGGCACTTCAGGGCAGGGGAAAGCAAGTCACAAAGTTCCATGAAAGTGCCCTTATGCATGCAAAAGTTTTGCAGCCACTGGGAATCATCCCAGACCTGCAACGCTATGCAGTCTGTGCTTGTTTCCCGGGCCCTGAATCGGTGTTCCATGGCTATAATCTGCCCCATTAAAAGCATGATCTCCAAAGCACCAGGGCCTGTGGTTTGAGAGAATTCTGTGTCCGTGTCCATGTCCTCATCGCTTTCGTCACCGCGCTGCTGTCGCCACTTCCTCCTTGTCTGTTTTTTCAGGTCCTGGTTCAGCACCGATCGCACGATAATGTGTGAGGTGTTTACAATGTTCATGATTGCTGTCTTGAGCTGAGCGGGCTCCATCCTTGCCGTGGTATGGCATCTGAACAGTTCACCCAAGGAAAAAGGCACGAAACAGTTGTCTGTCATTGCTTTCATGGAGGGAGGGAGAGGATGTGCCCATAACCACCAGAGACCATGTTTTTTGCTCCATCAGGCACTGGGATCTCAACCCAGAATTGCAATGGGCAGGGGAGACGGAACTAAGGGAGAGCTATGGAATAGCTACCCACAGTGCAACACTCCGGAAGTCGACTCTAGCCTCGGTACTATGGACGCACACCACTTAATTAATGTGCTTAGTGTGGCCGCATGCAATTGACTTTATACAATCTGTTTCCAAAAATCGATTTCTATAAAATTGGAATAATCCCATACTGTAGACATACCCTAAGAGTCAAAACTAAAAATACAACTAATTCTTCCTTCATGGATTTTTGATCTTTATCTCTGATCCAGTTAATTAAAGCCTTTTTGTTCACTCCAGACTCTCACATCGGACTTCAGTAAAATAACATTTTCTTTTGTTTTCCTTCTTGTAGCTTGCTGCTATGTACTGCACACAGCACTCTCTATCATGTAACAATGCAACGACTTCAGTAACAGTATACTGTAAGGTGCAATCCTGCAAACTTTGAAAACAACTATCTGCACCTGCTTTGCAGAAAAGGCAAAACCAAGTCAGCACATATGAATGAGTCCTGTAGCTCCTCTAGCTCAAGAGAACCTGCCAACTTCAGAGTAAATGCACAGATGTTCATCTTATGAAACTAATGCTAACACTCTAATGATCATTTCCAGGACAAATGTGATAATTTGCTCAGCTGTCTCCTTATAAAACTTTTGCTTTCTCTATGAATTTTCTTTATCCCTGCTCACTTATGGCTTCAATCATGGATATGCAACAGGAATTTTTTGTAGTACTAGTTCTCTTGATTTTGTTCATTTAAATAATTTCCACTTGACTTTCTCTGAAATCTTACTCTCCTAGTCCCAATGCTATGGGACATAAATAATACATTGAAAAAGCAAAGATATACAAATGTACATGTAAAAGATTGACTTTACTATTAAGCTAGTAGGAATTGACTGGTATTGAGAAAAATACACTGAGGATCTGACCTGGAGGCACTTACAACTCACAGCCCCACCCTAACACATTCTTGGCATTTGAGCTAGTGTCATATTATTAAATGCATTTCAATGTCACCCATCACTAAATTATGCTTGAATAGGGACTGCATGACCAGATCCAAAATCAGACACAAAGAACACACTTAAAGTACTGGAAGTAGATTCAGTCTCAAACTGTTATAAATCTTGTCCTCAGAGAAGCCTAAAAATCAGGTGTGGAAGGCTGTGTGTTACTGAATAAGTTATAATTAAGAAATGTTTTAATTTATTGATGCAATTTTTCAAATTCATTTTTAAATGTATTTATAATAAATGTGTTTTACACTCATTGTCTTGTCTGTGTCTCTACTTAGAACAGAACAGAGTTCAAAATCATTAGGGTTGCCAACTTTCTAACTGCACAAAACTGAACACCCTTGCCCCGCCCCTTCTTTGAGCCCCCCCTCTACCGCTCACTTCATTCCCCCCTCCATCTGATGCTTGCTTTCCATCACCCTCACTCACTTGCTTATTTTCACCAGGCCAGTGTGAGGAAGGGGGTGAGGGCTTTGGCTGGGGCCAGAAATGAGGGGTTCAGAGTGTGAATGGGGGCTCCTGGCTGAGGCAGGGGGTTGGGGTGTGGGAGGGAGGGAAGGCTTTGGCTGGGGATTTGGGCTCTGGGGATGAGGGATCTGTAGTGCAGGAGGAGGCTCCAAGGTGAGGCCGTGGGGTTTGGAGTGTGGGAGGGCTTTGGGGAGGAGGAGGGAGTTCGGGTTTCGATAGTGAGTTTGAGTGCAAGAGGAGACTCAGTGTTGGGGAGAAAGACGGGGTGCAGGGAGTGGGTTCCAGGTGGTTCTCACCTTGAGTGTCTTCCTGAAAGCAGAAACATGTCCCTTTGCTCCTAGGCAGAAGCACAGTCAGTTGGCTCTGCAATGCCTTCGCCTGCAGGTGCCGCCGCCGTTGGAGCTGGCACTTGGCCGTTGGAGCTGGCACTTGGGGTAGGGGCAGCGCACGGAGTCCCCATGGCCATTCCTCCAGATAGGAGCCAAGGGACACATCACTGTTTCTGAGTAGCCATGCGGAGCCAGGTAGGGAGCCTGCCAACCCTGCACCAACCAGACTTTTAGTGGCCTGGTCAGTGGTGCTGACCAGAGCTGCCAGGATTCCTTTTTTACCGCATGTTCTGGTTGAAACCTGGACACCTGGCAACCCTAGTGATGCTGAATGTGCTAGCAAGCATTTAATTTAAGGTTAATATTATCTGTTCTTATCACTATTGAATGCAGCACAATCACAGAAATTACATTCTCATTGTTCTCGGAAAACCACATTTCTCCCCAAATATTCTCAAAAGAATTAAGCTCAAAGCTGCATAGTGCAGAAATGTTAACATTTGCCCAGAAATTCTCCTTTACATGGCACATGTGTTAAGCAAGAAAAATCAGTAGTGCTTGCTAAATGGAAACATTATTTATTAAGCACAGTTCTTGGTTCTGTATAGACATACCATAGAGAAAGACAAAGTCCTTGCTCTATAAAGTTTACCACTGAAGTCAAATACAGCCAATAAAGTTTAAGTGCATAATGCACAAGGAGAGGGCTCATCCTTGAAGAGTTGCGACTCTCCGTTTTACACCTATAAAGGGCGATTATTACAGGAAGACATTTTGAAAGCCTGTGTTAAGGAGGTATTGAGTGAACAATATTTTAAGGATCTGTGTGTAGTAAAGGCTGGTGATATCTTCCCTATACTAATTGCAGTAGGAGAAAATACTGAGGATAGAAAATAGTCTCTGGTTTTAAGAAGCACATTCTGTATTGAGCCAAAAGGAACCTTTGGAGTTTGGATCATTCTATCACAATACTCGATGTACTTTACAGATTAACGCAATTCTCTTTGATACAACCAAGCAGCTTTGCTGGGAAAAAGGGCTGCAGGCAGAAAACATGTAGAAGTCCCATTACTAGAGAGATGGGAAACTATTTTGGGATACAGTAAAATATTGAACCAGGTATTGTCAAAACTGAAAATTCCATATCTGGTGACCACGTACTTAGGGAACCAGATGGTCATCCTAACTTGATTTAGTCCATACAATATGCTAGGTACTGTAAATTAAACAGGTATGTCTGGTATAAAGGTTGAAATGTTTTTGGAAGGTCCCAAGTCCTTAACCTAGCCCAGGTCGTTTCCAAATATTGCTAGCTGAATGCAGACACAGTGAGTAAACTGACTAGAGCTGAAATTAGTTACACTAGAAATGTGTTAACATGCGGAACAGGTGAACAACGAAAAAAGTGTTACAAAGTGATGCAGGAAAAGCTAAAGGAGATGGAAATCAGCATGGCATTCAGAGTCTTTGAGGATAGAGAAAATAGGAAAAGTACTCAAAGATGGAAGGATACAATATTATAAATAAAAGTAAGAGGCGGTTGCACTAATCACCTATAGTACAGGAATAAGTGATTTGTCCAGAGAAAAGTTGGATGATACAGTTATGGGAGATATTTTCTCATATAGGGCTAAATTTTATCGTTAGGCAAAGCCCTGTATTGGGTAGGGAGTGCCTGTTTTGCAGAAGAAAAGGTGGGTAAGGAAATATTTTTTATTGGATCAACTTTCTGAGTTTCTGAGCCACACAGAGCTCCGTCTCTCTAATATCTGTAGAGACTACATGGTTACAATTACACAGCATGTACTGCAGAAGGACATTTTAGAAAGGCATTGTGTTTGGGGCAGCCTCCAACTTGATCTGCAGGGTGCCTGAGGTGCTAAAACCTTAACTCCTTCTGCCCTCATTGGTCAGGCTCATGAATACTATGGAATTTGGGAGACCACAGTATTTCATGGACATTTTTCCTTCCTCTGTCTATCCAGAAATATTGTGAGAGCAGCCTTTCAGCATTTCTGCTTGCGGCTGGAATCCATGAGTGCAGACAAAAACAATAGGGAGAAAGTTAGTCAAACACAAGAAAGGTTCAGTCTGAGCATTGAGTAAAGATAAAAGATGATTTTTATTTTAATCTAAACTGGTTCATCAATCTCTAGAAATAAGATATGATTTTAGAGAAGATGAAATGAAAACAAAAAGATTGTGCTAAGACTTGTGTTTGAACATTCACAAATTCTTTACAATCCCAAACATACTTTCATGTTTTGAGTGATGTTTATTTCAGTAGATATTACTGATCTGGTCGCTTGACTTTTTAAATGTATTGATTATAAATGATTTACATAAAAAGATTGTGAAAAAGATTATGAAAAATACAAGGTATATTGAAAGCAAAGTTACGTCAAAGAGAACTTGCTCTGACAAATTATGCCTATATGACTATACATTGCTGTTCAATTGTATATTTGACATGAACTGAAGATTAGTGAAATCCATAGATAATGGATAAATAAATAAAGATTACTACATTTTACCAAGCTCAAAGTTTAAAATGTCAAACTAATTTAATCAGCCTCAGAATTAATATTTTATGAACCTCCTTTCCTTCTTAAGCTGAACTTAGATGTTTGTTCTACCGTTGAATTTATGGGGGGTTTTTTATTCCAAAAAAATGGCTTTGTGGCTGTATATGACAACTCAGAGATTTCTGTCTTTACTACCACCTTAGAGATGACTGTAACTCTGAACAGTTACAAGAGCAATGTTTTCATTATTTTTCTGTGTGTTCTTTTCATTTACTTCTATCATTTTTTCTTTCATTTTATATTTCATCATTAAACTTTCTGCTCTCAGGTTTGCCTACAATACCCGCACGAGGAAATAAGGAAACAGATCAACAGAGCCAGACGTGTACCCAGAAGCCTCCTACTGCAAGACAAACCCAAGAAAGAAACCAACAGGACTCCACTGGCCATCACATACAGCCCCCAGCTAAAACCCCTCCAACGCATCATCAAGGATCTACAACCCATCCTGGACAATGATCCTACACTTTCACAGGCCTTGGGTGGCAGGCCAGTCCTTGCCCACAGACAACCTGCCAACCTGAAACATATTCTCACCAGTAACTGCACACCGCACCATAATAACTCTAGCTCAGGAACCAATCCATGCAACAAACCTCGATGCCAACTCTGCCCACATAGCTACACCAGCGACACCATCACAGGACCTAACCAGATCAGCCACACCATCACTGGTTCATTCACCTGCACATCCACCAATGTAATATATGCCATCATATGCCAGCAATGCTCCTCTGCTATGTACATTGGCCAAACTGGACAGTCTCTACGGAAAAGGATAAATGGACACAAATCAGACATTAGGAATGGCAATATACAAAAACCTGTAGGGGAGCACTTCAACCTCCCTGGCCACACTATAGCAGACCTTAAGGTAGCCATCCTGCAGCAAAAAAACTTCAGGACCAGATTTCAAAGAGAAACTGCTGAGCTTCAGTTCATCTGCAAATTTGACACCATCAGCTCAGGATTGAACAAAGACTGTGAATGGCTTGCCAACTACAGAACCAGTTTCTCCTCTCTTGGTTTTCACACCTCAACTGCTAGAACAGGACCTCATCCTCCCTGATTGAACTGACCTCGTTATCTCTAGCTTGCTTGCTAGCATATATATACTGCCCCTGGAAATTTCCACCACATGCATCTGAAGAAGTGGGTATTCACCCACGAAAGCTCATGCTCCAAAATGTCTGTTAGTCTATAAGGTGCCACAGGATTCTTTTCAGTTCTCTCTAGTTTTTCAAGTTCTCACCTGGGCAGGAGTTTCTTGTGAAATGATACTAGCATATTTTCTTTGTCTAATGCATAAAGGCTGTCATTTTCTTGTTATGGGACTTTTGGTACTCTGTAAATTCTAAATGAATACTTTAAAATTTAAATTAATTTTCAAGAACATTTTATGTACCTATAGTGTACAGTCTTAAGAAGCTCCATTTGTCTCATCAACACAAGGAAACAGGAATATGGGGCTTGATTCTCCACTTCAGTATGTAGGTTCTATGCCAGTCTAATTCCATAAACTTCAGCAGGATTGTACTGACATAAAACTAGTATAATAGAGTGGAGAATTACATTCATTAACTTTTTATATTTTGAAACTTCGAACAAAAACTAATTTTTATGGTGAATGAACACTATACAGACAGAAGTTGAAGTTGTATGTGTTCAACGTCTGTTTGTGGTTTTATTTTTCTCCCTCCCATGAATAAACTAACTATAACCAAAATGTTTATTGATTCCAGTCATATTTTACCATTGCACTAATGAAAAGAGCTAGGGTTTTATTATTTATTGAGGGCGCTACACAGTGAGTGATGGTGATAGGAAGAGCCAAATGCAAACAACAAACCTTTAGCCAGCAATTCAAACAAACACTCAAATCCCCCACAGCCCCACCACAATGACACTTAGCACTCCATGCAAAATTATGAGACAAGATTGTATCAAGGCTTCTCCTATATCATGCAACTGAAGGACACAGATTTATCAACTAGAGAGATATAGAATAATAAACTGGCCTCACTGAAGACTGCTTACTATGGAGTGCATGTCAATGACCTAGTCCCAGATTTGGACCTTAGCGTCCAAAATATGGGGGTTAGCATGAAAAACATTCAAGCTTAGTTACCAGCTTGGATCTGGTACTGCTGCCACCACCCAAAAAATTAAAGTGTTTTGGGGCACTCTGGTCCCCACAAAAACCTTCCCTGGGGACCCCAAGACCCAAATCCCTTGAGTCTCACAACAAAGGGAAATAACTTTTTTCCCTTCCCCCCTCCAGGCACTCCTGGAGAGAGACACAGAAGCAACCTCCGTGAATCTAAGCAGAGGGAGTCCACCCTCTCTAATTCCAGTCCTGGAACAAAAAGCACTTCCCTCTTCACCCAGAGGGAATGCAAAGTCAGGCTAGTAAATCTAACACACACAGATTTCCCCCCTGACTTCTTCCTCCCACCAATTCCCTGGTGAGTACAGACTCAATTCCCTGGAGTTTCCCCACTAAAGAAAAAACTCCAACAGGTCTTCAAAGAAAGCTTTATATAAAAAAGAAAGAAAAATACATACAAATGGTCTCTCTGTATTAAGGTGACAAATACTGGGTCAATTGCTTAAAAGAAATATGAATAAACAGCCTTATTCAAAAAGAATACAATTCAAAGCACTCCAGCAACTATAGACATGTAAATACAAAAGAACATAAAAATCCCCTATCTGATCTTTGGTACTTACAACTGGGAAACAGAAGATTAGAAAGCAGGAAATAGAAAAATCCTCCTCATAGCTGAGAGAGATTCAGGCAGAAGACAAAGAACTCAGACACAAACTTTCCTCCACCCAGAGTTGAAAAATGCACAGATCCACAGCTGAATTAAATGATAATACAACATACATTAACAGTTACATGATTAAGAAATACGGACAAAACTAAATACTAAGGAGGGCAAAACTACAACATCTGGAATATGATGGAAGGCAAAGAGGCCTTCATTCCCCTTCACTCTCAGAGGAGATGCAATGACTAGAAGAACAGAACAAAATTCATACTGAACCTGGACTGGTCTCCAACCAATCAAGTGGTAACCTCAGACTGATATTTTCAGTAAAGGCAACTGGAAGTTTTTCTTAACTGTTGAGCTGAAGATTTCATTTAATACCTCTTGCCCTGAGAAAATTCATCCTTACCCCCTTCCCTAAAGAGCCTCACACTTAAATTAAAAATAACAAGTACAACTCTGGATGAGCTATATGAAAGATCAGATAGATGAAAAGATCATTACTGAATTGAAAAATTGTACTGCTGAACCAGCATTTACACTTGATGGAGCCAAGGCTTCTGAAAAATCAAGACGGCAGTAGCAGGCAAAGAAGTTGCTGGCACTTCATGACTTGGAGAGGAATTCTCCCCTCCCTCCCCGTCCCCCTTCTCAGAAATCATCCTCATGACAAGGTCAGCTACTCAGGCTTGGTACAAAAGAGGGTGGATTTAAACTACTGATGATTAGTCAGGGCCATTGTCATCACCTAAAACTAAAAGCATGAGTAATATTAGCTGAGAATTTTCAGTACAAAAGTCAGATATCTGCTTTGATAAACAATAAATCAGGGAAATAAAGAAGGAGTACCAAGCTGATCTGAAAAAAAATGGATGTGTTCAAAATACAGTTTTACAACTGCATGACCCCAAACTAGTTTCAGTGAAGTAAAGCAAATCAAGGACACCGTCATGAATCAGTGTGTCCTTAGATGCCCTTGGAGAATGCAGAACAGCCAACTGAATTCCAGAATGGCAGTCACTACACAGACTACCAGCAAAAACAATTGTGACTGGTCCCATGGCAAAGCTTGTGATTAAGACAACATTGTCATGTTCATAGACAATAAACTGACACCAGACTCTCAGTGCATTGGAACACCATCATTCTGAGAGAAACAATAAAACAGGGGGCTCTTTATTCCACAGTGTCGACTTTATCCTCACCAACAGGCAAATAATCATGAAGGCAAGTCAGGCGAGTAGATTTCAGCATTAGGAATTGGGGAGCATTTTAGATTTTATCACACTACACAGGAAGGGAGAATTTAGTCATAAAAATAGACATTGTACTTTACACTGAAAACAATGAGGGGTGGATTCTGTGTCCTCTTTGTGCTGATCAAGCAATACAAAGATAGCATAGACTAGATCCTCCTCCTTTTCAATTCCCCAGCACATAAGAATCCTCAATGCCTATAGATCTCACATAGCTACACCAAAAGAGTCTCCTAGATCCCCCAACACAAATGGCATGTCTGGAGAGGAAGCAGCAGAGAATCTGGCCCTGCATGTATACATGAGAATATACTTGGGAAGAAATCCCACTAAAGAAAAAGATAGGTCTTGCAGAACATTAGTGCAAATTATGGACACCTTCCATGCATGTACTGTGCAACTGGTAAATAACACAAACAACATTATAATACTACATTACAGATGGTTTTTGATAACCCAGACTGGAAACAAGCCAATATTTTTCAGTTCTAGTTAAGTTTTAATAAAAAATATATTTTATCCCATCCAAGTAATAAATCTTTTTGGGGCAATCAATTTCAGTAACCATGCTACTGTAATATAATCACAAGAACAATGTAATCAAATACTTTCCAAAAGATAAGCAATGATTAAGAAGCTAACAGCCTTGTAACTTCTAGGAACCCTAAATGAATCATGTATTTGTTGAATTTATCAAAGCAACATTACAAGTAGAAATTCTCTCTTCTTGACTGCAGAGTTATAGACAGCCAAATGCTACTTTGACATACAAGTGCAGCTTCCACTTACATCAGTGGGAGTTTTGAACATACATATAAGGGCAGAATTTCCCCTCAAATAGTCACATCATATATGCTCTCTTTCAATGTGGTTAATGACTGACTGAGAGTTAAAGGTCTCTCACTTCTTTTACAAGTAGAAATACTGTTACAGTCTCTGAAGCCAGTTAAGAATTTGAATCTATGCAAAATATGAGCTTACATGAGGAAGAAATATTGAAGTTCACCAGGACAACAAGTGGAAGGAAAACTGAAGTTCACCAGGGGCAACAGATATCACTGTAAGGCCAGAAACAGCTTCTGAAAGATCTCCAGCTAGTAACTGAACATATATGCTCTTTCACCTACCTAAGATGGAGACAGTATTTCCCTCTAAAACCTCTGCTACATTGAGTAAAAATATTCAAACTGACCATCATGGAGCCCAAAGACAAAGGAGGTATAGCAAATAGTATTTAAACACCAGAAATCAGCAAGAAGCACACCTAAAAATGGCTGAAGCATACTCCAGCATTTCCTGTTTATGCTTTAAAGTATGAATTATCTGTGTATTAGAGGCTGGAGAAACCACTGAAGTTTGTTTTGTGATGTGGATGTTGCTATTGGCCACAAAAATCAGCAATAATCAGAACTTGCCAAACCCAACCTTCTGCTAACAGGACGAAGAAGAGGAACTCAGTCCAACCTTTCCAAAGAAAACTTTCTGTTGGGAAGAAGACTCAGACATAACTCCAATGATGAGCAGCTGTTGAAGGGGACAAGATGCTTAAATGCCAAGCTTCTAAAGATAAGCTTCTTGCCTAGCTTTCCAAAGAGTGAATCTGATCTTATTCCCTCTTTTAAGCTGAACATAAGAGGATGATGCAAGTATGGTAGGGTGAGATGAGTGGTGGAAGGAGCCTATTGCATGCTAGCCTCTGCTCACAATGCCTCATGTGTGAGCAGGCAGCATTCTTTCTACCCTGTTTCATTCAGGGAACACGAGGTTTTAGTGAAAAATCTTGAGTGGATGGAATCTCCAAGGACGTTTAGCTTTCACATGAACCTGAATTTCCAAGAAACATTTCCCTGACTCCCTCCAAAAGCATACTAGGTGTTTTAAAATAAAAATATAGATTTTGAACCTAATTAGGTGTTCAACTCTGAGTACAAAAATGCATGATTTTAATAATATGTTGTACACATTCAATTTTATCTCATTTCTTGATTGTGTGTCTTGTAAACCATTTTTTCTAATAATCTTTTATTGTGTTATAAAATAATGTGTGCTTTTAGGGCAATCTCTTGAAAGCACATGATCCAGGAACAGAGGACACTCTTTTGATCCTATCAGCTGGACAGAAAAGACAGCACATGAAGCAATGGATTATAGAATAAACAAAAACTTTCTCCCTCTCCAAGACAGGCAGGAAGACTGCATTACAGGGGTGCAAATTTGGGCTTCCTTAATGCTTCAGGCAACATCGGATGGTGAGTGGTAAAGAGCTACTTGGGATTAAGGAATTTGGGAGAGTTGCCTGTTACACTTGCAATATATTTAAAACTAATAAACCTTTACACTGATTGCAGAGCTTTGACAAACTATATTATTAGCATATCAACAATTAATCTGTTTTATGCTATTTTAATTGTCATTATTTTATTGTGATTACTTGCTAGATTAATGCAAATGATGAGAACAGAAAGCCATTTAATGGAAAGAAAATAATTTAAAACCATAATTAAACCAGTTTAGGGGAGGGTCATTTGGCTGTTCTTTTCCAGACAGATCTTTTGGCAGCTTTTGACACAACTGACTATGGGTTGCTGCTTCAGAGATTAAGGGTTGCTGCTGTGTGGCCTGAACTTCCCTCCAGTGGTTCGAGTCATATTATGGATTGAAGAGTCAGCGGCAAAAATAGAAAAAACTGCATCATTGCCAGGGGATTTGATTTGCAGTGCACTACAAGGATCAATCATATTTCTTGTTCAACATACATATGGGATTTCTTGGTGACAATTTCATAAAATGGTTTGAATAGATGCTGCTGATGTGAAACTATATATCATTGAATCTACGTAGCCAGCAAGTGCAGTCTCTGTTACAGATAGGCCATTTGAAAACAGAGCAGCCTTGTCCCTTGATCCTGGGAAAACAGAAGATTTGTTGCTGGGTAAATAATTCAGAGATAGATTTCCATGAAAAAGATGTGGTCAAGAGTGATGCCAAAAATTCTTAGTCCACTTATTTGTTGGATATATTTTGATTTTTTTCCCCAGTAGTTCAATTTATATAGGCTACATCTATTTATGCTTGTGAACATTTTACAACAGCAACACATGCTTATGGGATCACAAGATTCCATTAGTGTAATTCTCTTTCTGTAACAGATTGCAGTATGGCTCCTTCATCACTTACAGCTAGTTCAGGATGCAGAATTTTACCCATACACCTGACATCATTATACAATACTTGCCCTCTTTTCTTTACATTGGCTGAATATACAGCAGTAGATTGGTTTTCAGTTGGACTTTGAATTCAGGAAGGGGCAGTTAGGGAACATGGTAGATGCTCTCCATGGACCTGTTTGCTATACTTCCTTTCATCACTTCTCCTTCCTGTCCCTCTCTAGTCTCTGTGCTGTGAGTTGAAGGGCTCGCTTAGGATCTAGGTAGGCTGGCTGAATACAGTGTTGTGCCAAGGATGTTCTGGGCCCAGCTCAAAACCTCAAATTTGGGTTCCCTGCCCCCCGCCATGCAAAATTGTGCAGTCATCACTAAGTACTTTTACAAAAGGACCATCCTAGCTTTCTCTGAAGCAATCTTACTAATTAGCTACTCCTAGTCTATCCATCTTGCTTTTGAGTTCTCTATAGAAATAAAATGCCAAGTTGCTTAACCCTTCCTTCCCTGTGGATGTTCTTAGATGGATCTTAGCTCATTTTAGCTTGCTGAAAAACTCCTGTCTAGCAATGTGGAGTGGCACCAGAGTGAGTGCCAACCTGAGGACAGACTGTTAAGAAGCAGGGCACAAATCCCAAGCTGACTGTGAATTCTATACTTAGATTTCACTAACCAAATATCAAGTTGTGAACTCCTCAGGCACCATAACAGCCTAACTATGGAGTCACAGTCAGTCACAGTGGGTACTCTGATGTATCTTGCCACCTAGGCAAACGTGCCTTTGTGATAAATGGTCTCATACACTAAAAATCACAACAATACCCAGGTTACTCCCTGTCCCATAGGACCAGTCACATACCCCTGGTCAATTGCAATTTAGCTCTCACACCAAAGACAACCCTTGTAGCCAATCCTATAACAAATTAACTAAAAATTAATTAGCTAAGAAAAAGACAAGTTATTTACAAGGTTAAAGCAGGTACACAGACACATGTATGAGTTACAGTCTTAGGGCTTACAAGGTGGTAGAAGGTTCTATAATAAGGAAGCTGTAAATGTCCTCTAGGGCTAACACAGGCCAAGCACTGCAGATCTTTTCCTTATGCTTAGTAATCCTTGCCCCTATGAGTCCAAGTAGCATTTCCTTGCCAGGGACTTTTATTCCCTCCCCCCAGAGTTCAAGCTGATGGGACAAGTTCACAGCACCATGTGAGGGAGCAATTAAAAAAGTCTGTTTTTTGGCATTTCACAATGTCCCATTTGGTTTCAATAGACCTTCTTGGTAGGCATGACCTAATATTCTGTAGGAAGCCAGCATTTTACATTAGTTAGTGCTTCCTTTGTGTCTGGTGAGTTAGAAAGTGACAGAGGTTTACAATGCAAACACTCAATACATAACCTTAAAACAGAGGTCAGCAACCTCTCAGAAGCAGTGCCGAGTCTTCATTTATTCATGCTAATTTAAGATTTTGCGTGCCAGTAATACATTAACATTTTTAGAAGGTCTCTTTCTATAAGTCTATAATATATAACTAAACTATTGTTGTAAGTAAAGTAAATAAAAGTTTTTAAAATGTTTAAGAAGCTTCATTTAAAATTAAATTAAAATGCAGAGCCCCCCGGACTGGTGGCCAGGACCCAAGCAGTGTGAGTGCCACTGAAAGTCAGCTCATGTGCCACCGTCGGCACACATGCCAAAGGTTGCCTACCCCTGCCTTATAACATGAGGTACAGATGTTATAAGTTTGATTAATATATGCAACATTCTACAAGCATGTCATAAAACACACACTAGACTAAGAATCTCAAAGAACACCAAATAAACCACAAGCCATTGTTACATCAAGATTTGGACTAGGCAATTTTTTGCTAATAATGTTAATTATTCAATAAGATAGTACACCACATCTTCAGCACATGAAATGAAAAAAACTCTGGCAAGCTATCAGTTTCTGGTGTCAGATTGTGTGAAGCCTTGATCTCCTCTAAAGCATCAAGAACACAATCTGATTTCATAGTGGGTGAATTGCCTCTGCCCTTGCTTACTATCTTATCACACTTTGGCAGTTTAATAGAATGCTAATATGATATTTCAACACATCCCAGGGTCTGGAAGAGTAAAACAGGGTGTACACTCTTTGAACAATTCCAAAATTTAGAACAACTTGGAGAGAACTATTACAGCAGCTGCTCCAACAAAATTCAGTGAGTAAGCAGCACATGAGATGAAAGATATATATTGATTTACCTGCTGAATTGGATTTTCAGCACCATGCTGCAGCTATACTAGCTCAATTGTCATAGTTTTGTTTCCCACAATGAGCCAAATGTATAATCATAGCTAGAACAACAACAAGGACTCCTTGTGGCACCTTAGAGACTAACAAATTTATTTGGGCATAAGCTTTTGTGGGCTATAACCCATTTCATCAGATATATGGAGTGAAAACTACAGTAGGCAGTGTGACAAAGTTCCTTCTCTACCTTGGTGGGTCCTGCTCTTATTGGCAAATTTGCTCGCCTCAGAGATTCATCATATGGGTCGGGGAAAAGCCCAGAGACCTTCCCCTCTGGTGGAACCCACAGTCCAGGTCGACTCCTCCTGTGTCTGATCAGGAGTTGGGAGGTTTGGGGGGAACCTGGGCTCGCCCTCTACTCTGGGTTCCAGCCCAGGGTCCTGTGGACTGTAGCTGTGCCTCCTGCTACAACTGCACAACAGCTACAACTCCTTGGGCTACTTCCCCAAACTCTAACTCAGGAACTAATTCCTGCAACAAACCTTGTTGTCAACTTTGTCAGCATATCTATTCAAGGAACACCATCACAGTACCTAATCACATCAGCCACACGATCAGGTGCGTGTTCACCTGCACATCTATCTATGTGGCATGAGCCATCATGTGCCAGCAATGCCCCTCTTCCATGTACATTGTTTTTTGCTACTGGTTTTTGAATGTTACAATTCTTGATGTCTGTGTGTCCATTTATTCTTTTGCACAGAGACTGTCTGGTTTGGCCAGTCTCCCTGGGCACTCAATAACAGACTTAAAAGCGGCCATTCTTCAAGAAAAAAAACTTCAAAAATGGACTTCAGTGAGAAAGAAACTGTAGAACTGGAATTAATTTGCAAACTTGACACCATCAAATTAGGCCTGAATAGAGACTGGGAGTGGCTGGGTCACTATAAAAAGTAATTTTCCCTCTGTTGATACTCACATCTTTTTGTCAACTGTTGGGAATGGGCCACATCCACCTTGATTGAATTGGCCTCATAGCACTGACCCCCTACTTGGTAAGGCAACTGCCATCTTTTTCATCTGTTGTAAATTTATACCCACATTCTGTATTTTTCATTCCCTGCATCTGATGAAGTGGGTTATAGCCCATGAAAACTTATGCCCAAATGAATGTTAGTCTCTAAGGTGTCACAAGGACTCCTCATTGTTTTTTGCCAATACAGACTAACGTGACTACTCCTCTGAAACATATCTGTAATATCCTCCCCAAAACAAAGGAGGATATCAATGAAATCTACAAAGCTCTCAACCACCTTTGTGCCATCTTTTGAAACCTCAATACTCACGATATTGGTTCCAGTCAGGAGAGGTCTGGAGTATAATCAAACATAAGAGAAATATTTAGCTTTCCCAACCTTGTTGAACATGGTCTGCCATACTATTCTTGTTATCAAAATGAATTTATTAGTAGGATATCAGTTTGATAAGCATGTCACCTTTGCCGTACTGGCCTTCATAGCTTTCACATGATCTCACAGACAACTAATCATATACCTTGCAAGCAATTCAAGTAACCTCCCAAAATTACCATTACAAGAACTAATTTCTCATCTAAAACTCTCAAAGCTAAACACCTACATACATCAAAATATCCAAGAGATGATGCAAAATATTCTACCACATCCTTCTGCATCTGATAGCAGATTTACATACCTTTGCTAGTTATACAACCCTTTTTCAACCATTCCGCAAGTTCCATTCAATGAAGATGGTCTCCACATATTCCCTCAAACATACATATTGACATATTTGCTTGCTACAGTAGAAAGGTTATAGACCCAGTTTTATGGTTCACAGGGAGGAGGAGGAATTTGACTAGAAAAGCAAACAAGTGAAACAGAACAAGGAGGCGAGAGTCAAACTGTACATCCCAGAGCAGGTAGACAGATTCATGATAGACCAGCTTGAGCTAGCATGTTAAAATTAGTAGTGTGGATACCGTGGCAATGGCAGTAGCTCAGACGAGCAGCTTCAGTCCAAGCACATTGGCAAGAAGTAAAGTAAAAGAAAAAAAAACCACAAGGACCTTGATGGTCTGGACCCAGCTCCCCTGGAACCATTTGATATCCCTTCACATGGCCTGGCTCAATGACTGCTGAAACTCTCCATCAGGGGATTTATTAATGGTTCATTAGACCAGAATGAGGCAGAGAATCTTTCCCTCTATATCTGAGACCTTGCACATCTGTATTCAGACACCAGCAACCATTTAAAAAATTCTCATTATCATGACTTCAACCAGTAGGCAAGCAGGAATCTATTACTGTGATGTGCCCTAGGCTGTAGAACTCTCCCCTGAATTTCATCTCACAATTTCTCTTACCACTTAAAAAAAATAAATTTTAGAGTAAAAAGATTGTAAGTTCAAAAGATTGACGATTAGTTTGACAACTGTTGGCCTTATCAGAATGGGGTTTTGTTACACACCATAGGGAGCTGAGTTGGAACCATTAGTATCATCCTTTATCCCTTTTCTTTTCCCATTTTCAACTTTATTGTTGTTAAGCTTTTTTAGAGTGCACTATTTTATTTTATTTCTTTAATGTTTGTAAAATTGGTTGTATTATAATGAATAGCTTCCAAACATTTTGACAGGCGTTAGAAGACATAATGTGTACAATTATAACAACAATTATCTACACCTAAAGAAAAACACAGATACATAATGCAGCTTAAAGTATCCCAAAGTTCAGGATATCTAAGAAAAAGATTCTGTATGAAAGGTTCACAGTATATTTTCTTACACTAGTTCAGTTTCACAGTCATAATGCCTCTAGTATACTGGAAGTCATTACACAAAGTCCCAGGGGTACTAAGTCAGTTAAAGTTGTTTATGAAAAAAATGTCAAGAGCAGAGCTGATACACAAGGGACTTTGTCTGTGGTAATGAACTTCTTACAGTCTTTCAGAATCTTATAGCTAGATAAATAAAGTAACTTTCTCACGCTAAAAAACAAGAAAAAGATCAGATTATTTGTGGTTAAGTTTTAAGAATCAGATATTGGTTCAAACAAATATGTATACTTCAAAATCTAGATGTTTTGAATAGAATATGGTATCCATGCTTTCCCAAAACTTTCCTTTCTTCAGGTTTCAAGATCCACAAGATGACAGATATGGCAATATCCATGGAAAAAATGCACTGAATTAAGTTTACGTCTCTTTGGTAGCCATTGCAATAAATGCAAAATGTATGTATTACTGTGGACCAGAACTGTATGCAACTTCTCTAGGGGAAAGCTGGAATGTGAACCCTGGGAAATGTTATGAACTTCCAAAGGACTATATTGAACAATGGACCAGACAATAATGGAGTTTTGGACAAATAGCGGGGAATCTCTAGGTGAGGTGAAAGCAAAAAGTCAGCCTTTTGAAGCTATGCTCTCAGAAGAGGACCATTGTGTATTGATTACCTGTTCCCAGCATCATAAGATCAAAGGCCCAAATGGTATAAAGGAAAGACTAATCTATTCATGGGCGTGCTTGGTCTGAGCTAAGTCTGTTATGAATTTGTAACTACAGGAAAAGCCCCTTTGTGAAATCTGAAGCACTGACTCCTGTCAAAGCTCTTGTTGGAGTTGGGGGTAATCTCTGGTAAGATTATTAGCAGGTGAGTAGGTTCTTTTATTGTTTTTAATGTGTTTTCTCCGCAATACTTTTACGTTAATAATAAATGTGTATGCTTAGAAGGAGCTGAGTGGTAACTAATAACTGTGGGCAATTATCTGGTGATTGCCTTCAAAGAGAAATCCAAGTACAGATGTTGGCCTGTTCATGCACTCTGGCTTGCTAGGAATATCACAGTATAGCCAGAAACCTGTGTCACCTGGAAAACCCTCTGTCAGATGGTAGAGACACACCAGTCTCCACCCAAGAGACATGACAGCTTAAGAGCTAGGAGCCTACTGTGGGTGCCTTTGAGGAACCGCAGAGGAGGAAGACAGGTGCAGTTGCCCCGAACTGTGACACACGGTTCCTACAATGAGTTTTCAGACTTATTCTATGAGGGAGTGGGTACACCAGAGGGGACAGCGCCAGACCTATCAGTCACTGGCTGCTGGGCAAGTTGCACTTTACAAAGAGCCTATCAGTTATGTAATTTCTACAGCCAAAGTAAATATGAATTTTTTGTTTACATTTCTGGGAAGCAAAAATTTGCATAACTAACTAGCGCTACTACTTTACCATGGTGAAGAATAGGACATCGCTTGAGGAAGTCTAACTCCACACTATTTACTAAAGGTAAATATTTGGGAAAGCCAAATTCCTGGCATCAATATTTCAAATCTCCAAATGGGCTTTTAAAAATGGTTAGCACTTGCTTTTCATATTAATTTTTCACTAGGTGAAAACCCATTTATCATATGAGTGTAACTCCTAAAATGACAAAAAGCTAAAAATAACCAGGAACTTAAAATTGAACAGTTACAGAGCATGAATCCCAGTGATGATTGAATCTGATGATATTCTAAATAAGAAGAGCTCTCAGATATCCTTATAGCTGTTTTCATCACTTCACACTGACTCAGACATTCTAGGCTTCAGAGTGACACACAGAGGGAGAATCCTAGAATCATGTTATACAAATGTCTCTGAATTAAGTAATGAGAAGATATAGAGTAGAGTATTTGGAATTTGTCCAAAAACCAAGCAAATCATCTGCAGTGGATTTTGGTCAGTGGATTAATAGACATGGTTCCAACACTGGAAGTTCCCTGGCCTCTCCCAAGCTCATTTCTGCCTTGCCTTAGATATGGAGAGAAACAGTGAACCTGGGGGCTTTATAGTGCCCCCAGGTGTGTGCAGAGGTCCCCATGTGACCTCTCTACAGCCTCCCTCCTCTGTGCAAGGGAAACATCAGAAAATATTTTTGCACAACTGCTATCAATTGTCTCAGCTCAAGTACTAACAATCAATCAACTGCATTTCACTGTCTACCTTCTTTTAATGGGAAAATGGCAAACTTTATCAAAGAGAAGATATTTGTATATCAGACCTTTTATGGGTTCCATTTTAAGTAGTATGGAAAATAAATCAGAAACAAAAAAAGAGCATGTAAAGTCCTCAAATTCAATTGCATATTTTACTTCCTGATGGAAAAGGGGTGGGGGGTGAACCTCATTCTGCTGCTTTATCATCCTTCTCACATTTTAATGTTTTGTATTCTTAATATAACAGATACACAACATTTTTTTTCAAGCAAGCTGTGACACTTATGGATTAAATCACAAGGAAGATGCAAGTGAGTAACCTTTAATTTTCAAGTGCAGAATTTCATGTGTGCTTGTCATAAACAGATAGTTAAGGGTTAATAGAACAGGAGTACTTCATGTCTCTTTTGATTGTAAAGGGTTAACAAATTCAGTAAGCCTGGCTGTCACCTGACCAGAGGACCAATCAGGAGACAGGATACTTTCAAATCTTGAGGGAGGGAAGTTTTTGTGTGTGCTGTTAGTGTTTGGTTGTTGTTCTCTATGGGTTCTGAGAGTGACCAGACGTGCAACCAAGTTTCTCTCCAATATCTTTGATACAGTCTCTTATATGTCCAGAATAGTGAGTACTAGGTAGATAAGGCGAGTTAGGCTTATGTTTGTTTTCTTTATTTGCAAATGTGTATTTGGCTGGAAGGAGTTCAATTTTGTATTTTGCTGAAAGGATTTTAATTTGTACTTGTATACTTAGGCTGGGAGGGTATTCCAGGTGTCTATAGCTGAAAGACCCTGTAACATTCCATCTTAAATTTACAAAGATAATTTTTACTGTTTTTTCTTTCTTTAATTAAAAGCTTTTCTTGTTTAAGAACCTGATTGTTTTTTTATTCTGGTGAGACCCCAGGGGACTGGGTCTGGATCCACCAGGGAATTGGTGGGGAGAAAGGAGGGAAGGGAGAGAGAAAGGCTGATTTCTCTCTGTGTTAGGATTACTTTCTTTCTCTCAGGGAGAGTCTGGGAAGGGGAGAGAGAAGGAGGGGGAAGGCGGATTTTCCTCTCTGTTTTAAGATTCAAGTAGTTTGAATCACAGTGATCTTCCAGGGTAACCCAGGGAGGGGAAGTCTGGGAGAGGCAATGGTGAGGGAAAGGGTTTAATTTCCTTGTGTTAAGATCCAGAGGGTCTGGATCTTGGGGGTCCCCGGGCAATGTTTTGGGGGGACCAGAGTGTACCAGGCACTGGAATTCCTGGTTGGTGGCAGCGCTACAAGTACTAAGCTGGTAATTGAGCTTAGAGGAATTCATGCTGGTACCCCATCTTTTGGACGCTAAGGTGCAGAGTGGGGAATTATACCATGACAGTGCTCCTTTCAAAAAGTGGCTAAGGTGAAAAAAACAAAAACAATTATTCTTAAAGTATTTTCTTTATTTGCAAGTGCAAAGCCTATTTCAATGGGAAACAGAAATTCACATATATAGTTTAAATAATAATTCCCTTCGGGGATCTGGGATGAGTATCCAATCAGCTGCTCACATTTGTGCTGTAACTTAGCACCTAAGACAATATTCTGTTCACATTGCTACTATCTGAATTTGATGTTAGTTTATTATAGAAGCTGATTATTAAGAAATCTGGAAAATACCAACTAAGATTTCTTATCTCATCTAAATAGACAGTTACTCAAAAGGAAGGAAAGAAAATAAGTGATAACAGAATCTATATTATCTCAGTCTGAATATCAAGTACTGTTTATGAATCACGTAGTTACTTCTACTTTTCAAGTATCAGAAACAATTGCCAATAATGGGAGATAAAGAAATTTAAGTTTGGGGAACATTTTCAAGACTGATCCCTGCAACATAACACAAATCAAGTCTGTTATAAAGAACATCAGGAAGCTGATGCTGTGAGAATGTCTTTATTGTTTTCCTTTGTATTAACCTTCTTGCTAGTTTACAGAGAAAATCAAATCATTGTAGTAAATAACCACTTGTTGCTGTCAAAAAAAGGTCAGAAATCTATGCATGCCAGAAAGAAAATGAGTATGAGACTCGCATGTTAACCCTCCCTATGGAAGTCACAGTCTCTATTTCCCCACCCCACTCCCCAAAAATGCCAACATGCTCAAATATATTTGTTAGTCTCTTAGGTGCCACAAGTACTCCTCATTTTTTTTCTCCTAATACAATGTAGTTCAACAGATTTAAGTTGTGTTTTCCTCTCATCCTGCCATCAAAAAATACATCCCAATTTATTACTTTCAAATGGCGGCATTTACTATATTTGTGGCCCAGACAAATCAAGCCTGCTGGTTCTGCATATCCAGGGGAAAGGTCAGCCTGGCAGGAAGGTCCCAGAATAATGCAAATATTCCTCAGCAACTAGTAGCAGAAGTAAAAAACCACCATGCATTTCCAGCTTTAGCACAGCTCCAGAAGCATCTTTCACTCCCCCTCCTCCCATCCACATTTTTACATCCCACAATGGTTACTACAGCCTTAGGACTGTAATCAGTCTCCATTATATATTAGTGTGGGGGAGTGTTAAGTAAATACTGGTCCAGAATATAGGCTCTGTGACTGAATGGGTACCCCAAACCCTTTCCAAACAATGCAGCTACACCTATCCTCTTTCCCCCTTTTTCCTTTCTATCTATCTATATAAATATATATATAAAAGGACTTATTCCCAGGTCTACCTTGCTCCAGCCCCACAGCCACCATTTTATATTTTGTCTATTTTTCCACCTAGTAGTCCTCTGGGAGACTATCTAGTCTTCTTGGCACACCAATCTTTCATAGGACTTAAGCAAAGTTAAGCATATACTTATGTGAGCAGCAGTATTGGCCCCATTGAAATTAATGGTAGAACTCCCTTTGACTTCAAAGCAGCCAGGATGTCTCCCAATGATTTCAACTGGACTACTTCACATAAGAATGGCCATACGGGTCAGTTCAGTGGTCCACCATTATCCTATCTTCTGACAGTAGTCAGTTCTAGATGCTTCAGAGGAAATGAACAGAACAGACAATTATTTAGTGATCCATCACATTGTCCAGATGCATCTTCTAATAGTCAGTGATTTAGGGATACCCTGAACATGGGCTTGTGTCCTTGACCCTCTTGGCTGATATCCCTTGATGGACCTATCCCCTATGGACTTATCTAAATGTTTTTTTGGACCCACTTCTACTTATCAACATCCCCTGGCAACAAGTTCCACAGGATGACTATGCATTGTGTAGAGAAGTATTTCCTTATGTTTGTTTTAAACTTGCCAACTACTAATTTCATTGGGTGACCCCTGCTTCTTGTATTATGTAAAGGAGTAAATAACACTTCCATATTCATGTTCTCCAAACCATTCATAATTATATAGGCCTCAGTTATACCACCCGCCTTTGCTGTCTCTTTTCTAAGATGAACAGTCTGAGTCCTTTTAATCTCTATTCATATGGAAGATGTTCCACATCCTTATTTATTGCTCTTCTCTATACCTTTCCCAATTCTACCTGAGTGAGCAAAGTCACACCTGCTTAAGCGCTTGGCAACAGCAAGGTCTTGGTGGATAAATATAGTAACATAATTCCTATAAGCCTGATTATCACACATAGCAGTTGAGATAGACAGAATCACAGACATCACCCATGGGAAGGAACTGTCATGCCATACTTAATCTGGCTTTCTGTGACCACTGGGAAGGAGCTGTGTTTTCCCCAATGTAGTTACAAGGCTTGTTGAGTCTGGGGAATTTGCAAAACTTCCATAAACACTGCATTTGTAAAGTTCTTATTGGCTGGGTGGGGACATGGATGTTTCTAGGAATACTTGATTTTATTTTTTTAGCTTTATTTGAAAATGTTCCTGAAGTATTCTGCAGGTTTTAAAACAAATCTTATATTTCCTACATTAGGCCCCAGTATCACCCTTAGAATATTAGTGATTTACTTTGTTACTTCTGGAAATAATAAAAAAGCTAAAGCTAAGTTAGTGGATCAAGGATCATTGAGTTACAAAGATGTACATGAGACTCTTAGGAAGATTATTTTGAGAGGGTCTTTGTGCCTTTCTGTAGCATGACACTTTGAAAAAAAATTCCAGCCACAGTTGCACATTCACATATTAGAGGGCAGAATGTGACCTTAAATGCCTATTCCTGGTAGAAATGGTGTGACAAAGTTTCTCCTCTACCTTAGTGGGTCCTGCGCTTATTGGCGGATTTGTTCACCTCAGTGATCTTCCCCTCTTGTGGAACCCACAGTCTGGGTCAGCTCCTCCTGTGTCTGATCAGGAGTTGGGAGGGAACCCAGGCCCACCCTCTACTCCGGGTTCCAGCCCAGGGCCCTGTGGATCGCAGCTGTCTATAGTGCCTCCTGTAATGTAGAACTGATAAATGAAATTGTTTTTAATTGTTCACTTTATTAATGTAACTTCTGTTCACCATTCACTACACTTGCCTACACTGTAACTTCTGTTCCATATTGTAATTCAAACCCCATTTTAAAACACTCACTCCATTTTGTAAAAGCTTCCTCCAACCTTCATTTTTGCAAACCCTGCTGTAATCTTATTAGTTTAGTTTAGATGTGTGAATGAGGTATGTATGAATGATGGAATCAACCTCCAGCCCCAGCCTGTCCTGATGAGATAACGTTCAAATACCAACGGCTGAAGACCTAGACAACAGCCCTAAACAAAGTAAGAAGCATCCACCCTAAAAAGAAAAGGACAACAGAACAACAGAAGGAAGATCAAAGCCAGGTCCAAGGCTGAAAGTCACGCCTGCAATTGATGGGTGATCAATCTAAACCCAGAGGCAGCGTGACACAGCAAGACCTATAGACTTTGAATCCAAACTAAAAGCCTATAAAAAAGAAGGGTGAGATGAGAAACTCTAGGTAACATTCTGCTGCCAACATGGAAGAACATCGGTGCCTGCCCAACAGAGATCCAGCTCAGCCTTGTGCCCAGCTTTCCTGGCCAGTTAGCTGCCACAAGCTACGAACCCAAGCTGCAAAATCAAGCCATGAACTTAAGCTATCTTCAGGACTGGTAACTATGCAGCAGCTGCAGAACACCTGATGAATGTGTATGTGTGTGTGTGAGTGTGTGTGTGTGTATAGGTATTAGGTATAATGTGTGTGTATAAGAATTAATATATTAGTTATTAGTCATAAATTGTTATCATAATAAATGTGGCATCTTTGCCTTGTCCCCCTTTAATAAGATCCTGCTGATTTTTATTGGTCTAATATAATTGGTACAACAGTAACAGCTGCATGACAGCTGCAACTCCCTGGGCTACTTCCCCATGGCCTCCTCCAAACACCTTCTTTATCCTCACCACAGGACCTTCCTCCTGGTGTCTGATAACGCTTATCCTCCTCAATCCTCCAGCAGTACACTCTCAACTCCTTGCCTTCTTGCTCCCAGCTCCTCACACATGCTCCTTCTCCTCTGGCTCCTCCCTGCCTGACTGGAGTGAGCTCCTTTTTAAACCCAGGTGCCCGGATTAGCCTGCCTTGATTGGCTGCAGGTGTTCTAATTAAAGTAGCTATCTCTACTGCCTTCTAGAAAGATCTTAATTGGCCCCAGGTGCCTTGAATAACCTGGAGCAACTGCCATTTGGTTACCAGGGTACTAGGGATTTGTTTAGCCTGGGGCTAACATACCTGTTTCTCAGTACTTTACTGTAGCCATCTGGCTTTGTCCCATCACAATGGCTAACAAAATAGATAGAGGTCATTTTTGTGAGCTTAATCTTTTGGTTGTATCATGATCTAAATCAAAGAGATGATATTTGCATTTCTAAATATATTCAGCTACCTTGTTACTGAAGGTTTGCTTATAGATGTTACACTAATTACCTTTTCCTATTTGTAGCAAACCTTTCATAAGGAATATTTTTCAAAAGGCAAGTCTTAAGGGAACAAACTGATTGTGAATAGAAAAGCCAAAGATGATTATCAAATAAAGTGATCAAAACACAATGACTATTTTGACATATACACAGATTGATAAAGTGTTACATGATATTTCAGTTGGCAGGCAAACACTCACGATTCTGCAAATCTTCACCAGTTTTTTTCGTCTTATAGATGAATGGACAATTAACAGCTCTGTCTCCTTTAACTGATTATTTTAAGAACTAAGTATTGTCAGATGTTGGCTGCATCTGTGTTTCTGAGTTGTGCTGTCCCAGCTATGTGCAGATAGCAAACACAGCAGACCTTGATAGAACTGCCCAATAACCACAGACCCATTTAGTAGGGACGGCACACAGTCAGGTTTATTGTTGATGAAGCACAGCCCTAGCTCCCTGGGTTAACATCTACAGTTACACTAGCATATGTATGCCAGTGACAAGGGACACAGCTTAGTGAACAGTGGGACTTTCCATTCCCCCCTCGACTAGCCAAAAACATTTCCTCCAAGACCTCTCTTCATACACTGATACAAACAGGTTACATATTGCCTCTCTGATGTAGTTAGTTACCACCCCTTTAGCTTATACATGGGTTCAATCAAAACATCTCTATCCATCATACTGACATCCTGACCTTATACTTAAGTGGTGTGAAGGAGGGAGAATCAGTGTCCTATCATCTTCGGAGAGTGTGTTTGTACCATACTTGGTATCGGGGTGTTCTGGTATCACCCTTCTGGAATGTGCTTTCCTGAGTGCCTCATACTTCTTAGGAATGTATCTCTTTTTGCAATATCAGCCCTGTTTTTGCCAGTTTCTGTGAGTTTGCATGCAAGCAGAGTCTGACTTCTGCTCACAGCCTGACTTTTGCTAGCTTTGCTTTATATTACAGGGCCTGACTACTGCTCTAGTTCAGGTGTCAGGCCTCATAACAGGACACTTGCACCAGGCTCATTTCTCAGGCTCTCTCTACTACATAAAACACATAATCATGAAGGAAAAATATCAAGGTGCTACTTATAAATTTAGATTTTAAGCTTATTGTAGCCTGTAGTTCTCATGATACATTTTCATGAATATACATGATTGTTTCTACTGCCTGTTGAGGTCAAAGACCTTTCTGAGGGAGATTTAATAGTGGAAAGACATTTTTAATAGCTCTTCATTCCTGTCAACATTTGCACTATGCATATTAAAATTCTCTGTACTTCATTGACTAAAACATATTTTAACATTCCTCTCTGATAGCATTTGTATAGCAGCAAGAACTTAATAGAATTCAAGTACTGCAATTTCTTTTTATTTTTAATATATCTAGGAGAGCTACAACTCAGCATGACTCAGCTGAAATGAGCTGCGTTGAACTTTTGAATATATAATGTCTTGATTTAATGATTTTTTCTATAATGGCCTGCTGTTAAGTGATAAAACAATTACATTTTTAGCAATATTACAAATGGGTTGCCTTGAACAAATCTCCATCCGAGTGTACATTATCCAGTTTTAATAAAATTCCCTGTACCTAATGAAAAAAATTAAACTAGCTGAAGCTAGAAGGTACTCAGGTGGAGCTACATAAGTATATATATGTTCATTCTTTTCATTGCATTTTGCAGAACTTGTGTTGCTGGGTTCACATCAAACTGGAAGAATCAAATGTTCCATTCACAGTGCTAAGCTCCCTCTCCTGAAGATTAATGTACATATTTTGTTTTCTCACATAGATGAGGGATGATGGCACTTTCTAAGTAATAGCACAGGAACAGAATGTTTCAGATAACAGTGAATATCCACTTCTTAGATTATATCTCGTCTTTGGCACTCATGAGCCTTTCAGTTCTCTACAGTGCTTTCTCTTAAAGTATTCTCAAAGCAAGTCTGCATTGAATGCCAGTTTAAAGGATGAAGAAATCCTGTCCTACATGTTCAGGATGAAGAAATTAATCTGAATTATCTGTAAATAAACCCAAAAGATGTCAAGCTCCTACCTTTCGGGAATGTATTTCTTTCACATACAATGGAAGTAGAAATTCAGATATGCCTTCAAGTCGAATTCCTTTTTTGGTGACTCTCAGATTCCCCATTCCATCCTACAAAAAACAACAAAATTATTTCACTTTTGGAAGTGACCACTGTGAAAAAATAAAAACCATTCAGCCCAAAGTCTAGAAGCAGTGAATGCAAAGAATATGGAATAGGGAAGTAAGGTGAAAGGGACTCTCTGAATCTGATCTGAGAGATCAAACTTTTCATGCACTTGTGGATAAGAACTTATTCAACTTTTCAAAAGCTGCAAAAATATTTTTTAAAATTAACAAATAGTCATCCAGTAGGTTCACTAGCTTGAAGATAAACATTACTTTTAAAATCACAAGTCAAAGTCTTTGCTGGGTCTGCAGTGAGCAGGAGAATGAAGGTTTTTGAAGCCTCCTGGAAATTCCAGACACAACAGTTTTGAGTAAAAACAAAGATGGTTACAAAGGATCTATATTTAACATTCTATCTGATATGAAAAGAGGTATTTTACACCTGTGTTGATGGCAAATCCAGCTTTCTTCTTTGTAATTCTGTAGCAAAACTAATACTATTCCACTGAGCAAAGGCTAGGTCAGGATCTGGGGAGTCCATGCAACATGCTACCATTCAGAGAATTGAGGACAGCTTCACCAGCTCTAATTTTATAAGGATGCATTATCCCCACTAGCATCTCTTCAGTGGGGTAGGGCGGCTCCTCCAGGCCCAGAGGATGGATAAGCAGCTATGGAGCAGCATTGCCACTGTACAGCAGTTTGTGCAAAAGCAGAAGTCACTAAAACATAGCTCAGGAACTAGGATGGTGAAATATTAGCTGGGATTATCATTGGCCTGTAAATTCTGAGCATGAGTGCTTTATTTTCCCTTTTATTTTCTTTTAAACGAAATTGGAGTATAATCAAAGAATGGCAAAAGAATTTTAAAAAGTTGTTTAAATACAATTTTGTTTATAAGACAATTGAAAGAGCCTGCTCCTGCTTAGTTATGGCAAAATTCCCATTATTTTCATTGGGAACAGAACTGGGCTGAAAGTAATATTTAGTCTCTAACGGAGAGATAGGAAACTTCAGAAGATGGCTGCTAAATCAATGTACTCTGAACGTTTTTCCATCAGGCTTTCTCGCACACATATTCAAACAGACACACAGTATCTATTTGAAGAAAAGAAAAAATATTGTCATAAATATGTAATTACAACAAAGCCCAGATCCTGCGTACACTTATGAGGACCTACTAGGACCACAGAAACAAAAAATATGCATGGCACAAGTATCCCCAGCTGCTCACGACATGATGCAGTAAGAAAGGTGCCTCAGGCTCTGCACCCCTACTCTGCAGGGCTCTTCACAGGAGTATACAGAATGAGTATGTAGAATGTTGGGGCATAACTAGTGAGGCAACGCACAACAGCAATCCAGCTAGGCTAAAATCCCACATGAGCACATCAACTACTTCCCATATATCAGATAGCAGTGGCTGCAGCCATGCTACACAGCAGCTTCTGTAGATGGACCTGAGGGTTTTTCCTCCTCAAGCCAAAGACTTACGTAATACCCAGATTCTACTTGAATACGAACCCTGTACTTTGCATTTTGCATGAATGCTCCCAGAGTCACTCATGAATCACACGGATAAAGGGACCAGCCAAATATCCCAGCTCCCAGCCTTGTACCCTAGGATTATACCATCTTGAGCAATGCAAGTTTATTAATTGATGATTAATTTATTAATCCACTTCATTAATGAAAAGTGGATATCACCAGCCTTTGTAACCTGAGCAGATTTACCAAGCACTTCAGTCAAATTCACTAGTAAGGATAAATACTAGAACAAGTTTATTGATTTAAAACATATCATCACTTAAAATCTGTGATAGGTAAAAAGTCAGATTGATTACCAAAATAAAATAAAATAAACACACAGTCTACACTCTCAGCCCTGTTAGACTGGGCAACATCTAAATTAAGCAGTTTCTCTCACCCCACTGGATATTGCAGGTTGATTAGTTTTTCATATGCAAGCTTTTTCCTCTGCTCAGGGACCAGTCTCTTTAGCTCCAGTGTTCTCGTTGCCTTCAGCACAGGTGAGGGAGAAGAAAAAAGATGAAGCATGGGTCCACTGTGTCCTGTTTTATACACTTAGTCCATGTGCTTGGAGAACATAGGTCCAGGCATGTCTGGCAGACATTGCTAAGTCACCAGACAAGATTGAGCACTTGCCCTGGCTATAGGCTTGTGCAAGTGAGTCATTGAATTGTAGCTCCCTTGCTGGACAATGGCTGTTGATGGTTATTCGACATCCTCCCGGGCATTGGTTATCCCTCTGGTTATTGTCTTTGGGCAGCTAGTATTCCCATACCCACAGCATATTTTAGTGACAGTCACACAACACAATTCTCATAACTGCATATGCATTAATGATATACATATTTAGATGAAACAGTGGGTTTCAGCAGATTATAACCTTTCCTATGATACATTACAAGGCATTCTTCGTATGCAATATCACAACTGTATACAAATGATGAATATGAGAGTTACAGGGTTCTTTCCTGAGGTGTACAGTGTCATACTCTCTTTATGGCTGGTGTAGAATCCATGTCTAAGGTAATCCTGAGCCTGCTGTTCCAAAGCTACACATTGGCCTCTTGGAGCTGTTCACATTCCCTTGTGCAAGATCAAGTAGCACTCAGGTTACTTTAAATTATCCTGAAGGACTGGTGTGGTGCAGAGCTGCCCCAGGAACAGGGAAATGCAGAGGTGACCTTTCTTGCCTCCTGATCTGAGCTGTTTTATCCTCAGCTGTGGCTGTGGGCTTTTGAGGCCTTTGTATTTTCCAGGAGCAAAACTACAAATCTTAGTTTCTACAAAGGATTCCAAAGAAAACTAATTCTCCCAGAGGACTGCCTCTTAATTTAGGTAATTCTATTGTTATTTAACAGTTTTAACACTTGAAATTTAAAGGTAAGTGACCCACCAGACTTCTGGTATGATTCCACCAAAAAGAGAAAGATTGATCACAAGGCGAATAATGAGGAAATTAAAAATACCACACAGTTGGTTCTAGTTTAACAAAAATGTCATAATTTTATTATACCATACCAGTTGTGAAAAGCTATCTATCCAACCTGATTCTCTTTATTTGCTTCTTGGCCATCAATAGAAACATGGAGACTTTAATTACTTTCCCCATATCCACACTGATGTGGCCCCCAACTGACACTCCTCAAATCTTCCCTTTCCATATGTGCAAAATGTGCACTGTGATTTGGGAAGTGCTCAATCTGAGCTCAGCCCATCTCTCACACCCCAGTTCCTACCCCAATACCATGGCCCTTTTAACAGTTACCACAATCAGAGCTGAGCAAATAACTGATTTTTCAGTTTGGTGGCCAAAATGGAAAAAATATCTTCAGATCACACTAAACATTTTAATAAATAAGAAAAAGTGCAAATCCCACATACAAGAGCAGGGGAACTCAACGGTAGGTGTTGTACCTGAAACTAACTTAACTCTAGTTGACTAAATTTCAGATTTACGTTGTCCCTTTAACAGACATACAAACCAAATGCCTAAATTGAATTCAAGCACAAATATTTCAGCGATAAAAATTCAGTTAACATCTGCAGACAAAATTTACTAAGGGCAAGTCTACACGACAGGGCTAAGCCGATCTACGCAGCTCTAGCTATGTGAACAATGTAGCTGGTGTTGATGTACCTTAGGTTGACTTACTGTGGTGTCTACTTACTGCAGTGGGTCGATGGGAGAGTTTCTCCCATTGACTTATCTTATGCTTCTCGGAATTGACAGGAGAGCAATCGGCGCAGCGAGTTGATCCCTCAGTAAGTGGAGACAAGCCCTATGATAGTATCTAGACTATATCAGATATTTTCTATTGTCTCTCGTTCATGGCTGGTGTTCCTAATCTTTATATGCAGAGTCTGGCTTGCACTAAGTGATGCGGAACAAAACATTAATTTTTTCCCACAGTATTTCATTGCTCAAGACCTTTATCTTTTACTCAAATTCCACCCCATGTACATGCTTCTCCTGATTGTCAGAATAAATTTTAGCATTGCATGTTGCCTTCTATACCCATTTATATATTGAAGAATATCACACATCTACAAACTCAGGCTATGAACTGTGCTCCCCACCCAAAGAAACCTAGCAAAATGTTAAATGAAGAAATTAACATTAAATCAAGGTCCTACACTAAAAAGTTGTACAAAATGGTATTATGGGGTTCAACATCCACTGCACATCTGAAGTTGCATGCTCTAAAGTTTGAGATTATAAGGCCTCAGTATTAAAGACTATAGAAATATGAAGTGTTGTATGCTTCATTTCATACCTCGATAGTGCTTCATGTTACTTTTTACATCTGCTTTCTTTCCACTTTTAAAGAAATAAGGAGTTTTGTTTTACTATAGCACAGTGATGCTCAAATATTTTAGCAGTTTGCCCTTGACTTAGGCATGTTCTTAGCCCAAGAGGACTAAAGCACTTAAGGCCTCTTTGAACATTAAGAGTTCAAGCATTTGTTTTAAACTACAGTTGCTATAGGGAGAAAAAAAATCAACAGAAACTATTCTAATATGCATAGAGGACAAAAGGGCCACAAAGACATGAAAAAAAAATGAGATTCAGTATAGAATGAATAAAGGAAATTCAAGAAAGGAATGGATCTCTCAAATTTATTTGCACCCACGTCCAATAAGGGCTGTAAGTTATTTTGTTTGAGCTATTCCTCTTCTCTCCCTCTCTAAATAATTGGGCCATATTATTTTAAACTTTCCAGGCTATCAGTCAACTATTATTCAATAATATTAGCTGCATGTATGATTCAATTTTATCCTAATGTAACACATTATCTTAATATAGTAAATGTGAGTTTCACCAACTGCACACCAGGCATAGTAGTGCTAGTACATTTCTTGACTGAACCCGAAGGTTCATAACATTAGCATCACTATGTAATAATAATACTTGAGTAAAGTATTATTCCAAAACATGACCCTTTATTGTTTGGTACTTAGTGCATACCAACTGTATGCTTTGGCACCACTACAAGGCATGCATCATCTGTTTGAAACCTCCAGATGCTTTGTCTGGAGTCTAATGTATGTAATGAATCATCTCAGATTGAATATGATTCCTATTTTCTTGTCAAGCTCTGGTACTTGACAAATTCAATTTTATTACTTTTTGACAGTTAAGGCCTTTCTCTACCTTATTTTTAAATTCACTGTGTTGTTAAATAGATCTACTGCAAGATTCTGTAATTAAATGCTTTCTCTATGTGCTACAGGAAACCAGACCTGAGGAGGGCTCCTGAATGTGTGAGGCAGAATATACACAAGTGCTAGACCTAGACTATGGAAATCAGTGTCCAAAGAGATAAGAATTAACACAGGCCTCATATTCCTGTGTGTAAGACGGACCTGGAATTCCTCCAGTAAGATTGTTCTCTCTCACTCTTTCTCCTATAGGCTGGAATAGCTGCTAAATTTTGTCCATATGTGATCTCTCACACAACTGAGAGATAACCACTTATTTTTCCCTCAGGCTGCTCATAAACAGTGGGAAGTGGGTGCAGGCAGAAGCCTCTCTCTTGCAGTTGGCAGAATCAGAGGGAGAAAGAAGGTGGATCCAGGGCCAGCATGGGTGTTGAGGGAACCAAGGGGTCCTGGGAGCCTGGAGAAGCTGGGGCGGGGACATAGTATTGAAGGAAGTCAGGAGCAGACTGTGGGATTAGAGTATAAGGGTTTATTTGAGGAAAGGGCAGAAGACTTGGGGTTAATTGGGGAAAGCCTGACCACCTTCAGCAGTCACAGAGTCTGCCTGCCCTCAGTGCTAGTGCCCAGTGCCAAATACTGGAAAATCCTTCCCAGTCCCTTTAGCCCCGCTGTATGCATAAGATCCTGCACATACTTCTGTAGGTCAGCTGGAAGAAGCAAATGCTTGAGGGCTATGCCTAATGCATGCCCTGGACTAGAATTGAGAAAGGAGGAGGATAGTGTTGTTGTAATTTCTCATTTTAAATACTTGAAAAACCCTCAAAAATATGTTGGGGAGAGAGGGGAAATGGGAAATAAGTAATTATTACATATTTACTGTTGTCTGATTTTACCTGTGAAAACTTTGGTCTGGGATCAGAGGCCTGTCTACTGCATAGCATATAAAGATAGTTCATTTCCAATGTTACTGCTGAATGTGAACTCTTGGGTTATTTTGTTCCCATTCATGCTCCATGGTATGTTATTTTCATTTTATCAAACCTTAAATTCAAAAGCTTCAGCCATTTCAATGGTTGTTGGTACCTGGAGGAGAGCGAGTCCAATAAAAAGGTGTAAGCTCATACAAAATTAATCTTTTCTCTTGACATTTGAAATATAATATTTTATATATGGTAAGAGTATATAGTGTGATTTCGAATCATTGCTACAGTTTTGGAAGTCAATATGAGATCCATTATTATACCTTTTATGACTTAAGGAGGTCATAATAGTTCAATGGTGCAAGCAGTTGATCAGACAATTGTTGATTTCAAGGGGATTACGGTTTCTAGAAGAAAGGATTTTCATAATCAGCTCCCTTGTTTGTAAATTTGAGACTTTTCATTTTAAAATAAAATCTAGTTCTGGACAAAAATGATCAGCTCAGGGTTCTGGGGTTTTTTTTTTTTGGAGGGGGGCGGTTGTTTTTTGTTTTTTTGGCATGCACTTGAGGCAGCTTGCATGAGAAGCTGGGCTTTGAGACAATCTTTTGGTGTTGGCCAGGATCTACTTCTAGTGGCTGCCTCAACCCTGGCAAATTCTGGCAGCAGCCAGGCCCTCTGGTGAGGTTATCAACCTCACCCTGGGCAGTCCCACCCCCTCAGTCTATATCACACAGTTAAGAAAACCAGATGCACTTGATCTCAGATTGAAATATGTGGCGAGAGCAGCACCAGGAAGATAAAATGAAGATTTTGGGTTCCCCTGCTTTCTGAACAGAGTGTGAACCAAGCGAAGGGTGTGAGGGTGGAGAGGGGAAGAGGAGAGGGGAACGAGAGTAAAGTAAAAGCCAGTATGCAATATCCACTCTAATGAAGATATTTTGTGGAAGCTGTAGAGAAAAGATTAGGACTCAGCCAATTTATATTACTGTTCTCAAAGATAAGATTTGGGAGGGTGGATTAGAACACTTCACTCTTAAGATCAGAAAGGGCACGGAGCAGCCAGCCAGCCATGAGTAAGATACAGTGGAGATGAAAGTGTGAAAGTCACTTCTAGAGACAGTCTATGTGGGAAGAGAGACAGGGTATCCAATGGGAAAGAAGCTGGTGGCTCAACGTCCATTTAAAAAAAATTAGGTTGTGTATATATGAATACCATTGCCCTATACTGGGTACAGTCAGAGCAACTCTTACATGTCATTTGCCCGGTACTGCTAGAAGCTGAAATAAATACTCCTTTAGTTGAAGTGATAGGGATGCATAGTTTTCCATCTCCACCCACTTGGTCTCAGGGAAGCTTCATGTAAGTCATGGTGTTTATTACAGTCATGAAAACATAGATGGTTAGTTGGTACTATCTAGCAAAATTATTCATTATATGGAAAGTGATAAGAATCAGTATGAAAAATGCAAATTAATAACTTTGAGAGACCACTAGAGTAAATCCCCTTTGTGCAACATAAAACATTTTAAAGGGCACTAAAATACATTACACAACTAGTCAACCTTAGAGTCAATCAGCAAGCTGCATAGTCTGCTGCATCACTTTATTTACAGGAGTCCTCCTGAGATTTTATTATTTACCTTGTCAGAGAAATGACATGAAGCCTTTCATTAATTAATTTACTAGCATAATATGAAGCTATTATTTTTATGTTAACTGGTGTAAAAAAATCATATCCATCTCAGATGTACTTCTGTAGAAAGTAAGTGACCTGTTAGATTAAAATTTTGGTCTTTCAGAGCTGGTTCTTGAAGAAAAGATGATAATTTTTTAAAAAGAGGTTTGTGTAGATTAAACTCTGAAGTGGTCAAGGATTAAAGGGGCTTGACATTAGATTTTGAAATATATCCAAGGCTACATTTATACATAGACAGCTTAGCCATTCATCAAAACAAGTCTTAATGCTATCCAAGGAAGAGGAGGAATACAACTCACTTTCCAAGGACATAATATTCTAGTACTTGTCTTCAGAATTTTAGATTAGGTGCCATTTCTATCTGCACCACCTCAAAAACCAACACAATATATTGAATTAAGATTTGATTCTAAATCCAAAAGAAATACTAATTCACTGACTGCAGCAATATTGGTTGATTTATACACCCTGGCATCCCACTTTTATGCTCTCAAATTCCACTAGGTGGGTTTTATCAAACAACATAGCAACACAGTAGTGTGAGTGGAACAAATCAGCATGTTTGGCAGGCATGAAAATTGATTACCAATTTTTCTTGCTTGGCAGAATTACTTCTCTCCATTCACACTCTTCACTGTATTGGGAGCATGAAGCCTCAGTCCCATCATCTTTTGTTCTGTGGGACAGTTAAATTCGCTTCAACGCGTAGAAACAAAAGAAGGGCAAGTTAATATCTTTTACTGGACCAATGTTTGTTGGTGAAAGACAAACTTTTGAGCTACACAGAGCTCTTCTTGAGGTCTGGGAAAGGTAATCAGAGCATCACAGCTAAATACAGAGTGGAACAGATTGTATTTAGCTGTGACAAACTGATTACCTTTTCCAGACCTGAAGAAGAGCTCTGTGTAGGTTGAAATAATGTCTTTTTCACCAACAGAAGTTGGTCCAATAAAAGATTTACCTCATCCACTTTGTCTCATATCCTGGGACCAACATGGATACAACAGCACTGCATAAAAATGTAAGATGATCTTTAAAAAATTATAGTTTCCCTCTTCTGTCTGTACCATCTTAAAAAAAAAGTATCAGAGCCCCTTTTTTCCTTTCTCTGATGTTGACCCCAGTTCCCTCTGGCACTTCAACATCCAGCGCCTAACTAGACTTGTTTTTTCTTACTGCTAACACCACAGTCAGTAATATTCTGATATTGTTGGCTTAGTGATTTTCTATACCACATCTCAGTTCTACACTGGAAATTTAAAAAACAAAGAATACTAAACCTCAGAAATAGGGAAACAAAATATTTATTATATGCTGCCACTGAGATGATCTTGCAATAATTTTGCTGCATTTGAATGACTATGTCAAGTTGAATAAAGTCCCAAGTGACAGTTTTATTGAAAGTTGTTGGGAAGGAAAGGAAGTCTAGTTTACTGGAGCCTATGAAATGGGACTGAGACACTTCGAAGACATTTTTCTCTATTATGACAAATGTTTCTGCTCTTGAAAATGCAACAAAGCGAATAATCAGTTCATGGAGTCAATCAAGCTTTTAATACCAACATTCAGGAATTTTTGAAGTCTGGAGCTGTAAGTAAGTGAGCACAGATGCTCTTAAAGGAATCATTAAATGGGTTTAGTGTATATGATTGACTATCTAAAATGAATCTTAAAGATTAAAACAAGCAAAAAGGTCTTTCTAAGGGCAAAACAATGATTTAATTAGTTTTTTGTCACTTATTGGCAATTCCTTCAAGCAACAAAAACTTTTTATAATTCTAGGTTAATATTCTTTACTTTTGTTAGATAAGCCATTTTATACACACCGTTACACAAAGCAAACAACATGAGTGAGCTATGACAGGTGCTTTCCAAGTCAGGAGGAGGTTATTTAAAAATGCTTTGCTAAATGTAGGGAGATTTAAGCACTGCTAATGGAGTTAAGAGATAGTAAAACTTAACAGTCTGCCTTAATTGATCCTGTATTGTACTTTACGTACAAAGGATGGGAAATAGTTTTAAAAACATTAAGGAAATTACCAGGTGAACCTAGTATGGATTCTGTCTAGATATCCAACAAACAAAACTGCAGAAGATCAATGGTAACAATACAGATACACCAGTCATTTAGTTCCTTTTAAAACAGACTATACAAAGTTAATTGGCCCAACATTTGACTTGCATGGAAAAAAGTTAGTAAATCTTGTAACTCAAGTTTTATATGGTGGTTTTAATTTTTATCATAAAAATAAAATACAATCATCAGTTTGGCATTTGAGTAGGGACAACAGGGAATTGGTGAACAAGGAAATCATGAATTGCAAGGATTTAAGGGGTCTCTCTTATTATTAATAATGTGGTAGTTGCTTTCCAAGTATATAACAAGGCAGTTTCTACCTCAAAGAGCTCACAGTCTAAGAAAACAAGCAACATACAAAGGTGGGGTGAGGGATGGGAGAGCAAAATACCTTAAAAAAGGTAATAGCTATATCAACTGGCCTTCTATTTAACAACTAGGTATTAGTCAGCAATTTATTACATGTATTTTGACAGAAGCAGATATTCCAAAGGAATTTTAAGGTGAAGATAGTAAACTTATGAACTACCTCAGAGTGTGTTTTGTGCAGAAGGGGTGATGTTGAAAGAAATAGAAATACTACTGAAAGGAGGGGGAAAAAAAGAGGTGGCTAGGGCTACAATGTTGGGTAAACTATTGACACATATAAGCAGATAAATAGGGAGGGGCAGAGTTGTGAATTTCACTGAAGGTGGGGAAAAGAACCTTTAATTTGATAAGGTGAGAGACAAGCCAATGGCGAGATAAAAAGAGTGGGTTGACAGGGCTGAAGTTAAGGACAAGGTAATATGATATTAGAAGTTGTACTGTCTGTGGTCTGGAGGTGGGGGATGAGGGTATTGGGTGTGGTGGGGTGTCAAAGCAAAAAGAGTAGACTGCAGTAGTAAAGATGTGAAAAGATGAGCACTGGGAGGAAAATTTCTGTAGTGTGGTCAGAAAGCAACGTTTGGATTTTAGAAATGCTAGAGAGGAAAAGTGGCACCATTTGTATAACATGAATGTGCAAAGAAAAGAAAAGGTAATCACCTACAGGCCTGCATGGTGGGGAGGATGATGCTGTCAACAGTGACAGATAGTGAGGAGAGCAGAGATGGTTTGAAAGGGAAAAAAAAGAACGATGAACAGAGGTAGCCAAATATGTTTAAGATGACAGAAAGATATCCAAAAGGAAGATGTTAGAGTCAGAGGTTAAAATACAGTATTGAACTGATGGAAAAAAAGTCAAAAGTGGAAAGTTAGATTTGAGAGTCAACAACTGCAAACAGTTCTTGAAGCCATGTTGTCATAAACAGATAGCTAAGGGTTAATGTCTCTTTCACCTGAAGCACCTGACCAGAGGATCAATCAGGAAACCGAATTTTTTTTCAACTCTGGGTGGAGGGAAGGTTGTGTCTGAGTCTTTGTCTGTCTGCTTGCTTTTCTCTCAGCTTTAAAAAGTGATTTCTGTTTTCTAATCTTCTGTTTCCAAGTGTGAGTACCAAACATGGTTTTGTTGTTTTTGTATTTACATGTCTGTAGTGGCTGGAGTGCTTTGATTTGTATTATTTTTGAATAAGGCTGTTTATTCAATATTCTTTTAAGCAATTGACTCTGTATTTGTCACCTTAATACAGAGAGACCATTTTTTATGTATTTTTCTTTCTTTTTTATGTAAAGCTTTCTTTTAAGACCTGTTGGAGTTTTTCTTTAGTGGGGAACTTCAGGGAAATTGAGTCTGTACTCACCAGGGAATTGGTGGGAGGAAGAAATCAGGGGGAGATCTGTGTGTGTTGGATTTGCTAGCCTGATTTTGCATTCCCTCTGGGTGAAGAGGAAAGTGCTTTTGTTTCCAGGACTGGAATTACAGAGGGTGGACTCCCTCTGCTTGGATTCACGGAGGTTGCTTCTGTGTATCTCTCCAGGAACACCTGGAGGGGGGAAGGGAAAAGATTTATTTCCCTTTGTTGTGAGACTCAAGGGATTTGGGTCTTGGGGTCCCCAGGGAAGGTTTTTGTGGGGACCAGAGTGCCCCAAAACACTTTAATTTTTTGGATGGTGGCAGCCGTACCAGGTCCAAGCTGGTAACTAAGCTTGGAGGTTTTAATGCTAACCCCCATATTTTGGACGCTAAGGTCCAAATCTGGGACTAAGTTATAACACATGTAAATGTGAATGAGATCGTCCAGAGAAACACAAAGGAAAATTGGATCCCTCCAGGGAACAAGTGAGGGAAGGAGGACTCACTGTAAGATAATGAAGGAATAATCAGAGTTAAGGAGAAGAACCAGGAGAAGATAGATGAAGATGGAGAGCAAGCTATAAATTTTAGCCTGGAAGAGTTAATGAGAAACTTTGGTGAGAGCAGTTTTAGTGGAGTGAAGTCAGATTAGCGGGGATCCACAATGGAGTTGGAGAAAAAAAATGTGACATTTGCTGACTGTATATTGTATCCTTCAGAATGTAGATTTAAAAAAAAAAAAAAAAGAGAAAATTTAGGGTTCATTGTCTAGTTGCTGAAGTAAAGTAGCCTTGACAATAAAAATAGTTATGTAAATTATAGCAGTTTTGTTGAATCTGTAGCCTAAAATACAAACAATACCACTGAGTGAGGTGTGAAGTTTGTTCATTCATATTAATGAGGTGTCAAGTATGAAGACTAATTAGATAATTACTACCATAATTAACAGAAATAACTATGAGTTATTGTAGAAACACTTGGTTTATGCATTTAGTACCAGTCATAAAATGTTTCTTTTATTTTAAAGTATGATCCATAAGAATTATATTTTTAATGTGGAAATAATCAAAATTTGATTACAAATATACAATTTGATGGAATATTTACTATTTGTATAAAGCTAGATGGAAAGCCCATAGTACAGTTATGCATGGCTGCATTGCCTTAGGAGTAGAGGCAGACCAATCACTATGACTAAACTTTTAAAGAAGAATTATGGAATTTAGATGACTGTAATCACAAAATTTAGTTCAGATCAAACGATACACTTGGTATGGGATAGCTGAATTTCATTTTATAAGACAATATGGTTTTAAACCATGATAATGTATAAGAAACATATTGTCTAGTGATTTTAATGCTGTTTAAAAGAACATTTTCAAGAAAAAATTTTAATTTATATAATAAAATAGCAAGTAAAATACATAAAAATCAACCAAAGAGAAAATAGGCATCCACATTTGGACAGTGTATAAAGTTTTAGGCAGATAAAAAAAAATCATGACAATTTTCAAAGCTGCTGAGCATCTACAATTCACACTGCAGCTAGTGGGAGCTGTGGGTGCTCTTATAGTCAAAACATTTTATACAGGTATCTAATTATGAATGTGTCCCCCCCTCACACACCCCATGTTTGAAAAGTTTTGCCACGGATCTTAAAATTCATTATTTATTCAGCTATTACCTATTTTAAGATTTTCTATAGCAGTCTATTATCCGAGCAAGCTTGAATTATTGTAACTGTACTTTCATGTGTGGTCTTTTTCCAGAGTAGGCCTAGTTATAGAAACAAAAACTGGCTGTTTATTCTTTCAGGCTGATCGACCTCTCTCTCTGCCTTTTATCATTGCATTTTGCTTTTGCTGCTTTGCAAGACAAAGGAAATATATATTTCAGAGTATCTAAGAGATAGGCAAGATTAATAAAAACCTTTGTACTGCAATATGAGATGTTCTTTGAAAGTTTTGTACATTCATCGACACCAGTAGTGGGCAACCTGTGAGCCGCACTAAACCCCAAACGCTAAAAACAAAGTTTTATATTTCAATTAAGTGGGGGAAATAAAGCAAACAGTAACACAATTTAATAATTAAATCATAGCCATAGTAAGCCAGATCATGACCTAGACTATGTAGACATACTGGTGCAAAAGCAGGGTAACTGCACCTCTACATAAGAATGGCCATACTGGGTCAGACCAAAGGTGCATCTAGCCCAGTACCCGATCTTCCGACAGTGTCCAATGACACATGCCCCGGAGGCATGTTCATTCTCCTACCCTATCCCCGCCCCATAGTCCATTCCAGGAGTGTCCAGTCAGGAATCAGGTCTCCAGCTATAATCAGTCTCTAGGAAGGGACTCTTGACCCACTCCCTTCTGACCAGGGTAGGGTTAATATTGCACAGATATCTTCCTAACACTGATATCTGAACAAACCAGTCTAGCCAAAGGGTAGTTCCTCTGCTTTGCTTTCTCTCCACAGGCTATGAATAGTGCATTGCCAGTATTTACATGTTACTGCACATTTTAGCAGGCCAGTCTTGCCTGCCCTTCCGCAAGGGTTGGGGCCCCTTTGGACAGAAGATCTTGTCTGTTTTCTGGTTCAGAAGGAAGGTCCTGAGTCAGTTTAAACCCAGCCTTTTTATAGCCAAAAAAAGAGCACTTGATTTGCCTGTTGGTCTCTGGAACCAGTCTGACCCAGTACATGCAAGGTGTCATAAACAGATAGCTAAGGGTTAACATCTCTTTCACCTGGAAAGAAGTAATCTGAACACCTGACCAGAGGACCAATCAGAAAACAGGATTTTTTCAACTCTGGGTGGAGGGAGTTTTGTGTCTGTGTTTTTTTTCTTCTGCCTGATGCTCTCTCAGCTATGAGGAGTGATTTCTATTTCCTGCTCTCTAATCTTCTGTTTCCAAGTTGTGAGTACAGAGATCATGTATTTATATGTCTATAGTTGCTGGAGTGCTTTGATTTGTATTCTTTTTGAATAAGGCTGTTTATTCAATATTCTTTTAAGCAATTGACCCTGTATTTGTCACCTTAATACAGAGAGACCATTTGTATGTATTTTTTTCTCTCTGTTTATATAAAGCTTTCTTTTTAAGATCTGTTGGAGTTTTCTTTACTGGAAAACTTCAGGGAAATTGAGTCTGTACTCACCAGGGAATTGGTGGGAGGAAGAAGTCAGAGGGAGGTCTGTGTGTGTTGGATTTGTTCGCCTGACTTTGCATTCCCTCTGGGTGAAGAGGAAAGTGCTTGTGTTTCCAGGACTGGAATTACAGAGGGTGGATTCCCTCTGCTTAGATTCACGGAGGTTGCTTCTGTGTATCTCTCCAGGAGCAGCTGGAGGGGGGAAGGGAAAAGATTTATTTCCCTTTGTTGTGAGACTCAAGGGTTTGGGTCTTGGGGTCCCCAGGGAAGGGTTTCGGGGGGACCAGAGTGCCCCAAAACACTCTAATTTTTTGGGTGGTGGCAGCAAGTACCAGGTCCAAGCTGGTAACTAAGCTTGGAGGTTTTCATGCTAACCCCCATATTTTGGACGCTAAGGTCCAAATCTGGGACAAAGGTTTGACACCTGTATTTACATGTTACTGCACATTTTAGCAGGCCAGTCTTGCCTGCCCTTCCACAAGGGTTGGGGTCCCCTTTGGACAGAAGATCTTGTCTGTTTGTTGGTTCAGAAGGAAGGTCCTGAGTCAGTTTAAACCCAGCCTTTTTATAGCCAAAAAAAGAGCACTTGATTTGCCTGTTGGTCTCTGGAACCAGTCTGACCCAGTACATGCAAGGTGTCATAAACAGATAGCTAAGGGTTAACATCTCTTTCACCTGGAAAGAAGTAATCTGAACACCTGACCAGAGGACCAATCAGAAAACAGGATTTTTTCAACTCTGGGTGGAGGGAGTTTTGTGTCTGTGTTTTTTTTCTTCTGCCTGATGCTCTCTCAGCTATGAGGAGTGATTTCTATTTCCTGCTCTCTAATCTTCTGTTTCCAAGTTGTGAGTACAGAGATCATGTATTTATATGTCTATAGTTGCTGGAGTGCTTTGATTTGTATTCTTTTTGAATAAGGCTGTTTATTCAATATTCTTTTAAGCAATTGACCCTGTATTTGTCACCTTAATACAGAGAGACCATTTGTATGTATTTTTTTCTCTCTGTTTATATAAAGCTTTCTTTTTAAGATCTGTTGGAGTTTTCTTTACTGGAAAACTTCAGGGAAATTGAGTCTGTACTCACCAGGGAATTGGTGGGAGGAAGAAGTCAGAGGGAGGTCTGTGTGTGTTGGATTTGTTCGCCTGACTTTGCATTCCCTCTGGGTGAAGAGGAAAGTGCTTGTGTTTCCAGGACTGGAATTACAGAGGGTGGATTCCCTCTGCTTAGATTCACGGAGGTTGCTTCTGTGTATCTCTCCAGGAGCAGCTGGAGGGGGGAAGGGAAAAGATTTATTTCCCTTTGTTGTGAGACTCAAGGGTTTGGGTCTTGGGGTCCCCAGGGAAGGGTTTCGGGGGGACCAGAGTGCCCCAAAACACTCTAATTTTTTGGGTGATGGCAGCAAGTACCAGGTCCAAGCTGGTAACTAAGCTTGGAGGTTTTCATGCTAACCCCCATATTTTGGACGCTAAGGTCCAAATCTGGGACAAAGGTTTGACACCAGTATTTACATGTTACTGCACATTTTAGCAGGCCAGTCTTGCCTGCCCTTCCACAAGGGTTGGGGTCCCCTTTGGACAGAAGATCTTGTCTGTTTGTTGGTTCAGAAGGAAGGTCCTGAGTCAGTTTAAACCCAGCCTTTTTATAGCCAAAAAAAGAGCACTTGATTTGCCTGTTGGTCTCTGGAACCAGTCTGACCCAGTACATGCAAGCTTCCCCAGGGAGCAATTCCTTTCTGGAGGCTTTTACAACCTAATTGAGTCATCTTAATCAGCCCCTCTCATCACCACCCCCTCCACACACACACACAGTTCCTGGAGAAGCTGCAATAATCCACCGTCTGGAGTTGCATACAATCCCTGGCCCACAGTGATACATAAACTTAATACAATCTGGTCCCCAAAGATATTGCATGTTGTTGTAGTATCTGTCACAAAATCCACCCTCTTCCACACTTCCTCTGGGTGGAGCCAAAGTCCAGGATCTCCTTCCAGTTACTGTTAATAGTAGATTACTAACCCCTGGAACAAGGTGAGACCAAGGATAACATTTGTTCATCTTTAATAGATAATTCTTTCCCTCTGGTGCAGGTGTGTATCACCTATTAACCAGCCTAATCCAGTGAGAGAATCTACCTGGACCTTTTTGAAGTGTTCAGTTACTTAATTATATAGCCCATGTAACAGGGGTCCAGTCCAGCATTCACTGAAGTCCGTGAAAATAAAGAGAACCCCACTGAACTTAAGAGGAGTTAGACAAGGAGTACTTGTACCACTACAGGTAAACAGAGGTCTTCCGGGGGTACAGAGACTTGTCTAGATATTTGGCTAGTTTTACAAGAGGCTACATAAAAAGCACTAGCGAATTCAATACAAACTAAAATTGCACACAGACAATTACTTGTTTATACTGCTCTATATACTATACACTGAAATGCAAGTCCAATATTTAATTCCAACTGATTTAATAATTTACATGGTAAAATGAGAAAGTAAGTAATTTTTCAACAAATAAATGTGCTGTGACATTTTTGTATTTGTATGTCTGATTTTGTAAGCAAGTAGTTTAAGTGAGATGAAACTTGGGGGTAGACAAGACAAATCAGATTCCTGAAAGGGATACAGAAGTCTGGAAAGGCTAAGAGATACTGAGTTAGACTATGCCCAGTTCAGACCTGTACCATAAGGTTACATTTGTTAGCATATATTCTCTTCCCATTTTTGAGCACTGTGTCCATCCTGTTAAAGAGATCTCCTTCTGTGAGTATTTTCCATATCAGAATTAATGGCATAGTGTTTACATAAACCACATCCTGAATACTACTCTGACTCCTCAGCACGTATTTTTCTAAACAATATACCGTACAAATCAAATCAGTATCTTAGGTGTCTGTATACTAATGCAAGTAGTATGGGGCAGTCTGGGGGTTGGGGTGTAGGGTCTGGCCAGGAGCTAGAATGAGGGAGGGGGCTCAGGGTTGGGGCAGGAGGTTTGAGTGTGGAGCGCTTACCTGGGCAGCTCCCATTTGGTGTGAGGGGTGCAGGTGAGAATGTGTGTGGCGGGGTGCAGGGGTTTCTGTTTGGTGCTCAGGGTGGGGATGTGGGGGGTGCAAGAGTTAGAGCAGTGGGTTGGGGGTGTGTGAGGAGGATGCCAGAGTCAGGGAAGGGGGGGCTGGGTGTGTGTGAGAAGGGTGTAGGGGTCAGAGAAGGGGCCAGGGGAGGTGTGGGGGGTTCAGGCTCATGGCAGGGGGCTAGAAGGGATATTGCCCTCCTTCTCCAAGGCCCCATCCCTGCCTCTTCACTGGAGCAGCGAGCAAGCTGCATCTACGGTTCCGGCTCCGCTTCTCCCCCTCCATCTCCAGGGCCATCAGCTGTTTGGCCACAGGGAGGGAGAGGAGAAGGGGCAGGAACCCAGCATGCTGGGGGAAGAGGCGGGGGGAGAAGGGAGCTTAGCTGCTGGTGGAGGCTGCCCTGCAGCAGCAGCTAGCAGGATCAAGCTTCTACCCCTTGCCCCCACAGGAGAGATCAGTGGGCAGGGGGTGGAGAAGAGCAGGCTGGGCCAGGCAGAATTTTTAATGGCACACTGCTGCCTGCCAGGGTCCTGGCCATCGGCCCTGTTCAGCCAGCTGCCGGCCTGGGTTCATCAGTGGCCTGAGCAGGGCCGGGAGCCAGGACTCTGGCAGGCAGCAGCGTGCCATTAAAAGTCGGCTCGCGTGCCGTCTTTGGCATGTGTGCCATAAGTTACCAACCCCTGGTTTAGATAATACTCAGTCCTGCCATGAGTGCAGGGGAATGGACTAGATGACATAGTATGAAATTGCTAACAGGATTTATTTATGCAATGTAGGGTTTTCCCCCCTCATGAAATTCATTTGCCTTATTCTGTTATATTGAGATACTTATGATTGCTCTGTCACTGTTTTTAGTAAATGATCAGATCCTTAATTGGTATACATCAGCATTACTTCACTGGCACCAGCTGTTAGGCATCAACTGAGAATCTCTTTTAAAAAAATTCAGATTCCAAAAACTATCATCACTTCTAGAAGATACAGAGACTAGGAAAAGTTCAGCCACATAAGCATGAAAACAGTTTTTAAAAAGTTATTGAATCCTGCTGAAAATTTAATTGCACTCTTTTAGTCTTACTGTTTATTTTAGCTAAGCTGTCACTTGATGTATTTTTAAAAAAAGAATAAAACAGAACATTAAGTATAACAAAAATACCGAAACTGATTTCTGTTGCCCAACACATTAGTACAGTATCAGAGGGTAGCCGTGTTAGTCTGGATCTGTAAAAGCAGCAAAGAATCCTGTGGCACCTTATAGACTAACAGACATTTTGGAGCATGAGCTTTCGTGGGTGAATATGCATCTGAGGAAGTGGGTATTCACCCACGAAAGCTCATGCTCCAAAACGTCTGTTAGTCTATAAGGTGCCACAGGATTCTTTGCTGCTTTTATTAGTACAGTAAACATTCAAAATTATTTCACCTTTTTACCATTAGCTATTGATATTACTAGTTGCATTCCCAGTGGAATTTGACACTGCCAGCAGGTAGAGGAACTTGGGGGACAACTACTGCACTGGTGGGGTGCAAAATAAACTTTATTAAGAAAATGCAAAAACAGAAAAAATTCAATAGTGAGGGGTATGGAGTTTGTTAAGGTAGACAATTGGGGAGGGGTTTCTTTTAGTAAATAGTATAGGGGGTTTCAATAGTGGCGTACAATACAGTGGGGTACAATACAGTTGGTAACCAATTAACACTGAAGTATAAATGTAACAGGTAGCTAACAATTTCTATGTAAAGGGTGTGTCACAGCAGCATATAACCAACTAACAGTTATGGGTAAAATGTGTTAAATAACCAACAACTCTAGGTAAAAATGTGTCACAGTGGTGTAAAAGTAAAATGTGAGGTGTGTCAAAGAGAAAAAGGGTAACCAATGGGGTTTTATGCTAGACTTCAGTAATACAATTGAGGTTTGGCAGCAGCAGGAGCGGGGTGAACACGTGGGGGAAGGGATTAAAAGAGAGAAAGGCAGTGGTAGAAGAATGAGGTTGGGGGATGGGGGAAGAGGAGCACGTGGTGGAGCAGAGACCAAAGGCAGAGGCGCTGCTGTGGGAGATTTAAACTCAGGGAGACACAGAGAGCAACAGGCTGCAAGTTTAAACAGTAGAGAGACTGCAAAGAGTGACTGGGGAGCTCGGGGGGGAGACCCGGGCAAGCTTGGGGGGGGAGGGTTAGGGCAGTGGGAAGACAAACTTAACCACAATTATACAGATCACAGCAAAATCTTGTTTATGATCGAACTTAACCAAGACTATACAAATTAGCAAGTAACAGAACACAATGCAACAATTCTTTTTTAAACCTAACTTACAGAGCACAATACAAACAATTCTTTAAACCTAACTTAACCACAGCTATGCAAAACAAAATTACAACTTATCTAGACTAAGAACCTGATTCTAATAGGCGCACCTTACACTATGCCGATTCTTTGATCGGGAGGGGGAGCAGTTCCAGAGGGCAGAGTGGTGTGTGCTCAGGGTACAGCCCCGGGGGGGGAGGGGGGGCGCGGCTGCAGCAGTGGGGCGGCTGCAAGCCGGCGGCCTAGGATACAGTCCAGGAAGGCACAGCTTAGCAGCGGCACAGGCTTATTTTTAGCAGCAAAGGCGCTGCGGAGCAAGAAACAGATTACAGATACAGACCAAGGAGTTAGCTTGGGTCTATCTGCTGGGGAAACAAGGCCAGCAGCTAGGACAGGGGGAGTCTGCAAGAGGGAGTTCTTACCAATCCCCAGGACAGCAGCAAGCACAGAGGCAGGAACAGCAGTAGCATTGGAGGATGGAGAGAGGACTCGATTCGCTTACAATAATCAGGAGATCGCCAGGCACAAATTCGTTGTTCGTGGGAGGGGAGTTTAAAAACGGGGGTATGCTCAAAAACAAACGAGAGCAGGGAGAGGGCCCCCCAAAGACCCCTAGCTGATCAGACCAGGTGGCAAAGCAAGGACCTTCTCCGAAGTCTGATCAGAAAATGTCAGGCTTTAAAAGCAAACTCAGGCAGTTTCCCACCAGTACTTTTGATTGGCTCCTCTTGATACAGGGGAGGAGAGAAGGCAGGGAAAGGCTGCAGGTAAGCATAGGCATGCCTGGGCATGTTCTGAGCCACAGGTATGACTCATATGCTTAATTAGTTGGCCACTTCAGGTCTTGCATTTCTGGGCAGCGCCCCCCACACCAAGCCCGGGTCTGAACAAAAGAGCCAAAAGAAGAAGCAAGAAGCCCCCTCCCTAGGCAGAGCAATGGCTCCAGTTAGTCTGTACAAGCCATTCCTATGAATAGGGCTGTGACTTTAGTTAGCACAATGGCCGGGAGGGGCAGCCACACAGGACAAACAGAAAGGAGAGGGGAAAAAGGAATGCAGCAGGGGGACAGCTGTAACAGACAGAAATATTCTTAATAAATTACATAATAAAAAAGTAATCAAATCAGTTGTAATTTATTAAGAATAATTCCACTGGGAATGAATTATTGGGAGGGTCTACAAAACAATTTCTGTTGTACTCCCCATTCTCTTCAGTTTCATGGTGCAAAACTGTAACCCATCTGTTTGTGTCTTTGAACTCTAGTGATCAACTTATATCAGTTTATATCAGGTTTCCATTTTCAGGTCTATGTTTATAGAGGTGAAGTCTAAACACCACACTAAAGCTGGTTGAAAAATGAATTTTCTTTGCAATGGAACATTTCATTTTTTCTACAGAAATACTTCTTGGAACAGGGAGGTAGTGTGTCATGGGAGTTCCTGGCCATGGTGTATCATCGGAGATGTAGTTTATCCTGACAACCCAACCCATAGAAGAGAATAGGGACATAAGGGAACCAAACTACAACTCTCACAGGACACCATGGTGGTATTTACAAATTGAAATATTTCTGTTTTCAGTCATTTGTTATATGACAAAAAAATAAATTTTCTGCAGAAAACAGACAAAAAATCATTTAATAGAAACTCCAATTTCCAATCAAAAACAGTTTCAGTAGTCATTTTTCAACTAACTCTCTAATGTATATTTCAGTCATACTTTGCCTTATGCTTTATATCCTTCAGATTAAGGAGTGGACATCACACTACCGAAAACTAGCTCTCAGCAGAAGAATTAAATTATTCACTTTTACTGAGAACCAAGGACTGAACAGGTATGGGGACTGAGCTACCCCAATTGGAACCATTCTTAAGAACTGAACTCACACTTTCAAATTAAAACATATCTTAATTATGTGCACATAAAAGACTGAGTCACACAGGGCCCAATTCAGTTACCCGTACTCACACTGGGTAGTAAGTAACTCAATGGCTAGTCCCATTGTTTTTTCTCTAGACTACTGGTATAGTTGGGTATTACCTACTGTAGGTAAGGTTGACAATATCAGTCTGCAGGGATTTCCAAAATTTAGAAAGAAAAAATAAACGTGCTCAAGGAAAAAATAATTTAGTTGATTAGAAGCATTGATAAACATTTCAACTTTCTAAATAATATTAATGGAATTGGCCTTTTTATATATTTAAGTGGTTACCTGAAGGACTTACATTGGTTATAGTGGAATATTAAGGATCACCAATTAACTTAAATACATATTAAATTGATTACCCTGTGGGAAGTAAAATTCTGCATTTGTCAAGTTTGATATAACATCTTTTCCCTAACTTTTAAATGATTATTTAAGATAATTTTCCATTGTGACATTATTTGTAGTAACACACAGTCTTGTTTGTCTTGAAACTTATTGCTTTCTGTTGAAGTATATGCAATGTACTTCATCAAGGAAACAGCGTATCTACTAATGAAAAAAAGTCTAGTTTGCTGTAAGAGAAGCCAACTTTGTGACATATAGGCAGTGGCGTAGCCAGGTGGAGGGAACAAGGGGAGTATAAAAAAAAAAAGGCACCACCCACTGCAGCGCTTTTACTGAGGAGGCCCCAATGCAGAAAGATACTTAGTAGCTGCCTGACTTTAAGTGTTTACATAATCTCTTTGAAGTCAGTCAATGAAATTATTTATCACATACTTAAGTACTTTCTTGGACTCTAGGCGAAAGAGAGCTGCAGAGAGAAAATCTTAAAAAAAACCTCATATCATATGTATTCAGTATAACACCTTCAAGTAATGTAATGAGTTCAAGTCTGATACCATAGCTAGGGTATATATTCTGGAATGATATTGCAGTTCAGTACAAATGAGCTCGGGCTGTGTCTTCTTCAGAGTACAGTAAGAGTACAATTCTCATAATTAAAAGTCAACATTTAACAATATTTACTGTACAACCAAATCGGAGACACCATAGTGATTTATTTTTCCATAAAGAAATACTACATAGTATATTAACATTTTGAAGATGCTAATTATATTTGTATTTCTGTGATGCCTTCCCCAGTCTACATAAATGTTCATGGGTGCCTTTTGTAGATAGATAATGGTATTGTGTATTGGTGTACAGTGGCTAATCTCTTGGTTTTGAATAAAGTATGAAAATTTTACAAGAGGACTAGTAACAGTATGCAGAAGATAGTATTTTCCACAAGTTCATATCTGATTTGAATACAATTGTGAACTTTTCTATCCCCTCACACTGCATCATATGAACACACACAATGGGGAATTTTGTTAACTGAATGTTATGTATATTACATAGCCAGATTTCTAATTAGTGGGTCCCTGTTTGTTCCTCATTTTCCAAATAATTTTTTTAAACTCTAATGGAATTAAATTCACCCAAGCAAAAAGGGCTCATGCAAAGCCCTCTTCAACTTCACTGGAAATTTTTAAATTAAGATTGGAGTTTTTCCCCTTAAATGTATACCGTAGTGCAAACAGAAATTATTTCAGGGAAGTTCTATGACCTGTTTTATAGAGGAGATCAAACTAGATGATCACAGTGTTCCCTTCTGGCCTTGGATGAAAGAAACTTTTCTAATTAAGTTCTGCAGCATGGCTATGTGGAAGCGAGTAGCCAATAGGTTGGCCCCAAAGAAAGTCCTTCACAGCTTCCTTGGGCAATAAAGGGGACCCCACACAGAGTCCAAATGTGTGTAGATGGAGCAATTGTTATTGGAGCTGAGCTCACATGGATCCAGTGGCCAAAACCTCCATGTATGGGGACTGCCTATCTGCTCACAAGTTGTAGAGATTAAACTGGTCCCACTCATCACTGAAGAGGACTTCACATAAACCCAAATTAGACTACCTTTGTGAAGGTAGTCTTTAAAATAAATGATTAGAGTTAATGGTACAGCAAAAAAAAATAATCAAAAAATCAAAAAAATTCACAGCTGAATACAACATATTTTAAGTTAACAATGCTTTACTTTGGATTACTTAGCTCTGTATTATCTTACTTATGGACTATTTATTTCCTTATGTTAATACCATAAATAAATTTACCAAAAAAGAAAAACAGAATGCTGGCAGTCTAGCTTTGCAAATAAAAGCTTATAACAAAGCAAAACTTGATTTTTTCCCATATGACTTTTCCCCTGTCTTGAAACAGATAAAATGAGAATGTTGTCAATGAAGGAAAATGTTTAAAGGCTACATAGACAAGTTGTACAGAATCATTTTCCATCCTTGTTCCTTTTGCTGCAATAAGCATTGGAGTTTGTCCTAAGCCTGTCCTTGAATACAAATACATTATTATATTTATTTATGATGTTAACTTCAACATTTATTACACATTTTACTGATGAACAAAATGTATGTATACTTTGTTGGTTTACAAACCACACAGATGTTTTGCAATAATAGTGTCATGAACATGATACAATTTATGTCCTTCTAGCAGCAGTGAAACAATGGCAACATTTTTATTGGATTGAAAGAGTTCAAAATTTCTATTCCTAGCTTTAATGACTCTATTATTTGAGTGTATAGCAATAAAAATGGATTATATTAGAGTGCTTAGACTGAGTCTCGTTTATTGTTGCAGTACACAGAGTAAATTGCATGGAGGATATCCATGTGAGAATCTGCAGCTGGATTAAGTATACTAGAAATCCCACATTTGCAGGTTCACTCTGATCCATTCACTCACTTGAACCCTTTGCACACATTCCTAGAAGACCAATGAATGAGTTAAAGGAAAGAGGGAAGAGTATAAAGGAAAGAAAAAAAGAACGGGCATAAGGAACAAGAGGGTAAGAATGGGTGAGTAGATAATGATGGAAAGGAGAGTTGGAGAGAAAAATATTGAAGGTATAATTTGAAAATAACTATCTTAACTACATTAATGTACATCTCGACATGACAGAGTAGCAAAGTATGTGGAAAGGAACTAGGGATTGAGAGCAAGAGTAGAAAAAGGGGAAGATGGTAGAGAGAAAAAGTGAGCAGATCCATGAGTGAATGTGGCAGAACCAGGATCCAAAACAGACGCTCTAAAAGAGGGGAGAGGAGTACCTCTTTTAGGGAGAGACCTGCAGTTTGTTTTCAGCTAGCCAGCATGCCAAAACTGCAAATACCATCAACAACTCAAAAGTAGTAAGAAAACACATATTATTGAAAATAGCTCTCCTTTCACTATGAAGTAATCACCCCAAAGCAGCAGCAGCATTCTTCAGTATCAAACTGCTTCCTTAGGTGAGGTCCTTATAAGTGGGTGCAACATTTTGCCCCTTAAAATGATTCCCCTGGAGCCAAGCTTTTGTTTACACTTATTCTGCAAGGGAAAAATCAAGGGGTAAGGGAATGGAGATTACAAGGCCCCTCTAAAAAGTCAGTACTGCTTGTCATGATGAGAAAAAGGATATCATCAATAGAACACAAGGACAGACAACCCAGGAGGAACAGAGTGGAGAGACAAAGAGAATTGGGCAATAAGATAAGACTCTGAGGTGTTTTTTTGGGGGGGGGGGTTTGGGGGGGAAGCACATGCTTGCTGGTCTAGCAGATACAGATAGAAAACACTACAAGGGTTGGTACAAGGGACACATAGGTAAATAGGATCCTCCCACTCTCAACCCCCCATTTACCAGAACATGTCCTGTTTTATACTTTGAAAATGGACAGAATGATAGAGAAGGAGAAGCCAATGAGGTTGCTTTGCTGATGAAAAATGAGGGTTAAAAAGCCAGACAATCCTTTTTCTCTGCACCCCTCCTGACAAAAATGTCCAGAACACCGCCCCCCGAACATCCTCTCCTTCTCCGCCCCACCTTTCACACACACATTAAATCCATTATCTGTACCCCCACCCTGATTAGAATCTCATTTTAGCACTTTGAAAAGTATTTATAACCAGAATTCAATACAACATTAAAGCAAATAAGGATGCAGAGAACTTCAGGGCAGTAAAATAATCCTTAATAAAAAAAAGTTTACATTGTGCTAGTTCAGTTTTGCTATCTGCAATATGTGCTCAAGTTAATTTCTCAATCAAAACATATTTTAAAATAGACCTAAGGATTTATTTTACATTTAAGATGGCACCTATTCAAACTCCTGCTGAGTATTCATTATGGAATGATTTTATTAGAAAATAAATATTAAAAGTTAGAATAAAAACCCATTCACTAACTTCCAGTCTAAAATTCCTGCTTTCATGAATATTTTTCAAGTCTTAGACGTATCTTGAAAAAAACAAGAGACTTAACAGCTGGTAATTTGTGTGTGTGTGTATTTAATACTTATGAATTTTTTTTTCATTTGCAAGTACTGTGAAATTGCCACAAAATTTGTCATCACTATGTACATTCCACATTACAAGTGTTCATTTGACTACCATTAGCGATTATGAAAAAGATGCTCTGTTGATACCAGATGGTTCTACCGTGTACTGCTGGTCATCAATTATTGTGAAAGATCTGCTTTGGCAAGCCAGTTAGGTCTTGGATGGATTTTAATTCTACTGTGTTGGGAACAGAGGATTAGCAATCAACAAAGATTCCCAAAATTGGAAAGACTAATGCAGGAAGAGAGAGAGGGGAAAAAAAACCATGAGAAAGGTGCTCCAAAGCTATCCCATCATGTCTTTAAGAAAAACAAAAATACCTTCCAAACATACATCATAAATAGGGGCCTGAGTCAAAGTCCTTTCACGTCATTGGAAGTCTCTCCATTGAGCAATGGATGAGGATCTCTGCTCAAATAAATTTGTTAGTCTCTAAGGTGCCACAAGTACTCCTGTTCTTTTTGTGGATACAGACTAACACGGCTGCTACTTTGAAACCTCTAGTTGCAGGTGTAGCCCAAGATCCAGTGTGCTTCAACAGCAGCCCTGTGAACTACAAATTGTGGATTACAAACTGCAGCATGTTGGGAGAACTTCCTGGTTCCTGCCATGAAGTATTCACTGCTCCCCCTCCCCCTCCCCGGCAGGAGGTGTCAGCAGTGACTAAGCTGGGAGCACACAGTGGGCAGAGAGGATGCTGCTAGACTGTAATTCCATTCTATGTTCTTTACAGGTAGGACTAAAAAGGGCTTAAAGAGTACCCTGAGAGGAGTTTAAATGACACCAGGAGAACATGGGCTTGTTTGTTTTGGGGTTCAGTTATTGTGGGAGTTAGAACATGTTTGTAAGGGGTATGTGTTGTACAATGTACCTGCTGCTCTCCCAGCAGGAGGTCTCAGCACTGACTGAGCTGGGAGCAGGTAGCAGGCTAGCAGAAAGGAGGCTACTGGACTGTAATCCTGTTCTATATTCTTTACAGAATAAAGCCTTATTCCTGGTGGTTTGTCTGAGTGGGTCTGGTCTGAGGTGAACACACACTGATACACAATGCAGAACACACAAAGGAGCCTCAGGCCCAGTTTCCCAAAGTTGTATAAAAATGTTGCAAGGTGGGCTTCCCGTATCTTGAACAACCTCTTACTGGGCCAGTGAACAAGACACGGGGCTACACATGTATGCAGTAGGTCAAATATATTGGGCTCCAGTGGAAATGACAAGTATATAGTCACCCTGCTCTATTGTCAGACACTGTATGAGGCAAGAAAATTTTCAGAATATTCACTTGCAATGTGTATGATAGCACAGGAACAAATTACTGTGTTGATAGCACAAGATTTCAAAAGCTGATTAAAAAAAGTCTTATTACAGATGCTCTCTCTTACCAGTGATACATTTAAATTAAAGTGCATTTAGCTAGAACCAGGATTTAAAGGCAGATACGGTAGCTAGACAGTAAAAGTGAAAGTTAGTTGAGGGCAGAAGGAGAGAAAAAAAAAAGACATTCTGTAAGCTGTCTGGAACCCAAACATCCTTCTGTTCTAACTGTATGTCTTGTGCTTGTTACCTATGGTTGTAAAACAAAGTGTATAATCACCACATATAGCTGCTTCAAAAAAGAAAACAAGATACATCAGAGGTGGAGAATGATGCTCTGCATTGCTGTGATCTTTTTCATTGCAGGACATTTCAATAAGTAACTTTTCACCTGAACTGTGCTGCCTTTTTTTTTCCTGTTTGAATGGCCACATAATAAATGACTAATATACTATTGTGATATTGATTGTGTTAAAAGGGTACAAAAAGATTGTCAAGGGGTAACTGTATATTTAGGTACTTTACCATTACTTTTTGAGATAGTGGAAAAGTATATACTAAAATAAGAGTTTCTACATTTAAACTGCAGAATGTTATTTTTATTAATAAAAAAGTTAGATACAAGAAATATATTTATATAGATACAAGCCTAAATATATTTTAAGCTATTCCTTTAACTTGTCCCTTTGAAAAAGGTGCTGAAAATTGCATGCAGAGAGGGCATCCAACAACTCCTCCACATCATAAATGTAATTCCATGTAAATTAGATCCAACGTTTGGAACAACAATGCTACTAGTGATATTACAAGATTTTGGCTAGTTGCCCAGTCATTCAAATAAATGATTGTGTCAAGCAGCAAAGATTTCTCCAAAAGACAGGACAATTTGACTATCATGCTCACTTTTAAATATTTTACTGCATCATAACTCTATCTTTTGTATTTCTGTAATGAGAATGTAAAATGTTCAATTATTATTAGCCCCTCAGAACATTGGAGTTACTGCAATCTTCCCAAAGATTCTCAAAACTATCACAAAGCAGAAGAAAAAAAGCTATTAATATCTGGAAGATCTGCTATCAAAACTTATTGAGGATACAGACATCTAAAAAGGCAGGCTGCCATTAAATGCCAGGTTGGCACCTGGTAAAAGTATGTATAACTTGTGCTGTTTTGCTAAATCCTTTTGTTAAATCTCCTAGCAAACACTGAAAAAATGTACAATACAACACTATCGGCACAGCTGCGCCACTACAGCACATCTGGTGAAGATGTGCTATGCCAATGAGGGAGCACTCTCCTGTTGGCATAATTACTCCATCTCAGCCAGAAGTGGAAGCTATGTTGGTGGCCATCAGTATGCCAATCTCACCCAGCTCTGACCCAGATCGTCAGCTTTCCTACTATCAAGAGTCAGGTTACCTTTATTATGATCAGTCTATATAAAACACACTTGATGCTGTATGGCCAGGTAAAAAAACAAAAGCAATCTCTCTCCTCTTGGCAAAGGAATTTTCCCATATTCTATTACTATTGTGTGCAACCAAGGGGGTCTTGTTGGACTATGCCCCATTTCTGGAAGTCTTGATAAGCATTCTTGGCCAAGAATGCTATTTTTCATTTAGACCTGGCGACTATTTTCCCTTGTTGCAGATCTTCTTTCAGTCATCTATACCTATACATGAATGGGTGTACAGCAGTCCCCCCAAAAGGGCCATCTTTTTGGAGTTTAATGTATCCATCTTATAAACACCCACATCATTTCTCATTTGAAAACTTATTTTATGTATAGTTAGAGGAGGGATGACGTGGAGCTGGAAAGTGGTGCTATAAGCATGTAGGCAAGATGGTACCCAAAATGCAAATGTCATTTTTTGCACAGTTCCAGAAATGCTGAGACACGACTATGACTATAGTTTTTCCTGTTTAAGCTGATTTCCACACCCTTAAGGTGGTGGGTTTTGGTCAAAGCTATAAATCAACAATGTATGAAAAAAATGTATTTTTATGGGCAATTTTTTTTTGAAATGATGAAACTGTTTAGCATGTGGGAAAAATCAACATTTTGTGATATACTGAAATGAAATATTTTCACATCACATTCTTAAATGTTAAAGTATCTCACAAGTGATAATAGTTTTTCGATATTTTCAATGGAAATTTGCTGACCAGATTAGTTTCTCAGTGAAGGCTATGCATCAATAGCAGACGATTGAGTGCTCATAATTTGAGGGCTGATATAAGTGTGTGTTAAATCCTAATATAATGCTTCTCCATTTGCATGCTTTTGCACATACAGTGCAGCATCTAGTTTATCTGGTAGACTGTTTTAATTTGTAATTACCTATGCATGCAGTAGTAGCTTTTGAACGATTCTAGAAATTAGCTTTTTAATTCAGTGACACTTATGTCAGAATTAGTGTTAGAAATGACAATATACAGCTTCAATCAAAGTGCTCACTAAACAAAAATGGCAATTTTATATTAATATATGGATCTCATTTCGCACAAATTTGTATGTCTGTACAAAATGAAAATGGTGGAAGTGGTGGTGGTAATCCTAACAATATACTTCGGGAATTTTACCTCCACAGGGAAGTTACATATATGAAGACATGGAGGATACAAGCCTCTTAAAGAGAAAAGAGCAAAGAAAGAAAGAGGCTCTTCACCAAAACTTTGAAAAATGTTATTTTTCAAGAAAATCCAAAGAATGCAGTGCTGGACAGAATTCTTTGATGCTGGCAGCAGAAGCCAGGAGAAATTAATTGTACTGGTGGTGTGACGGACTCCCACCAGGGTGCCACTTGGAAATGGGGTACCACTGAGCCTGCCTGACCCACGAGCCTGTGTTCCCTTTACACTGTACTGCTGTGACAGGCTCTCAAGCCCCTTCCAGCACACACACAGGTAGAGACACACCCAGCTGCAGCTCCACACAGACGCTGAGATCAGCTCTGCATGGGAAGGCTCATCTAAGAAACTGCCCAGTTACTCAACTGCACACACCCCTTGGAAGGGTAAACCCAAAATTATACCACCTTGTGCTGCACAGAGAACTGTACAGTGTAAGCTCATGAAATTCACTCCTTCCCTCAATATGGAGAATGATATGCAACAGCTTTCTGTCCCCAGTTAGGGTTGTCACAGTTTTTTAGAGAAAACAAAAATCAGGTTAGTAATTACAAAAGATAGATTTTAAGTGATTATAGGGGATAGCAAACAAATCAAAGCAGATCACTGAGCAAATAAACAAAAACAGTCTAAACTTGATATACTAAAGAAATTAAATACAAGTAGCCAATTTGCCCCCTAATTGTTGGTTTAGACAATTTGCAGATTCTTGAAGGCAAGCTGCACTTGCGTGCAGCTTAAAACTCCAGGTATACCTTCCACAGGCTAAAAATCCCTCTAGCCTGGGTTCAGCCCTTTTCCCCCAGTTCAGTCCTTGTTTCTCAGGAGTTTCCAAACATCTCCTTTGGGTGGGAAGTCAGTGAAGGAGAACCAAGATGATGTCAGTCCCCTTCCTTAAATAGCTTTTGCATATGGTGGTAACCCTTTGTCTCCTCCCTTTCAAAGGAAAAACACTGGTATTCTATGATGGAGTCCAGTACCAGGTGACTTGGTCACATGATCCATAGTGTCATAGCAGCCATGAATCAGAGGCTGTTTGTAGCACCCTCAGGAAGGCTCCCTGGTAGGAGATTGGCATCTTCTAAGTCCCATAGTTCTCTGCCATAATCATATCACAATAATATCTCTACGAAGAATATGGGGCCTAGTGTCATGCTGGCAGCAGAAGCCAGGAGAGATTCATTGTATTGGTGGCTACTGGATGAGTTTTCAAGTTTAGATGATGTGCCACCTATACCCTGTCAGAAGGGTTGCTTTTCCAAAATACACAAACAAGTTGAATTTGGCATATGTCAGAATTGTACTGAATTTAGGAAAGAAAACAGACTTAGTCTGATCTGAAAGCATCTGCTTCTATAGTTGAAGACTCAATGAGCAGCAGAGGGATTGTAGGATAGACAAGAAGAAGCCAGCCCCCGTCAGATGGACCCTCACAAAACATCCTGAGGGAACATGCAAAACCTATATGAGAGAGACAGAGAGTTGAGGACTATCGTCATCACCCCGCTCCTATTCAGTGCCGAGGCAAGGGACAAAAAAGCATGTTACAGCTCTTACCAAGCATTCCATAAACGATATGACAAACCCATTTGACCCTGAATCACATCCATATCTAGTGGACTGCATGTAATATCAGATGTACATAAGATGCTACTGAAAACATAAAATTTTGGTGCACAGTTATTCTGAAGGCATATGTATCTTCTTCAGCCCAGTCAAGAAATCTGACAACAAAACCTTTGCTAATATGGCCAAGACCACCAAATTTAAGTCTGGCAAGGGAGGGACAAACACAGTAGCTATCAGTCCAGAAATTGTTTTCCCATAGTGCCCTGTCCTTAGCAAGATGCTGAGATGATGTTTCAATGGTGACTGTTCTTGGTCACCCAATAGGACCTGTGTCCCTTTCCTGTGCTCCCAGAACAATGAGAAGAACAGACTAAGATGAATTAGGGCATCAGCTAGAAGCTCCATCTGAAAGAATCCATGAGCCAAAAGGTATGCAACAAAGAAACTATAGCGTACATCACAGATGCCATGGCTGAATACAAATTAGATGAATTGGCTGTGGAGTATTTTTGAGGCAGGTCCTAAAAGGATATGATGAAGTTAATTTTGGAATCAAAATCTTTGATAGATACTACAATAGTAAATCTGGAGAAAGACAGCATTGGACTGGATCTAAGGTTGGATGCAAGAAACACTGGGTGATTGGTGGACAACTTGTGCCTCAATGGCAAAGGTTCCTAAACATGGCATTCAAGAAGCAATCACTTGTAAAATTCCTCTATGAATATATGGTTCAAAATGCACCTGACAATCTAGGAGCAAACCCAACAAAACACTCCTCCTTGGGGTAGGCTTTTCCAGTGGTGAAGTCAATCATAGTAAAGGTGTGCAGTACTTCTGCAGTACTGAGGAAGAAGTGGACACAAGGATGCTGCTGCATGCTGTATGTGCCAATATGGCTTTTGGTTCTCTTGTTGAGACAGGAACTATAGTAACTGAGTTACCCGATACAGATGTTTTGGTCTTTGCTGTTCACTGCTTTCCAAAAAAATAGAACCTATAGATAACATGTGGATCAAAAAGGCAATATTACCAGCACAACTGATAAGCATCACTTAATCTCCAGGCATACAATTTCTGACGCACTCACTCCTGACTCTGCAACATACTTTCTGCTGTACATGCATTAACAGGATGTAACCGTATCATTCCCTATTTGCTATTGGGAAAAAATTCTGTTTAAATCTCCAAACAGAGAGAGCTTACTGCTTTGGAGATCTTGCCAAACTGGAGGAATGATGGACAAGCTGCCATTTCTGCAGCAAGGAAATTGGTAGCAGTGCTGTATGACCAGAGCGAAAAGAACAGGAAACCCACAGAGACCTGAATTGCTTGTGCATATGTGTAGCCATCAAAAAGGACAAGTCACTGGCCAAACTCCTACCACATGAGGTCAGTTTTAAAGAAAACGTCAAAAGAACATCTTGACAAATAAACAAAGATTTGGATATCTTCAAATACAGGTAAACCAGATATTGGATCACCATTGTAACACGAACGGAAAAAAAGTTGATGATGAACTACTTCCTGTATTCTTCAGTGGCCCAATGGCATCTGAACTTCCACAGGCCTTTATTTGTTCCTGTGCCAGTAAAGGTTGTGCCACAAACAACTGCGAGTGTAGTCAGAACAATCTTCCCTGCACAGAACTGTGCATATGCCAAGGCAATCAAGAGTGTGGTAACCCACACTCTGAGTTCATGATGATGATAATGATGTTGACTAGAAATGTCACCATCACTATTACATTTCAATGATACCTGTACAAATGTATTATTAGATTTTGTTTTACCCTTTAGATTGTGATTGTGCTTTGAGGTCACAAAGATCCAATTGTACGGTTTAAAAATAATACATAGAGTTATTAAAGTAACAAACAAATGCGAATATTTCAAAGTGATCATTTTAACATGTTGACGGTGTCATTGTTTATCCCTCTTACACCTGACAGCTCTGTATCATACCTTATCTTACAGAAGACACAATAAGCTTTCAAATGATATGTGACATATATGTGTGTAAACAGTATATAGTAAGTTGACTAAATCACTGGTGTCTGCAACTTGCCTATTTGTTACTTTCGGACTCACTGGGCTGGGATACAATTGCAGATCACTTAAGAGTTTAACTAGTGCAAAAACCAGCTGCCTGTGTATATAGCAAGGTTTTTCAGGGAGCACATGGGTGCTCCAAAAACTATACTGACTTCCAGTTAAAGTTGTTGGTTTTAACATGCAAAGCTTTTGATCCTCTGTAAATGAAAAAAAAAATACCGCTCTATGTTATAATATGACAACTAAAAACAGATGAACCTTCTGAGCTGGGATTGTCCAGATTTGTTTTGAGGCTGGTGGCAGATGAGGGCCATGGAATTCACTTTCGTCTTTGATTTAACAGGGAGAGTCCAAATGTGTTGCTCTTTGGGAAACATTGCCTAGAATCTCTATTTATCTAGACTTTTACAGAGACTAGGATTTTTTTTTTTTTTTTAATTTTGTGTCTTGGACCAAATACTTTCTGGTATCTTGAAACAGTAAACCCTATCTTCCCCAAAGTGGAGTGCACTAATGTGCTGAAAAAGCAATGTTAACATGTATTTAAATTCTAGCTGACATTGCTTTACAGACTCTTTGTGATACTTCCGTAACTTACAGAAGACAGAATTTAGGTGGCCATCTTCTACCCTGAACTTCTGCTGCTGAAGATGTTTTCTCTAGTGTATGACTATGCTTGATTCATGTTAAATCCAGGATTCTTTTAACAGTCTGCCTTTTTGTCAGCACTTTTGTTGGATTCCAGAGCAAAAGATTTGTTTGATTACATCCTCTTAGCAGAAAACTTAAGCAAAGGCCCATAGAGTACAAATCTGGTTGTTGGTACTCTAGCAGCATGTATGCTCTAAAAATAAAGGTATCTGTTAATGTGGAAAAGCATGTCAGATGGCGACACCTACTGGGATGATAAAAGTGTATTAAGATCATGTCATAATTAGACATATGGCAGCTGGTAACTAACAGCAAGACTTTTTTATACAAAGGGAAAGATAAGCACTAAATGTTAAAAAGAAACACTTTCTAGTATATTTTCATCTGAATTTTTACACACTTCAATTAACTGTATCCAATTGCAAAATTACTTTAGAAGAGAAAATACTGCATCCAAAAGTTTAAGTATGTTTTACATTATAAAACTTTTTTTGCTGTATTAACTGTGTTGTTTCTCTTCCTTTAATAGAAGCATGGATACTACTGACATTAGTAAAAAAGTATTTTTCTGGATTTGATTTCTTAATCACCACATTACTTGTGTGTATATTATATATAAGTGAACATAAAATGGCAGAGTTTTACATAGAAACACTTGAATTAAGGCTCCCATTGACTTGAATGGGCTTTGGATTAGAATTTGGAGTCAGGATTTCACCCTTAAGAAAGTAAATGGGAGTTTTGACATGGATTTCACTAGGGCAGTATCTAAAATCTTAACTGTCCTTTACTACCTTAAGGGAGCCATACTTTGAAATATTTCAATGTGTTTTTCAATCCTTGGAATTGTTTATGTGTAAGCCATTGCAGAATTTAGGGCTTTGTGTTTTCTTACAACAAAATTCAATCATAAAGGTACTTTCTATTTATTCACATTTAAAACATATTCCAAGCTATATACTATTTTTAAAAGCACACTGTTTTCAAAAGTGCCTAAGTGACTTTTCATATATTCACTTTCATATATTAATGCCAGATGGGACCATTAGATCATCTTGTCTGACCTTCTGTATATCACAAGCCATTAAATTTGAAAAATTCGAAAATTGTGACATATTTGAATTTGTCCGCTTCCAGCTTCCAGTCACTGGTTCTTATTATGCCTTTCTTCATTAGATTAAAGAGGCCTTTAGTACCTTGCATCCCCACCCCAGCAAGGTATTTACACACTTTAATTATGTAATCTTTCAATTTTTTTTGCTAAACTAAACAGATTGAGCTCTTTATGTATCTCACTGTAAGGCATTTTCTCTAGCTCTCAAATCATTTTTATGACTCTTTTCCTCATCCTTTCTAGTTTTTCCATCATCCTATTTTAATTGTGGGCAGCATAATTATATGCAATATCCCAGTATTTATCTCACAGATGGACAGGTACAGAGATAAACATATGATCATCCTACTTCGACTCACTACTTCCCTATTTATACATCCAAAGATCACATTCATCCTGTTTGTCACAGTATTGCACTGCTAGCTTATGTTCAATTGTTTGTCCACTATGACTCCCAAATCTGTTGAGTCACCAGGATACAGTCCCCTATTCTGTAGGTATTGCCTGCATTCCTTGTTCCAGAATTATAACTCTCCATCTGGATCTGTTCATATTTATTTTGTCTGCATGGGCCCAGCTTACTGAGAGAGCCAGATTGCTCTGTATGACTGCCCCGTTGTCAATATTTACCACTCTACCAATCTTTGTGACACCCACAACTTTTTTTCAGCAGTGATTTTGTATTTATTTCCAGATCATTGATAAAAACTGTTAGTAGCATTGGGCCTACTCCCAATCACCATGGAACCTCACTACAAAAACCCTTCTTAGATGAGAATGCCCTATTAACAGCTATATTTTGAGATCTGCCAGTTAGCCAGTTCTTAATCTAACAGGTGCTTTATTGCTGTTTGATAGTGTTAATTTTTTTAAGCAGAATGTCACGTAGTACTTAGTCAAATGCCTTACAAAGGTTTAAGGGCTTATCCACACAGAGAAGTGAGTGTGCAGGAAGCTAGGGTCTGAATTTACAATGCAATAACTACCCCACACTGACTCCAAGTGGACAGCCTTACTGTGCACAACAAGTGACTTTAGATGAATACTTTTCAAAGTGTACTAAGGGAATCCACCCAAGCGCCGTTGTAGTGCATACTAAGAGTGCCCAAATGGGTAGTTAGTGCAGAGTTGCTAATGCATCTCAAATTCAAACTTCCTGTGAACTCACTTCCCCATGTAAACAAGCACCAAGTTATATTATACAGTAACTTTTATCAACCAAACTTGTAATCTCAAAGAACAAAATTAGGTTTAACAAGACCTACTTCCATAAAACTAGGTTGACTGGCATTAAATTATTTCACTGACTTTTCATTGACTCTTTATGAATTGAATCCCATATTAGCTTTTTCATCACTTTGTGTAGTACTAGTGTCAGACTAACAAGCCTATAGGTAGCCGGTCACTCTGCTTAACCTTTTTGAATATTAGCATAGCAATCTTCTTGAATTATTCACTGCTCCAAGATTTATTAGAAATTAAAATCAGTGGGCCAGAGATTTCCTTAGCCAATTCTTTAGAACTTTCGGGTGCAAGCTGCCTGGGCCTGGTGATTATAAAAATGTCTCTCTCTAGACTGTGTTTAACATCCTTGTTTACTAATGGTGCAGAAGAAATTTTTTCAATCTCATGTGATTCAAATATCTCATCCTGCTTCATTCCAAATACAGAGGAGAAATATTTTTTCAGCACTTCAGCCATTTCTGCATCATTATTAACCATCTATGCTATTGCTAGGATTTCTTTTCTTTATAATATATTTAAAAATGCCTTCCTATTGCCATTAGCCTGTCATAGATTTTCTCTCTCCTTACCGATCCATAGCTTCCCTTATCAGTTTTCCACACTTTATAAATTTCAATTTATAAATTGATTACTATCTATTTCTTCCTTTTTTCCATAAACTACATAAATACACACATTTAAATTGCTACATTTATCTCATACATGAACTAGAACTTTTAGTCAAGTTACCCTTTTTCTTAATTGTGGAATTATGGGGTTTTGAACATCTAATACATTCTTCTTAAAGAACTCCCAATTTTCATTCACATTTCCATCTACATTTTTCCTTGCAAACAATTTTGCTTACAATTTTCTTCATCTTTAGAAAATTAGTTCTTGGTGCTTCAAAAGGACATTTATAACCAGTAAGGATCTTCTGTTTTCCCATATTCATTGTAGCCACCTCATGATCACTGAGCACCAGGCAATCGCCAACTTCTAGTCCAGTGATTCAGAGCTTGTGTCAAAGTGCTTCTGAAAATTTTACCCAAAATAGATAAGCCCCTAGATATTTGAATGGGTACCCAGATATTATTTAAATTATGCAATTCTTATGGGTTTGAATAATGAGGATGGAAATATTGTGGGATGTCCTTGCTCTCAAATGAAGCTGAAAGGTACAAGAGCAACTTTCTTGTGGTATTTCAGCATTTATGTTTCTCTTTTCACCTGCGTCTACGCTGCAATCAGGAGTTATGATTGCGGCACATATAGGTATGTCTGAGCTAGCTTTGATCAGCTTGCTAAAAGTAGCAGTATTTCAGTGGTGGCACAGGTGACAGCATTGATTACCACCCAACAATAATCCCACCCAGGATACTGGGTATGGACCTTGGCTGGATACCACCCATGCTACTGTAGCTACACTTCTATTTTAAGCAAGCTAACTTGACCAAAGCTATCTCAGGTATACCTTCTGATGCAGCCATGAACATGCCCCCAGAATACAGCTCTTCAGGAGGCAGGTGAAAATTAACCTTTTCAAATTTGAAAAAGATTTAGATTTGTTCAACCATTGGGGAAAAGTTGTCAGTTTTCATCTTATTTGAACCATTATTATTCATGCTTATTACAAATCCACCTTCCTTTGTGTATCACAAACCATCTCAGCCCCAAAGAAAGCCCTCAAAGGAGCAGTACAAAAAGGGGGAAAGGAAGTATAATCAAAACATTGTTGATAGAAATGGATAGAAACTAGATAGAGGTCCTACCCTGCAAAATGCAAAATTAAGCAGAAAGAAAGCACTTGTCTCCTGAGCACAACATTAAAATCCACAACAAGTAGTTGGACAGAGAATGTCTTTCTGTTTTCCGTAATGAATCCTCAATCACCTAATCCTAAATCACCTAATTATTTGTTCATCAGCTTCAGACTGCTTTTTGTTTGTCACCACCTTCTACCCCTGTGACTTCTAAATGGTAATCTCAACCCAAACATTAAATGTATCCAAAAAAATAACCAACCAACCACATAATAATAATATTTTGCTATTTGTTTTGCAAGTGGATATTTAGAACCACAATAATCCAAATCTTCAGTATATCTTGATTAATAATTAGAAAGATTAAAAAAAATCCATGGAACTAATACCAAACCTCACAGAAGTGTTAGCCAAGCACTCCCTGTATTGCACTGTTTATTGTAGAGTGCCTGAAGATAATTATGAGAATGAAGATGGCACCAATTCCTGAATTGATTTTCAAAGTTTCAGTGTATTTTTAGATACAAAAGTCTGGAAATCATAACTGACAGATATGAATACAGGACTGTGAACTTCAATAGTATGAGATTCTAACCTTCTACCATATCTATAGGCTCTCTATGAAATGCTCATTACATAAAGCTGAAATATCCTTGTTTCAGATGTATCTCTTCATTTCAGTTACTTTACAAACCATAGTATATTTCAAGGAGGCCTTTGGAAGCTTACAGAATGAATTAATACAATAACTAAATCACATTCAAAGCCAAATTAAAACCAGCCAAAGAAATAAATACTATCATACCAGACAATAAATAGTTTGCTGTCAGAAATCAAAATTGGATTAGAATATATTCTAGAGAGTTTATAGTTACACAATTTATATTATCAGTCTGGGAATTGTTTCCACTACTATGAAAAAAATTGCTGTAAATTTAAAAAAAACCATAATCCTAACTGTTCCTGTCTTTTATAATCTCAGATGTTCACTGTCTTGCTGCATTTCTGAACTGCAGTTCTGATTTCCTTTTACATGCAGAGTCTGAGTTAAGAATTGATGTGGGCTACAGATCAGAGCTTAGAATCCAGTTTATGTATTTAAGAAATTACAGAAAAGCAGCTATAATAATGAAACATGCACACAATTATTGTAAATGCATTAGTCATCTCCACAGTAGATGTGTGGTACATGTCAAATACAAATTTATTTTTAAAATATTACAGTAAGTCTTAAGAATTTCAGCTCTAACAATTAAGAATTTCTAGCAGGAACATCTGTTTTAACAGTTCTACTGTACTAGCTAAATTTATCATGTAAGTTTGAAACATATTCTGTTTTTATTAGATCAATAGTATGCTGGCATCATCATATGTCAAAATTAATGGCTTTTTAATGATAGTCCTTGCTCATCACAATCACTTGAAATAAGTCGGGTGGGGGTAAATGTGTTGCTTTAGCTCATGTTTAATATGACAAAACTTTCAATGATGTGTAATTAAATGATTAAAAGGAATAGATACTTTTGTGCTTCTCAAAGTAAAAATAAGAGTAAGTTACAGAAACAATATCTTATTGTATCAGCAGCAATTTCTAAGGGCCCTTTCTACTACAGTACAAAGCAAGGTCCTTCGTTTTCAGTTTTTAACTTTGTTTAAAATTTCCTAAGAATTTATCAGTTTTTATTATAAAAACATTGAACATGGGTCAATATCTCTAAGAAAAAAATAACTTCAGTTTTCCAGGCAGTAGCAGAGTACAAGAAGACAGAAAGAAACCAACAAACAGAGAAAGGTAAGTGTGTTGAAAGTAAAAGCAGTTTAATGCTATGATTTATTTCATGAACAGAACATTAATGGGATGTATATACACGTGCACGCATGCACAGGTATGTTCCCACTACGCTGTCTTACTTTGACAGCATTACATTTACACTTAGACTAACTTATTAAAATCTACACATCTACCTACTATAATGTATTGGGTTTTCTTAACATAATCACATACTTGAGTGGTCCAATATTGAGGTGAAAAAATAATTAGTAAAAACCAAATAGCAGCTTTTGTAAAACCCTGGAAATTTTTGTTACTCTCCCCTCCGCCCCCACAGTAAAACAAACAAACAATAGTAGAACTGCAAACAGAGGGCCTTAAATGTAAAAGCTCAGTTGGTAATAAGATCATCATAGCATATACTTGAAAATACAGAAAAAAATATACAGAAAAAAATAAAAACAAAACATCATGAAGTGTATATGATCTTTGAGTTACCATGTGATTTTATTGACCTAAAACTATCCTTGCTTCCCTCATTTGCTCTCTCACTTGTCATGCCACGTATATCTAAATTCTAGATTGTAAACCAGGCCCTTTTGGGAAGAGGTTTGTCTCACTATTTGCTATGTGAAGTATGTAGCACACCTTTTTGCATGGCACAAATAAAAACAGAGCAATGATTCTCATGCTATTTTTGTCAGAAAAAATCCACAAAGCACCAAGTAGCAAACAAAGAAGCATTAGGAAATGCAATGGATTATTTGCATGAGACATTTAAAATGCTACTTCTGCTTGAAAATGTCCAAGTGTGAAAACGAGTGGCGATGGTATCCAGGACCGGCGCCAGTGTTTTTGGCGCTTTAGGCGTACGGCCATTTCGCCGCCCCGTGAGCTGCTCCTGCGGCTCTGGTGGACCTGCCGCAGGCGTGCCTGTGGAGGGTCCACTGGTCCCGCGGCTCCGGTGGAGCTGCCGCAGGCATACCTGCAGGAGGTCCACCAGAGCTGTGGGACCAGTGGACCGTCTGCAGGCACGCCTGCGGCAGGTCAACCAGAGCCGCCTGCCTCCCCCCCCCGGCCAAATGCCACCCCCAATAATCCTGGCACCCTAGGCAATTGCCTAGGTCGCCTAAATGGAAGCGCCGGCCCTGATGGTATTTCTCAGAGAGAATTTAAGATGGAGAGGTAAGTGGTTCTTAAATTACACTGCCATCCTCTAAAATGACTGGCACTAATATTTTTTTAGTCATACAGAATTAACAGCATTTAATCATGAAGCAGGTAAACACTCCCTTCATTTCATACCTAGAAGTGAGCTATGGCCAAGGTCACACAGACAGCCTGTATCAGAACTTGGAATGGATCCAGATTTCCTGGATCCAGACCCAGGAGAAATCCCTTAAATCATTGTCCTTGCACAGGCATGTAAATTTAACTTTTGAGACAACTTCTGTTCTTAGTTACTCCAGATTTACATTGGTATAACTGCATTGATTTATTCAAGTATTATATTTGTGCAGCTGAGAACAAAATTTAGCTTTTTATGTGTATGTGTCTCAGATCAATCTGTAAAATGATGGTAATACTTAACTATAGCCTATAAGTAGAATGAACATTGCAAATCCTGTTTGTGTGCAGATTTCATTTATTGCATTGTTATGGTGGGAATCAGGTGGCACTGTTATATGTAGTCTTACAAAGTTTTTTTAGTGTGGACACAGTCTTTGAAAAAAAATGCTTACATCGTTAGTATTGTGATGAAGCTTTTGCAAACAGCAAGAGGTTGTTCTCAACCTTAATTGTTCTAGAATAGTTTGAGACACTAATTTTTTGAGTAGGCCTTTGAAATTTAGCAGGAAGAGAGTTGCTGGAGCTAGAGCAGTGCATTGTTTGCCACATTCAAGATAGCTGAGTTGAAAACTATTAAAAATTGCCATTTCCCTTCTATTTGTGTTCCTCAGGAAAACACTGACAGCTCTTTAAAATAAGAGCTGAACATGAGCATTCTAAACCCAAGCCCACACACCACTGCCAAAGCAGCACCATCACCAGTGCACTATGCTGCAGTGCACTGTAAATAGTGCGAACTGCTGAAGCGACTGTAGTGGTGGTTGGGCAGGAAAGGCACCCTCATGTCCCTATCTCAGACCAGGCACATGGCCTCCATTGTCTCCATGTCCATTTGTTACTCATTACCTCCTATGAGAGAGTGGCAATTCCATTTGGATGCAGTTGTCCTGAAAGAGGGTATAGAACAACAACTTCTGGATGTAGGCTTGGTGGCGTTCTACTGTCCTCACATGCTCTCTCTCAAAATTCACTGCATAGACCAAGACTTCAGCTTCTTTCCTCCTCAGAACAGGTTTTTTTTAACTTTAATTAAATTATCTTCAGGCATGTTCGACACTAATGTATTACATAATAAACTTCACACTATAAAATTCCCACACCAACCCTTCATCAGGTAAATGAGATTTCAAAGATGGACAAACTTACTGGGAAATAACAATTAACTTCCTATGGTGCAGACAGGGCCCTAAACCAAATGGTGCCCCCAGGCAAGGAGCATCTTCATTGACCCCTAATTCCATTTGTTAAAACTTTTGAAGACCTTATTTTTTATTGTATTTGTAGCTCACTTCAGGATTTCGATGCATGATTTGCATGCATTATTTATTCCTTTAATAAAAGATGATGAATTTGCATACTAGAATCTGTAAATCTGTATGTATTCATGCTAACACCTGCCCCTAAATCTGACCCTGGTTGCAGACTTCCTAGATTTTCTGCCAGTTAGTGACAATGCTACAGATTGTGCAACCTAAACACAGGTTGAAAGAGACGTTTTAAAACCCTCTCATCATTTCACTTTAACTTTCAATTTTAAAAAAAGTGTTCCCTTTGCACAGGACTTTCTCATGCTTACTTTCATTCAAAAGGTATTTTCTGTGGTCAGAGTTTGAAATAATTCGGATGAGCTCTGTGTGTGTGTGTGTGTGTGAGTGTGTGTGTGTGAGCATGTGCACACATACATAAATTGCACAGGCTTCCATGTCCAAAATATAGTATAAATCCTATTTTTGCTGTCCACTGACTCATTGAATCATAGGACTGGAAAGAACCTCAAGAGGTCATCTAATCCAGTCCCCTGCACTCATGGCAAGACTTATCTAGACCATCCTTGACATGTTTGTCTAACCTGCTCTTAAAAATCTCCAGTGAGGGAGCTTCCACAACCTCCCCAGGCAATTTATTCCACTGTTTAACGACTCTTGCAGTTAGGAAGTTTTTTCCTAATGTCCAACCTAACCCGCCCTTGTTGCAATTTAAACCCATTGCTTCTTGTCCTATATTCAGAGGTCAAGGCAAATAATTTTTCTCCCTCCTCCTTGTAACAACCTTTTATGAACTTTAAAACTATCATCATGTCCCCTCTCAGTCTTCTGTTCTCCAGAATAAATAAACCCATTTTTTTCCAATCTCCCCTCATAGGTCATGTTTTGTAGACCTTTAATCATTCTTGTTCTTCTGTGGACTTTCTCCAATTTTTCCGTATCTTTCCCAAAATGTGGCACACAGAACTGAACACTCTACTCTCATTCAGCGCAGAGTAGACTAGAATTACTTCTTGCATCTTGCTTACAACATTCTTGCTAATACATCCCAGAATGATATTTCTTTTTTGGCACAATGTTACACTATTGACTCTTACACTCACTTATGTTTTTAAACTTTACTCTTGCCATACATTTAGTCTTCAAATAAGATAATTGTCTTTGTGTTTGAAGGAACATGGTTCAAAATTTGAAAAGTTACAAGTGACTGAAAATTACCTATGGGCTACTCCAAAACATGAGATGGGAAGTTTCAGTCCAAAAGGAGAATTTGCAAGACCATCACTAGAAAATGCATATAGTTCTAACAATATTTGGAAAGCCCTATCAAATATCTGTTTGAGTCAAGTTGCAAAATTGAGAAGAAAATCTCATTAGACCAAACATCTTGAGTGTCTGTTTTTTCCTATTTCAATTCAGACTAGAAATACTGTAATCAAAACCTGGACTCAACAAGGAATAGGAAATAAAGAGCTACTTGGGAATTGGAAATGAAGTTATCTTCAAAGATTTTTAGTTCAAACTGGTTCTTAATTTCTCCCAAGTCGCATCTCTCATCCATAATTAGGATGCAGTAATCCACCTACACCACTATGAGGGAGGTTGCATAAGGGTAACATTAGAATGCCTATATGCATGATGGAACTTTATGGAAACAAAAAAGGAAAACAAAAACAAAACCACTCTGCCTTAGTAAGAACTCTGAAATTTCTGTTGTTTACGTTACACATATACAAAAAATGAGTTTTCTATTTAAAAATTATAATTGTATAGATCCTCCATTATACAATTAGAAATCTTTAAAACATTTGGTATCTTAAATAAGTCTTTACAAAGCCCACAATTTTTCAGTTGTTACATGGACTAGAATAGACAAATGTTTGAGAAAAATAATCTACAGTGATTTATTTTAAATGGTGTTATGATGGGTTTCTTTTAAGAGTGTTAACATTTGCTTTTAAGGAAAAAAGTTTACTTTTTACTTGGAAGTCAAAGCTAAATGTTTCAAATTACTATTTATCCTCTTTACATGACAAAGCTACTTATTTTGCTGTATCTTTGGGAAAGCATAATGGTTTGAGACTTCCAGAATAATGTAGATCATTTTACTTGTATTAAAAAAAAACTGTTCATTTAAATTTAAACTGATTTATAAAACAAAACATTTTAAAATGAGTAGGATTCTTTAAAATACAGTCATGGAGATTTATAAGTTAGACCAACAGAATTAGAGCAATTACTTCTTCATAATATATAACATCTTGTAATTCATTTTTATTTAGTAAAGCAAAACTTGTCTTAAATTTTCTGGTTTTTTTAAGATTATAATTTGAATTTGTACTTGTTACAGTACAGTTTTAAATCCTTCCAACATGTATCAGAAATAAGAACAGATACAAGTGATGGAAGACCTGCTCTATAGGTATATAATACATACTTAGATCATAAATTCCTTGGGGCAGGGTCTGTCTCTGTTACATGTTTGCACAATGTCTAACACAATTGGGCCCTGGCCTATAGGTTCTACTGCAATACAAATAAAAGACTACTGTTATAATATTGAGCTAAGTTTACCTTCCTTAAAAGAAAAATTCTTCAGTAAACCCTATTATGAAAAAAAATAAGTACAGGAAATGTGTTGGTTAGGGTTAAAAAAGCACCTTTCAGTTGTATAGAGTTAAATAATCCAATCAATAAAAACGGTAGTCGGAACATCAGAGATGTCTCCTTCCACACATACTACATGGACAACTAGAAGATCCTACTTCAAAAAATGTTTGGTTTTTACAATGGTATTTTTTTCATTTTTTAATAAAAAGTTTCTCTCTCCTCACTGTTGTGTATGAAAACCGCACAAACAAGACAGAAGAAAATTGACTGACTTTAGAAGATGAACTGTGAGATTGACAGTAGACAAAGTTCTGCCAAATACACAAATAGAGCAGACTGAAAACAGAAAAAAAAATCTCTACACTAAGTTATAGTCATCTGTGGTGCTATTTGTAACAGTCGTCATATATATATATATTTATTTTATATATAAAAAATAAAAGACAGAAGGAAATTGGTGGATTCACTTTAACTTATATTTTAACACAGAAGAATAGATCAAGGCCTTCTCTTTCAAGTGTATAGAACAGGTAAACAGCAGACAACTCATTTAAATGGAAATTTCTGTAGGTCCTATACAGTCATTTTTACCTTACTCCTGGTTTTTTTTAAACCGTATTCTGGTTTAGCATCTCATCAAGTCCCCCTAATTAAGATAGAGCTTCATCTTGTGTCAGGCTAGTAGGGCTACCCACTTTTCCATCCTTTAGAATTGGTCCCCCGCTTCTCTTATTGAGCTGGAGGGGATATTTCTTTTAAGCTTCTCAACATAGCATTGTTAGCAGCTCTAACGAGTTCTATCCTTATTTTCTTTCCAAGGTAGCCATTAATTTTTATCAGCGCAGACACTTCCGTGTTCTGTTCTGCTTTTGATCCTATTCCAGGGAAAAATAGAAGCTGTGACATTTAAGATTAACCTCTGCCTTTCTGCTGAACTCAGAAACAGAAATACCAATTCAGTCTCTTCGTAGAGCCTAAGCAGGATGCAAAGCTCTCTCTATTGTCATCAATTTGTGATTAATTTGTCCCTTTCATTCTCATCTATATTTTGATTAATTTTTAGTCCAAATTTCAAAATTTGATTTTTTTTAAATCAGCACTAAATCTGGTCAGAAAATGGGATGACTCTAGCGTGAAAATTCACATGAGCTCTAATTCAGCTGTAAATGCCTACAAGCTGTCGTGGTCTCCATAACCAAAAAATGGAATCTTTTATGCAGGATTTTTTGACTTGATGAAGGCTAATTTCTGCATTCATGTACATCCATAAAACCATAGTTAAATGGATACAAATGAAAACAGTATTTGGTCCAGTTGGATGATAATTTCTAGGATTACTTATGTTTTCAGAGAGACCTTGGTCAGGGCTGTGTTTATAAATATAGGAATGATTTTTAAAGGTATTTAAATTCCTTATGGAAAGTGCATGCTTTTGACTAACACACTAGGCACTTGCCCGCATCTTTAGTTGCCTAAGCCCCTTTAAAAACTAGCCTCTTAGGGTATGTCTACACTGAAAAAACAAAAATGTGGCAGCGAGTCTCAGATCTTGGGTCTAGAAATTTGGGCCCGCATTAGGATGATAAATCTAGCCATAAAGATGTTCTGACTTGGGCTGGAACTTGGGCTCCAATGCCCTAGGAGATAGGTGGGCTTCAAGCCATGAGCTCCAGTCCAATCCAGAACATCTACATGGGTATTTTTAGCACCACAACTCAACCCCCATGAGCTCAAGTCTAAACCCAAGCTCTGAGACTCATTGCTGTGGTGGTGGTTTGTTTTTTTTTGCGGGGAGGGGAAGTGCAGACAGGGGCACTAGAAAAATTTGAATAGTGGGGGTGCTGAGAGCCATTGAACCAAACTGTAAACTCTGTATATGATGGAAACCACTTCAAGCGAGAGGGTGTGGCAGCCACCCCACCCCAGCACCCCTCTTTCTGGCACCTATGAGCTTAGACAACTTCAGGTCAAAATTTTTAGAACTGAGTGCCTAAAATTAGCCACCTTAATCCATACATAGCTACTTAAACAGCGGGTGTGGGGCAATTTAGTTTTGTGGGAGCAAACAATACAACACCTCTGAAAATCATACATAGGTCAATTTGTTAAGGTGCTTGGATTTAGGTAATAAACTTTGGGCACACAGTTTTAACTTATTGACGTTTCTTAATACCGAGGAAGTGCTGGCATACATTTCTGAATCCTGAAAAGTACATAGCCAACTCAATCACTTCATTTCCATGTTTTCCAAATAATTTACTCATTTAATAACACAGGGGGCTCCACAGCAACACTGGATTTAAGGCTGTATTTAAAAAAAAACTGATGCAGCATTTTAGTTCTATCTATATTAATTCTCTCTCTCAGCACATTTGTTCCTTTGTACTTTGCTGGGGTCATATACAGACTATATAATGTTTTAAAATAAAAATATGTAGTTATTCATGATCAATATTTTGTTCAGTATTATTTTTGCACAGTCAATTTCATCATTTTGTGTGTCTGAAATGCATGTATAAAACATTTAGTTCTCTCAGACAAATACATTTATTATTGCCAGCAGAGACTCACTGCCTTTCATCTACTGAAACTGAGAAGTCATCTGCTGTTGTTATTACAGTCTCTAGCTAATAGGGTATGAAATGTGGCATGCAGTCAAAAGTGCTGCTAAAGAATTCCCGTGCGGGGACTCTTGCTTACCCAGTTCATTGACATGTTTGATATTTAAAAGCTGGTTCAACTGTAGGATTAAATGCCATACAAATACTGAACAAACTGCATACTAACTGAGATACTGTTTGAAAGGACATCAGAATGCCTGAAATAAACTTGTCTTTCAGCTGCTTACTTTAAAATACAAGTTATGGTCTACTATTTATATAATATCTAAGCTCACCTTTTTCCTGTTGATATACTCAACAGCAAAAAAAAAAATCACTGCTGAGGTGATTAAGTACTAAGTAATCATACTGCTTGGTTGTCAATATACAGTACCAAAAATGTGCACTGACCTGTTTAAAATAATAACAGCAGCAAAGAATCCTGTGGCACCTTATAGACTAACAGACATTTAGGAGCATGAGCTTTCGTGGGTGAATACCCACTTTGCCGGTTGCATCCAACGAAGTGGGTATTCACCCACGAAAGCTCATGCTCCTAAATGTCTGTTAGTCTATAAGGTGCCACAGGATTCTTTGCTGCTTTTACAGATCCAGACTAACACAGCTACCCCTCTGATGTTTAAAATAGGTATATCTCCATATTTATGTCAGAGCTGGAAGAGACGCTGAAAGGTCATCAAGTCCAGCCCCCTGCCTTCACTAGCAGGACCAAGTACTGATTTTTGCCTCAGATCCCTTCGTGGCCCCCTCAAGGATTAAACTCACAACCCTGGGTTTAGCAGGCCAATGCTCAAACCACTGAGTTATCTCTCCTCCCTTCTCCCCCTGTTAGGAACTAAAGGAGCAAGTTTACATAACTCAAGGAAGCTCCACCTTCACATCATACTTATTTTATTTATCTTTATCAATATTTTCAAACACCATTGCCGAAAAGATGGTACTTCTCTGAGTGACCTAACAAAGGATGGTAGGTCAAGCAGCTTTACGAAATTCTGTAGTGCCATTCTCAGAAGTGCCAATTTTAAGAGTTTTGTAGTCAATCAATAATGTTTAAAATGACAATGCGTAGTTTGACTACCTGACATTGTGTGGGGTGTGGGAGGGAGTGCGGTGTGCAGGAAAGCGCTCGGGACAAGGGGTTGGGGAGAAGGGGTGTGAGGTGTATGAGGGGGGCTCATGGCAGGGGGTTGGGGTGCAGAAGGGGTTGGGGGTGCAGGCTCCAGACCAGCCCTACTTACCTTGAGCAGCTCCGGGGTGGCAGTGGCACACAGCAGGGCTAAGGCAAATTCCCTGCCTGCACTGGCCCCGCACTGCTCCCGGAAGCAGCCAGCACCACATCCCTGCAGCCCCGGGTTGGGGGAGGAGGCAGAGGGCTCTGCCTGTTGCCCTTGCCTGCAGTACCTCCCCTGAAGCTCCCATTGGTTGTGGTTCCCCATTCTCAGCCAATGGGAGCTGTGGGGGGCCGCTTCTGGGAGCTGCACGGCCCAGAGAACCAAGGGGGGGCAATCCTGCAAGCCGGATCCAAAGCCCTGATGGGCCAGATCTGGCCTGCCATCCATAGTTTGCCCACCCTTGGACTAGATAGACCACTTGTATGATCCAGAATGGCATTTCCTAGTATCCATTTTTTTAAACCTATACAGTGTAGATATCGCAAGCAAGACTATATGGTCTGCTATGTTTTACAATGTGACTTATGGACAAAGCACCTTTAATATTTTTTTTCCTCTCAATCTACATTTTCTTGATGTTATTATTCTTTATATTTTTCTTTTTCATTGTGCAGAGTACTGTAGAAAAAGGAAAAACAATTAAAAGTCTCTCCTAGAAGTTTTCAGGCTATGTCTACACTGCAATAAAGTATTTGGCTGGCCTCTGAGTTAGCTGACATAGGCTCACAGGGCAGTAAATGGCAGTATAGTTTTTTGAGCTTGGACTAGGATCCAGGCTCTGGGACCTTCCATCTTGCCGTGGCCCAGAGTCCAGGCCCCAGCCTGAGCTCAAATGTCTACACTGCAATTTTATTGCCCCGCAGCCCGAGCCCCATAAAATGGAGTCAGGTAACACAGGCCAGCCAACTACTTTATTGCAGTGTAGACATACCCTAAGAATTAATTTATTTTTCAAAAAAATTAAAAGTGCTATAAATTTATAAATATTATTTGATGAATAATTTGGACCATTATAAATAAGGATTTAGGAACTTTTTAAAAAAGTGGATTATTGTGTGTGTATAATGTGTAACAGTCTATCTGTTTTTAAAAAAATCAGCGACTGTAATGGCTCCAGCTATAGTAAAAAAATCATATTTAGTGCTGTTTAAAATGCAGATCATTGCCCAACAGACAACCACTCCATCTATCAAATCAACATGATTTTGCACAATGAACATTACTATTTCTTTCAGGGTGAAATTTTTAAGTAATAAAATCCTGAAAATAAAGGGTTTATAATGGTAATATAGAAAGACCCTGCTTTCAGTACCCCTCATAGGAAGCTGTATTACACTTACTTAAATATAGTACATCACCAAACAAACAAGCCAACCATAGATATGGGAGAATCATCTGACATTTACTGGACTTTCAAAAGCCTTTGGGCTAGTCTACACAAGCAGCACTACATCAGTGCGGCTGCATTGGTATCACATCTGGTGAAGATACTCTGTGCAGATGGGAGAGAGCTCTCCCATCAGCATAATAAAACACCTCTACAAGAAGTTGTAGCTATGCTGGCTTATTCACACCTCTGAGCAACGTAAATTATACTGAAGTTGGTGGTAGTGTGGATTTGACCTTAGATAAAGTCCCTTACAAGCAGAAATTAAGGAAACTAAGGTGCTAGTCCTGCAAGGAGAACCCAGTCAGGTCACCCTTGCACGTCGGTAACTTCAGTGGGTATTCATGCATGCATATGGAATAGTTGGACAGAAAACAGAATAAAGACAATGGACTTCAGGAAGGCAGACTTAGCAAACTAAGAGCTGGTAGGCAAGACTGCATGGGAAGCAAGTCTAAGGGCAGGAAAAGGTTTAAGAGAGTTGACAGTTTTTTAAAGAGACATTATTAAGGACACAAGAGCAAAAAGTTCCAATGCATAGGAAATGTGGGAAGAGACGACCCTGGCTTACCCAAGAGATTTTCAATGATCTGAAACTCAAAAAGAGTTATACAAGAAGTGGAAACTAGATCAAATGACAAAAGGATGAATATAAAACACACCACCACAAGCATGTAGATACAGAATTGGAAAGGCCAAGTATTAAGAAATTAAACTAGCTAGGAACATAAAAGATACAAAATATATTACAAATCTGTTAGAAATGAAAGGAAGACCAAGGACAATGACAAGAGAGGTCCATTATTCATTGAGGAGGGAAAGACAATAATAGAAAACGCAGCAATGGCTGAAGTGTTAAATGCCTTTTTTGTTTTAACAAAAACAATGAGAAGTACTTGTGGCACCTTAGAGACTAACATTTTTATTTGGGTATAAGCTTTTATGGGCTAAAATCCACTTCATAGGATGCATGCAGTAGAAAATACATATAGAGAACATGAAAAAAATGGGTGTTGCCATATCAACTCTAATGGACTAAAAAGGTTATCAGTGATCGAACCACTAACACTGTGAACATCAGTGTAAATGGGGTGGCATGAGGCTAAAATAGGGAAAGAACAAGATGAGAATTATGTAGAAAAAAGTTTCATATTTTCAAGTGGGCAGGTTCTGATGAAATACATCCTAGAATATATGACGAACTGGATGAAGAAATCTCTGTACCATTAGCAATTATCTTTGAGAATTTATGGAGAATGGGGGAGATCGCAGGAGACTGGAAAAGGGTAAATATAGTACCTATCTATAAAAAAAGGGGGAATAAGGATAACACAGGGAATTGTAGACCAGTCAGTTTAACTATGGTACCCAGAAAGATAATGAAGTAAATAATCAATTTGTAAGCACATAGCAAATAAGGTGATAAGAAACACCTGGGGACCAGGTAAAAGAAAAAGTATTTTGACTCCTTTGTGGAACAAAATACCTCTTCTCTGCCAACTTCAACAGTGGTGCTATGGTGGCTGGTGCCTGCCAGAGTATCTTGGACAGCTCAGGGATGGCCTCATGAATTTTCAGCTTCACCCTGCTCAGGCCCAAGCTGTGCAGGATGTCTAACAGCCTGTGCAGAACCTCCTGGACCCTGTTCCATGGGGCTTTGCAAGACCTCTGCCACACTGTAAACCAAGTTCTGAAAGTTCTTTGGGTCACCGAGACATGGAGGGGGAAGCCAGTATCATAATTTCATCCAGAGAGGACAATGACAAGCTCACTGGTGTACTGTCCTCCTGCTTAGACTTGTCCTCCCATTCTGAGGATTGTCATAGTTCCAGGAAAGGCTGTGGAGAGCCCTCCTCCCACCAGGGAGCCTTGTGCTTCTGAGGCTTCCTGATCTCATGGTGTTGGTACGCTGGGGCATAGGCTCATCAATCTTCTGGGCCCCAATATTGGCACTGATTGGTGCAGATCCCCAAAATGATGGGTATGAGCATATTTAGTGTGGTTATTCCTTCAGACGGGAGTATTGCAACACGCTGGATGCTCCATCTAGACTCAACCCTCCCCATGAGAGTCTCCTCAGAGATAGATCTCCTTGACCCTGACATCCCCCTTTGAGTCTGAAGCTTAACTGGTACGGGGAAGCTCCCAGTCCCAAAGGAGGTGGTGACCTGCCTTTACTCATCAATGGTAGCAGCAAAATTCTGCCCCCTCCCCATAGCTTGATGAGGGATTCACCGATTGGTTCCACAGCAAGGTTGGTGTCGATTGGTGTCCTGTTGCCAGGCATGGGTCCCCCAGACAGTAATGGTGACTCTGGTTCCAGAAGAATCAGAAAGTTTTCTGGTCCCAAGAAGTGGACCAGAGTTGATGGATTCTCTGCCTCCTCCTCTACTGCATGAGCAGACAGTGCTGCACACACTGGAGCTGAGGGTGCTGTTCCAGCTACAGCCACTAGAGATGCTCAGGTACTGGTAATGGAGGCTGCAATGCTTTGCCTTTAGTTGAAGTCCTGGACAGGATAGTGAGGGCTTCTCCACCTTGGAATGGGATGGGGACTTCTGCCTCTTCTGCAGCACTTGAACTAGTAACTTTCCCTCTTGTCTCTATGGGAGAGCCCGTGTTTACCCTGGCTCTGCTTACCACAGTATCTTGGAGCCAATGCAGAAAGCAGAGGCCCTGGAACTGGCCATAGCCAGACTCGTTCTCATGGTCTCCTCCATGAAAAACCTCTTAAGCCTGAACTTTCTTGGCTGCTTTATCCTCCTCAGAAACTAACTGCAGATACCACACCTGGAAGGGATGTGGCTGTCTGTGGCGGTAAAGGCAGGCACTGTGATCTTCTGTTAGTGGGAAGGGCGTCTGGCAGTCCACAGCTCTTGAAGGCATGCTTTCCCCACTGCCAGCAGTGAAGATAGAAGGGGAAAGGAGAGAGAAAGGGGAGCAGAGATTGTTCCCCTACCCAATGGGACTCCAGCCAGGCTACCGAACCCCAAAATACACTGAACTAAATTAATTAGACTATAAACTAGTCTATTTTAAGTATTTATGAGTAAGGCCAAAGAGGCACAAACACTGGGGCACCACCGCAAATGATTAGAGGCAACTAAAAGGAGTGGTGGTTTGATAGCCCCCTTATACCTGTGGTGTGGCGCACAAAGAGAGAGAGAGGGCACATGTGCAGACCAAGCAGACACTACTAGGAAGAATTCTCCAGTCCCAACTGCACAGAGCACATGAAGCATGCTATACACAAGGACGAGCCCTCAAAGAAGAATTAATAGTACTACACACAAATTGTGTGCTGTTATTAATCCTCCCATAATACAACAACAAGAGACCATTGAGTGGAACTGAAAGGTAGCAAATGTAAAACTAGTAAAAGGAAATGTCCATCTTATTCATACAACACATAACTAAGTAGTGGACTTATTACCACAATATATAATTAAAAGAACAAGGAGTACTTGTAGCACCTTAGAGACTAATCATCATCAAGGATCTACATCCTATCCTGAAAGACAATCCCTCACTCACAGATCTAGGGAGACAGGCCAGTCCTCACTTACAGACAGCTCCCCAATGTGAAGCAAATATTCACCAGCAACCACACACCAAAAATACTAACCCAGGAACCTATCCTTGCAACAAAGCCTATTGCCAACTCTCTCCACATATCTATTCAAGGGACACCACCATAGGACCTAATCACATCAGCCACACCATCAGAGACTTGTTCACCTGCACATCTACCAATGTGATATATGCTATCATGCACCAGCAATGCCCCTCTGCCATGTATATTGGCCAAATCAGACAGTCTCTACTCAAAAGAATAAATGGACACAAATCAGACATCAAGAATTATAACATTTAAAAACTAGTCGGAGAACACATCAAGTTCCCTGGTCACTCAATTACAGACTTAAAAGTCACAATTCTTTAACAAAAAAACTTCAAAACCAGACTCCAATGAGAAACTGCCGAACTGGAATTAATTTGAAAACTGGACACCATTAAATTAGGCTTGAATAAGGACTGGGAGTGAATGGGTCATTACACAAAGTAAAAACTATTTGCCCATGTTAATCTTCCACCTACTGTTACTCACACCTTCGTGTCAATAGTTTGAAATGGGCCATCCTGATTATCACTACAAAAGTTTTTTCTTCTCCTGTGGCCTACCTTAATTGATTAGTCTCATTAGAGTTGGTATGGCAACACCCATTTTTTCATGTTGTGTGTGTGTGTGTGTCACTATCTGTATATCACCTGGATCAATCGGTCTTCAGCTATCATTAAGACCGTGCCAATCACAACACATTCACCATTCTTCTCGCATTCTTGCCTCTCTTCTCCACATTTGTCCAAAACGTTTAACAATGTCATCTTCCCATCTTCTTGGAGGCCGAACAGGTGAAATCTCTCTTCCTACTGTATTTTCCACTGCAGGAATCTGATGAAGTGGGCTATAGCCCACAAAAGCTTATGCCCAAATAATTTTGCTAGTCTCTAAGGTGCCATAAGTTGTACTCCTTTTTGCTGATACAGACTAATACGGCTACCACTCTGAAATATATAATTAAATACCCATGCTTCAGGGCATGAGCCAGTCATTCACTAAAAGGGCTTAGAAGGGTACTTATCAGGCTGCTATTTCCATAACTGAAATCCCATAATTCCACAATAGATTTCTTACATCTTCCTCTGAAACATCTGGTACTAAGCACTGTCAGGTTATGGGACTAGGTGGACCACTATTCTGAGGCTGTATGGCAGTTCCTAGCTTCCAAACATATTGACAGACCAGAAGCACCTGTGATGAGACTATGTAGTTTGATCTTTCACTTTCCATAATAATCAGTCAAGTAGGGGGCTGCAATTTATACCACTATGAATTTCAATGTCCAGCTCTTAAAATAATGTATGCTTAGCTCCAGACCAATACATTATTATTGCCAAATGCTATCTGTCATTCCAGATCTTAAATTCTTTGTGATATTAATTATTTATAGGGCAAAGCCAACTTATCCTTAAAATGTAAAACAGGAATACAAAGTTGCCTTTGATACATATCTTTTGAAATTTAAAGTGTCATAAAACTTCAAATCAGGTACCTTTCCAATTTAAACTCTGAATTAGATAAATTTAGCAGAAATGATTTTGGACGCTGCTTTGTGTAGTTCATCACTTATTCATTATCCACAAACTCTGCATTAAAAGTAGATGTTTACAGTGGGCATCTAAATGATGAATCTCTCATTTGATATAGTCCCATTTTTCAAGTGTCATTAATTTTCATCAGTAATTACCACAAACTATAGTGTAAATTTCTTACAGAGAATTACGCATTGCATTTGCACCTCTACGGCCGATCAAAAAAAAAAATCCTTTCAGGACCAAGGTGACAGGCATCAGAATTCTCTGTATAGAACCTAAGGATGACATGATTTTAATTAGTAATAGCTGGGTTTTGTAAGCTATTTGACATTTTAAACCTTGATGGATATGGCCTGCAAAAATGAAAGTCAGCCTGGCTGGTACAGTAGGCCAGGTGTCAGGTTAAAGTTTAAGCTATTCTAGAAAGTTTCTCAGTTTAAATAATCAGATGCACAATTTAAAAAATAAATAAATAGTCTACCCAGCAAGGTGTACATTAAACTTATCATTTTTAACAGCAATTATAATCTAGATATATATTTTTAAGCTAGCAAGTTTAAAATAATATATACTTGTATTTAAGCAAGAAGGTATTCAAAAGATTTAAGAATCACACTGTTACTCTTCTTTGTTTACTTTCTTAAGCATACTTAGGTTCTAAACATAGAAATGGGTATTATGTGCCAATTTATCCCCTTTCCTGGAAAAAAGTGCATAGCGTAAAATGTACCCAAGCACCCCATCAAATCTAGGTAACCTTATAACATGAGCCTTAAGCTGTGTCTTTGTTTCAGCGGGTGGGGAAGAGTCAAGTAACACTTAGTAAAACGCTATAAATACACCTGCATTTATGGCTCCTTGGAGGCATAAACCAGAGCAAACCATATATAACCATGTCACAGTGAAGTCTGATTTCAGAAATTCCTGTTATTCTGAAGGCAGAAGTACAGTAGAGCAGGGAAGTAAACAAAACAGGCAATATATGCTGGCTGGCTCCATATGCATTTACAGATAATGAGCTCGATTCTCCACTACCTGGGACACTGTGAAATTGTTTATGTCTGTTCAAAGTGGATGTAAAACATGGATTCTGATCTGATAGCATTTTATAACCACTTTGCACAGATTTAAATGACTACTCAAGAAACTACATATTCTCCATCAGTCCCCTCACCTATACCATCTTATGTCGATCACTTCTTTTTCCAGTGCTATTCCTCATCTACACATGACCACTATGTGGTCAAACGTACTGTTGTGTCACAATGGCATTGTCTACCACAAGGGTAAAGCTCATTTGTGAAGGAAGACAGATTTCTGAGAAGCTGTCCAAGGATGCAAAGCTCACGTCTATAGGGCTAGCTGAAACCTTTACAAATAAAATATAGCACACCATAAAATATGAAGAATCCAGAGTTTTCCTCTGAGAGGCATGCAGAGAAAAGAAGAAGAAATTTCTAGTCACATTGCAAGACACTCAGCATGTTGATGGGCTTAACATTAGACCCTGAATAAATCAGAATACAACAGAACAGCCTTTGAGTACCTGGGTTCATTATGTTCGTCAAAATAGTACAATATTTAATCAGCCAATCTTTTTATCACTTTAGATACAAGGGGGTAACAGCATCTAGTACTGTGCACTACTCTACATATGCCAGTGTCCAAAGCAGTCAATATACAAATCACAAACTAAACTATACTTCCCTAATATATTTTAGGTACTCACCAAAACAATATTTAAAATGTATTGCCATCTATAAGTGACCTAAGATCACAGCTTAACTACATCAATCTCTGAACTGCACACCGGAAAGCTTGTGACACACACATCTAGGAACAGTTAAATTCCTAAACAGGAATTAAGGATGACAATGTCTCATATAGGAGTACTGACAAAATTATTGAAATAACCAACCTCAGCTATTTTATATGCAAAATGAATGAATATAGAGGCATTAAAATATTATGAAGATGAAAATAGTTTCAAATATGTAATGAAAAAATAATAAGAAGCTACATGTGTTCTCATGTTATAGAAGATTATAGTAGTATAGAAGCTTGCAGTGTTAAGCGATCAGGTAAATAAACAGGGGCGGTTCCAGGCCCCAGCATGCCAAGCGCGTGCTTGGGGCCACAAGCCACAGGGGGTGTTCTGCCAGTGCCGCGAGGGCGGCAGCCTGCCTGCCATGCTTGAGGCAACAAAACGTCTAGAGCTGCCCCTGTAAATAAAGACAGTGTCATAATACAAATGCAGATTTAAGGTTGCACAAGCAAATTTAAATATAGCCTTTTTGAAATTTTGAAAAAAATACTTAGCCAGGCAGTTTGTTCTCTTAACATAGTATTTTAGTATATTCCTTTCAAAAAAACTGTCAAGAGTAAGATCTTATTTAATAAAAGATAAAAGTTACAGCCGTTAGGATTATTATTTAAAATGTTCCGTCAATCAATGACTTTATGTGATATGATTAGTTATATTACTTCTATATTTTTTAGAAAATGAATAGTACATTGTTCCTCAATAACTGTTGCAACAATAAACAAGGAATAATTTGTATTCCTGGGCTTAAAAATTGTAGTAAACCTCTTATGAAAATCTGTTTAAACTTTGATGCTAAGAAGATGGTAGATTTTTTAGTTCATTCTGAAACCTGAACTAAAGTTATTATAACAGGAACTGAATAATGCTGATATTATTCTACAAGATATCACCTTGAATCAGGTAATCACCATAAAGCAGAACACAATATTTTATTCCCTATGCTACAGACACTAGGTACTGAATTCAAGATAACCACTTTGTTACCCTGTTGATGCTGACTTCCTGTATTAACCTCTTCCTATTAATAATCATAATAGTACTTTGCTCTTATACAGACTTTAACATACATAGTACTTTCCAGAATTAATTACTGCTTCAAGTAAAATAGCTAGGATATGTGTCAGAAAAATAAACATTCAACCTTGCTTTAAAAAGTGCCAGTGATTGAGATTTCATGACAACCCTAGTAAGTTGTTCCAATGGTCAATTATCCTCATTGTTAAAAATGTATGCCTTTCTTTTTGTCTATTTGTCTAGCTTCAACTTCCAACCATTGGATCTTGTGATACCTTTGTCTGCTGATAGACTATTCTTCCTCTATTACTGAATTTCTGTTCCTTACGTAGATACTTATAGACTCTAATCAAATCCCTCCTTAGCCTTCTCTTTGTTAAGCTATATAGATATAGTGAGAAACTCAGGGAACTCAAAGGCATCTTTTCCATTTAGTCGTTCTCTGAACCCTCTCCAAATCATCAAAATCCTTCATGAATTGTGGGCGCCAGAACTGGACACAATGTGTCAGAAGTGGCTGCATTAGTGCCAATTATAGAGATAAAATAACCTCCTTACTCCTACTTGAAATACTCTTGTTTACACGTCCAATGATTGCAATAGCACTTTTAGCCACAGTGTCACACTAGGAGCTTGTCATAAACAGATAGTTAAGGGTTAATGCCTCTTTTACCTGTAAAGGGTTAAGAAGTTCACATAGCCTAGCTGACAGCTGACCAGAGGAACCAATGAGGGAACAAGATGTTTCAAAAGGAAGGAGGGAAGTTTTCCTTTGTTTAGAGTTTCAGTTTCAGCCGGAGTGAAAAAGATAAAGGAACCAGCCTCTTATCAGAGTAGTAAGTTTTAGAAAAGAATAAATAGGTTTATGTTTATTTCTTAGTAATCTGTCTTGTGTAATTAGAGGAAGAATCAAATTGGGTATTTTTTTGGTGCAACTAAGTTTTTGCCCAGGGGAACATCCTTTGTGTTTGGAATCTGTTGTCTGTGAGAGTAGCTGGTATGCTAACCTCTCCCAGAGGTTTTTCTTTTACCTTTCTTTTCTTTAATTAAAAGCCTTTTTTAAATAACTTGATTGATTTTTCCTTGTTTTTAGATCCAAGGTCATTGGATCTGGATCCACCAGGAGTTGGTGGGAGAAAGGAAGGGGGATGGTTATACTATATTTAGCTTTTTGTAAGGCATTTGACTTGGTACCACATGACATTTAGATTAAGAAACTAGAACGATACAAAATCAACATGGCATACATTCAATGCATTAAAAACAGGGTATCTGATAGGTCTCAGTGTAATTGAAAATTAGGAATCATTAAGTTGGTGTTTCTAGTGGGATCTCACAGATCCTTTGCTCAATGCTATTTAATATTTTTATCAATGATATTGAAGAAAACATAAAAACATTACAAAAGAAGGCAGGTCACTAATGCAGAGAGATCTGGATTGCTTGGTAAGCTGTGTGCAAGCAAACAATATATGTTTCCCTCTGGGAACAAAGAATGTAGGTAATACCTAAAGAATAGGGAGCAGTAACTTTGAAAAAGATTTGGGGGTCATAGTGGATAATCAGCTGAACATGAGCTCTGTCAAGGTTCCTTCCCCACTCTGAACTTTAGGGTACAGATGTGGAGGACCTGTTTTAAGATCCAAGGGGTTTGGATCTGTGTTCACCAGAAAATTGGTGAAGTCTCTCAAGACTATCCAGGGAAGGAAAATAGTGCTTGTGAGTGGTGGCAGCCAGACCAGATCTAAGCTGTTAATTGAGCTTAGAGCTTCTCATGCAGGTCCTCCACATCTGTACCCTAAAGTTCAGAGTGGGGAAGGAACCTTGACAGAGCTCATGTTCAGCTGATTATCCACTATGACCCCCAAATCTTTTTCAAAGTTACTGCTCCCTATTCTTTAGGTATTGCCTACATTCTTTGTTCCCAGAGGGAAACATATATTGTTTGCTTGCACACAGCTTACCAAGCAATCCAGATCTCTCTGCATTAGTGATCTGCCTTCTTTTGTAATGTTTTTATGTTTTCTTCAATGTCATTGATAAAAATATTAAATAGCATTGAGCAAAGGACCTGTGAGATCCCACTAGAAACACCAACTTAATGATTCCTAATTTTCAATTACATTGAGACCTATCAGATAACCTGTTTTTAATGCATTGAATGTGTGCCATGTTGATTTTGTATCGTTCTAGTTTCTTAATCTAAATGTCATGTGGTACCAAGTCAAATGCCTTACAAAAAGCTAAATATAGTACATCAATGCTATTGATCACTTTATCAACCTAACTTGTTATCTCAGAAAAGATAAGTTATGGTTGCCACATAAATATGTATGCTAACAAAGACAATTTGAGTAAAAATGATGAGTTTGAGCATGACTGTAGCTCAGCCTTGCTTTGTCATGGTGCAGAAAGACACAGCCTTAGGGGAAGCACCAGGAAGCATTTTATCTCAGGGAGGCAGAATTGTCTTCTGGAAATCCCAGGTATGCAAAGGTATCTTGCCCATGGCTACACTTCTTCAAGGGGTTTAGTTTAAGCTATGTCTACACTACGCAGCTTTTAGTGACATGGCTGTGCTGCTACAGCCGTGCCACTAAAAGGCATGCAGTGTAGCTGTTGTTTGTCAGCAGGAGAGAGAATTCTCCTGCCGACAAATAACTTCCATCCCCAACAAACAGCGTTAGCATTGTTGAGAGGAGAGCATTCCTGCCGACAAAGCGCTGTTCACACTGGTGCTTGTTGTTGACAAAAATTGTGTCTTTTGGGGCAGTGTTTTTTAACACCTCTGAATGACAAAATTTTGTCTTTCACTTGCCAGCGTAGACAAAGCCTCAGTACCTGCACCAGCTCCTGAATGGTTGTCCCTCCAGTGCATGATGGGAACAAAGCCATGGCCATGGCCTACATAAGATAAGAAAGCTCTGCCCTTGTATTCCTTTTTTCTATGTTCACCTGCATGAGGGCACATTTTGACCCTAAACAGAAACAAAATTTCTTACTTTCAGCAAAGAAGCTATTTTAAAACCATAATGCAATATTTTGCTTTCAGCCTTGATTCTGTTTTGTGACAGATATAGCACTTCATTACTAGTGGATCTAACTATGATTCCCTTAGTGTTGTCATAAGAAAAGAGAGGTTTTCAATTAAAAATATTGCAACATTCTCCCAAAGCTCTGTGTAATATGATATATAGCAAAACATCACAAAGTAATTTCCATCTGAAAGCAATTACTTTTTAAGTTCCATTTCCATTAGTTGCCTGAAGCTTGATCAACATGGTCACTAGTCTCTTAAGTTAATTTCCAATGTTTCCGCTTTAATGTTTAAAGGAAATATATACATTTTTAATACAATGCAGAAGAAAAAAATTAGCAGAAAAAATCAGTGTTACAAAAATATAAATGTCTACAGCATACTATACACAGTGTAAGTGGGTATCAATAATATATAATTCACACTTAGTCTGATTTTCTTGACTGGATGACCATGTATAATTAATATCTTTTGCCCACTATACTGAAGGATGTAATTCCAAACAGAACCCTATCCAGATTGCTCCATATTCCAGTCTCTAATCTGCTTTTTTTCATTTTATATCACTTTACCTCAATCAGCTGTCTTGTGACCAAAAAGATGGGGTCAGGAATTATATTGTATCTTTAATATTAACTCACAACCTTATTTACAAATCCTTAATGTTTTGCCTGTTTATTTCTCTATAAAATGGAGCCAGTACAGAGTTTAGGAACTCTGCAAGGTTCTTGTAGTATCTTCCTTTTCCTCTGTCTGCTCTTTTAGTTTTAGATAGGTATAAGGAGCTCTGTAGTGTTCCAAATTCCCTCCCTACCTCTCCCTCCATGTGGATGTTAGCATCTCTGCAGGGGCACAGCTACCTTTGTTTCACATTGCAGGGACAGAGCTTTGCAGTTCTGCAGGGTAACCAGCTCCCTAGCTCTTCATGGCTTCATGTACTTTAGATGATCATGATGATCCCTTCTGACCTTTCCACACTTTGCAGGTCACAGAACCTCCCTCACCATCTCCTGAAATAGATCCCTAAGCTCTGAGTTACTGAAGTCCTCAAATCATGGTTTAAAGATTTTAAGTTACAGAGAAATCACCATTTACACTATTTTAAACCTGCAAGTGATCCATGCCCCATGTTGCAGAGGAAGGCAAAAAAACCTGGGGTCTCTACCATTCTGACCAAGGGGAAAATTCCTTCCTGACCGTAAATACGGCAATCAGTTATAGCCTGAGCATGTTGGCAAGACCCACTAGGCAGACACCTGGGAAAGAATTCTCTGTAGTAACTCAGAGCCCTCCCTATCTAGTGTCCCATCTCTGGCCATTGAGGTTTTCTCCTACTGGTAGTCGCTGATGGGCCACATACCATTGTAGGCAGTCCCATCCTACCATCTCCATAAACTTATCAAGCTCAGTCATGAAGCCAGTGCCTTGTATAATGGTACTAACACTTCCCTGTCTCAACTGGAAATACCTCACCTGAAGCATCCTAGGACTGCATTAGCCTTTTTCATGGCCACATCACATTGGTGGCTCATAGTCATCCTGTGATCAACCAGTACACTCAGGTCTTCCTCCTTCTCTGTCACTTCCAACTGGCAAGTCCCCAACTTATAGCAAAAATTCTCATTAGACTCTAAGTGCATGAGCTTGCATTTGCATTAAATTTAATCTCATTCCTATTACTCCAGTTTACAAGGTCATCCAGACCTTTTTGTATGATCTGTTCCTCCTCCACATTGACAATACCTCTTAACTTTCTGTCATCTGCAAAATTTATTAGCACACACCCACTTTTTGTGCCAAGGAGAGTAATAAAATTGTTAAATAAGATTGGTCCCAAGATCGATCCCTGAGGATCTCCACTAGTAACCTCCCTCTAGCCTGACAGTTTCACCTTACAGACTCATTGTAGTCTCTCCTTTAGTCTCCCAACAATCTACCCATGCAGTCCCCTCTTCCTTCTTGTTGAGCTGATTCTAATGAGACACACCTAATCAGACTTTTCAGGTGAGTCAAGAAAATAGATCTTCATCTGTCTAACAATTGTATAGGATATTTAACCATATGAAAAAAGTTTTTTTGGGGGGGAGGAGTAACAAACCATTTTTTAGGAAGAAGAATGCAAAGAATCTTTAGCCACTATTCCAAATTTCAAATCAGAGTCATGTTTAAATGACTTATGTCATGGTGTCACCCCACTCTGAACTTTAGGGTACAGATGTGGGGACCTGCATGAGATAACCCCTAAACTTATTTACCAGCTTAGATCTAGTAGCTGCCACCACCAAATAGTTTTAACAAACATTTATGGGAGAGTAATTTGGAAATTGTCTTCCCCTCAAATATTTCCCCAGTCTTTATCCCCCTTTTCCTGGCAGGATTGAGACTAATTCACCTCCCACCAATTCCTGGTGAGCCCAGATCCAAAAAAACCCTTGAATCTTAAAACAAGGAAAAATCAATCAGGTTCTTAAAAGAAGATTTAATTAAAGAAAAGGAGTGAAAGGAATACTTCTGTGAGATTAGCATGCAAGGATGTCCCTCTGGGCAAAAACTTAAAGTTATAAAAAAGAAACCCAATTTGACTCTCCTCCTTATGCAAAATGAAGTCACAAAAGAAAATAAACATAATCTAATACATTCCTTCTCTAAACACTTACTACTTTTAAGAAAAAAGTTAGATGGCTGATTCCTGGATCCTTCACTCCGGCACAAAACTTTTCTGAACAGATAAAGACGGATTTCCCTCTTCTTCCTTTGAAAACATCTTGTCCCCCCATTGGTTCCTCTGGTCAGGAGTCAGCTAGGCTATGTGGACTTCTTAACCCTTTACAGATAAAAGAGGAATTAACCCTTAACTGTCTGTTTATGACAACTCGTGTAACTCAAAAAAAAGTTTGATGAATTTTCTTCAATCTGTACAAGAAAATTCTACAGCCTTTTTGGTCTTCAGAGTAAAATCTAATTGTTTTCAGATAAATTGTCCTCACTGAAGTTATAGGGAAGCTAAAAATAGGATTTATATTGTAAATTGGCTGCATCCTTAACCACAGAGCTAGGACCATTATATTCAGGATGTTAAAACATGATATAATTTTTAGTTATGGTTCTTTGACTGCAGGTAATTCAAGACAATCAATACAGCATGAAAACAGGTCATGATTTTTCTTTAAAATGGACTTTCAAAAGTATAACCATGCAGTAGCTCTCATTGAAGCTCTCAGCAGTTTGAAAATCAGGCCAGTTATACAGGCATATAACTACGGATTTAGGCCCTTAACTTTAAGTATCCATGTTTAAAATCTTGGCTCAGGCATTTTAATGAACATACCAGCCTTTGCAGATGTAATATTTGACTGCAGGTGTGACTGTGTGATGATGGTAGAGGGGGGCATTAAAAATAAATAATTTTAAATATTTCAGGAAATGAAAATAAATTTCACCTCAATACATGTGATCATGGTTACAAAAATAAATGTATACTTTCCTAAGTAAACTTGCAATTACTTCTCTTATTATAATTAAAATTATAATTATAATTATAATCTAATTATAATTAAAAACCTATGGTAAGAAGAATGGAGACAGATTCTAGTGCATTCTGCAATCTGAGATTAACATTTTTTCCACACAGAATGATACTTATTAGCAAAATGCTTCAAATTAATCACTTTTTAGGTCTTCCTGAGTTCATTTGACAATGCTTCAGAAAAATGTTAATATGGTTCTTCAGGTTTTAGAAAAATAATCATAACACTTGGGCTTTTTATAAATTGATTTAATAAAATTACATGGCACAAATAGTATAAAGCACGGGAGATTGTGGTACCCAGTGATACTGAAAGACAGACACTGGGAACCTGGCACATATTTGGTTCTATAGAATGTCGTACTTGCTGATTTTCTAATTTAGTTGGCGAAGTATGGAATGTCTAGGTGTAATGGATAAGTCTTATAATTTATTTAAGGTATTAATATTTAGCTCAATTCAGTAGTACATTTGCTTTCAGAAATAAAATGCTATAGCTCTAATACTGTAATCTTTATTGAGGCAACCATTCTCTCTTTAATATTTTCTATGGGAGCTTTGCATGAACAAGTGCTGCAAGACCAGACCCAATGAGACTAAAATTTAGCTAATTCTGAAAAAATAAGTCAATGGGGTCTTGTTTTACATGATTTGTAGCATCTGTATTTCTTGTAAGTTCTTTTCATCAAGTGACTTGACATATTTAAATAGAAAATTAAGTTATAGTTATTGAAAATAGAAGAGCTAAACTAAATATAGCATTATCTGCCTAATTCTAAGAAATTATTTTAATCCTGTAAGGGAAAAAAATAGTTCCTATAAATGACCAGGATAAAATCTTAAATGGAAGTTTCTTCCCATCCTGCTCTGACTGAAGCCCGTGGAAGTTCTGCCATTAACTTCAGTGGGATTAGAATCAGACATACCAATCGAGACTAGAAAAATACTGTGTTATGTTGGGTTGCCAACAGGGGCAAGGTAAGGAGGGTAAGTGTTAACTGAAAATAACTTAAGAGTCAAGTATCAGAGGGGTAGCCGTGTTAGTCTGGATCTGTAAAAGCAGCAAAGAATCCTGTGGCACCTTATAAACTAACAGACGTTTTGGAGCATGAGCTTTCGTGGGTGAATACCCACTTCGTCAGATGCATGTTATGGTTAGTTATGGTTCTTTGACTGCAGGTAATTCAAGACAATCAATACAACATGAAAACAGGTCATGATTTTTCTTTAAAATGGACTTTCAAAAGTATAACCATGCAGTAGCTCTCATTGAAGCTCTCAGCAGTTTGAAAATCAGGCCAGTTATACAGACATGCATCTGACGAAGTGGATATTCACCCACGAAAGCTCATGCTCCAAAACGTCTGTTAGTCTATAAGGTGCCACAGGATTCTTTGCTGCTTTTACAGATCCAGACTAACACGGCTACCCCTCTGATATTTGACAGCTTAAATTTGGTATGCTGCCACCAGCCAAAAATACAGTGTTTGGCACACTTCCTGTTCCGCCAAAACCTTCCCTGGGGAACCTAAGACCCAAACCCCTTGGATCTGAACACAAGGAGAAATTAGCCTTCCCTCCTTCTTTTTCCCCCCAGACTTTCCCCTCCCTGGGTTACCCTGAGAGGCTACACTGATCCAAACTCCTTGGATCTTGAAATAAAGAGGAATTAACTTTCCCCCGCTCCTTTTCCCCCCACCAATCCCTGGTGAGTTCAGACCCAATCCCCTTGGGTCTTAAAACAAGGGGAAAAATCAATCAGGTTCTTAAAAAAGAAAGCTTTTAATTAAAGAAAGAAAAGGTAAAAATTATCTCTGTAAAATCAGGATGGAAAATGTTTTACAGGGTATTCAGATTCATATAGCCTACAGGGACCTTCCCCTCCAGCTTAGCCTGAGATTCAAAGTTACAGCAAACAGAGGTAAAAAGCCTTCCAGCAAAAGACACATTTACAAGATAAGAAAACAAACATAAGACTAATCCGCCTTTCCTGGCTATTACTTACTATTTTGAAACATGAGAGACTGATTCAGAAAGATTGGAGAAAACCTTGGTGTACATCTGGTCCCTCTTAGCCCCAAGAGCGAACAACGAACAAAAAATACAGCACAAACAAAGACTTCCCTCCACCAAGATTTGAAAGTATCTTGTCCCCCCATTGCTCCTCTGGCCAGGTGTCAGCCAGGTTCACTGAGCTTCTTAACCCTTTACAGGTAAAAGAGACATTAACCCTTAACCATCTGTTTATGACAAGACTGAATCCATCCACATGCATCTACTGATAAGATACCAACCCAAGACTGTGCTGAGATCATGACTGGTGAACAAGACAAAAATGGAAGCAGAAATTAGTGGACCAAAATTGGGGTCAGAAATTAAGCCTAATGAGTGAACCAAATAATGAGGAGGTGGACTATTCCACTCATCGCCCACTTTGGGGGTCCTTAAAAGAGACTTCAGGGAGGGGTATCAAAATAATAGAAAAAAGTGAACTTGAAGGAGTGAACTTTACCATCACAGCTGCCATGCCCTCCATCTCCTGGGCTCCGCCATGATATTGTTCAGCATCCATCATCTTGATTCTGTAAGGAGTCCTAACCATACCAGGCCAGAGAGGATGTCAGATGAGTTCACCATCTCTACAAAAAATCCTGAACAGCATCTGGTATGTAAGACATTGGTTCTTATTCTCCCCCCCATCCTTCATGTACCATTTTCCTTCCTCCACCTTATTTCTTCTATCTTTTTACTTCTGTCTAAGCAGAGCCTGACTTATCTGGCCAGGAAAACCACATCTCTTGCAACACTGCTGCGAGCCTGTGACTAGTGGGCAGCTAAAACCAATGCCTTAAACAGGCCAAAGCTGGTACAAGTTTGCCAAGTATTGAATGGCTGACAAGACCATGTTCTGGACCTATGTTTCTCCAGCAATGAGATTGCAAGTAAGAGTCAGCACCAGAGGCAGAAGATTCATTTTCAGTCTTTGCTATTCTTTTTGCTTCCTTTGTGTTTCTGTGTGTGTCTTGTTTTGAATTAAAAATAGAAGGATTGTACTTTAACTACAGCTCCAATCTATCTCAACTAACCTTTCCCCTAAGAGCATAGTTCTTGCCATCCTTAATATCTAAACAATTGCCAGGCAGGGAGGATTCCTTATAAAAACTCTACAGCCAAAGGGAAAAGGAATAAGATTATTAAAATGAAAGCTTCACGTCATACTTTATATTTGAAATGCTTTAACTCAGCATTTCTCCAACTGAGGTCCAGGGACTGCTGGGGTTTTGTGAAGGTACTCCAGGGGGTTAATGGGTCCTTTCTCCCTCCCTTGCCCCCTCCACTCCTCCCCATTGTTTGAAGGAGGAGTCAGAAAGAGGTGGGGAAGAGTAGGGGCAGGGGTGGAGCAAAGGTGGGAAAAGGTGGGGCAGGGGTGAGTCCTTGGGGAAAGGGTGGAGTGGGGGCAGGGCCTGGGTCTGAATGAGGAGTTTGGGGGTCAATTGCAAAATTTTATATAAAAAAGGAGGATCCCTGGGTTACTAAAGTTTGAGAACGACTGCTTTAACTATCAGAGGGGTAGCCATGTTTGTCGCTTTTTACAGATCCAGACAAAGAGTCCTGTGGCACCTTATAGACTAACAGAAGTATTCGAGCATAGCTTTCGTGAGCGGATACCCACTTCGTCATATGCATGCATGAAAGCTTATGCTCCAATACTTGTTAGTCTATAAGGTGCCACAGGACTCTCTCGCTTTTTACTGCTTTAACTGTTTCCCCTTTTTTTTCTTGCATTTTAATAAAAGTTTATAAACATTGTAATGGTAGTTGCTGCCATGGTACTAAACAGACCCACAGCCCTGGCCTATGTTTAATTGTTTAGTATTGTGCAGTGACAGAGTCATGTTAACACCTTTTATTCTCTGGGCCTATTTAATAGAAATAAACTGACCTACAGTTAACTACAGACCTCCTCTTAACCGTATGAACACTCTAAATGAGGCCCAACTATAACTAACTGATAAATGGGATAGACTCCTGGATCTCAATCTGCTCAGAGGATTATTCTGCATGCAAATAATGGGTGGTTGGTAGTTGTTTCTTTCCCTTCTTTGATTATATGCTAGTCCTTTGCCTTGCCCTTCTCCTTAGCAATGGTTTTGGAGTAAAATGTTCATAGGCTTCTATGTCATTTAGGCATTTAAGTTCCAGTGTCTTTTGATGAGACAAACTAAAATGACTTCAACAGTAATGAATCTATCTGCTGGTAAATTCTGTAATCAAGTTGTAGACACCTCAAATACCATCCTTTTCCTCAGGAAACAAGCACAATTTGATACAAACAGTTGTTTATGGTCACTTGCAGCACTAGCATTCCTTAAAACAAGCTGCAGACAAAGCACAGCTGAATAACTTCCGCAATTTCTATAGCACTAAGTTATGGAAAAATTCATCTCTAAAGTTTTGATTTTCGGTTGTACAGGAAAGTTTTGTTAACTAGGAAAAACATTCTAATCAATTGTTCAATTTTATTTGTCATTAGGAGGATAAGAGGGAAGTTGTTGACCAAACAAAACATCTTTATGGTTTTATATTTGATTTTGCCATTGATAGCTCATGTGTAATGTATAGTGCAACTTTGTACCTTCTTCCAAAAAATAGGAATCCACTCTCTATGCTCAATCTTTTTTATAAGCCTGGGCCCCAAAGCAGATCAGCAGCAGCTCAATACATACCACACCTGCAGCTATGCTTGCCCTTATTCCAGTCCCTGCTCATTCTAGCCCTTGCTCCAGCCTGCTTCCAGTCCCTGCTCTCTTCTTGCTTCAGGCTTCTGGCTTTGGCCCCCACCTCTGCCTCCTGACTTTGGTTAGCCCTCTGATTCTGGCATTTGGCTTCTGTCTCTCCAGTACGGATCCTTGGCTGACTCTGGCTTACAGCTCCACCCCCAGATCTGGCATTTGCTCCTCTGGTACTTCGCTTGTTTCTGGGACTCTACCCACCCTAGACCCAGCTTTAACTTGTAGGCCGAACTCTTACTGTCACCATTAGGTCTGACTGTCCATGACCTGGTCAGCAACATTATCAATGAGGAAGAGGAGACAAGATTTGAATGGTCAACAGAGATGAGAGAGCCGAAGATGACACAAAATCATGGACTTGAGTGACAGGAACTGTCAGTGGCAATGGAGAAAGAAGGGAGGCTTTAGAGAAAAGACAAGGAGTTAACTTTTTGAAAAGTCAAATTTAAGATGGCAATAAGATACCTAAGAATTCATATCAGGTACAGAGCTGGTGTTGGATGAGGGGCAACAGATTTGGGAGTCATTGGCATAGAGATGGTAGTTAACAACATGAGCGCAGATGTTGTCACCTAGAGAAAGGGAGATGAGGATTAGTGGACAAAGGTTGGAGACTTGTAGACAAGGACTGGTCTTCTTAAATCTTGCCATATTATATCCACTTTGTTACCATCCTTCATACATCTAGCACTTCAACTGCTGCTCCCCCAAATCTAATTTTTTTAGTTAAGTACTGTCTTCCTAAACATAACTGACTTCCTCAATGACTCACCAGCTTCCTTGGCTTGATAATTAACTATTTCTACCATGCTTTATCACTTAGTGACTAATTTCAGACTCAGTATGCACATTCCCCGATTAAATTCGGCAACACTTTGAAAAACCCAGCCCACACTATCAATTCTTCACTTGAACAGCTTACATCAACAACTCTGGTAATTTTATTCTTTGGAATTCTATTTTGCCCCAACCCCAGTTACATATTTGTATTATAGAAAATGATGACACTATTCTTTCAAAAACTCTTGAACTTTTTAGAAAGGACTCAGATTCAGCCTTGCAAGTCCTCTTTCATGATAAGGAATTCCAACATCAAGTAAAATAAAGAGTGGGGAAAAATGGATGTGGGGGGAAAGTTCTTTACAGAGTGTCCTGGGAGAACCACCTAGTCCTCTACCAGACCTTCCTCTGATCCAGATAGACACGACTTTATCATTCAGCAACCTCCAAGGCACAGGATTTTTCCCATACTTTACAGTACCATTCAATATTATATCTACCCAACTTCTCTGTCCTATGCTATGAAGTCTTTGCCTCTTTCTTCAACTCCATGGTATTATTAATTCATGGCAGCCACCAAGGCTGCCAAACATGTCAACAACAAGCTTACTTAACCTTCCTCAATTGAACATCACTAAGATGGATTGGACATCTTCATGTTTAACAAGAGAAATACCCAGAGTTCCATCTCTAGCTCATCCATGGCCGCCTTCTGAGCTCTTTTTAACCTCTTTTCAATGAAGCTCTACTACAGCTCACTGGCTGTTCTCAGTAACTCCATTTATTGTCAGATAACCTGCATTTGCTACATCAAAGAGCAGGAGGAAAGCCAAGCACTGTTCATTCATGCTGTCATCATTTCAGACCTTAGCCATTATAAATGGAGTTTGTAAGGCCTCCTAAAGTCATTCATTGTGCAAGATTGCGGAAAAATTCTGTCCACACACCATAGTCTAATCTTGAGTAACCTCTTCTGACTGCTCAACTTAATCCAGATTTTTACCATCTAAATTTGACATATGGGCTTTAGAGGCTAAATATAAAACAAAGAAAAGCAGTCCAGCTTTAGGGCTGATGGAGCCACTTCACTGTTTTATTTTATCCTGTCTGATTTATATATACACTGTGGTTAAAAGGGTATTAGATTGTATGCTGCTTTCATAGATCTAAAGATAGCAATTGATTCTATTGACTGACAAACTTTGAGTGAAATTAACAAGGATGGGTATCGATCTAAGAATTTTGGAAGTTCTACACCAGGGTGATATGGATAGGGTAAGAACTGAAAGTTAATGGAGAATGAACAAATATTTTCCCTGTTTCTAGGCACTACACCAGAAATACCTTCTAGCACCTCTAATGTATATATTAATGATGTGGTGGATGTTTTAAAAGAAAGATAATTTCTCTTTTCCACAGGATAAGGGTAGATGTATCATAATATTGTTATATGCTAATGATATGGTTGTTCTATTGCTCATTCCAAAAGGCTACCACCAGTCATTCTTTTGTTTTCCCTCTTACCATAATGCTTAAGATCGGGTTCTCAAGACCAAAATCATGACTTTTTTGGAAGAATTCTCTGCTAATTGAGTGGAAGATAGAAGGCTACCTTGTAGACCAAGTCTCTGCTTATACTTCCTTAGGGATAAAGTTTCATCATTCAGGCCCATTGGTCCCCTTATTATCAAGGCTTAAAACAGAATAACCTTAGCTCTTTTCTGTTTTACTTGCTCATATGGGAACAGAGTAGCCTCAGTGGTATGAATTTTTAATGCAAAAATATTGCAGATACTCTACAAGGCTGAACTTTGGCTTAGGGGCCAAGTTTTAGCCTTAGAGATTCCTCAAAGTATTTTGAACAGACTTAATTCTTCCAAATTCTACCCCGCTTCATTTTTTATATGCCAGTGTGGATGTTTCAGTAAGTAGTAGAGCTTTGCGTTGCTTTTTCTTAAATTTTGATCTAAAATCTGTACTCTTCCCAATTATACATTGCCTTCAGGGGATGAAGGAACAACCGATGTACTTCTTATTTCCATGGTAAGACAGGTTGACAGAAGAATTTTTCCATCTACCTAGCTAGAACCGTTCCCATCAGCACAGATAGTGTACAAAGAGTATTTTTATATTCTGATTGATGTTACAGTGGTGTTTCTGTAGCATTTCAAGCATAGACAAGCCCTTAGTTTTTGTCCATGTAAATCTGGAACGTTCGAAGATCCATCTCATCTTTGGGATTGTAAAATTTTCCAGCTTCTAAGAGCATGCTGGATTTTACCTCTTGAGTGTAAAATGAATTTTTATCAGCATGTCAAAATAAAATGTGTTTGTTTTTCCTCAATATTTTCTAGTAATCAAATTGGTGGTAATTTTTGCCCTTTTAGCAGTATGTCAGAGTATTTTTATGTTCTGACTGATAATTTATATGGATGTTGCTGTTTTAGTTTGTGAATACAAAACAAGAAACATACACAGACATGTCAGTCTAATTTAATAAAATTGACTTGACTGCTCATCCATCCACTTTTATAACTTCCAAACAAATCAAATTCCTCACTATGCTTCCTTATTACTATAAAATATAATCTATTTTCCCCCTCCTGTTGGACAATTTTGGCTTCTTCACAATTTCTGTTCCACCCTCTCCATTCGTGGAGAATAGAAATACTAAATTCATTTTGCCTAACTTCAGCAGCCCTCAAACATTCAGAAACTTTTCTTCACAGCTACTGAGTTCCGGTTCCATTTAAGAAATACTATTGGAATAAAAAAAGGGAGCGGGAGTGGACAAAGTTCTCATTAAAAAAATAGACATGTTTAACACCTTACATTGGTCATTTACTTGTGTTTATGTAACTTTGGGGGGTTCTTTCTAGCCTAACCAAACGCTTTGCCTTAGCTAACCAAACAGTTTTAAAAATCAAAATCAGTGATGGAAGTACCACCAGTGTTTAATTACAGGTAATTGTCCAGTGTGCAATTTAAATTACTATGTGCACTCAAACTTAATAGCAGCTGATGTAGGTCAAAATACAACACACGCACACACACATTTCCAAGAGGCTCACCCCAACCAGCTATATATATATTATGTATTAATGACACTGAGTCATTGCCTTTTAACCCCTTAAGAACTCCACCTTCTTCTGATCAGCCTACAAATAGTAATTAGTCAGACAGTTTTACCAACTCTTCATGTTGTTACAAGTCTACAATCCTGAATTACACAGTCCTTATTGCAACATTTTACATTTCCATTGGTGCAGTGTAGGATATTTGTAGGAGCAAGATGTAAAACAAATTTTATTCCGGACTATTGAAGTTTTCCCCTTTGCAAATTTCACTTCCATTGACCACAATGGGTTAAAAATTAGGGCTGTCAAGCGATTAAAAAACTAATCTCAATTAATCGCAGAATTGAAAAAGTTAATTGTGATTAAAATAGAATTAATCAATCATGTTAAACAATAGAATACCATTTATTTAAAAAAATTGGATGTTTACTACATTTTCAAATATATTAATCTCAATTACAACACAGAATACAAAGTGCACAGTGCTCGCTTTATATTATTTATTACAAATATTTGCAATGTAAAAAAATATTTTTCAATTCACCTCACACAAGTACTGTATCATGAAAGTTGAACTTACAAATGTAGAATTATGTACAAAAAACTGCATTCAAAAATAAAACAATGTAAAACTTTAGAGCCAGCAAGTCCACTCAGCCCTACTTCTTGGTGAGCCAATCACTCAGACAAACAAGGTTGGTTACAATTTGCAGGAGATAATGCTGCCTGCTTTTTGTTTACAATATCACCTAAAGTGAGAACAGGCATTCTCATGGCACTGTTGTAGCTGGCGTGGCAAGATATTTACGTTCCAGATGAGCTAAAGGTTAATACGTCCTTTCATGCTTCAACAACCATTCCATAGGTTTTGCTTGATAATAATCGAAAACAGTGTGGACTGATGCATGTTCATTTTCATCATCTGAGTCAGATGCCACCAGCAGAAGATTGATTTTCTTTTTTGGTTGTTCCGGTTCTGTAGTTTCCACATCGGAGTGTTGCTCTTTTAAGACTTCTGAAAGCATGCTCCACACCTCATCCCTCTGAGATTTTGGATGGCACTTGAGATTCTTAAACCTGGGGTCAAGTCCTGTAGCTATTTTTAGACATCTCACATTGGTACCTTCTTTGCATTTTGTTAAATCTGCAGTGCAAGTGTTCTTAAAACAAACGTGCTGGGTCATAACCCAAGACTGTTAAAACATGCAATATATGCAGAATGCCGTTAAGAGAGAGGGAGAGATACAATTCTCCCGCCAAGGAGTACAGTTACAAATGTAATTGATGCATTTTTTTTTAATGAGCATCATCAGCATGGAAGCATGTCCTCTGGAATGGTGGCCAAAGCATGAAGGGGCATACGAATGTTTAGCTTATCTGGCATGTAAATACCTTGCAATGCCGGCTACAAAAGTGCCACATGAATGCCTGTTCTCACTTTCAGAGCAAATAAGAAGCAAGAAGTAGTCTCTCTCAATTTAAACAAACTTATTTGTCTTAGCAATTGGCAGAAGAAGAAGTAGGACTGAGTGGACTTGTAGGCTCTAAAATTTTACACTGTTTTGTTTTTGAGTGCAGTTATGTAACCAAAAAGAATCTGCATTTCTAAGTTACACTTTCACAATAAAGAGATTGCACTGTAGTACTTGTATAGGTGAATTGAAAAATACTATTTTTTAAATCATTTTTACAGTGCATATATTTGTAATAAACAACAAAGTGAGCACTGTGCACTTTATATTCTGTGTTATTGAAATCAGTATTGAAAATATAGAAAAACCATCCAAAACTATTTTATAAATTTCAATTGGTATTCTACTGTTATAAGTGCAATTAATCACAGGTTTTTTTGAGTTAATCACGAGTTAACTGCGATTGACAGCCCTATTAAAATAGTTTTTTTTTAAATAATCACAGTGTGTGTGTGTGTGTGTATATATATATATATAAATAAGAGAGAGAGAGAGGACAGACCCAGGCAGTACAAAAATATAGTTCACTTCCACCACACTTTATAACACTGAACTGGAAGACATGTAAAAGATTCATTTGAAAACATCTCCACCAAAGGCTATAATAGACTAATATTGCATCTGAAATTTCATTCAGATTTAAAAATATGTAAAATAAGAGATTTTCCTTCATATGGTACAAACAGACAGCATGCGTTACTGTGGCCTCACAGTCAAAATAATACCATTAACCCTCAGGATTCAGGGATTTAACAGCTAGCTTTCTGTCATGCTCAACCTGCTAGTAAATAACTTTCTTTTGCTGAAAGTAAGACCCATCAAAATTGCATAGCATTTCCAGAGCTGAATCTTTAAACAGAATGTCAATACTTAACTAATAGACATAGTGCTTTGAAAAAAAGAGTACCGTGTATGCTTAAATGAACAAGAAGCATAGAGAAAGTAAAAGCTAGAAGGACTTGAATCTGATCTCAGTTGCCCTGGTTTTACATCACTGATTTCAACAGAGTTAATCACTACTTCAAGGGAGGGCCCAAAGGTAAGTAAAACAAGAATTAGGTTTCCATAGTAGAACCTATGTTTAAAAAAATATATTACTGGCATTTACAAAGGGGCTTAGAACATGTCTACACTTGGAAAGTTTGCCAATATAGCTTTCTGGACCCAGAAAAAAAATCTTGTATAGTTTAATCCACTTGGAAATGGATTAAGTTAAATTGGATGTGGAGGGTGGGGGGACTCTTATTCCAGAAGTAGTAGTTTCACACAGGGGTTTATACTGAATTAGCTATTCTGAACAATTTTTCCAGTAAATTTTAGTTCTGATCAATTTCCTCTGTGTGATGCAGTCTGTATCTGAACCACATCTAGGTTGCAAGTAATACAACTAGTATTGTTCCCACTTCAGGGAACACAAGGACAGCAATTGTTTTTTACTCTTTACAAAGCACCAAGCACAGTCTGCCCCTAAATGATTTGACCTAGCACACAGAAAATCTATGACAGAGTCAGGAATAGAACCTGAGATCCTCTATCAACCATTCCTCTGTTTTCTACTATGAATCAAGTACAGGAAGTGGCGGATTTAGAGTTAGTGGGGCCCTCTCCTGAGCTAGCCAAGAAAAAAAGAAACATTCTCTCTTATCTTCCGCACCACCATTTTTCATTTCTTTTCTTCATCCTCCTCCTATAAGAAATAGGAAATAAATGAAAATAAAGTGAGGTACCTTGATTGTTTTTGTAATCTTAACTTTTTTTTTCCCCTACAGACGACTTGAAAAGTGTTGAGGGTCTCAGCGGACCACTTAATGATCTTTCCAAATATTGTTTGTACCGTTAGCTAGCTATTGTAAAGTGTTTTGGATAAGAATGCTTTATTAAAAAAACATAACATTTCCTCGGTCCATCTGAATGGAGTTCTCAGACCACAGTTTGAGAACTTCTGGTCTAGATGAAAGCTTGTATTTGCATTATGCTAATATGAAAAATGTGTAAAAATAAAAAAAGTATAGATGATGCATGTATGGAAAAATAAAAGTTAACTTCCTCTGAAGAAACATTCAATTTGGAAAAAAAAATATTCAGATAGCTTTTTTTCTACACCTTTATTTTATTTTTTACACAAAATCAATTAAGCCATTATTAGTAATATTTTGTAAAGAAGCACATTCGATTGTTTCTAGTAAAACTACAGCTTGTGTAGTTGCAGCAGAGTGCTGGGAGAAAGCTCTCTAGTGCTCTAAAAAACCTGCCTCCAAGAGGGGTATAGCTACCAGCACTGATGCACTGTCTACACTGGTGCTTTACAGCTTCCTGCACTCGGGGGGGGGGGTGTTTTTCACACCTGAGCGAGAAAGTTGCAGTGCTGTAAAGTGGTAATGTAGACAAGCCCTAAGACAATCAATTTAGTCATAGGAAGGATGCACTCTGTTCTCTGGAGAAACTCCAAATAAGTCAGGATGTGGAGCCAGCAGCCTCTGTTCTGTACTGCCAAGGATGGAATCAATGACTTTGGTTGTGCCCTTCCCACATTAGGTATTTTCTTACGTTCAAACATTTGTCTGCATGAAGAGCTGCATTCTGCTCTCTTGGGCTGCAGTGGCAGAGGTGAACAAGAACAGTACTGAACACCCACCAGAAGGTGAGGGTGGGGCATGGTTCCATTGGCGGCCACTTGAGTGTCTTTCTGCCTCCGCGTGCTCATCTCTGCTTGCCTGCCCCGGTCTATATCTCTGCCTGCGGGCTCTGTGCTGGTTCCAGTGGCCAGCCCCATCCCCCGGCCACACTCCCCCCCACACCTGTTGTGTGGACTGAGCCCAGCCACCGATCACCAGGCAGTGGTAAGTGGCAGGAACGCAGGCCAGAGGACTCAGGAGGAACAGGGGGCAGCCATACAGCCGGAAAGAAGCACTCGTTTCCCCTGCAAAGCGCTGCTTCTCTCTGGCTGTCTGCGTGGACGCCCTGTACTCCTCCTGCATCCTCTATCCTATGTTCGCAGCACTCACCACCACCCATACCTCCTACCCACTCCCCTGAGCCTCCCTCCCTGATCTCCTGCCCCCCACAGCTTCTGCTCCTCACTGTAGAAAGGGCTGCCCAAGTGCCCAGCTCTGTGGCCCCATTGTTGGGGGACCCCGTGCCAAGGCACAGTATGTTTCATGATAAATCCACCCCTGATTACATGGATGGGGAAATTACGGCCCATGGGCCAGATGCAGCCTACCAGCCATTTTAATCCAGCCCTCAAACTCCCACTGGAGTCACTTGGCTGCACCTCCACATAGGAGGTAGGAAGGACATTCCACTCCTTCCATGAGATGCTTGAAGTAAGCGCAGTCCAGAGCCTGCACCCTGAGCCACTCCCTCCTGCCCCCATGCCCGAACCCCTGATCACTCTCCCACCTTCCAAACCCCTCAGTCCCAGCACCCTCTTATACCCTAAATTCCTCATCCCCACCCCACACCCCCAGCCAGAGTCCTCACCCCCTCCTATCCGCCAATCCCAATTTCGTGAGCATTCATGGCCAGCCATACAATTTCTATACCCAGATGTGGCCTTCAGGCCAAAAAGTTTGCCCACTCCGATCTAGTATTCTGTTCCCCCAAAACCTTCCCTGGGGAACCCAAGACCCAAAACCCTTGGGTCTTAAAACAAGGAGAAATAAACCATTCCCCCTCCTTCCCGCACAGACTTTCCCCTCCCTGGGTTGCCTTGGGAAGCTTCACACTGATCCAAACTCCTTGGATCTTAAAACAAGGAGGAATTAATCATCCCCCTCTCTTTTCCCCCCACCAATCCCTGGTGAGTTCAGACCCAATCCCCTTGGCTCTTAAAACAAGGAAAAAAATCAATCAGGCTCTTAAAAAAGAAAGCTTTTAATTAAAGAAAGAAAAAGTAAAAATTATCTCTGTAAAATCAGGATGGAAAATGCTTTACAGGGTATTCAGATTCATACAGACTAGAGGGACCTCCCCCCCCAGCCTTAGATTCAAAGTTACAGCAAACAGAGGTAAAAATCCTTCCAGCAACCTTCCAGCAAAAGGAAAAACATTCACAAGTTGAAAGAAAACAAACATAAGACTAATCCGCCTTTCCTGGCTATACTTACAATTTTGAAACATGAAAGACTGATTCAGAAAGATTGGGAAAGTCTTGGTGTACGTCTGGTCCCTCTTAGCCCCAACAGCAAACAACAAACAAAACAAACAACACAAACAGACTTCCCTCCACCAAGATTTGAAAGTATCTTGTCCCCCCATTGGTCCGCTGGTCAGGTGTCAGCCAGGTTCACTGAGCTTCTTAACCCTTTACGGGTAAAAGAGACATTAACCCTTAACCATCTGTTTATGACAACATGAATATCACCTGATGGGCAAATGAAAAACATGATAGGCTTTGTGTCTGTGCACTGAAGATGGAAAACAAATGTGTTGTCATGTAGATCATTTGTGGGTGATATTGGATCAGATCATGAGTTAAGTCAATGAGGCTGAGACAGAGTAACAAAGAAAGTGTCAAGAATGAAGACCTCGCCTGGATGAACTTAAAGGACCAGACATCAGGAAAGAATACAAAGAAGCCATGCAAAAAACCATCAAGTCCCTGGTGAAAGAAGGAATGAAAGTTGAAGAGAAATGGAAGATTGAAAATAATGGCATTGAGAGAGTGGCTAAACAAGTGTTGAGCTACAAAGTGGATAACAGATAAAGTGCTGCAACTAAGAGACAGGCAACTGACAGAGAATAAAAAAAGATGCAAGATTAAGAACTGAGTAAAATGGGTTGACCAGACAGATAAAACAGAAAGCAAAGAGAAACAGCTGGATAAGCAAACAATGTAAAGATATAGAAGACAACATGAAGAGAAAGAAGGCTTACACTGCAAGATAAGACAACTTAGTGGGACACATGGAGTTGAAATATCAGCAGTGAAAGAGAACCAAGAGGAAATAATTAAGCACAAACAAGCAAAGAATAATGACACAAATAATAACTTTGCAGAGCTATACAATGGGCAGAACACATTGATGAATTAGTCCTGGAGAAGCTGATGGAGATCAGATTCCGGAATTCTTAGAGGAAATAGTAACGGTCTTGATAAAAAGTTTGAAAAAGAAAAAAGGTCCAGGAAGTGACAACATAACCACAGACCTTTTGCAAATAGGTGGTAAGGATAATGCAAAAACTATTCAATAAGATTTACAAACAAAAGCAAGTGACGAGTGAATAGGGAAAAGCAATGATAGTACCAAGTCTATAAGAAAGGAGACATGGAGTGAGTGCAAGAACTGCAGAGGAGTCAGAATATTGGACGTGCCAGGGAAAGCATTCACCAAGATATTGCAGAGGAGACTGAATGAAGCAAGTCGAAGCATGACTTGCAGAGTAATAGGCCAGATTTACACCAGGTGAAATACAATAGACCAGCTATTTGTGATAAGACTCACATTGGAGAACTATTGCAGAATACAACTGAACCTGCTACAACAACTTCAGACTTCAAACAGGCTTTTAATAATATTTTGGCAGAAAAAGTTATGGCACGTTTTCAGAATGTATAGCATCCTTGAGAAATTGATCAAACTGATAGAAAACAGAGAGCAACTTGATGGGTGCAGCGTGGCAAATAAACTGATAGAATGGTTCAGAGGAGAGAGAGACAAAGATTCACACTATTGACAGATTTGTTCAACTTGGTATCGGAAGGTGCTACAATTGTTACTGCAATGATAGGAGGCAGCATGTTATATGAGAAAACAGTGAAAACTTTGATTTGCAGACAATATTGACCTCATAGCATTGTACAAGGAAGATTTACAGAGAACAACTGACAAGATAGACCAGGAAAACAGAAAATTAACATTGAAGATGAGCAGAGAACACACACACACGGCTGGAAGCCAAGAGGACAAGGTAAAGATCAAAGTTAGAGACAAAGGCTGCAAATATGTAAAGCTTAATCCCACTAATGGCACTCCACAGAAAATTCTTAGCGGATTTAATCTGTTTTACAGATGCTGGAAACAGAGACATGCAAAAGAGAATTTAAAGAGAAAATAATTTAATTTTGCTTTAAATCGCAAGTAGATGCATTTTTGTAACTTCCAAATTCTAATGTAAATTTCAAATTAGCATTATATGAACTGAGGTTCTGATCCTCCCTTGTGAGCAGTGTGGGTTATGGAGATCAAAGCAGTTCTATGAGGGTTCAGGAGTCTGTGTGAATCATAATACTGGATCATGGCCCAAGGCAGTTTAGGATAAGAGAAATAATTTGTTCCAGCCTGATTTCTAGACTTAAGAACATAAGAACCGCCATACTGAGTCTGACAAAAGGTTCATCAAGCCCTGTATCCTGTCCTCTGACAGTGGCCAATGGCAGGTGCCCCAAAGGAAATGAATAGACAGGTTATCATGAAGTGACCCATGCCCTGTCACTGAATCCCTGCTTCTGGCAAATAAAGGCTAGGGACACAATTCCTGCACATCCTGGCTAATAGCTATTCATCACCCTATCTTCCATGAATATATCTAGCTCCCTTTTGAATCCCATTACAGTATTGGACTTCGCAACACTCTTTGGCAAGGAGTTCAAGAAGTTGACAGTGCATTGCATGAAAAAAATACTGTGTGTTTGTTTTAAACCTGCTACCTATTAATTTCATTTGGTGGCCCCTTGTTCTTGTATTATGAGAAGGTGCAAACAACACTTCCTTATTTGCTTTCTCTATAGCATTCATCATTTTATAGACCTCTATCATATCCCCCTTTAGCTGTCTCTTTTCCAAGCTGAAAAGTCCCAGTCTTATTAATCTCTTCTCATATGGAAGCTGTTCTTACCCGTAATCATTTTTGTTGCCCTTTTCCAATTCCAACACATTTTCTTTGAGATGAGGCAACCATATCTGCATGTAGTATTCAAGGTGTGGGCATACAATGAATTTACATAGAGGCAATATAATATTTTCTGTCTTATTATCTATCCCTTTCTTGAAGATTCCCAACATTCTGTTCGCTTTCTTGACTACCGCTGCACATTGAGTGGATGATTTCAGAGAACTATCCACAATGACACCAAGATCTCTTTCTTGAGAGGTAACAGCTAATTTAGACCCCATCATTGTATACGTACAGTTAGGATGGTATTTTCCAATGTGCATTACTTTGCATTTATCAGCATTGAATTTCATCTGTCATGTTGTTGCCCAGTCACCCAGTTTTGCAAGATCCTTTTGTAGCCCTTCGCAGTCTGCCTGGGATTTAACTATCTTGAGTAGTTTTGTATCTAAAAATTTTGCCTCCTCACTGTTTACTCTTTTTTCCAGATCATTGATGAATATGTTAAATAGGACTGGGCCCAGTATGGATCCCTGGGGACTCCACTATTTACCTCTCTCCATTCTGGAAACTGACCATTTATTCTTACCTTTTGTTTCCCATGAGTTGAGCAAGTATTGAAGAAAAGTTATTCCACAAATATTCCTTCATTATTTTAAATAAATAAAATAGTCTTTGTACCCTCAGTGTGTTCTTTCAGTGATTAATACTGAAAGACAATTACCTCTTATGAAGTCCTGTAGAACTTAATTAGGATGAAACACCATTAGGACTC